>NC_133538.1:443528810-444757310 GCF_048544455.1 Silene latifolia | reverse complement strand
CTAGCAGGTGGAAAGACTGTCTTATCCTCGGCCGAGGGACCCATGACAGGCCGGCAGGCCTGGTTGACTCCATGCCGAGGGGACTGGATGCGAGTACGCGGATATGCCTCTCGGCCGGCTAGTTGTCGAGACCGAGACCCAAGTGACAGGCCGACATCCCGTGTCGGTTAGGCTGTTAATACGTTGACTTGCTGTCTTTTAGCTTTGACCTTGCTCAATATGTTGACTCGGTCAGCGGGTGCAGAATATGCCTCATCAATTTGCCCCCAGCGTAGTCTATGTCATGGTATGGACCTTCGATGAGTGTTGAGCGTATTCTGCGCATGTCGATCTTCTTCCCCGGCTTGATTCTGTTCAGGCCGTACCATATCCCCCCTCCACATGGTTGTGTAATGGACATCCAATGTGGAAAAGAAAATGGCGCTGGCCGAGACCAAGGTTGAGAGTGCCGTGTGCTTTTGATTGCCCCGTACGTCCGCCAAGCTTGGTTGACCAGCTGGCCGTTTGCAAGTAGATACCAAGGAGCGTGTCGAAGAAGATTTGTCACTGTGTGTCGATTGACATTCCGTGGCTGCATGCTTGACACGTGGTTTGGCATTGATTGGTGGACGTTTCATGGGCTTTGCTCTGATTGGTCCGCTTCATGGGTTTTGCTCTATAAATAGAGCAGTGTGCCCCTCTTTTTGACTTGCAAACTTCATTTCTTCAAAAAATTCTCTCTCTAGTTTTTTTTTCGAAGCATTTTCCCTCTCTTATTTTTCGAAGCGTTACTCGGCGTAACACTTTCTTCCAAGGTAAACAAACAAATTTTTCAACTTTTATTTGTTAAGTATTTATTGTCACCATGTCTTCTGCTGATGCTCAACCCAGTACCTCTGCGCCGGGGGGCGAACCGTCGCATCCTGATGAACACGAGCCACTGGTTGTCACCCCGATAGGGTTCGGGGGGCGCTTGTCGCCTTCTCCTGAGATTGATGAGAAATTTTTGGAGGGTATTGATGATGATGATGAGGAAAGGGCCCATTCTGACGTAGAGAGGCCGCATTTCTTGTGGCACGGCGATGCCTGCTCGATCAATCCTGATCGCGAAGGCGGCGAAGGCCGCTCAGGAGGCTGCGGAGAAGGCGGCCCGGGATGCTAAGGTGAAGGAGGCCAGAGAGGAGGCTGAGAGGGCAAAGGCAAGTGAAGCTGCCAAGCTTTCCTCTGGGCCGCCCATCGTTGGTGATGCTGCTACTGCGGTGGCGAGCAGCAACAAGCATAGGGAGACGGGCGGTCGTCACCAGATTCACTCGGCCCTTCTGACAGCTTCAGCTGTTCGGGGGCCAACTATTGAGCCTTTCCTCCCTGCCATCCTTTTGGCGCTTCAAGTCTTATGTTTGTAACCTTTTGTTGTACCTTCTTTTTTGATAAACTTTGGTAGGTTGTGTTTAGGCTATCCCT
Source organism: Silene latifolia (assembly GCF_048544455.1). Lineage (NCBI taxonomy): Eukaryota > Viridiplantae > Streptophyta > Magnoliopsida > Caryophyllales > Caryophyllaceae > Silene > Silene latifolia. Next base: position 444,755,870 of record NC_133538.1, on the reverse strand, counting down.
ATGGGGACGGCCGTCGACTTTGTTTTGTCCCACTTGTAAACATTTTTAATAAAGTTTGTCTATTTGCCTTCGGCTTGGCCGAGGCTTTGATCTCATTCTCCATTGAGTTGTCTTCTTACGTTTTTAACATATTGAGCGCTTTTTCGTTTTACCTTCGGCTTGGCCGAGGCAGTTAGATTGCGTATCTCAACTGTACTTAAACGTTTTTAAACATGTTGGCATGTCGGTCGCTTCCTCCTCCACTCCCGGTCTTAGACGAGGCGGTCAGATTTGCGCTTCCCAACTGCTGTTGTGAACATGTTAGCGTATCGGTCGTTTCCCCGTCACTCCCGGCTTTGGCCGAGGCAATCGAGGTTACGGCTCGACAGCGTTCGTATCTATAGATATATTGATCGCTTCCTCTGCCACTCCCGGATTGGTCGGGGCAGTCAGATTTGCGTTCTCAACTGTACTCATACATTCTTAAGCATGTTGGTCGCTTTCGCGAGTATCAACTGCATTCGTAGTGACTGCCTGACTGGCGTCTACTAAGCATGTTGGTCGCTTTCGCGAGTATCAACTGCCATTGTAGTGACTGCCCAACTTTGGCCGTGGCGTCTACTAGTGACTGCCCGGCTTTGGCCGTGGCGTCTACCTTGGTACGACTACGGAGGGGACTCTTCATTTTGATGGAAAACTTGGATCACTCTTCATTAGATATAATCACGCGTTGGGGTGCCCACAGCGGTCTCGGACACCTCCGCCGCTATATGAAGTATTTTCTAAGGTTGTCTGTGTTCCAGTGGCTCATTAGAGGCACTCCCTCCATGTCTGTCACCCGGTATGTCCCCGGCCTCATTTCTTCAACCACCCTGTAGGGTCCTTCCCAGTTGGCCGTCATTTTACCATGGATATTTCCTTTGTTTGTTGCGGCCGACTTTCTTAGGACTAGATCTCCTACTCTTAAGTCCCTTTTGTGGACCCTACGGTTGTATGCTCTTCTCATTCGGTTTTGATAGATCGCGAGTTGAGCCGTCGTGTCTCGACTTTCTTCGACCAGTGTCTAGGGAGGCTCTCGGGCCTTCCTCATTTTCGATCGGGTCAAGGTTTGCGTTCGAATGTCGGCACTGCACCGCTGCTTCAATTAGCGGGACGGCCTCAGATCCATAGACTAGGTGGAATGGACTGTACCCTGTTGCTTCTTTTTCCGTGGTTCGAAGTGACCACAGGACGCCGGGTAGTTCATCAGCCCATCTTCCTTTCTCTGATTTCTTCGCCACTTTGAGGGATTGCATGTTGCACCCCCTGGCAGATACTTGGACATTGACTATTTCGTCTCTTTCGTCCTTTGAGACGAGCTTTTGTGCTTCCCCGGTCAAGACGTACATCAATGTCGGGGCCGGATGGACATCACCGCATCGGCCTCGCTCAAAGTGACTCGGCCTATGAGAACATTGTAGGCAGACGAACCATCAATAACCACGAACTCAGACAAAACATTTTGGCCGCATCTGCTTGGCCGAACATCACCGGCAGTCTGATTGACCCCAGGGGTACTAGGCCGGCCCCGGAGAGAAGTCGTATAGCGGGTTAGCGCGAGGGCTCGGTCTCCAATCTTGAGACCGAGATTAAGAAAGCACTCCCTGAACATGATGTTCGTGTAGGCGCCTGTGTCAATCAGGCACCTTTTGACCAAGTGGTTGGCTATGTCTAGGCGGACTACGAGCGGGTCGCTGTGCGGGGCGATGACTCCTTCGTAGTCCTTCTTTCCGATGGTTATATCGGGGATTGTGGAAGCGGGGATCGCTGTTTTGGGCACAAAGTTGATGGCTTGGTATAGCTCATTCAGGTGCCGTTTGTGCCAATTAGCTGACCCACCGTTCTCGTTTCCCCGATGACAACCTGGATCACTCCCATCATCCGGAATATCGATTTTATTCGCCCGTCGGAGCTTGCTTGTTTCGGGCCTCCGGCTACATACTTGCTGAGGGCCCCCTTTCGGATCAGCTCTTCGATGGCGTTCTTCAGATGCCGACAGTTGTCGGTCTTATGGCCGGTCTGGCCGTGGTAGTCGCAAAACTGGCTTGTGTCGCCGTCCCCCCTCGCCTTGGTAGGCCTGGCCCATTTCTGCCCTTCACTCTTGCTTAGGGTAAAGACCTCGGCTGGAGATTTGTCCAGGGGGGTGAGACTACTGTACCGCTTCTGGGTGTATGGTCCCGAACTCCCCCCGGCGCCCGCCGAGTTCTGTTTCCTATTAAATCTCTCAGGCCGTGACCTATTCACGTCACGGCGACCTTTATCAATGTTGTCCCGGCGGCTCTTCCTCTCAGGGTGCCCAGATTCACTGTGGCCTACCCAGGTCTTGTGATAGTCCTCCACCTTTATGGCTCGGTCGGCCATCTTTCTGGCGGTGTCTAGGTTGAGGTCCTCGCACTTGATCAACTCGTTTTTGAACTCGCCTTTCGGGAGGCCTTTCATCAGTGCAAAGGCCGCCAGTTCGGTGTTCAGCTCTCGGATCTGCTGAACCTTTGTGTCGAATCTCTTCACGTAGCTTCGGAGAGACTCGTCCTCCCCCTGTCGGATAGTGAGGAGATCTGATGTCTCCACGACCCTTCTCTTGTTGCAAGCATACTGGGCTATGAAGTTATCCCTTAGGTCGGCATAACAGTATACCGAGCCATTAGGTAGCCCCTTGTACCAACTCTGGGCCATCCCATGCAGGGTCGTTTGGAAGACTCGGCACCATACCTCATCAGGCTGCTCCCATACCGACATGTACGACTCGAAAGCCTCGGCATGGTCGGTTGGGTCGCTATCCCCTTTGTATGATAGGGGCGGCAGCTTCAGTTTAGTCGGCACAGAGACTTCGAGGACATAGGCACTGAGGGGCTGTCTGACCACGTGTCGAATGACACGCGGCGATCGGCTCCTCGCAACCTTAGTCCGGCTTCTCTCCATCTGGCGGGAAGGGATTCTTGTTGTCCGACTTTGGAGAGTCGGACTTCATTCATTTCTTCGGGCGGGCCTCATTGTTGCCGCGGCGACGCTGTCCTCCCGCGAGTGGGGGAAGGACTTTGGTCTGCCACACCACGGGCTCCGCCGGCGTCCTAGCATGCCCAGCTCCTTGTATCGCCCCGGACAAGTTATTCGGGGTTACTTTATGGGCCCTGGTCACCTGTGGAGGCGCTGCCGCCCCTATCGTCGTGACAGGGGTAACCGGCGTACCACCCATCAGGTCCATGAATAGCTTCAATTTGGCCGCATCGACCACATGTCCCATGACTTGACTCGTCTGGCGGTCGGCGATGGTGTTTCTGGCTCTCTTGGCATCCCGTACTTCACCGGCTCAGTGACTCGGCCGGTGGGGGACTGCCCGATCTCAGAATTAGAGAACGTGTCATCCTGGAAGAATGCAGTTCCTTCACTCATAGTTTCTTGTTGTTTTGACATCTTCTTAGCTCGCTGAGTGGGTTTTTTTTTTGTTTTTTTGTTTTTTTTGTAAGGGAGGTGACTAGCTTTTAGTATCTATTCCCACAGACGGCGCCAATTGTTCCAGGTGTAATTCCGGAGCAGGATTATGACCACTTAAGCTTGTAGAATGACGTCTTTGCTTGTCTCTTCCTTTTAGATCTTCAACCTGTAAAGATGAACAAACTGAGGGCTCGGCTTGGTACCGAGCGTACTCACTCCGACGCTCAAGTCAGTAAACTTAAAGAGATAAGTTGTGTGTTAACTTGGCAAAGTATATTGTAGAGAGATAAGGGAGTTTTATACCAGTTTATTAGATGTTTTTCTGATACTTTTTGGGATCCTTTTCTCAATGAGAGAAGTGGAGTATTTATAGACTTTCACCTTTTGTCACGTAGTGGCCAAGTGGCCAAGTGGCTAGCAGGTGGAAAGACTGTCTTACCCTCGGCCGAGGGACCCATGACAGGCCGGCAAGCCTGGTTGACTCCATGCCGAGGGGACTGGATGCGAGTACGCGGATATGCCTCTCGGCCGGCTAGTTGCCGAGACCGAGACCCAAGTGACAGGCCGACATCCCGTGTCTGTTAGGCTGTTAATACGTTGAGTTGCTGTCTTTTAGCTTTGACCTTGCTCAATATGTTGACTCGGTCAGCGGGTGCAGAATATGCCCCATCAAATCAATATTACAATAAGATATATATATATATATATATATATATATATATATATATATATATATATATATATATATATATATATATATATATATAGTTCACGCCAATTAAGAGCCATTAGATTAAATATTATCGAAGAGTCCGGATTAACCCTTAGTTTTAGATCAGAGGCTATAATGACCTTTCTTATTTTACGTCATTTACCTGACAGTTCCTCCCTCTTTTCTCTATTCCCTTGATTCCTTCTCTCTTTTTCTCAATCACGCAAAAATAAATTCCAATTCATTCACCTTCTTCTCGATCACAGTTAATAACTCATTAATTTATCGAAGATCTTGCCATTTCCGCTTTAATTGAAGAATATTTCAACCTGATCATGCCTCATTCATGTAAGTTTTTTCAATCTCCTAAGGTAATTAATTATTCTCTAAGTTAATTCCAGTTCGTTTCCCTAATACTAACTAATTTCATCAATTATGATCCTATTTTGCTAATTCTCGTTAATATGAAGCAAAAACTCGTCTTTCTCTCGTTGACAATAACCTCGTCGAATTCAATAAATTCCAGTAATTGTTGTGCTTTGTCTTCATTTGCTGCTTCTATTATGTAGGTAGTAGGTACTTTGCAACTTTTGTAAGTAGGTTACATTTCATGAGTGTATTTTCTTAATTATATAACTTTTTTTATGAACAAATTATTTTTTGTTGGGAGTTAATTGCAGTTTCAGTAAATGGACTAGCCTTAATAGGTGAGAGCAACTTGGTCAGCTATAAAATTGAGATATTGTGCAAAAGATATCGGGTCTTTGCCATGAGTACGAGATCCTATCTTAGTAAAAGCTGATGCCTAGTGAATCGCTTCTTGTTCCTTATGCTCTGTTTGCCTCTTTTTATGCCTTTTTTCTTTTGTTTAGGTTTTACTGTTTTTATGCCTTTGTCCTACCAATTTGATTATAGTCTCCAATGAGTGTGGAGGGAAGTGGTGGGGATGGAAGGGAAGGGGAAAAGAAACGGAGGGAAGACATTTTGGCTATAAATCTTATTAGGCTGAGATGAGGGAAAAATGAAAACGGATCCAATCTCTCCTCTCAATTTCCTTATTACTCATTTGTTATCCAAATAATGGATTTTGTATCCCTCCTCCCTTCACCCCCCGCAAAAGCTTTCATCCAAACAAGTTGATATCGATAGCCTCGCTTTCAAAATTTTTATTCTATATCTAATTGCTTACTTCTTGTTAGTTTTTCATTCTTATTTAATCTAATATAAAGAAAGTTTGCTCCAAAAGATCGATGTTATGGTTAAGCCTATTTAATTCTCTTACTAAAGTTGATGATATAATACCTTATTTATTCATTTAGGTTCTTAGTATTCTATTTGAATTTGTTTTATGTTAATACAACTTAGTTCATTCAAATCTTTATGGTGGTTTATAGCCTGTTTGTTATGTATTAAGTTGGTTAGAGGAAGCTCTCATAAGGTGTGATGATATCTCCCAAATGCTCGTTTTCAGTTTTCACATATTGACTGGTTTTTTTTACTCTAACTCTTTGGAGGAGTTGGTGTGCTGATATCTCTTTTCATGTAACTGCTAATCTTTTTAGAGTATCTACTGCCTATTTTAACGTATGTTATAAACATTTTAACATGCCTATGACAAATTAGTGTAATATAATCATTTTTTTGTGTTTGTTTTAATGTAGGAGATGAAACACGAAGTCATGATACTTTAATATTACCTTCCTTCTGGGTCTTCACGTATTTCTTCTGGCTTTTAAAATTTTGACTTCGGATAAATATGGGAATTATTTTGCTGTTAATGAGCTGAAGTTGCGAAGCTGGTGCTGGTGAAGGGCCTGAGTTAGTATTTATTTGGGAGAAGATGACTTATTTCGGTTTACTTCGTGAGACTGTTGCTGCTATATCTCTGCTGATTCTGTTCTGCTTTTCACAATTTTAGTTGCAATTGAAGTGTCGTTTTCTTGTTTTCTTGATTGTACTTTTATTTCTTTTGCTGACATCAAATACAAGAACTGCTTTAGTATAATTCTCTATTGAGACAATCTTGTGCATGACCCTGCTTCTCCAGATGTCGCTTGATATGTTTTCCTCGCGTGTGCACTAACGTATGTGTTTCAAACAGGTGGCTTATATGGCGACAGTTGGATCATTCCCATTCAATTATTTCTTGTTTGGCGTGCTTTCTTGTGTTGGGACATATGTTCTTGCTGGTATTTGTCTAACCTTTCACTATTAATTGTTGTTTTTCGGACTATTTCTAAACAGTTTGGAAACGTTGTTTTGTAAACCATGCGTCAGTGTGTCTCCACATTCAAGTTAACAAGGAGAACAAGGAATTCAAGGTATGGTTCACTAACCTGAAGTTCTGTACTTAAGTGAAATTGATATGCTGTGTTTGCTTAAAGGTCGAACATATGTGACAAATTGCTATTCATATTGAGGTTGAGCTGGTCAGACTCTTGCTTACAAAATGTTATCTAGCTCAAAGCTATCTGACTTCTAAGTTCTAACTCTTAGAATTAGCTATTGCCTATTAGGACTGAAATAGCATTATTTGACTGAGAGCAGTGATATTATTAGCTATTGCCTATCAAAAACTGTAAAAGAGAAATTTGACTATCAATTTGCACGACTGTCTGCTAGTTGAGAAGAATGTGTAGTTCTATGTTTGGAATAGTAAAGTTGTTAATGTATAATTTAAACGCATGAAATAAGGTTCTATGTGCATGAAATATGTGTTAAATGTGCATAAAATAAGGTTCTATGTGCATGAAATAAGGCTCTATGTGCATGAAATAAGGTTCTATCTGCATTAAAAAGTTCTTCAGTTGCATCAGTTGGTTATATTATGATACTAATTACTGTTGGCTAAGGACGCGTTAATTTTATATGGCCATGAAATAATATTATATGTGCATGAAATAAGGTTCTATGTGCATGAAATAAGGTTCTATGTGCATTAAAAAGTTTTTCAGTTGCATCAGTTCGTTATACTATGATACTATTTACTTTTAGCTAAGGACGCGTTAATTTTTATGACCATGAAATAAGGTTCTATGTGCATGAAATAAGGTTCTATGTGCATTAAAAAGTTCTACAGTTGCATCAGTTGGTTATATTATGATACTAATTACTGTTGGCTACGGACGCGTCAATTTTATATGGGCATGAAATAAGGTTCTATGTGCATGAAATAAGGTTCTATGTACATGAAATAAGGGAAATGATTGCGGAGGAGATTTAATGTATTTAACGGCCTTTTTTATGTAATTACAAGGCATTTTAGTGTATCTATTACATATCTTACTAATATGTGAGAAACATTTCAGTGTACTTATTTCAGTTATTTCGTACTTGTATTTGTTTAGCGTACTTTAAAGGCTATTAGCTCAATGGTAGAGCAATGTGCAAATTTTCCACAAAGGTATGGGTTCGTGTCCCATATAGCCTATTAAATCGCAAAATCTCATGATAGGAACGTGTCATGAACTCATGATGCGAGCACTAAAATACAACTATGATTAAGGAGGCCATAATCATATTCGGGCAATGACGTGCAGACCATGATCAGACTCAAGCGAGAAGACAACAACAAAGAGATTGATGAGCGAGTGTAATAGCTTTATTAGCTTTGCAGCGATTAGAAGTTTAAGATAAGCATACAAGCATTTTCATAGACTAGCATATGTACCAAACTATTATCATACATGCCATACTTGAAATAGTATTACCAATTAGATACATAATTTTTCAGTAAAAAAAATAATGGTGTATTTCATAGCCAATATGGGAGTCGAACCCACATTTTGTGCATAGCACAATGCTCTACCATTTGAGCTAATTGGCTTTCGAATATGATATAAAAAATAAACTACTTTTGAGAAGGGAGAGTTGAGTACTTGAAGCAGATGTTCTAAAAAATGTTGCTAGGCTATGAGCTGGTTATAGATCTTTTCATACCACCTTCACAAATAAGATTTGAACATGCTACTACAGTCTACTTTTGAGACGGGAGCGCTGAGCACTTGAATTTTTTCTTCCACTAAGCTTAAGAAGAGTCTGCCCAAACTTGCCTAGATAACTTACTCCTAAAAGTTTGTAAATTAAAAAGCAGGTGTAATGGTTATTATTCCAATTGAGCAACACATTTCCTGTAAATTGAACTCCCATAACTTCCACATATTCCTCATACAGCAAGTAGCCATATACTTCTCGACCTCACAGAATGCAAAATTGGAGGGAAAGATGCAATCAGCTGAAAAGCGGAACTCCAGGCATTTCACTAGTCAAGTTGATGATCTGACACTAGGATATAAAAACTAGCTGAAAGAAAACTATACCAACACATGTTCCTCGAGTTACATAGACGGCCATTTGTGGGTCCTGCTACGTGCAGCAAGCAAGTGTTGTTGGTTGACTTCTTGTAAAATTACATGCGAAGGAAGTGATATATCATTGAAAACACAAGTAGTGTGCTATGAGATTTCAACTAAGCTACCGAAACAAAGTCCTACCGTGTAAAACTGACTGAAAATGATTATTAAACCAAGCCAGCAAAATCTTATGTGGCAAGTACTTTAGTTTTAACGAATAAGAAAACAAAAAACAAATGTTCTACAATCAAATATTACTAGTGAAGTAATGCTTTCTTGCAGACCATAAATATACCGATCATAAAGTATCTTTGAATTTTCAGAAGAAGTTCTCTGGACACATAAAATGTACACACATCTGTCAAAGAAGTGAAGAGCAAAAAATCAGTAACAAAAGACAACCCCCCCCCCAATGAAGAACAAATCATTTGGCGGAGAATGAACTGTAGGATTGACTGGAGGATGAGCCGGAAGAAAAACTGAAAATAGCTGATTATTCAAAAACGGAAATCTCAATTACAAACAATGATACACAAAAGCCTACTCTGCTGCTATTTCAATCGAAGCAATTTGCTGATATTACAGTCAAAGTAATTCCGGATTGTACTTTTTATGAACCCTAATTTACTTCTATTCCAGTCAAACTAATTCACAATTGCCTCAATTTGGGTAAAAATCGAATCAATCATATAAATTTTACATAAAATCATCATGCTATTGTTATAACACGGAAATGATATCTTCAAATTACAAAATTGAATAAATTTAAACAGGAAACTTACCTTTGTCAATGGTGGTGAAAGAGGAGTGCGACGGTGCTCGATGACTGTGAAGAAGGAGAAACGCGCTGGTCGGCGATGGAGAATCCGGTGATGTGCGGTGGTCGGCGACAGAGAATCTGGGGATATGCGGTGGTCGGCGACGGAGAATTTGGTGATGTGCGATTATGGAATGAGGAGGCAGAGAGGGAGAAGAGATAGAAATGTTTGGTTTGTAATGATAGAGACTAGAGAGTTTATAAAGTTTTATATGTTCACGACAAATTTAAATTGTTAGGATTTGTGTATGATCCAGCGGTTCTATAGGTTCTCATGGTTCTCAATATATGAGTGGTTCTCACCGGATCTCGACCCTATATATATATATATATATATATATATATATATATATATATATATATATATATATATATATATATATATATATATATATATTCTCACTCACTATCATAAATTGTTCAATTTTAAGGAATTAATTAATCTGTATCGTTATACAATTAATTAATTAATCTATTAAGGGAATTGTCCTATAGGTCTGACCTTAAGGGATCAACTGATCACCATCGTCAAACGACAGTAATGTCAAACTCTAATTAGCCAATCATTACTGATTAATGATGATCAATTGACTATATAAATGAATCATCCCTTACGTATTCTTAAAATGAGATTTAAACATGTGATCGCACTATTGTTGAGGACACATACTCCAACAATCTCCCACTTGCCCGAGACAAGTGTGCGTCACCAATTCTCTTGTCCTATTACAATCTCCCACTCAATGCAAGTTGTCTTCCAGGTCGTACTTGTATTTGATCATATCTTAAGTGATTTCCTCGATCTGGAGAGTAACTGTCTGACCGGAATTATTTACCGTAGATACCTTCCGAGCGTGGCCACGCATTTTCTGTTCACTACTCCTCGAGTGGCCCTGAGATTTCAAACAACCCTGACAAGGGGGTGGACAATTCCTATCGCACCATTCCCTTTGTATAGCCACAGTTCATCATGACCCAAAATATACTCATTTGACTTCAGTTACGTCAGTCGTAGAGTATAAATCAAAGCCAATCAGAAACTTGTGCCAACTTGGGCGAATAGTCTCTAGTCAAAAGAATCGACTTATAAGAATACTATAGTAGCTCTTGCCACGACCAGGCTTTCTGAATTTCCAGAACTCTATAAGCGGTCACTGCCCGACAAAGTGTTCCATACAGTCTGTCTATGTGATCGAATAGTCATCCCATATGATCCTATGGCACTTGAACTTGCCATCAATCGCATCACACTCGAGTCACTTCGAGACGTCACCTCCTATAAGTAGCCAGGGGCACATACTATGTCAATCCAGTTCACTTCAATGGGGTTCAATATTGTCTCAACAACCCATTTGGATATAACAAAGTAATAAATAAATGAGTTTGCATAAAGAAACTCAAACGATAAATGCGATTATCATATATAAACCAAAAACAAAGTTTTTCATTTCATATCTTATAATCTAATACAAACTTGGCATGCGTTTCAGACCCATGGAAATAACATGTTGGTCATGCTTAGCCTGCGGTAAAGGCTTGGTTAAAGGATCAGCAATGTTATCATCCGTCCCAACCTTACAAATCGCTATTTCCTTCCTTTCAATGAAATCTCTAATTACATGAAATTTTCTAAGTACGTGTCTAGAATTGTTACTAGACTTGGGCTCTTTAGCTTGAAATATTGGCCCACTATTATCACAGAAGATCGTGATAGGATCTTTGGGGGTAGGAACTATCCTTAGCCCCTCCAAAAATTGCCTAATCCACACGACTTCCTTGGCAGCTTCAGACGCTGCAATGTACTCAGCCTCCGTAGTAGAATCCGCAATGACCGACTCTTTGAAGCTCCTCCAGCTAACCTCCCCACCATTAATCATGAAAACAAAACCAGCCTGGGATTTCAAATCATCCCTATCGGTTTGAAAGCTCGAGTCAGTGTAACCCTTCACACTTAGATCGGAATCTCCTCCAAACACCAATAATGAATCCTTAGTTCTTCTCATGTACTTAAGGATATTCTTGACAGCTATCCAGTGACTCTCACCTGGTTTGTTAATATCTAATTGTCATACTCAAAGCATACGATACATCGGGACGAGTGTATATCATGGCATACATGATTCATCCCACGTCGGAAGCATAAGGGATCAATTTCATGCGTTCAACATCTTCAGGTTCTGTGGGTGACTAACACTTGCTCAATGTAACCCCACTACCCATTGAAATAAAACCTCTCTTGGATTTGTCCATGTTGAAACGTCGAAGAACCTTATCAATATAATATTCTTGACTTAGTGCCAATATCCTCTTAGATCTATCTCTATAGATCCGGATACCCAATATGCATTGTGCCTCTCCTAAATCTTGTATTTGGAAATGATTCCCTAGCCACCCCTTAACAGAGGTAAGCATTGGTATATCATTGACAATGAGGAGTATGTCGTCTATATACAAGATTAGAAAGATGACTTTGCTCCCACTAAACTTCATGTATAAACATGGTTCTTCGACACTTCGAGTGAAACCATTCTCTTTTATAACATGATCAAAACAATGATTCCAACTTCTTGATGCTTTCTTAAGACCATAGATGGATCTCTTAAGTTTGCATACCATGTTAGAATTTTTAGGATGTACAAAATCCTCAGGTTGTACCATATAAACTTCCTCCTCTAAATACCCATTTAGGAAGGCGGTTTTGACATCCATTTGCCATATTTCATAATCATGAAACGCGGCAGTTGCTAACATAATCCGAATTTATCTAAGCATGGCTACGAGGGCAAAGGTTTCGTCACAGTGTATATCAAGAACTTGGGTGAAACCTTTCGCAACTAGCCTCGCTTTGTAGACATCACCATGCCCTTCTATACCATTCTTTACTTTGAAGATCCATTTGCATTGAAGGGGTCTCACACCTTTAGGCAAATCAACCAAGTCCCATACTTGATTCTCATGCATAGATTTTATTTCGGATTGCATGGCCTCTTGCCATAAAGTTGAATTTGGATTAGAAATTGCAGCTTTGTAGGTTGCGGGTTCGTCACTTTCCAAAAGTAAGACGTCCAATTCGTCATCCAACTCGATGATGTCCACGTATCGATCGGGTTGGTGACTAACCCTACCTGACCTCCTAGGTTTGAAAGGAACAACAACTTGATTAGACGATGAAGGAACATCTTCTTGCACCTCTTTTCCAGTTTGTGGTTCTTGAATTTCGTCAAGTTCAAAATTTCTCCCACTTTGTCTCTTAGAAATAAACTCATTCTCTAAGAAGATAGCTTCACGATCCACAAACACTTTGTTTTCGTGACGGATGTAGAAGTAAAAACCATGTGTTTCTTTTGGATAACCTACAAAGATGCACTTTTGGGATCTTGGGCTAGCTTATTGTTAGTCTTGATTTTGACATAAGCATCACAACCCCAAATCTTTATATAAGACAAATTGGGGACCTTCCCTTTCCACATCTCATATGGTGTCTTCTCAGTGGCTTTAGTCGGGCTACGATTGAGTGAGTGAACGGCCGTTTGAAGGGCAAATCCCCAAAAGGAATTTGGTAAATCAGTTAGACTCATCATTGATCGAACCATATCTAGTAGGGTTCTATTTATCCTTTCGGCAACACCATTAAGTTGAGGTGTGCCCGGTGGAGTGAGTTGTGATACAATACCATAATCCTTTAAGTGAGAATCGAATTCATTGCTAAGATATTCCCCACCACGATCGAATCGTAGTGTTTTAATCTTCTTGTTCAATTGGTTCTCTACTTCCTTTTGAAATTCTTTAAATTTCTCAAAATCTTCACTTTTATATTTTATTAAGTAAACATACCCATATCTACTTAAATCGTCGGTAATAGTGACGAAGTAGTCATAATTTCCCCTAGCGGTGATACTCATTGGACCACATACATCGGTATGTATTAGTCCCAACAAATCACTTGCTCGTGTCCCTTTACCACTAAAGGGAGCACGAATCATTTTGCCAAGGAGACAAGATTCGCATGTTACATATGATTGAAAATCAAATGGCCCAATAATTCCAGTCGACACTAGCCTTTTGATGCGTTTCTCATTTACGTGACCTAATCGACAATGCCAAATGTATGATTCATTTGGATCACTTGTTTTGAGTCTTTTGGATTGTATATTATAGATATCTTTGCTTGAGTTTAAATTTTCAAGAACATAAATGCCATTAATTGAAGTGCCTTGGCCCATGGTCAAGTTATTCTTAGAAATTTCACAACAATTATTCTTAATAGCAAAAGAAAATCCTTCCATGTCTAACATGGCAACGGAAACGATGTTTTTAGATAAAGACGGTACAAAATAACAATTATTCAAGTACAACTCAAAGCCATTAGCCAAAACAAGTATATAAGTCCCTTTTGAAGTGGCGGCTACCTTAGCTCCATTTCCTAGTCGGAGATCTACATCACCCTTGTTCAGCTTTTCCACGTTTCTAAGCCCCTGTAAATGATTACAAAGGAGAGAACCACAACCGGTATCCAATACCCATGTTGAGGTGGAAGTATAATTTATATCAACAACAAAGATTTCGGAAGAAATTTTACCAAGTGGAACGTGAGATCCATCATTGATATCTCCCAAAAAGATGGGGCAATTCCTCACCCAATTGCCCATGCCATGACAATAAAGGCATACATTATTGGTAGTCCCACTAGCCAATAAATCCCTATGGTTTGAAATAGACCTCTTATTTCTCTTCCTCTTCATGAATTTTATATTGATGGCAAGTCTTTTGCGAAGACTCCCACTAGCTTTCTCATTTCTCCTTGCTTCCAAAGTCAAGGATTCAATGGTGTTAGTGAGGTTGTCTTCAAAAGACTTATTCGCCAAGTTGCTAGTTGTGATAGGAGGTGAGGAAGTGGTAATGAAGTTAAGAGTACCATTGGAACCAATGCCAAAATGAATTTTTCTAGTCGTATCAAGGTTGTTTTGAGAGCAAATTTCGTCGAACGATTTATGACATGATTTAATAGTGATCGGTATTAATGATTTGGATGAATCCATTGCGAAAAAAGATAATTAAAAAAACGGAGATGAAGGAAACAATTAACATTTATGGTTATAATACTTGTAAATACAAGTATAGCATTTATATAGTGACCTCTACCCAACTATAATAAATGATTCCGAGATCCATCTTTATACAAATATGGGCACGGGGAAACCGATACATCCCATACTTTGTACAAATTTGGTGAATTAACTCTTTAATTGATTCTACTTTAGAAATATCGGTCGATATTTTTCATAAAACCCATCTCTAGCCCGGGAACATAAGACTAGTCATAATATCCCGTTGAGACCAACCAAATTTCGCGTGTAATAACGTTTTATTACCCCACTTACCCAATGATAAATGAAGGCACCTCGGGAAAACCGAACCTACCCCAAATGTTACGGGGATTCATGGGTCCTACTATTTGATAAGGCTAATCTCAATTTTAAAATTTAGTGAGAGCTCATGTCAATTTGTTATCTATCTATTTTAAGTGAACTAAAAGGTCGAATTATCGATAATATTAATTGACACGGTCGAAAACTCAATATGATATGCATGTGTTGTTATGGCGATTTGGCAATGCATGCAACATATTAAAAGAAATGCAAAGCAAACAATAAATTCCTAGTATGGCCATCCTATAATAGAAAATCAAATAATCTAATACAAATTCGGAAAACAACTCCTTTGGTCCCTTGAATCTTCAAGTGGCACGCCTCCCAAGAACACCGTCTTCGTCGGAACGCCTTTCCGAATGGCACCGTCTTGAAGAAACTCCGAAATTACAAATAATAATGAAATACAAAGCTATTCCTATTATAAATTTGTAATATGAAAAGCTAGTAAAAATAAAAGTGATACGAGATCACATTAAATTACATCCAAATCAATATTCCCTTACATTACGGGTAATATCGATTAAAACTAAGGCCATACTAAGATTAAAATTACATAATTCAAAATTACATAAATAAAATATGACATTCATCAATGAAATATGCAGCATTATAATATGTGTCTATCATGCCAAATTATGTGCCAAATTACCCTATTTAACTTATATCGATCATATAATCCGGTTTTATGGAAATTCACGACTTTTAACTTATTAAAATCGTAAATTAATACTAAAATTCAATTTTAGTCCAAGTTAATTATCCTAATACTCTTAGGTCTCAAAAATTAGTCATTACTCAATTTTTGACAATAATTCAACTTGACATAATTTTATGCTCATTTGACCCTAAAATCATAACATTTATGAAATAAATCCAAATTTAATTACAATAATTTCAAAATTAGAATTTTAATTTTTGAACATTCTGGAATATATCCATGACACTCATAATGTCAAAAATTGTGGTTAAAATTTTCGACTTTATTTCGAGAAAAATGTAGTTGCGATTTATTGGTTTTATCAAATAAAACATCTAAAGTATACAAAAATTAATCCAATAAATTTTACAACTTTAGATCTGATAAGTGGGATATAAATTAACCCTAAAATAATTTTCTCATACCATGTAATTTGTTTTAGCTATTTATGCTAAAATAGTCACTATTTATGTTATTTTTACTCTAAAAATTCATAAATCATGCAAAATGAATCAAGTTCATCTCAAATTTTACACACAGTGGGTAAAATGTGCATGTGACATATTAAAATTTCATGGCCCGTTTCGAAGTTTAACTATATTTAACCATTTTACCTCCATTTAATTCATTTTTATCTCATAAAAATCATAAATCATGTAAAATAAATCAAATTTATCCGAAATTTTACATACAATAAGTAAAATATGCATGTGAGGTCATATAAAAAATTCAAGGTCAGAGACTATATTTAACTATTTTTAGCATTTTAAATACCATTTTAGTCATAAAAATATAATAAAATAACTAAAATCATTAAAATGAGCAATAAAATACCATAAATCATAAAAATGACCTAAAAATATTTTAGGACCAAAATATACAACATGCGTTAATATTTCGTTGCTTTATCTAATAAATCACAAATTTTTAGTTTTAATTAAGTTACTAATAACTCGAAAAAACTATAAATCGATTATGTATGCAACATCCTATGCTCTGATACCAATTGTTAGGTTCATATACCTATTATTAGAATTTTCTAATGATGAAATAATTAACATTTTAATATGATTTCTAAGGATCTAGTGCATGCATAAATAAGAAATAAAATGAGAAAACAATGGTTCTTACATTGTTGATGGTTCGAAAATTTGGGCACAAATAAGGACACCTTCCTTATTTGTTCTTGAGCTCAAGTATTATGGATGATCATCCTAAATCCAAAATATAGAGATCCTCCTCTTGTTGCACCCAAAACAAAAACCTTTAAACTAATATATTAACTAACTAGATTAATATACTAGTATCCTTAAAATAATTCTAATAATATCTTTATTACTACACTAGTAATCTTATATTGAAATTAGAATTTTTGATGAACAATGTTAAAGTTTCTAAAACTAAATTTTAGAGAGACGTGTGAGAGGAAGATAAGAATAAATAGAAATTATATGGAAGAATTAATATAGAGAACAACTTCTTTATATGAGAGAAGAGGGAGCCGGGGTTGAGGGGAGGAAGGCCAACGCATGGCCTTCTTGCTTTCTCTTTTTGTTCTTCTCCAAAAATAGGTGTGTAAGGCTAAGTAGATTAGGTACACATAAAATAAATCATCCACTAACTCCTTCCACCCTCCAATTTTCGGTTCATATATAAAATGGACTCTTATTTTATTTTGTCAATTTGTCAATTTGTCACACAATATGTTACATGTAGTATGTAACATGTTATTAATTAATTTAATGCATATTTATCAAATAAATATCATTTTATACATTAATTAAATTACTTATGACAAATTGTCTAGTGATTCTTGATCACATAAATAAAATGGTTCATATAATTCTAATTCACAACATATTGTAATTACAATTAACCATGCATTCTTAACTCAATTGTTTCATAAACAATAATCAATTTTAGTAATAAAATCTTTTAATTACTAAAATAAATCTTATTTAATCAATATTACAATAAGATATATATATATATATATATATATATATATATATATATATATATATATATATATATATTCTCACTCACTATTATAAATTGTTCAATTTTATGGAATTAATTAATCTGTATCGTTATACAATTAATTAATTATCTATTAAGGGAATTGTCCTATAGGTGTGACCTTAAGGGATTAATTGATCACCATCGTCAAACGACAGTAATGTCAAGCTCTAGTTAGCCAATCATTACTGATTAATGTTGATCAGTTGACTATATAAATGAATCATCCCTTATGTATTCTTAAAATGAGATTTAAACATGTGATCGCACTATTGTTGAGGACACATACTCCAACAAGTTCTTCTCCTACGCCTAACATAAACCTAGAGAACTACTACATGCGGACATGCTTTCAAATTCTAATACACACCACTCCAAACCACTGCATTTCCAACGCTCTTACTAACTCGGGAAAATACACCCACACAAAAGGACGAACTCGAAAAGCAACATCCTCCCCAAATCAGACTTTGAAACATGCAATTACCAACTGAAGGCAAAATTCTAAAGCTATAAAAACAATTATGTCAAGCAATTATGTCCTGCGATATTATCCACCCCTCATAAAGGAACTTCGTCCCCGAAGTTCACTCCCCAAAACAATTGTAAAACACATGGCATGGTAAAGTAAAACAACATGGCAAGTAACTAAATAAACACACGGCAGAAATCTAATTATAAAGAATACATCGACTGCAACCAACAAATTGGAAAGCCTCAAGTAATTGGCACCAACACCAACATTCCATCTAGTTTATGACCTCATCCCATATGTATGCAATGCCAAGACTACCACACCCTAATCCTATGCACACGTAGGACAACACCCTGACATGAAGTACGCATTAAGATTATCACGATTCTATAGAACAACGGTAGAGCATGAGAGCTCGGCCGAGTATAGTACTTGCTCGGCCGAGTAGAGCATACTCGGTCGAGTTGCCCTCACTCGATCGAGTCAGCAGGCGGCAGACTATTATCAACCAAATTCCGAGCATGAAATTTCAATGTACCTGCATACCAACATTGTTACACATAGATATATAAAAAAGAAGGTTCACTCTAACATAACGCAACCAAGAAAAAGGGAAACAATCTTGGCCTTATGGCCATAGTACACAACCACGCACCAAGTAGTAAGTAAAAGAACAACAAATATCCAAATACCAAATAAGTCCGACATAATCTAAAACAACACAAAATGAACTCATCAAAAGCCCGCAGCTGTATCCGCATCCATCATATCATTTCCTCCTACTCGATCCTGAGGTCCCGGCACTGCCACCAGTCCATCGCCCCTCCTCGTCCAGCTGGCTCCCATAGTTGACTCCCCACGTGTTGGGATTCATTAATCTCATTAGTTTACATATTCATAGTATGATAGTTTAATTTAGTCATAAAATTAAAATGGATCTTATGCATGCAAAACTATTACAAAGTATCAGAAGAAAAATCAATTCTTACATTGATGATTTCGGATAAATGGGCACTAGTAAGTTCACCTACTTACTAGATCTTGAGCTTTCCAAAATGGATGAACAAGATTCAAGTTTAGAATCTCTCCTAAGGAATTATACCCAAGGAATACCCTTAAATATTTTAATTAATATAGGACTAGTATCAAATAAAACAAGCTTAAATTTAGACACAAAATGGAGTTTTGTTCTCTTGTATTTCGGCCAAGAGAGAAGAATTTTGTGAGGTTTTATTTCTCTAAAGTTTTTCACAAAAGTAGAGAGTTGATCAATATTTTCTAACACTAGAAAATAGATGATGAAGTAGTGAATAATTATAGGAAAAACTTTTGCCATTTTTCATGCTAAAAACCGGTTGGGGGAAGTATTGTGGCCAATGCATGGAAAAATTGCTCTTCTCAAAAGTAATAGGGTTGCATGGCTACAACTAGAGTATAATCATTGTGTTTCCCTTATTTAAAATAATCAACACAATTTAACTCTAATACTCCCTCCATTTCGGCACACAACATAAAATGGAAGGTCCATTTTATTTGTCATTTGTCAATTTTGTCATGTGTCACATGTTACATGACATGTTACACTATAGTGTATTTTTAACATATTAAAAATCAACATATTAATAAAATATGTCACATACAAAATTTAACTAGTAATTCATGATTACTTGTACCAAAAAGGTTTATCGAATTATAAATTTCAACAACTTGATTTATAATAAATTATTCAATCCGTTTCAATTGTTTCGTAACAATAATTCAATCTAAGTAATAAAACAATTCGATTACTTAGACCGTATCTAATTTAATCGAATTACAATGAGACACGTTAATTTTACTCATAAAATCATCCGTCAATTTTAAGCAATTTAATTAACTCGTATTGGCATACGATTAATTAAATAATCATTTAAGAGTATTACCCTATAGGTATGACCTCAGGGTATCAACTGATCACCACCGTCGCACGACAGTAATGTCAAACTCTAGTAAGCCAATCATTACCGATATGTGTGGACCAGTTGACTGTAAAATATTACTTTACCTCTTGTACTCTTAAACATGAGATTTAAACATGTGATCATCATGATCGACAATTGTGATCGCATTATTGTCGGAGGACACTTATTCCAACAATCTCCCACTTGTCCTCGACAAGTGTGCGTCACCAATTCTCTTGTCCTATTATTATCTCCCACTCAATGCAAGGTGTCTTTCGGGTCGTACTTGCAAGTGATCATATCGAGAGTGGTTTCCTCGATCTGGAGAATAACTTATTGACCGGAATTATCTATCATAGATACCTTCCGAGCGTGGCCACGCATTTCCAGTTCATTACTCCTCGAGTGGCCCTGAGATATTGTTTTAACCCTGACAAGGGGTGGACAATTCCTATCGCACTATTACCTTCGATTAGCCATAACCATCATAACCCAAAATATGCCCATTTGACCCCATTTACGAAGGTCGTAGTAACATAAATCAAAGTTAATCTGAAACTGTGCCACCTTAGGCGAACAGTCTTTAGTCAAAGAATTGAATCATTAGAATACTATAGTAGCTCTCGCCACGACCAGGCTATATAAATTTGCCAGAACTCTATAAGCGGTCATTAGCCTGATAAAGTGTTCCTAAAAGTCTGCCTATGTGATCGACTAGTCATCTCACATGACTCCATGGCACTTGAACTTGCCATCAATCGCATCACACTCTAGTCACTTCGAGACGTCACCTCATACAAGTGACTATGGGCAAATACCATGTTAATCCGAGTTCACTTTAACGGGGTTCAATATTGTCTCTACAACCCGTTTGGATGTAACAAAGTATAAAATGAGTTTTTAGATTTAAAAACTCGAACGACAAATATGATTATTACATATGAATAGTCAATACCTGATTACTACTTCATATTCTTATAATCCAATTTGATCTTTGTACGTAGTTGTTCATCTCAATCCAATTGAAATGACATATGACTCATCATGTTAAGCCTATGAGAAGGCTTTGGTTACTAGGTTTTATCAACTTCTTGTACCTTACTCAACCTTACTACATACTCGTTTTCCTTTGTAATGTATACATTTGCATTACTAAACTTTCTGAGTACGTGTCTAGATCCAATCTAGACATAGGCCCTCTAGCCTTAGAATAGCTCCCACTATTTTCACAGTGTGCGGGACTCATCCTTCTTGCACATCTCATGATTGCAAGTGTACTCAATTTCCGTTGTAAATATCTCTCATTGATCTTTATTGCCTAGAACGATTCTAGCAAATCTATTTCTTAAATAACATAGTCACAATGGTTCCTTAACCATGTTCACGTGTTTTGAATATGGTTTTGTCTGAAACCTTTCGCAATCTCAATTGTCATTTGTGTAACACCCTTACACAAATTAGTTAATTGCATAAAAAACACTTAACTTTCCATCCTTAATGCTTCCTCAAGCACTTAAGAATAATCTATATGGCTACTTGGTAACTATTACTTAAATTCGATTTTGAAACAATTCATCATACTCAAAGTATATGAAGTGTTATATATACATCATTACTCATTTAATTGATCCGGCAGCGGAAGCAAATGGAATCAATCAAATATGTTCAACATGATTGAACTAGTCACGAATCTTATTAACATAGGACTTCTTGTTTGACGCTAATATCATGTGGATTGATCTCCATAAATCCGGATATTGAAGATGTATTATAATACTCCAAAAGTGTCAAATCATTCCCAATGATCAATATGTCATCCACATATAAGACTAATTAAAATTTCCGTAACTCCCACTAAACTTCATGTATAAACACAACTTCTCAACCTATTGAGAAAAGTTTTATCACATGATCAAAATCTTGATTCCAACTCATTGATGTCCTACTTAAGACAATCTCTTAAGTTGCACATTATTTTAGGATTTCAATAATCTACAAAACTCATGACATGTATTGAATACATTCCTTGTAATTGAAGAAGTGGGTTTTAGATTCACTCGCTATATATCATCATAATGAAATACAATCCCTAAGAAGATCTGAATAGTGCAAAACACTTTGCAACTAATCAAGCTTTGATATCTCTCTTTGATATCCAACAATTCCACTTGGAATTTATTTCGGATTTTCATGGCTCTAAGCCTTGTATTGAGTTGTGACTTAAACACTCTCATTTATGTCATATGATCATTACTTTCCAGAAGTAACTTGAATCAAACAATTTCTTTGTAAGTTGCAAGCTCTTTACTTTCTAAAAGTAACACGAATTCATCATCTTCAACAAGTGATGAGTTCAACCTCCTAGGTTTCGAAGAAACAACATCATGTAGCCAAGAAAATACAGTTTCTTGCGACATACAATTTTTGACACAATTATTTTGTGGCTCTTGAATATTTTCTCCCACTCTGTCTTCTAGAAATAAACTTGTATTCTAGAAAGACAGCTTCACGAGCCACAAACTTGTTGTACTCGTGATTATTGAAAGGAAAAATGAGCATTTATTTCTTGTGAAAACTTACAAGCATGGTATCCTACTTTTTCATATCTCATATGAATCGTTTTAGATTTAGTGGAAAAATAATTTAGACAAATGATAAAATCCCCAAAAGGATCAAGTAACTCAAATTAACTTGATTGAAGTCCAAACCATATCGAATAGGGTTTTATTTCTTTATCCAACCACACATTATACCATAATGCGTGCAAAGAGAGATTAACTTGTGCTACTATATCACATTTCCTTTGGCTTATATCAAAGTCTTCACTTTGTAATCCCATCACGATTAAATCGTGATTTCTGGAGCTCTTTGAACTTCTTAAAAGATTTCTCTATGTACCTTATTAAGTGAACACATTAGTGTCAACTTAAATAGTTGGTAAAAGAAAATGATCAACCTATTCTGGATCAATGATTTACAACCTCGATCTCCTTTTCAACCAAAAAGCACGAGACATCTTGCTTTGAATACAAGCTACGCATATACCATAAGATTAACAATCTAATGGTTCCAAGAGTACTCGATAACTCTTTGCGTTCATCATTCCAGAATTTAAGGTTTAATCTTGGGTTACCAATTTGAGTCTTGCATCATCTACATGATATATCATTCTAGTTTGGTTTAGAATATAATCACCTTTGATAATGGGCTAGCCATACATCAAATCATGGTGTATAGGGTCACAAAAGTGAAACCTCTTTCGTATCTTAACAAAATTATATTCTTATTTAGAGTTTATTCACTTAATAGTCATAATTAAGGTATAAATATAAACCCAAAACTAGATTGAGTACACAATGACTCTATCTCTCGACATCATTGTTGCTAGTCGTCATATTCTAATCATCCTATGTATCAAATACAATGATGAAAACCACCACTGGTTTCTAGTATTGACGAAGTAGTACTAGCAAAATTTATGTCAATCAAATAAACATTTAAAGAAGAAGGTCCCATTAGATGTCCCACAACTAACTTACTGATTCTTCAATAATTTAGGGTAGTTTCCTTTCTAGCGTCCAACAATTAAGACAATGGAAACTTTATCGGTCGGGATTGATAGGTTTAGTATCGTTATTCTCAATAACTTTACTTTTACCATTACCTTGTATCAATTCCATTCTAATTTTACTTCTTTAAACCTCATCCTATTCTTAACGGTTTAAGAGAATGCTCCCACTCATTTCAATGAGTCTATGCTAAGAGAAGCAAAATTTGAAATTCATGAAGATTACTCTTCATTAGTTTGTTTAGTCTTAAAACTTCCATTGAAGTGGTTGCGGTATTTTGGTCAATTACGATTTCTAACAAATCTAGTCACCAAAATGATTTAAAGTTTCAAAGTACTTAACTCAATTAAGCACATGAGAAACAATTCATTGTAAGTAGATATGTTAGTCAAAAATCAAAAACCCTTTTGATCAGGAATAACTTTTATCTATACTCTTCACAAGAGATCTTTGCAATGGATAATACGAGGTTTTTAGAAGAAAATTCAAATTTGTCTTTAGTTACGTTGTTTTAATGGAGATTTGAACTAAAATCGAAATGATATCGTATATAATTTGAGGTAAAGAATTAGAACAATATGATTAACGGAATAATGAAAACAAAACATTTATCGTTATAATAATACTTGTAAATAATTTAACAAGTAAAGCATTTACATATTGACCTCTACCCAACTATGATAAATGATTCCAAGATCCAAATTCATATTAACTTGGGCACACTTTGGCGATACAACCCTCATCAATATAACTCGGTGGATTAACTCTTTAATCAATTCTACTTTTAGAACTCTTGGTCGATAAAATTACATTAATATTTATCTTTTGCCCAAAATACATCCGGCTATGGTCGAGAATACTTTTGTTGAGTTCAACCCAAATTTCGAATAAATGTGTCCATGATCCAAATTCACATTAACTTGGGCACGCTTTGGCGATACAACCCTCATCAACATGAATTCGGTGGATAGACATTTATCACCCACTTCCCCTACGTAACAAGGTTTGTACCCCGGTTTGGCCGAGCGCACTCCCTCACGAAATAGGTTTTCATGGTTTCTAATTTTTGGTAAGGCTAAGTCTCAATTGTTTATTTAGCGAAAGGTCATGTCAATTTATTATCTATCACGTTTTAAGTGAACTAAAGCGGTGAACTACGATAATTGTAATTGACACGTTCGATAAACTCGATTTAAAATGCATGTTTAGATATGACGATTTAACGATGCATGCAACATATAAATAAAATGCAAAGCATAAAAATAAAATTCAAGTATGGCCTTCCTAAAATAGTAAATCTAATAAACTATTACAAATTCGGAAACCAACTTCTTTGGTCCCTTGAACTTCGGTCTTGGCACGCATCTCGAGGTAACACCGTCTTCATGGAAACTCCCGGAAATTACAAAGTAATAAATAAAAATTACATAATTTCCTATTATACATTTGTAATAAAAATAAATCTATTAAATTACAAAACAATGATACGAGATCACACTAATTACAACCGAATCAATATTCCCATGCATTTCGGGTAATATCAATTAAAACTAAGGCCATACTAAGTAAAATTACATAATTCAAAAATTATATAAAATAAAAATATGACAATTAAAATGCAGCATTATAATATGTATGAACATGCTTAATTTTATGCTAAATCGCCTTTTAAGAGCCAATATCGTATATTTTATCGGTTTTTATGGATTTGCGTGATTATAACTTGTTAAAATCACAATAATTACATAAATTCATATTTATGTACAAGTTAATTACCCTAACTATCTTAGGACTTAAAACTTAGTCTTCACTAACATTTTGACAATAATTAAACTTGATATCTTAATATTGTTCATTATTGGACCAAAAAATACAATATTATACTATAAACTTCAAATTAAATTGTAAAAATTCCAAATAATTTCAAAATTTGAAATTTAAACTAATGAACATTCTGGGAAAATACCATGACACTCATAATATTCAACACTTAGGTTAAAAATTTCGAAAATTTTTCAAGAAAAACATCGTTGCGGTTTACCGGTTTCATCAATTATGACCATTAAAATATGAAAATTAATCTTTATCAACTTTTAACTTTTAGATCTTAAATGTGGGATAAAATGCAATATATGATATTTTTCTTTAGTCATGAAATATATTTTAGCATTATTGACTAATTTAAGTCACTATTTATCGAATTTTTACTCAAAAATTCATAAATCATGCATAAGAAGTTAAATTAATCTAAGATATTTACACACACTGAGTAAAAATTCATGTGACAACATATAAAATTTTCATGACCAGATTCGAAATATAACTCATATTAACCTAATAAACCCTTTAAATTCGATTTAAGTTTATAAAATCCATATTTTATGCAAAATAACTTAGTTTATCACGAGATTTAACATGCCATCATTAGATAATATGTGTGAAAACATATCCAAAAATCACTGAAAAAAATGAAGTTTAGCTATTTTTCGTCCAAAAATGACATTTTTCTAGTAAAAATCATATTTTAATGCCAATAATATATAAAAATGAACAATAAAATCCATAAATCGTCCCTTATGACCTAAAATCCATTTAGGACCAGAAACTTTTAACATGCAAAATTATTTCGTGATTTATCTTCATAAATCCTAAATAACAAGTTTTATATGTTAACTAATTAACTCGGAAAAACAAAACCGATTTTGCATGCAACAACCATAATGCTCTGATACCACTTGTTGGGATTCATTAATCTCATTAGTTTACATATTCATAGTATGATAGTTTAATTTAGTCATAAAATTAAAATGGATCTTATGCATGCAAAACTATTACAAAGTATAAGAAGAAAAATCAATTCTTACATTGATGATTTCGGATAAATGGGCACTAGTAAGTTCACCTACTTACTAGATCTTGAGCTTTCCAAAATGGATGAACAAGATTCAAGTTTAGACTCTCTCCTAAGGAATTATACCCAAGGAATATCCTTAAATATTTTAATTAATATAGGACTAGTATCAATTAAAACAAGCTTAAATTTAGACACAAAATGGAGTTTAATTTTGTTCTCTTGTATTTCAGCCAAGAGAGCAGAATTTTGTGAGATTTTATTTCTCTAAAGTTCTTCACAAAAGTAGAGAGTTGATCAATATTTTCTAACACTAGTGTAGGGATTTTGGTATGAGCCACTCACACAATAATAAAGATAATAAGAATCGGAAAAATAACAAGGACACAATATTTACGAGGTTCACCAACTTGGCTACGTCCTCACTATAGTCGCACTAGGAATTTTATTGATCACTCAAATAAATATAACAATGAGAATATGAGGATACAAATTGCATAGCTATCCTCTTCTTTTATAGCTAATCACAAGCTATAACTTCAAGCCATAATAACTATGTATAACATCTTACATTTAGTTCAAATGATTAATGAAGTAAGTTTCCTTGAGTTAGAGAATTCATTCTCATATGTTTCTCATGAAACATATCACTCTATAATGGAGGGAATTAATCCCAACAATCTCCCACCTCCCGACAATTATGGAGGCAACACAAACTTTACTTCTTCACCTAATGCGACCATGTCTTTGCTCATGCTAAATGCAAGAGCCCAGCCAAGGTACTACCCATCCTTGACCATTTACCATTCAACTTTGTTACCAAAGGCAACCATACTTGTCGGGCTTCACTCATCGTTTTCCGGGGCGTGCACTCCCACCTAAACGAAGCACCCTTTCTCGCCTTATTAGAACTTCTTGAATTTTCACACACATTTAAGCGTGTCAGTTTCACCTTGTGCGTTCTCGGACCACCTTCCGCCTTCAAGCCACCGACTTTACTTCCACGGTACTTAGTGTAAGGCTCACTATGCATAGTTTTCGGATCCCGCAACAAATCCCTTGAAACAATTTTATTCTTCATCCCTCCAGCAGTTACACTACTCATGTCACTACACCCTACAGTGGTGTACAAAGTTCCACTCTTAGTCCCACGAGCTAAAATCATAGCTTCCTTGACTATTTTCCAGGAACTTTTCTCAAAGACAACCTTGTAGCCTGCTTCATCGAGCTTTCCCACAGATATCAATTTCTTTTTCAAGTTCGGGATGAACATGACATCCGTTAGCTCCCACCTACCCCCATTTGGGGTACGTATCTCAACATCACCTTTTCCCATAATCGGCACCGCTTTACCATTTGCCAAGTAAGCAGTACCACACCTTCCATTAATAAATTTATGAAAGGAATTTTTATCTGGAGAAGCGTGAAATGATACACCAGATACCAATACCCAAGACTCTATCGGATCTTCGACACTCACTGCCAAAACATCACCTTCATCCTCCACAGCGATAGCTGCATTACCATCCTCATGATTACGCTGTCCATTTTTCTTAGGATTTGGACAATTCCATTTTACATGTCCACTCTCGCCACAATTCCAACATGTAGCACCTCCTCTAGTTGTTGACTTTGATTTCCCGCGATAACCACCTCTATAATTTTTATTTCCTCTACTCTCAGCAATTAATCCGCTCCCATTAATTCCCGACGTCTCACCTAATTCAATTTTGCGAATGCTCTCGCTTAGAATTAGATCACGTACAATTTCAAACTTGAGCTTCTCTTGTCCTTGCGAACTACTAATTGCAGTCACTGTAGTATCCCAACTACTAGGTAACGAGGATAATAAAATTAATGCTTTTATCTCATCATCAAAATCAATTTTTACGGAGCTAAGTTGTCTTGTGATCACATTAAAATCATTAATATGATCCGCCATTGTGGTGCCTTCTTGCATTTGTAAACCAAACAACCTACGCATAAGGAAAACCTTATTTGTCGCTGAAGGTGTCTCATACATATTTTCAAGGACATTCATTAGGTCCAATGTCGTCTTTGCACTCATCACATTGAATGCAACATTACGTGCCAGCGTTAATCTCACCACACCTAGCGCTTGCCTGTCCAATTTTTCCCACTCTTCCTTTTCCATGGAATCTGGCTTAGTGCCTTCCAAAGGAAGATGTAGATTCTTTGAATACAAATAATCCGTTATTTGCATTTTCCAGAAAGCAAAATCTTTCCCATCGAATTTATCGAACAAAATTTTACCTCCTTCCATTATTGTGAATTTTAATTAATGGATCACTCTTCCCTCACCCGCCCAACCGGGCTCTGATACCAGTTTGTAGGGATTTTGGTATGAGCCACTCACACAATAATAAAGATAATAAGAATCGGAAAAATAACAAGGACACAATATTTACGAGGTTCACCAACTTGGCTACGTCCTCACTATAGTCGCACTAGGAATTTTATTGATCACTCAAATAAATATAACAATGAGAATATGAGGATACAAATTGCATAGCTATCCTCTTCTTTTATAGCTAATCACAAGCTATAACTTCAAGCCATAATAACTATGTATAACATCTTACATTTAGTTCAAGTGATTAATGAAGTAAGTTTCCTTGAGTTAGAGAATTCATTCTCATATGTTTCTCATGAAACATATCACTCCATAATGGAGGGAATTAATCCCAACAACTAGAAATTAGATGATGAAGTAGTGAATAATTATAGGAAAAACTTTTGCCATTTATCATGCTAAAAACCGGTTGGGGGAAGTATTGTGGCCAATGCATGGAAAAATTGCTCTTCTCAAAAGTAATAGGGTTGTATGGCTACAACTAGAGTATAATCATTGTGTTTCCCTTATTTAAAATAATCAACACAATTTAACTCTAATACTCCCTCCATTTCGGCACACAACATAAAATGGAAGGTCCATTTTATTTGTCATTTGTCAATTTTATCATGTGTCACATGTTACATGACATGTTACACTATAGTGTATTTTTAACATATTAAAAATCAACATATTAATAAAATATGTCACATACAAAATTTAACTAGTAATTCATGATTACTTGTACCAAAAAGGTTTATCGAATTATAAATTTCAACAACTTGAATTTATAATAAATTATTCAATCCGTTTCAATTGTTTCGTAACAATAATTCAATCTAAGTAATAAAAAAATTCGATTACTTAGACCGTATCTAATTTAATCGAATTACAATGAGACACGTTAATTTTACTCACAAAATCATCCGTCAATTTTAAGCAATTTAATTAACTCGTATCGGCATACGATTAATTAAATAATCAATTAAGAGTATTACCCTATAGGTATGACCTCGGGGTATCAACTGATCACCACCGTCGCACGACAGTAATGTCAAACTCTAGTCAGCCAATCATTACCGATATGTGTGGACCAGTTGACTGTAAAATATTACTTTCCCTCTTGTATTCTTAAACATGAGATTTAAACATGTGATCATCATGATCGACAATTGTGATCGCATTATTTTCGGAGGACACTTATTCCAACACCACGGTCTCGCAAGGCAGCCATACTCCTGACTGGTCGAAGCACTCAATGCCGTATGGTCCATCCCAAAGCTATAGAATACCCCGGAGTCATCCCCTGGTCCTCTCCACCATGCCGGCTGAGCAAGGCCGATCCTTATCCCCTGCTGGTGCGCCATCTCGTGCATGTTTCTCAACACTACTGTGGTGGAAATCCGCTTTGTGAGCTCACTAACCTGCATCATAGGGTCATAGGCCAAATGATATGGCGAGTATGGATACTGGGAGTAGTCTGGTGCAAAAGAAGGTGTCTCGGCTACTACACGACGAAGCACTCTAGCTCCACGAGTCTCACGGGGAGCGGCCCCCTGACGACTGGTGCCTTGCACCAGCTCAGGTAGATCCATAATAACCCCCTTAGGAATGAGGTAGTACTAGGGTGTGGGCTCTCTACTCTATGGGTCCACCTCTGCTAAATGATCGGTGACATGCAGGTGCTCTGCTGCGGGTAGTCTTATCCACATGGTACCCCTCACTCTCCAAGATAAAGACCCATCCTCCAAGGTCCTTAACCACTTGTGGTGGATAAAGTATTCCCGGTCCAAGACAGGTGCATCCACTAAAGCGGCTGAAGCAGGCTCTTCGAGTGCAACAAAATCAGTCAACTTCTGAGCAAGCTGGGTCACGATAGCCCCACAGCTAAGGTGATGAGTCGAAGAGCTAGCCATGAGAGCTAGACTAGCACGCACAATACTCGGGGCACTGTAGTACCAATGATCCTCCCGATGAGGGTTCAGATAAGATATAAGGAGCATCACCACATGTGAGTTCAGCTTACTCACATCTTTCAGGCCATAGAGAAGACAGGTCAACATCCTCAAGAATATGCGGATAGACACATGCTGCACATCATTAATTAGCATGGCACTGGAGCTAGGGACAGGTCACCCAGTGATGAAAGGAAGGTAGCTAGCGGCACCACAATTAGATGCTACATCTCTATAGTGCTCATCCCACGCCTTTTCTAAACCCAAGTAGTCCACAAACTCATCAAGGGTAAGAGTGATATCCTCGTTCATGAGATGAAAGCTTACAGTCTCTTCCTCGTCATCGTACTTATAGGAACTCATGAAATCAAGAGTTAGGAAAGGATAGGACTTATTTCGGAGATAGTTAAGCCCCTCAAAACCCAGAATTTCGCACATATGCCTAACATCTTCCTCGATTCCCAGATCCTTAAGAAGGCTCGGGTCCACACAACGGGTAGGTTTTATTGTGCAACTCATCAAAGATACAAAAGAAAAATGTTAGTAAAAATCAACAAATTTTACCATCGGGCATTGCGCTACTGTAGGAACGGTCGGCCCAGAACTAGCCTCCCCTTGCTCGACTGTGGTAGCAGCCCGAGTCTTTTTCTTTGAGGGTGCTCGTACTTTCGACATACTTGAGTTGCGAGAAAAGATCGATTGAAGAATTAGCAAGTAAAGAGGAGGAATTCCTAGCACCCAAGAGCACTTAGGTTTACTTGGAGAGAGTTTATGAGAGAATTAAGGAACAGATTTATGAAATAGGGTTAGAGATGTGAGGAGTATATGGGGTTTTAAATCCCGATATAGGAAACGCGGAACCGGTCGAAGAGAATGAACTCGGTCGAGTTAGATCAACTCGGTCGAGTTTCTTGAGCACTTGGTCGAGTTGCTATTTGAGCAGATTCGAACTGCTCTCTGATTAGTAGGAATTCGGTTGAGTTGTCCACTTACTCAATTGAACTCGCCTAACTCGGTCGAGTACCTAAATTAGCTCGGTCGAGTTCATCAAACTCGGTCGAGTTCTTCTTATACTCGGTCGAGTTGTCAGGAATAACGTACAACCCGCCGTGAAGAAGAATGTTGCCGGTCTTACAACACCAAAGGGCGATGTTCGGAGTCTAATGTGCACTTAGAGCTCATCACGATTAGTACTTACCTATCAATTAAGCATTAACACATCTTAATCCCATATAATGTATACTCGTAGTGACCACATCCTTTTGGCACAACTTACACACTCAGCGGACAAAACAGATATGCGTCATACAACTTAAATCTCATAGACTAACAATTACTTAATTTAACCCGTACACATACCATGGATTCATAACACCCATACCTTTATTATCCCCATCGTAACAATCACCGACGTACTTGTAATATAATCAGAACACATAAACACGTAAGATCATTCACATATGCATACACACATCACACTTTCGTGCTACAACCATATCGCCCTAAACTCATACCCAACAAAACTAGGATAACACCTACACACACGATCATACACACAAGCCCATAACCTTTCCCTCACGTAGTTACTGGCTTAAGTATGTTAGGGCCCTGGTTTCGAGATGAGGGTGCCCTCTCACTCAAAACCGATATATGAGGGCTTCCAACAAACATACACCAGGTTCATTTTAAATTGACACCCTATGTTCATTTGGTTCAGGTTCCAAAATCGTCGTTCTGATACCACTTTGTAACACCCTCACTTAACAAGGAGCCTCTACCAGACCTTCCTCATTAAGTAAGGGCATTATAATCTCGGTTGCCCGAGGTAATTATATCAAAAGACAATCACAGAACGTTTATAAAAATGTAACTTTACGGTTATACAACAAAGTAAAAGTAAACACTGGTAACTACTGTTGAAACAACTAGCACAATGTCAGCGTGATGACTCGATCCCATCCATATCCCGCAAGCAACATCCAAACCAATCTGCTAAACAACTGCTCACCATCTCCGAATGGATCACCACAGTTTTGAAAACATAAAACGTGGTCAGTCAACTGTACAATCCAAAACAATATGCGCAGTGGAATATAAGCACAATAATACAAACAAACAACCAATCTCCAACACCAACAATCATCAATCACTGACAACACACTAAAGTGTGTAGCCCTGCTAGGTTACCCATCACAACGGGTAACTGATGCGTGCATTTTATATATGGTTTTTACCCTAAATTTACACGTATTTCTGTATTATTTATGTGGCGACTAGCTACAAATGCCCCCGAATAGTCTACTTTGGTTTGTCTTGTATTGATTGCAAGAATGAACCGGAAAGGAGCATAATCAAGCCTAAACCTGTCCCATATTGCATGCATTTTAGAAATGGAAGAATCGGAGCCTGGGAATTGTCACCTAAGGATGCGTGAAGTGGTTTCGGAAGATGTTCTGAGTTCACCCACGAGAATACAGTGCTATTATGCTCGATCGACTAGAATTGGTAGCTTAAACTGGTCGATCGAGTACTTTACTTAGCTCGATCGAGATGGGCGTTTATTGAGTTCCTCGATCGAGTACTTGTGTTACTCGATCGAGGTGTTTATCACTTATTGTCCTCGATCGAGTAGTTTATTTCTACTTGATCGAGTAGTCTTGATTTTTACGCAATCTTTTAGTTTATCTTTCGGATATTTTATTTTGTATCTGAGAATAAATAGGGGGGAGGGGGGGGGGGGGGATGACGCCACCCTCTCTCATATCTTCTTTTGCACTTTACTCTTTAGACCTAAAATCTCCATTGCTTGGAACTCCTTTGTATTGGGTACTTTCAATCTTTAACTTTTTCTTTAATTATTATTGCAATATTTATTCTTGTTCTATTCATCTTTTCTCCATTACTCTTTCTCTTGTTTTGCTAAGCAATTTATTCATCATGTTTAATTTATTTGTTATGGTTGTTGTTACTATTTCCTCAATATTTATTATGCATTGCTAATCCTCCTATGCTAGGACATAAGGGGAGCCATGGCAATTAGGAAAATATGATTATGTGATTAGGCTTGGCTAGAATTAGGTTAGTGTTTTTCATCACTGTATTTAATATCAATTTGCTTTTTGAGTTGACGCATTTAACTAGTTGATTTGATACGCCTTGACCTCGATCAGAAGATTAGAAGGGGTGAGATCTGCAGTGAATAATAGGGCATTCTAATGAGGGCAGAAGCTAAATTAGTAATGTTTTAGGGCGAATAGCGGACCGGAAGGACCTTTTCACTTCCCTACAGACCGAGTTTATGCTGACCTTTGACCCTAGATTGGACCCCTAAAAAGCCATGGTGAACCGACCGTCCTAACTGTCTCCTTTTCTCTGGTATTTTTGTCAGAATTTATTGTTTACTTCTTTACCGTCTCTTCTCTCTTAATCTGCATAGTTTAGAATCAAAATAATCAAACCCCGCAAGAAACGGTTATTTAGACAGACTTAGTTTAGTATACATCTTTCCCATCTCCCTGTGGATTCGATACCCGACTGCCTCTACTACATTTTATAGAGACCGGTTGGTTTATTTTTGATAGGGTTGCGACAGCCGTGTCAAATTTTGGCGCCGTTGCTAGGGAGACGATGATATTTTGTTTGCTTTATATTAAGTTTGTCTTTCGTCTCAAGGAATTCATTCCTTGAGACTGATCTCATATTTTTCTCTAGTGCCATAATTGTTTTGCAGGTAATCTGTCCTAGAAGAGGGCACTGTTATTTCTACTGTTCTTACAACTTCGTTTGCTAAAATGCCTAACATCGCTAGTCACTCTGAACCTACTATAGATTCCCTACCTAAAGGTTTCCTGCTTCCTACTACAAATGCTAGGACCTTTGAAATTCATCCATCCTACATTCAGTTGGTTGAAAGGAATCTTTTCAAGGGAATAGCTGGTGAAGATCCGTGCAAGCATATGAAGTTGTTCACTGATTACTACTCCACCATTCCTCTAGTTGCTGGGGTGACACAAGATAGGGTTAAGGAAATTATTTTTCCTTTTTCTTTGACTGATGACGCCCGGGATTGGTTGAGAGATTTGGATAGGGAAGCTGCTGGTGTTATTAACTGGAATTCTCTAGCTTTAGCCTTTTACAGAAGGTACTTCACACTACAGCGCACCAACGCATTAAGAGGCCAAATCACTAATTTCACACAAATGGCTACTGGCGATTTGAGTGAAGCTTGGACTAGGTTCAAGAAGCTAGTTCGCTCCGTACCTCATCATGGCTTCCAACGATGGTTCTTATGCACCCAATATTATAATGGTTTGTATGCCGATCAAAGAGCTATATTGGATGTTGCAGCTAAAGGGAGATTTCAAAAAAATGTTGAAGATAATAAGGGATGGCATCTTATTGAAGATATGGCCATTCATGTAGCTGAGTATGGGAATCCCAGAGGAGGTAGGAAAGTGAACGAAAGAGAAGGTGAATCACTTGTAGCTGAGGAGGAAATTCTTAATGACAGGTGTGACAATTCGGAGATTCTACAAAATTCGGGTAATCATGAACAGGTTCATGCTATGATTGAGCAAGAGGTGATTTGTGGTAGATGTGGCGTGGAGGAACATGATCCGATCACGTGTATGGCAGAAGTAGAGCGAGTCCATGCTTATCAACAATTTAAGCAAGGAATCCCGTTCTCCCAACTTTATGAAGATTTAGCCATGCCAAGTATCTCTAGTCTTATTGATCCAATGCCGCAGCAAGATGAATCTTCTTCTACAAATATAGAGATAGCGGAGCTGAAATCCTTGGTGCTATCTTTGGCACTATAAGTCCAGAAAAATGCAGAAGAAAATGAGGATTCTATGAAGAAGTTGCATGATCAATTCACACAATTTGCATCTGAGCAAATGAACCAAGCAAGTCAATTACCTCCTTGCGACCTGATTAATGCAATTAATCTTCGAAGTGGTCTTACCTATGATGGACCAAAAATGCCGAAAAATGTTGATTTATCTGTTAATGAAAGTCCGGAAACTGTTTTGGAAGAGGAAATTGACGAAGACGCTGCTGATCCTCCTCAAAGTCCTCGATCGAGTGAGCTGGGTACTCGATCGAGCAGTTCTCCCACTGAAAGCTCTCGATCGAGTGATAACAGTGCTCGATCGAGAGGTAGTGAAATTGAAGACCTCGATCGAAAGGATGGTGTTCCTCGATCGAGCAGATCCCAGGAGAAAAGTTCTCGATCGAGTGAAAATAGTGCTCGATCGAGTACATACAATAGCGGAGACGCTGTTTTGAAGTCTAAACACGCTGTTGGGTCATCTTCCTCTGCAGTGGAGATGCCACGTTTAGACAAAGGTAAAGAGAAAGTCGCAGACCCACTTACTGTTACCAGAATTCCTTATCCGGGACGTCTGAAAGATGCTAAGGTCGAGCGATAGTACGGTAAGTTTGTGGAAGTGGTCAAGAATCTTCAGCTGACCGTTCCTTTTATCGATTTAATTACCCAGGTACCTTGTTATGCAAAATTTATTAAAGATATCTTGACGCGTAAGAGAGAGCTCAGTGAATTTGAGACTGTTGCCTTTATAGAAGAGTCTAGCAATCTGATTTTTAATAAAGCTCCACCCAAAATGAAAGACCCGGGTAGTTTCTCTATTACCTGTGTAATAGGAAATGAAGTGATAGATAAGGCTCTCTGTGACTTAGGAGCCGGTGTTAGTGTCATGCCTTACTCTGTTTGCAAGAAGCTTAATATGGGTCATCTTAAAATGACCAATATCACCCTCCATATGGCTGATAGATCGGTTAGACGACTGTTAGATATCCTAGAAGACGTGCCTGTCAAGGTAGGCAAGTTCTTTATACCAGTAGATTTTATTGTCTTAGACATAGCTGAGGATACTCGGACCCCGATCATATTGGGAAGACCATTCTTGTGTACAGCTGGGGCTATTATACATGTCAAACAAGGGCGTTTGACTCTTGTAGTGGGGAATGACGCTATCACTTTCAGTTTGCCTGGTACACTTGCTAGACCATTGATAGAGGATACTTGCTATTCAGTTGATATCGTTGATGAGTATGTTTATCAGTTCTGGTCATATTCCTTGATAAAGGATCCACTGGAAGCTTTGATGTTGTTAGATGAGTGTGCAGATATCCCGGAAAACAATGACGCTATGTTGGATCTGCCGAAGCTGCGATAGATGAGCGTGAACTCACCGACGCTGAAGGAGAGAGGGTAGAACAATTGGTAAACATTTTTTGCGCAATTGAGGTAAAGTTACCTGAGCGTGAACCTCTTCCTTCTCATCTTAAATATGCATTTTTAGATGATACTGAGCAGTATCCAGTCATTGTTAGTGCTAAGCTTGATGATAAGCAGCTGACCGCTCTGTTAATTGTTCTTAAGAAAAACAGGAAAGCGATGGGTTATTTATTGGATGATATTCAGGGCATCAGTCCTAATATTTGTATGCACATGATTGAGCTAGAAGAAGATCACAAGCCTTGCAGACAAGGTCAGCGTAGGCTGAATCAGAAGATGCAGGATGTTGTGATGGCTGAGGTAATGAAGCTACTTGATGAAGGTATTATCTACTCTGTTGGTCATTCTAAATGGGTGAGTCCAGTTCAGGTGGTTCCTAAGAAAGGAGGAACTACTGTGGTTAAGAATGACAAAAATGAATTGATACCTACTAGAGTTGTGACTAGTTGGCGGATGTGCATAGATTATAGACAGCTGCATGCCGCCACAAAGAAGGATCACTTCCCCCTTCCTTTTATTGATCAGATGGTAGAAAGGTTAGCCTCTCATAAGTTTTTCTGTTATTTAGATGGGTACTTAAGGTTCTTTTAGATCCCTATTTATCTAGATGATCAGGAAAAGACGACTTTTACTTGTCCTCAAGATGTTTTTGCTTATTGTAGAATGCTTTTGGTTTGTGTAATGCCCCTGTCACCTTTCAAAGGTGCATGATGAGGATATTTTCTGAGTATATAGAGTCTATTATGGAGGTCTTTATGGACGATTTCAGCGTCTATGGGAGTGATTTTGATAATTGTTTGTCTAACCTTGATAAAGTGTTGCAGCGCTGCATTAAGTTTAATCTTGTGCTTAACTGGGAGAAATGGAACTTTTTGGTCAACGAGGGAGTTGTCTTAGAGCACTTAGTTACTGATAGGGGCATCGAGGTGGATAAAGCAAAAGTGCAAGTGATTAAGCAATTACCTCCTCCTGTAATGTTAAAGGAGTGCGGAGTTTTCTTGGACATGCTGGCTTTTATCGCCGGTTCATCAAGGACTTTTCTAAAATTGCTAAACCACTTACACAGTTGTTACTTAAGGATGCTCCCTTTGTTTTTACTGATGAGTGTCTTTTTGCTTTTAACAGGTTGAAACAGGCTTTGATTTTAGCACCGATTATCCAGCCCTCCGACTGGGAGCTTCCATTTGAGATCATCTGTGATGCCAGTGATTATGCACAGGGAGCGGTGTTAGGCCAGCGGAAAGACAAAGCTTTAAGCGCGATTTACTATGCGAGTCAAACTCTGGATGAGGCTCAAATGAAGTATACTACTACTGAGAAGGAGTTATTAGTTGTGTTTATGCGCTGGAGAAATTTCGCTCTTATTTGATAGGTTCGGAAGTTACTGTTTTCACGGACCATACAGCGCTCAGACACCTTCTTGCTAAGAAGGAAGCTAAGCCACGATTGTTAAGGTGGATACTCCTCCTCCAGGAATTTGATCTGCAAATCAAAGACAAGACGGGCGCAGAAAATGTAGTAGTTGATCACCTGTCGCGGTTACCGCAGCAGGAGGGAGAGGATCCTTTACCTATTGACGATTCCTTTCCTGATGATTCTTTATTTGTAGTTGCTACTAACACAGGTGTTGATCTTTGGTATGAAAATTATGCTAACTACGTTGTAGGTGGTCAGCTGCCACCTAACTTGTCTTATCAGCAGAAGAAGCGATTCTTTCATGACGTGAAGCGCTATTTCTGGGATGATCCTTATCTATTTAAGGAGTGTGCTGACGGTCTTTACAGACGGTGTATTCCGCAGTGGGAGACCAAAGCAATCCTAGAGGGCTGTCATTCTTCTTCTTATGGCGGTCACCACGCTCCGTCGCGAACCGTAGCTAAGGTACTTCAGTCTGGTTTCTTCTGGCCTACTTTATTTGCAAATGCTAAAGTGTTTGTTTCAGCTTGTGATGCTTGCCAGCGCTCGGGGAATATCTATAAGAGACATGAGATGCCTCAAAATGGCATTCTAGAGGTTGAGGTTTTCGATGTCTGGGGCATTATTTCCAAGGACCCTTTCTGTCTAGTAAAGGTAATAGGTATATTTTGTTAGCTGTAGACTCTGTGTCTAAATGGGTGGAGGCTATTGCTTCACCTAAATGTGATACCAAGACCGTGATTAAATTGTTTAAAAAGATTATCTTTCCCCGATTTGGTGTCCCTAGGGTCGTCATTAGTGATGGGGGAATGCATTTTAAATAAAAGAAACTTACAACTATACTGTCTAAGGTTGGTGTCCAACATCGTCGCGGTTTGGGGTATCATCCCCAAACCAGTGGGCAGGTTGAGGTCTCTAATAGGAAACTAAAAGAGATTTTGGCTAAGGTTGTTTCTAAATCACGGAAGGATTGGAGTCTAAAATTAGATGACACATTATGGGCATATCGGACTGCCTTTAAAACACCGATTGGTGCATCACCATATCAGTTGGTTTATGGGAAGTACTGTCATTTAACTGTTGAACTAGAGTGCAAAGCTTGGTGGGCTATTCGTGAATTGAATTATGATTCTAAATTGTGTGGTGAGAACCGTTTGTTGCAGCTAGATGAACTAGAAGAGTTTAGGCTAAATACCTACGACAGTGCGCGCATCTACAAGGAGAAAACAAAGAGGTGGCATGACAAAAGAATCATACCGCGAGAATTTCAAGACGGGCAGAAGGTGCTACTGTTTAATGCGCGACTGTGCTTGTTTCCCGGTAAGCTAAAATCCAGGTGGAGTGGCCCCTACACAATGACAGCTGTTACCAAGTTTGGGTCCGTTGAGTTAGAGCATCCCGATGGCAGAAGATTTAAAGTGAATGGCCATCATGTGAAGCATTACTATGGAGCAAATGATTATGTTGGCAATGTCGAAGTGTTCTACATCGACCATCTTGATAAGCAAGAAAACTGAAGCCAAAAGGTCGTGCGGGACCTCTTAAACCTGCGCTATCCGGGAAGCAACCCGACTCGTAATTTTTTGTACTTTGCTTTAAACTTTTAGTTAGTTTTGTGTGCTTTAGTTGCTAGTTTTACAGACGATAAACTGAACGTTTGGACTGGTTTTGTTAGTTCTATGGGTCCTTTGTTGCGTTTTTGCAGATGCTTCAATGGACGCCACGAAGATCAGGCCTAAAGAGCTCGATCGAGGACTTTTTCCTCTCGATCGAGTAGTTTCCTCACTCGATCGAGACCTTCACCTCTCGATCGAGCACTCTGATTTGATGACTTCTCGATCGAGTACATGCTGTTCTCGATCGAGTGCTTCTGATCTCCCGTTTTCCTCTATCGAGTCCTTTACTCTTTTGATCTAGTTCTTTTGCTTTGACTCGCGTGCTGCGATGTTAGGGGGCTATTTGCGACCTCCCATGTTGCTGGACGGTTTGGGGAGATCGTTAATTAGCGTTATCTTGTAAGTTTTCCCGAGGCTACCCTCTTCTCTTCTTTTCAGTTTGCTTTTTCCTTTCCCTATTTTTGGGTACAATGAGGGCATTGTACGGTTTGGTTTGGGGAGGGTATTCATCCATATATGTGTATGCATATTATTTTTATTGCATGCATTGTTTGTTTTAATTTCAAACAAAATTACAAACATCTTATAAAAATTGAAAATTTTCGAAATATAAAAAATTTTCCACGTTTACTTTTTGCATTTAGGTTGAGTCGGAACGCTATGACTTTTGTGCTACATTGAGTATTTTACCTTTGCCTTGCACATTTTTAACATTTTTGTCGGCATTGTTAATTACATAATCTACAAGTTTTTATTTAAGCCTATCTGAACGAATAGACTTGACTCTAATATTGGCAAACTACATTTACATTCTAAGATTTAGAGCTGATTAAACTAGTGACATGCATGACCGGTTTTATTTAGGATGTGAATAGTACTCCTTATAAGATATGTAACATCAAATTGCACAAGCATGACACTCTTTTCTTAGTACCTGTATGCATTCGGTTTGCGGTGGTGACACACGTGGAGAGGTAACTTACAACCCTTCTTTCATTACTACCCGTTAACTTCACATTAGCCAAATTTGCCTTTTGACCCCCTAACTACATCCAAAATTTAGTCTGTCCTGTCAAGCTAGTTGGGTGGTTTTTGTAGGTATGCTATTATCCATGTCAGATTTGGTTCGTTTTGAAAGATTTGAAGTTGGTAGCATGAATGAAAAAGAAGAAAAAGTGAAATGAAAAAGATTGAAAAAAAATGAAAAAAAAAATGAAAAATGATGAAAGAAAGTTGAATGATGATGAAGAAGAAAAGAATCATTTGAAAAAGTTGTTGTTTTGACTCCCATACTTATCATTATTTTTCATGGGGAGTCTTTTGATGGTGTGAGTGATGTTTTGCCACGATGGCACGGTTTTACATTTTGTATTGAGTAGTGAAGCGAAATAAGTTGATTATTTGGTTATGGTTGTACTGGCTTGACTTTACCTCCACTTATCCAAATTTATTTTGCCCCTTCTTACGCAATTACCTCACCTCACACTATATGTAAGTCCTCGGCGTGTGTCTTGGTCTTGATTGGTTGGAATGCATATGTACGGTAGGTAGAAATCGGTTTCATGTTAGTTGCATGCATGTTATTATAGGTCGAAGTTTAGGTGAGCGTCTTTATTTCCTCTCATACAATTATACTCGCCTTGTGCTTAATCTGTGTGATGAGCGACCCGTGAGAGTCCGATATATATGAGTCTTGTAAGGTCGGCGGTTCAGTAGTTTAAAACATTGATTTAACTCGTTTGCATTTGATCCTTTGCTACTTTGTTATTTGTTGCATTAAATTGGCTTGGGTGGACGATTTGTAGCTGGTAAATTGGTCCCGTTCCATTAGTTATCTTTAGTTGCATTTATAGTTTGCTTGGGGACAAGCAAAGGTTTGGTTTGGAGATTTTTGATACGTGCATTTTATATATGGTTTTTACCCTATATTTACACGCATTTTTGTGTTATTTATGTGGCGACTAGCTACAAATGCCCCCAAATAGTCTACTTTGGTTTGTCTTGTATTGATTGCAGGAATGAACCGGAAAGGAGCATAATTGATAATTAGTAATTTAGTGCCATCTTACCCATGCTTTAATCTTATATTTTACTCGATTTTGTGTGCTTTTATTGAATTAAAGCCCATTTTACTAACTAATTAGGTATTATTCATTTTATTATATTTATTACAAATAATATACAAATAATTCTCATACTTTCGTGAATTGGTTATCGCTTTTTGTTTGCTTAATGTTTGTAGGAATCGAATTACAAGAATAAGACGATGCTTAAATGAATGAGTCGAGATTGAGCCGGATCAAATATGAACAATTGGACAAAATAAAGCAAAGTTAAGGTCACTTATTTGACCTCACCTCCTGTCATCACCTTCATGTCATCTCCATATCTCCCTCTTTAATCAAACAACTCAATCACCAACTCCAATTCGCAGCAGCCAAGTACGACAGTACCACCTCCATAATTTCCGTCCTCTGCCCTGCCCTTCACGCTTCCACCAGCAGCGGCGGCACCAGCATCCCTCACTCACCTCTACAGCCGCCACTTTCGTCCTCCTCATCCACTCATTCTTAACCATCACCATCCATGCCTTCGACAACCATGAGCAGCACGTCTCCTCTCCTGAATCCACCACGGCAGCCACCCATCTCCGTCCTGCATTCAATCAACCAGCAGCATTACCGTTATCTGCACAACCGATCCCATCCACGGCTCAACATCGACCACCACCAAGTCCCATCACCAACCTCATACCAACTCACTACCAATTCCGAGTTGAACCACCATCAGCCACCCTCCAACTCCGCTTCAACATCCTCAGATTCGAACCACCACTGGTTCACCCGTCCCAGAATCGTGCACCACAAGCAGCGACACCGTCTCTTGTATCTCGCATCGACTTCGCCACCGTCAGTCATTGCGCCTGGGTTACGGTTGTATTTGAGTCAATTGAGTGACTTATTAAATTGGTTCCCTCGGTTTTTGGCTGAGCATGATAAAAAGAGAATGGATGAAGGACTTGGGATTTGACAATTTTGCCCCTCATTTAATGAGCTGGAACCTCTTTCAATTTGTTGTGCGTTTTGTGGTTTGAGCGACGTCGTTTCTCTATTTGGCTGGAGTATAAAAGTTTTGGACGGCAGCATTATTTGGAGAGTTGAAAACAGTAGGTAGGAGTAGATTAGAAAAATAAACGCACACTTATTTTCCTCTCTTATTTTAGGATTTTAATAGTAAAATTAGTCTTTAATTAAATCACAAGTTTAAGTCTTTTATGATCGATTTCCAAGATCTATCACTTTCATGCTTAATATAATTCACTAGTTGGAAAGCCCGTGCGATGCACGTGGCTTCTATTAGGATTATCTGTAAAAATATATTCTTAATAACGGAGACAGACCTTTATGAGTCTTGTAATTATTTTAACCTACAACAACTACGTAAAACTGAATGATGTTACGTAACACAATAATTATCATAATTATATATAGTGTGTTCAAAGAAAATGTTAGATCTCTTAAACATAATTTTACCTTTATTATATATATTTACAATTATGTGTATTTGCTCCTTATAAACTTCTCGCAACATCAAATCCAAACTGAATTCCAATAGAATTATTAGTTTCTAAACAACAATAAAAAATATTTGTAGTTCTATTGCATACAATGCACGGGGGCAACATCATTTATTAGTTTTATGACATCATTTAAAATCGTTGAATTACCAAGTTAATATTTTTTTGACAGCGTTGAAACGTTGGTATACGTTACCATGATCCGGTAATAGAAAACTATTAAATTTAACAAAAAGTCAAACTATGCTGAAAATGAGAGCAAACAAAATTTCGAGAGTTGATTTAGATGAGGAGTGACTAATCATTCGTTCCCCTTACAAAAACGCAACAAAAATGTTGGCATTTGGTATTGACTATATCAGTTGTAACATTCACAGATATAATTGGATTGTAGAGTTATTATTCTTATAATCTCGCGCGTGATCGAACTTTAACAGAAATAGTATTTGACTATTTACAATTAAGACTACTTGTCCTTAAAAGTTTCATGCAAAATATATAATACGACACATAATTTGATAAATTTGTGAAAACTTCTTTGCAACTAATGTCCTTCGTTTGACCTTGATACATTTGGTCTCTATCATGATGAGGACCTTAATGCCTTGGATGACGTTGTTCTTGACGCTTCTACGTAAAGGCGGTCATTACTAAAAACTGGTT
This sequence comes from Silene latifolia, assembly GCF_048544455.1. NCBI lineage: Eukaryota > Viridiplantae > Streptophyta > Magnoliopsida > Caryophyllales > Caryophyllaceae > Silene > Silene latifolia. The sequence continues at coordinate 444,711,714 of NC_133538.1, read as the reverse complement.
CCAGCACATAAATTCCAACATGATTAAATGATTGTCTCTGACTCTTGTTTACTGTCTAGCGTAGCATAACCTCAATGTATATTGTCTCCGGAACGAAAGGGATCTTTATATCCGAGGAAGTCTTCCTATGCTCGGTTCAATACTTTTTGTTTTTTTGGAACCCGTAATTATCTTCCTTTCTATTTCGAATTTCCCAAGGCGTTTGATAATAAGACGATGTCTCTTTAGATAATCCTCTTACGGAGTTGATGTTCCTCAACAACATAACCGACATACCACACTTGGTAGAATATACCATTATGAGTTATGTTAAAAAATTCATCATGTATACTCCCTTCCCTTCTTAATAAACATTTTTCCCATTGCTTCTCAAGAGTCAAACGTCGTTTATAACTTTGACCATTAATATGTCAAAAATCATGGTCAAACTAATGTATTGACGACTCTGCAAAAGCAATACGTAGGATCATTGCGAAGAGGATGACGTACATTTAGTGTGAAATTCCAAAAAAACAATGAATTTTGCTCCCAATGTCTAACGGGACTAAAATACTCTACCAAGTCTCGAATAATAGGAAAAAAAAAGCGACTCCTAAAAGCAAAGATGCCATACGGGCGAGGGGACATGACGAATGTAGGCTTTCTCATATCCATATTAATTAGAAAAGTTACATGCCCTTAGTTGTCACAAGTGAAAAATTTCAAAACCATAGATCAACTTGTTTAAAATAGTTCGTGCCATATAAATGTTATATTCTCGCTTATTCTATACTTTTCAAATATTATTTCTGATATTTTATTTACCCATGTCTACCTAACACCCATGATTGACATGATTTAAAATTCAATTTGAGTCTGAAACTTTATTAATATTCGTTGCATACAAGACAAAAGAGATATAATTGGCAATTGTGATAGATTTTTCTTTTGATCAAAATTTTTTTTTTCTTATTGTACAGTTTACAATTTTCTTATATGGAACGCTATTTATTTTGAACCAATTTATTCTATTTCTCATGATTATGATATATACGTACTTTGTGTTATAATGTCTCCTTGCTAATGGAACATGAAATTAACTCCTAACAATAGGTTCAAAAGTAAGTAAACATTGGCCAAAAATATTATCAAAAAGAAATTAATTTGTTATTAAAAAGGTCAAGAGATCATGAAATTAAAATCTCATATTTTGGCTCTGTTTCGAAAAAAAATTAGCTTAAATTTATCTGACCAAAATTTCATTTATCTTTTTTGTTGTAAGTATTTGGTGGATAAATTATTTACCAAAATAAGCGAAGCATGTGAGAAATAAGCTACCTGTTTTTTTTTTAATACTTCAATTTATAATATTAAATATGGAGTACTTAACTATGTCCTTTTATACCATATTATAAAAAAAAAAAAGCTATCTTTCGGTTAGTTTTAAAAACAGTTTTTATTTGATCGGTTCTGAATTTTCAGTTATTTTTTAAGCTCGTTTTTTAGGTTTCAGTTAATTTTTATAATGAAATATGAGATATAGTATATGAATAATGTGTATTGACATTAATATATCATGTAATTAGTTACATAGTATATTTTGAGTGTATAGAACCTACTATTTTGTAATGGTTAGATTACTTGGATATATGCTGGTAGTATATATGAATTTTTTTAGTAGATAAAATTAAGTGATACTACTAATGCGTGAGTCTAAAACCGATCATCAATTCATCATATGAATAACACTATGAGTTGTTCCATTGTTACACAAAAGCTTTGAGTTGTTTAAACCACCAAATTCTACTTCAGTTTTTCTCGGTTTCATTCCACCATGATCTCCACATTCTTATAGAAAGTAAATTAGTTAAACAAAAATAGTGACATATATAGATTAGTGAAATGTTTTATGTATTGATAACTTGAATATATATGGTGGCATTTATGTTTATGATCTCTATACACACTCAAATGATTATTTAGTGATTACATTTTGATGAAATCGTACCAATCGTTGGTTGGCGCAGTGGTAGCATGGGGCTGCGCTTGGTAGGGAGGTCTGCGGATCGATCCCCCACAACTGCGATTGGGAGGGGTTTAAATACCGTAATCCTTGGACACGCTTCGAAATCCGAATTAGCCGGCCCAATGTGGTTCGGATTACCGGATGGTTTAGACCAAAAACATTTTGATGAAATCGTAATTTATACTTCATTTAATTACGTAAGATTACACTACATCATCTTAACATAATAATTAAATAAATAAATTCATCTTTTATCCGCCAGCTTCTTGAATTTTGATGCGAGAATACAAACTAAAAATGTATGAGACCATAAGTGGGGGGAAAATAAATGCGATAACTTGAACTATTATGAATTTCTATTATCTATTTGATCATTTTAATCTACTTATATTAGGAAAATTTTATTAAAATATATTTGATCTACGAATTATATTAGGATAATTTTATTAAAATTTGCTTAAATACAAAGAAATCTACTTTGATTAGGATAATTATTTATTTAACTTTTTCCGAAATCTACTCTTGTTAGGATTTCTAAAAAAATTGGACTCTCTAATATCGCTTGAAAAGTTTCTGCTTTATATATATGTATTGATTGTTGGTATAATTTCTTCATCCTTTCTCTTTCATTGTTTTTATTATAATTTATGTTCTTGTTAATTTTAATTAGTAATTTCCTTAAAGTTTTTATCTTTGTTAATTTTGTTAAATTTATGTTCATGTTATTGTTATTTGTTAGTTTAATTAGTGTAGTTCTTATCTCTATTAGTTTAGTGTCTTACTAATTCAAGTTATCTTCTTCATAATTTTATTCATGTTTATTATTGTTGTTATTGTATTATTTGTGTTGCTTGTGTTAAACATATTTGAGTAGAATAATGCTAGGGTTAAGGGGAAGCTTTTGTGGGATTAATGGGTGGAATATGAATTGTGTTTGGATGTTAAATGTTTGTTTGTCTCTTATCTTGTGCTTTGAACATGTTTGTGGGATTGCTTGGACAAGAGTTCGGCTCTCCTTGTGTTTGGTTGGACTTGCTTGCGGCGAGAGTCGGGCTTAGTTGGACCGTAATAGATAGGTGGGTTGGGGTTAGTTAGGGCGAGAGTTCAACTAGACTTGACCCAAGGACCGTCTCATATCGAGAGATAGGGACACACCTAGACTTCACCCTTCGTTATACCCTCTACATTGACTTAGACTCGACCCCTCCTACTTGGGTGACCCCGACACCCTAGTCTTTCTTCTCATGGTGCTTACTTTGCCTGTTTATTTGCTTGTTCATTTATTTCATGTTCTTAGCTTAGATATTTAGCATAGATAATCTCTTTAATCTTATTGACCAACTAGACTAAAACGAAGACCGAGACTTATAAACTATTTCTAACACACCATCTCTGTGGATCGACCTCCTTATCCTACTACATTCATTAGTTTGGTATTGAGTTTTATAAATATTGTTTGCATATCGAGGAGTACAACAAACTCGATATCAAAATGGCGCCGTTGCCGGGGATGTGCATAGTTAGATATAAGTCTTTGTTTAAGTTTTGGGCCTAGTCATTTTATTGCTTTTCAAAAAAAAAAAAAAAAAACTAAAACATGTGTTTCGTTTCCGAATTTCCTCCACACATTTATTTCCATTGGAAATTATGTAAATAAATAAGTGTGGGGAGGAAATTCTATTATTTAAAAGTACAAAAACATGTCTTTCATTTTTCCTATTTCCTCCCTACATTTCGTTTCATCGAGGACGATGTAAATCTTAAGTGTGGGGAGGGAAATATCTACTTTGTATATATTTGTTAATAATGTACATTTGTAAATAAATTGTAAATTTGACAAAATTTCAAAAAAAATCCAAAAAAATAGAAAAACTTCGAAAAAAAAAATACAAAAACATTGCATTGTATATATATACTTGTTGTTGGCTAACCTTTGGCATAGACATTGACCATTTGAGGCAAAAAGGAGCTAGAAGACCCGCTTGGTAAACTCATTCTAATCTCTTACTTCTTTACCGTTCTTTCTTTATATATCTTGCAAATTTGAAGGAGGATGGGATTTTGTGCCTTGTATGTTCCTTCTGGGAACTGTTGGACTGTTGTGTTGGTGTTGATATGCTGTTAGGTTTAGTCAACTCGTTGCATGTTTATCTTATGTTCATTTCAATTTCTGCATGCATTATAACATGTACATATGTGTTTGTCTTAGGTTAGGATCATTTGCATCAGTTTGTATATAAATGTGCACAAATGTGGTCAAGGTTGGGAAGTCAGTACCCAAAGGATGAGTCAAGTTCCAATTGTGCCTTCCCCCTCCCCGTGGCTTGCACCCGCGTCCATAGGTTAGTTGTGGGAAATTTGGGACCTGAGTAACGAGTCTAGGTCACCCCGTGAGACCATTGACCGTATGCTAGATCTAGGTCTCGACCTAGCCACTCATATGCGAGGATTAGAGCCTCCTAGGGTCGGTACATTCATACCCGACCCCCGTTTAGGATTGTGAGTAGGTCTCCTCGCGGGACGTGTTATGTCTAGACGCATAAGTGTGTCATTCCGTTCTTATACCATGATTTGCATTTCATTTTTGTGCACAAGTTATGAAATAAAATCTGTTTTCAATGCATATGAACCTCACATAGCCAAATAGCCTTGTTTTGTCCCTTCCATTATATCCCTTTTTGATTCACCCTCTTTGAGCTTTAGCCTTTCCATGTGGCAAACCCACTAAATTAACTACATTCCATATACACCTTTCCTTGATCAATAATTGGTCTGTTTTGTAGTAGTGTTTTAGGAGGTGATTTGGGTCATAGTGGTGGATAGTGTACATATCCACTTGAGTCGAAATTTGGCATCTATTTGGCATTGAATATAAATAAGTGGTTTTGATATTGAAATGAAAAATAAAATAGAAATATGGAAAAGTTTGAAAAATCCAAAAAGAGCTAGTTGTGATTGTATATATGTGTGTTAGGAAAAGAAAAAGGCAAGCAACACCCCTCCTCATCATCTTAAGGGGTAGAAAAAGCCGTTGCTAAAATAAAGGGGCGATTTGTTGTTTTCCAAAGTGAGTTGGGATTACACAATTTTTGCTTGATTTTGGGAAACCGAACTCTTGTTAGGGTGTAGACGTTGCTCATTTGTTGAAATAAGAGGAGTATCTTCAAGTTTTTCCAATTTGAGTTGGGTTTATGCAATTTTTGCATAATGTTGGTAATCAATTCTATGTTACGGCATAGACGTGTCTCATATGTTGCAATAAGAGGTGGGATGTGATGTGTTGACAATTCTTGATTTGAACTCCTCATATCCAAACGGTGCTTGCATCAATCCCGTTTTGTCCTACTCCCTAGCCCCGTTACAACCCTTATTTCATGATTTGTGCATTGTTACATTTTGCATTTCATTTGGACATAGGACGGTCTTACACATTAGATTGCGGACACGTTCTCAAGAGTCGCAGTAGGAGAGTGTTTTGGTTACTTTTTGTAAGAAAACACCCGGAATTTAAATGAGAGACGAGTGAAAGCCGTGAGGATGTCGTTGACTTAGGTCCCCTTAGTCAAGGGTCTTTTGGTTGAATCTTGTGTAGGTTTTGTAATTCTTGGAGGTCTAGTCCCTCTTTCCCCATTCCCGCTCTAGAATCCATTTATTGGACATATTAGGGTTGCTTGGGCCATGCTTAGGGGGTTGACACCTCAATTGAGACTCTGAGACGGTATTTCCCGACCGAGGCTATGTTTTTGAACAGAAAATTCGGCCACTTAGATGAGGAAGTCGACCAATTTTTGATAGATGCATTCTATTACTTGCTTTTTGTGCTCACATGTTGGATACATCGCAGTTTTCTTGCAAGCCCCCACTTGCCTTACGAGTCGTGCCTTACATCATAGGCATAACAACATGAGTTGAAGGGACGGAGGAGGCCCGTTAATTGCCTTCCATCGGATATTATTAGGATAGATTAGTTGTTGAATTAATAAGGGTCTTTGTCTTAGTTTATGAGCTTACTCGAGGACGAGTAAGGTTTAAGTGTGGGGAGATTTGATAAGTAGTAATTTAGTGCCGTCTTACCCATGCTTTTATCTTATATTTTACTCGATTTTGTGTGCTTTTATTGAATTAAAGCTCATTTTACTAACTAATTAGGTATTATTAGTTTTATTATATTTATTAAAAATATACAAATAATTGTCATACTTTCGTGAATTGGTTATCACTTTTTGTTTGCTTAATGTTTGTAGGAATCGAATTACAAGAATAAGACGATGCTTAAGTGAATGAGTCGAGATTGGGCAGGATCAAATGTGAACAATTGGACAAAATAAAGCAAAGTCAAGGTCACTTATTTGACCTCACCTCCTGTCATCACCTTCATGTCATCTCCATATCTCCCTCTTTAATCAAACAACTCAATCACCAACTCCAATTCGCAGCAGCCTAGTACGGCAGTACCACCTCCATAATTTCCGTCCTCTGCCCTGCCCTTCACGCTTCCACCAGCAGCGGCGGTACCAGCATCCCTCACTCACCTCCACAGTCACCACTTTCGTCCTCCTCATTCACTCATTCTTAACCATCACCATCCATGCCTTCGACAACCATAAGCAGCACGTCTCCTCTCTTGAATCCAGCACGGCAGCCACCCATCTCCGTCCTACATTCAATCAACCAGCAACATCACCGTCATCTACACAACCGAGCCCATCCACGGCTCAACATCGACCAACACCAGGTCCCATCACCAACCTCGTACCAACTCACTACCAATACCGAGTTGAACCACCATCATCCACCCTCCAACTCCGCTTCAACATCCTCAGATTCGAACCATCACTGGTTCGCCCGTCCCAGAATCGTGCACCACAAGCAGCGACACCGTCTCTTGCATCTCGCATGGACTTCGCCACCGTCAGTCATTTCGCTTGGGTTGTGGTTGTATTTGAGTCAATTGAGTGACTTATAAATGGGTTCACTCGGTTTTTTGGCTGAGCATGATAAGAAGAGAATGGATGAAGGACTTGGGATTTGGCGATTTTGCCCCTCATTTAATGAGCTGGCACCTCTTTCAATTTGTTGTCCGTTTTGTGGTTTGAGCGACGTCGTTTCTCTATTTGGCTGAAGTATAAAAGTTTTGGACAGCAACATTATTTGGAGAGTAGAAAACAGTAGGTAGGAGTAGATTAGAAAAATAAACACTCTTATTTTCCTCTCTTATTTTAGGATTTGTAACAGGGAATTATGTATTGCGATAACTGAAATACAAAATAAGGAAACAATTAAATTTTATTAATAAATATCAAAAGTACGTGTACAATCTCTAATGTATCTTCTGATTCTAATATGCCGTAAGGGGTACGTGTACGGGGTACACGTGAGGGGTGCGCGTGTAGACAAATTTAATTGCTCTACACGCGATGTAGATTTGATTTCTTGAGAGGGTCGCGATGACTTGAATCTCTCTTGAAGGTTTGAATTTGTGATTGAATCTTCAACGCAGGTGGCACGATTTGATGTGCTTGTTGACTGCTTGCAATGATTTTGACAGAGAGGATTTGTAGGAATTTTGTACCTTGTTCTCTCTAGCTCCTTTGCAATTATGAATTTTTCAACCCTTTGAATGAATGAGGAGAGCTCTATTTATAGAGTTTCAAATCTCCTTGTTGGACTTTGGTGGTCACAGGCCCATTTGTGGGCTTATTAGCAACTTTGGCCCAAGTTTGATTCTTTCTGGGTTTAGTGATCCGAATAAATCCTTTTATAATCCGAATCGACCCATATTTCATTTAATAGGGACAAAAATAATTAAATTAAGTCAAAATTTGGTATTAACTCAAAATAAATAATTTATTTTATTCATTCGGCACATTAATAAATTTTCCGTGCCTACAAATTTCCCCCTCGGGACCATGTCACGTGCACCTCCCGGTGTTTTGATGTGACGGGGTCTCGATTTTGCTTTGACTCGGAAGTCGATAATGAGCGCCCTTACTTGTCGCGAAGGAAACTCCACTTGACTTGATTTGACTTGGAAATTGATAATTAATACCCTAACTTAATCCAAGAATGATCCATCTTTTTGTTGTCACCCTGTCGTTATCCAACTTGGCGGGTGAATTTGTATTTGACTTGAAAGTCAAGGGCACCTCAACTTGTCGTTGAGACTATCCCTTTTTTTCTTGTAACGTCACCCTATCATTACTTGATTTGGCGAGCGACCTTTTTTTTTTTCCTAAACTGGAAGTCGAGTAGCGTACCCGAACTCGTCGTAAGGGTAGTAATTTTTTGACGTCATCCTGTCATCTTTTTTTTAGACTTGGCGGATAACACATTTTTCTCTTATTTGACTTGAAAGTTATCAGGTACCTGAACTTGTCGTAAGAATGACCCATTTTTTAACGTCTTCGTCAGTATTTAACTTGACGAGTGACATTGATAATGCCCCTTTGACCAAACTCCTTAATTCTTTTTTTATACGGACTTCATATTTATTCCAAATTTCCAAAAGTACAACATGTCAAACTTTAGGAAAGTGTTGCCTTTATAAACTCCATGTACTTCCGTAGAGTTGAAGGACACCTATAACCTATATATAAATACTATTTACATCCGTCCACGAAACTATGCATTCATCATCACTATAATTCTTCTTGACGGTATTCTTTATCTTTGCAAATTCTTGCTTGCCTCTTTTTTTTTTTTTTTTGTCTGCGTCTTTCAAGCACACAACACATTGACCTCTTTTTCTTTTAACGTGTGTAATCAGAGCGTCACTGTTACCGAACTCGCTTCGCTTCGATTTCTCGCGTTCATCTTCATTGTGCGACGGATCTGACTGATCATTCGGGTAAGTTTATATTGCTTTTCTTCTTCCTTGCCTTTGTGTAGCTGGGTTTTTTTTATTTCCCCTCTGAACATGAGTTCATTAATGGTCACTCTTCCATCTGTTTGAAATACGCACCACATCGTCCCCTGATTTCGTGAAAAACAGAGTCCGTGGACAGCCCCTGTTGTCGATCAAGTTTACATCATAGAGAATGATATTTGACCCTAAAGCTTCCCATATTCACAAAATTTGCAGTCCCACGATTCCTAAATATCGAATAACTCGGATTTTCGTTATCGTTTGATCCCCCAACGACCTCAGTAAAGACCGTCACAAACAATCACCTTTTTTTTGTATGCGGCATGTAGCTTTAGTTTGCCATGTATGTGCATAATTTTACAACATATTGACGATACTTTCGATCGAATTCAATTCCTTAATGCAGATAACTATTTGTTCCAGGTTTTCAACTCTTGCGACGATACGAATTAAGAGCCACTGAGGTATGTGCATCTCGTTCCCATCATCCTTCGTTTCGGCAGCATCTTATCGTCGATCAGGCTTAATGTTCGAAGGCTTGAAATTTATTTGTATTTGTGAATAAGCAGCATGCCACCGTGTGTGTAATTCTGCCTAGGACAATTTGCACAGTAATGGAGAACAATGATATTCCATCCCGTATTTCGCACTTTGTTGCGATTGACATCTTTTATTCGTTCAGCTCACCTTGTTTGTTAATTCCATAACAGTTTAGGAAACTCCCAGACCTTAATTAATTTTAGAAACTGAAATCTGTCCAAACTTTATTATCGATCGGTATGGATTTAGCTTAGTTTCATCGAGAAATTCTCCACCAGAACTCGGCTTTAGATAAATTTAAGTACAACTTCGGTCAAGTTCGTATTGACTACCTCACCCGAATAATCGCCGTCTCAATTTTTTTTATTCCAAGCGTACCGTAATTTAACCCAACAGTGGATCCCCGAACTTTGCAGCCAACCTAAAATCAAAATTTGAGATATGTAACTTTCCTATGTTTTCTTCAATTCTCGACATCATGCCATGCCGAATTCGGATTCTAGCACTAATTTTGACATTCTGGCCTCGTACGTTTACTTGTTTCCTCCATGAATGCTTTGATATAATCTTGAACTACGAATTGACCATTATGATATCATTCATCATCACTTTAAATGTGCTTTACAATGCCTTTTTCTCTGAAATTTACAGCATACTTACCATAAGGTTGAGCTTATCTTTCGTCGTCAGCAATACCAATAAATTAACTAAGCATCTATTTCTCGCCTTCTGAAGGTAATACTAACTTTTTTTTTTTACACATAATATTTTTGTATCGTATGTGTGTATATATTGCTCCCACCTCTTTGGTTGTATGCTTGCTTGTTGGCAGTTTGCAGGAATTATGTTCTGTCTTTCTTTTGGCCAAGCAGCTTCAATTTATCAGTATTTTCATGGACTACAATCTTATCTATCCGCCGCGGAAGATTTATTACTTTAGACAATATTTCAGCCTCCAGTCGAGTTGTCAGGGTGAATCCATTCGGGTCATCGCGACAGAGTGCAGACTTATTACCTGTCAGGGTGAACCCATTTTGGGTCATCGCGACGGGTTGTGTCAGGGTGAACCCATTCGGGTCATCGCGACACAGTTTTGAAGACTTATTGCTTGTCAGGGTGAACCCATTTTGGGTCATCGCGACGGGTTGTGTCAGGGTGAACCCATTCGGGTCATCGCGACACAGTTTTGAAGACTTATTGCTTGTCAGGGTGAACCCATTTTGGGTCATCGCGACGGGTTGTGTCAGGGTGAACCCATTCGGGTCATCGCGACATAGTTTTGAAGAGTTATGCAATGAACCTCTTTATGAAGACTATTATTTCATTATCCTCTCCCCATGAGACATGCCGGATGAACACACTTCTTGACTTGATGTCTCTCCGACCTGTAAAATATCTCCTCATATTCTTTATATTTACTTGTATTTGTTCTTTTTGCAGGGCTGCAATGGTGTACCTGAAGGAATTTCGCAAGGGGAGCGACATATATCTTTCTGTAGTTGACCGCAAGGATCAAGATGCTGCATCTGGAACTTACTTTCTCACAAGCAAATCGCTTCGTATGCTGGAAGGTGGAGCAGCCACTCTAACAAGGGATTCTTTGCTAAATGAAATGTCCATGAAGCTTGACACTCGAGAACCAGACGCTTGCTCACGCTACCTTTTAAAAAATAACCTTAAAGTGAAGCCTGGTACAAATTATACTTATGAGTTACTTGGGCGCAGAATCATTTCAGGAAAAGTTAGATGGGGATCCTTCAACCTGAAAATTTACGGGGAATCGATCTACATGCCGAAGTATTGGGAGTGGACTGAAGATGTACTTGCTCGCTTTAGTGACATCCTTTCGGCTGCTTCTATCCGTCAAGCGGTCTATGCTTCCTTATATTCTTATGATAAGGATTTACATATCATGCGGGCTTCTTCGAAGGATGGTGTCCTGGTACTAATACCTTTCATACTATAGAAGGAGAATTTTCTATCTCCCTGTGGGATCTAAAGAAACTTGGAGGTCTCCCTGTTGTGGGAGAGATTTATGATGAAACGGTGCCACAACTTAGCATCCTAAAGTCACCGACTGAAGAAAAGAATTTGATTGTCCCTACTACGTGCACTTTCTTGTTTACTGCGTTTCACTACCTTGCGAAGGAGTCAAAGGACAAGGGTGAAGTTTTTGCTCAGCAATGGATTGACTTTTGGTGCAAAAGACAGGTTGTATATCCTCCTCCTGTTAAGGCGCGAAGGACCACCAAAAATCCTCCAGCTTCAACCCAGAATCCAAGTGGTGAGATTGAGCCCCGAACATCTGATGAATGGACAGAGGAAGAACGCTCCCTATTTGAAAAGCTTGGTTGCAATGATTCCCGACGGGCAAAGATTTATTTAGCCGCGCATTTATCTTGCTGGCTTTGCATATTTGTTTTGCCGGAAGATAGCGACAGATTAATTAGACCAGCTACCTTCGAGATTGCAAGTATGATGGCAGAAGGTCGAATTTTTAGTCTGGCGATTCCTGTATTAGCTAGCATTTACAAAGGTTTGAATGGGTTAGCCACGTCTATGAACCCCGGATACTCCAGGTCATTCTTCCTGGCATATTACTTATATGGATGGATTGCAAATTACTTTGACACTTATCATGCGATAAATCCATCACCGACAGGTCCCCATATGACTAAGTATTCAGGTCCCGTTGGAGCGAGGAATGCAAAACTCGAAGAAGCTCGAAAACTCATGCATGAAGGAAGAAAATTTGATGCAAAGCGTTTTATGTTAAATAAACACAGAGTAGATGTCTTGTTAGACAATGGTGACGTTGATGCCCTTGGGCTCGACTATCTTGCATCCCTTCGTTCCTCCTATTTGTGTTTGCGTCTGAGTAATGGGTTTCACTGATAAGTCCAATTTATATATATTCTATCCCCATATTTTAGCTTTAATTTACATGTCATTATGAACTAATCTTAGTGATATTGAGCTAATATTTGCTTTCTAGTTCTATTTGTATGTTTTGTCATGTTTTGTAGGTATAAGAGCTTTTAGGAGCTTAATCCTACACACTTGCAAGTAAACTAGAAGCTTGGCTAACAAAGGAGCAAGATTGGACCAAGTGTTGGAAGTGTGTGGACTTGCATGAGCAAATGTGGTGGATTAATTTGAGAAATGCACAACACAAGTCAAGAAATGAGCCCAAGTATAAAATCAAGTGTTAAAGCCCAAGTAGAAGAAGATGGGAGAATGCCTTGGATGCTCATCTTAAGATGCTCTTTGGATGCTAATTGTGCAATTATGAAGGTGTTGATGGCCAACATGGGATTCTCTAGGAAATTACTCTAGTAATTAAGAGAGAATATTTGGGGTTGACCCCTTGTATTTGCTCTACAAAGTTCACCCTTTATTTCCTATATAAAGGGTGTAGACTTCAACACTACACACCATCTTTCTACATATTTTTCCATCTAAATTCTCTCTAAATTTTAGTAGTTAGTTTATGTTAGCTTAGTTTAGTTTAGTTTGTTTACATTTCATTTTAGCAATTACATTACAATTCCATTTCAAGTTGGATTCCAAGTTATATTTCAAGTTTGTTCTAGTTTCATTGTCCTTCTATTTCTATTTCCATTCCCATTTCAAGGTAATTCTATTTACATTTTCATTATGTTTATCATTTTAATTATCATTAGTGTAGTTTACATTTCCACCATGTTAGAGTAGTTGCATTTGTCTAAGGAGTAAGGGAAACCATGCATGACTAAGTAAATTGTAAATGTTAAAATGAGGTTAAGTTAAATTGATAAATTGTTTCTATCACATGTTTGCATCGTCACGTTTAATCTATGTTTAAAGGCGTTATTCATTGATTAATTTTGTTCATTCATTCTAAAAGTCGAGAGGCACGAAATTGAATTAGACAAAGCATGTGTAGTAGGACGACCTAGTCATGGACGAGAGTTTCTCTAGGACCCGGTCTATGGTTGACACTAATATCGTAAGGTGGTGTCTTTAAGCCTAAACATTTATCGTAAAATCAACTTTGTAACTTGACATGAGCATTTACATAATTAGCATGTGTGACCCGACCTCCCTAGACATTTTCTTTATTATTGTTTTATATCACATCAAACCAAGCCAATCAATCAACCTTTAACCTACCGAGATAAAAGTTCAATCCATATCAACTAATTAACAACTCCCGTCTCTCTGTGGTTCGACCCCTACGTACTACATTCATTTGTTTTGCTAGGGTATAAATATTATCTTTGTATAGGTGTGCGATAGCCTATCAAATTTTGGCGCTGTTTCCGGGGAGACGGTTTTGTTTGCTAATTTGTTGTTGAATTTTATTTTTTTATTTTGTCTCGAGGAACACTTGTTCCTTGAGATTTATCTCACCGTTTCCTTGTAGTTTTAGTGCCTATTTTTGTAGGTGATAAAGCTATTGGTCTTACATAATGAGTTACGAATTCATCCCACAACTCCAAGACGAGCCTTTTCCTGATTATCTTGACCGATTTTACTACTTTTGCGATAGTCTCATCTCCTTTGGACATGTCCTCGATGGGGATTACTTGGGTCATTTCGTGCTTGGCAGCATGGATTCCGAGACCCGTGGATTGGCTCTAAAATTGAGTAATGGGAGTCTCTACTACATGATTGGGCCGGAATTTTGGAATTTCTTAGATTTCATGGCTTCTGAATGTCGTGAATTAGCACGCCAATTCCATTATTGGCGCATTGAATAAGAGCTTAAAGTGTTACAGGCTCGTTTGGGAAGAAATTCTCAAGAGAAGTCGAGACGACGTGAGCCTATCTTCTCTCATTTTGCTTTTCTACCTCCCCATTGTAAGTCTTTTGCTACTAACGATTTTGACCTATTGGATGATGATGATGATGGTCCAATTTTATCTTTTAAAATCCCTAGTGTCATTCAAATAGAAAATGTAGAGACTCATGTTGATGACATTAACCCCATAGTAGATGAGTCACCTTCTATAAATGAATTTGTCGAGATTCTTTGTAATTCTAATGAGGTTTCTCCCGAGTCTTTTGACCCCATTGACAATTTATTTGTAGAAGATATTGTTGATCCATTTGAGAAGGATAGAGGTCTAAGCACTTTCGACTTAGAAATTAAGTGGGCTAAACCTCCCATTTTTTATGATCCTCTCCTCTTTCATTCTACTTACCACCCATTTGAGACCATTTATGATTATAATTTGTGCTCTAACGATTTATTTTATGGTCTTAAGCATGATGCTCCATCTGTTGCTGACGAGTGGAGTGATACGGTGGTAATATTTGAAGTCTCTCTTGCGCCCATCGATAAGAGTTATAAATTTTTACCCTTGCTCTTTCATGTTTTAATCTTATCAATTGCTTATATATGCTTGTGTATTGCTCATGCGCAGGGATATGATCAACTTCTAAGGGCATTGACTTGCTTTTTAAAGGACGATGGAGGATCCATTAGACAAAAAAATAGTTTGCTTTTATTTCACTTTTTACGCAATTTCATGTTTTATTAGAATTAGGAATAAATTTTAGACTAGTTTGCTATTTTGAGTTGTGATTTGTAGGTGTTTGAAGGAGAAGAGGCGTTTTGAAGGATAACATACTACCCCATGTTGTAACCCCGTTCGGGATCGTAACGTTTCCGTTTTCAAGCAAAAAAAAAAAAAAAGTCAACGGTCAACCCCGATCGAGGTTGACCACCCCGATCGGGGTCGTGACTTTCTTCCTTATTGCGCGTTTTAATAAAATCCGGGATATGCTAAATCTTTTCCATATGCTTCAAAAGCAAAGGATAGTACTCCTTCTCTATATTTCTCTTCATTTCTCAATCAAATCACCTCCGACAACCTCTATTAGCATCATGGACAAAGTACCCACCGGAATTTTGACCCATTTTTCGATGCGATGCTAAGTGGAGGAATCCCTTAATGTTTATGCTAGCTTGAGGGAGGCTCGTTAGTCTCGTAAGTTTCCTTTGTTTTGCATTCTAGTTTATTTATCGCAACCCATTAAATTTGACCTCTTGTCCTTCTTGTTTTATGTGCTTTGAGCCATTTTTATGGTTTCGTTGGGTAATTTAATTGTTGGCACATTGAGGACAATGTTGTGTTTAGCTTGGGGGGAGATTGCATTTGCATATTAGTTAGTTTGCATTTAGTTAGTATCGATTTAGTGAGAATTTTTGAAAAATTTGTGTGAATATTTGCTTCTAATTCTTTGCTTGTCCTACTTATGCCCTCTTGTTTGTCCCATTTTTGGCTTGATAACTCTTGATTCGCTACTTTTGACGGGATATAGCATGCATGGGGATGTCTTGACATAGTAAGTGGAAGATGGATTTTGGACCAAGTAAGCTTGATCTTGACTTTTGGCAAGCCACAAAATGGTAAGGTAGAGCCTTCTTTAGACCAATGCATCCATATCCGGTCTCTCTTAGGTGAGTGTAGGTCTCCTTATGTTGTGTGTTACATCAAAACGCACAAGTATGGTCTTTATTTCATCTCTTGTTAAGCATGCATTCATTTGTTAAAGCATTTTGGAGCCATTCACATGATAAATTTAACCTTTTTGACCCCTTCACAAAATTTATCCTTAGCTACATCATTGAAATTGCCTACCCTTGTTGAGCTAGTAGCTTTGTTTGTCCTTGTTTGGGTGCTCAATTGGGATTTGTTTCAAAGTTTGGACAATCATGTGAGCTTGGTCTTAATGCTCAAGAAAGAAAAGAAGAAAAAGTGATGATGAATTGAAATGAAAAAAATCAAGAAAGAAAAAAAATTGAAAAAAGAAAAAAGAGAAGAAGAAGTTGATGTGAGAAATTCTCAACATTATTCATATATTTTGGAGAGTTTACTTATGATTAAATTGCAAATTGGGTTGTAATTAGGATTGAGGACCTTTACATTTTGGTAGTTGCTAGCTTGACTTAGCTCCACATTACCATAACTCATTTGTTCCTCTTTCTTGCCCATGTTTATTTATCTTCTTCTTACCCTTGGCTTCTTTACATGCTTGCATTTGATTGTTTTGTCTTAGAGTTTTGAATTGATTACCATATTAGATTGCGGGCACACTCTCATGAGTCGAGGATTGTTGAGTGATTAATTGCAAAATGTCCTTTTACACAAAATTGAGTTATGAGTGGATCGTGAGAGTCCGAAAGTCAAAAGATCATGCAAAAGCCGAAAATTTTACTTGAAGTCGACCACACTACGCCGTCGTGTAAATCTCAACCATGATGTTGCTTATCCTTATGCCCATGTTGTTTAGGGATTTGAATCATTTTGCTTGTTAGCTATTTTGGGATTTGCAATGTTGGGATGATTTCTTGCTTGAGGACAAGTAAGGGTTTAGCTTGGGGGAGTTTGATAAGTCCAATTTATATATATTCTATCCCCATATTTTAGCTTTACTTTACATGTCATTATGCACTAATCTTAGTGATATTGAGCTAATATTTGCTTTCTAGTTCTATTTGTATGTTTTGTCATGTTTTGTAGGTATAAGAGCTTTTAGGAGCTTAATCCTACACATTTGCAAGTAAACTAGAAGCTTGGCTAACAAAGGAGCAAGATTGGACTAAGTGTTGGAAGTGTGTTGACTTGCATGAGCAAATGTGGTGGATTAATTTGAGAAATGCACAACACAAGTCAAGAAATGAGCCCAAGTATAAAATCAAGGGTTAAAGCCCAAGTAGAAGAAGATGGGAGAATGCCTTGGATGCTCTTCTTAAGATGCTCTTTGGATGCTAATTGTGCAATTATGAAGGTGTTGATGGCCAACATGGGATTCTCTAGGAAATTACTCTAGTAATTAAGAGAGAATATTTGGGGTTGACCCCTTGTATTTGCTCTACAAAGTTCACCCTTTATTTCCTATATAAAGGGTGTAGACTTCAACACTACACATCATCTTTCTACATATTTTTCCATCTAAATTCTCTCTAAATTTTAGTGGTTAGTTTAGGTTAGATTAGTTTAGTTTAGTTTGTTTACATTTCATTTTAGCAATTACATTAGAATTCCATTTCAAGTTGGATTCCAAGTTATATTTCAAGTTTGTTCTAGTTTCATTGTTCTTCTATTTCTATTTCCATTCCCATTTCAAGGTAATTCTATTTACATTTTCATTATGTTTATCATTTTAATTATCATTAGTGTAGTTTACATTTCCACCATGTTAGAGTAGTTGCATTTGTCTAAGGAGTAAGGGAAACCATGCATGACTAAGTAAATTGTAAATGTTAAAATGAGGCTAAGTTAAATTGATAAATTGTTTCTATCACATGTTTGCATAGTCACGTTTAATCTATATTTAAAGGCCTTATTCATTGATTAAGTTTGTTCATTCATTCTAAAAGTTGAGAGGCACGGAATTGAATTAGACAAAGCATGTGTAGTAGGACGACCTAGTCATGGACGAGAGTTTCTCTAGGACCCGGTCTATGGTTGACACTAATATCGTAAGGTGGGTGTCTTTAAGCCTAAACATTTATCGTAAAATCAACTTTGTAACTTGACATGAGCATTTACATAATTAGCATGTGTGACCCGACCTCCCTAGACATTTTCTTTATTATTGTTTTATATCACATGAAACCAAGCCAATCAATCAACCATTAACCTACCGAGATAAAAGTTCAATCCATATCAACTAATTAACAACTCCCGTCTCTCTGTGGTTCGACCCCTACGTACTACATTCATTTGTTTTGTTAGGGTATAAATATTATCTTTGTATAGGTGTGCGATAGCCTATCATTCACCTTGAACCTTATAATCCCCATCGGTTTAGTAGATAATTTGGCTTTTGTCAAGACATTCCCGGTGTATTGAATCGTGGTTCAGACAAACCTGACGTCACATGCTTCGAGGCACTGAAATATTGGAAAGTGTTTTTGTTTACAGGTAGCATGTCTCACGTTTACCTTACCAGCCCTTCGTTCAGATGGGATGAGAATGTCACCCCTGGTTTTACTAAATGGTGGAAGGAACTCTACCCGAAGGATCTAAGAAAGAATGTTGACATTCTTGTGCATAGTACCGGAAGTGACCACAAGACTAAGAAGCGTGATCATCATGGGGATACTAGAAATCAGCCTCGAGAGCAAGCAGTGCCTCTGAAATCCAAAGTTATTGTCCCTAAAGCGAAAGGCCATATTGAGGACAAACACCACAGCGATTCAGATTCCGAGATTGACCCTAAACATGATCGTCGTGGCAAGAGAAAAGTGTCTGTCTTGGATGCAGATGATGTTAGACTAGACGCCCAGATTTTTGAGGGGGTGTCGAGTGCATCAAGAATGCCTTCGCAGACACTGGTCAGCTTCTATTCTTTTGTGATTATCGTTGCTTATTTATTTATTTCCCTACTTGATCATCAATTTTTTTTTTTTTTCCAGGAAGGTGAATGTGCCTTGGAGACAGTCTCCCTTGCTCCGGAATATCGTCTTCCTCGTCGTCCACCAAAGATGAAGCCTGGAAAAAGAAAGGGGCTCATGATTCTTAATAAATCAATACCCGTAAGAGACTCTTCTGGTCCAGCATCTCAGGGGAGCCAGACTGACAGTTCGTTTGCCAATGGTAGTCAGACTGCCGTGGATAGTCCAGCCTCAACTCATGTATCTCCTCCTTGCAAACCTGACGATCGAAGGCAGACGTTTAAGCCTCTAACAATACCATTTAAACCTACCACACTCCCTACGTGCTCCAAGGCCACATTTCGCCCACCTCCTTCACTTAAGGGGATTTTTGACAGAGCACTAGACGCGATCCGCTTGCAAGTCTTGGGAGAATTAAAAAATGCAAGTTTCTCTAATGTAGGGGAAGTGGCAATGAAGGCTAAAGTGTTTTATGAGGGCATTCGACAACTCAAAGGTGATTGTTCTTCACTAAGCCGCGAGTGGATTCTTATGTGGGTGCGGTCCATGCTTACCTTGCACTAGAGAAACAGGCAGCAAAGTGTCATCATCCTGCATTGCTAGAGGACAAAAGGCTGGAGTGGTATCAAAAGATTGAGGATACCAAATCTCTTCATGATAAGGCACAAGAAAAGCATAGAGAGCAAGTCATGGAACTTTGTTACTCCGGAAGAAATAAACGATCTTGAAGCTAAACTCAAGCAAGCACGAGAGAAGGAAAAGACATTGCGAAGCAATTTAGAAGCTGGGGATATATCTTTAATCTCATTGCAAGATGATCTTCAGAAGTTGGAGAGAGAATTAACCGATTTTGACGATATCCCTATTTTGAGTCCTGAAGAGGAAGCCTTACTTCAAGAGCGAAGAGTTCAATTGGAAGAGATGCGGGCTTCTCTGGATGTTGATCCATAGGCACCTAGATTTTTCTTTTTTAGATTCTCTAGATTTCATCCTTGATTCATCCATTTTTTTTTTGTAGCCTAATGGACCAAATGCTCCTAAGATGTTTGTTTGTCTTAATCATTTCTGCGCAATAACATCCTTTCAGCGTGTTACATTCCATTATATTTATTTATACAAACAAATACTTACAATACTGTTTAATTAGCCGTTCACAGTTTAAACTCTTGCGGGCCAGGAGTAATTATTTTGATGTAATTTTTTTTGGTGTGGCTGCACTTGAACAAAGTGTTTGTTCAAAATGCCTACGTACTTGCAAAGCTACCAAGATGACAACTTGCAAGATCAAGCCAACATAGTTCAAGAGAGGGATTTTTTTTTGTTTGGAAGTGTGACTGCACTTGAGCTACATGTTCACCCAAGTTGCCTACGTACTTGTGAAGCACAAAGTGTATTTCACAAGATCAAGCCGACGTAGTTCACAAAGACAGAAAGGAGTATATTTTTTTTTTTTTTTTTTTGTATACAGTTTAACCTCTTGCTTAGGAGCTTGGACTTGCAGTTTACGATCTTGCTTAGGAGCCTTCACTGTTGGGATTTAAGAATAGTAACGCTTCAAAAACTTCCCATTGATTGGGCCTACCCGAACGTCGTCTTCATCCACGATTTTGTAAGCACCATTTGTATAGACCTCCTGTACCACGTATGGACCATCCCACTTAGAGGTGAACTTGCCAACTGGCTTGTGAGAGGTGATGATTGGTCTTCGTACTGCAAGGACGAGGTCTCCTACTTGGAAAGAACGAGGGCGCACCTTTTTGTTGAATGCGCGTGACAACCTTGCTTTGTAGCACTGGAGCTTTTGTTGACCCTCTAATCTCTTTTCATCGAGAGCTTCCAACTCTGCTAATCGCAATTTGTCATTCTCATCATCTGTGAGTCCCTACTGAATAGCAATGCGTAAGGAAGGGATCTGCAACTCCAAAGGCAACACGGCCTCCACTCCATACACCAACGCGCACGGGGTTGCCTGAGTAGGTGTTTTGTATGTGGTACGATATGCCCACAACGCCTCACCAATTCTTTCATGCCAATTTCGCTTTGACTTTGCTACTACTTTTCTCAACAAGTTGCAAAGAGTTTTATTAAAGGCTTCAGCCAAACCATTTGCAGAGGCATTTTACATGGATGACTTGTATTGTTTGAACTTGAATTTTTCTCCCAAACTTGTCATCAGATGGTTGAAAAATTGTTTCCCATTGTCAGTTGTGATACGTTGAGGTACACCATATCTGTAGATGATTTGGGTTCTAATGAAGTCCACAACATTTTCTTTCTTCACTTCCCGTAGTGTGATGGCTTCTGCCCATTTTGAGAAGTAGTCAGTGGCAGCGAGGATATACTCGTGTCCATTTGAGGCCTTTGGAGTAAGAGGTCCCACAACATCAAGTCCCCAAGCTTCAAAGGGTCATGAAGAAATAGTAGGATGCAACGGCTCCGGCGGTTGGTGTATGAAGTTTGCGTAGAACTGACAGGGTTCACATTTTTTCGCAAAGTCCATACAATCTTGCACGATGGTTGGCCAGTAATACCCCATTCTCTTTACACAATCATGAAGTTTAGGCCCAGATTGATGAGCATCACAAATGCCAGAATGAGCTTCATGCATTGCTTCAGTAGCTTCGTCCTTGCTTAGACACCTCAACCATTGGCCTGAGAAAGAACGTCTGTAGAGTGTCCCTTTATAGTGAATGAACTTTGGAGCACGTCGACGTATTTCTACCTTGTGTCTGGGATCATCGGGTAGTTTTTGGTGGTCCAAAAAATCAATGTTAGGTTGACGCCAGTCATCTTCATCAACTGTGTAGACGCATATCATGTTGGTTGTATCTACATTTTCCTCTCCTTCAAGCAATGATACTACCCAACGATTGCAGACTGGGACTTGCATAGACTCTTCTCGCCCCGGTGCCAAAGTGGTCTGCAAGATTAGCAAGCGCGTCAGCCAACTTATTGGCACTCCTTGGCACATGACCAACATGGATGTCCTCAAGTTGATTCAACAGTTGTAATGCCCGTTGATGGTAGGGAATCAAGTCTTTCTTTATTACTTCATATTCACCAAGGACTTGGTTGACCACCAGCTTCGAGTCGCCGTAGATGTCCATATCTCTAACACCTATTTCGATCGCCATTTGGAGGCCGAGTATGAGAGCTTGGTATTCTGCCATATTATTTGAGCACAACTGAGTGAGCGTAAAGGAGTATGTCATGAGATGATTTTGTGGAGTTACGAATACAACTCCGGCTCCAGCTCCGTCCTTCCTTGCAGCACCGTCAAAGTACATTTGCCATGGAAGTAGGACGTCCACATAGAAAATTTCTTCTCCTGGGAGGTCATCTGAAATTTCCCACTCTGGGTAATCGGATGATCAGCAAAGAAGTCGGCGATAACTTGACCTTTGACAGCCTTTTGAGGCACGAACACCAAGTCATACTGCTTAAGTAACATTGCCCATTTCGCAAGTCTTCCAGACAAGACTGGTTTTGAGAGTATGTGCTTGATTGGATCAGCTTTTGAGACCACGTGTATGGTATGCGCCTGCATGTAGTGTCTCAACTTCTGGATGGCGAACACCAAAGCAAGACATATCTTCTCTATGGGCAAGTAATTCAACTCAGCTCCAACCAAGGTACGACTCAAGTAATAGAGTGCTCTCTCCTTACGGTCTTCAATTTATTGAGCACACATTGCCCCCAGTGAGCGTTCTTGTACTGCGATGTAGAGGATAAGTGGCTTTCCTGGAATTGGTGCCCCCAAAGCACTGGTGCACTGGCCAAGTACTTCTTGATGCTATAAAAAGCATTTTTGCATTTTTTCATCCCATTGGAATGGAGCATCCTTTTTCATGAGATGGCTGAATGGTTGGCAACGTCCTGCTAGGTTAGATATGAACCTTCGAATATATGCCAAACGTCCTTGCAATCCACGCAACTCTTTTAACGTCTTTGGTTCCGGCATTTCGTTGATGGATTTAATTTTTGTTTGGTCAATTTCAATGCCTCTATGCCTAACCACAAACCCCAAGAATTTGACCCTTGGAGAATGGAGATGAAGAGCGAAAATCGTCCCACCGGGCGTGCCAATTTGTATACCATAAAAATTGAACCTTACAATTTCCGTAACTCTCTTGATTCCATCTCTAAGGGATTTAGGGTTTTGATAGTACTACGGGGGTCTTATCGACTTAATCCCGTAGGGAGATGATGGGGTCGTTTTGTGACTTATTCCATCTACCTACAATTTGGTATTAGGAAGACGAGGTCGTTTGAGACTTATTCCATGTGCTCTCCTTCCAACCCTAGATATTGTAGCTGTATTTATAGTTGTAGCTGGCTTAGAGGGCAAGATAAAGATTTCTAAAATATATAAGATATTATCACAATATTTATTGATAATTATCTCTAAATACTAAAGACTTTTGTTAAAATAAATAGATACCAAAATATAAAATTTCGGTGTCTACAAATGCCCCCTCGAGACTGGTTGTAGAGACTTTAATGTCGGTTGCAACTTGGTCTCGAATCTGCTAGTGAATTTGACCCTTGGAGAATGGAGATGAAGAGCGAAAATCGTCCCACTGGGCGTGCCAATTTGTATACCATAAAAATTGAACCATACAATTTCCGTAACTCTTTTAACGTCTTTGGTTCCGGCATTTCGTTGATGGCTTTAATTTTTGTTTGGTCAATTTCAATGCCTCTATGCCTAACCACAAACCCCAAGAACTTCCCAGATGTGACACCGAACGCACACTTGAGTGGATTCATCTTGAGTTGACATTTTCTAAGTCTTTCAAAGACGATTCGAAGGTCTTTGATATGGTCTTCTCTTTTCTTTGATTTGACAACCACGTCATCAACATAACACTCTATTATTTTATGCAGCATATCATCAAAGATCTTTTGCATTGCGCGTTGCTACGTAGCGCCAGCGTTCTTTAATCCAAACGGTATGACCGCAGCGTAAGATCCCTTTTGGGGTTCGAAAACTGTTGCTTCTCGATCTTGGTGCCATATGTATTTGATTGTAACCAGCAGTATAATCCATGAATGAGAGGGCTTCATGACCAGTGGTTGCGTCAATCATCACCTCTGTGACTGGCAAAGGGAAGTCATCCTTCGGGCATGCATCATTAAGGTCTCTGAAGTCGACACATATGCGCAATTTTCCATTCTTCTTTCTGACTGGGACAATGTTTGCTATCCAGGTAGAATATTTGACTTCTCGAATGAAACCTGCTTCAATGAGTTTGTTGACTTCCTTTTCAATTTCGGGTACAAGCTCCGGCCTGAAACGACGTTGAGGTTGCTTTTTGGGACTGGTGCCTTTCTTGATTGCTAGACGATGAACTGCAATTTTTGGGTTGAGTCCAGGCATCTCCTTATAGCTCCAAGCGAAGACATCCTTGTACTCGACCAACAACTTGTAGTACTCCTCTTCTTCTTCCTTAGTCAGCAGAGCACTGACATAAATGGGCCGAGGATCTTCAATAGTTCCCAAGTTGAGTTCCTTGAGTTCATCTACAGTCGATTGCCCCCCGTCTTCAAGTGTTTCAGGGGCCTCGTCCGCCTCAACTTCTTCGTTCTCGTCAGGTATCTCTTCTACTGTGATGTGATATGACGAAGTTGTAATTTCTACGTCACTTGACTTTTTTGTATCACAGGGACGTGAAGATGAAGGCACAAGCTCTTCGGCATTCTTTTGCTGACCAGTAAGAACTAGTACGCGCCTCCTTGCTTTGAGTGGCTCATGTTGGATGATATCCACTACTTGCATACGCTTCATGCGAGATGGTATTACGCTTCTCAAGTCTTCGCTTACTCTTACTTCTTCTTCATTTTGTGTTGCAGAAGTTGAGAGAGGACGACCCTTGCCACTATTCTTCTTGGGAGCCCTTAGTCGACTGAAGACTGTTTTTGATAGACCGCCCAAGCGTTCATGTATTGCGCCCTTCTTTATTATGCGCAACGAAGGTGTTGACACTTTGACTTTACTTTCTCCTTGATTGCCAAGCCTAGCAAATACAGAAATGTGTTTGGTCGAAGCAGTTGGTCTCCCTAACCTTGTGAATATAGAAGGGCGACACTTCTCTGCAGGTGGACTTATTCGATCGAAGACTGAAGATGGATGCATCTTTTCCTCTCCTTCATTTTCGTCGACCTCTTTTACTGTGATGTGCTGAGAAGACGCAGTAGCCCCTTTTCTACGAGCACCAATCTTCACAGGCGCAGGAGACTCATATCCGAGCCCGGCCCTGGTCACCATGAAGCTCCCATCTTGCTTGAACACTTCATGTTGCGCTTTGCTAAGACCGTACGGCTCAGCTTCTATAACTTTGCCGAGAGGAGTCGGATTTGTAAAGTCATATCCAGCCTTCGCAAGTAGCTTGTAAGCATTGGAATCAAATATCCCCTTGTTTTCCTCACTTGATGATTGATTGGATGAACAGATTTAAACCATTCGGAGGAGGTCTCACAATCTTCGTTTGAGATGAACTTGGTAGAGGTGTAACGACTTTGGCCACCCATTCCTGCTTGAACACCAGACTTGACTTTTTATCCTTAGGCTATATCTTTGGTGTTAGACACTCTGCAAAAGGACTCTCCCCATCTTTGCGGCGAGACTTTGGGATGTAGCGTAGTACTGGTGGTGTAGTTTTCTGCGGCGTCTCTTGCTTCTTGGGTGACGCAACAGGAGTAGCTGTTTTGCTGGCCTTATGTACATCTTTCTTAACATCATTTTCTTTAGCAGGACTTGTAGCACTATCTTCTTTGATGATGTTCTTTTCCCGCATACCCCCTTTTCCTGTTGAAGAGATGGTGGTTGGCATGAACTCACTGGAAGTACCATTCTCTTCAAAGAATTTTGCATCAGCGAAGAAAGAGTCGACCTTAGAGAAGGGTTAGGCGTCTCCGTCTATCTTCCTTTCACCACCACGATAATATTTCAAGCATTGATGGAGGGTTGAGGCGACAACTCCGTTTTCGTGCTTCCAAGGTCGTCCCAGCAATAGTTTGAACGATGTCTTGCCATCCATGACATGGAACAATGTGTCGGAAGAAAGATCACCCATGGTAAGGTTCACGCGGATCATGCCAACTGCGCGCTCCCCATTCAAGTTGAAACCATGAATCATTGTTCGACTACTGGAGAGTTCGTCCATCGTGATCCCTAATTCGTTCATGGTTGCTTTTGGCATGAGATTGACTCCTGATCCTCCATCTATTAAGATGCGCTTGACCTTTTGCCCCCGGATGTACCTGGACACATAAAGTGGCCTGTTGTGAGGTTTGGATCCAAGAAGTAAATCCTCATCTGAAAAACTCAAGGCTGCGTTGCAGGATACACATCCAGTTGATTGCTCAAGAAGCTCAATTTTTTCTTTCATCTTGCCCGCATACAACTCAGGCTTCTCAAGTCCTTGAATTATCAGCTGACGCTTTTCTTTAGGTAGATGAAAGATTTGCTTCCATCCCATGTTTGTAGGAAGGGCGTGAAGAGCAGCCACTATTTTGTTCTCCTTTTCAGAACGCAACTGTTGTGGTAATACCGCATCATCGGGGCCTCCTTCCTCTATATTCTTTTTATCATCACCACCTTCCGTAGCTGAGACGGTGCCCACGGTAACCTTGTTTAAGAAGTCTTGTGGGAAAAATTCTTTTAAGGTGACGGGACTCGGTGGTTCTTGCTCAAGTATATCGATAGGCAAGACATGTGGTTTGACCACTGTTTTGGACTTTCTCTTTCCCTTCGTCTTACGAGATTTCGCCCTTTTTGATTGTTTTCTTCGACGATGAACAGGTTGCGCTGTCTGTCTTGTTTGTTTCTTTGACTTCTTGCGCGTAACCAAAGTCCAACCTTCATCGTCATCTTCATGCTTCTTTTCTTCATTCTTATCCTGAGGAGGTAGTCTTTCTTCCAATGACATTGGAGGTAGTGACGACAATGACCCTTGGATCCATAGTGCCACAGGCTCAAAACTCCCGAACTGCAACATATAGACACACTGTCCTTGTCGTATAATTGGCTCGTTAGGTTGCTCTAAGACTACAGTAGTTTGATTTGTGGTTACTGTGTCATCCAAGTCAAGAATGATCTTCCCTTCCTTGGAGAGCTGCATGATCTTCTCCTTGAGTGTTATACACTTTTCAATAGGGTGACTCACCAGCCTGTGGTAACGACAGTAGTTGGGATCGTTTGTCTTGTTTGCTTGCTCAGGGCGCTTGGACTCTGGCAATTGTATAACCTTCTTCTCTAAGAGGTCATCGAGCATTCCGGACAAGTCGAGATCGGGAATGGGTATTTCTTAGCCTGCAACTCTTTCAATGTAGGCTTGTCTCGTTGGTAGTTGTAAGAGAATGACTCTTTTTTCTTTTCATACTTAGGCTTTGACGATATTTTCACAGGTGCACTGCTGGTTTCGACGACCATTGTTTCCTTTGTCAACGATTTGGAGTTCTTATCAGTTTTCTTGAACTCCTTCTTTTCACTTGGCACCTTAGAAGAACTTGGTCGAGCACTACCATGTTCTTTGATTGTGATCTCCATGTCATGGGCGCGGGTAGCCAGGTCTTGGAAGCTCTTTGGCATGATCCCTTTCAAGATGTAAAGAATGTGCCATTTCATCCCGTTGACGCACATTTCAACTACTGACGCTTCACTTAAGCGATCCTTGCATTTCAGACTCAGCGCACGCCACCTGTTGATGTAATCGATGACAGGCTCATCTTGCCATTGAGTTGTCTTTGTCAATTCGCTCATGCTGACGACACGTCTGGTGCTGTAGAATCTGTTGAGGAATTCATCTTCCATGTGACCCGGTTGTCAATTGACTCGAGTCCAGATCGTGTACCGGTCGAACGCGATCCCTTTGAACGAATGAGTCTGTTTCACCAAACGATCACCTTCATTCAAAGCATTGTTGCATGTCTCACGAAGTGGGCGATGTGTTGCTTTAGGTTCCCCTTCCCGTCGAACTGTTGAAATTTTGGAGGCTGATAGCCAGATGGCATGCGCAGACTGTCAATCCTCTTAGTGTAAGGCTTGATGTAGCGTCCACTACTTGTCGAGCTATCATCCAACTGCACTTGATCGTCTTGGCTATTAACTCCTGCAGCTTCTCTTCAGTGAAGTTGCTGATCTCATTCTTTGGCTTTTCCCTATCCTCGCCAACTTCTCTATCGCTATCAACATCCCTATCGATGTCACCATGCTCGCTCTCGACCTTCCTGTCACGGAGTGCCACCACCTCTTTTTGGAGCTCATCAATTTTTTTTTCTTTTCTTCATTCTCCTTCATCATCTTTTCAAGGAGATCATTCATTTTCTGCATTCGATCTTCAGGAGTATCACCACTTATCACCATGACTGAAGCAATGTTAGGAGTTTAGGTTTCTTTCTTCTTTGGCGATGCTTTGGGTTTGCAAGGAGAAACCTTCTTGTCAACCTTAACACTTCTAGTCTCCTCGCGTGAAGGAGAAGAGGCGGCCAGAGCTCGTAGCAAAGAATGACTATGGAGGCGACATAGAACTTTGCGGCCTAGTTGGGACGTGTGCAGAGCGTAGATGGCAAAGCAGCAGCATTGACAAGCACCTTCTTCGCCATTCCTCTTGTGGAGATGCCAACGACGTAGTAGCGGGGAGAAGTAGCAGCAATGGGGGTACCCTGCATGATATCTGCGTAGGTCTTCTTGGATGGACTGGAGGAGGTGCTTTGCTTGGTAGACATCTTCTTATTTTGGTAGACTTGAATAAAACAACAGTAGAGATGAGAGGTAGAGATTTTCACGTCGGGTTCACCAAAATTTGTAACAGGGAATTTTTTATTGCGATAACTGAAATACAAAATAAGGAAAAAATTAAATTTTATTAATAAATATCAAAAGTACGTGTACAATCTCTAATGTATCTTCTGATTTTAATATGCCGTAAGGGCACTAGTACAATTAATGCAATTGGCATCGGTTATAAATAGTGATTGGCATCGGTTCCTAACCGATGCCAATGCGGGCGATGCCAATGACATTTTTTTGAATTGGCATCGGTTCATGAACCGATGCCAATTTACACATATTGCATCGGTTGTTATTCAATTGGCATCGGTTCTAACCGATGCCAATTTTTGCATTATTGGCATCGGTTGTAACTTAGGAACCGATGCCAATCAACAATTACAACAATAAAAAAAAAAAATTGTGCCTAGCCAATAAATAAGTTATTGGCTATAGAAATTCGACAATCATACCTGCATTATTTTATTTTCTAAACGCTGTAGAAAATTCGACAATTTATAAATTGAGCAATCCAAATTTCATAAGTTCAATACCAACAAATCCAAATAAAATACAGCCATTCAGGAATTGTATCTGGCAACAAAATCACATACATATAAACCCTTAACTATTCGTGTATCTAGATCAACCGTTCACTCATATATAGACCTCAATAAGCTGCTTTGCTTGTGATGTTATCATGCGTGTGTTCGGCCCCATGTATTGCAGCATCTGTTCTTCTTCTGTGACACCTCCCTAAAGAATATTAACGGTATGCACACAACTTTAGAGAATAATCAAGTAAAAGAGACACGCATATAACAAACTAAACTTGCTAAACAAACGTGCACTAGCACAGACTAAACATACGTGCACCAGCACTGTTGGTTGGATCATTCTTAGTGTGAGATAAAACTTTAAACTTACTCATCGATTTTTGGGATGTCTTTAAGATCAGTTAGGAGATCGTTCTGCTCTTTTATGAAAAGGTCCTGTCCCAATGGTCAACAACAGTTTCATTTGGAGGCACATCATTGAATGAGCTGCATATTCAAAATACATTCCAGTCATCACCAACAACAATAATATAAACCCAAATGCTTTAAGTTCACTCATAATTGGTGGAACAAGGTTTTGAGGTGTACACAGTCTTATAACATGTGATGCTCGACCTCGGTACAAGGATCTGATATAGGTAGGGATCCGAGTGCCAGATCCTTAAAATCTCCAAATCAAAGACTCGGGGACACATTTTTGCAGGACCCAAACTACCATTATGTAATCACAGGTTTCAACAGCACAAAGAGACTACTTCTGGAATCTAGATGACCCATAATAAAAAGTACATAGAGATTGAAGGGCGGAAAGAAAAAATTGAAAGGGAAAAAACTACTTAAATCAATAACATGTTTCTTGCTTCTCGTGTAATTTTTTTTACTTAGAAACCTTTGAATTTAATGACCAGGATAATGCAAACAACCAAAATTAAAGATCAATGATAACAAAACAAAAATTGCATTTCCAGTGTACTTATTGAACCTGAAATACACAGCACCTCAAAATGGAAATGCATTTTGTGCTTTGAATGTGAGCTATCCAGTACTCCGTATTAAATAAATGGAGTAAGAAATTGACGTTATAAATTAGATGAACATACAAATCAAGGAACATAGTCCATAGTCCTTACCCATCTATCAGTCCTCGGTGTATCAGTGGGCTCGATACCATAGTCCTGAGCATTCACCTCAAAACTGAAACTCTCTCACGATACATATTTATAACCGACATAATTTAGACCTTGCTTAAGAAAAAATCAACTTATTAACTTCTGTAGATCATTACAAGAGAAGTCTTACATCCAAATAAGTGAAGAATCGGTCCTTGTATCACCATATAACTTTTTGTTCACCTGAAAAACAGGAAGAAATGAGTCGGAAAATGATATAATTGCGATAATTAGTCTCTTGTAAAATGTTTGATATTAGTACTTTTAACTTAAAAGGAATTACTCTCTTCATCTCAATCATTTCTTTACCTTTTATATTCTTCGTGAAGAGTATTTTAATTAAAGGTAAACAAATGATTGGGATGGAGGGAGTATTACCCAATTTTGATTAACGTATAAGTTAGTTTAAGGATCTCTACAATCGCTGCATTCCGGTGGTGTAGAATTAGACGGTAGATAAACAAAGTCACAATCCATCCAGCTTGGACACTTTGAAGATCAGTTGTGCTACCACTCGAAGCTAAAGCCGAGCAAAGAGTGTATTCATCCCATCTTTCTACCCTTGGATTCCAAATACTCATAGTCCCTTTAATTCCCATGTAGTGAATAACGGCCACTAGTTACACTCTTTGCTTCCAAAAAAATTGATGTTAAATATTAATAGCAGTATCATCAAATATTATTCGTAACAATTCGCTAATCATAACATTGTTTGACACAGGAAGGATTGATATATTCTTACAGAGAAATTTGGTTGAGGGCCAACTGAGACATTTACATTGTTGATAATCAAAGTACGATCAGGATATGAGGTATTAAGAATAAAAGAAGGAGCCTTCATTCCAAAACGCTCCAGATTGTTAAATCGCAACAAGTCCTTTTTTGTGACTTGTTGGATGTAGTACACATTTGATTTATAGCTGATGTTCTTTTAAGAATATTTCAACCGTCATTTACTTCCTATTTTTGAGTTAGTTCACTAACCGTAAAAGGATTACCAGTCAAACAATACCAGCAATCAAACATACCTAACTCGCTACTACGATATAGTTCAATTATTCATGGACAGTCATACCACCAACACATTAACACTACCCACAGTGGAAAACAAGAAGCTTATTCATGGACAAAGAGGTACTCATGTGTAATCGAAAATGACATCAAATAGTTTAGTTGGATTCCAAGTGAAGAAATCTGCCTATACAAAGGAAAAGCAGGCACCATTCGGAAAGGTCAAAGCCAGCTGATGAAGAGTGCAAAAGAAAGTTAGAGCACATCCTACAAGTTACAACAGTCACGACATACATTGAAGTAGAGCATGATCATAAACTCCACAAACAAGCTTCCAAAGACTACGTTTCTTTACATTTTCTCATTGTAAATGGATAAACATGGCAGCGTGATAAAGAATGACATGTCAAAAAAGACGACCAAGAAAAAGAGACGGAGGTTCACCTCTAATCTGTTGTAACTGTATATTTAAATTAGCCCAAGATCCAAAGTTCAATCATACTCAAGTGAACAAAGATCGGAAATGTGTTAGGGAAATCAAGTAATAGCCCTAAACTCACCCTTAACTGCCGCCTTGCATCTGCAATGTACTGGTAATTCACAAAGCACTACATCAAATATTCCACCATGAATGACAAAACCTACTAATTACATAATTCAATCGGAGGAAAAAAAACAAAAACAAAAGTAACTTGCCAAATCTAAAGTAAAAAAGGCACCTGCAAATTATAAAAATAAATCAAAAATCTAAAAAGATAGGATGACCAGAAGTAAGGGGTTAGTGTACAGTAACATTACCAACAAGCTTACATGGTCTGAAAAAATCAATTTAGATTACAAACAAAATTAATAAGGACTTCGGATTGGGGACGAAAATTAGGGTTTGGAATTTACCGGTAAGTTGATAAGGAGCACTGGGTAGCGATGGTCAAATCGTCAAATGGAAGCGGCGACAGCAATAGCAAGGTTGGCGAGCGTGCGGTGAAGGGAGTAAGACGTGTTGTAGTGGTGGTTGTAAGGGGAATGAGGGAGGCATGGACAGTGGGCGTGTAATCGTGAATAGATGAGGGGAAGGTGAACCGTGTATATATGCCAACCTAGTTATAAATTGGCATCGGTTGTTATCAATAACCGATGTCAGCCGTCCAATAATAATAATGGCATCGGTTATTTAGTAACAACCGATGTCAATATGACTATAATCTGAATTTGGCATCGGTTATTATTAGAACCGATGCCACTGTGCCGATGCCAATTGCCTTATTTCTACTAGTGGGGGTACGTGTACGGGGTACACGTGAGGGGTGCGCGTGTAGGCAAATTTAATTGCTCTACACGCGATGTAGATTTGATTTCTTGAGAGGGTCGCGATGACTTGAATCTGTCTTGAAGGTTTGAATTTGTGATTGAATCTTCAACGCAGGCGGCACGATTTGATGTGCTTGTTGACTGCTTGCAATGATTTTGACAGAGAGGATTTGTAGGAATTTTGTACCTTGTTCTCTCTAGCTCCTTTGCAATTATGAATTTTTCAACCCTTAGAATGAATGAGGAGAGCTCTATTTATAGAGTTTCAAATCTCCTTGTTGGACTTTGGTGGTCACAGGCCCATTTGTGGGCTTATTAGCAACCTTGGCCCAAGTTTGATTCTTTCTGGGTTTAGTGATCCGAATAAATCCTTTTATAATCCGAATCGACCCATATGTTCATGTTATTGTTATTTGTTAGTTTAATTAGTGTAGTGCTTATCTCTATTAGTTTAGTGTCTTACTAATTTAAGTTATCTTCTTCATAATTTTAATCATGTTTATTATTGTTGTTATTGTATTATTTGTGTTGCTTGTGTTAAACATGTTTGAGTAGATTAATGCTAGGGTTAAGGGGAAGCTCTTGTGGGATTAACGGGTGGAATATGAGTTGTGTTTGGATGTTAAATATTTGTTTGTCTCTTATCTTGTGCTTTGAACATGTTTGTGGGATTGCTTGGATGAGAGTTTGGCTCTCCTTAGGTTTGGTTTGACTTGCTTGCAGCGAGATTCGGGCTTAGTTGGACCGTACTAGATAGGTGGGTTGGGGTTAGTTAGGGCAAGAGTTCAACTTGACTTAACCCAAGGACCGTCTCATATCGAGAGATAGGGACACACCTAGACTTCACCCTCCGTTATACCCTCTACATTGACTTAGACTCGACCCCTCCTACTTGGGTGACCCCGACACCCTAGTCTTTCTTCTCACTGTGCTTACTTTGCTTGTTTATTTGCTTTTTAATTTATTTCATGTTCTTAGCTTAGATATTTAGCATAGATAATCTCTTTAATCTTATTGACCGACTAGACTAAAACGAAGACCGAGACTTATAAACCATTTCTAACACACCATCTCTATGGATCGACCTCCTTACCCTACTACATTCATTAGTTTTGGTATTGAGTTTTATAAATATTGTTTGCATATCATGGACTACGACAAACTCGATATCAATAATCAAGCCTAATCCTGTCCCATATTGCATGCATTTTGGAAATGGAAGAATCGGAGCCCGGGAATTGTCACCTAAGGATGCGTGAAGTGGTTTCGGAAGATGTTCTGAGTTCACCCACGAGGATACAGTGCTATTATGCTCGATCGACTAGAATTGGTAGCTTAAACTGGTCGATCGAGTAACTTTGATGCTGAAGACCTTCGATCGAGTACTTTACTTAGCTCGATCGAGATGGGCGTTTATTGAGTTCCTCGATCGAGTACTTGTGTTACTCGATCGAGGTGTTTGTCACTTATTGTCCTCGATCGAGTAGTTTATTTTTACTCGATCGAGTAGTCTTGACTTTTACGCAATCTTTTAGTTTATCTTTCAGATATTTTATTTTGTATCTGAGAATAAATAGGGGGGGTGGGGGGGGGGGGGTTGGGGAATGACGGCACCCTCTCTCATCTCTTGTTTTGCACTTTACTCTTTAGACCTAAAATCTCCATTGCTTGGAACTCCTTTGTATTGGGTACTTTCAATCTTTAACTTGTTCTTTAATTATTATTGCAATATTTATTCTTGTTCTATTCATCTTTTCTCCATTACTCTTTCTCTTGTTTTGCTAAGCAATTTATTCATCATGTTTAATTTAGTTGTTATGGTTGTTACTATTTCCTCTATATTTATTATGCATAGCTAATCCTCCTATGCTAGGACATAAGGGGAGCCATGGAAATTAGGAAAATATGATTAGGTGATTAGGCTTGGCTAGAATTAGGTTAATATTGTTAATCACTGCATTTAATAGCAATTAGCTGCTTGAGTCGATGCATTTAGCTAGTTGATTTGATACGCCTTGACCTAGATCGGAAGATTGGAAGGGGTGAGATCTGCAGTGAACAATAGGGCCTTCTAATGAGGGCGGAAGCTAAGTTAGTAATGTTTTAGGGCGAATAGTGGACCGGAAGGACCTTTTCACTTCCCTGCAGACCGAGTTTATGCTGACCTTTGACCCTAGATTGGACCCCTAAAAAGCCATGGTGAACCGACCGTCCTAGCTATCTCCTTTTCTCTGGTATTTTCATCGGAATTTATTGTTTACTTTTTTACTGTCTCTTCTCTCTTAATCTCCATAGTTTAGAATCAAAATAATCAAACCCTCCAAGAAACGGTTACTTAGACAGACTTAGTTTAGTATACATCTTTCCCATCTCCCTGTGGATTCGATACCCGACTGCGTCTACTACAATTTATAGAGACCAGTTGGTTTATTTTTGATAGGGTTGCGATAGCCGTGTCCGTAACCCACACCGCCAGTGGTGGACCGCAGCCTTGCCCAACAAATCCCCGCTCATCGCAACGAGCTATCCCAGCTCCTTATTGTGCATATCCCCTTTGTGACGGGAGTCACAAGAGGCGAACATGGGTATGGAACCATCTCCGACATAGTTCCACAACAATCATCCAATCAACAATACCAACCAACCAATGTCCAACAATTACAATCAACAATCACATGCCAATAATCAATCATGAGCAATCAATTAAATTACACAGCCAATAGAGTAGGAAACCTTACCTTTGTGCAAACCATAGAAAGCATCCATTAACATGTCACGCAAGACTCCTTATCATATCCTATAACAATCATCACATCCTATCACTAAGCTATTCAAAGATTACTGCAGAAAAGATACTCAATCACAAACTCACCTTGAAGAACAATCGATGCCGATGACGGCGATGACCTCATGCCTAGATTGCCTACCCTTCGGGTTTAGTTCATGATAAGATGATAGATGGGTGGTGAGAGATGAGAGATTAGAGAGGGAGTATTAGGTTTAAAGGAATGACGGAAGAGTAAATGAAATGTTATAAGTTACGACCTTCGCGAAATATAAACTAACACGCTGTCACGCCAGTACTCGGTTGAGTAAGGATCAAATCGACCGAATTCAAAGCAGTGGGTCGAGTTACCCCAACTCGGCTGAGTGACGGCTACTAGACCGAGTTTCAGGTGTGTTCTACGACTATACCTATTTATCCCATCTCTCACTAGGGTACTCCAAGGTCAAAGGGTTGGTCAACGAGCCCCTATAACGACGTATTACATTACTTACATGCATAGAAGGTGTTCGATGATATGTGTGAATAAAAGTTCATGCCTTTCTTTGATGTATGCTTAATATCCCTTTAAATTAGAATGAAAAGGGATGTTTGATAGTATGTTTGTGATGAGGTTAACTTAAAGTGAAAGTTTTATGGTGAGCTTAAGGTAGGCCTAGGAAACTAGGCTTAATACCTTGACTTAACACTTTGATTTGGGTGACTAATTGGTCTTTACTCTCATGCATATGAAGTGTTTGTTGAATTGTTTAAATGAAAGTTTGAACTTTTCCTTAACTTTGGCCTATCTTGGTGCTCATGCTATTAGATGGTCTTTATGTCATGATTGTGATGATTTTGTCTTAACCAAGTGATGACTTGTTACGAACTTAAAGGGACTAAGAAATTAGGCATAATTCCTTGACCATTATCGTGACCCATTTCTCGTAGACCTTTGAATCTCCCTCTCCCTACCTAGACGAATCCAAAACCCTAGTTTCTCCACTCTTTGTTTTAAGTGCTTGTGCGTGTGTTTACTTCATATTCTAGCCTAGTTTGTTAGAGTAGTATTCATTCATATGTCGCGTTCTAGACTAAACTAAAACGAAACATGGACTTATAGCCAATCTAACCCCATCATCTTCGTGTTCGACCTTGACCACTAGCTACATAGTAGTTGAGTTTCTAAATATTGTTTGAAGTGGGTTTCACGACAAAAGCCCACTATCAGGGACTTGTGTAGTTGCTACTATTACGGGAGCACGCTCCTTTTTTACTATTATGGATGATAACATCTATGGGACCCCTCAATAAAATAATGGTATGATTGAGCATAAGCAGATATATCTAGTGGAGATAGTCAGGGCTATAATGTAACACCTCCATACACCAAGGCGCCTTACCAAGACCACCTTAACATATGGAGATGCTACCATCCTGGTTTCCCGAGGTACAGTATATCAAAAATGACCATAAAGAAACATAATTTAAAGTTCAACTGTTTAAAGCACATACAACCTAAAAACCAAAACTAAACGTACGATACAAACTGTCTCAAACCAAACCAACTAGAAAAGAAACTATCATAAGACTACAGCGGAAGACTAAGCTCAAGACTAGTGACAACTCCATCCCAGCCAGATCCCGCGAGCAATCCATATGTCACCTACTAAACAACTGCTCACCATCCCCGAATAGATCACTACAGTTTTCAAAACATTTAGCTGGGGTCAGTTACTGAATAATCAAAATAAGCAATACAGCAACATCCAATTACACAAGCATAATCCTCCAACTCCAGTTCATCACCAATCACCTGACTACACATTAAAGTGTGTAGCCTTGCTGAAATACCCATCGCAACAGATATTCCACTCCGCCAGTGGGGACCGCAGCCTTGCCACCTAAGCCCCGCTCAACTCCAAGAGCAAATAACCCATGTCCATTAATGTGCACATCCTCCTTGTGATGGGAACCACAGGGGCGAATCAAGAGCGTGAAGCCATTCCCGAAAATGAATCCACTCAGCCGAGGGCGCACCTCGCGAACCACATACAATTACAACCAAAACCACAATACTGATAATCATGCCAATACCAAGAAATACAATTATGTCCACAACGATAACCATATAATTCATCCATCACATTAACTTAAATCAATTATACAGTAACCGAGTAGCGAAAACCCTACCTGAAAAGGAATCACCAACAACCACAACAGCAGATCAAAAAGCCTCTTCTACGAAATCACCTCCTATAACAATAATGCTTACAATTACGATCCACAATAACAATTACACCAAAAACCCCCAAAATACCCAAATTAGGGTTTAACCAATATTAACAAACTAACATAAAAACAACATAGAAATCTTACCCAATGAATGACGGACGCAACGGTATGGAAATCCTCAAAAGTTAAGAACTCTAGCCCTTGATTTGATATTAAAGAGAGGAGAGAATTGAACTTCGTAAATGTTTTTATTTGAGAAAGCTTTGGGAATGAAAAGTAAAATAAAAAGAACTGACGACTCAAGCTTATAAATACTTCTCCTTCCTTTATTATCAAATCGGACAAAAAACCCGTAAAAACACAGGCACTCGG
Source organism: Silene latifolia (assembly GCF_048544455.1). NCBI lineage: Eukaryota > Viridiplantae > Streptophyta > Magnoliopsida > Caryophyllales > Caryophyllaceae > Silene > Silene latifolia. Next base: position 444,673,725 of record NC_133538.1, on the reverse strand, counting down.
TCGAGTAACTAACATACTCGATCGAGTACCACCTACTCGATTGAGTTGCCACTACTTGATCGAGTACACCCTGAGCAAAATGTACTCCAGAATCTGAATGCAACTTACTCGACAGAGTACCCCCAACTCGATAGAGTACTCAAAGATCAGAATACCTGAGGTATTAAAGTCTTCCCTCGTTAAAACGAAATTCATCCCCGAACTTCAGCCCCAACCTGTAAAACATGTACACATACACTCAACTCTCCTCCCTTGTTCTCGACACTAACTCTACCAACCATGCCTACTTCCACAACGCGGCTCACGATATCTTACGAACTATATTTTAGGCTCTCAACACTAACTCCATAACACTACCGAATACCAACCACAAATGCCGCTAACTCCACATCACTAACATATTATCCACTATCAAACCTAATACTAAGACAATCCACTAAACAAGATCAACCACCAAAATGGAATGTTACAATCTACCACCCTTAAAATGAACTTCGTCCTTGAAGTTTACTCACACTCCTAAACATCATACTACTACAAGCACTGCTATGACCTTTACTAATATCAACCACAACACAAATCCATCCTTGTGATATCGTCGTTTTAGTACCAAAAATAATTACCTATAACTACTAACAGAAGTTAGCGGAAGTAGGGTCAATCTCCACAGAGCTAGCTATAACTTGTCCACTGAAACCGTTTAATGCAAACAAAACCAACATTTATAGCTACAACACTCAAGCGCAAACGAGTTGTATGATGTCTATAAATAAGCTGAACTGTCAACCTTGCAAGACCTTTAAAATGGACTCTCACGGGTCACTCTTCTCTCATGAAGCAAAGGGTAAGTATAAAAGTGCAAGAGAAGAAGAGAAGATAGTCACTCACCTAAACTACGGCCCACATAAACATGCTTGCAACAAAAATGATAGACGATTATAATCACCATACATACATTCCAACCAAACAACGTTTGTCACAGCTGAGGGCTTACAAAAGTTATGGTTTAGTGAGGCAACGGGTAAGAAAAGGCAAGGCAATTATGGATAAAGTGGAGGTAAAGCGTCAAGCTAGCACCTAAACATGACCATACTAAGCAAATCCGATTCTCAGCCGACTATGAAATCAATCACAAGTGCTCTCTTTGGCATCTAAACTCACTAACCAATACACAATCTCCTCAAAAAAATATAAATAATGCATAGGAGTAAGACCGTCACAAACTTTCCTTTTTTACACGGTCTATTCTTTTTCTTTTTCTGTTTTTTTCTTTTCTAATGCTTTTCTCATTTTCTTGCCCACATTTTTCTTCTCTTTTTTTTTTTTTTTTTTTTTATCAATTTTCACAACTTTTTTCTTTCAATTTCAACATATCCTCCTTTCTTTTTCTTTTCTACCAACTCCATATGAAATAGAACGAACCAACTTGTATCAATGGAAAATATACCACCAAAACACACTAAACTAGCTTGACAGACAGACTTAATTTGGGTGTAGTTAATGGGTCAAAAGGCTAAGTTTGGCTAATGTGGAGCTAAATGGGTGAACATAGAAGAAAGGGAAAAATTTGCAAGCACCTCCCTGCATGTGACACCGACCACAAACCCGAATGTATGCAAGCAAAAAGCAATCGAATTTCATAAAAGTGCAAAACGATGAACATGTTATGCAAGGAGTATACTATTTCTCAAATCCTACATGAACTGGTCATAAATGACACCAGTTATACGACTCTAATAACTTAGAAATTTTAAAGTAGTTTGCCAATTTTTCAGGTCATGATCAGCTGTATTTTTGACATTAACTCGTAGATTATGCGCATGACAAAGCTAATAAAATGCCAATCTGATGCAAGGCTTAAGTGAAATGACAAGTTATAGTGCAATATCATCACGAAAATCTACCGTTCTGGCTCGACCTATATGCAAAAATAAACGTGATATTATTGGATTTTTTTTGAAATTTTTCTTTTTTTTTCATTATTTGAAATTAAAACAATGCAAGCAGAAAAAGAAACGTAAATGCAAAACAAATGCAAATGTAAACTCAGAGGATGCAATACCCTCCCCAAACCAAAACGAATAACGCCCTCGTCCTCCTCCAGCATACACCAGCAGAATATATACGGGGAGCGGGATAATTACAGCCAATAAATGAATGAATAAAATAAATAATGGAGATGAAAAATAAATAAAGCAAAAATACTTACAAAATAAGCGAACTTCCTCAAACCAGCCAGAAAATTGGGGAAGTGAGTAGACAAGTAGCTACTCGTCAGCCTCCTGCTCCTCGTCAGCCACCACGAAGTCGGGGTCACCCTCCTCCTCTCCTCTCCTCTGTCGACCTCCAGCAGTGAGCTTAGGTCGTACCCTCTCCTCCCGCTCAGCTGTGTCCTCCTCACTCTCAGGCTGTGGGTACCCCTCCGCCGGGTACCGGTAGAAAGAAGGGTGTGGCCAGCCTTCAGGAATGGGACGTCTCCTCATCATATGATACTCGTATAGAGGGAACAAGGCTAGCGCCTGATCCCGCTCTATACGAGATACCCTAGTACACATCTAGAGAAGAAGAGAGTCACGATGCCCTTGGTCCATGACCTCGAGCGCCACAAAGGGAGTAGGAGGAACAAAGTTAGCCAGCAGAACCGGCTGCGGGACAGAATGAGTAGGGATAGGGGTCGGTGTAGGAGTAGGCGTGGACGTCTGCCTAGCCTGAGTCGGTGTGGACCCCTCTTCAGTCTCAGGTCGCTTCCGCATCTTAGAAGCGGAAGAAGTGGAAGGAGCAAGTGAAAGGTGGTAAGAAGGTAGAGGTGGAGGTAACCTACCCGACACAGTGGTCAAAGGTAAAAGATGGGGTAGGTCGGGAAAAGGTAAGGTCACGGACTCGGAACCACAGATCTTCCAAGTCCGCTGATCCTTAGCTAACCAAAACATTGCCTGCATGGCTTTAATATCTAGGTACACATCCTTATCTACATGTGTCAGGCCTCGGGGGAAGTCAGTGAAGAGGGAACGGGCAATGAAGGAGGCTATCCCTCCACAGGAAATCGTACCCATCCTCTTTTACCCAACAACGTTAAAATGTTGAGCTGTTAAATATGTAATGTTAAGAACAATGGGCTGCGCTATCATTGTTCAAATAACCCTCTAAAATAGACAACTCAACGTTGTTAACGTTGTTAGGCTCCTTGCGGCCAAAGATCGTCCCTCCAAGGAGACGAAGAAAGTAACGGGCCGGGGGAAGATGGACGTGAGCCAACTTCCTCTGGTCATAGGGAGTCTATGCTAAAGTGGGCCAAAGTAAGGCCAGGACCTTCCGAGGAGGGTCCTGATGGCCGTGAGAAGACAAACTCAACTTCCTCCCAAACTCAGCTAAGGTCCAAGTGAAGGTCTGGTTAAATAATCTAAAAGAGACACAAGGACTCTCCGGGTCAGTGTCATAGGCACCAGCTGAGAAAGTGAAAGAGCTAAAGAACTCAAGGGTCACTTGCTCATAGGTCAATGCTCTCATCATGGTCAGACCAGTCATCCCTGCCCCGTTTAAAAGTTCAGCCACGGGTTCTAAAATCCCCAACTTTTCAAGAGAAGAACGACAGAAAAATTTGGTAGATGTAATGTCACAGCCCATCAAAAATTTAAAACTCTTACGATGAAGCGGGTTTACGAAACGTACCTCAGGATACTCGGGAAGCGAGTCGAGAGAGTCATCGGCTACAAACCGTGCAGCCGTGCATCCAACAGCAGTAGGAACTCCTCCATATCCCCGTCCTCGTGAACCCGAGGCAGCACCCAAAGCAGAGGCAACCAGTCCAGAAGCATGGCCTGAGACTGGTCTAGGGACAAGCGCAGACAAAGTAGAAACTATGACAGAGGGTGTCGACGCAGCAGGGGTCGACACCAAGGATGGTACAGAGGCGGTAGAAACAGTGGCAGCAGCTGTAATAGTGACAACAAGAGTAACAGTAGGGCTAGTGACGGTGATGGCAGCAGGGACCACCGTCTCTGTAGTAGACGGACTTGCAGTAGAACTAGAGGAAGGCAAAGTACTACTATCCATCCTATTAATCAAACAAGTCCTTTTATCAGAGAATTAATCGACAACACAATTTTCCCCCCAATGTCGCAAATTTCGAAACCCTAAAAGCCTAATTAAGGTCGAAAATCAATCAATTAAATAATAAAAAGCGAGGAAAAGGACTTACTTGATGATTACCCAAGATTAGATGAAATTAAAATCAACAAAAAGCAACAAATCAAACGGATTAAAACCCGATTTTCGCAAACCCTAGAATCGCAAAAAATCCGCAATAGACACGAATTTGAAGGGGAAAATAAGGGGCTTTTGTCGAAAATAATGCCAGAAATGAAATAGGGTAATTGTTTTGGTAAAAGGGGAAGAAAAATGGAGGTTTTGGGAGGTTTTGAAGGGGTTTTCGAAATAACAAAAGGAAGAAGAAGAAGTAAGAATGAAAATAGAAAAGGGAATAGAGAAACTCCCGTGAGTAATATGAGCATTGTCACTCGATCGAGTGATTTGAAACCACTCGATCGAGCACTTTCATCTCCAAACTGTTCAATCGAGGCTCTTGGATTTGTTCGATCGACAACTTCTCTCTCTTCCTTGAATACCACTCGATCGATAACAGCAGTATGTTCGATCGAGGACTGTTGATCCTCATTTCTTCTCGATCGAGTGCAGGACAACTCGATCGAGTAACCCTCAAATTATGCATATCGATCGACTACTCTAGTATGCTCGATTGAAGACTTTGGCTGGGTATTCTGCTCGATCTAGTACAAGTACTCGATCAAGGCTTTTTCCATTGGCACGCATCCCAATGCATCAAACCTTCCCCAAACCTGCATAAAATCACAGCAAAATACTTCCCGAAAATACCAAAATTAAAATTCGTAGTCTATATTCGGTCTTACGCTAAAAACTAACTACGCCATTGTCTAAAAGTCTAAACGCAAATTAAAATGTCTAACGAAAATTCAAATTACAAAGCTTTTACAACGGGACATTTCCCGTTTATCTTCCGACGCACTTTAACAGCCCATAAGAGGGCTTCTGACTGGAGGAGGTCCCTTCAGCATCGCGGACCGTCCTCTTGGATCTCCATGAGCTTGAACTTGTACATGTTGAAGAAGAATAGTTCAGGTCCACATACGCCTTAACTTTCTTCTTCCCTTTGTCATTCTTATTGGCATCGTCTTTCGTGTCATTCCCATCATTGAGCTTGGTTTTCACTGTACTTCTATTGACGGAATCTCCAGTATCCACTCTGTTTATACCTGCAACAATGGACACAACAGGATGGTCCTCCATATTGCTCTCAGTCTGAGGCGGAGGTGTTGATATAACAGCACAAAACTCAATATTATCAACTGAAAAATCTGTGTCAGGGTCTATAGAGGGTAGGGCATTGCAAGGTTGAACCTGCATAGGAGCCCTACGAACATTCGACTGATAGAAAATCAGCTCCTCATCACCTACCTGAAAAGTAAGAGTCTTCCCCCAACATCTATCACTGCACGAGCAGTAAATAAGAATGGTCGTCCTAATATAATAGGAGTGTAAGAATTCTCGGGGATGTCTAAGACCACAAAGTCAACGGGAATAAAGAATTTCCCGATCTTTACAGGTATGTCCTCTAAGACATCTATGGGTCGTGATATTGTACGGTCAGCCATCTGCACAGTCATATTGGTAAGACACTCACGCTAGCTCCTAAGTCACATAACACATTATCAATTAAGTGGGTCCCTATATGGCACGGAATAGAAAAGCTACCTAGGTCAGATTGTTTGGGTGGTGTCTTATTCTGAATTAAGGCAGAACCTATTTCAGTTAAAGCTACCGTTTCATGATCGCTAATATGCCTCTTACGCGTCAATATTTCTTTCATAAATTTCATGTAAGAGGGTACCTGGGTAAGCAATTCGGCGAAAGGAACTTTGACGTGAAGGTTCTTTAAAATATCAGCAAATTTTTCGAACTGTTGTTCAGCCTTCCTGTTCTGCAATCGCCTCGGGATAGGGACCGTAATGGGAATTTCCAAACCTTTATTCCTTTCCGCTAAAGTTTGAACACGATCATCTGCATTTTTACTCGATCGACCTCTTATTCCTTTCGATCGAGCACTTTCATCAGCATTTTCCTTCGATCGAGGACTATCATCCACTCGATCGAAGTCTTCAATTTCAATATCGCTCGATCGAACAGTGGTTTCATTCGATCGTGCATTTTCTTTTGCAATTCCTCTCGATCGACCTCCTGAAATGAGTCGATCGAGCACTTTTCTCGGGTTTAGCATACTTTCAGCCAATGATGATTGTTCACGCTCAGCAAGAGTGATTCCCGGGTCTGATTTGTCATCGCCAGTCGGCATTTTAGGTCCTTTGTAGGAAAGACCGCTTTTCAAATTTATCAGATTCACCATCTCATGATGGTTCTTATCAGATTGAGATGGTAAATCACCCGACTTCCTTGAAGCTTGATTAGTGGCAAGTTGAGCTATTTGTGATTCGAGTGACTTAATTGATGCATCTTTTTGTTGGTCACTCTTTTGCAATTGGACAGTCAACGCTTGTATCATTGACTTCAACTCAGTCATCTCACTAACACCACTGGAAGAAGCACCTTGTTGCGGCGGTGGAAAAGATGGAGGCTTTTGAAAGCCTTGTTGAGCTTTATGAGGTGGAACGTAACGTTGTTGCTGCTGCAGTGAAGAATTAGGATTCAATACATTCTGACTAGTCCATCTCAAGTTAGGATGGACTCCATTCTGATTGTTGTAATAGGATCCCCCTTGCCTATATTGTTGAAAGGCAAGAACCTGCTCCTTCTCAGTTAGACAGTCAACAGCAGTGTGACCCTCATTACTACCACATCTCTCACATGTAACGGTTTCTTATCTGGTCAACAAGTGAACCGTCTGTTGATTTCCCGCATTCTGCAACTCTAACTTGTCAAACCTCGCATTCATGGCTTCCAACTGAGCCACAACAGAACTATCGACCAAAGAAACAGTTCTAATTCCTCCTCTTGGGTTCCCATATTCAGCACAATGGGTAGCCATCTCCTCAATGATTCCCCATCCCTTGTCATCATCGATATTCTTTTGGAACTGACCATTTGACGCAGCATCCAAAATAGCACGGTGATCGTCATACAACCCATTATAAAACTGGTTGCACAAGAACTACTGGTCAAAACTGTGATGAGGAACCGACCGCACAAGCTTTTTAAACCGACCCCATGCCTCGTACAGATTCTCATCTGGTGTTTGCTTGAAACTTGTAATCTTTCCTCTCAGCTGATTAGTTCATTGTAGAGGAAAGTACCTTTTGTAGAAGGCTAGGGCAAGGGTCTCCCAGTCAGTAATCCCGGCTGCAGCTCTATTAAGATCAGGAAGCCACTCTCGGGATCCGTCAGTTAGAGAGAAAGTAAATAAGACCTCCTTAATCTTGTCCCGAGTCACTCCCTTAGTAGCGGGAAGGGTAGAACAGTAGTCTGTGAAGAGCTCCATATTTTTTCGCGGATCCTCTCCAGCTACACCACGATACAGATTTCTTTCAACCAAGTTGATGTAAGACGGTCTGACATCAAACGTGCTCCCATCTTCTGTCGCAAGGTGAAAACCTTTAGGGATTGATGCAGCTGTAGGCTCAGAATGACTCGCGATGTTAGGAATTTCACAGAGCTAACAACAGAAACAGATTTGTCTTCTTCGAAAGACTGGTCTTCTGCAAATAGGAAGTGTTCTAGTTCGGGTTCAAAAGTACTCAAGGCTTCCTTTTAATTCTTTCTTACCAGTCTTTGTCTATAGCGAAAAGTCCGCTCTGGTTCAGGATCAGCTGGCACTAATTCTGACCTGCTAGACATGGGCATAAACAACACTAGAGAAAATAAATAAGAACTGTCTCAAGGAATTTAAAAATTCCCTAAGACTGAGACAAACGAAAAAAAACAGATAGATAGGCTAATTGCCTCCCCGGCAACGGCGCCAAAATTTGATACCGTAGTTTTAGTACCAAAAAATAATTACCTATAACTACTAACAGAAGTTAGCGGAAGTAGGGTCGATCTCCACAGGGAGGCTATTGTATCTATCTGCTAATTAAGTCTGTCTGGTAACAAATGGGGGTTTTAAATTGATTCCTAACTACTAAAAGAGTCAAAGCAAGAGAATAAGGGAAAAGAGCAGTAAGAACAGAGACAAGCGAAATACATAATCAAATAGAGAGAAGTATGTTAGGAATTCGGTTCACCATGGCAGTTTACTAACTCAGTCATAAATGGTTCAGACGATCTACTGTGAGAAGGGCAAGGGAAAGGTCCTTCCGGTCCGCTATCCACCCTAGAATACAACTAACTTAACTTCCGTCCTCATTAGGGTAGTCTACTGTTCATAACAGGGCTGTTCATTCCAATCTTCCGATCTAGGATTGAATTTAACCAAATTAATGGGTTTAGAAGCGTGCACTCAACTAAACAATTACAGTTATTTTGTTATAAAACAGTTTTCACAATTAATTATCTGATCTATTCACAACATCGTCAACTCACTATCATAGCTCCCCTAATCCTAACATAAGGGAAATTAGCTACTCATGCTATTGGTGTAAATAACAGCGATAACGTTGATTATACTAAAGAAAGACATATTAAAGAGAATAAAGGGATGAATCATAAACTATTAATGATAGCAATAAAACAGAAATTAGAGAAAAAAGATTAAGAGAAGAAGAAAGAAAGATTAAATTAAGAATAAGAGTAAGGAAATATTACAAAGAGATGATTCCGTCAAACAAAGAGCAAAGTAACGTGAAACCCAAAAGAGAGAGAGAGAGAAGTCTGCTTAAGGAGTAATCAAGAGTAGTGTAATGTGTGTTTTAACCTAATGACGTCTTCCTTATATAGGGAAGAGATTATTATCAAAACAATAAACATAACACGGAATAAAATCCCGAGTAAATAAGTAAATCACTCGATCGAGGCATTTTATTTCCTCTCGATCGAGTGAATCTTCAGCCAATCCCTTCGATCGAACAAGTATGGCTTTCGATCGAAGGCCTCCAAATCAGCACACTTCGATCGAGCTCAGCAGGGTCTCGATCGAACTCCAACTACCGTTAAAACCACTCGATCGACCTCAATAGCTCTCGATCGAGCAGTTAGCCACTGAAAACAGCTTGATCTTCGTTTGGTTAGACTCTAAGGACTCCTTCACGCTTCCCGAGGCCTGGCATTTCCACTCTAAATCTTCCATCTCCTCAAAATGCATTCTAGGAGGAACGAATAAGGTATGATTCCACCACTTTAAGGTCCATTCCTGAAAATGAGACGAAACAAACCAAAGTAGCCAATTCGGGGCATTTTGCAATAAAAAACAACGAGAATGACATAAAAATGCGTGCAATAAGAGGCTAAAAAGTCTATATAAATTGCACGTATCACCTTTATTCTAGACCAAGACTCAAGCTTCCAAATATACTGCAACATGTATAACCATCAAACTCTCTTTATTGCATCCTACTCCTCTTAAGATAAATGTTACGTCCTCGTAACCCACTAATACTAGATCCTTAGCTATTTCTTCTCATTATCCTCATCACCACCGCATGTCAACGATAACCGCCTATAACCTCAACACCTACAACCATTTCTATATCCAGGGCTCTCTTTCTCCAACAGTTCTCATACCTTAAATCATTCGGCACACCACCTAACCTGTAGCACAAAATCCTTGGCATAACCAATACTCCAACTCTTCTACATTACCACAAAACGACATACTTCTCTATAATGCACCTATCTCCAAAATCATAACTCACAATCCACAATTGTTATACACACTCACATTAGCTCCTCAAGTTCTCCTTTTTATTGCCGCAAAACTCATCCATAACTTAACATGATACTAATTCCTAACACCCCATACTTACTGCCCCAATAAAGATTACGAACCACTTGCCGCTTCCAGCGTAGCACACCCACGTTCCACAAATCACTTGCCACAACTATGTCAACCAATGCCTCATCTAAAACAAGATCACAAGTGTGTTCCATCAGCCGAATATCACTAAACCATGACAACAACGATCACATGCGCAACTCTCTTCCATATCATACTCTACCCTCACTGTTAGGATTCAATAATCTCATTAGTTTATATATTCATATATGAAGTAATTTATTTGTTCATAAAATAAATACAAGATCTTATGCATGCAAACATAATAAAAAGAGATGAAAAAAACGATTTCTCACCATCTTATTTTCGACCATTTGGGCACCAACAAGATCTATTTTTTGTTAGTTCTTGAGCTTTCCAACAATGGATGAACAAGGTTCAAATTAGAACCTCTCCCAAAAGCATATACCCAAGGAATACCCTTAATAACCAATATTATTATGAACTAGTAATAATATTAATCTTCCTTAAAAATGATACAAAGATTGATTTATTGGCCCTTGAAAATTTCGGCCAAGAGGAATAATTTTATGAGGTTTCTTTCTCTAAGTTTATTTCACAAATTGTAGAGAATGGTAGTATTTTTCTCACACTAGAAAAATAGTAGAATAGTGGAATTAATAATCATGAAAATGAGAATAATTCACATCATTTGGGGGAAGGGGGAACAGGTTTTAGGAGGGAGGAAAGAGGGTGCCAATGCATGCACATTTGCTTTTTAGGTTGTTCTATTCAAGGTGTAGGCATGCAACCCTATCATGTAGAGGTTAATCATGATGCCTTCCACTAAACAACTTAATTAAGGCACACTAACCCTTATCCATCCACTTTCGGTCACCTATATAACATGGTGGTCCATTTTATTTTTGTCATTTGTCAAATGTGACATATGTGACATGTTACAAGACATGTTACATTATAATGCATTTTTAACATATTAAAAATCATCATATAAATTAAATATGTCACATACAAAAATAATTAGTAATTCACAATTACTTGTACCAAAATGGGTCATACAATTATAAACTACAACAACTTGTATTTATAATAAATTATTCATTCTGTTCCAATTGTTTCGTAAACAATATTTTAATCTAAGCAATAAAACAATTCGATTACTTAGACCGTATCTAATTTAATCGAATTACAATAAGACACGTTAACTTTACTCACAAAATCATCCGTCAATTTTAAGCAATTTAATTAACTCGTATCGGCATACGATTAATTAAATAATCAATTAAGAGTATTTCCCTATAGGTATGACCTAAGGGGATCAACTGATCACCACCGTCGCACGACAGTAATGTCAAACTCTAGTCAGCCAATCATTACCGATATGTGTGGACCAGTTGACTGTAAAATATTACATCCCACATGTATTCTTAAAATGAGATTTAAACATATGATCATTACGATCAACAGTTGTGATCGCATTATTGTCGGAGGACACTTATTCCAACACTCACTCCCAAGCCGAACTGTCTAGAAACATCAATAAACAAAACAACAATCTATATGCCCAGACCGAAACTCACAGGAAACAGCAGTAAACAAAACAACAATCTATATAACTGATATACACTTTCAAAAGTTCGTCTCATAAGTATCCCGTATCGCAACCCGGAACACAACAACCACAATACCAAAACAAGAGTCCCGCCACAACAATCATTTCATGACTCATCCAACTGCCATTACCCTTTCTGAATACCGTCCTATTAGGTTACCATACACGACATATGACACAGAACACTCAAGTAACAACTTTATGACTATCACACCATACTACTACTCATGAGGTCAGAACCTCACACAAACACTTACACACATCATAGACCCATAATCACGTCTAACTAGTCAATCCTGATCACATAAGTTACTAATTGATAAAGGTTATCTCTCGCCCGAGCTTAACTCGTATGCCCTTCATAGCACATTCCCCCATTCGCATAACTATCACCTCCTGACAAATGTACCAATACCATTAATACTCACTACTAGCAAACGCCTCTTATATCCATATCTTATACTCCTTCACAACCATACATACCAATCCGGCTTCCATAAAATCAACCCCTTTAGAAGACTATCCTCTTTATTTATCAGCATCCTTAGCCACTTGTGACAACACCACGACGCCACCATCTTTCGAATCGCCACCCTCTCCCTATCACCTCTAAATATAACAATTCCTTTCCTATCCTCGGTTACCATCCCAATTAACGAATATCAAATCCATCAACGATATTACCTCAACATTCATTCCAATTCTATCCTTAACTGTATCGTCACCTAGCTCACCACCCAAAGTCTCATATCGTGCAAATACTCTACCAACTTCTTACCCTCTTAGTTCCTCAAAACTCAAGACTAGCATGTTGTCCTGAAATTCCTCTATAACCCTTAACTCACACCCTCATGATAGTATCATACATCTCCATGATTCCTTACTTTCATATCCCACAACTCCGGTCAACCCTCTCTCATCTTACTCCCATCCTTCTTTTCCCTTTACACTCAACAATACCAACTAATAATTCATCTCCTTACTCCTTCTACCTAACTCCTTAGTAATCCGGTTACCTTCTCGTAGCTCCAAAACTCAAGTTCCATTAATTCATATCAATATCTTATTATTCTTTCTTATCACTGATCCTCTCTCATCATGCTACTCACTCACACTTGCCACCATTAACTCCATACAACCAACGGTTACTCTTCAATTTGTTGTATCTTCCTTTCGTATCCCTAGAAAACCAAAAATTCACCTCATACCGTTAATTGCCCAAAGAATTACACACTAGGCTCACCTCTTAATAATCCAAATTCCCAAACTCAGTCCATATCTACAAATCCACATCGCGGCATAACTTAATCCAAGCTCTCTATACACCATTCTTTTCCATCCTTCTATAACGACCTTCCATTAAATATATTTTTAACCAACCCAGTTATAACTATCTCCCTCCATAAATCCTTACACATCCAAAGCTACCACCATTCACATCCCTCATTTTAATCTTTTCATTCTCACGTTCCTCAAACTTACATCACCCCTTGCCCATATTCACTTACTTTTACATTCAAAACATGCTCCCTGCCTCGATAAGCTCATCAATCTCCTCTTCCCTTTTTCCACTATCCATCACAACCACATATAACCCATGTCCTCCCCACCAAACTCATACCCATCATAAGGTGCTACTCCTTACATCATAATATCTGGTAACTTACGCATCAGGACCAACACATATGTAAAACAATGCATAAAGAAGTAAAAGAACATCTTTAAAATAAATATGATATACAACGAGGTCAAAAGATAAGCATATGACTAAAACAGAGGTTACTAGATCGAGTACAACCTACTCGACCGAGTAGGTGAAGATCAGAAGCACGCATAAAAAATTACTAGGGTTACTTGATCGAGTACGGAGTACTCGGTCTAGTACAAAGAGGTGTACTCGATCGAGTACGGGGCACTCGATCGAGTACCCTACGCAGTTCTTAGCAACGTCCAATTTTCGTAAAACAGTCGTATCTCACTCGTTTCTTGGTCGTTTTGGGCGTGTGACCTATCATTAGAATCATAAGAGAACAAACTATCACCTCCAAGTAGAATCACATTAATATCATATATGCATCTGAAGTTATATTAGTTTAAAGATAACTTCTCTATAATCGGACAACATAACTATTCGATTTCCCTTCCAAACAACTTAAACAACAACAAAGCAAACAAAAACAACTTGATACTCGTAACACCAGTATACCTAACCACATGTTACTATCTACAAAAGCCAAACAGTAACATCCAATATGCTCATCTAATATTCGACTTATCAATCATGTACTACCCACATGCTTTAACTTATTATAACATCAACATATATACCAATACTCCTAATCACATGTTACTATAAACAAACCAAAACTTAACTTCATCTTGATCATATAGATATACTCCACATTACATAACAGGTAATCCAATCACTTCCATCCAATTCATCCAATCCAATCACATACTTCATCCAATTCATTCATCACAAGACATCTATAAACAAGTAGTAATCCCATGACACCTTATAGTGACCGGTTCAAAGTTGTAAGGGCAAGTTCGCGACTTTAGGACGTCTCCCAAGCCTTTGCATTAGCTCTTAACAACTCCTTCTCGGGTTCATTTTAATTAGACTTTCTTGGTTCATTAAGTTCATTGGTTACAGGTTCCAAAATCATCGCTCTGATACCACTTTGTAACACCCCCATGCACCAAGGTGCCTTACCAAGATCACCTTAACATATGGAGATGCTACCATCTCGGTTGCTCGAGGTACAATATATCAAAAGTGACCATAACGAAACATACTTTAAAGTTCAACTATTTAAAGCGCGTACAACCTAAAAACCAAAACCAAACGTACGATACAAACTGTCTCAAACCAAATCAACTAGAACAGAAATTGTCATAAGACTACTACAGCAGGAGACTAAGCTCAAGACTAGTGACGACTCCATCCCAACCAGATCCCGCAAGCTATCCATATGGTTACCTGCTAAACAACTGCTCACCATCCCCGAATAGATCACCACAGTTTTCAAAACATTTAACCGGGGTCAGTTGCTGAATAATAAAAATAAGAAATACCGCAACATCCAATTACACAAGCACAATCCTCCAACTACAGCTCATCACCAATCACCTGACTACACACTAAAGTGTGTAGCCTTGCTAGAATACCCATCGCAGCAGATATTCCACTCCGCTAGTGGGGACCGCAGCCTTGCCACCTAAGCCCCCTCAACGCCAAGAGTGAATAACCCATGTCCATTAATGTGCACATCCCCCTTGTGACGGGAACCACAAGGGGCGAATCTAGGGCTTGGAGCCATTCCCGAAAATGACTCCACACAGCCAAGGGCGCACCTCGCGAACCACATACAATTACAACCAAAACCACAATACTGATAATCATGCCAATACCAAGAAATACAATTATGTCTGCAACGATAACCATGTAATTCATCCATCACATTAACTTAAATCAATTACACAGTAACCGAGTAGGGAAAACCCTACCTAAAAAGGAATCACAAACAACCACACCAGCAGATCAAAAAGCCTCTTCTACGAAATCACCTCATATAACAATAATGCATACAATTACGATCTACAACAACAATTACACCAAAAACTCCCAAAATACGCAAATTAGGGTTTAACCAATATTAACAAACTAACATAAAAACGACATAGAAATCTTACCCAATGGACGACGGACGCAACGGTATGGAAATCCCCAAAAGTTAAGAACTCTAGCCCTTGATTTGATAGCAAAGAGAGGAGAGAATCGAACGTCGTAAATGTTTTTCTTTGAGAAAGATTTGGGAATGAAAAGTAAAATAAAAAGAACTGACGACTCAAGCTTATAAATACCTCTCCTTCCTTTATTATTAAACCGGACGAAACACTCGTAAAAACACAGGCACTCGATCGAGTAACTAACGCAGTCGATCGAGTACCGCCTACTCGATTGAGTTGCCACTACTCGGTCGAGTACACCCTGAGCAGAATGTACTCCAGAATCTGAATGCAACTTACTCGACAGAGTACCCCCAACTCGTTAGAGTACTCAAAGATCAGAATACCTGAGGTATTACAGTCTTCCCTCCTTAAAACGAACTTCGTTCCCGAACTTCAGCCCCAACCTGTAAAACATGTACACATGCCTTCAACTCTCCTCCCCCGTTTTCGACACTAACTCCAACAACCATGCCTATTCCACAACGCGGCTCATGATATCGTATCAACTACCGAATACCAACCACAAATGCCGCTAACTCCATCTCACTAACATATTACCCACTAGCAAACCTAATACTAAGACAATCCACCAAACAAGATCAATCACCAAAACGGAATGTTACATATGTTGCTATAAGTAG
Source organism: Silene latifolia (assembly GCF_048544455.1). Taxonomy (NCBI): domain Eukaryota; kingdom Viridiplantae; phylum Streptophyta; class Magnoliopsida; order Caryophyllales; family Caryophyllaceae; genus Silene; species Silene latifolia. Next base: position 444,657,800 of record NC_133538.1, on the reverse strand, counting down.
GGCTTCCTAAAAGGTTTTATGTATAATGTTTGTTAGTTAATTGGTAAATATGGATCAACATACTACCAATGCCTATTTTGTCTTAAGGAACTTCTCGTGGAGTTTTGACAAAGGAAAAGGTTACCTTGGCGAATTCATGATTATGAGTTGTTTATATTTTGCTTTTGTTCTAGCTAAGCACATCGATAAATTTGAGTCAAAGTCGTGAAGATGTGTCTTCCTTGGTTATCCTGAGTACAAACGTTATGTCGGACACATATTTTCAAACACATCTTTTCTTCGTTGATAAGTTTACCGTACCATAGTTAGAGTTTTGTTGTCCATTGTAGCTGCCAAACGATACATTCACTAACTTGACATAATAACGCGTTTTTGCGTGGCTTACTTGAAAAAGAATTGTATATATACAAACTCTAACCCATGTCCAGATTGTAAGTTTAAAAAATCAATTTATGATTTCAAACATGCATTAAGGCAATGATGGAATTTAAAGTTCTCAAAATTGCTTCTCAGTCACGGTTTCCCTTAGTCAAATTCTAACTACTCGGTATTCACCATGCACATAGTTGATTCCTTTGGCAGTCTTCGTCTATGTAGATGACATGTTGGTTAATAGTTCAGACATTGTTGCGTAAATGCAACTTATCCAACATAAAGAAGATCTTAATTACCTAAGTATTACATGTATTGATGATAACATGTAACATTAGGCGGAAATGAATGCGTGTTCATGTGTGTTTCACATTTACGTGAAAACATATGAATTATTATTAATTCATTTGTTGTGATAACGTGAAGTGACATTATGGTATTAAGTTATAACGTCATTTTCACATGTTTTATAAAGGATGCACAATTCCTTTAGAGAAAGATATCTCACAAAATGTAATCAAACAAGGTGACTTAGCTTGGTAGAAAGTAAGTCGGGGTTTGAGGGTGAGAGGCAGTATAACGGGTTTTATACAATAATTTAGGAGGTTACTCTAGGGGTAATATTGGTGGCATTTACTAATATTACTGCAGGGCTAGAGGTTGTTATCTTATATTATTGTGGGTTCCGAATTAATATTTAATTCGTGACGGTTACATTGTACTGGTACTATATTATTATAGTGGATTCTAGTCGATTTGGCTAGTGGGTTTTACTTCCGTTTTGGAAGGTTTTGCCCTGGGTTTGACCCTAAACACTGTCTCATCTTATTATTGCTTACAGTTATTTACTTTTACGGTTTAATTGTCAATTGGTTGCTTCTGTTGCGCGTGGGAGATCGGCGCTAATTTCCCAATAGTGGTAACAGAGCCACTAGGCTGGGTCTGGTGGTTGGTTTAATTGGCAAGCATGTCAAATATGGGGTCTCAATTTGCAGTACCAAAATTTGATGGTAAAAGTAGTTTCACCATTTGGCAAAGAAGGATGAAGGATCTCCTGGTTCATCTTGGCTTGGCTAGAGCGTTGAAAGGAGATGATGGTAAGCCGGAGAAGATGAGTGATGACAACTGGGAAGAGGTTTGCACTAAGTGTGCAAGTACTATTAGGTTGTGCATCTCGGATTCTGTCATCAACTGTGTTCTTGATGATGACTCTCCATCGGTGATATGGGAAAACTTGGAGAAGCTCTACATGGCGAAGAGTTTGACCAACAAGTTGCTTTTGAAGCGACGGTTATATCGGTTAAGGATGGACGAGGATGATAATTTAATTGGACATGTGAATTTGTTCAATGGACTGTTAGACGAGTTAAAGAAGATCGAAGTAAAACTTGAGGAGGAAGATAAGGCGTTATTACTCCTCAATTCTCTCCCGGACACATATGAGACTTATGTGGATATTATTTTGTGCGGTAAAGACACCATCACGGTTGAGCAAGCACAAACAACTTTATTGTCCTTTGATGCGAGGAAGAAGGACAAGGCTGGGGTACGGAGTGACAGTACGGGTACAGTTGCAGTTGCTCGAGATGGGAGAGGTCAATCGTTTAACAGGGAGGATGGATCGAAGCATGGCAGGTCTCGATCCAGGAACGCTTCTAGGAATAATGATGTGAAGTGTTTCAAGTGTGGTGACCTTGGGCATATTAGGCGGTTTCGTCCTAAGAAATGCGGGAATGAAGAAAACAAGGGCGACACCAACTTGGTTGCCAGCGAAGGAAGTAGTGGTTGTTTCCTTGCCAATGGTAGTGACATATTTACGGTCACGGATGTGAACGACGTGTCTTCCAAGGAAGAATGGATATTAGATTCTGGTTGTGTCAACCACATTTGCACCCAGAAGGATAGTTTTGATGAGCTCCAAGAAGGCGTGTCTAGGAAATTGAGTTTGGCTAATAACTCAATAGTTGATGTCATGGGTGTTGGGGTGGTAAAAATCAAAATGTCAAATGGGGTGGTACACACTTTGGACAAGGTTGCTTATGTTCCAATGTTGCGGTGGAATCTAATCTCACTTAGTCAACTAGACTCCGAAGGTTATGGGTGTAAAGCTCATGGGGGAGTAATGAAAGTTACTCAGGGTTCTATGTTCCTCATGAAGGGGGAGCTACGTCGTGGCTTATACCGTCTAGATGCATATGCAGTAAAAACCTTATAGGATGGCTGAAAACGGAAAAAATCGTGCACGTGTTTCGTTCGTGGAAGAGGCGACGAAGGTAGATTGTTTTCAGGTTACAGACGAGCGCAAAGGTAAAATTCCTGCTGGTAAAAAGGTGGAGAGCAAGAGGTTTATCTCCGGAGTCAAGTAACGTCATTGATTGGGTTTAGACTGTACACGGTGCATTGGCCGTGGTAATGAGTTAGGGTGAGGACCGAATACTAACTCGGGTGTGTAGCTGGTAAATTCAAAAGGCCAATGGTTGATTCCTCGGTGGGTGATCTCTTTTGTTGGAGGGGGAGATTTGTTGCGTAAATGCAACTTATCCAACATAAAGAAGATCTTAATTACCTAAGTGTTACATGTATTGATGATAACATGTAACATTAGGTGGAAATGAATGTGTGTTCATGTGTGTTTCACATTTACGTGAAAACATATGAATTATTATTAATTCATTTGTTGTGATAACGTGAAGTGACATTATGGTATTAAGTTATAACGTCATTTTCACATGTTATATAAAGGATGCAATTCCTTTAGAAAAAGATATCTCACAAAATGTAATCAAACAAGGTGACTTAGCTTGGTAGAAAACAAGTCGGGGTTTGAGGGTGAGAGGCAGTATAACGGGTTTTAAACAATAATTTAGGAGGTTACTCTAGGGGTAATATTGGTGGCATTTACTAATATTACTGCAGGGCTAGAGCTTGTTATCTTATATTATTGTGGGTTCCGAATTAGTATTTAATTCGTGACGGTTACGTTGTACTGGTACTATATTATTATAGTGGATTCTAGTCGATTTGGCTAGTGGGTTTTACTTCCGTTTTGGAAGGTTTTGCCCTGGGTTTGACCCTAAACACTGTCTCATCTTATTATTGCTTACAGTTATTTACTTTTACGGTTTTATTGTCAATTGGTTGCTTCTGTTGCGCGTGGGAGATCGGCGCTAATTTCCCAATAGTGGTAACAGAGCCACTAGGCTGGGTCTGGTGGCTGGTTTAATTGGCAAGCATGTCAAATATGGGGTCTCAATTTGCAGTACCAAAATTTGATGGTAAAAGTAGTTTCACCATTTGGCAAAGAAGGATGAAGGATCTCCTGGTTCATCTTGGCTTGGCTAGAGCCTTGAAAGGAGATGATGGTAAGCCGGAGAAGATGAGTGATGACAACTGGGAAGAGGTTTGCACTAAGTGTGCAAGTACTATTAGGTTGTGCATCTCGGATTCTGTCATCAACTGTGTTCTTGATGATGACTCTCCATCGGTGATATGGGAAAACTTGGAGAAGCTCTACATGGCGAAGAGTTTGACCAACAAGTTGCTTTTGAAGCGACGGTTATATCAGTTGAGGATGGACGAGGATGATAATTTAATTGGACATGTGAATTTGTTCAATGGACTGTTAGACGAGTTAAAGAAGATCGAAGTAAAACTTGAGGAGGAAGATAAGGCGTTATTACTCCTCAATTCTCTCCCGGACACATATGAGACTTATGTAGATATTATTTTGTGCGGTAAAGACACCATCACGGTTGAGCAAGCACAAACAACTTTATTGTCCTTTGATGCGAGGAAGAAGGACAAGGATGGGGTACGGAGTGACAGTACGGGTACAGTTGCAGTTGCTCCCTCTCCCCCCAAGTAATGCATTACCTCCATATGGAGGTAATAATTCCTCCCTCACCTCCTCTTCCCACCCTCCACAACCACCACTAGCCACCAATCTCCTCCTATTTCTTCTTATTTTAGCTCTCATTACTCACTTAATAATTACTCTCATTCCAAGCAAGCCCTTAATGAGTTGTATTACATAAAGCCGGAATGTGATTTTACAAGTGCTAGTTCATGAATTACATCTGAAGGTGATAAAATATGGCAACAGAATATTTGGTATAACTGAATATATTGTGATATTTAGTCATATTATCTCATTGTATATTTGAGCTCTTGTGATATTATTTAGTTACCTTGTATATAGGCTAGTATTAAGGTAGGTCAAAGATTGAGTATTATCTTGTAACTATATATGTTGGAGTTGTATCACGTTTGAAGTATTGAGAATAATAACAATCTTCTTCTTCATTCTGTTTCTCCCTATTTCTTATTTTCTCATGGTATCGTGAGCCAGTTAAAATTTTCAATCACAAAAATTCAAGACGAAAATCCTAAAATTTGATAAGATCATCATGACTGGTGATGATAAACTTAAGGTTGGAACGAGTGGTCCAAAGACCATTCCTATGACATCTCCTCTTTATCTTCATCCCTCGGACAATCCGAATCTCACTCTTACACAGATCGTTTTCAATGGCAATAACTACGATTTGTGGTCAGAGGCCGTAAAAAACGGACTCGGTGCAAAAAATAAATTAGCCTTCATTCAAGGGAAGGTTAAAAAACCCGAGGATGAGGATGATGAGGAAAGTATTGAATTGGTTGCTTGGAGATAATGTCAGGCAATGCCAAGGGCTTGGCTACGTAATGTTATTGATGAAAAATTGCACCCGAGCATTACTTTTTCGGGTCCAGTAAACGAGATTTGGGAGGAATTGCGTGTGAGGTACTCGGCAGGCAACGCACCCAGAGTTCATCAATTGAAACAAGACCTCAATGAGTGCATATAGGGGAAGGATTCGGTATTCGAGTATTATACGCGACTTAAAATGATCTAGGATGAACTAGCAAATTATAGCACAATAAAGGGATGTACTTGTGGCGCGACCGCTTCAATAGCCAAGGAGCGGGAAGAAGAAAAGGTTCATCAGTTTCTTATGGGATTAGATTTGAAACTGTATCAAAATATAAGGACTAATTTATTAATGGAGGAGCCAATTGCATCTCTAAATCGGGCTTATGGTCTGATTTTGAGAGAAGAAAGACATACCTCGATAACCGAAGTTAAACAGGACAAGATCGAAGCAGCCATGGCAGTAAAAGGCTATGAAGGAAAGAGAAGAAGTGGGTACAATAAATCTGATGTCGAAGAAGGAGACTTAACACCACCGCCACAGTGTACTCATTGTGGAAAATACTACCACACTGAGGAAAATTGTTACGATAAACATGGGTACGAAGAAGTTAAAGCGCGTGAGAGAGGACGTGGAAGAAGAGGAGCTAGCCATGGCAGTGGAGCAGGGGGTCGTGGAAGAGGAAGAGGGCGTAATCAGAGCAATTACCAAGCTAATGCAGTAGGTAGTTCTTCAGGAACGAAGAGCTCGGATAAGGCGCAACAAAACCTGCCATTTACTGGTGAAGAAATTGACAAGATACAGATTTTGCTAAGCGGAAGTCCAGATGGCAATGATAAATTGAAAGCTATGAAATTAACTATTGATATTGAATGGATGATAGACAGCGGAGCCTCGCACCATATGACAGGAAGACGGGAATTATTGAGAAATACTTGGGCCAAGGACCCTTCGATGGTCGGTTTACTAGACAGTAGGCGTGTGGAAGCAGAAGTTCATGGAGAAATTCAATTGAGTGATGGTTTTACTTTGAAAGATGTCTTATTCGTGCCAACGCTTACTTGTGATCTAATTTCCGTTCAGCAATTAATTAATGAAAATAATTTATTAATAACATTCTATTCGGACCATTGTGTAATGCAGGACCTGAGTACGAGGATGACGATTGGACGGGGTGAGCATCGACATGGGGTGTATTACTACAAGCCGGAGAAAAAGGAGACAATAGCACAAATGGTTGTCACGAAAGAAGGACGTTTGTGGCATAAAAGGCTTGGACACCCGTCTAAGAGTATATTTTCTCGTTTTTTTGATTTGGTTGGTTGCAATTTAAAATGGACTTCGGATACTGTGTGTGATTCTTGATGTAGGGCGAAACAATCCCATGCACCTTTTAAATTAAATAATAAGCGGTGTGATGTGTTATTTGGTCTTATTCACTGTGATATTTGGGGGCAATATAAAGTGGCTAGTTTGACGCGAGCTCATTATTTTTTAACTATCGTTGATGACCATAGTCGGGGAGTCTGGGTATACCTCATGAAAGATAAAAGCGAGGCCGGTGATTTCATGAAAAGTTCTTGTCAAATGGTAAAAACCCAATTTGAGACATGTGTTTAAAAGATTCAAAGCGAAAATGGGACGGAACTTTTATTCGGACCAATGCAACGATATTATGAAGAAAATGGGATTTTATTTCAAACTAGTAATGTTGACACACCTCAACAAAATGGCCGAGTGGAGAGAAAACACCGTCATAAATTAGAAAAAGCACGGGCTTTGCGTTTCCAAGGGGAGTTGCCGTTACATTTTTGGGGTGAATATATATTGACGTCAGCTTATTTGATTAATAGGACACCTACACCCTTGCTAAATGGAAAGAATCCTTTCGAAATTTTGTATCACAAGAAACCCAATTTTGATAATCTAAAGGTGTTTGGCTGTTTGTGCTATGCGCACAGTAAAGATAGAACCCAAGACAAATTTGGGGAACGGGGGAAGCGATGCATATTTATTGGATATCCACATAGAAAAAAGGGTTGGAAGGTATATGATTTAAAGTAAAAGCGGGTTTTTGTGTCACGTGACATTATTTTCTATGAAAACGTCTTTCCATATTCGATCACTGAAAGGAATTTAAACTCGCAACACGGGACTGGGAATGGGTTGAATGTCGATCAACAATTTTTTAACCATACTAACTACGACCAGACCATTGATGAGACCCATGTTGTGAGGGGGAGAGACGAATCAGAATAGGGAAATATTGAAACGGGGGAAGAGGATGAAGTAGTAATAAGCAGTGATGAGGAACCGTTGGTTGGGGAATTGGAGGATGACAGTCCAACAGACCACAGTCCAACGAATCAACGGAGTACAGAGGAAAGAATGGAGGAAAGAATTGAAGAAAGAATGGGACGTGGAGCTCGAGAAAAATGAGAACCGTCATGGAAAAAGGACTACTATTTTAAATCCATGAAAGTAATTACACCCAAGTTGAATGCTCATCGCGCACAAAGACATCCTTGCCTTCAGGTACGCGTTATCCCTTGGTTAATTATGTTATTACTAACGATTTTTCCGAGTCTCATAAAGGTTTCTTAGCAAAGATTGATGAGCTTAGAGAGCCAAATTATTATCACAAAGCAGCCAAAAGTGAGCAGTGGCGGGTTGCTTTGCGAAAGGAGATTGATGCCTTGGAGAAAAATGGGACTTGAAAGATAATCTCTTTGCCGGAAGGGAAGAAGCCAATCGGATGCAAGTGGGTGTACAAGATAAAATATCACGCAAATGGATCCATTGAGCGATACAAGGCTAGACTTGTGGCACAAGAATTTACGCAAGTCGAAGGTATTGACTTTTATGAGACGTATGCACCGGTGGCTAAGATGGCGAGTGTACGGTGTATGCTTGCGGTGGCAGTCAAGAAGGGACGGATAATTGAACAATTGGATGTGAATAACGCATTTCTACATGGGGATCTCGAGGAGGAATTTTACATGAAGATACCACAAGGGTTCGAAAGAAAAGGAGAAAATAAGGTATGCAAGTTAATGAAATCTATTTATGGACTAAAACAAGCATCTCGAAATTGGTTCGCAAAGTTGACCGTATCAATGAAAGACTACGGATTCGTGCAATCTTTAGCGGACTACTCATTGTTCACTTTTAATCGAAATGGTATATTCATCGGGGTACTTGTCTACGTGGATGATATGGTGGTTGTGAGTAATAACAATGTGGCATGTGAAAATTTCAAATCGTTCTTGAACAAGAAATTCGGGATTAAAGATTTAGGACGGCTTAGATATTTCTTGGGAATTGAAGTAGCTCATGGATCGAATGGGTTATTTCTCAATCAAAGGAAGTATGCTATGAATATTATTGAAGAGAGTGGTATGACGGGAGTTAAAACCGTGTATACACCTATCCAACCGAGGCACAATTTGGCTCTTGCAACGGGTTATGTCTTGAAGGATGTGATGAAATATCGCCGTCTAGTTGGAAGATTAGTGTACTTGACGATAACAAGGCCGGATCTTGTGTACGCGGTACACATATTATCACAATTCGTGAATGAGCCGAGGAAGGAGCATTGGGACGCGGCTTTGAGAGTGGTTCGTTACATCAAGAGGAATCCGAGTAAAGGAATAACCTTTAAGAAGAACTCGGATTATCAGCTAAGAGGGTATTGTGATTCGGACTATGCAAGTTGTCCGATAACAAGAAGGTCGTTAAATGGATATTATGTGTCGATAGAAAATTCCCCGATTTCTTGAAGGGCGAAGAAACAAGTGACGGTGGCCAAGTCGACAGCAGAAGCCGAGTATAAAGCTATGGGATCTGCGACGAGTGAGCTAATATGGTTGAAGTCCTTTCTTGCTTCCGTAGGCGTGTTTCATACAAGGCCAACGAGTTTATTTTGTGATAATCTAGCGGCCCTTCATATAGCTAAAAATCCAGTCTTTCATGACCGAACTAAGCATATAGAGATAGATTGTCATTTTGTGAGGCAACATTTTGTCTCGAATACGATCAATACTTTTCACGTTAGGAGCAAGGAACAAATTGCAGATTTGTTTACAAAGGCGCTTGGCGGAGAATCGTATGATCGTTTACTATTCAAGTTGGGACTCGGATTACCAAGTGCTCCAACTTGAGGGGGAGTGATAAAATATGGCAACGGAATATTTGGTATAACCGAATATATTGTGATATTTAGTCATATTATCTCATTGTATATTTTAGCTCTTGTGATATTATTTAGTTACTTTGTATATAGGCTAGTATTAAGGTAGGTCAAAGATTGAGTCTTATCTTGTAACTATATATGTTGGAGTCTTATCTTCATTCTGTTTCTCACTGTTTCTTATTTTCTCAGAAGGCAAGTTATACTAGAGTTCATTACATCTAATTTATAGAAATAAAACTAGTATATGCATCCTCTCAAAAGCCCCCTCCTAGGCACCGATCTTTAAGGTCCAAGTCACCTGAAACAACAATTAATGATAATGCCCCACCTAGTGGGAGTAACCTAATCATTCACTATCAACGACCAAAATCATGCAGAATAAGAATAATTACAATTAGGCGAACAAACATACATACACAACTAACACAAGTCACATGTCAACATCGACATGAACCCATGTGATATGTTGGACTAATCCTCGTAAACATCTAAGTCCTCGTCACACTCATTGTGATACTTGACCAACCGCCCGTTTAGATGCACCAGAATATAATTCCCCTCGTTAATAAACCGAATATTCTGTCAGTGTCAGACATGGAGATCTCAAGCATGTACGCTTAACAACCTTCTAAACCGAACTCCCTTAAACTAATTATTAAGTTCATATTCGATAATATGTTTATTTGTTACTTTGCAATACACTCAACTAAACTGGTTATATCTCAACCACTACATAACCTAAAACAATCCCCTTATAAAAACGCATCTTTGAAACATCGAAATCCAAAGCTAGCTCACCCACCCTCGCCAATCTCCATATTTCCTAATACCGAGTTAAATCTCCGTCTTTGTCATTATTAAGGTTGAACAATTATACATGATAGTTTTGGTATTTTTCTACCGAATTAGGTTAAATTAGGTCAAAGTGGTCTTATGCGTTATATATGGATTGTATTGTTTGTATGATCTGAATGCTAAGTATGGAAAATAAAGATGTAAATAAGAATTAACACAAGAGATTTGGTGACGGGGAAAACCCAATGTGGGAAACGACCACGAGAAAGGACGATACCCTTCCAATGATTGCATTAGCTTTCAATATGAGGACGAGTATATTGGAAGCAACACGGTAATCTAGCTAGTACAATGCACTATGTTCGTGTGTTGGTCTCTGAATGAATATTTCTCCTCCTTCTCCTTGTCTATATATAGGACCTAAACCCTAATAGGGTTTAGGTTGCTTGCGCGGTAAGTCAGGCTGTATCCGAGTCTTATTGGACTTCTTCTAGCTGACGGCCCATGATTTGCTATCCGGAACCCTGTTATCCCTAATCTCCCTAAGATCTCCCTAATTGCTTTTAGCTCACGGGCTCCTCGTGGCCATTGGTTTACTCGGCCCAAGTCATTATGCAAGTCTTGGTAGACCTACTCCTCTATCGGCCTAATGCGCAGAATTTGGTCCAAACAGTTTGCCCCTAATTCCTTGCGAGACACGCCTTGAGATGACGAGTAAGGAATTACTAGTTGAATCCCGCGTCGTCTTCTACACAGCTTCCCAAACACTCATCATTGCCTCTACTCCTCCCCTCGTTTCTCGGACCCCTTAATTCCTCCTTCCTTTATAATCTCAACCGCCCCACCTACTTACCCCATTAACTTTAAAAGTTCAAAACCCTTGATACGTGCATTTTATATAGTCTTTTTGAGCCTTTATTGCATGTATTTCTATGTAATTTACGTAGTGTTATGCTACAAATGTCCCCCGAGTAGTCTACTTTAGTTTGTCTGGCTTTTATTGCAGGAATGTACCAAAGAAGGCGGAATCATGCCTTTTTCTGTCCCTTTGCTTGCATTTATGGAGATGGAAGAATTTGAGCGGAATTACTACTGCCTCGGGAAGCGTGAAGTAGTCTCGGAAGTTAAATCAATAAACAAGGAGCTGGCTCAGTATTATTTGACTCGATCGGAGGCTTTTGGTCGCCTAACTGTTCGATCGAGTACTTATGAAAGCAGAGAAGACCTCGATCGAGACCTTGCTGTTTCTCAATCGAGAGGTGCATATTTGAGGTTCCTCGATCAATTAGACTAAGTCCTCGATCGAGAGGTTTTGCCAAGGAAGTGTTCGATCGAGGAGTTTGAATGTACTCGATCGAGCACTTTTCTATCAGCACGCGAGATTTTATCGCGAGAACTTATTTATTTTATTAAGTGCGTGTTCAATAAATATCTTTCCTATATAAAAGAAAGACGTCATTAGGTTTAGGTCATCTTTAATCTCTTAATCTCATACTTTACTCTTAAGCATTCAGTTAGCAGCTTTAATCGTGTGGAACATTACTTTGTTCTCTTACCGGATCTTAAACCTTTGTAATCCTTCTGTCTCTTTTATTCAAGCTTTAATTCTCTTTTGCACTCTTAATTAGTTGTCTATGATAATCTGTTTTATTTGGTTGTTATTAGTTTATGCAATTTCTTCTTATTAATCTTTATATCATGTCTTCTATTATTTCATCAATCATTGTTAGTTTCATTATGAATATGCGTAGCTAAATCCCTTAGTGCTAGGATTAGGGGAACCATGATAGTAAAGCAATAATGTTATAATTATATTAGACGGTTTTGATTGTGAGAATTGATTCATAGCAATTTAATTGTAATCGTTTAGTTGAGTGCACGCTTCTAAACTATTTAATCCGATTAAGTTCAGACCTAGATCGGAAGATTGGAATGAATAGACCTGTTATGAACAATAGACTACACTAATGAGGGCATAAGCTAAGTTAGTAGTATTTTAGGGCGGATAGCGGACCGGAAGGACCTTTCCCTTACCTTTCTCACATCAGACCGACTGACCTTACCTTTAGCAGAATTGTGTGATATCATGGTGAACCGACATCCTAGCATCTCTCTCTCTATTTGATCACATTTTTATATCTTTCTTGCTACTTTGTTTGTTCTCTCTTTTATTGCTTTTAATATCGTTCTTTAGTTTAGTAAAACAATTCAAAACACCCCCCCCCATTTGTTACCGTGACGGACTAGAATAACAAGTAGATATAATAGCCTCCCTGTAGAGTACAATACCCAACATACCTCTACTATATTAGTTAGATTAGTTAGAGCCGGTTAGTTTATTTTTGATAGGGTTGCGATAGCCGTGTCAAATTTTGGTGCCGTTGCATATCCTTTTACGTCATTTTACCAAAATCAACTACCTTTTCAGCTAGTTTGACAAACACATTTTTATATAATCAGTTACCTTATCAGCTCCTAATTTTCAGCTACCTTATCAGTTACCTTTTCAGGTTTCAGTTAGCTTTTCAGTTTTCAGCTATCTTTTCAAGTTTCAGCTACCTTTTCAGGTAGTTTTGCCAAACAGAGCCTAAAACCCAAAGTCAACTATTGACTTTAACCAAACAATCACAAACAAACCTAGTATACACTACATCACTCCTATCCTCCGTTCCCTTCTCCAACCTTCAACACTTCACCATCTCCATTTCATCACCCACCTTCGCCTCTCCGTCCTCCACCTACTCCAACTCGTCTCCAACTACCACCTAGAATCCGCTGCCCATAAAAACAACAGCTACCATCGTATCACCAATGATCTATACCACCAGCTCTTTCACATTTGAATGTTTTGCCAAAATGGGGCTTTCTCACAAAGTAATAAACAAAATAGGTGGCTTTTCAAAGTTATTACCCAAAATGGGTCCACGTCATCACCGAACCTAGCCTCGTATTCAAGTCGCTCTGGCGGTAAGCGACCTTAAACAAAGTGACAATTTATGCTAACCAAACCTGTTGACCTCATTTTGAATAAAATCGCTCTTGCAGGCAGCGACTTGAACTCAAGTCGCCTTCCCCCAAAGCGTCTATCTAGTCCAGTAGTAACTTTAATTGGCCAAAATTTTTTCTTCTGACCCAGAGTAAAGTCGCTCTGTGAGCGGGCGACTTGAGTTCAAGTCGTCTTCCCCCATGACGACTTTGCTCAGTCAAGAATGTGGTTTTTTGGCAGCTATTTTGATCTTTTCCTCAGACAAAAGTCGCTCTGGGAACGAGCGTTTTGAGCTAAAATCGTCACCCTACTAAGCGACTTGAAGCTATTTACATATCAATCATAGAAACAAATGTTCTTGCCCGAAATTGTTCTCCATATTTTTCTTGTTCTCATTCTTTGACAACCAAGAAAATCATCCTCATCAAGAACAATAATGCACAAAAAAAGACCAAAGGAAAGTTTTGAAATGAAATAACTTAAATATTACACAAACCAAATTGTTTTAACATTTGATACAAACCAAAGTAGCTTAAATGTGATACAAACTAAATTTTTTTAACATTTGATACAAACAAAAGTAGCTTAAATATTATACAAACCAAAGTGTTTTGCTTAACTAAAAACATAAAACTACACTACTATCTTCTAACTTTGCGGCGACTCCTCTTTGATCTCCTTGGTCGAGACGATGATCCTTCCTCATTTTCCGCTTATTGGATGGGAGTTATATGAGTAATAGGGTCCACTTGTGTTGTAATATGAGGTGGACTTGGGTGAGGAATGTTTGGTTGTTGGATGAGATGTCCAAAATGTGCACTTTCCAAACAATGAAGAGATGTATTTTGCATGTCAAGTAGAAAATTTCTATAGCTATGATCCATTGTAGGTGGCATATTTGACATGTAGTCGGTCGCTTGATGGTAGATATATGAATGACCACCTGCAAGAGTGTCCAAGTCAGCTGCACTAGGATTGTTGTGATGCTCATGGAGGTATTTGTCAGTTAAGATCCGATTTTGAGGACCAACAATATGACGAGTGTGCTCCCGATACCATATCATGTATGGATCATGGTGTGACATGAAACCACTATAAGGAATTCCTCCACCCAACATTTTTTCCTTCCTATTATCCCACTCATTCACATAAATGGAGAACTCAGTTGCATAATCCCTTGTCTTGCCTCGTTTATCAGTTTTATGAAGTAAAGGCTCGGTGTTACAATTGGGAGGTATTGTTTGATGCCATCCAAATTGCCTAACAACCCTATTAGGTAGGTGCATCTCGATAATCTTGAAGCATATCAAAGGGGCTTCAACAACCCACTCCTCCTCATCCTCATTGCAAATATCGGGAAGATATCGTAGGGTCTCCAATTCAACAATAGCAAAAGCAAGAGGATATAGTTGATCATTGACATCAACACCCATAGCAATCATAAGCACACCTTTATACTTGCCATACAAATGAGTCCCATCAATTGTAATTATAGGGCGACAATGAGGGAATCCATTGATTGATGCTCCAAAAGCCCAAAATACCCGGCCAAATATCACAACATTTGGATCATCAGTTGGATAATTTACAAATTGAACAATAGTATCGGGATTAGCTTCCTTCAAAGCTTCAAAGAATCGAGGAAGCAACTGGTATGATAACTCCCAATCACCAAATATGTCGGCAAGAGCTTTTTGTTTAGCTTTCCATGCCTTCATATAAATGATCTTGTAGTTATATTAATCAATTATTATTTCAATAATCGCATTTACCGTCAACTCCCGGTCTGCCTCCACAATATTCCTAATGGCATTACTAATGAAAGTTCTTCGCAAGTTTCGGTGGTCTATAGGCATGGTGTCTCCTACACATGATGTCCCATGACCACCATTGTATCTCACAATAGTAAATGCATCGAAAACCAATTTTTTTTGGGTGGCTCTTAATGTCCAACTACATGATGTAGGTCTTCTCCTACATTTGTATGTCACAGTTTGAGGCTTTGACTCATGAATTTTGAAACTTTGATTCACCCTCAAATTATACGATGTAATTGCTTCTGTCAAAGATCTCTTATTAGGAAATGTTTGACCAACATAAAACTCTCCCCTAACATCATATGGGACAACATTTTTCCAATTAGCTCAATTATTCCCTTGTATTTCATCAAATTTAGAAATACTAGTGAATTCCGGATTTGGGGCAGTGGAAGACACATGATCAATGTCTTCCTCATCCTCATCATCCTCATCACTAGCATTCTCTAATCTTCAATCAACATCATCCTCAACTTCATCCCCTTCAATATTACCGTCCCCTACCTCTACTCCGATATTATTTGTTAACAATGACACATACCGATCATCACTCCCTAAACATTGTACATTATGCGTTGGTGACATAAAATTATTGAGAAAGAGATTATTGTCATTTAACATCCTAGTAAAAGACACATCCGGTACTACAATTGCATTACTCACTTGAGGTTGTTGAATTGGTACCAACTCAACATAAATGTCCATAGATCCCGCCTTTGAATGACATATACTAGCCCACAACGCTTGTAAAGAACGGTCATTGTTGAGAGAAACAACCTTAAAACATCTAAGACTAGGAAACTTCATTTTCAACACTAATTTATACTTACTACTATCAACACCAATGGTTGTGTATACCTCATTGTGGAGATCATTGAAGCTCATGTTAAAAAATTACTATTAGCAAAAATAAAAGACTCATTTCCACCTACATAGCTTACACACCCATCTCCTTCAACTATTTCACAATTCCAATAACACAATAAGGGAAAATGACTTCTCTCCATAGGTATAACTAAAAAAAATCGAACTACAACACTAATAACCACCTAAGTTCAACACAAATATGAAATATATGGAAGAATAATAAAAAAACTAGAGTAAATAGCTACTCTAATCAAGTACTAATTAAAAAATTAAGTAAGCTAATACCTTCAATATGTATGGAATTTGCCCAAGAAATGCCCAAATATTTGTTTAATATGGCTTAGAGAGTAATAAATTGTGTTTTAATCAAACCAATTGACTGATTTAGAGTTGATTTTGGGGTAAAAATCGGAGAAATAGAGTTAGGGTTTTCATTTGGGGATTTTTTTTTTCGAACTGAATGACGGGGTAGGGGAAGAGAAGAAACTCGCGTGTATAGGCAAAGGGTTAAGTCGCTCTCCCAGTGAGCGACTTGAGCACTTCTCCAGCTTTGCAAAACCCGATCCTACGTGGACCCATTTTTGACAATAACTTTGAAAACGCACCTATTTCATTTATTACTTTGTTAAAAAAGCCCATTTTAGAAAAAAATTCTTCACATTTAATCTCACTCATAAATCGAATCACCATAGCTGCTCCACATCTCCATCTCCGCTACATACCAAGCTTGCCCACGACAAGGCCAACACAAGTAGGCGTGCCCAAGACTAGGCACCGGCTGCTGGCCACCAGGATGCCACCACCATCCTCCCTCCATTGTCCCGCATAGAAGAAATCGTGTTGTGAGCCAGCCATCCGGCCTCCGGCTACCCGGACATGATAACAATTGAGCATATTCCTCCATTTGTCATACTTTTTCTCAGTGCAGGTTAGGCCTACGGCCGCTGGCCACCCGAACCTGAGCCCAAATTCGCTGCTCAATCTTTCCACCTCGGCTCCTTCGACGGAGCAACACCAGGAAACACCACAAATTAGTCATCACCTCGCTCCTCCTCTTCTCATGGCAACAAGAACTCGACCACTATTCGCTCAAGCAACCAACATCTCCACCATTTCGTATAAACTGGACCAATTCCGAGCTCGGAATTCATAGCCAACTCACACCAATCCGATGAGCCATCATCAATCATAATAGTCGGGTCGTGGTTTGTGTTCGAGTGACCTAAGTAATTGGCTTGGGTAGCTGATGTTTGAAGATATAAGAAAGGGACGAGGGAAAAGATAATTGTGCCCCTAGTTTCTTCATTAAGAAAACCTGTGTTTTATGTTGCCAAGGATGTCATTTCATTTATCAGACTTCAGGAATATAAAATGAAGGTGGCTCTTATAACTTTAGACCATCACCCTACATTTAGATGGCAGCGACATCTTAGCAAACAGTAGGTAGAGATAGGGAGGAGTATTGATATAGAAAAAAAAAAACCATCTTTCTCTCTTTGAAATTAATTACTTTAATGTAGTTTCCTTAATTTGTACTCAAGATCTCGACTTTAATCTATCATGCCTCTCCTTATGTTCATCTACTCGATTTTATCTTCATTTTCGTATAGATTTCTTACTCTTTGTTTATTTATTTACTTATTTATTGTTGTTCTCCCAACTTTATTGTTTTCATAGATTTAGTGTCTAATTTTATTAAAGTTCTCATCTTTGTTAATTTAGTTAAGTTTAATTTAATGTTGTTATTTGTTAGTTTAATTAGTTTAATATAGTTGGTAAAGATCTCAACTTTATCTCTTTATTTTCATTTTAATGGATTTCTCTTCCCTTATTTTAGTTAATCTCACAACTAGTTATGTTTAGCATAGTCATTATTGCATTATTTGTGTTGTTTATGTTAAGTATGTGAGAGTAGATTAATACTAGGGTTAAAGGGAAGCTTTTGTGGGATTAATGGGTTGGATTTGAGTTGTGTTTGAGTGCTAATTGTTATGGTAATTTGACTTCAAACTCATGTACACAAGGTGTTTGTAGAAATGCTTAAGTGAAAATTTGAGTCTTCTACTATCCATATTGGCTATCCTTTGAAGTGAGGGCTCGGGATTAGCTAATAGATTGCTTGTTTTTATTAGGAACTTATCTATAAAAGGGCCAGAGCTCGCTAGATCCGACCTAAGGGACTCCTTGGACCAAGAGGTCAAGACTCTCCCTAGACAACTACCCATGTTCTTATCTTCTTTTGATAGTGTTTATCGTTGGAAGTTCACTCTTGCCTTGTGCATTGAGCATGTTTGGGGAGTGGCTTAAACGAGAGTTTGGCCTCTTCAATGCTTGATTTGACTCACCTACAGCGAGAGTCAAGACTAGTTAGACTGCACTAAAGAAGTGGGTTAGGACTAGTTAGGGCGAGAGTTCCACTAGGCTTGACCCAAGGACCGTCTTGTATCGAGAGTTAGAGACACACCAAGCTTTCAATCTCCGTTCTATCTTTTATTTTGATTCAAACTTGATCCCTCCTACTTGGGTGACCCTGATACCCTAGCCTCTCTTCTATTTGTGCTTACCTTGCTTGTTTACTAACTTGTTCATTTATTTCATGTTCTTAGCTTTGACTTTTAGCATATAAATCATTTCAATCTTATTGATCGACTAGACTACAACGAATATCGTGACCATTTCTAACACACAATCCTTGTGGATTAGACACCCTACTTCCCTAGCACATAGTTTTGTTGTAAGGTTAATTTGTTTGATAGGCTTAGGCGACAAAAGCCTCATCAAAATGGCGTCATTGCCAGGAATGGTGCATAATTAGATATAAGTCTTAGTCTAAGTTTCAGGAATAATAATTTTAATTTCCAGTAATACCACGGTTTTTTGAGTTTAGTTTACTCGGCTGAATAGGGGAAACTCGTCCGAGTAGTGTCTCGTGTGTTTTCTGGTCAGGTTACTGCCCAGGAACACTCGGCCGAGTAGAGCGTACTCGGCCGAGTACCCCATATACTCGACCGAGTAACCGTTCTGCCGGGTTATTTCTTTGGTTTAGATTAAAATGATTAGAGATGTATAGATAGCGTGTTGAGCAGTTTTAACCAGTTTCGAAATCATTATTTTACAAAACCTAACGACGCTGTAAACTTCTCTAATCATCTTCATCATTTCCTAAGCCAAGGTTGATCGCTTGTGAGCTTTTGGATCTCGTTTTCCTTGTCGATTGTGTTTGTAAGTCTCTAGTATTCCTAATCATTTTATTATTGTTATTGTTAGAATTTGTGCAAACCCTAATTTGGGTTAATTTGGGGGAATGGTTTATAGTGATGGTATGTGATTATTGTGTGTAGGTGACGGTGTCATGGAGAATTGCCATTTGTTGTTTGTTTGTGCTTGGATTGCATAAGGTAGGCTTTCCCTACTCAGTTGTCTGTTTAATTGATTTATGACGGTAATGATTGATGTATTGGCATGATTAGAATTGTTGTTGAATTTGTGATTCTTGGATGTTTGGCTTGACTTTTGTTTGTCTATGGTTGTCGAGGTGCGTCCTCAGCTGAGGAGAGTCATCTTCGGGAATGGCTTCATGCCCTTGATTTGCCCCTTGTGGTTTCCGTCACAAAGGGGGATGTGCACATTAATGGGCATGGGTTATTGCTCATTGCGATGAGCCGGGCTTAGATGGGCAAGGCTCCGGTCCCTCACTGGCAGTGAGGATTACCTGTTGCGATGGGTAATCTGGCAGGGCTACACACTTTGGTGTGTAGTCGATTACTGGTTACTGATGGAGTTCGGAGGATGATTCTATGATTGGATTGGATTGTATTGGTTGTATATGTGATTGCTTATCTTGATTATTCAGTGAACTGACCCCGTTTATGTTGTACAAAACTGTGGTGATCCATTCGGGGATGGTGAGCAGATTTTGCAAGTGATGAAATTTTGCTAGCCACGGGATCAAGGATGGGATGTCATCACCTAGAGTCTTAGCTTCCACTGTCTTAGTCTTTTGGATACTTTATGAGATGTAGCTGGTTTACTTTTCCTATGCTTTGGTTTTGGTTTTTGAGACATGAAATAAGTTAACTTTGCACTTTAATAATTGTTCTTCGATGGTTTTTTTTATATACTTACCTAGGATAACCGAGATGGTAGCACCATTATATTTTAGGGTGGTCCTTGGCAAGGCACCTTGGTATTTGGGGGTGTTACAAAGTGGTATAAAAGCGATGATTTTGGAACCTAAAACAAATGAACCAAATGAATATAGGGTACGGTGTCTAAATAACATGAACCCGGGTAGGAATTGTTTGGAGCTACCACAAAGGTTTGGGAGACGTCCTAAAACCGCAAATTGCGCTTATGATTTTGAGCCGGTCACTAGGGGGATGTCTTGGGATTCGCTATGAGTAATCCGTTGTTTTTGCGTGATAGAGTGGATGTGATTGTTGGCTTGGAAAGTTTATATGATATGGAAAGGATGAAGGATATGGTGTGATATGGCATAAAGGTGAACATGACTATAGCATGCATGTATATTGTATGTTATGTTTGATTTAAATGTAGGTATGATAAAATTTCACCTATGTACTGGTTTTTAGAAGTATTGAGTTGTTATTGTTTGCCTTATTCATGTTTAAGTTGTTAAAAAAAATTTGATTTGTATAAAGATCGATTATGGAAGGGCTGTCTTAAAAATATCATAAGTCAAGTTATAAGAATGATATTACTGTGATTCAAATTTGAGGTTATAGCTTGTCTTCTTACGATTCTAACGATAGGTCACACGCCAAAAAAGATCAAGTAACAAGTGAGATATGACTGTCTTACAAAAACTGGACGTTGCTGAGAACTGTGTAGGAACTTGTCCGAGTAGGGCCAACTCGGCCGAGTAACTTGAGAATTCGGCCGAGTAACCCGTATTCGACCGAGTAAACTTTTCATGATAATTTGGGTCAGCTTCTGGAGTCGAGAAATCGGCCGAGTTGTATAGTTACTCGATCGAGTGTCCTGTACTCGACCTAGTACGTAACTTACTCAACCGAGTACCTCTTTGAGCGGTCATTTTGAGTCGGTAGCTATGTTCTTACATTTGTTTTCAGTCGTAGGTTATATACACACGTATGTCTTGGGTCTTAAAGCATCCTTTTATATATGTGACGGTCCTGATACGTAAGTTACCAGATACTATGATGTGGAGAATGCCAGCTTATGAAGGATATGTGTTGGGTAGGGAGGACATGGGTATACGTGATTGTGAGGGATGGTGGAAAGAATAAGCGAAGTTGTGGAGCTATTGAGATAAGGAGAACATTCTGTGGACTATGGTGAGTGAATTAGTCGTTGGCTTAAGTGGTGTAGTGATGACCGTATATGGTCGAGTGATGATGAGAGTGGTAATGTAAATTTGAGGAATGTGAGAAAGAAAAGTTTGAAATGAGGGATGTGAAAATTATGGCAATTTAGGATATATATTGATTTCTGGAGAGAGATGATTATGACGATGTTGGGTGAGGAGATGTGTAATAGAAGGTTGTGATAAAAAAAAGGGGAAAATATTGGTGTCTACTGAGCTTAGATCGAGGGAAGCCGCAATGAGGAATTGTATGTAGTAGTCATTATGGAGATTTGCACTACAAGAAACAAGTCGTTTACCAACCGATTTTACCGACCGCTCAAAAAGTCGGTCTTTGAATCCCATTACCGACCGATATCAGTTGGTAAATTAAATATGGTCGGTAATTTACCCACCGATTATCTTTCAGACGGTAATATTATAAAATCGGTCTCTAAATATTAAATTACCCACCGATATACTCAATTTAGAGACCGAAATAACAATCGGTAGGTAAATAGTCCAAAGCAAAAAAATAAAAAACGACCAAACATATTCTTTTTATTATCACTCCTAAGTCCTAACAATTTACAAACACATACTCCACAATTTACCACACGACTCTCTCACTCTCCACCACCCCACGTCGGATCCATCCTCGCCGGACACACCCTCGCCGGACCCACATCACGTCGACGTCCCGACACTCCCGGAGCAACCCTCACTGGACCCACATCACCGCCGGTACTGTGGTCAGGCCGATTGAAACCTCTTCTTTCTCCTTTTCCTAATTTTATTTAGGTATGTTTTTTCCATAATTTTTTTGTTCTTAATTGTTTTAGTAGTGTTATTATGGTTGTTTAGACTTAAGTTTGTGTAATATTTGATTATTTGTTAGGATTTAAATGTAATTTTGAAATTGCTTAAGTTAGGGTTAGGTTTTGGTGAAATTGGGGAAGTTAGGGTTAGGTTTTGGTTTAATTTAATATTGGTGATGTTTATTAAATTGCAAGCAAAGCACGATTCCTGGGTGTGTTTACAAATCAGATTAGTAGTGTTATTATGGTTGTTCACAAATGCCAAATCCAACATAAAACTTGAATTCGCTGTTCTGTTATCGGATAGTGCACATAACTTCATAAGAGTTATTTCTTCAAAATTTCGGAAGGTGTAGTGTACTGAAAGGATGGACACAGACAGAGATGATCATAATGTCCATACATTCTTTCACACCCAATGCAACTTATTTGATAGTTTACGTATTTTACGAAAGATCAGGCCAATTCAGCCATAGGGTGCTCAATTTTGCTATAAGTATAAGATGGTGGAGGCAGGAAATTTCAAGGGCGTGTAGGGAAAATGTTGAAGATATATCTGATATATGGACTATAAAAATCAAACTTTGGATGAAAGAACTCTAGAATCATCATACAATGGCAATGATGTGACCATAATTAGCGCATATTTAGCCCCCGAATTTGCCTTGTTCCCATGCTTTTTAGTGCATATTTGGGTCATTTATTGTCTTTAGTTCTTTATTTTGCATATTCTTTGAGATTTTGATCCCTTTGTAGGAAAGGAGTGCAAATCTTGCATTTTCGTGGCAAAACAAGACTAAATAGATTGAATTCAAATGACCAAGCATCAAGGAAAGACAAGATTAGAAGGCCTTTGTACATATGATAGTAGATGAGCAATGACGAGAAAGGATCCTTGCATCCCCAAGGAAATCCCCAAGGATTTTATGAAGAAAAGGGAAGAAAAGAAGAAGAAACAATGCTGAGCTACAATCCGAGCGGATTGCCTTGAATCCGCCCGTCCTCCACAGCACAATCCGTGCGTCTTCTGCCAAAGACGCCCGGGTAAGCAGCCACCAGAATCCGTCCGGATTCCCGTGAAGACGCCCGTCTTCCCCTGCTACAATCCGCCCATCCCGACACCAATACACCCGGATTCCAGCCCAGCACGAATTCGTCTCTTCATGCATCAAAGAAAGAAGCCCTTTCTTCGGAAAATACCGGCTTCTCCCTGCTCAATCTAAAAAGTGTAATTACTAGTTTAGCCCTTAGTTAACCCTAATGCATCCACCTAATTTCCACTATAAATACCCCACTAGTCTAATTATAAGAGGATGTTCTTCTTATCAATTATTAGAGTAGTTAATATCAATCAAATCTCTCTTTAGTATTGTAATCAACAATTAATCAAGTTTTAATACAAGTTTTATTTCCTTAATCTCTCTTTTGTTCATCCTTTATTTTGGGTAATTGAAGATTATTTGGGTTATTATTGGGAGATTGACAACCTGTCAATTAAGCATCAAGTACTTCTTTTATTCTTTGCTTTATTATTGGAATCATTAGTAGGTATAATTCTCTTAATCCCTTTTTAATTATTGTTAATTACTTTCATTTGTTCATCATGTTTCCTTTTGTTGGTATGATTGACAACCTTGCTAGCATGATCAACATGATAATGAGTGAGTAGTAACCTAGCTAGGGTTAATGGGTAATTAGGGGAAACCAACATGGGAAATGATTCATGCTTAAATTAATATGATTTCATGGTTTATTTGCTTGCTTGTTTTGATCTCAACTCATTCACATGTTATGTTTGATGAAATGCGAGCCTATGAATCCTTGCATTTTTTACCCATCACCTATCTTTTCAATGAGACTTGTAAGACATAAACCAACTCGAGTCTCATTAGACCATGCATGTTGTTGAGTAGGGAAGACTAAGTCGACTTGTAGGTGTTGTACAATCTAATCGATTCGGCTCCGGGACCCAAACTTTCCTAGGATTGTAAGATATAACCCAACTCAATCCATCACAACAATAATTGCTTGCTTATAATTTGAGAACATGTTTGTATGATCAATTCCCATGATTCCCCTATGACCCCATGATACCCTAGTGCTTTTTATCAATTGTTTACAACCCTTTTATTTCATCTTGCTTATTTACTTTCATTGCTATTTAGTTAGTGACCTTCTACATCAACCCAAATTGTGACACCCCTAAGACACCACTAGTTTCAATAGAAATCTCATCTCAATTCCCGTCCCTTGGGATCCGACCTTTACTTGCCTCTTTACTAATTGTAGAGTTGTTTGTGAAGCTATAAATTGTGTTTTGATTCGGACGTGACCCAACGACAACATCTATTCAATTGTGAACACGAAACGGACCGATCAAAAATGGCGCCGTTGCCGGGGACGGTGTTAACTTGATTTAGATTTTTTTATATTGTTATTAGTTGTGTCTTTCTTTGCCATGAGGAAGTAAAACTCCTCAAGATTTGTTCTAATTGTTTTCAAGTTGTTTGATATTTTGCATGTCTAGAAGGTCACAAGGTGATTTGTTACCTTTTGATCGTGAAATTGAAAGAACCTTGACAAACAATAGGAGATTTGCTAGGAGGAATTTGAGAGGTATTAGTGAAGTTGTGGATATTCAACCAACTATTGAGTTCATCAACCCTTTTGCAAGAGAAGGTGAGGATAACCCAACATAAAATACCCCACAAAATCAACCTACAATGCCTAAGTTTTCATCACATTCCGTACCCACCGAGGAGAACCTACCCAATGGTACTCCCACACCACAACATTTGACCGGAAATTTTATTGCCAAATCCGCCTTTATCCAATTAGTCGAAAGGAGGCAATTTGGGGGGATGCCTAGTGAAGACCCTCATTCTCATATGGAAACCTTTTGTGACTATTGTGATGCGATTTCTCAAACCGGTGTGACTCAAGACCAAATTCGATGGGTCTTATTTCCTTTTTCTCTAATCGGCACCGCGAAACAATGGTTGAAGGGCCTTGATAAGGCCACTCTCGGAATTGATTCTTGGAAGAAGTTGGCTCTAACTTTCTACAAAAAGTTCTACCCACCGGAAAAGACTAACATGCTAAGAGCTCAAATTACGGGTTTTAAGCAAAGGGATGAAGAATCTTTGTATGAAGCTTGGGAGCAGTTCAAGGGAATTTGTCGCTCATGTCCTCACCATGGACTTAGCGAGTGGTTCTTGGTACAACAATTTTGGAACGGTCTATATGAAGATTCAAGGAACATTATCAACATCGGATCAAATGAAATGTTCACCGAAGTTGATGACAATCAAACATGGAACAAGATTGAGGAAATGGCGGTCCATAACTCACAATATAGTAGACCTCGCAAGGCTACTAGAGGAGGAAAGCATGAAGTGGACTCCGTTACTCAATTGGGTGCTCAACTTAGTGCTCACATTGACACAATCAATTTGAAGTTTGAACAAGCTATGGCTAGACTTGAAGAAGCCTCAAAATCACCAAAGCATCATGTTAATGCCATGACGGCATCCTCGTCAATCCCAAGTGGGATATGTGAGAATTGTGGAACTTTGGGACATGACCAAAGTGAATGTAGGGGAACAAATGAACAACTGAATGCTTTCCAAGCATACAAGAGTGGTACCCCTTATTCCAACTATTACAATGAAAACACCAAATTCCATCCAAATCTCTCATACAAAAGCCAAAATGTTCAAAACCCTCAAACAACATACACTCCACCTCCCATGAGAAACCAAAATCAAAGACCCTTTTACAACCAAAACCAAGGTTACCAAAATCAAAATCCATACAATCACCAAAATGACCAAGGCTTTGATGTTCAAAAAGCGGTCCTCCAAATGCAAAAGAATCAACAAGAATTTTTCACTCAAATGCAAAAAGATAGTCAAGCAAAGGAAACCACCATCAACAACATTCTAGCTCACACCAAAATGTTGGAAACCCAATTGACTCAACTAGCATCTTCAAGCTCACAAAGACAAAAGGGGCAATTACCACCTCAAAGTAATCCCCCAAGACATGAAACGGTTAGTGCCATTCACTTGAGAAGTGGTACAAGGTATGAAGCACCGAAGATGCAAGTTGAGGATGAAGTTGTGGAAGCTAGTGATAAGGAAGAAATTGTGCAAAACTCCAAAGATGGAGAATCATCAAAAGAAGAAATTTCAAAGAAAAATGAAGACAAGGTCAAGGAGAAGGAGCCCATTGTGATTAGACTTCCTTTTCCAAGTCGTCAAGCCAAGCCCAAATTTGATGACCAACTTGGGGGACAAAAAAGACTGATAAGCCTAAGTCCCCAGTCTTACCTGCTACTACTACCTCATCATTGAAAGTTAGGAGTTTAAACGACACACAATATAAAGGGAAGGATTACATGGGATATGTAAGAACGGTGACGATGAGGAAACTGCATGAGGAGGCTGCCCATCGCATAGCCACCGAGCAATTGATAGTTATTCCGCTCGAGGAGGATATTCTAGGGGTTGAGCGCCAAGCACTTCTATCATGGGATATGCTAGCCGTATGGGCTGGCCTAGACCAGATTGATATCCAACACGTATTTGTTTGGATGAAGTAAGTTTCTTAATAAATAATTTCATATTCTAATATTCTGACTACTAGATAGTGTTTTAAATACCGGAATTAATACCGTAATAATGTAGGATATTGAAATTGAGAGTGATCCCCGAGAAGAATATTCCATCTGATCAATACGGATTCCTGTGCCCCTTTATTTTATCTTTATTTATTGCGGATTTCTCGTTCCAAGAACGGGTAGATTATATTGCTCAGCAATTGGCGACAACCAAGAAGCCGATTTTTGGCGCTTATAATGAAAAAGGGTAATAAACAAATTAATATTACGTTTCCCCCTACAATTGCATTTTCATAACTATTATATATACTTGTTAATAATGATGATGTCTCTTGATGTAGGACTCATTGGGTGCTAGCAGCCATCATGCCGACAAGGAATAAAGTTTTCTGGTTGGACTCTTTACATCATCAACCAAGCGAGACTTTTAAGCGCTTGATTAATATGTAAGTTTATAATACTGATTTATTTATAATAACATTTTCAATTTTTATTTATAGAAAAAAGCTCTTTCATATTTTTGCCCCTAAAAAAATGAGTTTTTGCCTCCTTTTTTATTTTTTAAAAAAGGGCCTTTGTGAAGAAAAGAGCAAACGAGCGGGATCAACCCACGAAAGATTCGATGTTGGCCCCGATTTTATTACGATAACAGGGTACGTGCTCAAATACAATAACATTAAGTGCAAAATCTGTGTTTAATACTAATACAATACCTAAAGTTCAAGATTCAGATGTGAGCCTTCTCTCGTCTGTTTTTTTTATGTAATAATAGGCCCCTCGCCAAAATGACGGATAGCATACAATGTGGATACTACGCTTGTCGGTTCATGTTGGAGATTATTAGGCGAAGATATCTCATTATTCCAGAAAAGGTTAGTAATTTAATAATGTGTTTATTACTTTTTTTAAATTAGAGCTAATGTTGTCTTGCTTGCTGCTATATATACCATGATGTTGCTAATGTTGTCCTGCTTGCTGCTATATATACCATAATGTCTTCTCTTTGTCTTTTCCCGATATGCAATCAACCCGTCACAACAGATTGAGCAGTACTCAAGTATAGATATAGACGAGGTAAGAGACATGTGGGGCAACTACGTCTTAGAATATAGAAATGCATGATACTCATAGTTTAGATCAACTTATAAGTAAATTTTTTGTTGAAGTTAGGGAATGATTAGTTCATGTAAATTCAACTACGTTTTGTTACCTACCATGTCCGTATCAAGCTGGAATGGTGCACGACAGGTTTCAGCCCAGGCATCCCAGCCACCATAAATGTCTTCGTCTTTGTTCAACACTTTCCCAAGCTTTTGAGCGTTCCAAATATACCTTGCGGGGTCCTTTAATTTGAAAAGTGTTAAATGCGTGAACAGATAATTAAAAGAGCTATTTTATAAAAATAAAGTGAACCTTTAACCAAAAAAAGTGTTAGAATAAACTCAGAAGGGAGATGTTAAAAGTATAATTTAAACAATCAAAAGTGTAATTCTAACGGCAAAAAGTATCATTTTAACGGACAAATGTGCAATTTCAACATACAAAACGAACTTTTTAACTTTAAAAAGTATAATTCTAACGGACAAATGTGTAATTTTAACACACAAAGGTAACATTTTTACTTACAGTGTGACTTAGTCCAAAGAAAGAACGGGATATGTCCGAAGGTTTCATGATGTGGTTGAGTAGCAAGCACCAACCATCAATAACACTTGTCATGATTTGCTCCCGAGGGTTCAAAGTTGCAATATCTTCCCGGGTAATGAAATAAAACTCGCTGAATTGGACCAATCGTTCCCTACAACAAAAAAAATGTAATTAGCCATCAAATATATATATAATTAGGAATGTTAAGGGCCTCTTGTAAAGAATAATACACTTACAACTCGTTAAACGCGTCTGACTGATTGAACGCATAGTCAATCACATATTTCCCGTCACTGAACATTGGCACTAGGAGCTCCTGACTGAATGCTAGGTTTCTCGTCGCAAAGCACAAATCAGGATTAGGTGCCCCACAATCAATAGAACACCCAAGGTTCTCAATGACGTGATCCATGCATGGTAAGGGCTCACTCGAGTGAAGTAAAAAAGGATGGTAGCTCAGATCACTGTGAGGGACGACGGCACGGGATAGGAATGTCGGCGTTCTCCGCCTCGGTACTACGTCACTGTTACCTCTCTGCTCTCGATAGTCCTTCCGAAGACTTCCGGCAACATCCTCAATCGCCGCATTCGTAATAAAAATAGTGTTATTTCATCATCAGTAAGTAAGTGTAACTGTGGCAGAGAAGAAAGTATAATTTAGTAGACAAAATTATAATTCAAACAAAATAGAGTGTTATTTTATCACAAATAAGTGTAATTTTAACTAAAAATAGTCTAATTCTAGAAGACAAAAGTGTAATTGTAAGCTACAAAAGTATAATTTTAACTTAAAAAAGTGTAGTTTTAGTAGAGAAAATTGTAATTCTAACTGAATAAAGTGTGATTTTAACTAACAATTGTCTAATTGCAGCAGAGAAAAGTGTTATTCTAAGCCAAAAAAGTGTTACTGTAAATAACAAAAGTGTAACTTTAAAAGAGAAAAATGTAACTCTAACTAAATAACTTCATCCACGGCATTACCTCCGTGATCCTTGATCTTGACCCCATCCACCACCTTCTCTACCACTGTCTGAGAACTTATATCCAAATTTGGCTCATCATTATTCCAACCCTCCTCATTTTCAGCATGCACAGATATTGGGTGCTCCTGGAACAGCGCGTTTACGTCCGCAGAAGAATATACAGTACTTGTCCATTCTACGTCCATAAATTCCTTTGCCTGCAACGCATATACATATTCCGGCTGCTCGTTTCCCTTTAACAACCGCTCGTCAGTGGTTGCGCCTCCGCCGTTTCCTGCACCCTCTTCATAATGTTGTTCGGCTGCGCGCTCTGCATCACATATCTCAGCAGTAGAGAATAGGAACTGAGTGGCAGGGGGCAACTTCGTGTTCTGAACTTCCGCCAAAGCATTATCCGCCTTCTCGGGCTCCCAAGCATCAGGACCACTAAATTCCAAAGATTTAGAATCCACTTGTACAGACAAAGATCATCTAGTGTTGCGTAAAACCACTATTGAACTTGAACATTGGAGACCAGGTTCAAAGATTACCCTTCCCAATCTTGTCATCATCCTTATCCGCCTCGGCATTCAGAACTTCACTCACATGCACAACCGCTCCCGTAGCGTCGGAGGCCACATTCACCAATTCTCTTACCTCTCCAATTCCATGGCCTTCTCTGGCCGGCATTTCTGCTCGGCGATCTGCTTCAATAATCTCCGCAGACGAAATCAGCAGTTGAGTGACGGGTGGATCAGCGTCGGTGGGCCCATCGTCCTCATTTTTATTGTCGCTATCTCAATATCCCGGCCACATGCACGTCCATATCCATCGTCTGCTCTTCTTCCTTTTACAGTGCAGATTCGCATAGAACTTCTTCTCACCTCATCAAGCTCTTCTTTTGAATATATATCTTCGAGAATTTCCCGGTCAAATTTTGGTGGTTCTTTAACACCCACCGCTTTCTATCTACCTTCCTCCTTCGTAAATAACGGAAATCTCACGAGTACTACCAACATCCACGTCGGTGTCCCTTCATCGTACTCGTCTCTCGTTAGCGAGTCCGCAAATTCAGCCGAGAGCCATAAAATTGCACGGCCTCCATTATCTCGTAGTGTAGACACCTCCAGTGCTTTCTCACTAGCCGCTTCATCCGAAACAATTGAGGCGCCACCGTGCCTTCACGGTCTGTACCAACATCTACAATCACCTCTTTCTCATTATCGGATCCATCATCCTCCATATCATCACCATCCTCCTCATCGTCAACATTATCACCATCCTCGTCATCTCCCTCGTCCTCATCACCATTGTCCTCCTCTTCATCATCGTCACCAACATGCCGCTTGCACCCGTCGTCATCTACCTCATCATTCGATCATCGATCACCTGGACTTTGTTGCGAATCAGTGCTGATTTCACGGAATGATTTATTCGCTCAGACTATCTCCTGCATTTCCACATCATAATCCTTCATCCTTTGGCTTTGAAAGAATGATTGCGTGCATTGTGTAGCGATAGGGTCACTAGAATAGTTCATCCCTCCTGTTAACCTTTTGAGCGTCATGGTCGATGCATCGCATACCATGAATAGAACACAGTAGCATTCCTTTGCATCTTCAAGTAAAGCTCATGCACATCCTACATTAAAATACAGATAATTGGACAATTGTTCAGTCAAAAGTGTTCATTCAAAAGTATAATTTTAACTAACTTAACAATCGTAATTCTAAGGTCACAAAGTATAATTCTAACGGACGAAAGTGTAATTGTAAGCTACAAAAGTAAAATATTAACT
Organism: Silene latifolia; assembly: GCF_048544455.1. NCBI lineage: Eukaryota > Viridiplantae > Streptophyta > Magnoliopsida > Caryophyllales > Caryophyllaceae > Silene > Silene latifolia. The sequence goes on along the minus strand of NC_133538.1, from coordinate 444,626,911 downwards.
TTAAAAAGTATAATTTTAAAGGACAAAAGTGTAATTGTAACATACAAAAGTATAATTTTAACTTTAAAAAGTATAATTTTAACTGACAACCTTGTAATTTAAGCAATTACTGATTAATATCGCAATTACAAATGTAGTGTAATTGTAGTGAAAGAAAAAGTAACTTTAAAACATTAAAATTAGCCTTGTCAAATAAACAAATAGCACTTACATCTACAGCCCGAGCTTTCAACTCCTCGTCATCATCAACACCAGAAGGGAGTTCAATCTCGATGAACTTCTTCCTATCGAAGTTGAAGTCACTTGTAATGCCGCATCACTAACCACATTTCCAATGGCCAACACTTGGCTGTCATTAGGCACCCCACCAATGCTTAACAGTTCTTTTTGAAGGCACCGAGGATACTTGACCAAGGACCAAGTTAGCCGACCCAAACGGTTCTTGTCAAGCTCACCATGTAGTCTGTCGAAAGCGTCACGGCCCCAGTGCTTAATGAGAGCGGATCGTGGCGACAACTCTTACCACGGAAATCGAAACGTTGAAAGTATGTAATCATTAAGAAGGGGATACACCCCAGCGTCTGCATTTATTTTCACCAAGATCTGCCGCAGCCTTCACCAAATTTTCCAAAGACATAAGTACACCAATCGCATTTGCGTAATCGAGTCCACATCTTCAACAGCTCTCAAAAGCTTGAAGTCAACCCCACTGTATGATGTTGGAGTTAGGAATGATGACATTGCGAGCAGAACAAACAGCCTGCAGAATTGCGGACCTCCTTTTTTGTATTTTTTTTTTAAATATCTTGGAAGACAATTCCTAAATTAATGCCTTCGTTAACCCATTTTATGTTGTACGCTTTTCGTCATTTATCTTTCAATTGCTTGTTCTCCGGCGCTTGAGAATCCTTTTGGCGGCCCGTAGGTACTAGATCAAGAGTTTTAGGACCAAGTGGTAACATAAAACAGTCATACACGTCATGCTTGGTGACCATGAACTCCTTATCCTTGGCCCGGAAAATATACGATTCATCATGAATGCTTTTAAAATCTTTAACATGACCCATCGGATATGTTTTGAGCTTAAGCTCCAGAATACCACCGAAACCGATCCTCCGTACCGCATCTCGCTGTGCATCATTAAGCTTTTCAACGAGCTCAACCACCGCTTCGCCGGCACTTCACAAACCACCTTTGCTATTTTCTTCGTGTCCTGGTTTCATTTGGTTTGGCTGGTTTGGCAACAACAAGCTCCTTACTCAACTTAACAGGCACCTTTGCTTTTTTGGACTTGCCTGATTTACCCTCATTTCCACCTGACATCTGTTAACATTACTCAAAATTAATTGTTACATACAAAAAAAATAAGACAAAAAGAAAAGTTAAAATTGTAGCAGCATAAAGTGTAATTATAGCAGCCACAAGTGTAATTCTAATAAAATAAAGTGTTATTTTAACAGGCAACAGAAAACTCTCAGCAAAAAAAAAGTGTGATTGTAGCAGCACAAAGTGTTATTTTAACAAACAAAAGTGTAATTGTAGCAGAGGAAAGTGTAATTCTAACAAAATAAAGTGTTATTTTAACAGGCAACAGTGACATTTTAACAGAAAAAAGTGTGATTTTAGCTGACAAAAGTGTAATTCTAACAAGATAAAGTGTTATTTTTACAGGCTATAGTGTAATTTTAGCAAAAAAAAGTCTAATTGTAGCAGCATAAAGTGTTATTTTAGCAACAAAAGTGTGATTCTAACAAAGGGTCAAAAGTGGGATTTGTAGCAGAATAAAGTGTTATTCTAGCTTACAAAAGTGTAATTCTAACAAAATACAGTGTTATTTTAACAGGCAACAGTGACATTTTTACAGAAAAGAGTGTGATTTTAGCTGACAAAAGTGTAATTCTAACAAGATAAAGTGTTATTTTAATGACTTTGTGTAATTTTAGCAAAGAAAAGTGTAATTGTAGCAGAGATAAAGTGTTATTTTAGCAACAAAAGTGTAATTCTAACAAAAGGGTAATCAAAAGTGGGATTTCTCCAAAAAAAATGGATAAACTGTAATTTTAACAAAGAAAGAGTAATTGTTAGCAACAAAAGTAGGATTTTTCAAAAAAATATGACTAATCTTAATGAATATGAACATATATGCTCAAAACGTTAGTTGACAAAATACAGTGATCAAAAATAACTGTCCTACATGTCCTAAATGTGCTAAAAATAACTGGCTAATCAAAATGAAGAAACCAAAAACAGTGATCAAATAGAACAGTACATCAACAATGGTGACAAAGTACAGTGATCAAATATAGTCCAATAACATAACAATGTCCAATAAATTAAAAAAAAACGTCTAAATAAATGAAGAGAACAAATAATAAAACTCTAAAAACCCAGAAAAAAATCATAAAACTCTAAAAACCCCGAAAAAAATTACCTTCTAAAGTGATTGAAAGGACGACAATGGCAGTTTGCAAGTGAGCAAAGAAAATGGAGAAAAAAACGATAATAAGGTAACAAAAAAGCGATAAAATTGGGGGATTTTTATAGCAGTTTCGTCTTAAGCAGTTGAAATGAATGTGGTTTAATTTGGGGGAAATGTTTTGGGGCAAAATTAATTTTGAATAATAGAGAGATGGAAAGTGGGGGGAAGTTTTTAGGACGTGTGTGAGTGATGTTTTGATTGACAAGCTGCATGCATGCTAATACCCTATGAGTGGTAGGAGGAGAGAGGTAATTATTTTAGCCATTAGAATAATATTATTAGTTGCTTTTTACTTTTAATCTAAGCCATTGAATAACATGATCTAAGGGATGACAATAGAACTCATGGACTCAAGTGTAAGACATGGACTTAGATGATCTTATTACTATATATATATATATATATATATATATATATATATATATATATATATATATATATATATATCTATATATATATATATATATGATCTTTCTTGTTGTGGTTGAATTGAATCTATTGAGTTCGATGAACCCAATTTGTGATTTATCTTTGGTGATGGTATATGGTGTCTTTTTGATATATGCGGGTTTTTGAATGGCATGAAACAAATTTAATTTTTCAAAACATTAGGAGTTCGTAATAAAACGGTTACTAAAAAAAACCGTTGTGAAGCCTTTCACAACGGTTAATAAAAATAACACCGTTGTGAATGACTTTCACAAATACCCGCGCATAATATTCAACAACAGGTTTTAATCGAAGAACCGTTATTAAAAGTTTTCACAATTTTGGAGGTAAAATTACAACAACGGGTATTAAACTAAGAACCGTTGTTACTAAAAATTTCAACAACGGGTATGTAGCATAAACCCGTTGTCAAAAGACTTCACAATTTTGGAGGGAAAGTTACAACAACGGTTATACATACGACAACCGTTGTTATATTATTCCCTCCAAATTTTTGAAACACTTTCCACAACGGAGAACACCCAACAACAACGGCTTTTAACCGTGGTGAATACTTTAGACAACAGTTTCATTAAATAACCAAACCGTTGTAAATACCTTCTACAACGGCCGCTTTAACAACGTCCGCTTTTTATTTTTACAACGGTTTTTACCCGTTGTTATAGGCTGTATCTGTAGTAGTGCGCGGCTGCATTTTTTGGAAATTCCCGTGCCTAGGCACGGCACGGCCCAAGCACGGAGGGTCCGACACGAACCAGGCACGGCGGGCCTGGCACGACACGGCCCGAGATTTGGCCCGTTTCTTAATTATTTAATTAAATTCCATTTTTTAATATCGTTTTTTAATTATTTAATTAAATCTAGTACATTAAAAATACAAGTAATCAACTAATCAAGACATCAAGTACATTAATATTTAATAAAATATATATTTAAATCGTTAATATTCATTATTTATATAAATAAAAGTGTATTTAGAAAAAAAAATACTAAGGTTATTGGGCCACCCACGTGCTAGGCACGATTAGCCCATGGGCCAGGCACGGGCCGAGCACGAAATTGGGCGTGCCAAGAGCGGGCCGCGGCGGGGATTTGGGTGAGTGGGCCAGGCACGGCACGGCACGGCCAGCCCAATATCCGTGCCTGGGCCGGGCCATTTTTTGGGGAAGGCACGATGGGCCGGCACGCGGGCCGGCCCAGCACGGCCCAATGCCAACTCTAACCTCTGATTGCTTGTCCTACAATAAATTTGAAAGGCCCAAATTATGCTATTGTGGTAAAGAAGTGAAGCGACTAACCTCTTGGGCGAACAAGGACCCTGGAAGAAGATTTGAAGCATGCTCCATTTTCGACCCAAGGAAACAAATTCGTGGTTGCAATTACTTTTCATGGGTTAATATTAAATCAAATTGGAATGAAACAAGCAATTTTATGTGACATCAATTTGTACCCATTGCCATTGAGACTGAAATTAGGGTTGTGATGAAGATAAATCAAAGTAAAACAACTATGCATTGATGGTTAAGTAAATAGATTAAACTTACTGAAATTAAGATGATGATATTGATGATGACGACACACGCAGCAAAAGCACACAACAGTACAAATTGAAGATGAATGGTGAAAGACCTGATGATGAATAGTGAAAGTGTCGGTTAAAAACAATGGGTAAATTAGGATTAAGTTGGAATGGGTAATGGATATAAGGCAAGGGCATATCAGGCCTAAACAATCTTCTCTCACCGGAAAAAACTAAAAGTGGTGATATTGAAGAAAAAAAGACATATTAGGTGATAAGTTTTTAAAAAAAATTATTATGGGGTAATTTTCAAGTTTTGTAACATATTAGGGTGTAATCAACAATTTGGGCTTAAATTAATTTAAGTTAATTTAAATTCGGATCATGTAAGTTCAGTTAAGATCCTATAAATTCAGTTAAGATCCTATAAGTTCAGTTCAGTTTAGATCCTATAAGTTCGATTCGATTCGATTCGAGATCCTATAAGTTCGATTCGATTCGATTCGAGATCCTATAAGTTCAGTTCAGTTCAGTTCAGTTTAGATCCTATAAATTCAATTCAGTTGAGATCAGATCCGTTTCAGTCCAAAAGAACAGAGCCTAAGTGGCACATAGAAATGGCAAAATGATATGCCTATATGAACCACATTAAAGCTATTTTTAGCTTGTATGATGAGCTAAACCAGCTTCATCCAGCAGTAATTATAATGCACACAAAGTTTAAAAAGGTTAGCCATATGATGATTACAGTAAGAATCAAAAGATTATGACACTAATTTTATTGAGCATACTAATTGTCGAAGAAAAAGGGTCCACCGTCAATATCAAAAGATTTGCCACAGTAATTTTCTCATAACCTAATCCTAATATCTACTTTTATACACCTTAGGAGGAAAACATAATATGATATACTCCCTCCATCCTCGAATCATTTGTTTACCTTTTTAATTCTTTGTGGAGAGTATTTTATTAAAAAAGTAAACAAATAATTAGAACAGAAGAGTATATATTATAGTAGTTTAAAATCTTTTTTTTTTTTTTCATTAGCACACGTGGCCAAAATTGACTTCAAAGACATTGAGGCACTAACTCATTAAAAGCAACATGAGTTTGTACGACAAAAAACTAAGCTTCTAGATGGAGAGGACCCGTCATCTAAATATCCTCATACATAAGGTACATAGGTAATTCTACTTTAGCACGTCGATTCCGTTCAACAAAGACTCCTTCCTATGGCCCACAAATCCAAATTCCACAGCCAAGTCTCCCCTTAGACTAAGCAAAGGTCGCGCTAATTCGGTCACGACCCTATTTTACTCTTAATCTTATTTTATTTATCTTGACCTACTTTTACCCTCCCAAGCAGAAGGTCACGACCTAGGTCATTAATCCAATCATTTTTCACTTTTCAACCAATTACATCTCTCCACATTATATCACTTTTTCATATATATATTTTTTTATTATTATTAATATTGTCAACCAATCACATATCACCACATATAGGTCATGAGTTGGGTCATTTTGCTCCACCAAAGGTCACAAATTGACCACCAAAGGTCACAAATTGACCTCTTCTCTCCAAAGGTCACCATAATTTTTTTGTTAATTGATGATTAGTGTGACCAAGCAAGGTCATGACCAAGCAATTGACCTTGCTTGGGGATGGTCTTATATATTATCTACACCTTACCTTAAATGTGTATGCTCCAAGTTACTATTCACTAATGAATAGTAACTTCTCTAATAAATAGTGATACGGGATTGGGTTGGGCTGCTTTGTGCGGGTTTAGGAACTCAACGATTTGGGCTTGACTGGTTCACTTTACATTCTACATTATCCTCATCATTCATCCCCATCATTCCTTATTCTTATCAAGCCCAAATGGTTGTTATCCCTCCTCGGTGTTCCTCTTCAGTCTTCACAACCACACCTTTTTTTTTTTTCCTTTCTATCATTTCTATGTGCACTTTCCACAACCGCTCCTTTTCCCCTTCCTTATCTTTCCCCCTGTGCTCCTTCTACATCCACCACACCTTATCCATATCTCCTGCTCTGGTACCCAAAAGATGAAATGGAAACCTAATGCTTTAAGAAAGTCAACGAAGGTGTCGAATCGAAAGGTAATTTTGTTTACCATTAATGTTTGTTAATATGATCGGTTAATCTTTCGATTAATTATTTGATTTTGTTTTGGTGAATTTTTCGATTCACTGCACCATATCTGATTATTAGAACGATGGCGCCGTTCTTGTGATATCTAATAGTGAGGCTTGGTTTTATTTTTGATTGGTTTAGATACCATTTCTGAATGTTAGGTTTTGCCTATTTGATTTTTTAAAGGTTTTGATGATTTTTTAAGGTCTTGTTTCTTTGATTTGATGAAATAGGATGTGGAGAAGTTGATTCAGTCGAAGATGGTGTTGCCTGGTTCAAATTGGCAGATTCATTCCGTTCATCGGCATTCTGGTATGCTTAGTTTTCGATCTTATCATTGGTTTTAGCTTATTCCCTCTTTATTATTATTATTAATACTTTTTGTTTGATCGATGATGATTATTACGATGACGATGATGAAAGTTCAGACCATCGAGCATTTTTGGAATAATTTTAATTGTACGTTTTATATGTGTTGGCGCAATATTTGCATAGTTTTGTTTATTAGGTTTACTCAAAGAAAACATTGGGTCTAAGTTAAATGGTCCTTCCATCCTCGCATTTGCTATCAATAGCAGTACTGCAATCAATTCAAATCTAAATCGTCAAACTGATTCTAATATAACTTTGATCATTCAAATAGCGGGCTTTCGTAATAGTTGCCTATTAGATTCTCCCGCTATTCAATTTATAGTGTTTTAAAGTGTTTAAAATGCTGTGATGAATTTGAATATAAGTGGATACTCCTCATAGTGTGCTTTCGCTCGCTGTTATTATCAGATCACTAAAGGGCTCCTCCTAAAATTAAAAGACAGAATACTCAGTTTCAAAAGAAGTACTCCCTCTGTCCCCGGCCATTTGTTTTCCTTTTTCCATATTGGGGTGTCTCAGTCATTTGTTCTCCTTTCTATTTTAAGAATGAAATTGATGAGTAATTTGATCATTCTCATTCAATTTGTTCCATATGTCATTTACTTATTGGTCCTCTTCTCTTTCCTTAGTCTTTGTGCCAAAACGAAAGGACAACAATTGACCGGGACGGAGGGAGTACAAGGCTTACTGACTTTTTTTCCCTGGTTGGTTTTCTTTCGTGTTAATGTAGCTTCAGATTATAACTCTGTGGTGTTTCCAAATATGATGAGTGCACCAACTGACGTGCTTTTACTAGCTCACTTTTATACGAGCTTCAGGTACATATCGAGACTGTAGTATTTCGTGGATAAGTGTACTTTTTGTCCCACCTACTTTAGGATCTAGATTTTTATTTCTCATTTTTGCTGGGTTATGAAATCATTTTTTTAGGCTTCAGGAAGGTTTTACTTAATTTTGCTTAAATAAGCAAACTTTGTTCATGTGAGATCATTTTTGCATTGTGTTGTGCAATTGTTGTTGAGATTGTGCTGGGTATTCGAGTTTTGGTTTAGTTTGTGTTTTATAAGGTTGTTTATGTGTGGCATTTATGGCTAAGTGTTAGCATGGGTATTTGTGTTCCAAAATGATGTAATTGATGTCGAGGCTTTACTTTGGTAACGTACTATATGAAATGTGGGCTTAGTACCCACTTTGTATCTCTAAATCATTTTCGTGTCCAACAGATTAGTCATAGCTGGTTTTCCATATAATTAATCGTATATTTACTTTTGGAATTTTGCCATTCTTCGAAGCCGTTATAATTTGTAATGGTTTTCTTAATTGTTCTCATTTTTTTTCAGTCAGCTGGATTCAGGGAAAATTATGCAGCAATCTTGAGGTATGCTCACCTCTTTTCGTAAAGGTTTTATTATTGTTATGTTAATTTAGTCTTCAAATGATAACCTTGTTTCTTCCAGATTGTTCTCCAAAATCGTCGCTAGGTCCGCTTTTGAGATATGTCGATGGGCAATGGCACAAGTTGTGGAGCAGATTTGTATTTGCCCAATGTAACTGCAACGCATCTACGATCATCAACTATAAGCACACACCACCGACTTCTGATGTACAGGTTGATTCCTAAACCTTAGTTTAAATTTGGTAGTCTATGATCTTAAGCGAGAGCTCTCCCCAACGAGCTTAGATTTTGAGATTGTTTCCTATTGTTGGTTCCGAGGTTGTTTTTTCAACCTGTTTTTAGATTCGGTCCATTTGGGACTTTCGTTTACGGACCTCAGCTTTGATCTCACCCCAACAAACTTAGGGTTGGAGATCTATTTGATAGGCCTATTTATAAATTTGCGAGTCATTTATGTATTATGGTTGACGCTCTAGGTATCATGGCCTATTTATAAACGCTTATTACAGAGCAGCATTAAACAGTGGATTAGAAAACAAAGAGCTAAAATGCGTGTATTCACCTTAATCTGTTTAAAAAATTCAACACCTTATGAACCTTAGGCGGAACCCCCCAAATACCAGAAAAGCATTAAAGTAAAAAGGCTGTTAGGGAAGATGACACGTTTTTGGTATTATGGGTTATAACATGCCTGTCTGTTTTATATATTAAATTTTATCAATTTTATTCGCTGCTAAATGAGATTGAGGCAGATGACACTATGTCTTACGTGGAAAATCTCATTATTGCTTGTAAGTTCATTGTATATCCGTAGTTAATTATTTATCATTTAGAACTTCTGTACGTGAAACCCGAGTAACTGACCATCACAATATATGTTCAACAATATGTAATTGAGGCGTATGATCTGGGATGAGATTGTGCCATACAGTTAATTTTAAATAACAGTAATATTGTTCGTCGGTAGATGTCGTTATTGGCAATTCTTTATGTTTGGGTATATGGAATATTACCTCAACATGTCTTGTTGAAGTAGAAGGCAGAGCATAAGAGATTTTCAGGAGTTAATTAGTCTAATATTTTTTAGTGCCTAATATTTTCAGAGCGCTTACGGATTAGAAAGTATCGATGTCAGAGCATTGATTTGGAATTAATAATGTCGAGGGTCTAGAATGTCGTTTCGGGATTTCAACTTAGTGATTTAAGCCTCCTAAGTTCATCAGAGATTTTAATTCCTTTATTATCATAAAAGTTAAAATTTCAAAGATAAGTTTTATTGAACTGTGTGAAAATATAATAACGAATAATTTGCGTAGAGAAATGATGGAAGTGGTGTCATCAAGCTACATGACCATCAAGTATGCTACTTTGGCAGAGAACGGGGACTCATGTTTGTGCACTAAAAAGATAGGGGTTTTGATGAGGCCTACTGTTGCCTCTGTGAGTCTGTGCAAAAGAAGAGGAAACCCAGGATCACCTCTTCTCAAAATGTGAATTCAGCCTGAAAATTATACAGGATCTGAATTATCAAACGGGATTGAATATAGCACATACCAATAGCCTGAGATGGTGTATGGGTAGATGAGGATCAAAGCTCTGAAGAGGGATCCAAGCCATGATAGTTGCTGCAGGAATGTATAGCATATGGAACCAACGAAATCAAGCTCAAATAGATGGTGCCATTGATAGACCCGAGAAAGTTGTGAAACAATTAATCGAGAATGCAAAGCATAGAATTGGTGATAGAAGTAAACTGCCCCTTGGAGAAAAAGACCATATCTGGTTTCAAAATACAAGATTACTCAAGTAAATGGAGACGAAAGAGGGAGGAGGATGAAGGAAGGTGAATGGATTGCTCTTTTGCTGAAGATGTGTTTCGTTGTATGTAGATGAGGAAATTGATGGGATTAGATTAATTTGATTTTGTTGGTTATAGTTGGCTTTGTTGTCTTAATGGTCGTGTCTCTGAAAAAATGAGGTCAATGCCTCTTGTGGCCAATTGACTCATGTACCCCTTTGTATATTGGATCTTATTTGTTTTTTAATACATATACTTACATTTAAACAAAAAAAACGACATTCCTAGCCGGGTAGGTGAAAAGGTCTTTTTGGGTGTTCTTTATGATAGCGGGTCAAATATTTCTCAAGGAATTGTATTGAATCTTCGCTCTTAAAGGTTCGAGCTGGAAAACAAGATCCATCAACTTTTTAAAGCGCGGTAGTTAAATATTTCGTTTCAAAGATGATTCAATAATGAAAGTTCCTTGTTACCTTTGTAAAAATACATTATATCGCTTATGTAATGATGGTTCATGCTCCTGAATTACACGTATATGGTACATATACTCCTCACGATAAATGATTTATAACTCGGTATTTCACGAATAAATCCAAGCTATCTACTGACTTGAAATTTAAGTATGATGAGAAATGAGAATGTAGAAAATGTAGCCGATATGTTTGAATTGAAGTTAAGTCTTTATTTGGGTCTACTTTGTAGTTAATATTTGAAATCATGTAATTTATCTCTTTGTTACCTTTTATGATTATTGGATAGGCTTATGGTGACATGCAAAATGGTAGATTATTGAAAATGGTTGCCTAATAAAAATGGTCATTGTAAAAAAGTTACGCTTATCAGATGCTATACATTTGAGATGCTAAAAACATTAAAAGAGTACTTTGGACATAAAAAAAAGGGAATATTATAAAATCAATAGGGGAAAAAAACTATAAATAGATTGGAACAAAGGGTGAGTAAACAAATGACCATTCACATAGTATCGGGAACCAAGATGTAGAAAAGTCTCTTTAAAATGATTAGTTACACGAGCAAGAGATCTATTATTATCAAGGAGATACATGTAAACCAAAATATTACTCTAGAGAAGCGCAGGTGTATTGCCATCTAAATTCTCATCCTTCACGAGAACACTAAGTCGATGCCATATTACGGTGATAATAACTTGTAAAGATGGTCGATGACGAATTCGTAACCGACCTTGACTACAATGTGAAGCGGGTAATTATCAGGGGGAGGGAGGGGTAAGGGGATGAGGAGAAATAGTAGTAGGGGAGGAAAAGGAGCACGCGGATAAGGAGAAGAGGAAAAGGATATAGGTCGGAAAAGAGAATGAGGGGACACAAAAAGAGGCAGGGAAAGGGAAATGGAAGGATGTGAACGATAAGGCGAGGAACTAAACTTCTTACACCTTTATAAAAAGTGTTAGTAGGTAGATACTATTCACTAATGAATAGTAAATCTTGCAATGAACATTGGAAAAAACTTGGATCCGATTAACATTTGTTTCTAAGCCTTCTTGGCAAGGGAAAGAGGAAGGGATGGAGGGAAGAAAGAGGAAGGGAAAGATAAAGATGAATAGTTGAGGGACAAATGGGAGGAGGAGTAATATGTGAGAATGTGGAGAAAAATGGGAGGAAATGTAATAGGACAATGACATATAGCAAAGGGGCAGGGGAGGAGGAAGGAGAAAAGTAAGCATGAGGACCATGACGCTGAAAAGGGAAGAGGAGGTGGTTAAGTACGCGACGACTTGAAGAGGAAAGGGAGAGGGAAATTGGTGGAGAAAGGGGAGGGGGGGAGGAGGACTGGATAAATGGTAATAATAGGAGGAGAATTTATTATAATAAATTTTGAGAAAAAAATATAAGAAAACTCGACTTACAAAAATAGATTTTACTAAATCTATCGAACTTCTTTTTCGTTGAATGTACCCGTACAGACAATCCTAATTATGATATCACTTTCTTGAAAGATGCATAAGGGAACTGGAGGAGACACAAGAGGAGGCGGGGAAATAAAAATAGGAGGAGGCGCGGAATGGAAAAAGGACAGGGAAAATGATACGAGGGAAATAGGAGAACGAGGGGGGAATAAAGAGGAGGGGGCGGGGGAAGAGGACAAGCAGTAGGAAGAGAAAAGGAAGAAGGAGAATGCGGATGGGGATGGGGATGGGGATGGGGAAAGAGAATAATCGGAAAGAAGATAAAGTAGGGTAAAGGGAAATGGAAGGATGCGAATAATAAAAGGAAAGGGAAATAAAAAGGAGGGGGAAGAGAAGTGGTAAGGGGAATATAAGGAGGAGTAGTACGAGGAAAAATGGGAGGAGTAGTAATAGGAAAGGAAGTGATAATAATAAAGAAAACAAAAATTATGAATAAACTCGACTAAAAGAAATACAATATACTAAACTTATTATACTTCATTTTCATTGAGAAGCAACGTTTTGTACTAAACAGTTTGTCTAAAACAGGTTTATTTAACCAGTATGTGTAGATTAACCTATGTTTTGAGTGAACCTTTATAGAACTTTCTAAAACACCGTGTTAAAGAATTTCTATGTATAGTTGGACAGAGTGTGGTATATATGTTTACGTTATTTCGCAAGCCACAACATAATACTAATGTTCTATATATTTCATCTAATTGTGTTCTTTAGCAAATAATCATCTAAGCAAAAGGCGTGGTTATATGCGGACCATCAAAACAATATAACAAAAAAGGTTTTATTGTGTTCGACACCCAACATGTACAACATTTTACAGACGCCGAACCAAATAAAGATCTACTGGCATACACAATAAATGAAACGTTAAAGGTTAAAATATCTTGGGGGACCGCGCGCTTTTGCGCGCGGTGCAACCAACTATAGTATATATAAAAGAGGATAAGGATAGTTACTATTGTGAGGAATAGTAACATAAATAGTTGAAATTTATTCATAGTTTATTGTTTTGGGTTTGGTTTGTGTGGGTTGGTACATTTGGATCTTTCCAACAACTTCTTTGGGCTTTGTTGTTTGTAGGTCTTCGGCCTTGCTTTTTGGTGTTTCACGGTTTGCAGTGAGTGAAATTGTTGGGCTACTTCCACTGGCCGAAATTGTGTGCATGTTTGTACAGTTTGACTTGCTTCTTTTCCTCACCTTTTATTTGGGCCTTCTTTTGGATTAGCATTTCCTATGAACATATTTACATTTTTTGGGTTGTCTTTACGTTTTATTCTTTTCGGCATAGGTTTAAGTTAGCCTGTGTTATAATTGACCCATATTTAGGCCCAGTTTAACAGCTCGGCATGATTGCAGTTACAAAGGTGGCCTCTTTTACACTTCACCTACCTTCTTTTCCTTCTTAATATTAATATTAGTTGGGCGTTTTATTCTTTTCGGCACAGGTTTGAGTTAGCCTTTATCCTCGACTATTCCGTAAATGCCCTTTATCTTAAAAAAGAATTAAAAAAAGTTCCCACATTTATCCTCTCAATCAAAACCTAATTAATTAGTTAATAGTTCGATAATTATGAATCATAATTCGCACATTTTCAAGATTTATCCGTTTTATCAACAATTTCATTATACCCTTCTCTTAATTGATTTAATTAGTGTTTTTTAAAGTGGTTCTTTTAAAATCAGGGTTTGCATTGATGTTGGATTATGAATAATGTTGTGTTGTTGAAGAGGTGGTTGTGGAGTCGATTAGCCCGGAATACGGTGGTTGGCGAGCCACATTACTAATTGAAAATATAATAAATTAGCTGAAATAAAATGTACTAGAAATTTTCAAAAAAAGACCGCTAAAATAAGGCCTTGTTCTTTTGGACTTAAAGTCACTTAATTTAAGTTCACTTCATATCCTATAAGTTCAGTTCAATCCAGTTCAGATCCTATAAGTTTATGAAAGTTTAAGACAAACATGCCCAAGAATGTGACTTGTGAGGACATTTAGCCATCAAAACATTTGACCTTATAATAAGGATTTTTTTTGGGAAGAAACTACCTTTTATTTATGGTGTTCTCTGAACAACTACCTTTTATTTATTTTTTTACTAATCACCACCTTTTATTTTTTAATTTTTTGTAAAATACTACCAAATTTATGATAACGGTTAGAAAAGTATTTTTTCGGCTTGATGCTCCATCACTGAATGAAATAAATTTTTCGGATTGGTGCTCTGAATAAAATGTTTTATGTTTGTTTCCTTTAATTAGCATCTTATGATGCCATTTGTATCCTCTCCATCTCCTTCCCGTCCGTGTTCTCTCAATGATTTATATGTTAACCAAAAATGATCCAATATTCACAATTTCAAGCGTTGGATGATGATGTGTACGTTACACAATATATAAAATTGATTATATTAGAGGATCTAAGTATCCTAACCCTTTATAATGAAGCATATATAGACATACATTATTTTAAGCAAATCACCGGATGTGAAGTATAAGAGGAAAGAGAGAGAAAGGGATGTGGAGGGGAAAGATAAGTATGAATAGTTCGGGGACAAAGTGGAGGAGTGTTATGAGAGAAAGTGAAGGAGGGAGAAGGAGGTGGTTAAACTCGCGAGAACGTCATAGAGAAAGAGGAGGACAAGAAAGAGGGAGAATGAGAGGTAGAGGAAGAGGGGTTAAGAGACAAATGGCGAGTAGTAAGAGGAGAAAAGGGAGGTGGAATAGTAGTAATAGAAATAGAAGTTATTATAATGAGAAATTTTAAAAAATTATAACAGAACTCTACTTTAAAAAAAATTATCAAACGTCTCGAATTTCATTTTCATTAATCAAGAAGGATGAGAAGAGGGAGGAGGATAGGATTAGGAGGTGACAACGTTAAAGAGAAAATAGAGGGGGAAAGAAGAGAATGAGGGGAATAGGGGTGGGGAATGGGGGAAAGATAAAGGGGAAGGGCTAAGGATGGTAGGATAAATAGTATAAGAAGAAGAGAAAAAAGGAGAAGACAGATGGGGAAAGGGATGTAGGTTGAGAAAGAGAAAAAGGGAAAATAGGAGGTAGAGAGAGGGAAATAGAAAGATGTGAACGATAAAAGGAAAGAAAAAGAGGAAGGGAGGAGAAACAAGAATATATGGAGGAGTGGTACGAGGAAAAATGGGAGGAATAACAGTATGAAAACAAGTGGGTGAAGAGGGTAAATGGAGGATATATAAGAGGATGGGAGGACATGAAACGTATATGGGAGAAGGAAGGAGAAAGTTACGGATAAGGACCACGAGGATGAAAAGGGGGATCTTTTAGGATGCGAGTATGCAACGACGTTGGAGAGAAAAGGGAGAGAGAAATAGAAGGACGAGGGAGATGAACGAGGGGAAAAAGGTGGAGGAGAAATAGAAAGGGTAAAGGGAGAATGCCGAATAGTTGAGTAGAAAAGTGAGGAGGAGATAAGGTGTTTGAGGGCTAAAAAACGTTGAAGAGAAAAAGGATAAAATGTGAGAGAGGGATGAATTGTGGAAAGAGGAGTAATAAGGGGTAAGGAGGGAAGGGCGAGTAGTATAAAGAGAAAGAGGAATAGGAGTAGGAGAGGAGTAATACGAGAGAAGCAGGAGGAGTAAAAAGGAGAGGAGTAATACGAGAGAAGCAGGAGGAGGAGGGGAAATGGAGGTTATATATAAGAGGAAGATAAAGGAACATAGTAGGTATAGGGGAGGAGGAAGGGGAAAGGGAAGAAGGAGGACATAGGGAAGGAGAAAGGGGGAAAGGGACTACAAGGTTGAAGAAGAGAAGGTGGTTTAGGATGCGACGACGTTGAAGAGAAAAGAGGGAGATAAAGAGGATGACGAAGTAGTGGGTGAGGAAGGTTGGGGAAAAGAAGAAAGAAGAGGAAAATTAAGGAGGACTAAAGGGAAAAGAGCGATTAATATGAGGAGAAAGAGGAGGAGAAGATATGATGTTTACGTTACTTCGCAAAGTACAATATAATACTAATGTCTTATGTAGTCCATGTAGTTGTGTTCTTTAACAATTAACCATCTAAGCAAAAAGTGTAGTTATATTCGGATATTCATGCTCTCAGCAAAGTTAAATACAAATAATTTACGAATGGTTATAATTTTGTTTGCAATTGATTCAACCATCAAAATAATATAACAATAAGAGTTTCATTGTGATCGACACTCAACGTGTACAGACAACCGAACCAGATCGTATATTCAAGTTCCCAACAAAGTTAGATACAAAATCTTTACGAATGTGATCTCCAAAAATTATAACGACAAGAATTTCATTTTGATCGCAACTCAAAATGTATAGAAAACCAAACCAAATCAAAATTCACTACTACGCATTTGAAACATAAACGATTAGAATAATTTGGGGGACGGCGCGCGATGCGCGCCGTGCAACCAACTAGTATAATTAAAAGAGAACGAACAAGAGAAATATAAAACTGAAGTTGGGATCTAGTTCCACCATTACAATCGAGAGTATGTGACATGATTATTTTCGTTCGGAAAAAGATCATGTAGTGGGCATGTCGAAAGGAGTGCCATGTCAACGTGCACGATTCTAGTGAAGTGTCGAAGTAACATCGACAACTTGACAAGCTAAAATAATAATGAAGTTCCAAGAGTGCATCTTTTGAAACTTACAACAAGCCAAACAGAATTATGCTCCAAAGAGTAGCTATCAAATTATAAAAAGACAATAATTTTACGAATAAATTCCCAATAATAAACCCAACTCAATTTAAAGATTGACAAACCCAAACCCAAGGTTTACCGCTCCATTTAGTGTAAATAAAAATGACCATCTATATTATCATAAGAATATGATATCGTAGGACGTCGCATCACTGAAATCAAAGTTTTTATAAGACCACGTAATCTCAAAACATAAGAGCTTAGCTAATAACAGGTAAAGGGGGTCTGGATACATATGGAGAAGTTGAGCAGACTCGCATATTTCATTGACGGACTCGTACTTCACATTACCAGAAGAACACATAGCAGGCCGTTTGCTTTATTTCATCATTTTTAAAGCCAAAAAAGAGTATCAATATCTATATCAATCTATCTATATTAATAAAGGAAGCTTTTTTCGAGCGATTACAGAGAGTCCAATGTTAAGAAGCTACTAAACATTAATAATTAATTAAAAGCTTAAAATCCTAAAACTATTTAATTAGTTTAATTTAATTTTTGTACACGTTTTTGATTAATTCAAGGATGGTTTCATTGTTTTAATTGGATTGGACTAGGAATGTTTAAGATAAAACTTTTAAGGGTTTTTCTAACCTATGCCCAGTGGGCATAGGTTAAGAAAACCAAAAAAAGAAAGAATTTAATGATATCTTTATGGGAAATTGTAATATACAATTACTTTTTTTTCCAAGGAAAATATTTAAATCTTTCTATTTTTGCTTTCTTAACCTATGCCCAGTGGGCATAGGATAGAAAACCCGAACTTTTAAACAATAGATAGATTTATTTATTACAAAACCTTAATTAAAAGCTTATCATAATTCATAGAACTATTTAATTAATTTAATTTTTGTACAAGAGTTTGAATCATTCTAGGGATGGCTTCATGGTTTCAATTAGACTAGGAAAGTTTAAGATAAAACTTTTTAATTATAGATAGATTTGTAAACGTTTTAAATTGTAAGTGCAATTCCTACCGCTTCCAAGTATAAATATAGTCTTTTTGAGACCTACTCCTACTAATTAATTTTGATGTTCACGTTTTTTTGTTTTGATCGTGTAGCTTTGTTTGTCTTCCCCATTATAGTTGTTTCTATTATTTAGTTAACAAGATTGTAATGCATGCATGTCTATATTGATATTTTGTCAACTATTTGATGAAATTGAGCATCTATGTTTATTTGTTATGTTTTTCTATATTAACTTTTCCATAGACACACAAATTATAATGTTTTTGAATCATATTAACTAATTTCTATTTATTGTGGCCAGATTATTGTGCAGGCTGTCACCAGAAATGGATAGAGTAATATATAAATAGAAAAGGTATGTAATTTAGAATTATAAGCAGTTTTTATTTTAAAAAAAAAAAAATTGATAGCCCAAGTATTTTTGAGTGTTTTAAATGACGGCATCCAAGGGATATTTGAAAGATCGATTTATATGAAACCTTTTCAATTGATATTAGAAAGCTTACTCATACGAATTACTCACTAGAGTACAAATTTTGATCTACGGAGTATATCTTAACAGGAGTGAGAGGAAAAGGGAGTTTAAAACTCTTATTGCCATTGTAATATATTTTTTTTTCTAAAACTGCCATTGTGAAAATTTATTTTCTATAATTGCCCCTCTATAATGTAATTAACTTCTTTGATTACCATTAAATAACCTGTTACCTACTTAGCATGTAAACAAATCTAACCTTCATAATTGAATAATAATATTAAAAAAAAAAAAAACTCCTAAGAAAAATCCTACGTATGACATACATGTCCTGCGAAAAACTCCTTTGCATATTTTTAACCAATTGATTTCACACCCCTGTGTTAATCCTCTTTGCAATTCTTGAATCAATTGATTTTGGCCAATGTACGCCTACCATTTCTTCTCTTATAATTGTATTCTTCTTTAGTTTTGTATAAAATTTTTAGATCGAATGGATGAAATAACCTTTTGCCTCCATTATAGGGGATATTTTATGAGGAATCCAAATTTTATTTATGTAGGGGAGAAGTAGTTGATTTAACCATTCCTTTTAATTATGTAAGCATTATTAAAAATATTACAAATTTATTGAAATCAAAAGGATACAAGGATGAAGAAATCAAGACGGAAGTAGAGTAGAGGCATTCGGGTATTAGATAGGCATGACATTTTCCTTGCTTGCAAATTATAGAGTAACACGATCTCTCAGCATAAGACGATCCATTTACTAAAAAGAACATCCTTTTATTGTTAATAAATGAGTTACGTATATTTTTATATAATAGCACCGTTTTAGGGTGTAAGGCCGTCTCAAGCAATGATAACTATTCCTTACTCAAATTTGCCAGAAGTTTCAAGAGGAGTCCCAAAACTTGCAAATTTGATGGAAGATATGTACTGGTTGGATGCACTTTGTAGGGGAGTTTGGGTTAATGGGTTGAGTGCGAAAATCTTGTATCCCTCCTATAGCTTTGAATAATTTTAAGCTTTCAGCTCTTGATGTTTAGATGGTACTAAATAAGTAAATAGTGAGATTTCACTAAATAAATAAAATTTAATGTTAGGTAACCTGCTATCATAGGTATAGTAAATTAGAGATTGGCAATTAAGAAGACAATGCATATTCTAGAGTGGCACAAATAGAAAAGTTTTTTCTACAATGGCAATATTAAAAAAAAAGAAGTTTTATGATGGCAATGAATGTATTTAACTCGAGGAGAAGATAATCCAAATATTGTATTGCTATGAACTCTTACACGGCACCTACAAATTTGATTAGCAATAAGTAGTATTTGATTAGCAATAAGATTCTACTTATTATTGTGTCCAACCGCTTAAAAAGTACACAAGAACTATACACGAATTAAACGTTTAGCACTCTAGTCTCTAACCACTAAAAACATTCAACAATATCTTTCAACGAGAAGTAAGTTTTCCCGCTATCAATCGAAAATAGGATGTTCAGAGTTCTATGCCAAATTGCCAACCGAAGCAGAAGGCTTTCCCTCTAATTTCTATTTTTTGTATTGAAATTAAGTATATATATATATATATAGAGATATTGGATTTGGTGTTTTTGGTTCTTATGGTGAGTTGTGAGTTGGGGGAATCTCAGCCACTAGATTATATTAAAGATGGGTGGTCAAGATCTAATCTTACTTGTCATATAAAATCATTGTCATTTACTAATTTTCTCCTTTTTCTAGTGCTACTCTTTTATTTTTTACTTTAATTTTTTTATCTCTTTTTTTTTACCTCGTGTTATTATGCTTTTTTTTACAATTTTGATTTTTTTTCTCTTATGTTTTTCTCTAATTTTCTAATTATGTTACCTTTTTTTTCTTTTTCTTTTTGTACCAGATTTTTTTTACTTGAATTTTTTTTACTCTTATTTTTTTTTTACCTCGTGTTATTATGTTGTTATTGTGCTTTTTTTTACTTTTGATTTTTTTACGACTTTGATTTTTTTTTTTCTCTTTTTTTACCACATGTTATTGTACTGTTATTGTTATTCCGCTGTTATTCTACTATTACTTTGATTTTTTTTACGACTTTGATTTTTTTTTATCACGCGTTATTGTGCTGTTATTCTACTGTTATTTTGCTGTTATTGTGATGTTATTCCGGCGTCACTTTGATTTTTTTACTACTTTGATTTTTTTACTCTTTTTTTACCGCATGTTATTGTGCTGTTATTTTGGTATTATTGTGATGTTATTCCGGTGCCACTTTGATTTTTTTTACGACTTTGATTTTTTTTTCTTTTTTTTTTACCACGTGTTATTGTGCTGTTATTCTACTGTTATTGTGATGTTATTCCGGTATCACTTTAATTTTTTTACTACTTTGATTTTTTTTCCTACTTTGATTTTTTTACTTTTTTTTACCGCGTGTTATTGTGCTGTTATTCTATTGTTATTGTGATATTATTCCGGTCTCACTTTAATTTTTTTTACTACTTTGATTTATTTTTTCTCTTTTTTACCACGTGTTATTGTGCTGTTATTGTGTTATTACTCCGGTGTAACCATTAATAATTAATAACTATATGCTTGGAACCTTGTGGAGTATGATAGGGTGTTCATGCTCGACGCCGACAACCTTTTCCTCCAAAAGACCGACGAATTGTTTCAATGTGGCCAATTTTGTGCTGCATTCATCAACCATAACAGCATCACCAACTCACTCCGTATTTTTAGTTCATCGAGTTTGGTGAGAATTATACGTCTGTTGTCATTTTCTTTTCACAGCTGAAATATTGTTTGATGGCTGTTTCACCTATTCTTACTTCTCTTTCTCGGGCCGAAACAAAAGAACTGCAATCACTGCCTACACTTGAAGGTTCCGACTTGGGGCTTTGATATGATGACGATCTCCAAGTGGGATTTTGAGAACCACCGGGTGCACTTGTGGAAGGCCAAAACCATACATTTTGATTGTATCGTGTCGTCTTACTTGCTGAATATGATGATTGCCGATAATTAGTATACGTGTGATTGGTTAGGGGCACATTGATGTTAGTTTCCTTGCCTATACCAGCGCCCGACCAACCAGTTCCTGCGTATTTCTGTATCACTTGTTCATCGATTGCTGCTTTTCTATGGCTTCGTTGAGCTGCAGATCTACATGAATGCAATTTTGGGTCAATATAGTTCATTTTCAGGTCGGTTATTTGGGATGGCGTCAAAATCAGTAAGCTACTGGTTTGATCGGCCAACTTTGCAAAAATGTGTGTACATACCTAGTGACTAACGGCCTGCCATGGTTCTCATGCCAGAGACGAGCCACAGAAATATCACTTTCTGTTATAGTCTGCATAAGATCTCAGTGTTTCAGAATTTCATCTACCGAATCAAAATGCTCAAGAAAATAAGAAGTTTAAGAGGACTAATTCCTACCTTTTGGGGGAGTAGAACGCCTTCCAGCACGCGAGGTGTTCGCAAACTTGCAACAGGTAGCTTAAAATTGCAGCACCTAGAGAAAGACACCCCCAAAGAAAAGTCATTCATATGGAGAGTTAATGGTTAAAACATACATGTGTGCCTCAATGACTCCCGCATGTGGCGAATAATAATTTTTGGATGACTCAAGAAGAATATTGTCATAAAACACACTAGTACTATGCTATTCCACAACAGAAGTATAGAGAGTTTAACGAGGCAAAGTACAAGAAATCGTAAGACTATAAACCGTAGTCGAGTATAGTTTTAGAAAAAAAATACTCTGTAGCTCACCTAATGGGTTCTTCACGAACACCAGACTGAAATTCCTCCCTCTTTTTATTATGCTCAACTATATAGTCCAAGATCACTTCTGTGCAGCTGTGAAATGAAAGTTGACAAGGCCGTCTGGAACTGCAAAAGCTCAATTTATTCCAAACAATCCAAACCAACACAGCTTAGTTATAATTGGAATCGACACAAAGCCACCATAGTTACCCACCATCAATTCGTTAACCACCAATTAAACCACCAAGGCAGCGAGCTCGAATACGAATACGAATACGAATTACTATTTGAATTGTTTTTGCTTTGATTTGGAGATTTCGATGAACGCTTGTTTGATCCGATGCCTAAGTCCAAATCAAATTTGTTATATTTGGAATTCATATTGATTGGATTTTATATTTAATAAAAAAGAATGCTGTTGATAAGATATTGAAGTGTATAATTTATGGAGAGAGAGAGAGAGAGGGGTTGAAGATGATTTTTCAATGGGTTTTGACAGGGAGTATTGTTTGTTTTTAATTTGTGGGTTGTGTTTGATTTTTAATTTTATCTCAGCCCTTGATTTCCTTTGATTTAGTGGCTGAAATTTTTCCAACTCACAACTCACCGTAAGAACCCAACTCACGAGATCCCGCCTATATATATATATATATATATATATATATATATATATATATATATATATATATATATATATATATATATATATATATATATATATATATATATAGAGAGAGAGAGAGAGAGAGAGAGAGAGAGAGAGAGAAAGAGAGAGAGAGAGAGAGAGTTAGGTTCTTGTAAGTTTTGGTTCTTAGGGTGAGTTGTGAGTTTGGAATATCTCAGCCACTAGATTATATTAGAGATGAATGGTCAAGATCTAATCTTACCTGTCATATAAAATCACTGTCATTTCCTTATTTTCTCTTTTTTCTAGTGCTACCTTGTTTTTTTTTTTTACCTTAATTTTTTTTATCTCGTGTTATTATGCTTTTTTTTTACAACTTTGATTTTTTTTCTCTTAGGTTTTTCTCTAATTTTCTCATTATGTTACCTTTTTTTCTTTTTCTTTTTGTACCATAATTTTTTTTACTTGAAATTTTTTTCTCTTATTTTTTTAAATCGTGTTATTATGCTGTCATTGTACTTTTTTTTTAACTTTGATTTTTTTTTTTTCTCTTTTTTTTTTTTTTTTACCACATGTTATTGTGCTGTTATTGTTATTCCACTGTTATTGTGATGTTATTCTGCTGTCACTTTGATTTTTTTACGACTTTGATTTTTTTTTTTTACCACGTGTTATTGTCTTTGTTATTCTCTTTGTTATTCTAACATTATTGTAATGTTATTCCGGTGTCACTTTGATTTTTTTTACTACTTTGATTTTTTTTACTATTTTGATTTTTAACTCTTTTTTTTACCGCATGTTATTGTGTTGTTATTCTGGTATTATTGTGATGTTATTCCGGTGCCACTTTGATATTTTTTACGACTTTGATTTTTTTTTTTACCACGTGTTATTGTGTTGTTATTCTACTGTTATTCTGCTGTTATTGTGATGTTATTCCGGTGTCACTTTAATTTTTTTACTCGTTTTTTACCACGTGTTATTGTGTCGTTATTCTGGTGTTATTGTGATATTATTTCGATGTCACTTTGATTTTTTTTTAATACTTTGAAACCCGACAAGGAAACCCAACAAATTTAGCTACCAATCGTGACAATCAAGTTGCACCAATCAAAGAGTACGCACGACTCACTAAACTCGTCATGAGACAGTTATATTACTAATCTCATGTTGTTTATGAAATACCTTATTCAACACGAAGGCAACCAATTAATAAACTTTTGATTATGAACATCTAACAACCTCACCAAGGTTAACTTGAAGAGAAAAGAATAGAGAAACGTTCTTAGAAAAAGAACATTGGTCGGAATACTTGAAACGAAATTAATCAGCCATGACAAGCTAAATAGAGTGACGATACTTACGAAATTAATAAAACATTGAAAGGACGCTTGTCAGGGAAATTGATAAGCCTTATCTAATCTTCATATTACGGTTGTCAGGGTTTAAATGTTAGTAAGTTGCACATTTTTCCCACCCCCACCAACAATCATTCTAAATTAAAAAACCACCTACCACAATAGGCCATAGCCACCAAAATCGTCATACTTCCAACAAATATTCACTTATATTCTATCCAATAACTTCACTCATTGGTTTCGTCCGTTCAGCCGCTTAGACAACCACCAACCCTTCTAATTTAAATAGAATCTGAAGCCTTTCTTGACACACTGTCATTTTCACCATCGGATCGAAACCTAAGAGGATTGGTGTAACCTTTGTCGCGGGTCAAAAACTTTTGTGCACGATTGACATTAAGAAAAAGGTTGATGAAATCGATTAATGAATCATGATTAAATGGAGGGAAAAAAAAAAGGGTTGAGGAGTTGATTGACATGGAAGAAGGGTGACCAAAGGATGGAGCAATGGAGTATACTGGATTGGAGGTAGTTGAAAAAAAAGAAGGTTGAGGAGTTGATTGTTAAGCATTTAAGCGGCGAGAATTTCGTAGGTAGGAATAATTTTTGGAGGAGATGAATGATTAATTAATAATTTAACGATATTCTCGGAAGCAAAGCTAATTAACCAGCGGTGGCGTTTGATATCATTTACCTTTTTTTTTATTATTACAATTTTTATTAGATTTAATCTTAGCCATCTATTTCTCTTTATTAAATGGCTGAGACTTGTGAGCACACAAACTCACAACTCACCTTAAGAACCAAACTCACGAGATCCCGCCTCTATATATATATATATATATATATATATATATATATATATATATATATATATATATATATATATATATATATATATATATATAGAGAGAGAGAGAGAGAGAGGATTTCTAATGAGTCCTTCTCAATTGAGTCCATAAGTCCTTCTAAGGGCCATTGGATGGACTCATTGGATGGTTGAGATGAATTTGATTAAGGGCTATTAAAAAGAAAAGGAAAAAAAATGTGGATGGTTGGATTGAGATGGGTGGTTGAGAATTACCAAAAAAATTACCACTAATCAAATTTCTATACACTAATTAATTTTTCTTTCTCTCTCTAGCCCCTAATTAATCAGTTTTGAGTTTTAGATTTCAGAAGTGTAAATGTAATGTTGTATGAGTTTTACAAGTGTAAATGTGACGGAAATTTTGAATTTATATAATTTTAACATTTTACAAGTGTAAATGTGATGTTTTACGAGTGTAAATGTAACATTTTAAGAGTGTAAATTTAATTTTTTGTGACGGAAATTTTGAATTTATATAATTTTAACATTTTACAAGTGTAAATGTGATGTTTTACGAGTGTAAATGTAACATTTTAAGAGTGTAAATTTGATTTTTTTTTTTACGGAAATTTTGAATTTATATAATTTTAACATTTTACAAGTGTAAATGTGATGTTTTACGAGTATAAATGTAACATTTTAAGAGTGTAAATTTAATTTTTTGTGACGGAAATTTTGAATTTATATTTATATAATTTTAACATTTTACAAGTGTAAATTTGATGTTTTACGAGTGTAAATGTAACATTTTAAGAGTGTAAATTTGTTTTTTTGTGACGGAAATTTTGAATTTATATAATTTTAACATTTTACAAGTGTAAATGTGATGTTTTACGAGGGTAAATGTAACACTTTAAGAGTGTAAATTTGATTTTTTGTGACGGAAATTTTGAATTTATATAATTTTAACATTTTACAAGTGTAAATGTGATGTTTTACGAGTGTAAATGTAACATTTTAAGAGTGTAAATTTGATTTTTTTTTTACGGAAATTTTGAATTTATATAATTTTAACATTTTACAAGTGTAAATGTGATGTTTTCCGAGTGTAAATGTAGTATTTTAAGTATAAATTTGAAGGTTTAAGATTGTAAATTTGGTCCTTTGAGTGTGACTTTGGTCCTTTATAAGTGTAACTTTAGTCCTTTACGAGTAAAACTTTAGTCCGACTACCAACAAACACCACCACCGTCGTCCTCCACCACCAACTCATATCCACAAAAATATATTAGTGCAAATCTATATAAATTTAACAAGTGTAAATGTACAAATATATGAGTGTAAATGTAAAGAAATATGAGTGTAAATGTAAAAATTATGAGTGTAAATGTAAAGAAGTACGAGTGTAATTGTAAAGAAATATGAGTGTAAATCTGAAAAATGCGTGTAAATGTAAAGAAATATAAGTGTAAATGTAAAGAAATACGAGTGTAAATGTAAAAAATATGAGTGTAAATCTGAAAAATGCGTGTAAATGCAAAAAAAATATGAGTGTAAATGTAAAGAAATGTAAAGAAATGTGAGTGTAAATGTAAAGAAATGTGAGTGTAAATCTGAAAAATGTGAGTGTAAATGTAAAGAAATACGAGTGTAAATGTAAAGAAATATGAGTGTAAATGTAAAGAAATAGGAGTGTAAATGTAAAGAAATATAAGTGTACATTTTAAAAAACCAGATCTGAAACCACTACAGTGTACCTTTAACGTAATAAAATACAAGTGTAAATCTGGAAAAAAAAATATAACGAGAGAAATTTAACAAGACGAGCTTTTAAAATATAAAACAAATCAATATTTAAAATACGAAATCTGAAAAAAATATATACTTCCTATTTTCCAGATCCGTGTTTGAATATGAACAAAACCGTCTTGAACATAAATAATGACCAACAACAAACCAAAACACCAATTTTCAAACATAAGCAAAACAAAACACACAATTTATTATTTGAAAAGCACAAAAATGAACACTCGTAAA
The DNA here is from genome assembly GCF_048544455.1 of Silene latifolia. Lineage (NCBI taxonomy): Eukaryota > Viridiplantae > Streptophyta > Magnoliopsida > Caryophyllales > Caryophyllaceae > Silene > Silene latifolia. The sequence continues at coordinate 444,600,044 of NC_133538.1, read as the reverse complement.
ACAACAAAAAGGCTAAAAATCTGAAAAGCACAAAAATGAGAAAGAGAAAAAATGGGGGAGGATGTGGCAAGAACATGCCGACAAAGACATGTGATTTGAAACTAAACTAAACAACTTTGTTCAGCTAAAGAATAAAAATCGCCAGAACACGCCACTTTTTTCTATATTCTTCTTTATTCTCTTTATAGCTAAACAACTTCAGCACTCATAGTTAAAGAACACGCCACTTTCTTCTTTATTTTTCCAAATCGGAAATGGAAACATAAGAAATCAGAAAAAAAAGAAAAAGAAAAAAAAAGAAAAAAAAGGTTGTGGAGCCGCGACGGAGAGAGGAAGGAGGGAGCAGGGGTTGTAGTGGCAGTCGGAAATGGTGGTGGGTTGGATGCAGGCAGGGGGTGCCGTGGTGTTGGTTGGAGAACGAAAACAAGAGGACGGTGGGTCGTGGAGGTCGGAGTGGTAGTCGGGGGGTGTTTCAGATCTGGAAATGGTGGGTGTGGGTGAGCCGCGAGGCGTGGTGGCAGGGGTGTCAAGGTGGTGCGTGGTGGTGTCATGGTGGTCTCAGATCTGGAAAAAAAGGAGAAGGGGAGGGTGATGCGGGTTGTGGTTGTTTATTTTGGGTGGTTGTCGGGTTGTTCTTGTGGATGTTGTGGGTGGTTGTCGGGTTGTTCTTGTGGTTGTTTGTTGTTTTTTTTTTTTTTTTGAATTTTTAGGTTTTTGGAATTGTTTTGGTTTTTTGGGTTTTAGAGAGATGAGGGGAATGATATTTGTGTGATAGGAGAGAGAAGTGAGTGGAAAAAGAAGGCTTATATAGTGAAATTAGGAGGTTGATTAGTGATGGTAGTGAGGGAAAGTGATTAATTAGTATCAATCCCCTCCATTTAGCATTAATCCATCATGTTTTTGCGTAAGTATCAATATATCATACTCTCTTCCTCAGTTTATTGTTTTTATCATTTTTGTTGGTTATTTGGTGTATATTATGTGATTTTACATTCATGACTGTCATTTTCTAAGTATTTGGTGATGTGGATAGTTACAAAGACAACAAATGGTGGTTGTGAAGTCGTACAGTATTGAACTTCGAATAACCCTCAACTAACAACATGGTATTCATATGATTAAACAAATGATGGTTACTACTTACGGATTACGGAGTATAGTACGGAGTACAACATGAGTTGGTTTGATTATAAAGTTTCTTTTGTATGTAATTAATCAATTAATATGATTTAACTAATTTTTTTCCCCAAAATTGTTATGCTAACTATTGATTTTTACTATTCACCCAACTTCGTCTAATGTTTTAGTGCTCATAAAGTTATCAACAATCATTAAAAGCTTACGAAATATTGTACATTTAAGTGTCGCAATCACAAAAGAGGAGTAATAATAGGGCTAATTTGGTCAATTAGCTAATTAAAGGAGAGATACATAAGAAAACATAAACATTCAATGGGAACGGCTCAAAACGGAATACGCAAATAATTTAATGGGACGGTAAAGGTATGATTTCTCAAATCCATAGTCTATTCGCTAAGACAATACGGAGTACAAGCTATATTGGAGTAACAAAATACTTGGTATCAATTTTCAAGTTGGAGATAGATCAGCATTCTGGAGAGATGAACTTATCTTTTAATTTTAATTGAGAAAAATGTTATTTTAATTGAATAAAACACAAATGATATTATTTATCACATATATATTAGTTGGGAAAAACAATATAAATGTTCGCCTTTTTCAATTTAAATGTAATTAAGATTACTACGGACGATCTAAAGAAGTAGCACATCGCACGAATAATTCTCAAAGTTTAGGTCATCACATGACGTTCAAACTTCAAAGTATGATTAAAATAGTTACAAGAGATCTAACAAGTGGCCCGTGCATCGCACGGGCATTAAATCTAGTATATACTTAAAAGAGGAACTTTTCGAGCGATATTAGTGGCTATAACTTTTGCATATTATCTACAGAAATAAAATATTTAGAACAAATTATACGTATATATATTTAGATAATTAGAAAAATCAATGAGAGTCCTATAGCATCTGAGATAAGGTTCAGGAAATCAATCAAAATTATATTACGTCTTCAATTACTACTAGGGCACTATTTGCGAATTACATATTTAGTCTTCCAAACAATAGTTTCGTTTATAATTCATTAACTATTTTCTTTGTAATAATTTAATTTATAGAGTATTTGGTTAGCAGATGTGTTTGGGTTCTTTCAGGGGAAAAGGGAAGGGACTGAGACAGGGTGACCCTCTTTCACCCCTCCTTTTTACTCTTTGTTTAGAGTATTTGAGTAGGGTTCTGCTGGTTACTCAGAAGCACAAGAGTTTTAGGTTTCATCCTTTATGCAAAAAGGTGGGACTCTCCCATCTTTGTTTTGCGGATGACCTGATTCTTTTTTGTAAAAGGGAGAGGGGATCTTTGAATTGTTCTTGAATGTTTTCTCTCTTTTTCTAAAGCCTGCAGTGTCCGAGATGAATAGGGATAAATCGAGTTTTTCTTTGCAATGGGATGGCTTTGGGGCTTATTCGGGAGTTAGAGCAAAGCTCTTTGGTATGAAGAGAGGAAGTACTCCTTTTAAATACCTTGGTGTGAGTGTTTCCCCCAAACGTTTGTCAGTGTTGGACTGCCAGTGTTCGGTGGATAAGATTGTAAGTAGAATCGGAGCTATAGGGTCTAGACATCTCTCCTATGCTCTGCACAATTACTGGGCTCGCATTTTTATTATCCCCAAGATCGTCATCAGCAGATTGACTCTATTTGCAAAGATTTCTTGTGGTATGGGAAAACAACGAGAGACGATCCTGCTTTGGTGGCTTGGTAAAAGTTGTGTAGACCAAAGAAGAAAGGTGGCCTTGGTTTTAAGAATTTATTGCTGCGGAATCAAAATTTGTCATTGCAAAGTATGTGTGGTGGATAGAGAACAAAGAGGATCGTTTATGGGTAAAATCGGTTCATGCAATTTACATCAGAGAAAAAGTTTGGTGTGACTATGAACCTACCATTAATTCAAGTTGGTCCTGGCGTAAGATTTGTCATACAAAGAACCTAATGAAGCCTCTTTTCTATGATGAGACATGGAGAGCATGCGGGTTCCCTACACTATCGGGATGGGTTACTCTTGGCTACTTCGATTATGATGATGTTCCCTGGTTCCCTGTTGGATTAATAAATGGGTGATGCCCAAACATGGTAGAACAGTGTGACACAAGACACAGTGCAGGGTATGAATATTATTGATCTAACCTTGAGTGTTATCTATGTGGGAGTGTTCTTGAGAATCATAACAATTTATTCTTCCATTGTGAGTATAGTAAACAATGCGGTAAGTGTGTTTTTATTTGGTGTGGTATTAATCTTCCTATCAGGAATTGTGTGCGGTGGTGGAGCTCCCAAAGGTTTAGATCCTTATGCAAGAAGCGGGTTATAGGAGTTATTTTGGTTTGCATTGATCTATCATGTGTGGAAGAGTAGAAATAGATGTCGTCTTTGATTTGGTGTTGCTTAGACTGGTGGTAGCTTTGCAGATTAGGAATGATGTTAGGCTACGGCTGCGGTCTTGTAAGCTGAATAGTAAGAAGGTAGAGGTACTTAATTGGGTGGATAAAATTTGTAGTTACTAAAGAAGTTATGTTATAACTATGCCTTAATATTGTATGTTTGGCGAATTTGAGCTTTTAATGATAACTTTACATTTTCCCAAAAAAAAAAAAAGAGTATTTGGTTAGCTATTTTCTTCGTAATTTTGTTGATTTCTTTGTCATATATAATAAAGGAAGATTAGTTGAGTGATTATCTTAGGAAAAAAAAGAGTGCTTTTACTAAATGGTAAATAGCTTTTGACCTGAAGTTTTTTAGTTTATCAATTCGTACCAACTTTTATGCTCGATCGATGTGTTATGATGTATTATAACAGACATAATAGTGATTAATGGGCGATAGCGGATGGGTAATAGAAGGGTGAAGCGGTTGTGGTTTTTAGAATGAGCAACTCTCCATTAAGGAGAAATATTTTTTAAAATATATGTTGGTATATATGGTATGTATCATGGTGTACGAGTTTTATGGACATGCTAGCATACTCGAAAACTTTGTCAACTGCATTTTTGCTTAGTAAAAAAGAAGCGTGAATGAGAGAATGCATAGCCCTTCCAAGTATAGAACTTTGCATTAAATCTTATGTCAAAGCCATATGTATATCAGTATATCCAATATAGTGAGTATTTACTATTGATTGGCGGAATTGAGGACATTGTTCATCATGAGTTACATGGATACCTCTGTCCTAATGGAGACTAGCTGAATATGATATACTTGCAATAAGGAATAAGCTGATTCTCTCAAGAGTTCTCTCAAGAGTCCGTTTTCTCAAAGGCCAAGATCGCATATCGCTATAATTTAACGGGTCTATATTTATGAATAAAAATAAAGAAATAAATGAATACTGTATAAACTAAGCAGTTTATACTGTCCGCCATTCTCATTCTTAATGAGAATTTGAAATTGCATGTGTATTACAATTATATCAAAGTCAACACATTTTCGATGGAAATTTCGTAATATAAAAAGAATTCAACAAATTATATATAGTGTATATGTGTAGACACCTCGTTTCTGCACCTCCCGCAAACCACCCGGTGATGATTGGGCCGCATGTTTGGTACGCGGAACGATTTGTGAAAATTCGTAAGTTTATCGTCAATTGATCGCTCAAACATTTATGTCTACCTCTTGGTTGTCATCTAGGTGTCATTACGGTCGTTTTGGCAGTAATTAGAGTACATTTGGAGTCCGGGCCTAAAACCGTCTTCATTTTCTGATAACCGTTAAATCCCGAGTCAGGATGTTCTGGAATGTTCCGGATATTTCTATTCCATATTTTTATAAATATTTCACAATCTTTATCCTTTGGTAAACAATTTCCCGTAATATTCACATAAAATATTAAGGAAAACCGAATTATTCCGTCCTTCCATAATTCAAACACGGAAATATTTCTTCCGCAGGAGGAAACCACTTGGGAACAGATGCAGCAGGTGCTGCGCCTCTTCCAAGAGAGGCAGTGGCAGCTGCGCCTCTTCCCAGGTCCTTTTCTGAGTAATTTTCGTATCTTTTTCATATCTTTCCGAGATTCACTTCCAAAGACTCTCCGAAACCCTAAATTCTTTCACGTGATTAGTATAAATAGGAGCCTTCGCTCCTCATATTTCTCACGCGAGTGTCCGCCCTTCTCTTCTCCCTTTGCATTCTAGACCTTTGTTCTTACTTTTTGGCGTCTACGTGCTTGAACATTTGACCACGTAAGCTCGGATCCTTCTGAGTACCAGCCTCGTTTGCATGACCGACCAATTTGACCAACTCCACATCAACAACTTAATTAATCTAATCGTTTTCCTCTTACGAGGGCACTTTTATATTTGCATTATAGTTCGAGTCGAGCATCACTAATCGATAACTTAGTCCTTCTCGTTTCGTCAAACATGTAAGTCTGAGGGTGTATAATCTCTCTTTTATTTATTGTTATTTACTTTTTGTATCACTAATGTAAGGTTTATGTCGAAAATACTTGTTAAAACCGATTTATAAAACCTCGTTTAAAACCTTTTTACGGATTACCAGAAAACAAACCGTCGAGAAACGACGCAGCAACTGCTGCGCCTCTTCGAAGGAGCGTAGTACCTGCTGCGCCTCTTCGTGAGGCTGCCGCAGTTCCTGCTTCCTTTCTTCTTCCTTCGTCCTCTGTAATTCGTCTTCTTCGTTTGTTTTTGCTAATTCTTTGGTACAATAACATAGTAATTTCACATGTACATAATTTATCATCATTAGTATATAATTTGTCATTTAAATTCGACTTAAATCCCAAGAAATCCAATATTTGCGGGTTTTCGTCATTAAACTCAATCCGGGTTGTAGAAATTCGATTTGTTCATATTGAGTTTCTAGAATTCGACCTTTGATATATTTCCATCTGTCTATCCGTCATTAATTCGTTATTAATTCATCATGTTTAGTCTATTTTGTTCACCTATGTCGCTAATCAATCATTCTTCCATATAATTCATTCGTATCCGTCTCATCCATGTTTACTGCTTTTTGACCATCATTCACATGTAAATAACCTGATAATCACTTCTATCCGAGTATATATTATAAATCAATCATTAAATTAACCCACGAACATTAACGATTTGCAGTTCCGGCTTCACAGCCAGAATTCACCCTTGGAACAGACGCAGCATCTGCTGCGCCTCTTCCAAAGGGCGCAGTCCTGCTGCGCCTGTTCCAGGTTGAGTTCTGTCTCTGAATTCCGTTGTTGCTTGACCTAGTTTAACTAGCTTATGTATTAATGGACTATTATTCGTATTATCACCCACTGATCTGTTCGTTAACTCTTCCTTTTATTCTTTTTCTCAAATCATCCGTTTTAAAGGTATTTTCGACATAAATCAATGAACCCAATGTAATTATTGTAATTTTCATTATTGTAATTTTGTTTATTATATTTATCATATTTCTTGTATCATTTGTATGCCTTCACATGTAATTGAGCATTAAATCCTACTTCGACATTAATTGTATGCTAAATTGCGTGTTCACCAACTTAGTTAAATCTTCGCATGTTAGGATTTAAACGTTGGATGTTGCATTGCATGCATATAAATCGACAATATATCGAGTATAGACAATTTTCCTACTCATTAGTAGAGGCCGCTATCGAGGCGGGCGAGATTAGGTGTTCGATCAAAAGAGCTTCCTAATACGTACCCTCACCCCTTACTCCAGATCTCTGTGAACATCCGTGTTCATTGGCATCCACGAGAGTCATTCTCGACATAGAATGCTAAGGGTAACGAGTTCTTGGTGTTCATGTCACTACTTTGTGTCTTGACATGACACGAGGTATTCAAACGGTTCCAATTTCCCATAAAAATTGGTGGCGACTCCACAATATGCAAACGCTTGTTTCCCAAGCGCCCCCGTGGCCCATTGTTCACAGTTTGGCGACTCCGCTGGGGATAATACACTTACGTGTAGCCAAAAGGGTGAAACTTGAACAAGGTTAGGGAATAGTTTGTACAAGACAATTGTCGGTTTTCATAACTCGGTCTTCCTAGACCGTTTTATTCGGCCTTCCTAGGCCCAACCCAACCCATTTGACCAATCGTCCCGTCTAAACGGTCCTAATTCTTATTTGGGCCTAAGGATGGATAGCGATTGACGTCGTCCATACCATGGTACTTACTCTTGTTTGTATCAAGGACTTTCACTACTTGAGGAAATGGACTAGGAATCGGCCTTACTCTTGTTTGGTACGAGCCCTCTCCACAGACTTCGGGTTTGATTGTTCGGTATGGCAACCCACCCTTTAAACCAAAACCCTTTTAAATGCACTCAGCATCCCGTTATAATAAATATTTGTACCTTACGTGATCACCATTTCTAAACGAAACCATGACGATTTTTGTAAAATCAAAATCCCTTTTTTCTTAAATGTAAATTTCGAAAAAAAAAGGCCAATGATTAGCGCAGAACCAGTCAAAACTCTGTCCAAGTGTTGAGTCAAACTTCGGGCCTAAAACCCATTTCAAAACTAAATACAAAACAACAACAACAACAACAACAACAACAACAACAACAACAACAAAAAATGAAAAAAAAAAAAAAAACAAAACAAAAAAACAAAACAAAAAAACGTAAAAAAAAAAGAGTCCAAAAAAAAATCCAAAAAAAAAATCCAAAAAAAAAACCCAAAAAAAAAAACAAAAAAAAAACGTTTTTTAAAAACAAAAAAAAAAAACCAAAAAATTTTCCATCATGTAAATGTAAATGTGTAAATTCAATTGGGCTAAGTTAGAGTCAAAATTCAAACCGACTATGTCCTAGTCGGAACTCTGTCGAGTCATAAACTCGTCTTCCTTTACATTTTGGGTCTTTTCAAAATTCAAGTCAAGTCCTAAGGCGTCACGCCGTCATTTTGGACTACCTACCCCAATTCAATTAGGAGCTAAACATTTCCACACCTCGACTCACACACTCGAGGCTAACACATCGAGTCATTCCAATATCCGTTTCTTGAATTCTCCTAATGACACGTTCGGGACACACATACCCGAACCTCGAGTCAAGTCTGTCTTAAACACACAAATTAGAATCAACACGTGTCATCAATTCCGTCAATAAGGTCAATCATATAAGGTTTACGCTGTCAAAGTCAACACTCGAGTCTAAAATTATAGTCAAGCACCGTGAATTCAAACACGAGAAGTCGCTCACGACGTTTCACGAAATCACGAGTCAAGTCTAGATTTATCATCTTGTCCTTTCCTTTGTTTGTTGCCTTAGTATGCGTGATCCCATGTCGAATCGAGTTTTAATGCGCGTCATTTCTGTCGAGTAGGAATCCAGCAAGTTCTGTCAATCAACAAAGTCACGAAGCAGATCAAGCCACAATCACCGTGTCTCTCCAAGACGTTTATGCCATGGTCCTATGAGTTCAAGCTACAGTGAAAAATTTGAGCATTCGCGTCCTCACCCTTGAGAATGGAATGGTGGAAAAGAACATGCCAACTAGGGAAACCTCTAGTCTAGGTCATCCAAATCTTACCTCTTGCAATAACCATCGTCCTAGAAAGCCAAAAACAGCTGAAAGGAAACCTGGGAGGCATCAAAGGGTGCTTACCAATTTAGGCATGTCTTATGCCGATGCTTTGAAGAGACTCTCTGTCCAAGGCAAGCTACATCCAATAGGGCCAACTCCGGATCCACCTTTAGAGAAACAGGTGAACCTCTGGAAGGGCAACAAATACTGAAGAGTGTTTTCTCTTGAAACACACCATCTAAGATATGATCGAAGTGGGCAAGCTTCCTAAGCCACCTTCTGTCGGAAAATCCAAGAAAATCGACCCTCTTGGGTCTAATATCATTAAGCATGATGAAGAACCATCTCTAGATTGTTCTCATCTCCTCAATCATTATGATGATAAAGAAATCAATGTCCTCGAAGATGAAGATATCCAAAATGGAATGCTCATGCTTTCCATTACCTTCAACAATAAATTCTCCAAAATAGAAGGAGCCATTGATAATCTAAACTTCCGACTTTCCAACATGGAGAAACAGTTTGCTGAAATGAGTAAGAAGCTTGATGCCCGACCTCTCAAGATGAAAAGTGTCCAGACAAACCCTCAGCTTGACAGTCTTAAGGAGAAAGCAACAAATGGACAATCTATTCCTAGTTCTTCTCATCCAAGAATCAAAATCAACAAAGGCAACCTCATGGAGCCTTCGGGGTCATTTACAAAGGCTTCCGAAAATAAGGGCACACCTCCTAGGAATTTACCAACATTGGTATTACATACACCGATGCCCTTCAGAGACTCATGGAGCGACGAATGTTGAAGTCTATAGGACCTACGCCTAACCCAGAGAAGAAATCCAAGTTTTGGGATGAGAATGCCTACTACAAATACCATAGAGGCAAGAGGCATGATACAGAGAAATGTTACAAATTAAAAAACGACATTCAGGATATGATCGAAAGTGGGGAATTGTCCCTCTCGACCCTTAACTCACATGGCAGGTTAGGCAATCCTCATGGATATACCACTTATCAAGAAACTTTTCTTGACTATTACCCTTTCAATGTTCCCAATGACGAAGATGAGGTGCTCAAATCGGTGAATGCTCAAAGTCAGATGCCGAAGCCAGTTGCTGGAAGGGAAAATGCTCAAGCATGGGCCGATGATTACGATTCTAGGTCTAAGATCGCGTCAAAGTCCGGGTCCGAGTCCGAGTCTTAGGCTTTCTATCTCATATTTGTTCTAGTATCTTTCTCCATTTTCATTCCTAGTGACAACCTGGGGGCTGTCCCATGAGTCACGTGTCTTCTCATATCTATGTTAAATACATTTATTATCCATTTTAATAAAAGCACACTCTTCAATCCACATATTCTATTATATCTCTTCCTTTACCCTTTTCCTGTGACAACGAGAATTGGTTTGAGACATTTTTTAAAATGACAACAACAACACATGACAATCAATGTGAGTGCACTTATATGATGTTCCGTTCAAAGTTGTAGAGGATCTGAAACTCCGTGTTCTTTTCTTACCTATTCTATGTCTGGCAATAGAAACCACAATATAACCCTAGTTTAGGACAAGCATATCTCAAGAGATTCTAGGACGAATCCAGACCATCTCCCTTGTTGACAATCCATGACGGAAGGCAAGCCCATTCCCCACAATAAACAATCCGTGTTACGAAAACCAACCCGTTTCACACCAAAGGTGCTAGTCTGACCCAAATCCATGGTAACAAGCAAATCTAGTCGATACGAGCCATGATCAAAGACAAAGGCTCAATTAAGAGAAATAACCAAAGTCAATATCCAAGGCCACAATTATGCCCATAATCCAACACAAAAGAGTAAAAAAAAAAAGGCTCAGTCAAGCAAGTCAATGTCAATATCCAAGGTCAAAGTTATCTTCAAAAACCCGAATCAAGAATCTAAGCAAAAGCCGAGATATATTCCTGACCAAGAATCCAAATCTGAATCAAGAACAAGCCTAGAATCAAATGTTATACAGAATACTGCTGAAGTCTAGGTAGAATCAAGACATCAATGAAGATGGTCATTTAGCACTCTCACTTAGCCTTTCACACATCACACATCCTAAGTCCTTCTCGAGACCGTTACAAAGAGATGGTTAGGAATTTTGAGAATCCTCTCAAGCTCGTCAAGTATACCCATCCTTTAGGGCCAAGACATGGAAACTTGATCCCACGTCATTTTAACCTACCTCTATGTGCTGAGGCTATATCAAGACAAGAGACTCCATTTCCAAGCCACATTACAAGCCATAATCCCATCAAGCCTTAACACCACAAAATCAAGCTCCAGAGATTTGTTCATCCAAGCCTCTTATGTCCAAGCTCCACATTCCAAATATCCAATCCAGTTTCACCTTGACCCAGACACGGAGTCTTCAAATACTTTGATACCTAGGACGGGACATACCCATATCATCCTTAGGGTCCACTTTTAGGTGTGTTCACACGACAAGGAAATTTTTACAAACTTAATTATACCTCTTTGGTCCATGATCAGAGGGAGTTATCTCAAATCAATTCTTCGAGTCACCAAAGGAATATACTCTCCTGACCCATGCACTTTAAGGTCCTAACAACTTGGCTTAGGTACACACTTGAACTACGAGCATGGTTTGATTTCACCTTTTCAGGTGGATACGTAGGCAGTCCTTTCATACACAAGAAGGATACAACCACAACACCCAAATAAAATTAACCAAACCTCAGAACTACGATCTGGTTTTATTTCACTTCACGTGAATACGTAGGCAGTCTTCATGGACACAAACATCCCCACTTCCAACTTTCAATCTCAATTATCAACCATACCAACCATCAACTTTCAAACTCAATTACCATCCATTTCCCATAACATCCCTTCCACAACCATTTTTACCTATTTACTGGGGGCTCCTTCTTGTCGCCCAGTCTTCTTTTTACCAAATTCCAGAGTCATCTTCTCATCCTGGGGGCTTCTCTTCCGAGATGCCACCCTTCCTTTATTCCTCTCTCATTTAAGTCTATAGCTAGTGCTCGGTCTGGACAATGGCAAAGGTCTTAGATCGATTCTCCAAGTTATCGTGCCTCAAGAGGGCTCTCTTTTATAGCGAGCGGCAGCAAAAGATGTCCAAGTCTACAGATGATCCATGGCTCATGCCTTACCTTTATATGCCTTCATCATTCTTGCAATTCTTCTACCTTTGGAACTGATACGCCTTGTCACCTATATTTGGCTAGGGGTTGCGCATACTTAAACAAAGTCTGTCAAAGTCATCCATGTATCGCGTCAAATCTAAGTTAGTGTCGCGTCAGTCCAACCTAAGTCTACATTTCACGTCCTAATAGGTCCGTGTCATGTCAAGTCCTATGTCTAAAGCCCATTTGAATATGCATAACGCATTACAAACGACAAACTTCTTTGAACAAGTTTTAAACAACTTTTAAAAAGCAACGACTTTTGCAAGCCTATGTGTTCCCTCATTCGAGGTCCATGTAATAATTGCTTACGTGCATATATTAGATTGCATTCTTGTGTGGCTACTAACCATGCAGGTAAGTATCAGAAACAGTACTTTATCAAGACCTCGCTTGCCACAACGAGCGAATACTCTTTGACAGGTGTTTCGACACACCTCTATTCTGTTCCCCCAACGAGAGTACACGGACATACATTCCCTTTCGAGACATGGAGATCAGTTCCCAAGATTTATTCCCCAATGAGAGTTTGCTTGAGGACAGAAACATGCAGATTTCCTAGAGTAATCACCCAACGAGAGTTTGCTTGAGGACATAAACATGCAGATTCCCTAGAGTAATCACCCAACGAGAGTTTGCTTGAGGACAGAAATATGCAGATTCCCCAAAATCATCGTTTTACTCCCCAGTGAGAATTTGCTTGAGGACAGAGAGAGGCAGATACCTCCAGGTGATCCTTCATATCTTTAGGAAACCCTTTTCAGGATAAACCCTCATATCTTTTAGATAACTCTTTTCAGGATAAACCCTTCAGATCTTTCATAAACTTACCTTCATATCCTTCAGACAACCCTTTAGATAACCTTTGGGATAATCCTTCCTTGAGCCTTCCTCCCTTCAGATAATCCTTTATTTCTTCAGACACTTCAGGATAATCCTTTCAGTAACCTTCAGATAACTCCTTTTCAGTTAAGTCCCCTTTCAGTCCTTTAGAGAGAGTTGTCCTTCAGCCTTTCCTTTAAGGAGATATAGCCTTCAAAGTTAGCCTTCGGAAGTGTTAAGAAGTTTATTCAGAATCCCTGTGACCCCTAGATTCTTACATCCTTAGGTTCATAAACCCATAAATCCTTTTGGAGTTCTCATACCTCAGAAAGCTTAAATGCACGCGTTTAAAACAAGAATTAGTAACCCAGTAAGTTCCTAAACTTAACCCTAGGATCCCAATTCCTCTTAGGTTCACAAGCCTTTAAGTTCCCATACCAGCCGTCCTTTTAGGTTCATATACCCAGGTTCACACACCTAGCTCTTTAGGTTCCCAAACTCCCTAGAGTTCATACACTTCTACCCTTAGGATCATATTCCTTTAGAATCACCTTTTCCTTTTAGGATCATATTCCTTTAGGATCATCACTTCGTTAGAGTTCCTACACTCAAACCTTGATTACCCCTTAAGTTGAACTGATATTTGACCTCCTTCCCGTTGATGTCTTCCTTTAGGGTCCCACACCCTAGCACAATTCTTATATATCTTTTAGGTTTTAACCTTAGCTCCTATGCTTACCCTTAGCTCCTACGCTTACCCTTAGCTCCTACGCTTAACCTTAGCTCCTATGCACCTCCGGAAACATCTCGAGAAAGAAGTCTCAGGTATGATCTCTTCTTATGGCTGGCGAGCCTCCTTACGTAGTCTAATGGACTTTAAACGACCCTCCCCGATATTCGACAGACTCTAAAATGTTCCCGACGACAGGTCCTTGGTTCAAACCCCTTGAACCGCCTCGCGTCGCCATAGTCGTCAGGCTGTAATATTCGATTGACCTGATGGCTATACTTTGACTTTTGCCTTGTCCAAGCCTCAGTCAAAGTGGGGGCTATGTAGACACCTCGTTTCTGCACCTCCCGCAAATCACCCGGTGATGATTGGGCCGCATGTTTGGTACGCGGAACGATTTGTGAAAATTTGTAAGTTTATCGTCAAGTGATCGCTCAAACATTTATGTCTACCTCTTGGTTGTCATCTAGGTGTCATTACGGTCGTTTTGGCAGTAATTAGAGTACATTTGGAGTCCGGGCCTAAAACCGTCTTCATTTTCTGATAACCGTTAAATCCCGAGTCAGGTTGTTCTGGAATGTTCCGGATATTTCTATTCCATATTTTTATAAATATTTCACAATCTTTATTCTTTGGTAAACAATTTCCCGTAATATTCACATAAAATATTAAGGAAAACCGAATTATTCCGTCCTTCCATAACTCAAACACGGAAATCTTTCTTTCGCAGGACGAAACCACTTGGGAACAGACGCAGCAGGTGCTGCGCCTCTTCCAAGAGACGCAGTGGCTGCTGCGCCTCTTCCCAGGTCCTTTTCTGCTAATTTTTGTATCTTTTTCATATCTTTCCGAGATTCACTTCCAAAGACTCTCCGAAACCCTAAATTCCTTCACGTAATTAGTATAAATAGGAGCCTTCGCTCCTCATATTTCTCACGCGAGTGTCCACCCTTCTCTTCTCCCTTTGCATTCTAGACCTTTGTTCTTACTTTTAGGCGTCTACGTGCTTGAACATTCGACCACGTAAGCTCGGATCCTTCTGAGTACCAGCCTCGTTTGCATGACCGACCAATTTGACCAACTCCACCTCAACAACTTAATTAATCTAATCGTTTTCCTCTTACGAGGGCACTTTTATATTTGCATTATAGTTCGAGTCAAGCATCACTAATCGATAACTTAGTCCTTCTCGTTTCGTCAAACATGTAAGTCTGAGGGTGTATAATCTCTCTTTTATTTATTGTTATTTACTTTTTGTATCACTAATGTAAGGTTTATGTCGAAAATACTTGTTAAAACCGATTTATAAAACCTCGTTTAAAACCTTTTTACGGATTACCAGAAAACAAACCGTTGAGAAAGGACGCAGCAACTGCTGCGCCTCTTCGAAGGAGCGCGCGAGACGTCTTTGCGCCTCTTCGTGAGGGCCGCCAGCATTTCGCTTCCTTTCTTCTTCCTTAAATCCTCTCGTAATTTGTCTTCTTCGTTTGTTTTTGCTAATTCTTTGGTACAATAACATAGTAATTTCACATGTACATAATTTATCATCATTAGTATATAATTTGTCATTTAAATTCGACTTAAATCCCAAGAAATCCAATATTTGAGGGTTTTCGTCATTAAACTCAATCCGGGTTGTACAAATTCGATTTGTTCATATTGAGTTTCTAGAATTCGACCTTTGATATATTTCCATCTGTCTATCCGTCATTAATTCGTTATTAATTCATCATGTTTAGTCTATTTTGTTCACCTATGTCGCTAATCAATCATTCTTCCATATAATTCATTCGTATCCGTCTCATCCATGTTTACTGCTTTTTTGACCATCATTCACATGTAAATAACCTGATAATCACTTCTATCCGAGTATATATTATAAATCAATCATTAAATTAACCCACGAACATTAACGATTTGCAGTTCCGGCTTCACAACCAGAATTCACCCTTGGAACAGACGCAGCATCTGCTGCGCCTCTTCCAAAGGGCGCAGTCCTGTTGCGCCTGTTCCAGGTTGAGTTCTGTCTCTGAACTCCGTTGTTGCTTGACCTAGTTTAATTAGCTTATGTATTAATGGACTATTATTCGTATTATCACCCACTGATCTGTTCGTTAATTCTTCCTTTTATTCTTTTTCTCAAATCATCCGTTTTAAAGGTATTTTCGACATAAATCAATGAACCCAATGTAATTATTGTAATTTTCATTATTGTAATTTTGTTTATTATATTTATCATATTTCTTGTATCATTTGTATGCCTTCACATGTAATTGAGCATTAAATCCTACTTCGACATTAATTGTATGCTAAATTGCGTGTTCACCGACTTAGTTAAATCTTCGCATGTTAGGATTTAAAAGTTGGATGTTGCATTGCATGCATATAAATCAACAATATATCGAGTATAGACAATTTCCCTAATCATTAGTAGATGCCGCTATCGAGGCGGGCGGGATTAGGTGTTCGATCAAAAGAGCTTCCTAATACGTACCCTCACCCCTTACTCCAGATCTCTGTGAACATCCGTGTTCATTGGCATCCACGAGAGTCATTCTAGACATAGAATGCTAAGGGTAACGAGTTCTTGGTGTTCATGTCACTACTTTGTGTCTTGACATGACACGAGGTATTCGAACGGTTCCAATTTCCCATAAAAATTGGTGGCGACTCCACAATATGCAAACGCTTGTTTTCCAAGCGCCCCCGTGGCCCATGTCCACAATATGCATCTCAATTCTCAATATATAAATATGATGAATAGTGAGTGATATCCAACAACTATATCGTATAGAATTCTTATGAGTTTGGAGATTTGAGCTACAAACAGAAGAATTCTAATGAATCTAAACTCCTAAAAAGTCTATCACTTTTAATGTTTAATACGGAGTACTTGGTATACACGAGTTTGTATTTGTCCAAAACTTTGAAGTTATTAGTCATACTTTATATTGTATAAACTATTGAAGGGGGTTTAAGTTAGATGTGTGTTCTATTTTTTTTTATCATTCTTTCAACGCTATTTTCATTGTATGTATAATGATATACTCCGTATGATTTTTACATCTTACTCAACCGTTAACTTGGAGCAAACAATAAGATGTGTCTAATTAACGTAGAGTTTTTCTTCTGTTGTTTGTCAATTTGTAAGGAACCATATTATTTTTTACTCCCTTCGTCCAAATTATTTATTTACCTTTGATAAAAATATATTTCACCAAAAATATAGAAGGTAAACAAATAATTGAGACGAAAAGAATATAATTTACGAACTTATAAGATTTTATGTTTGAGGGTATGCATATGATGAACTGATGAAGGTTGTACGTCGAAAGGAGTATTACTCTGACACTGAATAGTTTACGTTTGATTTATTTTGTAAGGGGAAAAAAACAAACGTTAGATATTGATAGGGATAGAGGCAGTATATATATGATGAACTTGCGATGTTTTTGCAAGAGGGATTTTGTCACTACAAATTATTTAAGACTAGGAGGTGGTGGTGGCAAGGGAGGATCCAATGAAAAGGCCGACTCCGGGAACGAGTCTGACTGAAAGTATCCCGGCCAACTGATGCATGCATGCTTAGCTCTTAATAATTTTTTCTATTATTATTTAATTATCTAGGGTTAACTTTGTTCGTAGGTAGGTTTTATTTGTTAATTTAGGTTTAAGGTTTTCCCTTCTCGGTTTAGGCATTTAACTCGGAATGTAGTTTGTTTAATGAATTTCTTTAGTTGAAAAGTTTAATTTGACTTGGTGATGTTGAATTTAGCTTTTTACTTCTTTACGTTGTATTCCTCTCATATTTAGATTGGAATAATAATTGTTCTAAAGTGCATATTCATTCATTGTTGCTTCATCCTAAAATTTTAAGTTAACAGCTAGGATCCTAAGATGGATTATATGTTTTCATAATCTTGATGCCATAGTCTAACGCCACCAATTAGAAAGATGTTTGATAATTACCTATTTATCCTAACAAAGATAACAATTATGAATTTTCATTATACGTTGTTACGGGCCGTCCAGTTTAAGGACGAGTCAAGTAAAACCCAATCAGATCATTTTTTTATCACCTTGATATGTTCCTAAAAGCTTGGTATTTCAAATCAATCTTGAGTCACGAGATACACTTATTATAGGTCGAATCATTTTTGACATGCCTAGCATCAAATATCATGAAAAAAGAGTTCTCTTAAAAGAATCATGAACATCTTATTATTCTTTGGTATTGAGTATACAAAGTTGTTGGGTTTGTGCCTTGATTCTGTTAGTCGCCGCTTCGAACGACTATGCCGGTATCCGTATCTGTTATTGGGTTAGGTCTGTTTTGGGCCTTATTAGGTCATTCTGTATTAGGTCTTAGAGAGTATTATATAAACTCTCGAAGCCTCTCCCTATCAGTCATGTTTATCATACCGTCTGAATCTGTAATCTGAAAACTCCTCACATATTAATAAAACTCTCTCCCTTCTGCCTATAGTAGCTAACACATCGATAGTGAACCATGTAAATCTGTGTGTTATTGTTCTTTATTTGTTCTTTCTTGCTTCTGTTATAGCAAAAGTGACCAAAATGCAAAGTAGTAGTCATTTTTTACAACAATATCCTAATAAGTACTTTGAAGCCATTGTACTGATATGACCCGGGCAACGCCCGGGCTTGAAATATAGTTATTTGAATGATTAGAAAAAAATTTGAGCAGTACCTTTGTACGGGGGAAGGTGTTTGGGGACAGGCAACCCTTTAGAGATAGCATATTGCTGTGCATCTTACAGCTTTGGTTGTCTGAAGCGAGTTCCTTCAACAAAAAGAGCTAGCCATAATGGAAAAGAAAAATCCTTTTTCTCAAAACATGACTATGTACAAGATATACCCATTTGGCGTGGAGTGTATAGTCCAGCCCCATCTGTTACGACACCAGGCAAACAATCATATCATAATTCATAATAAGCAGGCTAGTATAAAGACACAGACATAGATATACCATAAAATACCCTGGCTAATGGTTCATTGGGGTTACTTCATTTATCTTCGTTTTCAGGTCAAAGGCATGGGTCGGATCAGTATTGCTATAGCCAGTGAGCATACATCAGGAAATATACATCCATTTTGCCTTTCTGAAAACATTATTAACTGCTAAACATATCCAGAATGAAACGCTTTGCGGCCTTCCTAAGTGGGCCTAGATTACTGGGAATCCCAAAAACACGTATTTTACAAGGGTAATCATGTATGTCTCTAAAAATGAACACATACAGCAGCATACAGCGTGTGAATGTTTCATACCATGGCCATGTAAGTTGTGAAGAACAGAACAAACACAGAACCGCATACAAAACGGAAGTTAACGACATAATCTTCAAGACTTGAGATTGATAGGCGTAGTTTTCAAACCGAAGCATTATCTTTATTCTACGATTCTTAGTCAACAAAATCACTTTATAAAAAGAGGGTGGATCTTCAGTGAGTCGGATGGCTTGAAGACACTCAGTACCGTAACTCTTGCTTTAAAAGATAGTCTACCTCTTCGAAATAGATCATATTCTATAGACAAGGTCCCTAGCCTCGAACAAAGAAAACAATCTCTCAAAGGATCAGCGGCAAATCAGCCAAAATGACAAATGCGGACCAAAAGTGAGTTAAATATTATCAAAGCTGGTCTGTAACAGCGGGCAAAGCAAAAAAAAAAAAAGAAAGAGTGTGTAACGAAACCAATAATCATTTATGAACTATGAATTAATACCATAAATAAACCCTAGATGAAACAAACGCTAAATCACAACAGAAATTCAATTAAAGAAGAAGAAAATTAGGGTTACAGAAATTCAATTAAAGAAGAAGAAAATTAGTGTTACAGAAATTCAATTAAAGATCAAGAAAATTAGGGTTTAGAAGATGTAATTACTTGGTATTTGAGACTGTAACCAATGTCGGAAGATCCTCCTTGCATTCTTGATTAATCTGCCATCGACACCATCTTTGGCAGTGCCTTTGTCTTTTGAAGATACTAAAAGTAAAAGGTGTTTGTGAAACGTGGGAGATGATAGAGAGGAATGCAAGGCAACAACGGAGAGGAGAGTGAAAAAGTGCAAGAGGAAGGAGAGATGCGTTTGTTAAGGTGAGTGCAAGTGGGTAAAATTGGGCTAGATGAGTGTTAGGGGCATGATGGCAATGAGAAGGCCAGCAAAACTATTAAGGCCCAGCAAAGCGTAGCTGATGAGTAGTATTTTGGTCGCGTTTTACCCCTCATTTATATCTTATTCCAACTCGATTTTGTGTGCTTTAATTGTCTAATAGCTCACTTATTAGTTTAATTAGTAATTATTAGTTTTATTATATTTATTGTGAATAATTGTTAGATTTGTGGTTTTTGGTACTCTTTGGTTGTTTAAATTTTGGGCAGGAACTAGTTCGTGAATGAAGACGGAAATTGAAAAGTAAATCGGGTCGAGACAGAATTAAGACGGGTTGGTAAAGTTTGAGGAAATCAACAAAAATACTAAAATCAAGGTCAAATTTGGCCTTTTTCACTCATTCAACATTTTAACTCCCCTGCTATCTTATCATCAACACTCCCATATCAAACACCCACCATTCTCACCATTAGACAACATCTCACCCTCCTCTGCTGACCTCTGCATTCACTCAAATCGTAATCAAAACCCGAGTATCGTCCCAAAGAATCATTCCAGCATATAGCCTCACCGCCGGCAGCCACTATCAACCCCGACATCACCAACACACTTATCAATTTGTGCAACCCGAGCGCACTAAGCTGCCCAGAACAGGTGCTTTCAATCAGGCCACAACGAGTCAGCTAACCGAACTCCGCTGCCCAAAACAATTCGAGTTTGCATCACCAAGTGCGTTCACAACCGCCATGAAGTAGGCTCATCCCGAGTCCGTAATCTCGACAACAACCAAACCACTACGGCCTTTCTCACCGCCGCTACTCTTTCTCCTGTTAGCAGCCCACATCGCAGCTCCGCTGCTCCATCTCTGCCCACGGCTCGCACAACACCATCAGCAGCACCGTCAATCGACCATCTCACCACCACAACCTTCAACCAATTTGAACCACCATACGAACTCCAACTCGCCCCCATATCGATTCCGCTACCACCAACATTCACCATAGCTGCTCAATTCAACCACCACATCAACCACAATTCGAGCAGGCCAATCCTTATGTCGTCGTCCTGCTAGTACTCCGACCACCACCCGAGTCCAGACCACCGTCGAATTGCTACCCTTTTATTTGTGATGGTTGGCTTGTTTTTATATGCTGAAGACCAATTTTAGAAGACGAAATGACGACTCAACCCTTGATATCCACTCATATTGTTTTGTTTAAGTGAGGGGTAATTCGGTCATTTGACATTTTGTATTGTGAGGGTATAGAACACATTTTTTGTAACCACAGAAAGAGTACCCTAATTTTTTTTATTTTATTTTTTTAGACAAACATGTACTATTTTATATAAACATAAGGTTCTATTACATACACAACAACTACATAGCAAACCAAGGGGCATTAGAGACCCCTAAGCTGGAAGAAACCCAAGTAACACAACTAGTAAACCAAACAGACTCGTTAAAAATACAAAGACGACGCCTCTTACGCGGTGAATGATAAAAAGCGTCGAACTGGATTGGACAAATCTCTCTTTTAGAACTGACGACCATTTCCAGAGATGTAAATCTGGAGAAGACAGTAGAACCTCCAAGTCCAACCTTTACCAACTGTATATTCTTGAGTTTAGCGCGATCACGACCCATACAATGTCGACTACATCTCTTGCTTGAACATGTCTTCAAGGCTGAAAAGACAAACGGCCTTTGACTTGACAAGTGATCAGAACCGTCCATCCCAGACTGCTCCAAGATGGTACTTTTTACCACTGAAACCTCCCTTAGCTCAGTGATGGGATCGAAAATCCTCTCGGTCGACAAACATGGTCTCTTGACTTCAAGAGGCTGATCCTCCTCACTAGTGAAGTTGATTATGTTCAACTGTCCAACCTGTGAAATGTCCATGGATGTACAAAGATTCACGGGCGGAGGAGACGAAATGGGAACCGCGGCTTCAGATGAAAAACTTTTATGGGGAGTTCCCGTCGAGGTAGAATTTTTGGAAAAAGAGGGGGCTAACTATCAAAGAGGCACCAGATGTTGTATGAAAACATTGCAACTTCTTTCCTAGCATTAAGTTTGCATAATCATTGGACGATAGAAACAAATTTTTATGGACGGTAGTAGAGCCTAGGGTACATGTATCAAAGGGATTACAATCACCCTTAACTGGCGAAGATAAATGAGTTTCAGAAATAGTGGCGGAATTCGTATTCAAGTCTGAAAACTTATTACTCTCATTTTGTTCATCACTTATATCAGCAATTAACAACTCCGTGCTACTGCGGGCAACTTGATTCCCTTTCTCAAAAGGCACCGGAACAGTATCCATAGCAGCATCATGGTTCGAAATCTTACCTTTCTTGCCCTTGCTTAGGGGGTTAAATTGATAAGAACTAGTACTACCCAAATCCTTTATAACCATTGTAGGTGAAGTAGTAGCACACCCTGTTTCTTGTTCACAATATTTTGTCATTGTAACATTAATTGAGCCACTCGCATCATGACCAATCAGCAAAGACATAGCTCGTTTTCCTTCTCGAATAACATTAGCTTCAAAAGAATCGTCCACCACACGCTTACCATTTAGGTTAAAAACATGAAGCTTTTTAACTTCGTCCAACTCATGAAGAATATCCTTATTTCGAGGCTCCACCGAGACCGCCTCCTCCAAAGTGCAGCAAGCCTCGGGTAACCTATGCAAATTTCTAAGAGGCACAGCTTTACGAAAGAGGGCCTTGGTATGTCGAGGATAAAAATTCAGCATCATTGAGCATAGAATTAACGCTCCCTCAAAAGCTCGAAATTTAATAGCACAAGCAGCTAAATTTAAACACAAAGAAATTGCCAAGCTTGAAAAAGTGTTTAAATCAAGACCGGACACATCTTTCAGAACATCACTCAAGAGGCGACATGCTTTGTCATAGCAGGCACTCGCCTCGGCAAACTGATTTTGTCTAAAAAGATCATTACCTAAGTCTTTAAAGGCATGAATTTTATAAAGGGGGGAAGCATCTAAATGGGAAAAAAAACAAAATTCTAGCAATCACCATTCTCCGACCCGACACAATCATGGAAATAACCAAAGAACTCAAAGAACTCGGCATAGGAAGTATGATTCATGAGGTAGGTGATCAAAACGATTGAAAAAGTAAGAAAAAGCAGTAATTAAATTATACGGAGTAACAAGGTATATCTAACAAACACACAGCAAAGCAAAATTATTAAAATCAAACAAATTCTAAAAGCCAGAAAACCATCCATAACTCAGAGAAAAAAAAGACAAGGAAACGGTTTCACCAAATCAGAAGTGACAAAGGAAGGTCGGGAAAGTGAGGTAACAGCCGACCATCACCATGAAAGAGCCTGGACAGTCAACCACCGAAACTATTATCAATAAAAAGAGGTGCAAAAAAGAAGCAGGTTACTACTCGCCGGCGACCTGAAGAGAGCTGGTGTTATTGTGATGTTATTCCGGTGCCACTTTGATTTTTTTTACGACTTTGATTTTTTTTTTACCACGTGTTATTGTGTTGTTATTCTACTGTTATTCTTCTGTTATTGTGATGTTATTCCGGTGTCACTTTAATTTTTTTACTCGTTTTTTACCACGTGTTATTGTGTCGTTATTCTGGTGTTATTGTGATGTTATTTCGATGTCACTTTGATTTTTTTTTTAATACTTTGAAACCCGACAAGGAAACCCAACAAATTTAGCTACCAATCGTGACAATCAAGTTGCACCAATCAAAGAGCACGCACGACTCACTAAACTCGTCATGAGACAGTTATATTATTAATCTCATGTTGTTTATGAAATGCCTTATTCAACACGAAGGCAACCAATTAATAAACTTTTGATTATGAACATCTAACAACCTCACCAAGGTTAACTTGAAGAGAAAAGAATAGAGAAACGTTCTTAGAAAAAGAACATTGGTCGGAATACTTGAAACGAAATTAATCAGCCATGACAAGCTAAATAGAGTGACGATACTTACGAAATTAATCAAAACATTGAAACGACGCTTGTCAGGGAAATTGATAAGCCTTATCTAATCTTCATATTACGGTTGTCAGGGTTTAAATGTTAGTAAGTTGCACATTTTTCCCACCCCCACCAACAATCATTCTAAATTAAAAAACCACCCACCACAATAGGCCATAGCCACCAAAATCGTCATACTTCCAACAAATATTCACTTATATGCTATCCAATAACTTCACTCATTGGTTTCGTCCGTTCAGCCGCTTAGACAACCACCAACCCTTCTAATTTAAATAGAATCTGAAGCCTTTCTTGACACACTGTCATTTTCACCATCGGATCGAAACCTAAGAGGTTTGGTGTAACCTTTGTCGCGGGTCAAAAACTTTTGTGCACGATTGACATTAAGAAAAAGGTTGATGAAATCGATTAATGAATCATGATTAAATGGAGGGAAAAAAAAAGAGGGTTGAGGAGTTGATTGACATGGAAGAAGGGTGACCAAAGGATGGAGCAATGGAGTATCTTTTGGATTGGAGGTAGTTGAAAAAAAGAAGGTTGAGGAGTTGATTGTTAAGCATTTAAGCGGCGAGAATTTCGTAGGTAGGAATAATTTTTGGAGGAGATGAATGATTAATTAATAATTTAACGATATTCTCGGAAGCAAAGCTAATTAACAACGGTGGCGTTTGATATCATTTACCTTTTTTTTTTTATTATTACAATTTTTATTAGATTTAATCTTAGCCATCTATTTCTCTTTATTCAATGGTGAGACTGTTGTGAGCACACAAACTCACAACTCACCTTAAGAACCAAACTCACGAGATCCCGCATATATATATATATATATATATATATATATATATATATATATATATATATATATATATATAGAGAGAGAGAGAGAGAGAGAGAGAGAGAGAGAGAGAGAGAGAGAGAGAGAGAGAGAGAGAGAGAGAGAGAGAGAGAGAGAGAGAGAGAGAGAGAGAGAGAGAGAGAGATAGGGGAGTTCTAATTTGTCCTCCTTCTCAATTGAGTCCATAAGTCCTTCTAAGGGCCATTGGATGGACTCATTGGATGGTTGAGATGAATTTGATTAAGGGCTATTAAAAAGAAAAGGAAAAAAAATGTGGATGGTTGGATTGAGATGGATGGTTGAGAATTACCAAAAAAAATTACCACTAATCAAATTTCTATACACTAATTAATTTTTCTTTCTCTCTCTAGCCCTAATTAATCAGTTTTGAGTTTTAGATTTCAGAAGTGTAAATGTAATGTTGTATGAGTTTTACAAGTGTAAATGTGACGGAAATTTTGAATTTATATAATTTTAACATTTTACAAGTGTAAATGTGATGTTTTACGAGTGTAAATGTAACATTTTAAGAGTGTAAATTTAATTTTTTGTGACGGAAATTTTGAATTTATGTAATTTTAACATTTTACAAGTGTAAATGTGATGTTTTACGAGTGTAAATGTAACATTTTAAGAGTGTAAATTTGATTTTTTGTGACGGAAATTTTGAATTTATATAATTTTAACATTTTACAAGTGTAAATGTGATGTTTTACGAGTATAAATGTAACATTTTAAGAGTGTAAATTTAATTTTTTGTGACGGAAATTTTGAATTTATATTTATATAATTTTAACATTTTACAAGTGTAAATTTGATGTTTTACGAGTGTAAATGTAACATTTTAAGAGTGTAAATTTGTTTTTTTGTGACGGAAATTTTGAATTTATATAAATTTAACATTTTACAAGTGTAAATGTGATATTTTACGAGTGTAAATGTAACACTTTAAGAGTGTAAATTTGATTTTTTGTGACGGAAATTTTGAATTTATATAATTTTAACATTTTACAAGTGTAAATGTGATGTTTTACGAGTGTAAATGTAACATTTTAAGAGTGTAAATTTGATTTTTTTTTTTTTTACGGAAATTTTGAATTTATATAATTTTAACATTTTACAAGTGTAAATGTGATGTTTTCCGAGTGTAAATGTAGTATTTTAAGTATAAATTTGAAGGTTTAAGATTGTAAATTTGGTCCTTTGAGTGTGACTTTGGTCCTTTATAAGTGTAACTTTAGTCCTTTACGAGTAAAACTTTAGTCCGACTACCAACAAACACCACCACCGTCGTCCTCCACCACCAACTCATATCCACAAAAATATATTAGTGCAAATCTATATAAATTTAACAAGTGTAAATGTACAAATATATGAGTGTAAATGTAAAGAAATATGAGTGTAAATGTAAAAATTATGAGTGTAAATGTAAAGAAGTACGAGTGTAATTGTAAAGAAATATGAGTGTAAATCTGAAAAATGCGTGTAAATGTAAAGAAATATAAGTGTAAATGTAAAGAAATACGAGTGTAAATGTAAAAAATATGAGTGTAAATCTGAAAAATGCGTGTAAATGCAAAAAAAAAATATGAGTGTAAATGTAAAGAAATGTAAAGAAATGTGAGTGTAAATGTAAAGAAATGTGAGTGTAAATCTGAAAAATGTGAGTGTAAATGTAAAGAAATACGAGTGTAAATGTAAAGAAATATGAGTGTAAATGTAAAGAAATAGGAGTGTAAATGTAAAGAAATATAAGTGTAAATTTTAAAAAACCAGATCTGAAACCACTACAGTGTAACTTTAACGTAATAAAATACAAGTGTAAATCTGAAAAAAAAAATATAACGAGAGAAATTTAACAAGACGAGCTTTTAAAATATAAAACAAATCAATATTTAAAATACGAAATCTGAAAAAATATATACTTCCTATTTTCCAGATCCGTGTTTGAATATGAACAAAACCGTCTTGAACATAAATAATGACCAACAACAAACCAAAACACCAATTTTCAAACATAAGCAAAACAAAACACACAATTTATTATTTGAAAAGCACAAAAATGAACACTCGTAAAACAACAAAAAGGCTAAAAATCTGAAAAGCACAAAAATGAGAAAGAGAAAAAATGGGGGAGGATGTGGCAAGAACATGCCGACAAAGACACGTGATTTGAAACTAAACTAAACAACTTTGTTCAGCTAAAGAATAAAAATCGCCAGAACACGCCACTTTTTTCTATATTCTTCTTTATTCTCTTTATAGCTAAACAACTTCAGCACTCATAGTTAAAGAACACGCCACTTTCTTCTTTATTTTTCCAAATCGGAAATGGAAACATAAGAAATCAGAAAAAAAAAAAAAGAAAAAAAAGGTTGTGGAGCCGCGACGGAGAGAGGAGGGAGGGAGCAGGGGTTGTAGTGGCAGTCGGAAATGGTGGTGGGTTGGATGCAGGCAGGGGGTGCCGTGGTGTTGGTTGGAGAACGAAAACAAGAGGACGGTGGGTCGTGGAGGTCGGAGTGGTAGTCGGGGGGTGTTTCAGATCTGGAAATGGTGGGTGTGGGTGAGCCGCGAGGCGTGGTGGCAGGGGTGTCGAGGTAGTGCGTGGTGGTGTCATGGTGGTCTCAGATCTGGAAAAAAAGGAGAAGGGGAGGGTGATGCGGGTTGTGGTTGTTTATTTTGGGTGGTTGTCGGGTTGTTCTTGTGGATGTTGTGGGTGGTTGTCGGGTTGTTCTTGTGGTTGTTTGTTGTTTTTTTTTTTTTGAATTTTTAGGTTTTTGGAAATGTTTTGGTTTTTTGGGTTTTAGAGAGATGAGGGGAATGATATTTGTGTGATAGGAGAGAGAAGTGAGTGGAAAAAGAAGGCTTATATAGTGAAATTAGGAGTGATTAGTGATGGTAGTGAGGGAAAGTGATTAATTAGTATCAATCCCCTCCATTTAGCATTAATCCATCATGTTTTTGCGTAAGTATCAATATATCATACTCTCTTCCTCAGTTTATTGTTTTTATCATTTTTGTTGGTTATTTGGTGTATATTATGTGATTTTACATTCATGACTCTCATTTTCTAAGTATTTGGTGATGTGGATAGTTACAAAGACAACAAATGGTGGTTGTGAAGTCGTACAGTATTGAACTTCGAATAAACCTCAACTAACAACATGTTATTCATATGATTAAACAAATGATGGTTACTACTTACGGATTACGGAGTATAGTACGGAGTACAACATGAGTTGGTTTGATTATAAAGTTTCTTTTGTATGTAATTAATCAATTCATATGATTTAACTAATTTTTTTCCCCAAAATTGTTATGCTAACTATTGATTTTTACTATTCACCCAACTTCGTCTAATGTTTTAGTGCTCATAAAGTTATCAACAATCATTAAAAGCTTACGAAATATTGTACATTTAAGTGTCGCAATCACAAAAGAGGAGTAATAATAGGGCTAATTTGGTCAATTAGCTAATTAAAGGAGAGATACATAAGAAAACATAAACATTCAATGGGAACGGCTCAAAACGGAATACGCAAATAATTTAATGGGACGGTAAAGGTATGATTTCTCAAATCCATAGTCTATTTGCTAAGACAATACGGAGTACAAGCTATATTGGAGTAACAAAATACTTGGTATCAATTTTCAAGTTGGAGATAGATCAGCATTCTGGAGAGATGAACTTATCTTTTAATTTTAATTGATAAAAATGTTATTTTAATTGAATAAAACACAAATGATATTATTTATCACATATATATTAGTTGGGAAAAACAATATAAATGTTCGCCTTTTTCAATTTAAATGTAATTAAGATTACTACGGACGATCTAAAGAAGTAGCACATCGCACGAATAATTCTCAAAGTTTAGGTCAGCACATGACGTTCAAACTTCAAAGTATGATTAAAATAGTTACAAGAGATCTAACAAGTGGCCCGTGCATCGCACGGGCATTAAATCTAGTATATACTTAAAAGAGGAACTTTTCGAGCGATATTAGTGGCTATAACTGTGACACCCCTCGTTGAGGCAACTAAATATAACTAGTAAATCGTGGCAGAAACACGAGATTTTTAAAACTTTTAAGGCTTCTAGTGAAGTCCAACGCGAGGTAACACCAACACGATAGATAAGTTTAGATAGTTAAGTTTAAGTTTACAATACAAGTCTATTTATTGGGGAAAAGATATCCCACGAATGAACATGAATCTAAAAGTAGGTGAGTCTATTAAAGTAATAGCTAAATAAGGCCCAAGGTAAGAACTCGATAGCTCACACGGTCTTCCCCACTTAAGCTTCATCACCAACCTGTCATTCATAATAAATATGAAAGCCACGATCGGTGGGGAGTAACTCGGGTTCTCCACCACAATATGTCAAAATACAAGTAATTAGGAATGTAATTAAACAAACAAGCATAAGAATAAATACTTACGGTAACAAGAGAATCATGATTAGTATACAAAATGCAATAAGAGTAGTTATGCATAAATGAGAGAAGAATAATTAGGTCAAACGGTCACCAATTGACTCGACTCAAATGTAAGACAAATTACAAAGTATAGACTCAAACAAGACAACCCTCTAGACTCCAACCTCTTGGTAGGACGACGATCATAATACGGTCCTAGTCTAAACTTTGGCCGGACTCTTGGGATGGACGACACCCGATTCGACAAACGATACCAAATCGTATCCAAGACTCAAAATATGGTACACCTAACCGTGCCCGAAAGTCGAGTAACCTCAAGCGGAACCTTGTCACCTAACCGTGACCCCGGTCCGAAGAGGCGGAAGGAAAAATAGCCCAACTCGGAAACAATGGCACCTAACCGTGACCCAATGTCCGAGGGCAAATAAATAAGGAATGTCGAGTAGTCTCACAATGTAAAACGTCACACTCGGGTCACAAATACGAGTGGAAAAGATTGCACAAACATAACGTAAACAATTCATGTGAAGCATGCATAAGTATAAAGGTATGAGAAACATCAGGTACTCTCTGCCGGTGTGGGCGAGCGCCCACCGGCAGAGGATTCATGCTATGGTGAACAATGTCAAATTAGGTGAGGGTGTATTCTCTGTAGGGTGGCGGTGCCGCCCACCGGGGGATACAAGCTAAAGGAAACAAGGTAAAAACATTCAATGTGTATCCTCTGTAGGGTGGCGGTGCACGGTCCAGTCCCCGGCGAGGGGATACAAGCTAAAGTCAATTAATCTTCAACATTTCACATTGTGTATTCTCTGCCGGTTGACAGTTTCTTGCCCACCGCAGGGATACACCCTATTATAAAAAACACCAAAATTTCATATCAATGCACTTAGGTTGGGTAGGCATTTGCTGCCCACCGGGAGGGGATTACAAAGGCTTAATTCTCTATTTTTACAAGTCAGAAATGCAAAGACGCGCTGCCGGTTGGGTAGGCGGTGCGCCCACCACCTACGGAGAGGATCCTTATATCGAAAACTCAACAAACATTCATCTAAAGCCTTCCAAATTCAACCATCTTTCATTTAATCATTTCATACTTCTTAAACATGATGAATACTCAGAAAATTACCACTTTCAAGATGTAATTAACATATGGGGTGGGTTATAAGTCATTAAAGTGAGGCTTAAATCAAATAATTATGAGGGAATTACACTAACATCATCCCATATTTCACCATATTACAACAAGACATGAAATTACTCCTTAAACATGTGAGAATTGTCATACAAGTATTCTACTCAACACCAAATCACCAAAAAACATGAAAGACACCAAATTTAACATTCATGTGAGTCTAATACTACACAATTCACACAATTTTAACATAAAAGTCGAGTAACCCATCACCGTTACCTTTTTGCACTTCAATCTTCTAAAGACTCGTCAATGATGTAGCTATCCTCCTCCGGGTTGTCCAAGTTCTCCCCTAAACACAAAAACAAAGGTATTAAGTCAAGAATCCACATCCTTGTAAGATGAGAATTTCGAAATAGAGGAAAAGATGGCAACTTTCTTACTTAGAAAGAAGGGAAATGAGAAAAGGAAGAGAATGGCGCGAAAAGGAACGAGATTGGTGAAGAATTGAGTGAGATATGGTGATTTTAGGGTTAGTAAGGGAAGGTTCAACAATGGTGATGTGGTTGTTGGGAAATTTCAGAAATTAGAAGTGAGGGAGATGAAGTTGTGAGGGTTTAGTTGAGGTTTTGTGTAGAGAAAAGAGGGGAAAAAAGGCCCATGAGTCAAGTTAAGCCCAATAACTCAAAATGAGTCGGTATCTACTAGAATTTTCGTCCCAAGTCTACTATAACTCGAGTCGGAGAATAATATTATTAAAATCTACACTATTATCACCGTTACACGGCTAAGACAATATTTTATGAAAATAAGTTTTAAATAATAATTATTTAATAAAAATTACTTAAAAGTTTATTAAAAAAATATTAGGAAAGCGCGGGGTGTTACAATCATCCCACCTTTTAAAAAGTTTCGCCCTCGAAACTTGAAGCGAAAGGCATTACCTTACTAAAACAAACTAGGGTACTTGTCACGCATGGAAGCCTCCGGCTCCCACGTCTCTTCTTCTACATCACCACCCTTCCACAACACTTTCACCAAGGGCACCACTTTGCTCCTTAGCTTCTTCTCCTTCTTATCCAAGATACGAATCGGTCTCTCCTCGAAACAAAGACTAGGCTCAAGCTCGGGAATTTCATTTTGCAACACATGACTAGGGTCGCTAATGTATTTCCTAAGTTGAGACACGTGGAAAACGTCATGAACTTTACCCAAACTCGGGGGCAAATCCAATCTATAAGCCACGGCACCAATCCTTTTTATCACTTCATAAGGTCCAATGTACTTCGGACTCAACTTCCCTTTAACTCCGAACCTCTTTACTCCTTTCATCGGGGACACTTTCAAGAACACTTTATCTCCAACTTCAAACTCTAAGGGTCGACGGCGAACATCGGCATAAGATTTCTGTCTATCTTGGGCGGCTTTCATTCTTTCACGGATGAGTTTCACTTGATCAATCGTCTCGGCTAACTTGTCGGGTCCTAGATCACGAACATCACTTGCTTGATCCCAACAAATCGGACTACGGCATTTCCTTCCATAAAGGGTTTCATAAGGGGCCATCTTGATAGAAGCATGATAACTATTATTGTAAGAAAATTCCACCAAAGGTAAGCTCTTCTCCCAACTAGAATGGAAATCAAGGGCACAAGCACGCAACAAGTCTTCTAGAGTTTGAATCGTCCTCTCGGATTGTCCATCGGTAGCGGCATGAAAAGCGGTACTCATCAACAACTTACTACCCATAGCATCTTGCAAAGCTTTCCAAAATCTCGAACAAAAACGCGGGTCACGATCCGACACGATCTCCTTAGGAACACCATGGTAACGAACGATCTCCTCAACATAAGCACTAGCAAGACGGTCTAAACTCCAAGTCTTTTTGATAGGGATGAACCTAGCACACTTGGTCAACCTATCCACAACAACCCATACGGCATCCTTTCCACCAACGGTCTTAGGCAAAGCCATCACAAAATCTATGGAAATGGACTCCCACTTCCATAAAGGAACATCCAAAGGTTGTAGCAAACCACCGGGTCTCTTATGCTCAATCTTCACTTGTTGACAAGTAAGACACCTTCCAACATATGACACAATGTCATTCTTCATGTTAGGCCACCAAAACTGAAGCTTCAAATCTTTATACATCTTGTCTCCTCCGGGGTGAATCGAATAAGGCGATAGATGAGCTTCATCTAAGACTCTCCTCCTCAAATCAACGGCATCGGGCACGTACACGCGTCCCCGGTAACGAAGGTAACCTCTAGCATCAATCTCACAATCCTTTGCTTTCCCTTCAAGAAGCTTGGCTTTAAAACTTTTAAAGGTAGCATCGTCCACAAGGCTATCAAGGATCTCACGGTGAAGAACGGGCTCGGCAACCATAGCACCAAGATAATCAAAACCACTCTCCACAAGTTGCAAACTTAGCTTACGGAACTCGGCACAAAGGTCGTTGGGGAGTACACGAATGGCACTCAAGGAATGAGTGGACTTCCTACTAAGGGCATCGGCAACCACATTTGCCTTTCCTTCATGATACAACATCTCTACGTCATAATCATTCACCAATTCCAACCATCGTCGTTGTCTCATATTCAAATCCTTTTGGGTGAAGATATACTTCAAACTCTTATGGTCGGTGTAGATACGGCAATGAACTCCGATGAGATAGTGTCTCCACATCTTCAAGGCATGAACAATGGCGGCTAACTCCAAATCATGAGTGGGATAGTTCACCTCATGAACTCTCAATTGTCGCGAAGCATAGGCAACAACCTTCCTATTTTGCATAAGAACACAACCTAAACCCATCTTGGAAGCATCACAAAACACATCAAAGTCAACTCCATCCTCGGGCAAGGTCAACACGGGAGCGGTAGTCAACCTCTTCTTCAACTCTTGGAATGCACCTTCACAAGCTTCGGTCCACGCAAACTTGGTCTCTTTCTTTAAAAGTTGAGTCATCGGTCTAGCAAGCTTGGAAAAATCCTTCACAAAGCGACGATAATAACCCGCTAAACCCAAGAAACTACGGATCTCACCAACATCGGTTGGACTCTTCCACTCAATCACGGCTTCAATCTTCGAAGGGTCTACCATGACACCATCCTTAGATATAACATGTCCTAGAAAAGATACCTTAGACAGCCAAAATTCACACTTGGAGAATTTGGCAAACCACTTTTGTCGACGGAGGATTTCCAAAATGATACGAAGGTGATCGGCATGCTCTTCTTCGGACTTGGAGTAGATGAGGATATCGTCAATGAAGACCACAACACACTTATCTAAGAACTCACTAAAGGTCCGGTTCATTTGGTCCATGAAGATGGAAGGGGCATTGGTTAAACCAAAGGGCATCACCTTAAACTCAAAGTGTCCATACCTTGTGCTAAAGGCGGTCTTAGGGATATCGGACTCACGAACGGGAATTTGATGATAACCGGATCTCAAATCAATCTTGGAAAAGGTAGAAGCACCCTTGAGTTGATCAAACAAATCTTCAATTCTTGGTAGAGGATACTTGTTCTTGATGGTAACACGGTTAAGCTCGCGGTAGTCAATGCAAAGTCTCATGGATCCATCCTTCTTCTTCACAAAGAGAACGGGAGCACCCCAAGGTGAGGCACTAGGTCTAATGAATCCTTTCTCAATCATCTCATCAAGTTGCTTTCTCAACTCCTTCAACTCGGTTGGCGCCATACGGTACGGGGCTTTAGCAATCGGACCTGTTCCGGGTACAAGGTCGATAGAGAACTCAACATCACGCTCGGGAGGAATTCCGGGCAACTCTTCGGGAAAGACATCGGCGAACTCACAAACCACAGGCACTTCTTCGATCTTTGGTAAGGGAGGGGAGGTAGAAGTCACCACACAAAGAAAGATTTGGTAACCTTTCCTCCTCATGCTTATCAACTTCAAAGCGGAAATCAATTTCACACCTTCTTGGGAACGAGCTCCTTTATAGGATACGCGGGTGCCTAGCGGACTCTTGAGGCAAATCTTTTGGTCTCTACACTCGAATCTTGCATCATACTTTGACAACCAATCCATACCCAAAATCACATCGAATTCCTCAAGGGGAAAACGAAGTAGGTTAGCGGGAAACAAGGTTTCCGAAATAGAAATAGGAATGTCGGAGAAAGTGAGGGAACAAGAGAACATTTCCCCGGAAGGTAAGGATATAGAAGTTTCCTCACTAGGAATGGGCTCAAGAGCTAGTTTTTCCGAAAACTTGGAAGATATAAAAGATAGAGATGCTAGGTATCAAATAAAATGAGGCAAGGTTGATCAAAAATTGAGAACATACCCGTAATGATATCGGGATGAGCGGCGGCTTCGGCTCGACTCATGACAAAGATAGTTCCTCTTGGCCTAGCATTTGAAGTAGGAGCATTCTTCTTCTCGGGGCAATCGGCAACACGATGTCCGGGCTTCTTACAATGAAAGCAAGTCAAGGGCTTGCCATAGCATCCAACTCCGGGGTGTAGAGCTTGTCTACAATGGTAGCACTTACGGTCCTTCTCAAGTTCATTAGTTGGTGCGGGAACTTGTCCTCTAGGTTCTTGAACTCTTGGTCCTTGTCCTCCATGGTCTTGTATCCTTGGCACAAACCTCCTCTTGTTGGCATAGTTTGGAGTAGAAGGCACAAATGGTCTCTTGCCATGAAAGTTAGAACGGTAAGAATGAGAAGAGGAGTGGGGCTTGGCTTCTTCTTCAATGGCCTTCAAAGAGCTTTCGGCCCAAATGGCATCATCATAGACTTCCACAAAGGTAGTTGAGTTTCTTCTCACCATGCTTTCCACTTTAGGATTCAACTTGTTCTTGTAGAAGTAGACACGATCCTCTTCATCTTTCACGAACTTGGAGGCATAATGAGCAAGTTCATTAAACTTGTCGGTGTAGGCTTGAATTGATAGCTTCCCTTGCTTGAAGTCCATGAACTCCTTCAATCTTTGTTGTTTGAGCTCCTTAGTATAGAAGCGAGTCTCCACAAGTGACTTGAAGCGGTTCCAATCAAAGTTGGGGTCTTGAGTAGCGGTAGGACCGGTCAAAGTCCACCACCTATCGGCTTCCTTCACAAGAAAGTGAGAGGCTAATCTCACCTTGTCCTCCTCTCGGGCATCAAAGAGAGAGAAGTTCTTTTCCATATCACGAAACCACTCCGAGAGAGCAACGGGATCCACTTCACCACCATAGGTCCTAGCCTTGTTCCTTGCTAGTTGACTTGCAATCCAAGCATAGCTTCCTTGCTAGCGGTTAACCGGGTGCGGGGAGCAGTTGAGCATTTTGTTGATTAGCAAGCACTTGTGTGAGGGCTTGCATGATAGCATTCTCCACATTGGTTGGTCGTACCATCTTTTGCACAAGAGCAAACAAGTTAGAACCTATCACAAAACATACAAAAAAGGCTACCAACTTAGGTCCTTAATTCTACCCATCTCTCATTCATTATTCAAGGTCAAGTGAGAAATTTAAGTTGGGGTACACGTGTGTGCGTCGGGAGCAATATATGCTCTGATACCAACTGTGACACCCCTCGTTGAGGCAACTAAATATAACTAGTAAATTGTGGCGGAAACACGAGATTTTTAAAACTTTTAAGGCTTCTAGTGAAGTCCAACGCGAGGTAACACCAACACGATAGATAAGTTTAGATAGTTAAGTTTAAGTTTACAATACAAGTCTATTTATTGGGGAAAAGATATCCCACGAATGAACATGAATCTAAAAGTAGGTGAGTCTCTTAAAGTAATAGCTAAATAAGGCCCAAGGTAAGAACTCGCTAGCTCACACGGTCTTCCCCACTTAAGCTTCATCACCAACCTGTCATTCATAATAAATATGAAAGCCACAGTCAGTGGGGAGTAACTCAGGGTTCTCCCAGCCACAATATGTCAAAATACAAGTAATTAGGAATGTAATTAAATAAACAAGCATAAGAATAAATACTTACGGTAACAAGAGAATCATGATTAGTATACAAAATGCAATAAGAGTAGTTATGCATAAATGAGAGAAGAATAATTAGGTCAAACGGTCACCAATTGACTCGACTCAAATGTAAGACAAATTACAAAGTATAGACTCAAACAAGACAACCCTCTAGACTCCAACCTCTTGGTAGGACGACGATCATAATACGGTCCTAGTCTAAACTGGCGGACTCTCGGGATGGACGACACCCGATTCGACAAACGATACCAAATCGTATCCAAGACTCGAAATATGGTACACCTAACCGTGCCCGAAAGTCGAGTAACCTCAAGCGGAACCTTGTCACCTAACCGTGACCCCCGGTCCGAAGAGGCGGAAGGAAAAATAGCCCAACTCGGAAACAATGGCACCTAACCGTGACCCAATGTCCGAGGGCAAATAAATAAGGAATGTCGAGTAGTCTCACAATGTAAAACGTCACACTCGGGTCACAAATACGAGTGGAAAATATTGCACAAACATAACGTAAACAATTCATGTGAAGCGTGCATAAGTATAAAGGTATGAGAAACATCGGGTACTCTCTGCACGGTGTGGGCCGCCATTGCCGCCCACCGACGGAGGATTCATGCTATAGTGAACAATGTCAAATTAGGTGAGGGTGTATTTCTGTAGGGTGGCGATTTTGCCACGCCCACCAGCAGGGGATACAAGCTAAAGGAAACAAGGTCAAAAACATTCAATGTGTATCCTCTGTAGGGTGGCATGCTCTTGGGTCCACCCGGCGAGGGATACAAGCTAAAGTCAATTAATCTTCAACATTTCACATTGTGTATTCTCTGCGGTTGACCATTGGCTGCCCACCACCGGGGATACACCCTATTATAAAAAACACCAAAATTTCATGTCACACAGCTTTGCCGGTTGGGTAGGCGGTGCCTGCCCACCCAGGAGGGGATTACAAAGGCTTAATTCTCTATTTTTACAAGTCAGAAATGCAAAGACGCGCTGCCGGTTGGGTAGGCGGCTGCCGCCCACCGTGCAGAGGATCACTTTGTATACGAAAACTCAACAAACATTCATCTAAAGCCTTCCAAATTCAACCATCTTTCATTTAATCATTTCATACTTCTTAAACATGATGAATACTCAGAAAATTACCACTTTCAAGATGTAATTAACATATGGGGTGGGTTATAAGTCATTAAAGTGAGGCTTAAATCAAATAATTATGAGGGAATTACACTAACATCATCCCATATTTCACCATATTACAACAAGACATGAAATTACTCCTTAAACATGTGAGAATTGTCATACAAGTATTCTACTCAACACCAAATCACCAAAAAGCATGAAAGACACCAAATTTAACATTCATGTGAGTCTAATACTACACAATTCACACAATTTTAACATAAAAGTCGAGTAACCCATCACCGTTACCTTTTTGCACTTCAATCTTCTAAAGACTCGTCAATGATGTAGCTATCCTCCTCCGGGTTGTCCAAGTTCTCCCCTAAACACAAAAACAAAGGTATTAAGTCAAGAATCCACATCCTTGTAAGATGAGAATTTCGAAATAGAGGAAAAGATGGCAACTTTCTTACTTAGAAAGAAGGGAAATGAGAAAAGGAAGAGAATGGCGCGAAAAGGAACGAGATTGGTGAAGAATTGAGTGAGATATGGTGATTTTAGGGTTAGTAAGGGAAGGTTCAACAATGGTGATGTGGTTGTTGGGAAATTTCAGAAATTAGAAGTGAGGGAGATGAAGTTGTGAGGGTTTAGTTGAGGTTTTGTGTAGAGAAAAGAGGGGAAAAAAGGCCCATGAGTCAAGTTAAGACCAATAACTCAAAATGAGTCGGTATCTACTAGAATTTTCGTCCCAAGTCTACTATAACTCGAGTCGGAGAATAATATTATTAAAATCTACACTATTATCACCGTTACACGGCTAAGACAATATTTTATGAAAATAAGCTTTAAATAATAATTATTTAATAAAAATTACTTAAAAGTTTATTAAAAAAATATTAGGAAAGCGCGGGGTGTTACAATAACTTTTGCATATTATCTACAGAAATAAAATATTTAGAACAAATTATACGTATATATATTTAGATAATTAGAAAAATCAATGAGAGTCCTATAGCATTTGAGATAAGGTTCAGGAAATCAATCAAAATTATATTACGTCTTCAATTATTACTAGGGCACTATTTGCGAATTACATATTTAGTCTTCCAAATAATAGTTTCGTTTATAATTCATTAACTATTTTCTTTGTAATAATTTAATTTATAGAGTATTTGGTTAGCAGATGTGTTTGGGTTCTTTCAGGGGAAAAAGGAAGGGACTGAGACAGGGTGACCCTCTTTCACCCCTCCTTTTTACTCTTTGTTTAGAGTATTTGAGTAGGGTTCTGCTGGTTACTCAGAAGCACAAGAGTTTTAGGTTTCATCCTTTATGCAAAAAGGTGGGACTCTCCCATCTTTGTTTTGCGGATGACCTGATTCTTTTTTGTAAAAGGGAGAGGGGATCTTTGAATTGTTGCTGAATGTTTTCTCTCTTTTTTCTAAAGCCTCTGGTCTGCAGATGAATAGGGATAAATCGAGTTTTTACTGCAATGGGATGGCTTTGGGGCTTATTCAGGAGTTAGAGCAGGCTACTGGTATGAAGAGAGGAAGTACTCCTTTTAAATACCTTGGTGTGAGTGTTTCCCCCAAACGTTTGTCAGTGTTGGACTGCCAGTGTTCGGTGGATAAGATTGTAAGTAGAATCAGAGCTATAGGGTCTAGACATCTCTCCTATGCTCTGCACAATTACTGGGCTCGCATTTTTATTATCCCCAAGACTGTCATCAGGCAGATTGACTCTATTTGCAAAGATTTCTTGTGGTATGGGAAAACAACGAGAGACAGTCCTGCTTTGGTGGCTTGGTAAAAGTTGTGTAGACCAAAGAAGAAAGGTGGCCTTGGTTTTAAGAATTTATTGCTCTGGAATCAAGCTGTCATTGCAAAGTATGTGTGGTGGATAGAGAACAAAGAGGATCGTTTATGGGTAAAATCGGTTCATGCAATTTACATCAGAGAAAAAGTTTGGTGTGACTATGAACCTACCATTAATTCAAGTTGGTCCTGGCGTAAGATTTGTCATACAAAGAACCTAATGAAGCCTCTTTTCTATGATGAGACATGGAGAGCTGTGCAGGTTCCCTACACTATCAGGATGGGTTACTCTTGGCTACTTCCTGATTATGATGATGTTCCCTGGTTCCCCTGTTGGATTAATAAATGGGTGATGCCCAAACATGGTAGAACAGGCTGCTGACACAAGACAGGCTGCAGGGTATGAATATTATTCAGTCTAACCAGTGTTATCTATGTGGGAGTGTTGCTGAGAATCATAACAATTTATTCTTCCATTGTGAGTATAGTAAACAATGCAGTAAGTGTGTTTCTGACTGGTGTGGTATTAATCTTCCTATTCAGAATTGTGTGCAGTGGTGGAGCTCCCAAAGGTTTAGATCCTTATGCAAGAAGCGGGTTATAGGAGTTATTTTGGCTGCATTGATCTATCATGTGTGGAAGAGTAGAAATAGATGTCGTGCTGATTTGGTGTTGCTTAGACCTGAGCTGGTAGCTTTGCAGATTAGGAATGATGTTAGGCTACGGCTGCGGTCTTGTAAGCTGAATAGTAAGAAGGTAGAGGTACTTAATTAGGTGGATAAAATTTGTAGTTACTAAAGAAGTTATGTTATAACTATGCCTTAATATTGTATGTTTGGCGAATTTGAGCTTTTAATGATAACTTTACATTTTCCCAAAAAAAAAAAAAAAAAAAGAGTATTTGGTTAGCTATTTTCTTCGTAATTTTGTTGATTTCTTTGTCATATATAATAAAGGAAGATTAGTTGAGTGATTATCTTAGGAAAAAAAAGAGTGCTTTTACTAAATGGTAAATAGCTTTTGACCTGAAGTTTTTTAGTTTATCAATTCGTACCAACTTTTATGCTCGATCGATGTGTTATGATGTATTATAACAGACATAATAGTGATTAATGGGCGATAGCGGATGGGTAATAGACGGGTGAAGCGGCTGTGGTTTTTAGAATGAGCAACTCTCCATTAAGGAGAATTATTTTTTAAAATATATGTTGGTATATATGGTATGTATCATGGTGTACGAGTTTTATGGACATGCTAGCATACTCGAAAACTTTGTCAACTGCATTTTTGCTTAGTCAAAAAGAAGCGTGAATGAGAGAATGCATAGCCCTTCCAAGTATAGAACTTTGCATTAAATCTTATGTCAAAGCCATATGTATATCAGTATATCCAATATAGTGAGTATTTACTATTGATTGGCGGAATTGAGGACATTGTTCATCATGAGTTACATGGATACCTCTGTCCTAATGGAGACTAGCTGAATATGATATACTTGCAATAAGGAATAAGCTGATTCTCTCAAGAGTTCTCTCAAGAGTCCGTTTTCTCAAAGGCCAAGATCGCATATCTCTATAATTTAACGGGTCTATATTTATGAATAAAAATAAAGAAATAAATGAATCTTTTGTATAAACTAAGCGAGTTTATATCATCGCCATTCTCATTCTTAATGAGAATTTGAAATTGCATGTGTATTACAATTATATCAAAGTCAACACATTTTCGATGGAAATTTCGTAATATAAAAAGAATTCAACAAATTATATATAGTGTATATGTGTAGACACCTCGTTTCTGCACCTCCCGCAAACCACCCGGTGATGATTGGGCCGCATGTTTGGTACGCGGAACGATTTGTGAAAATTCGTAAGTTTATCGTCAATTGATCGCTCAAACATTTATGTCTACCTCTTGGTTGTCATCTAGGTGTCATTACGGTCGTTTTGGCAGTAATTAGAGTACATTTGGAGTCCGGGCCTAAAACCGTCTTCATTTTCTGATAACCGTTAAATCCCGAGTCAGGATGTTCTGGAATATTCCGGATATTTCTATTCCATATTTTTATAAATATTTCACAATCTTTATCCTTTGGTAAACAATTTCCCGTAATATTCACATAAAATATTAAGGAAAACCGAATTATTCCGTCCTTCCATAACTCAAACACGAAAATCTTTCTTCCGCAGGAGGAAACCACTTGGGAACAGATGCAGCAGGTGCTGCGCCTCTTCCAAGAGACGCAGTGGCAGCTGCGCCTCTTCCCAGGTCCTTTTCTGCGTAATTTTCGTATCTTTTTCATATCTTTCCGAGATTCACTTCCAAAGACTCTCCGAAACCCTAAATTCTTTCACGTGATTAGTATAAATAGGAGCCTTCGCTCCTCATATTTCTCACGCGAGTGTCCGCCCTTCTCTTCTCCCTTTGCATTCTAGACCTTTTTTCTTACTTTTTGGCGTCTACGTGCTTGAACATTCGACCACGTAAGCTCGGATCCTTCTGAGTACCAGCCTCGTTTGCATGACCGACCAATTTGACCAACTCCACATCAACAACTTAATTAATCTAATCGTTTTCCTCTTACGAGGGCACTTTTATATTTGCATTATAGTTCGAGTCGAGCATCACTAATCGATAACTTAGTCCTTCTCGTTTCGTCAAACATGTAAGTCTGAGGGTGTATAATCTCTCTTTTATTTATTGTTATTTACTTTTTGTATCACTAATGTAAGGTTTATGTCGAAAATACTTGTTAAAACCGATTTATAAAACCTCGTTTAAAACCTTTTTACGGATTACCAGAAAACAAACCGTCGAGAAAGGACGCAAAGAATCGCTGCGCCTCTTGAAGGAG
This sequence comes from Silene latifolia, assembly GCF_048544455.1. Lineage (NCBI taxonomy): Eukaryota > Viridiplantae > Streptophyta > Magnoliopsida > Caryophyllales > Caryophyllaceae > Silene > Silene latifolia. The sequence continues at coordinate 444,558,377 of NC_133538.1, read as the reverse complement.
CTTGATAGCACTGCTGCGCCTCTTCGTGAGGGCCGCGATTCTCGCTTCCTTTCTTCTTCCTAAATCTCTCGTAATTGCGTCTTCTTTTTTTTTTGCTAATTCTTTGGTACAATAACATAGTAATTTCACATGTACATAATTTATCATCATTAGTATATAATTTGTCATTTAAATTCGACTTAAATCCCAAGAAATCCAATATTTGAGGGTTTTCGTCATTAAACTCAATCCGGGTTGTACAAATTCGATTTGTTCATATTGAGTTTCTAGAATTCGACCTTTGATATATTTCCATCTGTCTATCCGTCATTAATTCGTTATTAATTCATCATGTTTAGTCTTCTTTGTTCACCTATGTCGCTAATCAATCATTCTTCCATATTATTCATTCGTATCCGTCTCATCCATGTTTACTGCTTTTTTTACCATCATTCACATGTAAATAACCTGATAATCACTTCTATCCGAGTATATATTATAAACCAATCATTAAATTAACCCACGAACATTAACGATTTGCGATTCCGCTTCAAAACAGAATTCACCCTTGGAAGACGAGATCTGCTGCGCCTCTTCCAAAGGCGCGGTCTCTTGCGCCTATTCAGGTTGAGTTTCGTCTCGAACTCCGTTGTTGCTTGACCTAGTTTAATTAGCTTATGTATTAATGGACTATTATTCGTATTATCACCCACTGATCTGTTCGTTAACTCTTCCTTTTATTCTTTTTCTCAAATCATCCGTTTTAAAGGTATTTTCGACATAAATCAATGAACCCAATGTAATTATTGTAATTTTCATTATTGTAATTTTGTTTATTATATTTATCATATTTCTTGTATCATTTGTATGCCTTCACATGTAATTGAGCATTAAATCCTACTTCGACATTAATTGTATGCTAAATTGCGTGTTCACCGACTTAGTTAAATCTTCGCATGTTAGGATTTAAAAGTTGGATGTTGCATTGCATGCATATAAATCGACAATATATCGAGTATAGACAATTTCCCTAATCATTAGTAGATGCCGCTATCGAGGCGGGCGGGATTAGGTGTTCGATCAAAAGAGCTTCCTAATACGTACCCTCACCCCTTACTCCAGATCTCTGTGAACATCCGTGTTCATTGGCATCCACGAGAGTCATTCTAGACATAGAATGCTAAGGGTAACGAGTTATTGGTGTTCATGTCACTACTTTGTGTCTTGACATGACACGAGGTATTCGAACGGTTCCAATTTTCCATAAAAATTGGTGGCGACTCCACAATATGCAAACGCTTGTTTTCCAAGCGCCCCCGTGGCCCATGTCCACAATATGCATCTCAATTCTCAATATATAAATATGATGAATAGTGAGTGATATCCAACAACTACATCGTATAGAATTCTTATGAGTTTGGAGATTTGAGCTACAAACAAAAGAATTCTAATGAATCTAAACTCCTAAAAAGTCTATCACTTTTAATGTTTAATACGGACTACTTGGTATACACGTGTTTGTATTTGTCCAAAACTTTGAAGTTATTAGTCATACTTTATATTGTATAAACTATTGAAGGGGGTTTAAGTTAGATGTGTGTTCTATTTTTTTTTATCATTCTTTCAACGCTATTTTCATTGTATGTATAATGATATACTCCGTATGATTTTTACATCTTACTCAACTGTTAACTTGGAGCAAACAATAAGATGTGTCTAATTAACGTAGAGTTTTTCTTCTGTTGTTTGTCAATTTGTAAGGAACCATATTATTTTTTACTCCCTTCGTCCAAATTATTTATTTACCTTTGATAAAAATATATTTCACCAAAAATATAGAAGATAAACAAATAATTGAGACGAAAAGAATATAATTTACGAACTTATAAGATTTTATGTTTGAGGGTATGCATATGATGAACTGATGAAGGTTGTACGTCGAAAGGAATATTACTCTGACACTGAATAGTTTACGTTTGATTTATTTTGTAAGGGGAAAAAAACAAACGTTAGATATTGATAGGGATAGAGGCAGTATATATATGATGAACTTGCGATGTTTTTGCAAGAGGGATTTTGTCACTACAAATTATTTAAGACTAGGAGGTGGTGGTGGCAAGGGAGGATCCAATGAAAAGGCCGACTCCGGGAACGAGTCTGACTGAAAGTATCCCGGCCAACTGATGCATGCATGCTTAGCTCTTAATAATTTTTTCTATTATTATTTAATTATCTAGGGTTAACTTTGTTCGTAGGTAGGTTTTATTTGTTAATTTAGGTCTAAGGTTTTCCCTTCTCGGTTTAGGAATTTAACTCGGAATGTAGTTTGTTTAATGAATTTCTTTAGTTGAAAAGTTTAATTTGACTTGGTGATGTTGAATTTAGCTTTTTACTTCTTTACGTTGTATTCCTCTCATATTTAGATTGGAATAATAATTGTTCTAAAGTGCATATTCATTCATTGTTGCTTCATCCTACAATTTTAAGTTAACAGCTAGGATCCTAAGATGGATTATATGTTTTCATAATCTTGATGCCATAGTCTAACGCCACCAATTAGAAAGATGTTTGATAATTACCTATTTATCCTAACAAAGATAACAATTATGAATTTTCATTATACGTTGTTACGGGCCGTCCAGTTTAAGGACGAGTCAAGTAAAACCCAATCAGATCATTTTTTTATCACCTTGATATGTTCCTAAAAGCTTGGTATTTCAAATCAATCTTGAGTCACGAGATACACTTATTATAGGTCGAATCATTTTTGACATGCCTGGCATCAAATATCATGAAAAAAGAGTTCTCTTAAAAGAACCATGGCCATCTTATTATTCTTTGGTATTGAGTATACAAAGTTGTTGGGTTTGTGCCTTGATTCTGTTAGTCGCCGCTTCGAACGACTATGCCGGTATCCGTATCTGTTATTGGGTTAGGTCTGTTTTGGGCCTTATTAGGTCATTCTGTATTAGGTCTTAGAGAGTATTATATAAACTCTCGAAGCCTCTCCCTATCAGTCATGTTTATCATACCGTCTGAATCTGTAATCTGAAAACTCCTCACATATCAATAAAACTCTCTCCCTTCTGCCCTATAGTAGCTAACACATCGATAGTGAACCATGTAAATCTGTGCGTTATTGTTCTTTATTTGTTCTTTCTTGCTTCTGTTACAGCAAAAGTGACCAAAATGCAAAGTAGTAGTCGTTTTTTACAACAATATCCTAATAAGTACTTTGAAGCCATTGTACTGATATGACCCGGGCAACGCCCGGGCTTGAAATCTAGTTATTTGAATGATTAGAAAAAAATTTGAGCGGTACCTTTGTACGGGGGAAGGTGTTTGGGGACAGGCAACCCTTTAGAGATAGCATATTGTTGTGCATCTTACAGCTTTGGTTGTCTGAAGCGAGTTCCTTCAACAAAAAGAGCTAGCCATAATGGAAAAGAAAAATCCTTTTTCTCAAAACATGACTATATACAAGATATACCCATTTGGCGTGGAGTGTATAGTCCAGCCTCATCTGTTACGACACCAGGCAAACAATCATATTATAATTCATAATAAGCAGGCTAGTATAAAGACACAGATATAGATATACCATAAAATACCCTGGCTAATGGTTCATTGGGGTTACTTCATTTATCTTCGTTTTCAGGTCAAAGGCATGGGTCGGATCAGTATTGCTATAGCCAGTGAGCATACATCAGGAAATATACATCCATTTTGCCTTTCTGAGAACATTATTAACTGCTAAACATATCCAGAATGAAACGCTTTGCGGCCTTCCTAAGTGGGCCTAGATTATTGGGAATCCCAAAAACACGTATTTTACAAGGGTAATCATGTATGTCTCTAAAAATGAACACATACAGCAGCATACAGCGTGTGAATGTTTCATACCATGGCCATGTAAGTTGTGAAGAACAGAACAAACACAGAACCGCATACAAAACGGAAGTTAACGACATAATCTTCAAGACTTGAGATTGATAGGCGTAGTTTTCAAACCGAAGCATTATCTTTATTCTACGATTCTTAGTCAACAAAATCACTTTATAAAAAGAGGGTGGATCTTCAGTGAGTCGGATGGCTTGAAGACACTCAGTACCGTAACTCTTGCTTTAAAAGATAGTCTACCTCTTCGAAATAGATCATATTCTATAGACAAGGTCCCTAGCCTCGAACAAAGAAAACAATCTCTCAAAGGATCAGCGGCAAATCAGCCAAAATGACAAATGCGGACCAAAAGTGAGTTAAATATTATCAAAGCTGGTCTGTAACAGCGGGCAAAGCAAAAAAAAAAAAAAAAAAAAAGAGTGTGTAACGAAACCAATAATCATTTATGAACTATGAATTAATACCATAAATAAACCCTAGATGAAACAAACGCTAAATCACAACAGAAATTCAATTAAAGAAGAAGAAAATTAGGGTTACAGAAATTCAATTAAAGAAGAAGAAAATTAGTGTTACAGAAATTCAATTAAAGATCAAGAAAATTAGGGTTTAGAATATGTAATTACCTGGTATTTGAGACTGTAACCAATGTCGGAAGATCCTCCTTGCATTCTTGATTAATCTGCCATCGACACCATCTTTGGCAGTGCCTTTGTCTTTTGAAGATACTAAAAGTAAAAGGTGTTTGTGAAACGTGGGAGATGATAGAGAGGAATTCAAGGCAACAACGGAGAGGAGAGTGAAAAAGTGCAAGAGGAAGGAGAGATGTGTTTGTTAAGGTGAGTGCAAGTGGGTAAAATTGGGCTAGATGAGTGTTAGGGGCATGATGGCAATGAGAAGGCCAGCAAAACTATTAAGGCCCAGCAAAGCGTAGCTGATGAATAGTATTTTGGTCGCGTTTTACCCCTCATTTATATCTTATTCCAACTCGATTTTGTGTGCTTTAATTGTCTAATAGCTCACTTATTAGTTTAATTAGTAATTATTAGTTTTATTATATTTATTGTGAATAATTGTTAGATTAGTGGTTTTTGGTACTCTTTGGTTGTTTAAATTTTGGGCAGGAACTAGTTCGTGAATGAAGACGGAAATTGAAAAGTAAATCGGGTCGAGACGGAATTAAGACGGGTTGGTAAAGTTTGAGGAAATCAACAAAAATACTAAAATCAAGGTCAATTTTGGCCTTTTTCACTCATTCAACATTTTAACTCCCCTGCTATCTTATCATCAGTACTCCCATATCAAACACCCACCATTCTCACCATTAGACAACATCTCACCCTCCTCTGCTGACCTCTGCATTCACTCAACTCGTAATCAAAACCCGAGTATCGTCCCAAAGAATCATTCCAGCATATAGCCTCACCGCCGGCAGCCACTATCAACCCCGACATCACCAACACACTTATCAATTTGTGCAACCCGAGCGCACTAAGCTGCCCAGAACAGGTGCTTTCAATCAGGCCACAACGAGTCAGCTAACCGAACTCCGCAGCCCAAAACAATTCAAGTTTGCATCACCAAGTGCGTTCACAACCGCCATGAAGTAGGCTCATCCCGAGTCCGCAATCTCGACAACAACCAAACCACAACGGCCTTTCTCACCGCCGCTGCTCTTTCTCCTGTTAGCAGCCCACATCGCAGCTCCGCTGCTCCATCTCTGCCCACGGCTCGCACAACACCATCAGCAGCACCGTCAATCGACCATCTCACCACCACAACCTTCAACCAATTCGAACCACCATACGAACTCCAACTCGCCCCCATATCGATTCCGCTACCACTAATATTCACCATAGCTGCTCAATTCAACCACCACATCAACCACAATTCGAGCAGGCCAATCCTTCTGTCGTCGTCCTGCTAGTACTCCGACCACCACCCGAGTCCAGACCACCGTCGAATTGCTACCCCTTTATTTGTGATGCTTGGCTTGTTTTTATATGCTGAAGACCAATTTTAGAAGACGAAATGACGACTCAACCCTTGATATCCACTCATATTGTTTTGTTTAAGTGAGGGGTAATTCGGTCATTTGACATTTTGTACTGTGAGGGTATAGAACACATTTTTTGTAACCACAGAAAGAGTACCCTAATTTTTTTATTTTTTTTTAGACAAATGTGTACTATTTTATATAAACATAAGGTTCTATTACATACACAACTACATAGTAAACCAAGGGGCATTAGAGACCCCTAAGCTGGAAGAAACCTAAGTAACACAACTAGTAAACCAAACAGACTCGTTAAAAATACAAAGACGACGCCTCTTACGCGGTGAATGATAAAAAGCGTCAAACTGGATTGGACAAATCTCTCTTTTAGAACTGACGACCATTTCCAGAGATGTAAATCTGGAGAAGACAGTAGAACCTCCAAGTCCAACCTTTACCAACGGTATATTCTTGAGTTTAGCGCGATCACGACCCATACAATGTCGACTACATCTCTTGCTTAAACATGTCTTCAAGGCTGAAAAGACAAACGGCCTTTGACTTGACAAGTGATCAGAACCGTCCTGTAGGCACTGAAAATTTATTAAAGTGCCGAATAAATAAAATAATTAATAAAATCGAGTTAACACTAAATTTTAGCTCGATTTAGTTATTTTGCCCCAATTAAATGATATACGGGTCGATTCGTGTTACAAAATGGGTTATCCGGATCATTAAACCCGAAAAAGATCAAATTTGGGCCAAGTTCACTAATAAACCCGTAAATGGGCCTGTGAATCCAAAAGTCCACCAAGGGGAATTGGAAATCTATAAATAGAGCCATTCTCATTCATTTCGGGTGAGAGAAATCATAATCATAAAATTCAGAGAGAAGAAGACACAAAAGCTCTATAGATTCCCTCTGCAGAGACACCTCGCAAGCAACGATCAACAAGCACACCAAAAAGCTGTGCCGCCTGCCCAAGAAATTTAAGTTCAAGCTACAGCATTCAAGAGAGAACAAGTCGCAGTGACCCTCTCAAGAATACAAATCGACACCTCCTACAGAGTGCATACAACCTCTACAGGTGTTATTCAAATCCAACGTTCGTGCCTCTACTATAGACAGCGTTTACGTGATCTACTACGGCATTTAGAATCAGAGGATACATTGGAGATTGTACACATAAACTTTCTGATATTAATAAAAATTCATTTGTTTCCTATTTTGTATTACATTTATTTTGCGATACAAAATTTGCTGTTACAAATTTTTGGTGAACCCGACGTGAAAAGAAATTTTGGTGAACCCGACGTGAACCCGACGAAAAGAAGAAAGAGTCATTCTCTTACAAATTTTGGTGAACCCGACGTGAAAATCTCTACCTCTCATCTCTACTGCTGTTTTATTCAAGTCTACCAAAACAAGAAGATGTCTACCAAGCAAAGCACCTCCTCCAGTCCATCCAAGAAGACCTACGCAGATATCCTGCAGGGTACCCCCATTCTTTGCTACCTCCCCGCTACGCGATCGGTTGGCATCTCCACAAGAGGAATGGCAAAGAAGGTGATGTCAATCTTTGCCTTTGCGCCGATCTACGCTCGCACACGTCCCAACTAGGCCGCGCAAGTTCTCTCGTCGCCTCCATAGTCTGCGCTGCTACGGACCCCTCTGGTCGCCTCTTCTCCTTCACGCGAGGAGACTAGAAGTGTTAAGGTTGACAAGAAGGCTTCTCCATGCAAACCCAAAGCGTCGCCAAAGAAGAAAGAAACCTCAACTCCTAACGTTGCTTCAGTCATGGTGATAAGTGGCGATACTCTTGAGGATCGAATGCAGAAAATGAATGATCTCCTTGAAAAGATGATGAAGGAGAGTGAAGAAAAGAACAAGAAAATTGATGAGCTCCAAAAAGAGGTGGTGGCACTCCGTGACAGGAAGGTCGAGAGCGAGCATGGTGACACCGATAGGGATGTTGATAGCGATAGAGAAGTTGGCGAGGATAGGGAAAAGCCAAAGAATGAGATCAAGCAACTTCTTTGAAGAGAAGCTGCAGGAGTTAATAGCCAAGACGATCAAGTGTCATTTGGATGATAGCTCGACAAGTAGTGGACGCTACATCAAGCCTTACACTAAGAGGATTGACGGTCTGCGCATGCCATCCGGCTATCGGCCCTCCAAAATTTCAACAGTTCAACGGGAAGGGGAACCCAAAGCAACACATCGCCCACTTCGTCGAGACATGCAACAATCTTTGGAACAGAAGGTGATCGTTGGTGAAGCGATTCGTTCGTTCGCTCAAAGGGATCGCGTTCGGCGGTACACGATCCGGACTCGAGTCAATTGACAGTGGGTCACATGGAAGATGAATTCCTCAACGATTCTATAGCACGGACATGTCGTCGGCATGAGCGAATTGACAAAGACATCTCAATGGCAAGATGAGCCTGTCGTCGATTACATCAACAGTGGCGTGCGCCGAGTCCGGAATGTAAGGATCGCTTAAGTGAAGCGTCGGCAGATTGAAATGTGCGTCAACGGGATGAAATGGGACATTCTTTACATCCTGAAAGGGATCATGCCAAAGAGCTTCCAAGACCTGGCTACCCGCGCCCATGACATGGAGATCACAATCAAAGAACATGGTAGTGCTCGACCAAGTTCTTCTAAGGTGCCAAGTGAAAAGAAGGAGTTCAAGAAAGCGATAAGAACTCCAAATCGTCGACAAAGGAAACAATGGTCGTCGAAACCGGCGGTGCACTGTCAAAATCTCGTCAAAGCCTAAGTATGAAAAGAAGAAAGAGTCATTCTCTTACAACTACCAACGAGACAAGCCTACATTGAAAGAGTTGCAGGCTAAGAAATATCCATTCCCAGATTCTGACTTGTCCGGAATGCTTGATGACCTCTTGGAAAAGAAGGTTATACAATTGCCAGAGTCCAAGCACCCTGAGCAAGCAAACAAGACAAACGATCCTAATTACTGTCGTTATCATAGGCTGGTGAGTCATCCTATTGAAAAGTGTATAACACTCAAGGAGAAGATCATGCAGCTCTCCAAGGAAGGGAAGATCATTCTTGACTTGGAGGACACAGTAACCACAAATCAAACTACTGTAGTCCTGGAGCAACTTGACGAGCCGATTACACGGCAAGGACAATGTGTGTATATGTTGCAGTTCGGAAGTTTTGAGCCTGTGGCATTACAGATCCAAGGGTCATTGCCGTCGTTACCTCCAATGTCATTGGAAGAAAAACTACCTCCTCAGAATAAGAATGAGGAAAAGAAGCATGAAGATGACGATGAAGGTTGGACTTTGGTTACGCGCAAGAAGTCAAAGAAACAAACAAGACAGATAGCGCAACCTGTTCACCGTCGAAGAAAACAATCAAAGAAGACTAAACCTCGCAAGACGAAGGGAAAGAAAAAGCCCAAATCAGTGATCAAACCACATGTCTTGCCTATCGATGTACCTGAGCAATAACCACCGAGTCCCGTCACCTTAAAAGAATTCTTCCCACAAGACTTCTTAAACAAGGTTACCGTATGCACCGTCTCAGCTACGGAAGGTGGTGATGATAAAAAGAAGATAGATGAAGGAGGCCCAGATGATGCGGTATTGGCACAACAGTTGCATTCTGAAAAGGAGAACGAAATAGTGGCTGCTCTTGACGCCCTTCCTACAAACATGGGATGGAAGCAAATCTTTTATCTACCTAAAGAGAAGCGTCAGCTGATAATTCAAGGACTTGAGAAGCCCGAGTTATATGCGGGCAAGATGAAAGAAAAAATTGAGCCTCTTGAGCAATCAACTGGATGTGTCTCATGCAATGCAGCCTTGAGTTTTTCAGATGAGGATTTACTTCTTGGATCCAAGCCTCACAACAGGCCACTTTATGTGTCCGGGTACATCCGGGGGCAAAAGGTCAAGCGCATCTTAATAGATGGAGGATCAGGAGTCAATCTCATGCCAAAAGCAACCATGAACGAATTAGGGATCACGATGGATGAACTCTCCAGTAGTCGAACAATGATTCATGGTTTCAACTTGAATGGGGAGCGCGCAGTTGGCATGATCCGCGTGAACCTTACCATGGGTGATCTTTCTTCCGACACGTTGTTCCATGTCATGGATGGCAAGACATCGTTCAAACTATTCTTTGGGACGACCTTGGAAGCACGAAAACGGAGTTGTCGCCTCAACCCTCCATCAATGCTTGAAATATTATCGTGGTGGTGAAAGGAAGATAGACGGAGACGCCAAACCCTTCTCTAAGGTCGACTCTTTCTTCGCTGACGCAAAATTCTTTGAAGAGAATGGTACTTCCCGGTGAGTTCATGCCAACCACCATCTCTTCAACGGGAAAAGGAGGTAAGCGGGAAAAGAACATCATCAAAGAAGATGAAGCTGCAAGTCCTGCTAAAGAAAATGATGTTAAGAAAGATGTAGACAAGGTCAACAAAACAGCTACTCCTGTGGCATCACCCAAGAAGCAAGAGACGCCGCAGAAAACTACACCACCAGTACTACGCTACATCCCAAAGTCTCGCCGCAAAGATGGAGAGAGTCCTTTTGCAGAGTGCCTAACACCAAAGATAGAGCCTAAGGATAAAAAGTCAAGTCTGGTGTTCAAGCAGGAATGGGTGGCCAAAGTCGTTACACCTCTACCAAGTTCATCTCAAACGAAGATTGTGAGACCTCCTCCGAATGGTTTCGTCTGTTCATCCAGTCAATCATCAAATGAAGAAAACAAAGGGATATTTGATTCCAATGCTTACAAGCTACTGGAAAAGGCTGGATATGACTTTACAAATCCGACTCCTCTTGGCAAAGTTATAGAAGTTGAGCCGTACGGTCTTAAAAAAGCACAACATGAAGTATTCAAGCAAGATGGGAGCTTCATGGTAACCAGGGCCGGGCTCGGATATGAGTCTCCTGCGCCTGTAAAGATTGGTGCTCGTAGAAAAGGGGCTACTGCGTCTTCTCAGCAGATCACAGTAGAAGAGGTCGAAGAAAATGAAGGAGAAGAAAAGATGCATCCATCTTCAGTCTTCGATCGAATAAGTCCACCTCCAGAAAAGTGTCGCCCTTCTATATTCACAAGGTTAGGGAGACCAAGTGCTTCAACCAAACACATTTCTGTATTTGCTAGGCTTAGCAATCAAGGAGAAAGTAAAGTCAAAGTGTCAACACCTTCATTGCGCATAAATAAGAAGGGCGCAATACATGAACGCTTGGGCGGTCCATCAAAAACAGTCTTCAGTCGACTAGGGGCTCCCAAGAAGAATAGTGGCAAGGGTCGTCCTCTCTCAACTTCTGCAACACAAAATGAAGAAGAAGTAAGAGTAAGCGATGACTTGAGAAGCGCAATACCATCTCGCATGAAGCGTATGCAAGTAGTGGATATCATCCAACATGAGCCGCTCAAAGCAAGGAGGCGCGTACTAGTTCTTACTTGGTCGCAAAGAATGCCGAAGAGATTGTGCCTTCATCTTCACGTCCCTGTGATACAAAGAAGTCAAGTGACTTAGAAATCACAACGTCGTCATATCACATCACAGTAGAAGAGATACCTGACGAGAACGAAGAATTTGAGGCGGATGAGGCCCCTGAAACACTTGAAGACGGGGGGCAATCGACTGTAGATGAACTCAAGGAACTCAACTTGGGAACTATTGAAGATCCTCGGCCCATTTATGTTAGTGCTCTGCTGACTAAGGAAGAAGAAGAGGAGTACTACAAGTTGTTGGTCGAGTACAAGGACGTCTTCGCTTGGAGCTATAAAGAGATGCCCGGACTCCCCAAAATTGCGTTCATCGTCTAGCAATCAAGAAAGGCACTAGTCCCAAAAAGCAACCTCAACGTCGTTTCAGACCGGAACTTGTACCTGAAATTGAAAAGGAAGTCAACAAACTCATTGAAGCAGGTTTCATTCGAGAAGTCAAATATTCTACCTGGATAGCAAACATTGTCCCAGTCAGAAAGAAGAATGGACAATTGCGCATATGTGTCGACTTTAGAGACCTTAATGATGCGTGCCCGAAGGATGACTTCCCTTTGCCAGTCACAGAGTTGATGATTGACGCAACCACTGGTCATGAAGCCCTCTCATTCATGGATTGTACTGCTGGTTACAATCAAATACATATGGCACCTGAAGATCAAGAAGCAACGGGTTTTCGAACCCCAAAAGGGATCTTCTACTACACGGTCATGCCGTTTGGATTGAAGAATGCTGGCGCTACGTACCAACGCGCAATGCAAAATATCTTTGATGACATGCTGCATAAAACAATAGAGTGTTATGTTGATGACGTGGTTATCAAATCAAAGAAAAGAGAAGACCATATCAAAGACCTTCGAACCGTCTTTGAAAGACTTAAAAAATGTCAACTCAAGATGAATCCACTCAAGTGCGCATTTGGAGTCACATCTGGGAAGTTCTTAGGTTTTGTGGTCAGGCATAGAGGCATTGAAATTGACCAAACAAAAATCAAAGCTATCAACGAAATACCGGAACCAAAGACATTGAAAGAGTTGCGCGGATTGCAAGGACGTTTGGCATACATCCGAAGGTTCATCTCTAACTTAGCCGGGCGTTGCCAGCCGTTTAGCCATCTCATGAAAAAGGATGCTCCATTTCAATGGGATGAAAAATGCAAAAATGCTTTTGATAGCATCAAGAAGTACTTGGCCAGCGCGCCAGTGCTGGGGGCACCAATTCCAGGAAGGCCACTGGTCCTCTACATTGCAGCACAAGAACGCTCACTGGGGGCAATGTGTGCTCAAGAAATTGAAGACCGCAAGGAGAGAGCACTCTACTACCTGAGTCGTACCTTGGTTGGAGCTGAGTTGAATTACGCGCCTATAGAGAAGATATGTCTTGCTTTGGTGTTTGCCATCCAGAAGTTGAGGCACTATATGCAGGCGCATACCATACATGTGGTCTCAAAAGCTGATCCAATCAAGTACATACTCTCAAGACCAGTCTTGTCTGGAAGACTTGCGAAATGGGCAATGTTGCTTAAGCAGTATGACTTGGTGTTCGTGCCTCAAAAGGCTGTGAAAGGTCAAGCTATCGCCGACTTCTTTGCTGATCATCCGGTGCAAAGCAGAGTGGGAAATTTCAGATGACCTCCCAGGAGAAGAAATTTTCTATGTGGACGTCCTACCTCCATGGCAAATGTACTTTGACGGTGCTGCAAGGCAAGATGGAGCTGGAGCTGGAGTTGTATTCGTAACTCCACAAAATCATCTTATGCCATATGCCTTTACACTCACTCAGTTGTGTACAAATAATATGGCAGAATACCAAGCCCTTATACTCGGCCTTCAAATGGCGATTGAAATAGGCGTCAGGGATATGGACATCTACGGAGACTCAGAGTTAGTGGTCAACCAAGTCCTTGGTGAATATGAAGTGAAAAAGGAAGACTTGATCCCCTACCATCAACGGGCATTACAACTGCTGAATCAACTTGACGACATCCATGTTGGTCATGTACCAAGGAGTGCCAATAAGTTGGCTGACGCGCTTGCTAATCTTGCGACCACTTTGGCACTGGGGGCGAGAAGAGTCATGTAAGTCCCGATCTGCAACCGTTGGGCAAGTATCTTTGCTTGAAGGAGAAGAAAATGTAGACACAACCAACATGATATGCGTCTACACAGCTGATGAAGATGATCGGCGTCAACCTATCATTGATTTCTTGGACCACCAAAAATTACCTGATGATCCCAGACACAAGGTTGAGATACGTCGACGTGCTCCAAAGTTTATTCACTATAAAGGGACGCTCTCTGAGGACGTTCTTTCTCGTGCCAATGGTTGAGGTGTCTAAGCAAGGACGGTTATCGAAAGCAATGCATGAAGCTCATTCGGCATTTGTGGTGCTCATCAATCCGGGCCTAAACTTCATGATCGTGTAAAGAGAATGGGGTATTACTGGCCAACCATAGTGCAAGATTGTATGGACTTTGCGAAAAAATGTGAACCCTGTCAGTTCTACGCAAACTTCATACACCAACCGCCGGAGCCGTTGCATCCTACTGTTTCTTCATGGCCTTTTGAAGCTTGGGGACTTGATGTTGTGGGACCTCTTACTCCAAAGGCCTCAAATGGACACGAGTATATCCTCGCCGCCACTGACTATTTCTCAAAATGGGCAGAAGCCATCACACTACGGGAAGTGAAGAAAGAAAATGTTGTGGACTTCATTAGAACCCAAATCATCTCTGAGATATGGTGTACCTCAACGTATCACAACTGACAATGGGAAACAATTTTTCAACCATCTGATGACAAGTCTGGGAGAAAAATTCAAGTTCAAACAATACAAGTCATCCATGTACAATGCCTCTGCAAATAGTTTGGCTGAAACCTTCAATAAAACTCTTTGCAACTTGTTGAGAAAAGTAGTAGAAAAGTCAAAGCGAGATTGGCATGAAAGAATTGGTGAGGCGTTATGGGCATACCGTACCACATACAAAACACCTACTCAAGCAACCCCGTATGCATTGGTGTATGGAGTGGAGGCCGTGCTGCCTTTGGAGTTGCAGATACCTTCCTTACGCATTGCTATTCAGGAGGGACTCACAGATGATGAGAATGACAAGTTGCGATTAGCAGAGTTGGAAGCTCTCGATGAAAAGAGACTAGAGGCTCAACAAAAGCTCCAATGTTATCAAGCAAGGTTGTCACGCGCATTCAACAAAAAGGTGCGCCCTCGTTCTTTCCAAGTGGGAGACCTGGTACTTGCAGTATGAAGGCCAATCATCACATCTCACAAACCAATTGGTAAATTCACCTCTAAGTGGGATGGCCCATACGTGGTGCAAGAAGTCTACACAAATGGTGCTTATAAGATTGTTGATGAAGACGGTGTGCGTGTCGGTCCAATCAACGGAAAATTCTTGAAGTGCTACTATTCTTGAAGCTCAACAGTGAAAGCTCCTAAGTAAGAGGTTAAACTGCATACCCAAAAAAAAAGAAAAAAAAAAGAAAAAAAAAGAAAAAAAAAAAAAAAAAAAAAAAAAAAATGTCCTTCCCTTTTATGAACTACGTCGGCTTGATCTTGTAAAGTGCTTCGTGCTTTACAGGTACGTAGGCAGTTTGGGTGAACATGTAGCTCAAGTGCAGCCACACTTCCAAACAAACATCATCCCTCTTTATGAACTACATCGGCTTGATCTTGTAAAGTGCTTCGTGCTTTACAAGTACGTAGGCGACTTAGGTGAACATGTAGCTCAAGTGCGCCCACACCTCCAAACAAACACCTTCAATCTTTGAACTATGTTGACTTGATGCATTGTGTAGCCTCTTGGAGTCGACAAGTGCATTACATCTCCTAGAAGAGTAGCTCGCCGTCTTGTTCTTCCTGTCGACGAGTCAATACATTGCGTGACTCGGAGTAGCTCACAGTCTTGTCTCTTACACCTCCTGCAGTCGACGAGCTAGGTTCATTGCATGGTAACTCTAAAGAGAAACCAAAATGACCCATCTCGGATTAGCTCATAGTTTCTTCATGTCGACGAGTCGGTATATTACATGATCCGGAATACCTTTCGAAACTTCATGCGGTCGACGAATCAGGTACATTGCATGACAACTCCGAAGAGCATCGAAATGATCCGACCGGAGTACCTCCCAAAACTTCATGCGGTCGACGAATCGGGTACATTGCATGACAACTCCGAAGAGAGTCGAAATGATCCGACCGGAGTAATCCAAAATCATCATGCGCCTTTATTTCTTTTCACACTACATAAAAAAAAAAAGAAAAAAAAAGAAAAAAAGTGTGAATTTTGACAAGTGTTGTCGATCAACATCATATATAATTCATAAATAATGATGATCTGTTTGTTTTAATCAACAAAGTGGACGAAAGTCAACAAATGTCTGCAATTCTCATATGTCATTAAACACTATAAAAAAACAAGTGTGACTTGTGCGGGCGTCAGTCTTTCATAGATATCAAGACCACCATGTACTGTGAAATTTTGCGATAAGCGACCTCGACACAGAGTATGAGGACGGACCGACGAATATTGCTATTGCCCCGGGATGACACACGACACCAACGATCATCGACGTGGTGGGACCACCTCACCAATAATGTGCCACCCATCTTGAGGTTTGGAGGTTTAGCCCGCTGAATATAGAAGAAGTAGCTGCTGCAAATGAAACGGAAAAAGGGCGTTAAGAGAAGAGTTCAAGCAGTAACAACCGTCACGCTAGAAATTACACTTGCTAACCTGAGTGTGATGTAGATATGGCTCATCAGTACTCACCCTCTCTAAGACAAGTCGTCGATTCGTCCCTCATCCGGCGTCAGTTTCAACAGTATCGCCCCTTTTGGTCACAATGCTAAAAAGGAAATGGCCCCATAACCTCCATAAATAAGTGGCAGCGCCGCCGCCGATAAGACCCTCCTGTTTCATCGGCTAGCCACAAAGCTCGAGAACAAATACTTGACTGCGTGCGTGGTAAAATGAAGAATGTTAGAAAGTGAAGATAGCTACCATAAAACAAATAGGTGAAAAAAAAGAACAATCACGATTTGCAGCCGTGAAGAGTAGTCAAATTAATCAAATTCTTATCCAATTATGGTTTTATAATTGGTAATGCTATAGCAAGATAAGAAGGGACGAACAAGCATACCTGTGCTCTTGGAAATCTCAAGCGACGATTAAACCAAAAAAAAAAAAAAGGCGATGATGTTTTGATGAGCATGGAGGTTGTCGAGTATATATAGGCATGGGGGTGGTCTCTAAACCCTATTTTCAAAAAAAAAAAAAAAAAAAAAAAAAAAAAAGCTTGCAGCCGAAGAATAGAAACGGCAAAAGTTAGGGAACTCCGCAATTGATTATTTTGTTTCCCGAAGAATTCACCCCTCACGTGGACTTCAACGTACATGTTTGACTAACCAAGTAATTTGGGCTTATGATCGCTTTTTAGATTGAGATTGCTCAGTTGATAAAGCATTAAAGAGTCAAATAAACAATTCACCCGCCAAGTTAGATAATAACAGGGTGACATGACAAAAAAAATGGGCCATCTTTACGATAAGTTTGGGTACGCCTCGAGTTCCAAGTCAAAACACAAATTCATCCGTCAAATCAGATAATAACAGGGTGACACTAAAAAAATGAAAGGTCACTGTAACGACGAGTTCTAGTACCTGACGACTTTCAAGTCAAACAAAAGATGTCATCCGCCAAGTCTAAAAGATGACAGGGTGATGTAAAAAAAAAAAAAAAAAAAAAAAAAAAAAAAAAAAAAAAAACTCCCTTTACGACAAGTTAGGGTGCTCATCATCGACTTCCAAGTCAAAGCCAAAATGAATCGAGACCTCGCCACATCAAGACACCAAAAAAGGCGCACGTGACAAGGTCCCGAGGGGGCAATTTGTAGGCACTGAAAATTTATTAAAGTGCCGAATAAATAAAATAATTAATAAAATCGAGTTAACACTAAATTTTAGCTCGATTTAGTTATTTTGCCCCAATTAAATGATATACGGGTCGATTCGTGTTACAAAATGGGTTATCCGGATCATTAAACCCGAAAAAGATCAAATTTGGGCCAAGTTCACTAATAAACCCGTAAATGGGCTGTGAATCCAAAAAGTCCACCAAGGGGAATTGAAATCTATAAATAGAGTCATTCTCATTCATTTCGGGTGAGAGAAATCATAATCATAAAATTCAGAGAGAAGAAGACACAAAAGCTCTATAGATTCCTCTCGCAAGACACCTCTGCAAGCGATCAACAAGCACACCAAACCGTGCCGCCTGCCCAAGAAATTTAAGTTCAAGCTACAGCATTCAAGAGAGAACAAGTCGCAGTGACCCTCTCAAGAATACAAATCGACACCTCCTACAGAGTGCATACAACCTCTACAGGTGTTATTCAAATCCAACGTTCGTGCCTCTACTATAGACAGCGTTTACGTGATCTACTACGGCATTTAGAATCAGAGGATACATTAGAGATTGTACACATAAACTTTCTGATATTAATAAAAATTCATTTGTTTCCTATTTTGTATTACATTTATTTTGCGATACAAAATTTGCTGTTACACGTCCATCCCAGACTGCACCAAAATGGTACTTTTTACCACTGAAACCTCCCTAACCTCAGTGATGGGATCGAAAATCCTCTCGGTCGACAAACATGGTCTCTTGACTTCAAGAGGCTGATCCTCCTCACTAGTGAAGTTGATTATGTTCAACTGTCCAACCTATGAAATGTCCATGGATGTACAAAGATTCACGGGCGGAGGAGACGAAATGGGAACCGCGGCTTCAGATGAAAAACTTTCATGGGGAGTTCCCGTCGAGGTAGAATTTTTGGAAAAGAGGGGGCTAACTATCAAAGAGGCACCAGATGTTGTATGAAAACATTGCAACTTCTTTCCTAGCATTAAGTTTGCATAATCATTGGACGATAGAAACAAATTTTTATGGACAGTAGTAGAGCCTAGGGTACATGTATCAAAGGGATTACAATCACCCTTAACTGGCGAAGATAAATGAGTTTCAGAAATAGTGGCGGAATTCGTATTCAAGTCTGAAAACTTATTACTCTCATTTTGTTCATCACTTATATCAGCAATTAACAACTCCGTGCTACTACGGGCAACTTGATTCCCTTTCTCAAAAGGCACCGGAACAGTATCCATAGCAGCATCATGGTTCGAAATCTTACCTTTCTTGCCCTTGCTTAGGGGGTTAAATTGATAAGAACTAGTACTACCCAAATCCTTTATAACCATTGTAGGTGAAGTAGTAGCACACCCTGTTTCTTGTTCACAATTTTTTGTCATTGTAACATTAATTGAGCCACTCGCATCATGACCAATCAGCAAAGACATAGCTCGTTTCCCTTCTCGAATATCATTAGCTTCAAAAGAATCGTCCACCACACGCTTACCATTTAGGTTAAAAACATGAAGCTTTTTAACTTCGTCCAACTCATGAAGAATATCCTTATTTCGAGGCTCCACCGAGACCGCCTCCTCCAATGTGCAGCAAGCCTCGGGTAACCTATGCAAATTTCTAAGAGCCACAGCTTTACGAAAGAGGGCCTTGGCATGTCGAGGATAAAAATTCAGCATCATTGAGCATAGAATTAACGCTCCCTCAAAAGCTCAAAATTTAATAGCACAAGCAGCTAAATTTAAACACAAAGAAATTTCCAAGCTTGAAAAAGTGTTTAAATCAAGACCGGACACATCTTTCAGAACATCACTCAAGAGGCGACATGCTTTGTCATAGCAGGCACTCGCCTCGGCAAACTGATTTTGTCTAAAAAGATCATTACATAAGTCTTTAAAGGCATGAATTTTAGAAAGGGGGGAAGCATCTAAATGGGAAAAAAACAAAATTCTAGCAATCACCATTCTCCGACCCGACACAATCATGGAAATAACCAAAGAACTCAAAGAACTCGGCATAGGAAGTGTGATTCATGAGGTAGGTGATCAAAACGATTGAAAAAGTAAGAAAAAGCAGTAATTAAATTATACGGAGTAACAAGGTATATCTAACAAACACACAGCAAAGCAAAAGTATTAAAATCAAACAAATTCTAAAAGCCAGAAAACCATCCATAACTCAGAGAAAAAAAAGACAAGGAAACGGTTTCACCAAATCAGAAGTGACAAAGGAAGGTCGGGAAAGTGAGGTAACAGCCGACCATCACCATGAAAGAGCCTGGACAGTCAACCACCGAAACTATTATCAATAAAAAGAGGTGCAAAAAAGAAGCAGGTTACTACTCGCCGGCGACCTGAAGAGAGCTGGTGAGGTCGCCGGCGAGAAGCGGAGATATAGATGGCAGTGGTGTTCGGGTTTTGGGGTTAGGGTTTTGGGAAATCGATTTGGGGTTTTTTTTACTTCTTTTACTGGAATACCCTAATTTTTTTTAGCCGCACCAATTAGAGAAAACAGTAGCTTTGAGTATAGTAGTTTTTAGAACAAAATACTCTCTTATTTCCTCTTTTTATTTCCCAATCTCATTATTGTAGGGTAGAAATTAGTACTAATTAAATTAGCTCAAGTTTCAATCTTTTGTATCCATCCTTCAAGATCTACCATTTTCATGTTCAATTTAATCCATTGTTGGTATAATTTCTTTCTCCTTACTCTTTTATAGCATTTATTTCACTTTCAAGTTTATTCCAATTTTAGTTGGTAATTAGTTTAAAGTTTGAATCTTTTGTAGTTTAATTATGTTTATCCCATGTTTATTGTTAGTTAGTAGTTTAATTAGTGTTAATTTAATCATGTTATAGTAGTTTAATAGTTAGGGTTTGGGGGATAATGTAGAAAAGTTTGAGTCTTGAATTGGGTAATTGTTTAAATGGTGTTTGGTTTGATTATTGTGATTATTAGTCTTGTGACACTAATGATAATTAGTGTACTTAATTAAGCCGACGAGAAATTCGGGATTTGATTAGTTTAATTACTTGGACTATGATTGTTAAGTTAATGTCATGATATGAGTTAATCTATTAATCGGGTATTTAATTGGTAGTTTGAAAGAATGCTAATTTAAGACCCTAATCGACAATAATCACCTTACTTAATGCGCTAATTGGTAGTTTGAAAGAATGCTAATTAATGATATGTTTCCTTATTCTTAGACCGAGACTTTACTACATGACACCCCCACTACCCCTAACTCCCTCAATTACTTGTTTATTTCTAGTTACTTATATGTTCTTTAGTCGTTTATTTATATTTTCATTAGCTTAGTTACTTTTAGAATATTCAAACATTCAATCTTGTTTTTGGCTAAACTAGAACTAAATCGAGACTTGTAACCTAACCCCACCATCCTTGTGATCAACCTCGACTTACCCGACTATACTAGTTAGGTATCGAGCTTTATAAATTTGTTTTTGATAAGGGTGTGATGACTTTACCCTACTATCAGTAGCCCAACTAATTTGGCTAGTCCATATAAAACAAAAACAAGCCTAAACGACAGCATAAAGTGCCGTATTGAACTGTTCATTTGAACAATAAACGGCCTTGGGGACATTGGGTTGTTTGGTTACCCACTAAACAATACATGAACTTAAATTCATATGAATTGCAAAATGGGTATGTTGTTTGGTTACCTCAATTCACATGAATTGGATGTTCCCATGAATTCAAATTCCTTCATAATGGAGGAAGTTGCTTACCTAGGCCCCCATATGTAAATGAGAATGCCTACATGTATTACACTTCCTTCATGGGAATCAAACAATTTTTTGCAATTCACGTGTTTTATGACTTCCTAGGCAATACAAATTCCTATATGCAACCAAACGACTCCTTAGAATAAGGTGAGAAGATTTTCACTCTTAGTCATTGTACTCCTAATTTTGTAGAACTGGTGATTTCGTTACTCGTTAGTATATTGAAGGCATCCCTGAAAATTTTCCGAAAAAATATTCTTCTCTTAATTAATTAATTTTATGTTTTTTAGTTCCACTTTTTTAGCAACTTTTATATTCAGTTTTTTTTTATATTAATAATGTAGAAAAAACTTCCAACTTTTAAATATAAAATTTGATTTACTTAAATTATTTTTTTTATTTAAAACTTGTTTATTACTGTTTTGTGGTTTACTATATTTATAATTATTGAGTTTTGTATATTTATATTTGATTTTGTATATTTATCTTATACGAAGTATGTATAAGTCATTATTATCGCATATGTATTTTTGGAATTGATAATCTTGGAATGAACAATTTTACTGTGAAGAATTGAACAATGTGTAATTAAATTGTATATAAAACGTGGGCTAAAAATCAGGAAATAAATTGTTGGCTTTGATTTGTTGACTTTCAATCACAGAGCGCCACATAGGCTATGTGGTTGTTGCTTTAGTATATAGGATTGGAAGTTAAAGAACATAAGCAGGGGGCTTAAGTCTTGATGCTCACTTACTCGTGGACTTGGTCAATGTCAAAGTCAAGTTGACTTGACTAAGTTCATCTCGTGTTCCCGTCTCGCAATCCCATCTCGCCTACACATTGAATTAATATAATATAATAATAATACTAATTTCATATAAAACCCGACTAATTATTAAATATAACTAATACGACTAATTATTATAAATTAGTTATAAAATGACCTTTTTAATCAATTAAGCACGCAATATCTGTTAGAAATCATATTTTAAATATCACATATTTTGGTTTAAAGTTTTAGTCATAAAACTTAAAGATCTTATGCATGCAAAACAAATGCAAGAGTAAGGAGAAAAACGGTTCCTTACATGTGAGTATTTCGGATATTTTGGGCACAAGTGAAGTCTCCTACCTCACTTGTTCTTGAGCTTTCCATATGTTAGGATGATCCTCCAAAGACCTCAAGTATAGAAGTCACTCCTCTTGATTGCACCCAAGATTATCTCTTATCTCTACTAAACAATGTGTGCTAGATATTTGTTTAGTAGTTTACCTTAAAATTGATTACTAACACTCATATATTACACTAATAATATTAGTAATCTTTTATGAATAATTTGGATCATCATTTCTCAAGTTTTTAGAGAAAGATGAACAATAATGTGTGAGAGAGAGAGAGAGAGAGAGAGAGAGAGAGAGAGAGAGAGAGGACAGTTATGCATGTGTGTGAATGAACATGCATGAGTTGAATAGGTAGAGAACAAAAATCTCTAGTGTATTAAAGGGGTCACGGTTTTGGGAGGTTGGGAGACCAATATATGGTCCTTCCCTTTTCTCTTTTGTTCTTATCAAAACCTTAGGCATGTAAGGCTAGGTAAGTAGTGTTATGATGATATTTGTTTTAGCTTATTAAAAATAAATCACCACCATCCACTAAACCCACTTCATTTCGGTCCATTTACTTAAAATGGACTACCAGTTTATTTTTGTCAATTTGTCACTTGTCACACAATATGTCACATGTAGTATGATACATGTTATTAATTAATTTAATGCATATTTATCACATAAATATCATTTTATGAATTAATTAAATTACATACAACAAATTGACTAGTAATACTTGATCACATAAATATAATGGGTCATTTAATTATAATTCACAACATCTTGTAATTATAATTAACCATTCATTCTCATCTCTATTGTTTCACAAACAATAAATAATTTTAGTAATAAAATATTTCAATTACTAAAATAAATCTTATTTAATCCCATTATAATAAGATATCAATATTCTCTCTCACAAATTGAATTATTCAATTTTAAGGAATTGATTAACTTGTATCGTCATACAATTAATCAACTTTACAGATTAGGGCATCATCCTTTAGGTGTGACCTCAAGGGATCAACTGACTACCACCATCCCACGACAGTAACGTCAAACTCTAGCAAGCCAATTGTTACCGATTAATGTTGATCAGTTGACTATAAAATGAATCATCCCTTACGTATTCTTAAAAATGAGATTTAAACATGTGATTATCATGATCGACAATTGTGGTCGCATTATTATCGGGGACACTCCAACAATATCGAGTCGGAATAAGGTATAAATGCGGGATAAAATACGACTAAAATACTACTCATCAGTCCCCACGAATAAACGCTCCATAACCATATTATATGGATGGTTTTGCTAATATTTTATCAAGAAAATTGACATATTTAATTATGTTGGTTGTTATGAAGATGTCAAAATAAAATTTAAAACTACAAAAATAACACTAAACCATATTATATGGATTAATGTTTATCAAGAAAATTGACATATTATATGGATGGTTTTGCTAATATTTTATCAAGAAAATTGACATATTTAATTATGTTGGTTGTTATGAAGATGTCAAAATAAAATTTAAAACTACAAAAATAACACTAAACAAGTATATTTTACATTTGGTTACTTCTTATTAGACTCGTCTTAATGTTATATGGTCTTGTAGAAGAGTTATTGTTATAATATGAACGATGATAGTCACAACTTGAAACTTTTACGTTTTTCAAGTTGTACTAAAAAAAGTGGGTTCTCCAAGTTGTATTTGAGTTTTTAACTTGGCAAACCTTGTGTTCAAATCAAAGACGCCGTTGAGACTATCATTCACAACTACGATTTGCCTAAAATATACTTTAAAGTGCAATGTTTATGATAAGTCAAGCAGGTGCTAGGGGAATTTTTTGATGAAATTGTACCTGAAATGATCGTAACTTCTTTACCACAATATTTAGATCGACAAACTTTGTGTCTAAATCTAAAATATTGTCGGGACTAACGATTTTGACCGACGATTTGCCTCAAGAAAGAATAAGAAACTATGAACACAAATTGTTATGTAAGACCATTTTACTCATAAGAGTAGTCCATTAATCAAAAGACCAAATAGATTATTTAATAAATTTGTATAAAAATATTTTATTTTGATAACCTAAAATTTTAGATTAATAACTTGTATATTTAAATGTGTTAGTTTTCATCATAAAATAGCGAGTTGTTAAAATAAAATTAAAATATAAATGAAATTAAATTCTATAATTGGACTTCTCTCCTTTTGGGCAAGTCATATGCTATATGACGGTTTTATAAGAGAGTTATTGACGAATGAATTATATTAAACTAAACTTTGTGTCTAAATCAAAAATATTGTCGGGACTTCTTTCAAAAAAAAAGGGGATGTTCTCTCGTGTACCTCTTTGTAGATACCTTTATCCGTCGATATTGGAATTTACAGAAATCGCGACAAAATACCCGATGATGATAGGACACATGTTTACTTACATCGCTCATTAGCGGATTTCGTTTTGTGATGCGGGACAAGTGTTATTTGACGGTTTTATAATTTAAATGAAATTTAAATTATTTCGAAATAAATGAAATTTATTTCATCGGTTTTCAGATTTTCGAGTTTATTTAAAATTTAAAGCTTTTATAATTTTTTGAAAAATAAATTATTCTTCAATTTTTTTATTTTAAATTTATTTGAAATGAAATACGTGACACCCCGCGATAAAGCAGAAAATATAACTAATAAATTAAAGCGGAAATTTGTGATATTTTAAAAACTTTTAAATTACTAGTTGAAGATTAACACGCGGGCGCCAAAACGAAATGATACAAAAACAATAATAGACAAATTTAGGTTATTACAACCTAAGTCTAGAAAGCGGGGAAAAGATATCCCACGAATAAACATATAAGGGGTTTCTAAACTAGCAACTAAGGCCCAAGGGTTTAGTTCTCGCTAGCCCACACGTCTTCCCCACGTAAGCATCTTCACACATTGTCATTCATGTAAACATGAACGCCACAGTCAGTGGGGAGTAACTCAAGGTTCTCCCAGCCACAATATGTCGAAACGAACATAACAAAGAACATAAACAAACAATCATATTAGATAAGACATGAGTGAATCGAATCATAACTAAACATGAGATCATACGTGTTTAAACCAACAAGGAATAAAGAAATGATGGAATAAACAGGTAAGGCATAAACAACAGTAAATAAATGGAGAAGAAAGACAAGGAAACAGACACGACCACTTAGCCACGAGCACGTATTTCAAGGAGATATGACCAAAGTAACCATCCAAATATTGCAAGACATTTATCACTCTTAGACTATAATTTCCCCGGGTAGGACTACGATAATAATACGGTCCTAGTCTAAATCTGCAGATTCTCGGGTGTACATCCCGATTCGACGTGCGGCAGCACAGCACGCACCCAAGACTCGACTACTCATGGAGATCGAGTACCCCAATCGCCAGAACAGCACGAAAGTGGCGGAAAGACTAAGATAAGACTCATTTGCCAGAACAGCACAAGTGGTCAAAAGCCGTACTTGCCAAAACAGCACAAGAAGGCCAAAACCGTACTTGTCAGAACAGCACAAGTAGGTCGAACCCGTGCTTGTCAGAACAGCACAAGCAGGACAAAAATGTACGTCAAGCATATACGATGGTAATATGGCATTTCTACAAGAATATGACTTACAAGTAATTATTTATAATAACCTTTTCATGCTTGTAACATATAAATAAACATCTCATTTCATAATTATACATGCCGGTTAAATAGAATAAACAAGTACAACAAACAAGTACATGGGACGGGATTAATAATGTCACACTCATACTTATGGCTTGCATCTCACCATAAGTACAGAAGGGAACATCGGTCCCGCCGATCATATCGCAACTAGAGGGCCTATGGCTCACCCCTAGTGTCCGATAGGACCACGACTCAAACCACCGAACAATACAAGGCATTATCAAGGATATGACCCTTCGCAAATAATTATTTAAGAATAAATATCTCATACTTGTCTTATGCAGATAAATATTTCATTTTATAATTTAACATGCCGATTAAATAAGACATAATGAATGACAATGAATAATTTACGTTATATGAAAATTACGGAATAAAATGTGACCAAGTCCAAGTGACTCATTTATGAGTCCAATAAACAAACTATCAGGAGCCCAATAATCAAACCATGTGAGACCCAATACTTGGAATCATAAGAAATCCAACATGTCACCACCAGTCTAATGAGTAGAATAAATTTAGCCCAACAAGCAAACTAGACGGGTCCAACTAAATTATCAAGGCCAATCCAACCACATTAATAAGATAAGCCCAATTAACTTAACAAGTTAAGCCCAAATGAATAAATGTGTAAAAGAACGATGTTAACGAATTACGTTATATAAAATATGAGACGGATATTTAAACCATTCGAATAAACCAAACTTGACTTCGAAAGTGTAACACCCCCGCACACCAGGATGCCTTGCCAAAGACCATTCTAGTGTAAGACGGTGTCACCATCTCGGTTTCCCGAGGGAGTAGATCAAATTAGACAACTAAAAGAACAAACTTATATTATTAACCTGTCTTTTATAATACAACTCAATACATCGTCTTTATAATAAAGGTACAACCATAACACTCATGACACTGCCTCTCTAGACTGATAGAGTGATGACTCGATCCCTCCAATCCTAGTCGTCATCATCAACAATACCTGCTAAGCCAACTGCTCACTATCCCCGAATGGATCACCGCAGGTTTCACAAAACAACAACAACGGGGTCAGTACTGACTAATCAAAAGTAAGACAGAATAACAATATAAATAGCTGATCATCCTCTATCCCAGTCTCACGACCACGTACAGTAACTGACTACGCCCCGAAGGGTGTAGCCCTGCCAGATTACCCATCGCAACAGGTAATCCTCGCCGCCAGTGGGTGACCGCAGCTCATCCCACCTAGTCCAGCTCATCAACGAGCGACTAATAATCCCTGTCCCTTAATGTGCACATCCCCTCCCGTGGCGGGTTCCACGGAGGGCGAACTAGGGTGTGAAGTCACTCCCGCAAGTGACTCCACCACCATCACAACACACCCAGCCTTACAGTTATCACAACACCACAACAACACCGCCATCACCACTACACCAATACTCCGATGATCAGCAGATGACAATCATACACAATACAATCACAATCTTAAATCAATTAACAGTAAACTGAGTAGGGAAACCCTACCTCATCGCAAAGCATGCAAGACTCCCATTTACGGCCACGCACGACTCCAATAAGCATCCTAACAATGATAACCATCTCCTATTACACAACTATACTCAAAGAATCACTCACAAGAACACAAGGCAGAAACTTACCTACATTACGCATCGACGGTGACATAGACGACCACCACTTCCGTCATCCTTTCTCGGCGAATCCCGTCATTCCCATGGTAGAGGTTTAGGCTAATTTCATTAAAGTGTGAAGATATGGGTTGATAGGGTAGAGATAAGCTAGGGTTAGAGAAAGAGGAACTGTCGAAGAAATGAGAAAAATGAAATGAATCTCGCGACCTTGCGTTTATATTAACGTGTCGACAGCAACCGTACTCGGTCGAGTACAAGAGTACTCGGCCGAGTAGGCTCTACTCGGTCGAGTATTGGTGATACTCGGCCGAGTAGCCTCAGCTAGGTCGAGCAAGCAATCCTATAAACCTCATGAAACAAGTCTGATCCCTCACCCATTCCTCCCTAAGGTCTGTTTGGTCAACATTAACGGTCAACAAAGTTCTTAAATATCCTGGGTGTTACAATCTTCCCCCCTTAAAAAGAACTTTGTCCCCGAAGTTCAGCCCGCACGACCCTCTCCTCAAGTTTACGCACCGTGACACTAACCACCCACACCAAGATGTACAAATTTACATCATCCTGACATTACCAACCTACCATCTTACTCAAACAAATAATCACCTATCACATCTACTCCTCCAAACAATACCAATCACCGACCTTAACATACTCTTACGGAAATTAATGAACTCACATGCACTCTTTTGCCAAACACAACACAACTACTATCAACCATACACAAATGCGAAGCAATACCCTAAACAGCACTCAACCATACAAACATAGCAATATACAACTGCAAACCATACACAAATGTGAACCACCACGATCTGTACACTTATATCAATTATCATAAAAATTAAGTGGAGACACCCGTGCACAGTATAACCTTCATATTACTTTAATACAACATGGCTACAGCTTAAAGGAAACATGAACGTAAATTCCGAATGCTAACATGCCTAACATACATGTGATTCCAAGATCATAGGTATGACTAAATACATATAATTAAATACATATTTCATAAAATTACATAAAATTAAATACTTAGTTCCGCGACATTACTCTTCCCCTCTTAAAGGAACTTCGTCCCCGAAGTTCACCACTAACCACTTCCCGTACCCAAAGCTAATACGTACCTCATGACGGTGACATTACTCATAGACTCTTGTAGAATATTTCACTTTATGACAATACACACTTGTGATTTACAAAGACAAAAATATTTCAGCATCCAAGTAATGTATAACAATATAAATATAATTAATGAGGAATAGCAGTCTTATGCGTAACTCATTGAGGCAATTATCACTGTAATCAAACATATATCCGTCTAAAACTTATTACAATTACCACGCTGTCTGAGTATGGTGCTACCTTTCATATGATTTAATGATTCGGGTCTTCCTCCCCTAAACCAGTTAAGTTTTCGGTAACCAAGCAATGTAATATAACGAAACATTCACCAATTCGTAGCTTATTCCAACAATCACGTATCCGTGATACAACATAATCCATCTGTGGAGCATGTTATAGTATAAAATAACAAAATAAGGTACTAACAACTCTTTCATACAATTATCATATAACCTGTGTAGTTCACCTAGCTAATTCCCATTAGCTCCCTGTTTCCGCAATATTCGGCCGAGTATGAAAGGTTACTCGGTCGAGTAAGCTCTACTCGGTCGAGTATATTTGTATACTCGGCCGAGTAAGCTCTACTCGGTCGAGTAGTGACTATGCTCGGTCGAGTTATCACAACCAGAGGGCGTTTTGACGACATTACCTAGAGCACTCACAATCAACCTGCATCAAATTCTTCGCAGCCAAATTAAGCACAACTAATTCCTAACATAAACGACATTCAACACGTCTCCATACGATAATTAAGTAAATAACGGCCTTATGGCCAAATACAGTCATCCAACGGAAGATACCAAGTTCCGAAAGCAACATCCAAAGAAGAAGTAATAAATCCGACACAACAAAACAAATCCATCACAACTAAGTAAGTCCAACATCAAAGAAATCAAACTAAATAGTCTAACAACATAAGATCAATAACGAGGACCCTCCTCCATGTCATCATCACCACTGCGCCGAAGTACTCGCACCCGAGCTCCCCGCTCCCGGGAAAGCCTGTCATTTAGCGCCGAGTAGTCCCCTCCTAATCGATCGCTGCGAGTTGGCTCCCCACGGTCCCGCGAGGTAGCCAAACTCGGTCTCCTCCGGAGGTCTCCGAAACTCGGGTCAACCCCATACCGTGAAATACTCCCGTATCCACCCCGGTCCCCTCCACCGACACGGGTTGTGCTAACCGTGTCCCTATGCCCTGGTTAAGGGTCATCTCATGTAGGTTGCGGAGCACCAAAGTAGAGGAGATCCGCTCGCCCAATTCATACGCCGCATCCCGAGGTCGTGCACTTTGTGGGGTAGGGCGAATGCGGTAAGGGTAGCAAGGATAGGAGTCGGGAGTAGAGTAAGAGGGCTCGGGTACAACCGGGGTCTGCTCTAGATCGCCTCACTCCGCGACGCTCCCGAGGGGGGGGATGCTCGCCGCCGTCCCTCGGGTACGGTGACGGGCTCGGGTAGGTCCGGGGAGAATCCGTGGGTCAATCGGGTGGGGATCGGGACTCGGGTCTAGGAATGCCGAAGTCTCCCACTCGGCCAAATGATCAACAACGGGAGACGAGCGGGTCCGGAAGCACCATCCACATAGTTCCCCTCACTCTCCAGGCATACGACCCATCATCCATCTTCCTCAACCATCGGTTCTGACACCAGTACTGAGCGTCCATGGTAGGCACAATCTCTACATATTCATTCCTCTCAGGAGGTGGGGCCTCAAAATCTGTCAGGCGCTGAGCTAGGCGGGTCACTATGGCCCCGCAAGCAATGTGTCGGGTCTCGGACTGTGCCATGCGCTCAAGACTAGAGCACACTACACCGGGGCACCTTTGTAGTAGAATGGTTTCTGACGGTGTAGGTTGAGGTAAGACATAAGTAACATGACCTCATGAGAATTAAGCTTACTCACATCATCTCTCGAGTATAACAAACAGGTCATCATCCTCAAAAACATGCGAAGGGAAACGTGCTGAACATCATTAATATGCATGGCACTGGCACTAGGGGCAGGTCTACCAGTCAAGTATGGAAGGTAAAGGGGTGCACCACTATTCTTGGCCACATCACTAAGGTAGTCATCCTCCTCGGCCTCTAAACCCAAGTGGTCAGCCAACTCGTCCAGGGTAAGCTCATGATCCTCATTCATGAGACGAAAAGAGACGGTCTTTCCCTTCTTATCATAAACAAAAGAGCTCAAAAACTCTAAGGTCAAGTGGGGGTAGGATTTCTTTCTCAGATGATACAACCCCTCCATGCCCAAAATCTTGAAAATATGAACTATGTCCTCCTTGATCCCCAAAGTCTCAAGGATACTAGGGTTAACACAGCGGGTGGGGCGAAAAGGACGACGCATAAGAGGCACAAAAGCCTTTCAATGGTTGAAATCAGAGAAAATTACCGATGGATGTGCCTCCACCGGCGGAACTACCGGTTCAGTGCTTGACTGACCAGTCTCAAGCTGGACATTAGTACGGGTTCTTTTGTTGGGTAAGCCTCTGGTTTTCACCATACTGCAAGGAAACAATTCTTTAACAGGGGATTGACACAAAATTCTTAGCGCAAAAGACGGACTGTTTTCAATTGTATATCGATTTTAGAACCATCCTTTTAATACAAATTATCAGAAAATCACCAATTACCTTACAATTTATATGGTTACAAGCTTTAATTTGTTTCAAATTAGGGAATAATCATCAACAACGAGAAGATTTCGAACCAATTCGTTTTTGTTAACCCTAAATTTTAAATTGAGTTTTAAACCATGAAATTAATCAATCAAGACATACACAAGATTGATATACAATTGAATCCAAGAATCAACAAGTTAAAGACTAAATTTCAATGGTTTTAGCAAGAAAAAATCGAAATATAGCATGCTAGTATACCATAAGTTTGGAAACAAATGAGGAAATTGAATTTAAACCTTACCTTAAACTGGTTTGAGGCAAGCAAGAACAAGTAGAATACCCAAGTTTTACCCAAAAGCTTGAGGGAGATAGGATATGGAGTTTTTAGAAAGAAGGAAAAGAAAGGTGGGAGGCGGAAATAAGGAAGAAAGGAACGAAAATAGGATTTTTGTATAACCCGTATAAGTCTGCACAGCAATACTCGGTCGAGTATTGGGAATACTCGGCCGAGTGTCGACTACTCGGTCGAGTATTTAGGATACTCGGCTGAGTGTCCACTACTCGGTCGAGTATCTTTCTTACTCGATCGAGTTTTGAAGAACAGAAGCGATTATTATTCTCACAAAACGGGCACTCGGTTGTGTAGCTTGGTACTCGGTCGAGTATGGCCTACTCGGTCGAGTACACTCATCTACTCGGTCGAGTTTTCCGAAAACAAAGAAGAAGTCGTAACTTTTCATTGTTCCTGCAAAATTAAATAATATCGTTCGGAGTTCCGTGCATCCGGCTCGTCACTATTAAAGCTGATTTCTACCACATAAACACATAACAACATCACATCCATCATCGGAATAATCATCACTCCTACCTTCATTCCTCACTTTGCCCTGAAACTATTATATTCTATCCTTATAGCATACTCAACAATCTAATGACAGTACCTGCAAGGTTTAACTCTTATGTCACATCATCTCTAATTCCGTTAATTCACCAGATATACACCATAATCACATTTGCAACATAGCAACTCAACACACAACACATTCATCGTGAAACAAATAGGCTAACTTATCACCGATCGCACATTGCAACAATTCCATCGATCACTTCAACTTTTCCGCATATACATCAAACACATATCACCCTAATAGTAGATACACACAACAATCATCACCAAGTAATCAACGACTCTCACTAGCTACCCTTTTCCCGTGTCTGGCTTAAGTCCGATGGGGCCATGATTTTGAAATGAGGGCGCCTACTCACCCAAAATCTAGCATCGGCTGGGGCTCCCAACGTACATACACCAGGTTCATTTTAATTGACACCCTATATTCATTAGATTCATTGGTTCAGGTTCCAAAATCGTCGGCTCTGATACCACTTTGTAACACCCCCGCACACCAGAATGCCTTACCAAGGACCATTATAGTGTAAGACGGTGTCACCATCTCGGTTTCCCGAGGGAGTAGATCAAATTAGACAACTAAAAGAACAAACTTATATTATTAACCTGTCTTTTATAATACAACTCAATACATCGTCTTTATAATAAAGGTACAACCATAACACTCATGACATCGCTCTCTAGATCGATAGCGTGATGACTCGATCCCTCCAATCCTAGCCATCATCATCAACAATACCTTTAAGCCAACCGCTCACCATCCCCGAATGGATCACCGCAGGTTTTACAAAACAACAATAACAAGATCGACTAATCAAAAGTAAGACGAATAACAATATAAACAAAGTGATCATCCTCTATCCCGTCTCACGACCACGTACGAATCGACTACGCCCGAAGGGTGTAGCCTGCCCATTACCCATCGCAACGGGTAATCCTCGCCGCCGATGGGTGACCGCAGCTCATCCCACCTAGTCCAGCTCATCAACGAGCGACTAATAATCCCTGTCCCTTAATGTGCACATCCCCTCCCGTGGCGGGTTCACGGAGGGAGAACTAGGGTGTGAAGTCACTCCCGCAAGTGACTCCACCACCATCACAACACACCCAGCCTTACAGTTATCACAACACCACAACAACACCGCCATCACCACTACACCAATACTCCGATGATCAGCAGATGACAGTCATACACAATACAATCACAATCTTAAATCAATTAACAGTTAACTGAGTAGGGAAACCCTACCTCATCGCAAAGCATGCAAGACTCCCATTTACGGCCACGCACGGCTCCAATAAGCATCCTAACAATGATAACCATCTCCTATTACACAACTATACTCAAAGAATCACTCACAAGAACACAAGGCAGAAACTTACCTACATTACGCATCGACGGTGACATAGACGACCACCACTTCCGTCATCCTTTCTCGGCGAATCCCGTCATTCCCATGGTAGAGGTTTAGGCTAATTTTATTAAAGTGTGAAGATATGGGTTGATAGGGTAGAGATAGGCTAGGGTTAGAGAAAGAGGAACTGTCGAAGAAATGAGAAAAATGAAATGAATCTCGCGACATTGCGTTTATATTAACGTGTCGACAGCAGCCATACTCGGTCGAGTACAAGAGTACTCGGCCGAGTAGGCTCTACTCGGTCGAGTATTGGTGATACTCGGCCGATTAGCCTCAGCTAGGTCGAGCAAGCAATCCTATAAACCTCATGAAACAAGTCTGATCCCTCACCCATTCCTCCATAAGGTCTGTTTGGTCAACATTAACGGTCAACAAAGTTCTTAAATATCCTGGGTGTTACAGAAAGTACCCATAAACTAAATGTGGCCCAATAATCAAGCTTATAACTTGGTCCAATTATAACACATAACAACATGGCCCAATATGCTAGCCCAACGATCATAATGGAAAAAGAGAAAAGGAATAAAGGAAGGGGAAAAGAAGGCAGGGAGCCCTATTTCGTGACTACCCCATCATAGCCACAAATCCCGTTCCCAAAACAGCCATCGGGGTCGCATAGAGACGAGCTAAGCTCCATCAAAAACCCGTGTCAAACAACTCAGAATTCCCGTCAAAACCAAGCCAACCACAACTCATCCGACCCTTATAAAAACCGTGTCAACGCAGCCCAAGCCGTCACCTTCGGCTGTCCCGGAAAGGGTGTGTAAACAGCCGCCCAAAACAGAGTCCTCACAGTTCAAGGCTGAGCAATTTAAAGCGGGAAAAGTAAGTACACCCAAGACCACCTCAATGCGAGGCAATTTAGCAGGAACACCAGTCCGCGGGACTAATTTGTCCGTCCTAAAATAGGGACCCAAACTGCTCATACATGGTACAAAAAGAAGAGTTCCAGCAGCTCTTTAATCCAAAAATCCAAGACGGAAAACAAAACACAAATACGAGGCGAAGAGAGCACGGCTATACTAAGGAATAACACCATTAATTTATGTCATAAATGGGACTAAAACAGCCACACTCAGCAACAACTCAAGACGGAAATTTCGAGCATAAGTAAGACGAGTACCCATGTAAACCATACAAATGAAAGTAAACATAAAGAACACAACTTTCACACACAAGGAGGCTAAAAACGAGTTTATGGAGGGAAATATCGACACTTTGTCGAGTAACCTATCACCGTTACCTTTAACTCCTCGAATTCCCGAGTAAAAACGTCAAAAATGGGAGTATCTCATCAGTCTTCAGCTAAAAGGAGGAAAAACGAGTCGATTAAGACAAGAAATCGAGTTGTCATTTAAAACGGTATTTTCGAAACCTCAACAAAATAGAAGCTTTCTTACCTTAAAAGAACGAGGAAGGGACGAGGAAGCTAATGGTACAAAAATAATGGAGTTTGGTTGAGAAACGAAGTCGGGATCGGAGTTTGAAGGGGGGGCGGGAATGGAGCTTGTACGGCTCTGTTGTGTTGCTGTTGATGTTGTTGTTTTGTGCAGGTGAAACAAAAGAAGAAGAAGAATAAAGAGGGGGTGGGGGTCACAGTCCTCAAACAACAACAACAAATAATAATAAAAATAATATCTAATAATAGTATATAATAATAATAATAATAATAATAATAATAATAATAATAATAATAATAATAATAATAATAATATATAATGATATAAAATGATATAAAATGATAATATAAAAGTAGAGTGAAAAAGGGTAGGTGAATGTGTTGTTGGTTTTTGGTTGGTCCGGATTAAAGTAGGTACAAAATGAAATGTGACGGTCTAATGTTAGACGGAAATTAAGACGAAGATTATTATTATTACTGTCACTATTATTATCCGACCAAAAACACGTATATATATATATTATTATGTAAATCATGCCTTAAAGATATAATTTAATCGTACGTATTTTTATATAAACGAGCTTTTATGTAATACTTTTATAAAAATCGTGTTTGACATAAAATTAACTAAATTGAATAATTCAAAAATATTTAATAAAGTAATTCTAATGGTTTAATAAATTTTAAATGTCAAAATGGGAAATTCGCGGGTGTTACAAATATGTGACGGTTTCATTTTTATCGCTTTATTTAATTTGAAAAATTAGATTTTTCAAGCGGTTTCAAACGAGGTTTTTGAGACGGTTTTAAGCTCGATTTTTGAACGGTTTTGAGCACAAGTTTCGAGGCATAGCTTTGGTGCAAACCCATTCCCATTGGTCCCGTGTTCGATTCCCCATACCACCATCTTTCCCTCTCCTTTTTCCACCTCAAACCCGACACCCAAACACCTCCAACCACACCCGCATCCCCTGTTTTCGAGCCCAACCCGACATCCCAAACACCACCCAACCCATTCCTCATTCAACCTAGACCACACCCACCACCTATCCCATAACCCAACACCTCAACCTAGCCCTAACCCGCACCAAACCAGCTAAAAACCCATGCCCAAACCCACAACCCGAGCCCTTGTTTTTGCGAGTCAAAGCAGGGAGCTCTTTGTCCCCTTTTCGAGCCCCATCCAAGCCAACTCCCTTCCTCCTTTTCCCTTACTTATTCCCCTAGTAAGAGAAGATATTTTGATGATCCATCCGACTCACACAATCCTCCAAATAACCGAAACAATCCCTTCCTTTATCTCCTTCCACATCCTTTCCAAAACCAACATAATCTTCTCTACCTTCCATATTTCGACCAAACTCTCTTACCCCTTCCACAAGCCAACTCCTAAGCAGCCAAATAGCCTAACCCTAGTACCCCATCCCCATTTCCTATATAAGCGTGTGTGTGCGCGCGCGCGCACACACACACACACAGAGGAAAAAAAGGACAAAAACACACGGTTTTGAGAGTACTCGAAACCCTAGGAAACCACCATCAATCTCACGTTAGAAAGCAACCCTAAACTCCTATCATACTCATAAACAAAGCATAAAGTTCATACAAGAGATTAGACGAACATTAGAGCATCGATTTCCTCTCTTGTTCGTGTTCTCTCGCGTTCTGGACATCACCTGTTCTCGTTCATTTTGAGTCATTTTAAAGCCATTTTTACCTCTGTTTTTTTGCTAAAGTTTGAATCTTTAGAGTCTAAAGATTCCATAACATCTTTCGGGTTTAAATTTGAGTAAGAAACAAAGTCACAATCTTCGTTTGAAAATCGCTGCACGAAGTGCTCTTTTACGCGAGAAATTGTTTTTGTTTTTCGAAATTGATTTTGTTAAATTGTTTCGATATTTTTTTTACAATCGTCGAAGATGCGCCTTCTAAGCAACACTTGCATACGGGATCCCGAGTGGTGTCCAAGTTTACATGTAAGTTGAGGGTGCACAAAATCCCGTCTCTTTCCTTCTCTTTTTGCTCGGGTTTGTCACGGCCTTATGGCCTTTTTTGTCTCGTTTTATGCATCGTTCGTTAATTATCGTTTCATTAGTTAATTTTTTGTAATTATGATGTTGTTGATGGTTTAATTGTTCTTAGAATAATAATATGTGAATCACATGTTCGTTTCAATTTATGACGATAACATGTTTAGTTAAAATAATTATCATGTTTAATTTATAAAACGAAATAATTTGTTAATTGTATGACGATAACATGTTTTAAATTGATTAAAATGAAATTTTAGTTAGTTTAATTCATTCTCACATGATTTATATATGTTCAATTTTAATTACGAAGTAATTAAATCGTATTCACATGTTTTATTGTTTTGTTTTAATTTTAATTATGAAATAGTTAAGATTGATTCACATGTTTTGTTTTACTTGATTTATGATGCATGTATGTAATTTGTATCGTTTATCATTGTTAAATCGCAACTTGTCCAATTTAATATGTAGAATGCATGTTAAATGAATTAGACATTCATAGGTCATACAAAACCCGACATAGGATTTTGAACGAACTTCTTTAAAGAATTTAATGAATTCATCTCATCTTATGACGATTTCTCGCTAGTTGAATTGCGCATGCTTAGCATCCGATTCATGACACTCGATGACTAGAATAGTCAACGTTGACCACCAGTTTTGGTCGTGTGAGGCCTCGGCATTCGTGCCTATTTGTCTCGGCGTTCGTGCCACTCCTTGGTTCGATTTTGCTTGTTTTGTTTAATTATTGCAGTTTATTTCAATTATTGTTATGTAATCGTTGTAATTATTTCATTATAATTTTAAGTAATGTAATTTGTACTTTAAATATGGGCCAAATTAGTCCTTTATTTTGAGTTAAAATGATTTTACAAAACCTTTATTTTAGTTGGTTAAATTGAAGTATTTAATCAATTAAATCAAAACGAGTGCACAAAACGATGATAAGGCCAAGGACGAAGTCCATGTAAGTCGTGGCCTCACCATATGGCACGAATTTCAAGGCCTAAGTAGGCTAGTTTGTGTCGTGTGTCAAGTGTCATGTTTAGCAATTGTATTTAGATCGAGTTGTATCCTTAATTCAATTGTTTGCAAATCGAGTCGACGAGAATCGTCTGGGTTGTAATAGTTTAGCTCCCCAAGAGCTCCCTTACTCCCATCTAAGCCATGTTTGTGAATGCCTGTTAGCATAGTTCAAATCAATCTCACATGCTAAATCACTTGGACAAAGTAGATTAAATGCATTAAACGATTAGAAACCAAGCTCACATGTTATGATCAAAATGGCGTTTTTCACTCTCATACAACAATCATAGTCTTGTCCAATTAGCCATCATAGTCCCAAGTAGAGGTCGTTATTGCAATGGGCGGGGGTGGGTGTTTTATTAACGAATTTCCTATCACGTACTTTCAACGACGAACTCAAATCTCGTTTTTAATGGTTCCCAAATTTCCTTCAATTTGGTGGCGACTCCAAATAATTTTCAAACCCGTGGATATACATTCAAATCTCCACATCTACACTCTTAACTTTTTCATTTTCTAAGATGTACCCCTCTTTTCTTGGAAAAAAAACTTTGACCGTCAATAGCTCTTGGCTACAAGTTCAGAATATGATAAGTCCATTTTATATATACTTTAACTCCTTATTTTAGCTCGGTTTATTTGATTATCACACTTCTATTAATGTGTTTGTGAGTTAATTCCGTGTTCTAGATGTGTTTGCTTGTTTTCATTGTGTTTTGTAGGAAATTAAGCTTTTAGTAGTTTTTCTCGTCAAAGTAGCAAGCACATGAGTTCACGAGGCTAAAAAGACTAAGCATGACCTCGGAAGGGTATTTTGGTAATTTCCAAGCCCGAGTAAGAAGTATGAAGCTTGGGTTAATATGCAAAATGTTCATACAAACTAAAGCCCAAAAGAGAAGTCCAAGTTCATGTGGAGAATGCTAAGCTTAGGATCCCTTTTTATGCTTAAAGACGGAGGAATTATGAAGCATTAACACACATCTTTGGATTCCCTTTGCAATTTAAGACAAATTTAAGACAAAGAGGCTAAATAACCACGACCTCGATCGGGGTGTGGTGTCCCCGATCGAGGTTACCCCCTCCTTCAATGTTTACGTTTCATCTTTCACTCCTAAATAAAGGGTGTTGATCCGGGACCTCAAGCACACTTCTTACACCTCTTTCCACACAATTTCATATATGTTTTAGTCTTAGTTTTAGAATAGAATGTAGGTTAGATTTTCTTTATGTTATTTACATTTCTTTTAGCATTTCAATATTGTATTACAATTTCCATTCAAGCATTTGTTCTTCAAATCTAAGTTTCATTTCCAATTGTTAAGGTAATTCTATTTCTTGTATTGTTCGAAATATCTCCCTTGTCATTTCCATTATCAATTAGTTATTATGATCACTTTATCATTTGTCACTAGTTTAATTTACATTATGCAAGAATAGTTAAATTTGTCTAGGAATAAGGGAAATCATGCATAAGTAGTTCTTGCAATAGTTAGAATTAGGATGTTATAATATCGTTTCATTGTCTCTTTCACATGTTTGCATTGTATTGTTAATCTTTGATAAATGATCGCTATCTTAGATTAAATTTGTTAATTCACTTTTATAAGTCGAGAGGCACGAAATTGAATTAGACTAAACATGTGTTAGTAGGACGACCTAGTCATAACGAGAGTTCTCTAGGACCCGACCTATGGTTGACAATAAGGCCGAGAGGTGGTTGTCTTTAAGCCTAAACAATTAACAATTCTATCAACTCCTTTGTTTAACTTTAGCATTTATATAAATTGCATGTGTGACCCGACCTCCCTAGACTATTCCTTTATTATTGTTTTATCACAAGTTTACCAACCAAACCAAGCAATCATACATTTACCGACCTTGATAGAATTCACCCCATAACAACTTATATAGCAACTCTCGTCTCCTTGTGTTCGACCCCTATTACTACATTCATTTGTGTTTAGGGTATTTATCTTTGATTAGGTATACGACGAGTCTATCAGAATACGATATTTTTTTTTTCAAATTGGCCGTCTTTAAGAGGCCTTCAGTTTGACTAACCATAACTACCGGCTACGATTTCAAAAAACGGTGATTTTGTTTTTCAAATTAAAGGCCTTGACGAGATAATTGGTTTGAAAAAAAAAATTATCGTTTTCTGAATTCGTAAGAAAGAATTATTGTCGGTGGTAGAGCTACACCCGCTTATAAGCATGAGCATATTTTTCGTCTCCAATAGTTAGCATACTGCTTGAAAACTTTTGATAATTGCAAGAAAGTCCCTAAATGCAACCATTGAAGTTGCTCTAATATGTCTTCAAGGACTTCAACACAATTACCTTAGAGCAATTGCAATGGGGTTTTTTTGTCTTGAATTTGTAAATAAGAACTTTTAGAAAAAGTTTGTCCCATCTCAAACTAAAGTTTGTTTTTAAATGAACAAACTAGGTTTGAAAAGGAGAACAAACTCTTACCAAAAAACAATAAATTGTAGAGATAACAAATTAATTATAGTTTGCACTAAAAAAATCTTAATTATTGAAATTGTCAAAATCTTAGATGACAAAGAAGAATTTTATATAAAGTTCTTCCATTGCACATTTGCACTTTTTTTCGGGTTCAAAAGCTTTGGAGGAAGGTAGGTCTTTTCGGTCACGGAGCCGGCTCTTTTTCTTACTTAATATGCGAGTGTAGGTGCTTTGCCTTCTCTTATGATATTTCTAGTTGGAAAGATGAACTTGAATCAATAAAAAAAGAGGTCAGCGCTACGGCCTCCGCTTGTTCTAGAATCGGAACGGAATAGGCCCCCGGCTGGTTCAAATCGGGGATATTCGCTCTTAAATCGCCGACAAACACATTAACGGAGATGTTTGTGTTGTAGACTTGTATCCCAAAGATTCTAACTTGGGCTCAACCCAAAGGAAACCAAACTTGCCCAAGTAACCAACCTTTTAAATTTGACTCGCTCCTCTAATACTTTTAATTCAATTTAATTTAATTTCAATTAAAATGGACGACTCAGAGAAGCCCAATCAAGCACAAAACGGCGAAAACGCGGCGGAAGAAGCTGTTGCACCGGAAAACGACGTCGTAGATGAAGCGGAAGATACGGTGGTGGGGCCTATTCTACCACCTCAACGCCGCCCTAAACGACCGCTTCAGTTCGAGCAAGCTTACCTCGACGCTCTCCCTTCCGCTAACATGTTCGCTCTCTTCTCTCTCTTTTTTCTAGGGTTTCCTCTTTTTATTTTATTATTATAATTTTCTTTTGATTTTACGCCTCGCTTTTTTATGTCGTATAACGGTATTATTTGAGTGTTTGCGTTCGTCTTGTTAATTTCGCTACTAATTTTTGGTGTTGCTACTTGCTAGTGAATTCAGTATAATGTCGCTAATTCTTTACGTTTGATTAAAATACTCGGCTTGCTTGTGTATGTTGTACAACTGTCTTATTTGAGTATTTGTGTTCTTTCGCTGCTGAATTTTCAGTGTTGCTAGTGAAATTCAATATAATGTCGCTGATTCTTTACGTTTGATTGAAATACTCTTTTGATTTTTACACACGTTTTTGTGTAAGACTGATAGAGTCAAATAGTGTCGGCCTAATTAGGTAATTTTAGTTGAATAAACTTGTCATAAAGCCGGTTTTGAATGTTAATCGTGGTATTTTCCGGTGATTCCACTTTTGTTGCAATTTGGATCATGTGAACTTGTTGTTGGTATTTACATCTCAAGGTAATTCAAGTACTTCATATTGGTAAGTTGAGATGAATGGATCATTTTGTACAAACCAACTCACAAGTCAAACCCGAGCCACGGTCAACCAAGGTGAAGAAGGAGAGCAAAAGGTAAGCCAAGGGAATAAGTTCAAAGTAAAGAAAAGTAAGCTAATGGAAGATTTGATGCCTTGGCATAGACAAACAAGAGCCAAAATGAAAAATTGAAAACTC
Organism: Silene latifolia; assembly: GCF_048544455.1. Taxonomy (NCBI): domain Eukaryota; kingdom Viridiplantae; phylum Streptophyta; class Magnoliopsida; order Caryophyllales; family Caryophyllaceae; genus Silene; species Silene latifolia. The sequence goes on along the minus strand of NC_133538.1, from coordinate 444,516,372 downwards.
GGTTTCACAAGGGTCAACTTCAAATGGATATATCTCGAGTTCTAGAGCTCGTATTGACTCAAGGCCAATTGGAGGTGAAAGCTTGTGATCTTAGCTTTCCAACGGTAGGTCACACGCCTCGTTTGTCCAAGAAATGAGGGAGATATGGCCTTCGCAAGATGCTGCTGTCAGTTTGAAATGCGCAAATACGCGCTGCTATCGCAACTCTAGTTCCGTGTTTTGGGCTTTTTTAAGGGACTTAACCTAGATTCTCGTGCCTCCCTATATATATCTAGAATTTTGAGATTTAAGGGGATTCCTACTCACATCATACAACCTCCTTACCATTAAGATCTCATGCTTGGCTTTAATCTTGTAATAATTAAAACTTAATCTTTCCTTAATTCATGTTAATCTTTCTTCATTTTATGGGTTGTAAGCAAACTATGGAAGGTTAATCTTTCTTTGCTTGATGTAATTTGATCAAAGTATCCAACTTTGTTATTGTAAGACTCTTAAACCTCTCTTAATTTATCTAATGCTCTTTTCTTGTGCTTAATTTCTTGTGTTGAGTAATTGAATGTTTGGGTTGGCCATCCTTGCATGTTATTTACTTGACTAGTGCAAATCCTAAGGAAATGGTTTAATTTAGTTGGGATTGTTGAAGCAAGTTTGTTGTTTGTTGATTTTGTTTAAAGGATTCATACAACAAATAGGAAAGTTCATGTCTTTTGCTCATTTGTATGGTTTAATCTTACGAGGAATTGATCCTAGCTTCATCTTTTGGTAAATTCTTAATGCTCATGCTTGGTATCTTTTCATGGTTTAATGATTTGTTGCTTAAGCTTGAAGGGTATGTGTAGATGGTTTAATTTACATGTATCAACATCTTGAAGTGATAGTATTGGGTAGATAATTGTGAGAGAGTAAAAAGAGTCAAACTTTACCATTGTTGGGTTACTAAGAGAGAATTACATCAAGTCTTTCCCATATTTGATTGTTGCATATCTAGTGTTTGTTGTTTTGCTTCTATGATAAAAATTGCATCTTTACTTTTCCTTATGCTACTTCAAAACCAAACTTTCTCCATTTATGTCATACTACATGTTAACCATTGTTCATAATCATTGTTTGTTGATAAACATAATTAGTAGGTCTTGATTGTGGTTAGTGTCTTGATTAGTCCATAGAGTCCTAATTAGTAGTTAATAGTTTACAATTCAAGTCTTTAGCTTAAAAGTCCTTCTCTTGGGTTCGACCCTTACTTCCCTTTACTACTATCCTTAATAGCATAGTGTAGAGTGAGTTTTGTTTATAAATTGTTAATTTGATAGGCTAATTCTAGTATATTACGACACCTAGTATATTACGACACCTAGTCTTCGAATGAGGTGCATAACATAGCTTGAGGTCGGTCTTATTTGAGTATTTGTGTTCGTTTTATTGTTTTCGCTGCTGAATATTCGGTGTTGCTAGTGAAATTAATATAACGTGGCTGATTGTTTAGGTTTGATTAAAATACTCCTCACACATGAATAGAGCTTCCTCTTCCTATGTTTGGTTTTACACTCGCACTTGTGTAACCGTCATCAAATGAAGTGCATAACAATGAGCGATTTCTTATACTGTTTTCAGTGAATTTAGATACGGAGTACTTTATTTGAGTATAGACAGTTAGTGTTCTGCAGTTTCTTTAGCTGAATTGATGTGTATAGTTCTCAATTTTATACCTTTATTATCTGTTGTACGTAATTGCGTACTCATAAGGATTAAGGACGGGTAGATCTGAAGTTTCATGTTTTGTTATCAAATGTGATTTGCTGGGATAAGTGACAATGTGATTGCTCTAAATCAGGTATGAGAAGAGCTATATGCATCGTGACATTGTCACTCATGTTGGCGTCTCCTGTGCTGATTTCTTCATCACCGGTAGCTGTGATGGTCAGTGTTTCTCACTTTAGTTGCCTCGTTATTTGTGTAACTGAGAATGTATTTTTAAGATTATAACCTCCTAGCTGAGAATGCGTTTATAGCCTCTTAGCCGAGAATGTATAACTGTTTTTTTGAAAGGAATTTATCGTATGGATTATTGCTTTGATTTGGTGTTAAGAAATTTTAGCCATGGGCCTGATCAGTTGTGGAGGACATGATCAGTTGTGGAGCACCCAGACATTGTTTGTTAGATGCACAACTAAATTCGATAGCATCTCTTGATAATATACCTGCAGTTTGTCGGCAATTTTGTTCGTCCATGTAGTCTTAGTTGCTAGATTTATCAGCATAAGAGGAGTTGTATTGTCTGATCAGTTCATCTACAATTTATAGCTGCGATATTGGTAGTATCATGACTATGCTAAGAACAACAATTAATGCGACCTTTAGTTATGATCTGCTAGGCTATGAAGTTGTTAGACTCATGAGAGCAGCGTAGTAGGTGTTTTGTCCACCAAAATCTCACTTTGAAACCAATTGCTAGGCATTTATTTGAATGTTCTTACATTAACTTGTTCGATGACCTGAAGTTGTGAAATTCTTTTAGGGGGTGTTTGGTTTGCTCTCTTGGAATGGATTGGAATGGATTTGCTCCAATCCAATGTTTGGTTGGAGTCTTTTGGAATGGAGTTAGATACCCAATGGATTCTAACTCCATTCCAACCCCCTAGAATCTCATACCCAACTTCCCCCCTTGGTATCAAACTCCATTCATCCCTTCTACAATTTTAAGATGAACCAAACAAGTTTATGAAGGAATGGATTTAGAACCCATACCATTATGGATTCATATTCCAATCCATTCCATTCCATGCTAATGAACCAAACGCCCCCTTAGTTTCGTAATTCTAATCAAGCAACTTCAGTATTATAGCCTTATGGGTTGTTTGTAGGGATATTTACTTCCAATCACATTTCCTTTATTAAGTTATTGACCTTGGCACTTAATGTGTTTTTTTCAGGACATCTTAAGTTTTGGAAGAAGAAGCCAATTGGCATCGAGTTTGCAAAGCATTTTAGATCCCATCTGGGGCCTATTGAAGGATTAGCTGTGAGTTAACTTAAATTTTGTTTGTTTGCTTACATTTTATGCCTATTGCTTGATTATTCTTGAGATTACGTCACGTTGTTTCCATCTGTTTAGACCCCTGAACGATGAGGCAAACCTGTAATCAGTGGACACTTGTTTGCATTTAACACTCCCTAGAAAAGGACTAGGCATCTCACATTTGTAGCGCCTTGTAACGCACAAGGATAGAATCTGAACATGTCATACTCTGATTTTTATTTTTGCCGTGGTTTTAGTAGTCTTTGTACTCTGAAGTGCTACATCTTACACTGTATTCAGCATTAGCTTTTTTCAACTGTGCAGGTTAGTATTGATGGCTTGCTTTGCTGTACAATTTCCAATGAAGACACACTAAAAGTATATGATGTGGTGAACTTTGACATGATGGTCATGATACGGTTACAGTTTATCCCTGGTGCTGTGGAGTGGGTTTACAACCATGGAGATCTCAAGGCTAAGCTTGCTGTCAGCGATCGTAATTCTCCATATGTCCATATATTTGATGTGCGAGCTGGTTCAAATGAACCGATCATTTCTAAGAAGGTAAGTTATATGTCACTACACCTCTTTCAGAGTAATGATTGTTTTTGTGAGGGAGAAATAAAAATTAAGAATCATTGTTTGTTTTAGATAGATATTGTAAATTAATGTTACTAATTTTTAGTTCTAATTCCCCTCTTTTGGCAGATACACGTAGAGCCTGTGAAAGTGATGAAATACAATGCTGTGTGCGATTCTGTTGTTTCTGCGGATACAAGGGGAATAATTGAGTATTGGGATCCTGCGACACTTGAGTTTCCAGTAAGTGGGTATGTTCTTACTAGTGTGATTTGCCTTGCCCTGTCAACTATTGCATGTAGCCATGTATCTTTGTTGTATATGCTTGTATGATGTACATTATATGAATAAATTATCTTCTTCTGATCACAACTCACATCCATGGATGCCGCCATCCATCATGTTTGTGGCACAGCTCTTCAGTTTATTCTGGTTGATATGTTGTCAATAGTAGATTAAACTTAAAACATTGAGATGGTTGTCTGTGCAGAGTGTGCTTCACAATTATTTTACCCCTGGTGAACCGTCAGTGATCATAAATTAGTAATTCTTGCAGATTCTTAGATCAAATCAGAATTGAAAGCTTTGTTTTTTTTAATTGAAACTCAACCTAACAAGTGCATTGCTCTCTTTCCTTTTGATTGAGAATGAGAAATTTTGCATACTATATTACTCTGTGTAATTGAAGGATTTATTTTTCGGCTATATTGTGTTGTCTCTTTTCTTGATCTTTGTTATCCAATTTTAATTCTGTAAGGGCTTTAGTTAACATAATATTTATTGCTCTTGTGTGTGTGATCGTAGAAATTTGTTGCTGCTTAAATCTTAAAAGTTTTACATGACATATACCATCTTTGTGTGCAGTGTTTCTTTTAAGTTGAAATCGGACACCGACCTCTTTGAAATCATCAAATGTAAAACAGCTGTCGCAGCATTGGAGGTACTATCTATTGTTTACATCCCTCCCTTCAACCTTCTAACAAATATGTTGTTGACCAAAAAGTTATTTTGGCCTGGCCTTGTTTTTATATGAATTTTGTCACTTACGACTAATAATATGGTCCTTAGGTAAGCCCTGATGGTAAACAATTTTCTGTTACATCGCCTGATCGTCGAATACGTGTCTTTTGGTATAAGACGGGAAAATTGAGGAGAGTGTATGACGAATCCCTTGAGGTAAGATTTGACTAGGTAGAATAATTCTTAAATTTATTTTCACTCCCTTGTTTAGTTTTCTTTTCTTACTTCTGGACTCAGCAGGCTTTGCTTTTATTGATTAGGTAGCACAAGATCTACAAAGAAGTGATGCTCCCATGTATCGTCTGGAAACTATTGATTTTGGTCGACGAATGGCTGTTGAAAAGCAGATAGAACAAACAGTGACAGCACCCCAACCAAATGCTGTTTTTGATGAAAGCTCAAACTTCCTTATATACTCAACACTCCTCGGGATTAAAGTATGTTATAACTTTGTTTCATAGATACCGCTGGTTGATTTAAGTTTATTAGTTAATGAGAACAAATGGCATACATAATAATATAATATGGCTCACCAACATTCTTTGTATATTGCCGTCCTTGTTCTAGGTAGTAAATTTGCACACCAACAAAGCATCACGTATTCTTGGGAAGGTGGAGGGTAATGACAGATTCTTGAAGATTGCTTTGTATCAAGGTGACCGAAGTAGTAAAAGAGTGAGAAAGATGCCTCTTGCTGCTGCTAATGCTAACGAAAGCAAAGAACCCTCGATAGATTCTACTTTGCTCTGTTGTGCGTTCAAAAAACACAGAATCTATTTGTTCAGGTACTTTTTTCCTATTTAACCAACCATATACTTTCATGATTGAGAGAAAGGCAAGTGTGCTATATATGTGAATTTAATCGAGTCCTAATTCATGATGTTGCTTATATCAGTCGGAGGGAGCCAGAAGAGCCAGAAGATGTGACCAAGGGAAGAGACGTGTTCAATGAGAAACCTCCTGCTGATGAACTTTTGGCTGTCTCGGAATTAGGAAAATCAGCCACGACCTCCCTACCTGATAACGTGGTAGGTTAACATTGCCCATTTATTACTAATAAAATTAAATTTTAGATTTGATTGCATTCACCGACTAGGGAATTGCTTGGGGTGGCTATTTCGGTGGTAATAAAACTTGAAATAAAGGGAAAAAGGAATGAAAATGTGGCAACATAGTGGTGGTGGAGGATGGAATGAGGGGGTGATGGGGAACTATTACTATCTTAGGGGATAATGCACTACCGTAGGGGGATGGTGGATGAGTTTTACTCACCTTTTATGGTAACAGTTACCCTCTCTCCATGTTGGGATAATACACTTAGCTTTGATGCTATTGTTGTATTAGTAGGGATGCTTTTGCTGCTTATCGTTCCTTGGCCTTTTCCCCTTATTTTGAACATGCAGATTTTACACACTACAATGGGAGACATTCACATGAAGCTTTACCCAGAAGAATGTCCCAAAACTGTGGAGAACTTCACTACACATTGTCGAAATGGATATTATGATAATCTGATTTTCCATCGTGTCATCAAAGGTTTCATGATACAGACAGGAGATCCACTTGGTGATGGAACTGGTGGCCAGTCAATTTGGGGAAGGGAGTTCGAAGATGAGTTTCACAAAAGGTAACCATTTGTTCTATGCTGATTCTGACTATCTGGTTGTCATATCAAATATCAGTCATTTTTGTTTTACCTCGAAGATCCATTGTCCCTATTTTTTGAGAAAGAGCTCTAACAATGGTGCATTTGATAGTATAATTGTCTCAAATATTTTATTGGCTAGTTTGTCACTTTTGATTGATCACGCCTCCAATCCTTCCCTAATTTCCAGTGCCATCCACCACTCTGCCACGACGCGATGGGGAAATTACTTTTTCTCCGCGCTTCTCTTTTTGTGGCATCATAGCTGCTAAGGAGTGGCACATACTGACAAGAGGTGTTTCAGTTGGGGGGAGGGGGTCATTACATAAGCAGAACTCAGGGGTTTTGTCCTTGGAATTTTACCTATTAATGCAATTTTTTTCTGGTAGATGCACTTGATAGAGCAGTTAATCTGGCTCCAAAGGCGGGTTTCTGTCGAAGTGATAAATCAAAAAGTTGAAATCTTTAGGCATTAATGCATTATATATTGTGGCGTGAGTCTATCATCAGAGTTAGGAGTATTGTTTATCTAATTGATAGAGAATTTATCGATGGACTGAATAAATTTTATTTGTTTAAATATACCTTCCATTTTACTTCATTCTGCTAATTTTTTGCCATTTACATGACGTGTATTATCTGTGTTGCTTTGTAGTCTGCGGCATGATAGACCCTTTACAGTTTCTATGGCAAATGCTGGCCCGTGTACTAATGGCTCACAGTTTTTCATCACCACGGTAGCCACTCCATGGCTTGACAACAAGCATACAGTCTTTGGTAGAGTTATTAAAGGAATGGACGTTGTCCAGGTATGATATGACTATTTTGCTCTCACATTCCTAAATTAGCCTTTTATGTTCTTGGGCTTGTTTGGATTGTTGGATTTGAAGGGAAAGGGAGGGGAGGGAGAGATGCAAGATCCCTTGTTTGGATAGCAAAGGGAAATGGAGGGATCCATTTTCCCACCTTCAAGCTTACTCAAAATCTCTCTAATATATGAGAGATTTCCATCTCCATGCTCCCCCCCTCCTTCCTTTCTCTCCCCTCCATTCCGCTCCCCTTCCTTCTCCTCCTCTTTTTGTTATCCAAACACACCCTTAACGTATTGTTGTTCGTCATCTAACTTCCTTTTTGACTCACCTTTGAACAGGCGCTAGACAAAGTGAAAACTGACAGGAATGATAGACCTTACCAGGACGTGAAAATTTTTAATGTAACTGTTCCTAAATCTTAGGAAAGCATACAATCATGAATTCATGATAGAAATGGTGGCTGTGGCCTCCTGGATGTTATCTACGCAGGTATACGGAATTTAATTTACCTTGATTCAACATCATCTAGTTGGCTTTCATTAAAACACATATCTTTGAAATTTATCGTATGTGCGCTAGCAGATTTATTCTGAGATTGAAAGCTTTTAATGCTTCTTAAAAGTAGGGTAGAAAAGAGACATTCTTTCAGAGTTGTGGCTGTTGTTTTCCCTCCCTGCTCTCTCTCGTTTTGTTACTGTTTTGCTTATAATATCCTTCTTGACCTCCGCAAAAAATGTACTTTTGTTCTTGTCTCATTGATGTAGTCAGAACTCGGAAGTCAGAATGTCAGGATGGCCATACCAAGTTACTTTTAGGCTCCACCTGAGACGTGGCGTCAATAATTCAATGTATTTGGCGATCCCTTTACCAATCTACCTCATTCCCATGTTTGACCATAAATTTGACAATATATAGATATTTCCGTCTCTCTGGATTCTGGACATATTTTCTTCAATGATCAATGTTTATACACTCTGATATCTCATCACAAGTGTTTTAGTGGGAGTTTCCCTTGATTGTTTTTTTCACTCCTGAAATTATGTTTCATTAAAACTTGGACTTTTTATTAATTACTCGTAGTATTCTGTGTCCCAAATTTTTAGTGTTTCCTCCTAATTCAGACACCTTGAGACTTGTAGGGTGGTGCTTCTCCTTGGCAACCTTATGGTAGTATTCGAATTCCTTGGCGATATTTGAAGAGTCATTGCAGTGAAATGCAGACTGAAACTCTGAAAGCATGAAACCTTTCCTAATGTCAGCGTTAAGTTAAAGTTTGGTTTCTGAACTGTCTGGTTAATCATCAGGTGTGAATCGATTACTGACAGTGAAAGCGGAAGTCCCTTAGTTATGTACAGCTGTACCTGTCATTCATGTTGGCATTTCAATATGATGTACTGATTTTACAGGATCAGCATGGATTCTCCTCTTGTATTTGTATTATATGCAACTATAGCCCCCCCAAAATTTTCGATAGAATAGAATTGAGATGCATAGTTTACTGAGATAAATGATTAGATTACTCCTGCATTGTACCTCTACTTCTTTTCAGTTAGTAAATTATTTCCATTGATTTCATTCCTGTTTTAGGCAATTAGTTAGTAAATTACCGTCTACTTGGATGTGGGGCTTACTTGTTAATTTTCATAGAAACTAGTTCCGGTCAAGGAGATGTACGTTTCCCCCCTACCACTTCAATTGGTTTAAATTAGTATCGATCAACTATTTTTCATAATATACAATGCCCGTCTCATTGCCTCATTGGTTGATACTCATATTTTGTGTTCAAAACTCGTCATCGTCATATAAAACTCACTCGGGCCTCAGTTCACACTTCACACTGATGGTGTTTTACTGAAGCAAAAAGGTGGAGGTAAGGAGCTACGACATCCAAGATGGCGAGATGTTGTTATTAACTGAACCATCCACATTGGTTTGGACAAGGTATACACAAAAATGCGGGCATTTATGTGATCGATCTGAACTGCATAGGTTCAAATTATTCACCCGTAGTTAACTAAACAAACATATAGTCACAAGACTCACAACAGTGTTTATCTGAATTGGAAGTCGAGTTCCATCGAATATGAAAATTTACTGCACGGAGCAACACACACACTGCTACGCAATATTCATTGACTGGTGAACAAAGGCTCAGTGGAACTAGTACTCCGTATTACCTAATGATATGTCATCATCCGATTCAAATACAATTTCGGAGTGCCATATAATGGAATATTGCCTCATTACACAACACGGTTCGAAGAGAAAATGTAACAATTTCAAGTATACAATGAGATCTAGGATGTCTCCAAAATCTAAACAGAACTTGAGCTACAAAAAAAGGGACCCGGGAAATTACTTCCTCGAGAAAGAAGAAGATACGGCACAGCTTAGTCGAAGAGACTGAAACCCATATCCTGCACAAAAATTGGAAAAGTATTAGATGGCTATCCGTCTAGTGGTCAACATTGACTTTTAAATAAGGAAATTTAGAAGACAATAAATCAAAAACTTGCATCATCAGAGTCTTCCTTCTCTTCGACCTTCTTCTCCTCCTTTGCAGGCTCGGCCACAGCTCCACCACCACCGGCAGCAGGAGCATAAGCCATAGAATAAGAATGTTGGGTCTTGGGTTTGCTCTCGGCTCAAGTTTACACAATCGCGAGCAACTCAAGCTCGGCTCAAAAAGTTTGCGAGCAGCTCAATATTTATGCTAGTCAAGTTGTGGTATTTGGGCTCGAAGTGCTTGACCGCTTTTTTATGTAAGGCTTGGGCCTTTTATCTAGTCGCAAAACAGCCCATGGGGAAGTTCTAAAGGGCCCAAATTTTACCCAGCCCGACCAATCCTTTACTACTAAAATGCATGAACTTCACTTTTGGGGTTCCTTAGGAACAGTATGCTCACTTCCACAGTATGCAATAGTGTTTTCCAAAATCATGACCACTCATTACTCCTCTCACTTACCTCAAACTTAATCTGAGCCACTCTCCTCTATTCAATTTACCCTCGGCATTGAACAGTAAGGAATAATGTTTTGCTCCATCAGGACCGCTCGTTACCAGTTTTTCTTTCCTGTAATCTAATCTAAGCCCTCTCATCTCATTTCCATCCACACCAAAGGTTACATTGACTTTATCACACTTGTCGAGACGCGTTTTGCAACGTGAATATTTTTAGTTATACATTATTAAAAATTATAAAAATTTGACATTCTTATAGCATTCATAACGATAAACCAAACAAGATCTCACATGACTATATTTTCCCTTATAAATTAAGAATAATATCAAAGATTCTCTATGAGCATGAATAGTGCCAAAAAGTCCATGTAACCTTTGGTCTGGATGGGAGGGAGTATGAATCCTTTAAACCAAATCAACATACAACAAGTTTGCTCCAAACAATTCTAGATAGATTAAACCATTTCTCTAGAATTTGCAATAGTTGGGTAAATGAGATGCAAGAGTGATCAATTCATACATTCATCTACTCAACATAAGAATTTAAGAACAAAGGAAAGAACAATAGATAAATTGAGAGAGATTTAGGAGTCTTACAACATCAAAGTTGGATACTTTGATCAAATTACACCAAGTAAAGAAAGATTAACCTTCCATAGTTTGCTTACAACCCATAAAATGAAGAAAGATTAACATGAATTAAGGAAAGATTAAGTTTTAATTATTACAAGATTAAAGCCAAGCATGAGATCTTAATGGTAAGGAGGTTGTATGATGTCAGTAGGAGTCCCTTTAGATCTCAAAATTCTAGATATATATAGGGAGGCACGAGAATCTAGGTTAAGTCCCTTAAGAAAGCCCAAAACACGGAACTAGAGTTCCGATAGCAGCGCGTATTTGCGCAGGCTGCGCTTTAAACTGACAGCAGCATCTTGTGAAGGTCATATCTCCCTCGTTTCTTGGACAAACGAGGCGTGTGACCTACCGTTGAAAAGCTAAGATCACAAGCTTTTACCTCCAACTGGCCTTGCGTCAATACGAGCTCTAGAACTCTAGATATATCCATTTGAAGTTGACCCTTGTGAAACCGAGTTTTCAATTCTTCATTTTGGCTCTTGTTTGTCTATGTCAAGGCATCAAATCTTCCATTAGCTTACTTTTCTTGACTTTGAACTTATTCCCTTGGCTTACCTTTTGCTCTCCTTCTTCACCTTGGTAAGTTATAAGTTAAGACCCTAAAATTACAACCAAAAGTGCAAACCGGTATATTACAACAAGTCCAACTAAAACACGGTATCAAGCATGTTTATTGTGATAACATTAACCTATTGACTCGTCACAATTTGACACTATCAAACTGTCAAATATTCTGAAACTGAAAGAATTTGATGTTGTTCAAGAAATTACATGCTCTTTTGTACAAAGTTATGATTTGATTCCTGGTAGGACAAAACTAGGTGTCGTAAAATATTAGAATTAAGCTACCAAATTAACAATTTATAAGCCAAACTATACTCTAGACTACTCTAAATGATAAAGTAATATAGTGCAAGTAAGGGTCGGTCCCAAGAGAAGGTCTTTTAAGCTAAATACTTGAATTGTAAACTATTGACTACTAAAGACAAGATTATAAACAAACAATGGTTATTCACAATGACAAACAATAGAGAGACATGAAAAAGGGGGGTTTTGAGTTGATTGGTGACATGAAACAAAGTAAAATTTGCAATCTTAGTCTAACAAGCAATATAACAAACACTTGGTGAGTAAGATGATTCAATAATTAAGAGAACTTGGTGCAATTCTTCCTTTGTAACCAACAATGGTAAAGTTTAACTTTTTAATAATTCTCCTCCTAATTTCTACCCAATACTTTCAAGTCAAGATAATAACATGCACAAATTAAACCATCTATGCATGTCCTCCAAATTTAATCAACAATTCATTAAACCATGAGTGCAAATAAAACATGAGCATTAAGAGTTGTGCCAAGACAAGAAGCTAAGATCAATTCTCACAAGATTAAACCATACAAATGAGAAAAGACATGAAATTTCCTACTTATTGCATGAATCCTTTAAACCAAATCAACATACAACAAGCTTGCTCCAAACAATTCTAAATAGATTAAACCATTTCTCTAGAATTTGCAATAGTTGAACAAATAAGAAGCATGGATGGCCAACCCAAACATAAACTCATTCAACATGAAGATTAAGCATAAGGAAAGATCATTAGATAAATAAGAGGAGATTAAAAGAGTCTTACAATACCAAAGTTGGAGACTTTGGATGAATTACACCAAGAAGGGAAGGATTTAGCCTTCCATAGTCTTCAAAACCCAAAGAAATAAGGAAATATTACAACTTTGAATGGAAATAGTCCCTAAATTATTACAAGATTAGAACCCTAAAAATGAGATTAGATGAGATGAAAGGATGGTAGGTGAATGTTTTAGGTCTTCAAACTCTCAGGTATATATAGGGCTTCACGAAAACCTAGAAAGATTTCCACTTAAGAAGCCCAAAAAGAAGATTAGAAAACCCGTAAAGGTAGTCACAAGAACTCATCGTTCTTGCTGTCACGCAATAGTGCGCACTGCACACCACTGCTTTTGCGCAGCCGCGCACATGCTTGCATTTCTGGACTTCTATTTTCCACGAGCTGGACCTCTTCAATTGCCTTCATTTCTTCTAATCTTCATTCTTACATCTCCCAACTGGCTTTCGGGTTGCAAGTGATCCTCTCGTGCCTTGTCTTGACTTTTGAAAGGTGCTCTATCGCCTCTCGGGTTTCGTGCATTAAGATCAAGTATCCAACCGAGGTAAAGTGCACAAGTTACCACCACATAGCCAATTGCCAAATGTTAGGAAAAGTGTACTAAAAGACCCATATTAAAAGACACGAGGGTGATAAAATCACCCCTTAGACCGACACAATACATTACTATCAAACTCCCCCACACTTAGACTTTTGCTAGTCCCGAGCAAAACCCGAAATAAGCAAACATGAAGTCTATAAGAGAGTGTAGGAGTGAATGATCACTCTCCACTTTCCTCTTTCTTCTTATATCTCCCTCAAAACACAACCAATTAAAAAGAAAATAACTTGACTCAAATTTGACACAACTCTTCACTCACTCCCCCGCCTTATTTCTCCCTCAAACACGGACACGACACACCACCAACGCCGACTCATCACGCAACTCCACCCTTCTTATATCACCAAAGTAGAAGTGGTCACTCTTGCTTTATCCCAAGGCAATAGCAAAGTGACCTAAACAATCCTCCAACTCATTCATCTTCCCCTTATATCACCCCCTTATCACTCCAAGCAATGCAAGTCATGCTACTAAGTTGGCCAAACACCAACAAAGATCAACAACCTAGTAGCCAACATGAAAAACCACCAATTTGAAACAATTTTCTTTGACTCAAAAAGAAATTAAATCCTAAATCTAACCTCCTTCCAAGACCCTCTTTATTGCTCCCTTCTTATCCCTCCATCTTTTTGGTGTTGCATTTTTCAGTTTTTCGATTTTTTTTGTTTGAAAATCCCTCATTTTGCCTAAGGTGCCCTTTCGGGTTTTCACCTTAGCTTTTTCCTTTCCTCTCATCGGTGGCTCACAACTCGATTCTTCATTTTGCCCGGAATGCCCTTTCGGGTTTTCATTCCGTCCTCGGCCACCTTTTCCAATCTTGTCTAGGTGCCCACCCTTGTGGGTTTTCACCTAGCCGGAATTTTCAATTTTTTTTTTTTTTTTTTTGCTTTTTTTTTTTTGCATTTGCATTGATTTGAAAGACAATTTACAAATGTTACAATTTCTCACTCCCCCACACTTAAATTTCACATTGTCCTCAATGTGAGGGAGTGCCAACTTCTTCAAACTTTTAGTTGGAGGGGCCCGAGCCTTCGCCTCGCTCATATGCCCCGTGGTTGTTTCTTCTTCTTTCTCTTCTTTCTTTCTCTTGCTTGGCCCTCATGTAGGCCTCATTAACTTGATTTTCATTGATGGTGGGTTGATAGGTTGGTTCATGGTGGTGGAGAGTCATTCCGAAAAGGCCTTGAATGAGGCCAAAGGAGTCTTCATGGGCTTGAGCGTCATAGTAAGAATCCTCAAGGTATTGGTGGTGCCTTTTGTTTTGCTTCCCAAATTGTTGGCTCACTTGTTCACGCCACTTGTTTTGCTCTTGCCACATTGCTTGATTCTCCGCCCAAGCCTTGGCGCTTTGTTGTTGCCACGCATACGACTCCTCTTGCCTCTTGGCAATCCCCTCAAGCATTTTCCTTTGGGCCAATTCGGCCTCATCTCCCAACCTTTTATGCTCTTCAAAAGATCTCCGAAATTGATCAAAACTCTCCAATCTTGGCGCTTGTTGTTGTTGCCAAGAATGGGAGCTCTCAACCCTCCCACTAATTGCTTCCAACGTCCCCCGGGTCTCCTCAAAGTACTTGAACATTTGGTGTTGCCATGGTGCTAAAGGTGGACTTGAGGAACCCCCGGCCTCAAACATAGGAGTGTCTTGAGGCGTTTGGTAGGACGAAGGAATGTGGGGGGGTAGTATGGAATCCCCCCTCAATAATTTCAACCTCTCTTTCTTCCTCTTGTTGGGGACCACGGGAAGATTCAACGACTCTTCTCTTTCTCATTCTTTGTGGGGGTGGGTTGGGGAGATTGGCCTCGGCGGGACAAAAGAAATCCCGGGCTCGTGGTCCACTTAGGAGGGGGCCATTCAATGGTAGCTTCATGTATTGGACACCCCCTTCCCCCAACCAATGACAACTCCATGGGACCGTGTCCAATGGATGAATCATATGGGTCTCCACCAACCCCGCTTCATTGTACAGGTTATTCCCCCACACTCGAGGTTGTTCATCCGGAATATCCCCAACCAAACTAGCCACAAAAAGAGTGACCAAACCTCCACAATTAATGCTCCCCTTCTTCTCTCGTTGCTTAGATGCACCAACCACAAAAAGTCTTGCCCAATCCGGAACCCCCTCCCCCTCGGGCAACATCGCCCACATGCACTCACGGACCCCCTCATTTAGTTTGGTAGGTTCCCCCATCGTAAAGAAGAAACATGAAATCATACGTGTAATAATCCGGATGGGGGGGATTCTGATTGAGGAGATTTTGTCATTATTGGACATGGTCATTTTCCCCGTGAGTGCACACCAAGTGTCATTTAAGGCTAATCCCGGGGGGTTGATGGAGGAGGGAGGCTTGGTGATTCTCAAAATTTCCCTCACCCTCTCAAAGGTTAGGGTATGCCACGTTTTGTTCAACCTAAAACTCACCCTTTCATTCGCTCTTTCCCCCGTGATTTGGATGGTCGAGAGGAATTCTAAGGTGTAGGCGGGGTATGTATGAGGTTGGAGGTTAATGTACCTCTCTAACCCCACCTTGGTGAGGAAGTCAAGGGTTTGGTCAAAGATACCCATGTCCCTCAAGGTCCCCGGGTGAAGGAATTTTGAAATCGGTAAGGGCTTACTCTCAAAGAACTTAAAGTAAGTCTTAATGTTGTTTAGTAACCCTTCATCCCCTCTAAAAGGTTTGGGTGGTGCAATGGGTGGAGGTTGGGTGGAGGACTCACCCTTCTTCTTAGACTTTCCTTTCCGAAGTCCAAAAACCATCTTGCTCTTTAAATATTTTCAAAAACAATTACTCAAAACAACCACAAAATCTGAAAAATTTTCTAAGGGGCAATTCAACACACACCTTGTGGGCACTAGCACAATCGAGTGTAGTTAAGGTAATTTTGTTGAATGTTTGCCTTCCCTAACAGAAAATGATTGCCAACAATCCCCAAGTAATCAATTACAAGCAAGAAATCAAGTCAACTACTCAATGGAAATTGAATTGAATAAATTTAAGACAAAGATAGTGAAGAAAGTTGTTATACCTTCCCGGAAATCCTCAATCTTGCTGGAATAAAGAAGAATGTTGCATAAAAATCCCTTTATAACCCATAAATCCACTTGAACAAGCTTCAAATCAACCCGGAAAAATTCTAGGGTTTGGGAAATTGGGGGATTTTTGTCAGAAAATGGGATGTTTGAAGGTGTTTTTGATTGCAGAGATGAATTTGTTGAAGAATTTGGTGAAGAAGTTGGGGTTTGTTGATGATAAGTGGTGATTTGGTTGGATTTGGAGTGATTGAGAGGAGGGTTTTGGGGGAGTTGTCGATGAAGGATGTATGAGGAATGAGGAATAATTCGGGCTTGAGAAGAATAAAGAGCCGAGATTACAGCCCTGCGCAGGCTGCGCAAATTTTACTCTTGCCTGCGCAATCGTGCACACCTGCGCAAGCCTTATGCGCAGGCTGCGCATACCTTCGCAGTTTGGCTCTTCTTCGTTTGATTCCAATTTTCTTACTTAGCCGAATTTTAACCCATTTCTTCTTGTTCCCTTTCCCTTGGTCTCTTCCAATGACTTTGTTCATTAAACTCGGCTCTCATCTCCTCTTGGGCACGCCTTCCAAGAGGGTTCTTGCAAATCACTATATCATTAAACAAACCTCAAGTGCCTTTTCACATGTCAATGCAAATGAAATTAATTTAACGAAATTAACATGCGAGTAATTAAATTGCGGAAATAAATTGCGGAAATAAACTACGCTAAGAAAGCAATTAAATTGGGATAGAATATTTACAAAATTGTCGTTATTTAACGTCGATGGCTCGACAAAGTGCTTCTCATGATCATGCTTGGTAAATGGGGTCTTCCAAAGTGACTTGTTCAACGATTTGTGCTTCCATGCCTTCATGATACTCTTTAAGTTGTTGCCCATTCACCTTAATTGTCTTTCCCGTGCTCGGGTTCTCAACTTCGACCGCTCCATGAGGATGAACTTTGCTCACAATGAATGGTCCAACCCATCTTGATCTTAGCTTCCCGGAGAACAACTTTAACCGGTTTTGAAAAACAAGAACCTTGGTGCCCTCCTTGAAAACCCGCCGACTTATCATTCGATCATGCCATATTCTAGCTTTCTCTTTGTATATGGCGGCATTATCATAACAGTCAAGATGGATTTCTTCAATTTTTTGAAGTTGAAGCTTCCGATGGAGCCCCGCATCATCTATGCTTTGGTTGAAGGATTTGATGGCCCAATAGGCTCTATGCTCCACTTCCAAAGGAAGATGACATGCCTTCCCATAAATGAGTCGATATGGGGACATACCAATGGGTGTCTTGTAAGCCGTGTGGTATGCCCAAAGAGCGTCATTCAACCTTTGACTCCAATCTTTCCTATCGGGGCTCACTGTTTTTTGTAAGATATTCTTGATCTCCCGATTGTAAACTTCCGCTTGCCCATTGGTTTGTGGGTGATAGGCGGTGGAGACTTTGTGCACGACCCCGTACCTCTTTAACAATCCCTCCAAAATCCTATTGCAAAAATGAGTCCCCCGGTCACTTATCAACGCCCTAGGATAGCCGAACCTTGAGAAGATATTGTTGTGAACAAAGCTAGAGACCGTCCTTGCGTCATAATTCCGAGTTGGTATAGCCTCGACCCATTTTGAAACATAGTCCACCGCCAATAGGATATAGAGATACCCATCCGACTTGGGGAATGGACCCATGAAGTCTATCCCCCACACATCGAAAACCTCCAAATAAAGTATCGGTTGTTGGGGCATTTCGTTTCGTCGTGAGATGTTGCCAACCCGTTGGCATTTGTCACAAGTATTGACGAAAACGTGAGCATCTTTAAACAATTTGGGCCAATAGAACCCGCACTCAAGGATCTTACGTGCCGTTCTATGAGGCCCAAAGTGACCCCCACAAGCGTACTCATGGCAATGTTTGAGTATCGATGGGATTTCTATATCCGGTACACAACGTCGGATGACTTGGTCTTGACACATTTTCCATAGATATGGGTCATCCCATATATAGAATCTAGAATCGGACTTGATCTTATTTCTTTGACTTGAGGAGAGTGAGGAGGGAAACTTCTTAGTTACCATGTAATTGACAAGGTTGGCATACCAAGGCTCAACGGCCTTCATGGAATATAGAGATTCATGTGGTAAGCTACCGTCAACTACTCCCATGGTCTTCACGAGATCCTCATTGATGTGAAGCCTACTCAAATGGTCGGTTACCACATTAGCACTCCCTTGCTTGTCCTTGATCTCTATGTCAAACTCGCTCAACAAAAGCACCCATCTCATGAGCCTTGCCTTGGTGTCTTTCTTGTCTACAAGTTGCCTTATACACTTGTGATCGGTGTAGATAATGACCTTGGCACCCAAGAGATAAGCCCGAAATTTTTCAATGGCATACACCACCGCTAAAAATTCCTTTTCCGTGACGGTGTAGTTCCGTTGAGCATCATTCAAGAGTGAAGAAGCATATTGTATCACATGAGCAATATTCCCGTCCCTTTGGCCTAAAACCGCGCCAAGGGCATAATCACTAGCATCGGTCATGATTTCAAACGGGAGGTCCCATTTTGGAGCTTGAATTATCGGGGCCGTTACAAGCTTTTCCTTCAACTTATCGAATGCCAACCTACAAGCATCATTAAAAACAAACTCCACATCCTTGTGCAAAAGCTTGCACAAGGGGTAAGCAATCTTGGAAAAGTCCTTAATAAATCGACGGTAGAAGCCCGCTTGTCCTAGGAACGACCTTATCTCCCGAGTATTAGTAGGATATGGCAAGGTTTTTATCACTTCAACCTTAGCCACATCCACCTCAATCCCTCTCTTTGAGACTATGTGACCTAACACGATGCCGCTTTTAACCATAAAGTGACATTTTTCGGAATTCAACACAAGGTGTGACTCCGTGCATCGTGATAGGACCATAGTTAGGTGGTCCAAGCAAGCTTCAAAACTATCTCCATGGACGGTGAAGTCATCCATGAAGACCTCTAAGACTCTTTCAACAAGATCCAAGAAAAGACTCACCATGCAACGTTGAAATGTACCCGGAGCATTACACAAACCGAAGGGCATCCTTCGGTATGCATATGTTCCGAAAGGGCATGTGAATGTTGTCTTGGATTGATCCTCCGGACGTATGGGAATTTGAAAGTATCCGGAATATCCGTCCAAGAAACAATAAAATTCCTTTCCCCCTAGCCTCTCTAGCATTTGGTCTAGAAAGGGTAGAGGAAAATGATCTTTGAAAGTCACGACATTTAGGCGGCGATAATCGATGCAAACTCTCCACCCGGTTTGAATCCGGGTGGGAATTAAAGCTCCTTCTTTGCCCTCGATTACCGTCACACCACCCTTTTTAGGTACACATTGAGTGAGACTTACCCATTGAGAATCACTAATGGGGTAGATGATTCCCATTTGGAGTAGCTTGATGATCTCTTCCTTCACCACCTCCATCATTGGTGGGTTTAATCTTCTTTGTGGTTGTCGAACCGGCTTTGCTTCCCCTTCCAAACGGATCTTGTGCATGCAAACGCTTGGACTTATCCCTTTTAGATCCGCAATGCTCCACCCGAAAGCTTCCTTGTACTTTTGCAAAACATCCATCAATCTCTTTTCTTGATCACTCTCAAGTTGGTTTGAAATTATGAGGGGTAGAGTGTTGTTTGCCCCAAGAAAGACGTATTTCAAGTGGTCGGGGAGTGGTTTTAGATTGGGGGTGGGTGGCTTAATGATGGATGGAAGTGGTCTTTCAAGGGAGGCCTCTAGGGGAATAAATTTGGATGGGTTGTCATAAGAATAGGAAGAAAAACACGATTTGGTTGAGCTGGGAATTGCGCAGGCTGCGCATGGGGGCTGCGCAGGCTGCGCATGGGGATTGCGCAGGTTGCGCCTGTGCTCGACATTTCTTCCTCAATTTCTTTCATTTCTTTTTCTTCCTTTACTTCTTCTAGTGGTTCTTCCTTTTCCAATGCCTCTATATTTTCCTGCACATCATGAGACAACAAAAACCGCAACCCTTCCTTCTCGACATTGTTAGTGAGGGCCACCTCAAGTGGGTCCCTATGACTAATTTGGTAAACTCGATTTGCCAAATGTTCAATTTTATCAAGAAAGTAGCAACAACTCAAATCATCAGTCTTTTTCATCGTCTCATACACATTATATTTCAAAACTTTCCCTTCAAATTCCATGGTCAAAGTTCCATCATACATGTCAAGCTTGGTTTTGGAGGTTCTCATAAAAGGCCTCCCTAGCAAGAGGGGTGTAGCCTTAGAGTCCGGTTCCATGTCCAAAACATAAAAATCGGCCGGAAATATGAACTTATCAACCTCTACCAACACATCTTCTACAAGACCTTTAGGGTGAATTGTGGAACGATCCGCCAATTGGATCACAACATTGGTCCTAGACAAGGGAGGCAATTCTAAGGTCTCATAAATGGAATAAGGCATGACATTAATAGAGGATCCCGAGTCTAGCATAGCTCTAGCAAAAGCTTTGCCTCCAATTGAGCACGGTATAGTTAGCATGCCCGAGTCATCGCACTTTTTGGGAAGATTTTGTTTGAAAATTGCCGAGACATGCCTACTAACCGTGACTCTTTCAACTCCTTTCCTTAGTTTCCGTTTAGCATACCTAGGAACGGTGTTAATGATAGTAAAAAGAGGGATGTTGACCTCACATTTCCTAAAAGTCTCATAAAGATCGGTGTCTTTATCAAACTTCTTGGGACTTGTGAGGGAACTAGGAAATGGTACCTCCGGTTCGTACTCTTGTTCAATCTCTTTGAGTTGATTCTTTGTGTTGGTGCTTCCTTCCTTTCCTTTGTCAATGCTCCAAGGACTCCTTTCTTTTTCCTCATTAGCTTTTGAAGATGATCCTTTCTCTTGTTCAACCACAGGCTCTTCTTCAATTTGCTCTTCAATGTCAATAACCCTTTCTTGTGACTTGCCCCTTCTCTTCTTCTTGGGAGGGGATTCTAAAGTTCTCCCATTCCTCAATGTCATAGCACTAGCATTCTCTCTAGGAGGAAATGTAGTGGGGGGAATAGAAGTTGAGGTCCTTTGATTTTTCTTGGCAAGTTCTTGGGCAATTTGGCCAAGTTGGACTTCAAGGTTGGCAACCTTGGCATCACTAACATTCTTGTCGGCATCAATCTTGTCAAGCCTCTTGTTCGTTTTGACTTGATCTTGCAAAATGTTCTTAAGCAAGTCTTGAACACTTGGTTCCTTTTGAGAATTGTTGTTACCTTGATTGCCAAATTGGGATGATTGACCTTGGTTTTGGTTTCTACCTTGGTTGTTGAAATTCCCATTCCTATTTCCTTGAGAGTTTGAACCTTGACCTTGTCGGGAATTTTGGTCCCTCAAGTGGTTGAATTGACCATTCACAAAGCTCTTTGAGGTGTCACCACCCCAACCAAGTCTAGGATTGTCTCTACTCCCAACATTGTAATTGTTGCCACTAGGGTCATAATTGTAGTATCCTCCTCCGGAAGGATTCCTAGCATTGTAATTCCCATACCCCATTGCACTTACATTCTCCACGCCAATTCCTTCTTCAATCATGATGGGGCAATTTTCCTCCAAATGAGGACCTTGACAATAGTTGCATTCCACTTGATTCCCCCTTCCCCCATGCTTGTTTGGATTGTTCACTATCATATTCTTCACTAAGTGAGTCAAATCATTCACACTTTGCTCAAGGTTTTGAGTAGATGAGGAAGAGGTTCCCATTGAAGAAGTATTCCTTGTTCCCTTTTGAGTTCTTCCATAATTCCTCGTAGTAGAGGCAAGTCTCTCAATGATTTCCTTGGCATCCACTATGGAAAAATTTTCCAACCCTACTCCGGTAGCAGAATTGACCATTCTTTGATCATCTTGGCCTAGCCCTTCATAGAAGTTCACAAGAAGATCATCATCGCTCAACCCGTGGTATGGGCATTGAGCTACCAACTTTTTGAACCTCTCCCAATACTCATACATGGTTTCACCATTGAGGTCTTGTTCTATGGTAGTAATGGCCTTCTTAGCACGGTTGTGACGGGCATCGGGGTAGTACTTCTCAAGAAAGGCCGCCTTCATTTCCTTCCAAGTTCTTATAGATCCCGGATCAAGATAAAAGAGCCAATCTTTGGCCGAATCTAACAAAGAAAATGGGAAGGCCCGTAATTTGAATTGATCCTCCGTCACCCCATTCGGAATAGCACCTTCACACATCATGTGAAATTCCGAAAGGTGACGGTTTGGGTCATTCCCCGCATGGCCATGGAACTTAGGCAAGTTATGGATAAAGAAGCCTTTGAGTTCGAAATTTGCATTGGCTCCTAAAGGGGGATAGGTGATACACAAGGGTTGCTCATCATAATTCCTTGCTCGTATCTCCCGGATGGTTCTCGTGTCATTCGCCATAGGGGGATACTCTACTTCAATCGGATTTACTTCAATAGGTTCTTCTAAAGGTGCTTCTTCTACTCTATGTTCTCTTTGTGCTCTTTGGTACCACGGATTAGTAAATAACCACGAATATGCTCCAAAAGCGTCCTCTTCCACGGGGGTTGATTCACCGTGTTGTGGAGAACTAAACATAAACCTTCGCACTACACACACAAGTTAGAACTTCCACTTACTTATCCAAAACAAAGAGAAGAGAAATAACTAACATGCAATTTAACAATCAAGCCTTTAGCTATGTTGCCCTTCCCCGGCAACGGCGCCAAAATTTGGTAGGACAAAACTAGGTGTCGTAAAATACTAGAATTAAGCTACCAAATTAACAATTTATAAGCCAAACTATACTCTAGACTACTCTAAATGATAAAGTAATATAGTGCAAGTAAGGGTCGGTCCCAAGAGAAGGTCTTTTAAGCTAAATACTTGAATTGTAAACTATTGACTACTAAAGACAAGATTATAAACAAACAATGGTTATTCACAATGACAAACAATAGAGAGACATGAAAAAGGAGGTTTTTGAGTTGATTGGTGACATGAAACAAAGCAAAATTTGCAATCTTAGTCTAACAAGCAATATAACAAACACTTGGTGAGTAAGATAATTCAATAATTAAGAGAACTTGGTGCAATTCTTCCTTTGTAACCAACAATGGTAAAGTTTAACTCTTTAATAATTCTCCTCCTAATTTCTACCCAATACTTTCAAGTCAAGATAATAACATGCACAAATTAAACCATCTATGGATGTCCTCCAAGTTTAATCAACAATTCATTAAACCATGAGTGCAAATAAAACATGAACATTAAGAGTTGTGCCAAGACAAGAAGCTAAGATCAATTCTCACAAGATTAAACCATACAAATGAGAAAAGACATAAAATTTCCTACTTATTGCATGAATCCTTTAAACCAAATCAACATACAACAAGCTTGCTCCAAACAATCCTAGATAGATTAAACCATTTCTCTAGAATTTGCAATAGTTGAACAAATAAGAAGCATGGATGGCCAACCCAAACATAAACTCATTCAACATGAAGATTAAGCATAAGGAAAGATCATTAGATAAATAAGAGGAGATTAAAAGAGTCTTACACTACCAAAGTTGGAGACTTTGGATGAATTACACCAAGAAGGGAAGGATTTAGCCTTCCATAGTCTTCAAAACCCAAAGAAATAAGGAAAGATTACAACTTTGAATGGAAATAGTCCCTAAATTATTACAAGATTAGAACCCTAAAAATGAGATTAGATGAGATGAAAGGATGGTAGGTGAATGTTTTAGGTCTTCAAACTCTCGGGTATATATAGGGCTTCACGAAAACCTAGAAAGATTTCCACTTAAGAAGCCCAAAAAGAAGATTAGAAAACCCAGAAAGCAGTAGCCGCGCAACCATCTTTGTTCTTGCTGCGCAATAGTAAGACTGCGCACACTGTTTTGCGCAGGCTGCGCACAGGCTCGCATTTCTGGACTTCTATTTTCCACGAGCTAGACCTCTTCAATTGCCTTCATTTCTTCTAATCTTCATTCTTACATCTCCCAACTGGCTTTCGGGTTGCAAGTGATCCTCTCGTGCCTTGTCTTGACTTTTGAAAGGTGCTCTATCGCCTCTCGGGTTTCGTGCATTAAGATCAAGTATCCAACCGAGGTAAAGTGCACAAGTTACCACCACATAGCCAATTGTCAAATGCTAGGAAAAGTGTACTAAAAGACCCATATTAAAAGACACGAGGGTGATAAAATCACCCCCTTAGACCGACACAATACATTACTATCAATTCCACTTGAAAATTCCCGACCCGAATGAAAAATAGGTAACTTGACCTGTTGCCACATTTCTGTCATCTGGTCAAAAGTTATGTTTAATATATAGGAGGCACTAAAAAGCAGCAGTTGATTTCAACTGTGAACAGCATGAAATTTGGGACGAGGAAGAGGACAGCTTGTGGAAACCTTGATAGGTCTGAATCCATCCAGCATACAAAGGACCTTGGAGTTTTTGGAGTTTGAAGGTATGTAGTCGATCACTTTTTAGAGTGAACATCATTATCGATACCTAAGATATTTTCATGGTTAACTGTTGACATATTAGTTTGTTTATAATTTACCTTTTCGTAGCGCCTTTCGTTGTTGATGTTGGTTCAAATGAGCAGATATGGAGGTCTGTGCATTACAAAGAGGATGGTCGCCAGCGATGAATGTGTCAGTACTAATGTAGCGTAGGCTTAATTAACTCCATTGATGCTGATATTAGATGTTAGCTACTGATTGAACACGTATAATGTGAATTGAATTGTTACGGTTTAGTGTTTGGGTTTAAATGGGTTTAAATTGATTGCAGTGTAATAGCTAAACAAATGTGGTTTTTCCAAAAAAATCTCAGGGGTAGAGAGCTACATATCCCCCTTCAAACGTTTTATGCAATTCAGAAGGCTACCTTCAAATGCTTCCTAGGCTCGACTTTTATGGGTTGCATATGGAACTTCTCCTTGAAGAGTTTCGAGGTATGTCTAACTCTTTTACCTTCCAATGTTATTGATTTGGTGTAGCTTCTGAATGCACTGCACACCCCAAGCTATTGATGGCTTAGCTTAAGCTACGTAAGTCTTAAGTGTCATAATCATGCACTAATTAATTACAATAAAATGTAAATAAATGATTCAGCCGAAGGGATTATATTTCAATATGGTAGCAAGAATTAAGACTACCTAGATTAAAAAGACTGTAACTTTAGTGTATTATTGTATTGATTCTAAGTTTTCGGTTTATTTGGGTATTTTTGAAGGTAAATATATATGGGATAAGAAGGGGAAGTGATTATAGACAATGGGTTGAGATGATGTCAGATGCATTGGGAATTATTTTCAAGAATTTGCCTTTGGATGACATACTGGCAGTGATACCCAGAGTTTGTAAGGCATGGGGGAAAGCAGTTCAGGGACCTTATTGTTGGCAAGAGGTTGACATTGATAAGTGGCGCACTGTTTGCCAACCGGAGCACGTTGAACGGATGCTCCGTTTGCTTATTACTCGAAGCTGTGGATCGCTTCGAAAGCTTAATGTTTCTCGGGTCAGTAATGACCAGATTTTCGCTTTTATCGCTGAAAAGTAAGGTACTCTAACTCATTTATATATTTTATGAAAGGATCTAATAATGGAAACTTTAATTAATGTTAACGGGTTTCAAACTCAAGTCGCAGTTAAGCTAACAAACATTGGCGGTCGGTTGCCTTGACATTTGACAATGTTTACTGCTAAATTATGCTTTTTACTACTTTTTGGTGGTTGAGTGTTGATTGTGCATATGGTTATGTGTTAGTACAATTGGTGTAAGGAAAACATCTCCTTTCGTTTTTCCCAGCAAAACATAAGTGGGTTAGCCGGTTAGGAATCATTTAGGGTCCAATGAACCCATGAGGTTAGAAATCAGTAAGAGATCAATGAGTTTAAGATCTGTTGGGAAAAAAAGTAATTTCATTAGGGGACCACTGATATGTGTGTTGGATTGATTTCAAAGCATTCACATTGGGAAAATTATGATCTTAATGTCTCTTATCGATCCAATGTCGTAGCCAATTTAATAGCTGGTTCAAATTTATGACTCCGTAGACGCGACGCTCTACTCAGCTGTGCGGGAATGCATAGTACTTGATAGTTGTGCTGTTTTTTTCCCACCTTAATTTGATGGAGAAAAGCGAGTTTGCAAATCAATAAATCATCTTTACTACTATAATCTTTAAGTATGCTTCACTGAAAGCAGTTTGGGAATCATGGGATAATGGACATAGATGCCTCTTTGTGCTTGATTGAATGAAATTGGAACAAATTATATATACTCATGACTATCTTCAGGATCGATCAACATTGAAAGTGCCATTTTGCTCCCTCGTACACACGAGAGAAATCATTGCGGAAAGTTAAGTTGTGGGTTATTGATACATACCTTCTTAACTCCATGTACTATGCTATGTGCCATGACTGTTTTTGGTCAACAAGAAGTTGACTCATTAATGTTGAATGATTAAATTGATGGACACCCACAGAGGTCTATTTTTGCTAAACCTTTTGACTGTTTAACGACATTATTATGGAACTTTTGATGAGAAATATGTTCTACTTTAAATAGTGTTATTTGATTTGTTTATTATTACATTCATTCATCGTAATGTTGTTCAACTTGTAAATTTGTGGTTCATTTTGTCTATTCAATATGGTAAGTAGTTCGGGATCCCTTCAAAGTCTAATAACATCTTTAGACTTAAGTTATTGCTCTAAAATTGGAACTCGAGCCCTTGAAGCCATTGGAAAGAGCTGTAAAATGCTCTCGTCATTAAGCTAGAATATGTATATCCTTTAGGAGCAGCATTCAAGGATTCACACCCCCAATGAAGCTCGCCATTGCCTATTCTATACCCAAACTTAAACATCTCGAGCTAGCTTATGTTCGTATAAATGAAAGCGACCTCGGGATGCTCTCGGGATCCCCTAAGCTTGAATCCTTGGATTTGAGAGGTTGTTGGGATGTCCGCCTTGACAAGAAGTTTCTCAAAGAGAAACACCCAGTGCTCGAAGTTCTTGGACCTCAAGTGGTCATGGGATTCTTTGAATGAAGATCGTATTTTGATGATTACTACTCCGACTCCGAGTTCTCGTATTATGATTACATGGATAATAGTGATGAGAGCTTTGACGGAATGTGGGATGATGATGGAATAGAGCTTAGGATTTATGAAGGGCCAGATAGTATGTATGAGTTCGGCTAACCACCATCTCCTTGATTAGTAGAAAAGACGGTTACTTTAAGTATTTTCACGGCTTGTGAAAATTCTTGTCATAAGATTCATAAAGCCTCTTTTTTTTTTTTTTTTTTTTTTTACTTGGTTTATGCATAGTTGTTGAGCCCTATATATGTGGATTTATATATGTAGTATGAATGAAAATCGAGTTTGTATATTTGGCCCTTTGGTATGTGAAGCTTCATGTCCTCATTTTAGCTTTTCATCTTTTAGGTACACGTAAACCAATTGTCAACAAATACAAGAACATATTATTCATGATTTTTAATTTTAATCCGACTTAGATTCGTTGATCTAAAATATACTCGGACCTTGATCCGTCCAATAGCTACATGTTATGATTTGGGTTTCTCGTGATTTGATGATTGCGTTCCTGATGGAGGCGAATTTTAAAGAACAGTATGTAAAAGTCAGTGCGTTTTCAGAGGGATAATTAGTTAATTACAGTTGTTTTGAATGGCATGATAAAACGAACTTGGAACCAAACAACTTAAATAGATAAAATAGGAGGGAAATATCCTGAAATTTTGAGGGAAAATTACTGAAACATGGATGGAAATAGCTTAAATTTGGCGGGAAATTGTGTGGTCTTTGGAGGGAAATGTTTGACAATTAAGTACAATGATGTTTTATATACGACATTTATCAAAATTATATATGTAAGCAATCAGTCACATTAAATTAATCGGAGTTGAACTACAACGTAAACTAATAGAATGTCGTGCCCGAGAGGGTGCGGACCACTAACTAGTACTCCCTCCTATTCACAATAAACCTCTCATTTCATTTTGACACAAAAATTAAGAAAACACACTACCCCACCATACAAATAAATTTAAACCACACAAATATACTACCCCACCATACAAATAAATTTAAACCACACAAATATACTACCCCACCATACAATTAAATTTAGACCACACAAACACTTACCAAAAAAAGGAAATAGGAAAGTTATTGTGAATAGACGAAAATTGAAATAGGGAGGTTTATCTTGAATATGAGGGAGTATGTATTAAGGAGTAGAATTGTAAAAAAATTTATAACTTAACGTGGCACTTCCTCCGTCTCAACCAATAGTTTACATTTATTTTATTTTTCTCTTGCAGAATAAAGTAAGTGTAAACTATTCACTGGGACGGAGGAAATAATAAAATCGTAAAAGTCTCTTAAAAAACTCATGCTATTCATTCAAATTTAACACGGATGTCTTCTTGACATAGATTAGTCTCTGAGTACGAGTAAGCATTTTTAAAATTGGTATATTTGCACTTATCTTTCTTTTATCAAGCAAGTCATATAACCGTCAAATGTATTTTTTTTAATCAATTGTATAAGTTTATGAACTAAGCCTGTGTTAAAGGTACTAATATAGTATATATGGTTATGGGTCCTGATTTTCGCAGTACACATTTTACTCAACGTAGTACACTATTGACAATTTTACCCCTCCCACTTTCTCTTCCATTTTCCTTTCTCAAACCTCTCTCTAATGTCAAAATATCAATCATATTAATTCATATCAATTCATCTCAAATCTCAAATTTAAGCGGTTAATGTCAACATCTCAAATTTTTTCTCAAATCTCATTGTTTGCTGTAGCACTATGGATTGTGTACTACTCTGAGAAAAAAAGGAATAAACAAATAAACAAAACAATATAGTCAATACTCCAAAGCAACGTGTACTACTTCAGAAAGAAAAAGAAAAAAAAAAAACAAACTCTCACCGGAGTCCCACCCTCGCGGGCGACCCACCATCGCCGACATCCCACTCTCGCCGCCGTCGTCCCAGCCTCGCCGGCGACCCATCTTCACCGCCGTCCCAATCTACATAAACGGTTGTACTATATTGACACGACCAAATACTAACCACCATATCGATCGTCTAACGCCGGCGATGGCAGCCATGATGAACACCAATAAACCCACCATAATACACATTAATTAAGTTACACCCTAAATCCTAATTAAAAAAGAAACTAAATTACAAAAAATATTCAAATTAACAAGTAATATAGGATTAATGAAATAATTATCTGTTCGTCACTCGAATAATGTTCATAATTGAAGAATTTTATTGTGGTTGAAGATGATTAAGGTTTCAATATTAGGGAGAAGGAAGAGAGAATTAGGTTTAATGTTTTTTTAGTGAAGGGCAAACAAATGGAAAGTTGGTGCAAAAAGCACTGTATTAAGTACAAAATGTACTGCGAAAATAAATTACGATGGTTATTTATCCCATTCCATAAGACGTAAATCTTAGTATTCGAAAACCCATATAGAGCCCAAACCAATTTAGCCCACTTAGACTAGGCTTGCGCTCACAAAATAGAACCACACATTTAGCCCGTCCCGACGCGTATAAAACTATAAATGATTTGTTTTTTTGGTCTAGTTAGAGCCTGCACAAGCCCCATTTCATCTCTAGTTGACTACCTCTAGTTAGAGGCTGAGCAAGTTTAGCTCCGGAACAATAAAATAAACTGGACCAGATAATTTGGTCTGAATTGAACCCGGGCTGAATTGCTTTTGGACGAAGAAGCTGATCTTAAAGCACTCATTTTTACTTGGTCCAATACTATTAACAACAAGCACTCCCTCATTCAACTCCACATTACATGTATTCCTTTTTTGTCCATTTAACTCCACATTGCATCTTTCCTTATTTGGTTGTACTTTTATTACTATAATACTATAATTTCACTATTAAGGCCCACAAATTACACAAAATCCTAACACTTTCTATCTATTTGTTGTACTTTTAATACTATAATATAATTTTCTTAATATTTGTGCAAAAAGCATATATGTAAAGTGGAGTTGAATGGAGGGAGTATTGCTTAAGATGGACGCTATTTATTTAAGTTTAGGACGAGTGAAATGTTACCCCATGGTGGTAATTAAGACAATTTTTGGCATTTTCTAGACAAATTACAATGTGATTTAGTATGTACTAGTTTTAAACTCGTGCAAAATTGCACGGGTATGTATTTGGGCCGGTATTAATGATTTTGGATGATTTTTTTTTTTTTTGCATCTCTATTGTAGTTATTTAGTTGGTCTAAATCATCGATCTACATAATTAATGTTTACACTTGTTTCAAATACGTGTTCAAATGCAATGGTTTAAGAGGAAATACCGTAATATACTGTTGTAAATAAAATTTGCATACATAAAAAATTTTACACCTCGAATAAAGAAATATAATTTAATAATCTACTTTAACACAACTTAGTGTAACATTAGAATGTCAAAGCTTATATGATTTATTGGTGAAATTAGTGTGTGCTAGTAAACCCATATACAATGAAGTACATGGATCGATAAATAATACTTCATATTTTGTTTTGATAATTAAATATTTCTTATTTTTAACTAACAAATTCAAATATGCCGTATTTATCATAAAATTTCGAATTGTTAAAATAAAATTAATAATCCGTATACAAATAAAATCAAAGTGTAAAGCTTGGGCTAATATCGCTTTGGACTCGTTGTCAGTAAATTTATTGCATATGTATAAATATAGTTTTATCAAATTATTCGGAATGTATAAAATTATTTCATAGTATTATTTTCATTTATTCCAATTTGTAATTCATACCGCTTATATGCCATTAATTTCATTTATTCGGAATGTATAAATTTTTTTCATAGTATTTGTTCTACGACATAATTTGTAGGATATTTGTATTGGCGGAATTCTGAAAAAAAATACTCTTTTGCACACTAACGGGTCCCACCATAACATGAATTTAAAAAAAAGGCTGAATTAATGAGGTGGCACGTTATGGATTGAGGATTGTCTTCTGAATTAATAAAGATAAGATTTGACATTTTAACCCATCTTAAACTCAAAATAGATCATGCCAGTCTTAAATGAGAATTTGTATACTATAAATCAGTCCAATTAACGTAATTTATTTTCACATTACATTTTTTTACTCATTACATTACCATTTACACAAAAATTTCCATTTGATACCCTCCGGCTAAAAACAACACTGAACTAATTTCTCTCGATTTTTTATCATTCAACTATACTTAGATCTCTTCGTTATGGATGAAAATTTAACTATATAAAATCAATTTAATTTGTTAAGGGTAAATTATTGACCAAATTGATGAATTTTTCCAATAATTTGGGTAATTTACTGTTTTAGTATGGTTTTAGGGTTTGAGTATTATTGTTTTCGTGGTACACCTGGCGGAAGCTATTGCTCCGGCTACCTACAACATGAATAATAGAATTTGCATATTGACGGAAATCGACGAGTGTATATCGACTACTAGATCTTTCCAACGGTGAGGCGGGTGGTATGGCTGGTGGGAGGAGTTATGGTCCGATAGAGTAGAGGTGGTGGGCTTGGTGCAAGTCAGTTGAGCGGTTGTAGAAGGGTAGGTGGTGAGGCATGAGGTGTATGTATGTACTGTACAATTTGTTTCCTCCAATTTAGTACTCCGTACATGAGAGAAGAATGAGAGAGAGAGATGAGGAGTGAAAATTAGAGGGGTAGAACGGTCAACAACGTACTATAATGAGTAAAATGTGTATTGCAAAAATAAACGTCCTTAAATCAATATATATATATATAAAAGAGGCTTTTTTCAGGCAATTCTAGAGACTCCAAATTTTTGATACTACCAAAAATATTTTTTTAAATTACTACTCCCTCCTATTCACCATTTTCTTCCCTATTTCCTTATTCGGATTATTCGGGTTTTCTTCCCTATTTCCTTTTTGGGATTGATTTGTGTGGTCCAAATTAAATTACATGTGGGGTAGTATGTTTTGTGTGGTCCAAAATTGGTTTCTTATTCTTTGTGCAAAAAGCAAAGGGGAAGAATATAGTGAATAGGAGGGAGTATATTTTAGAGATAATAATTATCAAAAATGAAGCTAATATTTTATATTTTAGAGATAATAATTATCAAAGATGAAGCTAATATTTTATATCATATCATAGTCATAAACCAACTGTATAAAAAGTGTTGTGCTACTAAAATTCTACTCCTACGTACCTAGCTACATTGATTAGAAATAGAACTACCAAAGAATTGATATATAAATAAAACCATTAAATGATCAAACATTTACGCAACAAAAATTCTACTTGAGCTAGAACATTAGTAGTTACCAACTTCTAACCTGTATAAATACTAACCAAATTTCAATGTTGTCCTACTCCATCATAATATGCGTACACGGTACACTAGCAACCTATTTTGTGTGATTAATTTTCATTTGAGAACTAATCAATTGCTTGATTTTTATTTGCAGGATTTCGGGAGAAAAAATTGACAAAAGGGCAAGGATAGGATTTTAAAGTAAGTTGATGAATCTAATTTGTTTATTGAATGAACAAATGTTCTGAGTTCTTACAACTCTATATTGCATCCTAATATTTTTGTTTGCGAGGGTAAGAGTGTTATATGTGGCCTAAATTTAGGATTTATGTTTTCAAGTGCCCTTGATGAACTAAAAATAAAATAGGTAAACAAATAATCAAACGATATACAAGTTTTTATAGTTTTTGTATTGTTGGTTGGAATTTAGGAAAGCTTCTACTACGAAGTATATCCTGGGGATACCCTAATGGCCTCATGTCATTGAAAATACCTCTAAAGTCTTTCGATTTCGCCTTATTCTACTTGAATGTTTTCCTAAAAAGCATAGTTTTCTTATACATCTGTATTTGTTTTAGCTTTCTTATAATATTAACACTATTTTATTTGGGATCTAACAGGTTATCTAATCATGTGGACGATGTGGTTATTCAACAATATCGGGATGAGTAGCAAGAAATAAGCTACTGTTGCTAAAAATTCGTATATTATAGAGACTGAGACTTAGATCAAGAATTAGCAATTAACAATCTATAGGAAAAATAAGCTATTGTTGCTGAAGATTCATATTGTTTTTTCCAGGCTTTGAATACGTAAATGGACAATATATAGTCTACTACTACTACTACTATCTATAAGGGGACAGAAAAATTTGGAAAAAATATTAATCTTTAACTTCTGTACAAAGTTGGTGTGAAAATTTGACTATGTCTCACACGGTCACACGCGCTACTCTTTTTTGGTATATTGATATCATTTACACTACCTAATGAGTTTTACATGAGAAAAACAACTTTTTTGTTTTAGAGGAATGTACATTTGACTAGATAACAATTACCTGAGTAATTTGATCGAGGCTTGAATATCTACAAATTATAGGAGTTTGTAAAGTAATCTAATACTCCAACCTTATCTTATGACTATTAAGATCACTAGCATCGTAATTACTCATTTTGGATGTAATGTTAACAATCTTTATATATTCCCAAAATAGAAAGGTAAACAATGGACTGAAACACCCTAAAATGAAATAGTTAAACAAATAAATGGTACGGAGAAAATATAACTCAATGGCTTCAAAGTTCAAACCCTACACTTCTAAGTTCTAACCCCTTTTAGTTATTGATCGAGTTTATTTGAGACATATATTGGTCAAGAAGAAGTATTTACCAACAATTCTTATCTTAACGCACTTCAATTTAAGCCATATACTATATTTATTATTGAAAAAAAAGTCGTTCATGAAGTTGAGGTAATCAATAACATTTTTGACATAATTAAAAATAATGCAAAAGTCTCTACCGAATGGCCCGTGCATCGCACGGACATTAAATCTCTCTATATATAAAAGAGGCTTTTTTCAGGCAATTCTAGAGACTCCAACTTTTTTAAAATTACCTAATTAATTTTTATTTAAAATTTAAAATAATATTATGTATAATTATCCTAATATTTATGCAAATTCTATCTACATACGGTTTTATTAATTTTTATTTAAAATAATTTTATGTATAGTTAGTTATCCCTAATATTTGTGCAAATTTAATATTTTTCATTTTTATTGATCTTGTTTTGTTATAAAAATATTTCATTTTTCAACCTACAATTTTATACGGGAAGAGCAAAAATTCTCAAGAAAGATAGTCTCTCATTAATCTCAATAAAAGACCTCTCTCATAAAAGAAATTATTATTTTATTATCATTTTTTTTAAGATTTTTCCTTGAACACAATTAGTGTAATATTTTATTGTATTTTTCCATTTATCTAAAAAATAGAACTACATTATTAGACGAAGCTCTTCCCGTTAATTTGACATTTCTACAGTTCTACCGTTCTAATGCTCCTTAATTAACCAAAAAGTCCAAAGAAATTGGTAAACAACTACGAGTTTTGAGGGGTTTGTACATTTATTAATTTGATATGGAGATAAACAATGGGGATAAACAACATAGTAAGGTAAACGACTTGCAGTTTTGAGGAGTTTATATTGTATAATAAGGTGGTGACAATCATTGAGCTAAGTATTTGGGTGATAAGCAAAGTATTCAATGAAAGTTTCATTTACTATAACTATATGGTGTTTTACGTACGGATAACTAACTTAATTTACAAATTACTAAATTATATTCCATTAAAAAATTTATCTGTAAATTTGAAAAGTGAAAATTATACGGAGTACCTTATTTGAGTAATTGAAATACAACTTTTAAATATAATTCAAAGTGATATTAAAAGGGCTAAACAATTAGAGGAAGGACAAATTTGAAACCCGTGCAACGCACGGGCACAAAATCTAGTAATCTATAACCTCTTAAAATGCATCAACATCTAAAATTCATTCCTTAGGAATAGTGGTAGACTATTCAAAAGCATGCCTTGCACATGACTCCTAAAGTTTTCGTTAAAAAATGCCTTCTACCGTGTTCTCCTCTCCGCTCATTCTCATCTCTTCATTTTTCGTGTAAGACCTTTGCTCTCCCTTCCTCCTCTCTTCAATTGTTTACCCTTTCGATTATTCTATCTGTTTTCGATGTCCCGCCGACTCTCAAGCAACCCGGTATGGCGATTTAGGGGTTCTTTGCTAGAGTGTTTCTATTTTCGATGATAATTTTGGGGTTGAATTTGTTGATTCGGGTCATGATTTGTTTCTGCTTGATGTACAATAACACCCCCGATAAACCGTAAAGGGTGTATTATTGGTTGTGAACTGGTGAGTTTGGAGTTGATAATTGATTATTTGCCCAGGGTCGACATACCTCCATAAGCTTTCCGTGCTTCGACACTTTAGAAATCCAAGCAAATCATAGATGAAAACGCAAACTAATTAGCCCATGTCAAACGGAATTCGATGAATTAAGGAAAGAAACAGAGCTTCGATAACCGAACTTGTTATGCTAAGCCTCGATATGCACAATGCTTTTTTTGTGTTTTATTTTTTGTTTTTTACAGGTT
Source organism: Silene latifolia (assembly GCF_048544455.1). NCBI lineage: Eukaryota > Viridiplantae > Streptophyta > Magnoliopsida > Caryophyllales > Caryophyllaceae > Silene > Silene latifolia. The sequence goes on along the minus strand of NC_133538.1, from coordinate 444,480,874 downwards.
TATTTGTATTTAAAGACTGTAGCTTATTGATCTGTCTACCCTTACTTATAACTGGTTGTGGGCTGGTACATTTGTAGTTGATGATTGGTAATTTTGCAGAGGTAAACAACTAATCGAGATTAATTAGTTAGTTTGAACTAACATAAAGTGTGGCTCGCGAACTTTGTTATTTGGTTAATTTGGGTGCTCCATACTTTTGTTGGCTCCGACTTTTAGTTAGTTGGTTAATTGTAGTTTTTCCTCTATCTACCTCTGATTATAGCATGGTTTCTTTGAGCTGCCTCATCTCATGATTGCTCCGTGCTTTCACAGAAATTCCAATCGTTGACGACCCCCAACCTCTCCGACTTTAGGGTTGTCCTACCCTTTTCCTTTATCGGGTTTGCCTGTTCTTGCTATTGCTCTCGGGCTTTGTATGTGAAAGCATCTTCGCTTGCCTGTGCAGTTGATATCGATTAAACTCTGCAGATCAACTTTTGAACTTGGTAGGTGGCGCCCCTAGCTGTTTTAATGGTATGCTAACTACCGTTACTCTTTATAATGCTCGTATGCCTTTTATAATGTGTGCTCTAATTATCGTGTTAACTTGTAATTGTATCCACCTGATGTGAGTCTTTTGAGTTTTATGTTTTACTCAGACAACCCTATGACCTATGCTTAGTGGTTATGGTTTTGTGGGTTTGTACCAGTACGTATGGTTTTGTGATGAATCGGTCCTAATTCGTGGTGCTTCCCATATGATATTACAGACGTTCGCCTAGGATCTACGCCAAGTGATTATGGCGGTTCGTTTCTCAGGGCTGGTTTATGCTTGTTTCTTAGAGAGATAGCTGGTCTAAGCTGTGGGCAATTAATTTTATGCGACTGTTTGCTTCCCGCGGCTGGTTTATGCTTGCTCCTTAGGGAGATCGCTGGTCTAAGTTGTGGGCAATTAATTTTATGCTTATCTTAGATTAACCTTTGACCTTACATTTAACTTACTTCAGGACACTTAGGTGCTTTCACATGCCACCTCGCTAGATAGTGTCTTGCCTATAAATATTGGCGTAGTTTGCATTGGACCACCCAATCACAGCTCAACCTTCATACCCTATGTTCCCATCTTCTAATCAATACAAAAAAAAGGAAAGAGAACCATACATATCATAATCGACTTTACTAATGGCTACTAGATTTGCCAAGACCTACACCTGTGTCATCATGCACGTGCCCATCCAAACTGTTGTGAAATATAACTAAAAGCTTAAGCTAACAAGGTAAGACGAGAAATTACGAACCACGTATGGATTTTGTGGAGGCGACTGGTTATTGTATGCCTCAGAACTGACGATGGAACACAGTAATTAAAGTCGATTAGATATTATGTTATTAGGTTTTTAAATAAGGGGGAGGGGGAGGTTATTAGACGTAGAGAATATGTAAAATCAAAGACAACTCTTAGAGAAATAAGAGAAAGATTCGTGTTTACGAATTAAGGAATGCAAACGTTGATACATTTATTCAGTTCTTGTATTGTATTGTATTGTGTTGTTTAATTACCGAGGTTATTTAACATGATGATTTGGTAATTGAGGAGTCCAGTATGACAAAATTGACCATTTAGGAACGCCTAATAGTGGAAGTTAGTTTGGAATTTAAGTTTACGATGGATTATGTAGATCTCTACTTTAGGCAACCTTTCCATTTTGCAGTAATTTGCCTATCAATGAAAATTGATGCGGTCTTTTAAAGTACAAAGTAATCTAGGCGGAAACTGCATTCTTGTGATGTTCACCAACTACGTGGCCAGACTAAACAAAAATTTGATAGCTTTTCCAGTCATATTTATTGTTGTTTGTATTGATTCCGTAGATTTAGTTTTCATGTTAAAATCTCTGCTAAAGAAATAGTTTAACCTGAGTCTAATTGACAAATATCATCAGTATTATTGTTTTTCCCCTGCTCTCTGGCTACAGAGGCTAGAAGAAGCAATGGACATCAACAACTCTGTTTCCCAGGGATTTAGTGCACAGGAAGAACTCGTAGCTTAAGAGCAACGATGGTCTCAAGATACAGTACACCAGCTGCAATTGAGGAGCCTATTGCTCAACCCGTGAAATTTGAATATTCAAGCTTCTTATATATCAATGGGACAAGCGGAGGGATTCAGAGTCAGGTGAGTTTAGAAATAAGAGTTCAGAGTAGGAGAAGAAACGAAATATGGGTCATGTATCAGACTCTTTGTTGTCTTCATAGTGATTCTCATAACCAAGGTTGGAACAATCAGGCATCGGGATTAAAATTACCCTTCTACTCCATGTACAACAACAACAACAACAACAACAACAACAACAACAACAACAACAACAACAACAACAACAACAACAACAATAACAACAACAACAACAACAACAACAATAACAACAACAACAACAAAACCGCCGAAGTCAAACCCATAATACGGGACCTTAAACCTTAGACAGGCGCCGGAGGGACCTCGAATCGGCTTAGGAAAAGCTTATTAGCAGTGCATTATTTCAGGTAAAAAGTTGAAAATATTTGACACGAGACTCACCCGACAACTTAGTTTGAAGGTGATGCAAGGATATCAATTAAGCAGTAGCTCGTTCGGCACTCAATGAGGGCCTTGGCCAAAAGAGGATTGCTCACCTAATTAACTAACTGCCTGCTTTTAGATGCATTTCATTCTACAAGTTTCTTCTGTTGTTCCTCAAAAGTCTTGTCCGTAATTTCTAATTTCCTAACTTTGTGCTTACCTCTTGTTCAACAGGAAAGATATACATCGTATCTGAACTATGTTTAAATAAGTGATACACATGCGTAATATTTATTGTTGATTTTCTGACAAAATTTTGTACTTTCATGATTCATGGACTAATTGCACTCTCTGATGGACCATGTCATATGCAAACAGTCCATGAACCCATTGGTGTTGTCGGGCAACAATCCCATGGAATTTTCATATCCTCACTTTTAATGGCAACTTGTGAGAGCTAAATCTACAATGCCATGAATGAAATAGTTGGACATGTCAAACCCATGTCTTTTGTTATCACCAGAGGTAATCTACTTGTGAATCTTCTTAAAAATGCCTCTGGACTCGGGAGTCTTAATTGTGAAACTTAAAAAATTGAATTTACTAGACTAAAAAATAAAATTTACTAAACTTGTTGAACATCTTTCTCAATGAAAAGCAACGACGCTTTCCCAAGCTTATGCTAATGTCGAGGACTCCTTTTGCGCACTTTGCCCATAAATTGGTTACGAGACATGTCGGGCAGCAGCGCATAAGATTAAGTCTTCTCGTATTGTTACCAGGTTCTTTAGGTTGGTTTGCCCAAAAAGAAACTGCCTATGCTTTAGTGGCGCTGTCATTCGTCTTCTATCCGACGATTATTCTCTAATAGCTGGCACTAGACAACGTATTTTCAAAAAAATCCGCCAGTTATGTAATACTCCTACTTACGCTTAACATTTCGACAAATTGGGGCACCGCGCCCGATAGGGCGTGGTGCAACAACTAGTTAATACAAACATCAAATCAGAGGGACATTTTCGTCAATATAAAAAAACCCACACATAAAAAAGCGCGGGAAAACCCAGTTTTGCTCCTCAAAAACCCTTTTATTTTCCCGCCATTTCCCCAACTTCCTCATTTCGCCTCACAATTCACACTTTCACCTCACACACTCTCTCTCCTCAAACACTCCCATTTTTTTCCCATCCGATCACATGAATCCATTTGGCGGAGGCAGAGGCAGAGGCAGAGGCGGTGATTTTCGACGTCGAGACGATAGTAGAAGGAAACAGCAGCAGCAACAATTATTCCGAACTGCTGAAGATGTGCTTGAAGCTAAATTAGGGGTTGATATTTTCACTGAAGGCGATAAGCGTCTCGGATGGCTTCTCACCTTATCTACTGTATTCCTCTTATTATTTCTTACTTTTTAGCTTACTGTCGTGATTGATTTTGTTTTAGCTGAGTTTTGGAAGATTCTGGAAATGGTTGAAATTAGGGTTTTAAGATTGAATTGGTTGATTTGTTGATTGAATTATGGATTTGTATTCAACTTGATCTCACAATCTTAATTTGACGTTGTAATTGATTTTGATTAAGTAGAGTTTGGGAGATTTTGGAAATGATTGAATTAGGGTTTTAGAAGTGCACTGGTTGATGAATTGGTTGATTTTCTTATTGAATTAGAGATTTGTATTCAACTCCTTCTCCCAATTTTATTTAGTAGTTGATTTTGTTGTTGCGGAGTTTGGGAGATTTTGGAAATTACTAAAATTAGGGTTTTAAGAGTGCATTGTTTGATTTGTTTATTGAATTAGGAATCTGTATTTGCCATTCGGACCTATCTCTCAATTTTAAGTTGACGTAGTGATTGATTTTGTTCTAGCTGAGTTTGGGAGATTTTGGAAATGATTGAAATTTGGGTTTTAGGAGTGGACTGGCTGATGAATTGGTTGGTTTGTTTGTTTGTTTTGTTCAGTCGTCGGTGCAAGATCAAGAGACGAGGAATGTGTACAGTTGCGTAGATTTATATTTCGTTACTCAGGTGAGTGAAGATTGAGAACCATAATTTATGTGATGACATTTTGGAATCAGCTGATTTTTTTTTTTGGTGAATTGGGTGTTCTTTTTGTTTGGTTTTGTAGGAAGGTGGTTATTTTAAGGTTAAATACAAGTTCCGGCCATATTTTTACGCGGCCACAAAAGTAAGTACTATTTAGTGATTCTTTAGAATTGTATTGATTTGTAATTATTGGCAACTGTATGATGAATGAGGGAATTCTGCAGGATAAAATGAAAACTGATGTAGAAATGTATTTAAAAAGACGGTACGAGAATGACATTGCCGGAATTGATATATTAGAGAAGGAAGACCTTGATCTTGTAAGTTTTCGTATGCTGTACAGTTAATGCATTTTCGGCCATACGAAGTACAGTAGCATTTATTTACTGAAAATATTAGACATGTCGGGAGTTAGTTTAATTGAATAACCATCTCCATTCTTGAAGAAGTTTAACATTCTATTGTTCTATTTTGATACAATTGGTCTTAATGATTTTTGTTTGTAGAAAATCTATACATGAGGCATGGCTTGTGAAACGTGTTCAGTAAGCTACCCTTACAGCCAATTGAATCTAAACTTTGAGTTTCACCGATAATTTAGAAAACACTGCCTTACTAAGTTGCAAAACTACACCAACTGTTCTAACTGAGATTTTAGTATATTTGGTCAATGGCAAGTCCCTTCAATTTCTCATTACTATATAAAGGAGGTAGTGTGGAGATCAGTTTCTGGGTGTTAATTTCAAGAGATGTTTGGGACATTGAGGTTGAATCTCTTGGATCTATTAGTTTTAGAGACTTTTGTGGATTTTTTACTGCTGAGAAAATAACTGTATATCAGGGATTAGCGGCATCATTTTACACTATCTTAGTACTTGCATGATTTCATTTGAGTTCAATTAATCCTTATCATCGAGTCTGATCTGTTGTCTTGTTTAACTCTGTATCTTGTACGTATGCTTTGGCATTATACTATTTTTTTTATTGTTTTTTTTTTGGTCTGTGAGACTGGCTATTGTTTTGTACCCATAATTCAATCGCTAAACTTTTCTGTGTGTCTTGGAGTCAGAAAAACCACTTATCTGGGCTTCGGAAGTCATACTTGAAGATATCATTTGACACTGTGCAACAGTTGATGAATGTGAGGAATGACTTGGTACGAGTTGTTGAAAGAAACCGGACAAAGTTTGAAGCAGCTCAAGCATATGAGTCTATAATCACGGGTAAAAGGTAACTGATGGACATGGAGTTAATATAGAGAAGCTACAGTAGGCTTGTATCACCATCTATAAAGGTTTTTCAGTACCTGTAGTAATTTTTTTTTTATATGCAGTGAGCAAAGAGTTCAGGATTTTGTAGATTGTATAACTGATCTCCGTGAATACGACGTTCCATATCATGTTCGATTTTGTATTGATAATGGTATTCTTATGCTCTCATACTTCGCTGTAATCCACAGTTTACATTTTTCAGTCGGTTCTTCTGCAACTGAGAACTTGTAACATGCGGTATACCTATAAATATGGTTTATGCCTTTTGTGTGATGCAGATGTAAGGTGTGGACAATGGTACGATGTTAGTATTTCTACTACTGGAGTTGTCCTTGATAGGAGACTTGATTTGCTACAACGTGCGGAAGTTCATGTCTGTGCATTTGATATAGAGACAACAAAACTTCCTTTGAGATTTCCAGATGCTGAGTATGACTCAATAATGATGATATCATACATGGTTGACGGGCAAGGATATTTAATTATCAACCGAGAGGTACGTCTGAAAAATCCAACTGTTTTAAGCACCATTCCTTGCTTAAAAGATTAATTGCTCATGTTCCTAAACCTGTTTTTTTTGCGTAAGAGGTGCAATAAGTTTTTGCACAGTTCTTTCTTCCATAAATTTTAAGAATGTTGACAATTACTTGACATCATAGGAATCTTTTACCCAACGTCTCGCAATATCAAATCCTGGAAACTATTTCGATTATAAAAGTGGTGTAAAATTTCCAGCAGTTTGAAACAAAAGGCTTTCAACAGTGATGCCAAATGTAGTCATGTGACCCGCGGACCTGCCTAATAGTTTATGTCATTGATTGTTCTTCTAGAATGTGACACATTGTCAATAGCTTTTTAACTCATGTAGATGGTGTTACTATTGCCCTTCATACCTAAAAAATGTTCGTTCAATTCAATCTCAGATTAGGTGCTTTTTCATTGATCATAAAAACATTATAAGTTACTTCTAGTGGAAAGGTTACTTTATCTTTGTTGGATTGCGAAATGTCGTATCAATTTTTGTACTTGATTGGAGAGCAAGCATCAATAGTATTTGTTCGTTAATTTTCTCATATGAATCATTAGAAGAAATATTCAAAGCTTCGTTTATCTTGATAGCATCTCGCATCATGTGGGTTGTGTGAACGATAGCTTTTGATCATCTCTCTTCCCAGTTTACTAGTTATTCCTGAGTGGTGTATGTATTTTACCTCTTGTCTTAATGCATGTTAACTCTTTCCATCTTTAAAGCTCCTTGCAATCAGCCAACCAGTAGACAAATTGTTGTTTTATGACCATGTAAATATGCTATGTAGGTTCTCTCTGTTCAGATTTCATTGGTGTAATCGTTCTTATGAGGATGGCATTTCATCATGGTGATTACGTTTTGTATTTTCAGTTTGTTGGGGATGATATAGAGGATTTGGAGTACACACCGAAACCAGAGTTCGAAGGATGTTTCAGAGTTACAAATGTGAAAAATGAGGTGATATGGCTTGTTTTTGTTCAGTTAGAGCAAACTTGTTTTGCAACTCTTGTCTCTTTGCTAATAAGTAATTTATTTGTTACAGAAAGAGCTGCTGAGATCCTGGTTTTCTCACATGCAAGAAGTAAAACCTGGTATATATGTGACATATAATGGAGATTTCTTCGATTGGCCATTTTTGGAGCGGAGAGTAGCCGAACATGGTTATAAAATGAGTGATGTATGTATTATTTTGGTAGTCATTTTGTTAAGCATCAATTGTTTTTAATGTAGTATTGTACTAAGATTATGTGTGGTCAAACACATTCTGGTTTTCTTTGCAAAAAGCATGCAGTGTTGCAGCTTAATCCAAGATGTTAAATTTGTTGATTTTGCAAAGCTTGACCAATGTTAATGGTTTTTTCACTCCTAGTCTGCCCCTCTATGTTAAAATAAAGAAATAATTGTCATCTTTTTGCTTGGAACTTGTAGGAGATTGGATTCCAGTGTGACAAGGTTCAAGGTGAATGCCGTGCAAGATTTTCTTGCCACCTGGATTGCTTTGCCTGGGTAAAGCGTGATAGTTATCTCCCTCAGGGTAGTCAGGGCCTGAAGGTAACCCATTTTCCAGCAGTCTACATTATGACTTGTCCACCAATTCTTAGTTGAATACTTCAATTTTGCATATGTATTTTTGAACTTTATGTAGAGGGTGGGTGTAGGCGAACAAAGTTACTTCTAAGAGGGCACATTCTCTCATTTCTGAGACGTGGCCTCGCTGATATGTACTCTGCTTCGTCCACTAGACTAGATTGATGTACATTACACTTACTGACTTCCTTGCGCCAACCTCTTTAGGCTGTTACAAAAGCCAAATTAGGTTATGATCCCATGGAGGTGAATCCTGAAGACATGGTTGATTTTGCGAAAAGTAAACCTCAGGTATGGATTTCTGTTTCGTTGCTTTCTCTGTTACTGTTTCTTTTATTTACTTGAATAGTCTCGTGGAATATACTGTTTGAGTAGTAGATGAAGCTGGCTCTCCTTTGGACATTGACTCTAGGTTGCTGTGACTAAAATTACATTGAGACATTGAGCCTTGTCAACCGTATAACTTCCCGTATTGTACTCACTCAAGGTGCGACAGCATGAAACTAGAATCCTGTTGTGGGGTACGAACTAGTTTCCTGTTTAATAATTTAAAATGGAGCTGTGTGCGTCTTAAAACAATAGTGACCATATCTGCTCACTAGTTTTGTGTACGAAATTCTAAAATGAAAGTAGTCAAATTTCATGAATCAAAGTATCAAACCCCGTTGGCTCATTCTAAGAACAAAAATGTTCTCAGGGCTCAAGTCTCAAGTCTCATGGTTTTTAGCACAGTAAAAAGCTTTTAAAGTAAAATAGAAGGAAAAATTTGAATTGCCATGCGTCTTCCTGGGAAGCATGCTGTGAAGCAAATTGATTTCTAGGTTGTGTAATCTAATAGTTTGAACTTTCAACTTTCAGTGAACTTCATAAATTATTGTGATTTTTCTACTCTGTTAGACTCTCTCTCTGTTCTAAACTCCCTGTGTATCCTTGAAATATTGTACAGATGATGGCCTCATATTCAGTCTCTGATGCTGTTGCAACTTATTATTTGTACATGACATATGTTCATCCTTTCATATTTTCTCTTGCCACTATAATACCGATGCCGCCAGACGAGGTTTTGCGAAAAGGAAGTGGGACTCTATGTGAGATGCTTTTGATGGTCCAGGTTAGTTTTAACACTTGCAGTTCATACTGTATGTTTTATATTGTACTTAACTTACAAGTTACAACCCTTTAATGACATTTCCAGGCCTTTAACGCAAATGTTATCTGTCCTAACAAACATCAATCCGAGCCAGAAAAGTTCCACAACAGTAAACTTTTGGAGAGCGAGACTTACATTGGTGGTCATGTGGAATGCCTTGAAAGTGGTGTTTTTAGATCTGATCTTCCAACCAGTTTCAAGCTTGAGCCATCTGCGTATCAGGTCTGCCATGTAATTTGTTACTGGGTGTAACATGATCCCTGGGGGGGGGGGGGGGATGGGATACGTACAATTGAACTTCCTCATGCTAGATACATTACATAGACAGTTAACCATTCATATAGTCATTATATACCGGTGTGTGGGTGGGGGGATTCTCAGTTGCATGCAATCATTCCCGTACAACCATTGAGTGAGTGTTCTTATTCAACAACTACTAGAACAACATTAAATCGATGTCTGGAAGACTTCCAACAATGGCAACTTAGTTTGAAGAGGCGCAAGGCACACCAAGGCTAGTGCCTCATCCAAGGTGCGCCTTAGGCGCGTTTGAGACACTTTTTAAAATTAAGAATGGCTACTAGCCACTTTTCTCTTAAAGCCAAAATAACGACTAGCCTTCTTCAGGCGAATCTCGTACTGCTATTCTTTTCATTTCTGTTCTTGAATTTACTTTTCTTGCATTTTTACTTCAAATCTTTTTCGCTTTTGCTTCCACGACACTTCCTGGCACCAGTAGTTCAAAATTTGGCCTGTCTAATCAATTAACCTTGCAGTCTTTCATTTTCAGCAACTCATTGACAATCTTGATCGTGACCTGCAATATGCAATTAAAGTGGAGGGCAAGATGGACTTGGATATAGTCTCTAATTATGATGAAATCAAGGATGCAATTAGAGATAAGGTGCATCTTTTTTTCTCTGTTAGTGTCGACTTTAGGTATTATTTTCTGCTGGAATGGATATCTGTATGTACTTTAAAAATTGTTAACATGATCTTTTCCTAGCTTTCTGTTTTGTAATACACTAAATGCTATTTCACTTCTTGCCTGTCCAGTGTCATCCTCTCACACAGAATGCAGGGCTGGCCTTTGCCAGTACATCGGTTCAGCAAACTTAGGCCCAGTTCTTTTGAGGGCCCAAAGCTGCATTTATTATTTTCTAAACATGGATGTAGCTGTAGGTTGGCTATAGTGCAATGGTTATTCACTTACTAAGTGCTCCTAATTATATGTTTACACCTCTATATTCAAATCATTCTATGTGCAGTTGAGTTAATGTTGGCCTTCTTTGTTCTTGCCTTCTAACATTACACACTACATCCTTAGATATTCTTCTGCTACAAAACCTTTTTTGTTTACTTAAAAGGTATATAATTTTTATATTTGATTCTTCCTGAAAAAAAGCAATTATAAAACTTAACTTCTCCCTTTTATTTAGACAACATAGTAAATATACAATCTCAAGGAATTTTAAAGTAATTATACATACACCATAGTAAAATATACTCTCAACATGCTATGATTTTTTTTAGACAAAACATGCTATGATTTGTATATATAGACTTAAATCATGTGTAGTTTGTGAAAATTACATTTTTGAAGGGCCTGATTTCTAAAAGTTGAACAGATCCCCGCAGAACCACTGGGATGGCCGACGACCTTGACAGAATGTTATTCGTTGGTTCTGCGCATGTCTTATTTCTATTCTCTGTGGATTGCAGCTTACTTGCTTACGGGATGGACCCATACGGGAAGAAGGGCCTCTGATATATCATTTGGATGTGGCTGCTATGTACCCTAACATTATCTTGACTAATAGGCTTCAGGTGTGTCCCTCGCTAGCCATCCTCACTGATTGCGAACTTTTACTGTGATTGGCTGATTGCTAGCTTGTATGGAAGAAGGCATACTTTTTTTTTACTTTTCCTGGACCATGATGGTGCTCTACAGCTTTAGTATTCTTAGTAAACTGCAGTGAAGAAATTTATGTCCCAGTATTTCTGATATAAGTGTTTATTATTTGGAAGTAATAACACCATATTTGGAGAATGCCGTAGGTGTTTGTCATGGTTGTTTTAGATCTTACAAAGAGTTAATACATCATTAAGAATGGAAGATATAATATTGAATAATATGTATAATCTAATGCTATGTCTATTTGACCCGAGAGGTTGCAAAAGTTCAGTTAATTTATATAAAAGAGCTGAGAGAAGAGACTATGCTTATTATCATCCCCTGATGTAACATACATTTGTAGAATTCTAATTGACAGCACTCATTTTATTAGTTGTGGTGGTATATTGACAGTACTGGTGTTTCTTTGCTGTTCTTGATAATTTTGATGTAGAAGCACATAGTAGGCTCCATGAAGAGTACTCTCTCCTATTCAGTGGAATTATACCATTAGTTGAATATATGTGAGGAGTTTTTTATTCAAATGGTATGATTCTGTGAATGGGAGGGAGTAGTATCTAAAATACTGGTCATTTAATTTAATTCTGTACTCAGTTTCTATTTAGGGGTATGACTAAGTACATCCGACCCCTCTTTCCCTGCAATTTGTGGGAAGCCCTGAGGCACTGACTTAGTTTTGTTATTGTTGCTGCTGCTCATTCTTACTTTTGCTGTCACTTCTAGCCCCCGTCTATAGTTACAGATGAGGACTGCACTGCATGCAATTTTAGTCGTCCTGGAAAAGTTTGTCTTCGTAAACTTGAATGGGTTTGGCGTGGAGAAACCTACATGGCTAAGAAAAGGTATTTCACAATTTTTGCAATAAAGTTGATTTATTTTGATAAATCTCAAGTTTTGTGAGTTAACTGCTGCATTCTGGTGAACAATACAGTGACTATTATCATTTGAAGAGACAAATTGAGTGTGAATCAGTGGAAAGTATTGATGGGCAATCCTCCAAGTCGTTCCTTGACTTACCAAAGGCGGATCAACAGTTAAAGCTCAAAGATCGTCTACGCAAATACTGTCAAAAGGTAATATCAGCACCGGCCTTTGAAGTTAGTGTTGGGTTTGTTAGACTGAGGATTGCACTAATTACTATTGCTCTCATAGGCATACAAGCGGGTTCTTGACAAGCCAACAACTGAGGTTCGTGAAGCAGGGATATGCATGAGGGAAAACTCTTTTTATGTTGATACTGTTCGCAGGTTGGTGTCATTGCCTCGCAGTGATTTTTTCCTTTTACCATCTGTTGGCCGCAAGGAATCTCTCTCCCGTTTTTTCTTATTGAGCATCTGTAAATTCGATGCTATTTTTGTCAAGTACATCTGACCCCTTTGGAGGTAATGTATGAATGAATCATACTGTCAAAAATCTAAACTGATCGAGATTCAGGACAAACTGTCTAATTTAGATGGACTGCTCAACTTCTATGAAATGTGAACTATAGGGGTTGAGTTTCACAGATGTAGGTGTAAGTGTTGAATGGTTTCTTTTCTCTCTTGCTTAAGCTTTCGAGATAGAAGGTATGAGTATAAAGGACTCAACAAAGTGTGGAAAGGGAAGTTGTCTGAAGCAAAATCAAGTGGGAATCCAATAAAGATCCAGGAGGCTCAGGTAATATTATCTTATCAGATCATATTATAGATTATCTCTTCTTTGGTATGGTTGCCTAATTGTTTTGGGTTGTTTGGTTTGGTCTATGATTTGTTTGCAGAATATGGTTATCCTGTATGATTCTTTGCAACTTGCTCATAAGTGTATCCTCAATTCCTTTTACGGATATGTCATGCGCAAGTAAGTTGGTTAAGAGACCCCTTAAATTGTTATATGTTTCTGATTCTTGATCTAATTTTAGTCCTAACCATGTGTAGAGGTGCAAGGTGGTACTCCATGGAAATGGCTGGTGTGGTCACCTACACAGGGGCAAAAATCATTCAGAATGCTCGCTTACTGGTTGAGAAAATTGGTAGACCACTTGAATTAGATACAGATGGAATCTGGTGTGCCTTACCTGGATCTTTCCCTGAGAACTTTACCTTTAAAACAAAGTAAGTTTTCACTGATTGGATTTTCCCACATGCCCCAACATAATTCTGTAGCTGCATCGGTTACTACCTTGAGAAGTTAATGACTCTTTAACCGACTCCTTGTGGCAGAGACTCAAAGAGGAAGCTGACAATTTCTTATCCGTGTGTTATGTTGAATGTGGACGTAGCTAGAAATAATACAAATGATCAGTATCAGGTCAGCTTGGCTAAATTTCCTTCCCTCTATACCTTAATTTCCTCTCACCTTAGTTGTACTAAATATATCAGGTGAACTAATCGTTGCTTATATGATGTGAGATGTGTACTAGACTACTAGTCTACTAGCATCAAATTTTTCTCTCTCTTTATATTGCGTCTCCCATTTTTTTGGCATCAGTTTCGATGCCAACACTTGTAAGATAATTTTTTTTTTCTTAATATTAAGCTTTGAGATTTGGTTTATACCAAAGATAGGTTGTTGCAGAGGAGGTTGGCGATGTTATACCGTCAGATATCTTGTGTTGCATTTTGTTAGAATTAAATTTCGATATTTTTCCAGGGAAAAGTCACTAATATTTGGGGAAGGTTTGAACCGCTAGCTCTTTGTGGACTAATATTGGGTTAGTTTGTAAGTGGGTTTCAAGAATGTTTATTCAATGGAATTCGACTTATTTGTGATTGTTTGCAATTGATGACCCCTTGTCCTCAATTACTTCGTCATTGTTGTATTAACTTCTTTGTGGACTAAAGTTGGGTTAGTTTGTAAATGGATTTCAAGAATGTTTATTCAATGGAATTGGACTTCTTTGTGATTCTTTGCAAGCGAGTACCGCTTGTCCTCCATTATTTGTAGGAATATATATTCCCTATCTGAAAGGTACTCTGTAAAAGGTAGTTTAGTGGGGAATATGACTAATCAGAAAACTAACATTTATTCGAGGGATCTTATAATCCAAATACACCATTTGTTTTCATGTATGATAATCTTTTATGCCGTCTTTCACTGAACTGCCTTAAGAGGATAAAAAATTGCTTTGTGCCTTTTCTATCCATTTGCCCCAAGATAAATTTAGTTTTCTGATCTCTTGTCATTGGGGCAATGTTGTTGTATCTCTTTTCCACAGACACTGAAAGATCCTGTCAATAGAACATATGCAACCCATAATGAATGCTCAATCGAATTTGAAGTTGATGGTCCTTACAAGGTAGTTTTGATGCCTGCTTTTTCAATCTTTCGGTCTTTAAGTCCGATAAGCATAAGCATCTTGTCATTCTGTTCTTATTTTATTTTATTTTATTTTGGATGTAGGCGATGATTCTTCCTGCATCCAAGGCAGAAGGGATACTGATCAAGAAGAGGTATGCAGTTTTCAACGATGATGGAACCTTGGCAGAGCTGAAAGGTTTTGAGATTAAGCGCAGAGGTGAGCTTAAGCTCATCAAGGTGTTCCAGGTAACACTTTTGTAAGATACCTTTTGATGCGTCACACATATCAGCCTCATTGTATATAGTTTTTTTTTTTTTCTAAACATGTAGAGTTCGGTGCCGCAATTCTAAAACGCTCTTCTGTAAGATACACTTATTTTAGCAGGAATAGCAAACTATGAGGTTAATCGTCTTAAACATAGTATATCAGCCAACTCGGATTGACAATTGTCAAAAATGATACTCCCTCTAATTCACTAGAAACATAGCATTTGATTTTTGGTTGAGTTTTAAGAAAAGTGGGCCAATTGGTTGGAGTTTACCAACATACCCTCCCTTTTTATTAGAAGAGGGGTGAGTGTGGGCCTTTGGGGTGCTTTATGAGGGTTTGTTGGTCATTTAATAGTTTTACTTCTACCAAATAAGGAAATGATATGAATCCAGTAAATGAGATGAAAATAGAAAGTGGTATGATTCCAATGAATTGGAGGGAGTATTAGTTAAGGGGGTGTTTGGTTCGCGCTAAGAAAAGGGAATGGGAATCGGAAAGGGAAAGGGAAACAAGGGTAAAGGAAATGGTTTCCCTTTGATATACTTGCTTGTTTGGTTGAACAAATCACAGGGAATGATTCACATACAACCCAAACCGAAAACTGCCACAAATCCACCCAAACCGAAAACCACCACTAACCACATTCGCCTAGAACCGCTATCGGCACCGGCGACACGCCACCGTCAGCGGCGCTCCAACTCAGCCACCCTACTCTTTCCTGGACCCCCATCCGTAACACCCGTCGAAATCCCTATCAACCACCACCTCCAACTCTTAAAAACTCTCCTCAACCACCGAAATTTCCTCCCCCGCCTTCAAAAACACCAGATCTGGTGTTTAAGAGTGGGAAAGGAGATGTCGAGGCTGGGAGAAGGTTTATTAAGGGTTGAGGGTGGTGGTTTGTTGTGGTGGGTGAAGTTTTAGGGAGTGTCATCGGCGGGATGGGTCGGAGATTGGACGTCGACGCCGACACCGGTGCCAGTTGTGAAGGTGTATTTTGGTGGTTGGTGCAGGGTGGTGGTGGTTGAGTGGTGGATGGTGGTGGTGAGGAAAAGGTAATGGGGAAAAAAGGGTATCCCATTCACTAGGGGGGGGGGGGGTGAGGGGAATGAGGGGGTAACCAAAACTGAAAATGGGGTAAAGGGAGCGGAAATTTGGGCTAACCAAACATCATCTAAAACCCTTTCCTAAAACCCCCCTTTTAAGCACAGTACAGTGACAATCATTTATCTTGCGTTCTTTTTTTTGTCTTCAGTGAGATTATTTTTGTATTTAGTTTAGCAGTCAAACCTTTTTTTTTGTAGAAACAATTTAATGTAGAATGCTTTTGTTTGTAGGCTGAGATGTTTGACAAATTTCTGGATGGATCAACCTTGGAAGAATGCTATGCTGCTGTTGCTAACGTTGCCAATCGCTGGCTTGATCTTCTTGATGTATGTAAGAAGGGATAATAATTGAAAAATAACTATTAATTGATTTTCTACATGTATCACATCATATCGCGGTCTTAGACCTCCCCCCTCCATCAGTGTTTATTTTTCTAGTATGTCTTTTGAAGTGTCATCTCAGAGGACATAATACACGTTTAGTCACGAAAGAGAATACTTACCCATTGAGTACTGTGTCAGAATCAAGGGAAAGATGTAGCAGATAGTGAGCTCCTGGATTACATTTCTGAATCAAGCACCATGAGCAAGTCCTTGGTAGACTATGGTGAACAAAAATCTTGTGCCGTAACCACTGCTAAGCGTCTTGCTGACTTCCTAGGAGATACCATGGTCAAAGATAAGGGGCTTCGCTGTCAGTATATAGTTGCATGTGAGCCAAAGGTACCTTAGCTCATCTTCTTTAAATTTCACGTTATATGCATCAGCTGTAGAATGTGATTCTTAGTATTCATCTCATTAAATAACGGTAAATACCTTCTACGTGTTGTGAAGTAATTTCTCATTTTCTTTATGTTGCTCAATGGTTTATGAGTGATGCTGCCTTGCTTTTCAATATCTTTGTAAGTGGAATACCCTCTTGGCCTGCCATAGTAATCTA
Organism: Silene latifolia; assembly: GCF_048544455.1. NCBI lineage: Eukaryota > Viridiplantae > Streptophyta > Magnoliopsida > Caryophyllales > Caryophyllaceae > Silene > Silene latifolia. The sequence goes on along the minus strand of NC_133538.1, from coordinate 444,464,249 downwards.
GCAATAATTTTGCTCTATTATCTCTTTGGAATGTCTTTCTCAACTGCTGTCCTTCTGTTAATCGACAGGGCACACCAGTAAGTGAGAGAGCGATTCCAGTTGCAATATTTGAAACTGAAAACGGTACTGCCACAACTTAAATTTCCAGTATTTGAATAGTTGACTGAAAGTTGGCTAATTCTTTTTACCAAGGAAATCATGAAAGCTGGCTAATTCTTGTGATTACAGAAACCATGAAATCCTACGTGCGGAAGTGGTGCAAGATCTCATCAGATGTAGGCATTAGATCCATCATTGATTGGTCTTATTACAAACAACGTCTTAGTTCGGCCATTCAGAAGATCATTACTATTCCAGCTGCGATGCAAAAGGTTATTGTTGCTACTTGTGTAGCTGTGTACGTTAATTTTGTAATACAGTTGCCTATTCTGAAACTATCGTCTGTGTCAGGTAACGAATCCTGTACCCAGGGTCGTTCATCCCGATTGGCTACACAAGAAGGTGCGAGAAAAAGAGGATAAATTTCGGCAAAAGAACATAAAGGATTTGTTCTCTTCTAAACGAGATGCTTTAGAAAAAGATGGTGCTGCTACTTCTGGCTCAGTAAACGGTAGAAACAATAAACACAATATCACCGATATGGAGGACTTTGGAAACTTGGATGGAGCTGGAGTTGGCAGTAGACCTGTTGTCCAAAGTTACGAAGTTAATGGACGAGATTCTAACCAGACAATACATGACCAAGGTCGTGACGGTGGTGTAGAATTTCAGAATGTTGCGTCAGTTGAGGAAGTAGATAAGACTGTTGACTATGCAGGATGGCTTGAGCAAAAGAAGCGGAAATGGAAAGATAACCGGGAGAAGAGAAAAAGACAAAGGTTGTGCGATGCAAAAACATCAAAACATGGTCCTGGTGTTTCTAATATACGTGAATGTGTGAATAATAAGAAGAAAAATATTCGGAGATCTGGGGTCAGTTCATATTTCAAGAGGCAGGAATTGTCTCTCACAAGCAGCTATTGGCAGGTACTACTGCCTTCCACGTATTTCAGGGTGGTGTGTTCAATAGTAGGCTTTACTCTTGCATCTGATTCCTTGTTGTCGTTCAGGTTTTGCAGCTGGTCCCAAGTGATCTGCCTGGTCAATTTTTTGCATGGGTTGTTGTGGAGGATAGTATGCTTAAGATTCCCATCAGTGTTCCTAGAGTCTTCTACCTCAACTCCAGAGCTACTGAAGAATTTCCTGGAAGACGAGTTAACAAGATTCTCCCTCATGGAGGTCGCAGCTATAACTTGATTGAGGTGCTGCAGATCAACATCTTCCTGTTTTAATTGTAATTGTGGGAATTATTTATATTTTATATGTTTTTGTTTCTTCCATAGATAATCATAGACGAGATGAAATTTAGAGAAGAAAGCAAGAGACTAATGGCCCATCTTGCAGATCCAGAAGTAGAGGTCTGATCATTGAACACCTTGATTATCTCCGTTATTTTTTGCACAAGTCTTCTTTTCTCCATGAGCTGTTATTTTGGGAATGGTTGACATGGTAATATAGGAAATGGCATGTACGTGTTTCTTGTAAAAGGCATTGCATTGATGCTTTTATGATACAATCAACAAGCAAGATCTCTGTGATTAACAACGTAGAGAGGCTAGTTTTTTACACGAGTCTTCTTTTTCTGCATAAGCTGTTATTTTGGGCATGGTTGAAATAGAAAAATAGGAAACGTCATGTAGTAGTTTCTTGTAAAAGGCACTACAATGATGCTTTTATGTTACAGTCAACCGTCGAGATTTCTGTGATTAATAATGTAAAGATGCAATTTTCGAATAACCCAAAATGAAATCACGTTGAGACTTCAATCAAATGATGGTATTTTACAACTTAAGTGCAGCCAATTTGTTTTGTTCCATCATATTTAGAACCAAAAAAATATTATTTTTGGTCACAAGAACCAAAGGATAATTAATCTTTGGCTCCGTTAAAAATGTAAACATAGGAGTGAGAGGATCAAATAGCTAATTACTTCTATTAGATCCCGTGATAAATTTCAATTGGGTTTTGTAGACAAGGGGGCACATCTGTGATCTTACATTCTGAATTGTCGGTTTTCTGTTTCTTAAGATGCCAATTGCAGATGTCTGTTATCCCTGATATCTCAATGATGCTATTATATTATCAGGGCATATATGAAACCAAAGTTCCTCCAGAATTTAATGCTGTCCTCCAGATAGGCTGTGTCTGTAAAGTGGATAAAGGTGCAAAAAAAAGAAATGCCCAAGCTGAGTGGAGTGTAAATGAACTGCAGATGAAAACAACGGCTGAATGCCATTATCTTGAGATGTCCCTCTCTTTCTTTTACTTGTACCACAGGTAAATATTTTCATTTGTTATTTCTTTACAACCTTTTGATGGGCTAGAGCAACTCATTGGTTCATCTTGGGTATAAACAATATGCATGGTTGAAATTATTCGATTTTCTTATTCAACACGTACATTAACGCACGTAGATTTGATCAGTTACTGTTTAATGAGTAAGCAGGGTACAATTTCTTTTGTCTTTTGCTACTTTTTAGTTCATGGCTATAAATTTTCTTTCACTTGACTGGACATTTGTTTGCAAGTACTACGTAATAAGTATATTAAATATTTAATTTCCTGTTCATTCTTCTCTCTCAGCTGTTGTGAAGGGCGGGCAGTATACGGAGGGTACTTCCCAGCTTCTAGTATGATTTCTTTTGTTGTAGTTGATCCCCATCAAAATAAAGGGTTGAATTCTACTAACATTAAGAGATTTTATCATGAAGCTTGCCAAGCTTTGCCCATAGATCCTTCCATTTCTCAAGGTGTCATCTCATACAAGGCAAGTCTGGAAACTTGTTCGAAATTTTTGGATTTCTATTCTGTACATGTTTAACTAATGTTCATCACACCATATTCAGGTTGACTATGTTGTTGAGAATCATGAAGCTGAAAGGATTATGCAGAGAACTATTAGCAAACACAGGTTTCATTCTAGATATGATTTTTAATCACTAGGTTATGTTTCAGGATGGGTATGAGTATGATACCCCCACTTATTGCACCACTCGGTAGGAAAACTAACTCAGGGACACACGAATACTTTCTCCGTGGAAATAGTTTAAGAAAATGCCGGCAGAAGCAGCTTTGTTAGATAACTAACGTAGTTTAAAGACAAATGATCTTATACTTTCTAGTACTCTTAAATTATTGTTAGGTATGCCATTTGGAGGCAGATCACTGGCATTATTGCCTTTTAATTGATTGCAAAGATGGACTTTTTGTTGTTGTTACAGTTAAGTTAATATTCGTATGTGACTTTTCAGTAATTTGAACACCTACAGTTCTGTTTCCCTTTTCTTATACCAATGTAAAAAGTTTGTTCCTATAAGACACTACACTAGTTGAGTGACTTATCTATATGTGGAAACTGGAATCTGAGGGGATTATGCGTGTTACTAAAGATGTAATTTGTGCGTAGAAGTATCAGTTATTTTAACAACCACAATAAAGCCACGGTCCCAAAATATTAGGGTTTCCCATTACGGAGTGGTACTGGCAAATGTCAAACTGAGGAATTGATTTGCCGGCTATGACGGGTTCGGGCATCGATGACTAGAGTGGCTGGTGCACTTGGCCATTGCGTAAGACCCACTTTCCGAGATGTGGTGCATGTTGGGGAGAAAAAAATGTTTTTTGCACAATGGCCTAGTGCACCAGCCACTAATGCCATCGATAGAAGTTTTTCACCATCAGGCCTCGGAGAAGCGGGTCTTACATGACGGTTCTATTACTAGAAAGCTTTATTTCGGATGAGCTAAACAGTTTATTACGTTAATGTGCCTTTCATTTTCAGACCACAAACCAACCGTCCTTGCCTTGCTGTTACTGAGTGCCCGAGTATTCATCTGTTGAAGACCGGTATTCAAGTTCTGAATGACCTACCTTGCGTGAGCATCCCTGCCAATGCCCGTGATAGTCAATATCCGGTACTGCCTAGCCTCACTGTTCCTCTACCATCTATATGATGCACCGGATCTTTGTTTTAATATGTAAGACTGATTCTCATGTATGTAGGCTATTGGGTGGCAAACTGTTGCTGCAAAAATTGCCCTGCAAAGATGTGCAGCATCATCCCAGTGGCTGCATGAGAGGATTTCTCTTTCAAGATATGCACATGTAATTTTCCTAAGGCAAATTGATGTTGTTTTATCTTCCTTAAATGAACTTAGACTCATACATGAGCCTTGAATTTTTTTATGTCATACAGGTACCTCTTGGAAACCTTGACCTTGACTGGATTATATACACTATAGATATCTTTTTCTCTAGAGCTCTGCGTGATAATCAGCAGGTACCATCTGGTTCTTATTTTAGTATTGATTGATGGTGCTTGGGGATAAACATAGATTGTCCTAGACAGAATTTCTTATGTCAGAGTTATAAATTGGAATTGGCTTGCGACATTGGCATCAGGATGATCTGATGGCATATCACTGATTTTATGTCTTTTCATTTATTCCTACCTGGTTACTTATCTCCAGAGAAATAAAAAGGAGAAAGATAGAGAGTAAAAGAAAGCCCGAAACTTTGAATCCTCTTTACGTGTGTTTCTTTAAAAGAGATATTCGGACTTTTGCAGGTACTCTGGATTTCTGAAGATGGTGTTCCAGATTTAGGTGGCTTTAACAAAGATAACTCTTGCTTTGTTGATGAGGTTTGCATTGGTGGTTAAACTCGACTAAGCTTATTGATTAAAAGAAACTTTAGGCACTGTTATTTTAGATGATCTATCTTCATATATCATGAGTGCATGATAAGTCATTAATCTTTTTGGACAGGAGTAACATACTTCACACTGCAACAATTTTTTTTTTTTGCATTTGTCTGTATTTAACTCTGCGTTTGTGCTTTACAGGTCAATCAACCCGTTCTAGTCTACCCTGGAGCATATAGAAAGATCACAGTGGAGCTTAAGGTTCAGATCTATAGAATTCTATTTACAGCTTTGCTCTGCATTGTGCTTGTAAATTTAAGGAAATATTTTGCTTTGCAGATTCATCACTTAGCTGTTAATGCTCTTCTGAAGAGCAGTCTAATCAATGAAATTGAGGGCAGTGGTTTATATGGATTTGAGCAAGATACAGATGCAGAGCCACACACGTCCAGCGATCAATATAGTTTTGATGAGACTACTTCCTGTGGATCTGCATTCTGGGTTCTGAAACAGTTGGTCCAAAGATGCCTGCAGGATGCAATTACATCAGGAAATGTTTTTGCTGATGCAATACTACAACATCTTTATCGATGGCTTTGTAGGTTTGTGATTTTGTAGGCTTATTTCCTATCCGCCTTTGGTGGAACTTACCCGTAATCAGTTACCTTCCTTTCTCATTTCAGCCCACAGTCTAAACTTCATGATCCCTCCCTTCACACAATGCTTTGCAAGGTAAATTCTTGTTTCTATATTACATAAAACCACCGGATTTGTTGGGTTACTCCTACGAGAAAAGCTTTTGCTTGATATGTATATTCACCATGCTATATGAGCTTGATGTCGTTTCATTGCTGCTCTCTCAAACTGATATACCTCTCTCATTTCAGCCTTTGACATCTTTACGGCACTCCCGCTTCTCACTTGAATACACGTGTGATTTTGGACCAAGTTTTTTTAGAAATGAGACCCACACTTGCATGGGAATGTTTTTGGGTTATTTCTTACAATGAGTAGAAATTTATATAATGAATCTATATGACTAGACTAGAGGAGGTATAGGACATGACATGCCCAATTGAGCATGTGAGGGGTGCAATTGAGCATATACCTGTTTGGGCATTGTTTAGCAGATGTATGCATACTCTTGATGTAAATGTATTGTTTTTCTTTTCAAAGTTAAAATGCTAACACTGATATCAATCGATCTTGTTTGAACAGGTGATGCAAAAGGTTTTCGCATTACTGTTGGCAGAGTTCCGTAAATTGGGTGCCACAATTGTTTTCGCAAATTTTTCAAAAATTATTCTAGACACTGGAAAGGCAGACTTATCAGCGGCAAGAGCATACTGTGAGCGCTTGCTTAAAGCATTACAGACTAGGTACTGCATCTGCAGTTTTTTCTTTTTTTCTTTGTTTCTTACATGGCAAATTTACTGGTAAGTAACTAGTCACTCTATACAGGGACATGTTTGAGTGGATTGAGATTGAACCACTACACTTTTGGCACTCCTTGCTTTTCATGGATCAGGTGATCTGTTCTTGTACATTATTTTTCACATGTCATCTAAAACATCTTTTCTACGACTGAATTGATACCAATGATCACATAACCTACCTAACTGAAAAAATAGAGAGAGCATTACATCCACAATTAAACAAAGCCATTGGCGCATCTGCTTAAACATGATTTGAATTACCACAATGAGTAATAAATTACTTTCATGCTCAAAAATTCAAAGATTATCTATGATGTTGTAGTACAATTATGGAGGCATTCAGGCCAAAGATTCCGATGCAGCATCTGCCAGCTCTTCAACTTTCTCTTCTGGTGAACTTCAAGTGGATATTGTGTCCAGTTGGAATATTGCTGAATACCTACCAAAGACAACTCAAGTAAGTTGTTTAATGGCAAAACTTTTCTCCATTGTTTGATATTCTGCTTTCCAAACTCACAATTCCCCTATTTTGTCCCTCTTGCAGGACCATTTTGTTGTTACAGTCTCTGAGTTTATGTATAAACCGTGGGAGTATGCCCTGAATCAAACTACGAATGAATCATTTCTTGAGGATGGTGACCTGTGCACACCATCGATCACAGCTTCCGTTGCCGAGAAGTTCGAGGCACGTTTGAATGAATATCTCAGAGATCAGGTATTCATTAAATACCTGAAATCTTCTGTTGGCAGGCACACTTTATTGTTAATGTATTAGACTGATGAAACTTTATTATGCTTCAGATCAGCTGTTATTTCTCAGACAAACTTTTTACAATCGTCCGCGAGATAGTCCGTCATTCAAAAGCTGTGAAGATACCTCAAAACGATGAGTTATCAAAAGTTGATCCTCAACTTTCTGGAAATGTTTATACTGGGGACAGCGCATTGGAATTTATCAAGCATGTCTGTGCTGTTTTGGCATTGGACCAAAATGTTCAGCATGATGTCCTGGTAACACTTCTTAAGGACTCTTAACTTGATGTAATTATATGATGTTGCACCCTGACCCAGGAGTCCTTTTTTGTGATCAAAGCTTGCTTGTTGCATTGAAATTGTTTCTTGACCTTCATACCGGTGATGCTTGTTCTGGCTTATGTATTCTTACAACCTGGGCATAAAGTTAAATGTATGAACTTGGACGCAATCCATAAATCCATAATGCTGGTGTTTTTTTTAAGGGTAATGATAAATACAACCCACTGGGCTGTATTTAAGAAACCAAAAGAGGAAATAAATTCTTCATATATGCATTGATTGTATTGGTTAATGTGTAATTTAGTTCTTAATTCCTAAATTAATACCCAAATTAGAAGGTATTTAATGCTTAAATACAACCCACTGGGTTGTATTTAGCATTACCCTTTTTTTAATCAGTTGGTATGGTGCTTGTTGTTTTTCCTTTTTCATTTTTCCCTTTTCTATTCGCTTTTTGAGGTGTGCGATCACCCATGGACGGTTCTAAAGGATGATTCATGTCAGCCGACCCCAAATCATTTTGGGATTAAGGCTCTGATGTTGTTGATGTTGTTGTTTTGGTATGGTGCTTGTTGAAGCGAAAATGCTCATAGTGGCCATAATTTTTTAGATATTTGCTTATCTGCAAGCTTGGTTGGGTGCATACAAAACTTTAACTTGAGATATTGTCCAACTCCTCCAAGAGTAGGAAAGCTATTGCTTGTCAAGAATTGTCATGAACTTTGCTCTCTTTTGGTTTTCTGATTCTTATTGTGTCTCTCTGAGTAGTGACAACTTTTTTGTGCTATCTGACAGGTCATGAGAAGGAATTTGTTACGATATATACGTGTCAAAGAGTTTGCTCCTGAAGCCGAATTTAGCCTTTCTCATCCGTCCTTTGTGTTACCCAACATGATTTGCAGGTAAATAATTCTAAAGCCTAGCACTCTTTAATTTGCTTGCTTATTTTTTCTTTGTATTTCTTTTTATGTTCCCGGTTTCTGCAGTGTAGTACCAGATTACCTTTTTTCAGTCCTTACCTTTTAATCTTAATAAAATTACTTTACAAAATTATTTATAAAATTTACGTTTCCCTTAATACTCATTTAAATTATCATGGATGGCTTGGATGGCTAACTCTTGGTTTGCTCTATATTGAATAGCTACTGCAACGATGTAAGAGACCTCGACCTGGGGAGGGACCCAACCCTGCTGACAGAGGAGTGGCGATGTGGAGTGCCACAATGTGGGCATCCTTACGACCGAGAGAAGGTAGAAAACTCGCTTCTCCAAATAGCAAGGCAGCGCGAACGCCTTTACCATCTGCAAGATTTGGTATGTGTCAAGTGCCATATGGTCAAGGATCGTCACCTGACCGCGCAATGCAAATGTGCCGGTCCATTCAAATGCCTTGAAGATCCGACTAAGTTCCGTAGAAAAATGCTTGTGTTTTATAAAATAGCTGTCCAACAAAATTTCCAACTCTTGAGAGATTGTGTAGCTTGGATTCTGGAAATTAGGTAACATCAATTTAGAATGTTGAGGGATGTATATTTGCAGGTATGTGAGTTCATTTATTTGTAAATTATAAGTGAAATCATTTTTTGCTACGGATTTTCATTTTAACCTCTAATATAATTACGAATAGTTTTACCAGACTAATTTGCAGTTAAACAAAAGATCACAAGTTTTTGAAATACAGTATGACTATGAAACATGGATGGAGTAATTTTTTTCTAAACGCGATAAAATCGAGAAATATGCAATCCTTTTCCGAAGTAACATTGTGGAGATAATAACATAATGGGTGTTGCCTGTACCAAGATTAGAGGTGGCAATTGAGTTAGTCGGGTTGGGTTATATTGGGTTCGGATCATATTGAGTCGGGTTTGGGTTGTTATTGGGTCTGGTCATTTCAGGCCAATTGTGTTGAGTCAGGTCATTATCGGGTCCGACTACTTTATCAATTACTTCAATTTTTTAATCATTATTAGGTTTAATTACTTCATTATTAAGTCAAACGTATCAATCTAAACACAAACACTTTCATTTTGATCAATATTAAGGTTAATAATTGTCGGGCCATTAGTTTAATCGGGTCAGTATCGGGTAGGGTTTGGGCCACTGATCATCGGGTTATGTCGGGTTACAGGACGTCATCTGGTCGTTTTTAGGTTGCAATATTCTCAGGTTCTGTCGGGTCGGGTTAGACTTGCCAGCTTTAACCAAGATCACCATGGTAAGGTGTTTACGCGAGAATGAAGGACCAAGAGCATCCAAACCTGTTTAGGTTTAGCTGTATCTTTGGTTGGAGCCAATCAAAGCTGTCGGAGACCCACGAAACCCTGACTTCACCTAGGCATGGACCGCATGGTTGCCCGTCATCCATGGCCACCCTGAGCCATATGGTTTTCGCACCAAGGTCAAAATCAACAAAATTAGTCTGGTAAAATGGTTAAGGGTATGAGTTTTAAATGTTGCATTACGGTATTTGTTGTCGTTTAATAAGTACCCGTAATAATACCAACGTAATCAATTGTCTTTTAGTTTTATTTTATTTTTGGTGTAACTTGGGGTGTCTACCGTCGATGACAATGAGTAATTCCTTTTTCGCGAATGTTCTTCAAAGAGGTAATCAACTAATCAAAAAGTTTTGCTCTATTACTATTAACATTGACATACCGAACTAGTGACATCATGATTATTGTTTCTGGGATAAAGTAACCAACGCGCCAAATTCACTTCGTTTTTTTTAAAGGATGCAGTCATGAAGTACGAGATATTCTCAGAAAATCAACCATCTTTTTTTTTTTTTTTTTTTTTTTGGGAAAGAGAACCATCCTAATAGTACTACTAATCATGATTATTGATTAAGGGTAAACTAAATAACCAACACGCTAAACCCACTTGATTTTTTCAAAGAATGCAATCATGTAGCACTCCACGAGGCCTTCCCATAACATCAACCATCCTAGTACTACTATCGTCCAAACACGTCTAGTTCCCAAGTATAATCGCCCCCTATCGATCTTCCGATTATCAACATTAGACAAAACATGACAACCAACTACACAAGAATGGTCTCCATCCGTACACAACAATGCCTCAAATCGGTATAACATTGTCTCAATTGGTCTACAGTCTACACGAGAAAAAAGATTACGATCCGAGGTAGTCACCGACACTTGTAATTTTGGCGAAAGATATACACATTTTTCCGAAAGATATTATCATTTATAAATATAGTTTTTGACCAATATTATATTTTTTTTAGTGTAATGTTTTAGTAAATGTGCTCAAAAACTTTATACTAAAGCAGAACTCAAAAACTTTAAAATAAAACTCAGAAAATAAACAATAAGAGATACTACCTCAGATATATTAATAGAGTAGAATAGGGCAATATTGTATGGCCCAGTCCAAGGCCCGTATTGAGTCGTATTAAGTTGTAGCCCTAGCACGATATGTACTATATATTCATATGACGTATAATGAAATAAGGCAAGGAATTGATTACTAATCTTATCATGGTATCAGTGTCTTCAAAAATCACAAAATAAAAATCCTACGATATTCAACCCTAGCCGCCATGACCAACGGCGAAGGGAGTTCTAAAATCGATGCTTCCTCCCCATACTTCCTCGGTCCTCAAGACCGACCAGGGGATTCTATCACTCCGACCCGTCTTACCCTAACCAATTTTGACGATTGGGCGCACGATGTCAGTGTCGCGCTCAAGTCCCGTCGAAAGTTTGTCTTTGTTAATGGTACCCTTACCGAGCCCAAGCCTCCATGTACGGTGGATGATTGGGAAACAATACATTCTATGCTTGTTTCGTGGGCATCGCGATACGATCACCACCGAAGTCCGTGCACTCCTTCCAAAATACAAGAATGCCAAACGCATGTGGGATGATCTTCACGATCGATTTGGCGTTGTTGATGGGTCCCGCATTCAAGAAATTTGAAATCCGCACTTCGCGATTGCCGTCAAACAGAGGACATGTCGTAGGTTTGTTTACTATGGTAAGCTTTGTCAATTATGGGATGAATTAGATTCCCATGAACCAATTATTTCATGTGACTGTTGTGATAAGTGTACTAGTGGGACGCAATATGCGGCTCGTCGTGCCTCCGACCGTCTCCACCAGTTTCTCCTTGGTCTTCTCCCGACCCCGTACTCGTCCTTGCGCTCTGTGATTTTATCCCAGGTGCCTTTGCCCTCCGTTGCTCGGGCATTTAATATGATTTCCCCAGAGGAACGGGTTCGGGGAATTGATCGCACAAATGATACTTCTGCGATGTTTCTACTTTCAATGTGAAACCACGGTTCGATTCCGTCGGCCGCCTAAAGACCCCTCTCAATCGACTCGGACCGAACGACAACAACCGGTGCAAAGAATTGTAATCGAAAAGGGCATGACCGAAGCATGTGTTTCGACCTACTAGATGAAATTCCCGAATGGTGGTATGAATTGAAGGGAATAAAACCTCCGGGTTCTCGCGGTAACAAGGCTGGCCGTGGCCGTGGTGGGGGGAGGAGTGGCTCCTCTCGTCCTCGGGATGAGGGTAATGGCAGGGGTGAGGGTGGAAGTAATTTTTGCAAATAATGTTAATACCGCACCTCCTGCTACCGGTGAGTCTACACCAAATGCTTCCGCTTCTCGCATAACAGTATATAGTACTCCTACTCACACTCATTCCGGTAAGTGGTTACTTGATACGGGCTGCTCTTATCATGTGACGGGCAATTTTGCGTTATTAACTAATGTGCAAAACATATCCAGTAAAGTCGTGGGTTTACCCGATGGGTCGACCGTTTCCGCGTCACAATTGGGTCGTGTGGTGCTGACTTGTAATTTATATTTGGATTCCGTATTATTTGTCCCTCAACTGAAGTGTAACTTGATTTCAGCATCCCAATTATGTGACTCATTAAATTGTGAGTTTATTACTAATGCTACCACTTGTATCATACAGGACCGGGTTACGAAGGCGACGATTGGCATGGGTGAGAGGCACGATGGACTGTATTACTTGCGGACTGACGATGGACAAATAAACAAGGTCACGGCTGAGTCATCCTTGAGCTTATGGCACACGAGGTCGGGTCATCCGTCGAGAATGTTGTTAAATTGCTTCCTTTCTTACGTACTAGCAAACAAAATTTGTCAAAGCCGTGTGAGGTTTGTCACCGAGCTAAACATATTCGTAGTAGCTTTCCTTTAAGCAATAATAGAAGTGCCCGTGCTTTTGAGCTCATTCATTGCGATTTATGGGGTCCCTATGATACACCCTCCATGTCAGGTGCTCGATATTTTTTGACTTTAGTGGACGATTTTTCGAGGGGCGTATGGATTTATTTGTTAAATGCGAAAACTGACGTACCCACTAAATTTCTCCTATTTATTGCAATGATAAAAAGACAGTTCTCAGCTGACATTAAAATTGTGAGGAGTGATAATGGTACCGAGTTTCACCCATTAAAACCATATTTTGCCACAAATGGGATTTTATTTCAGTCCTCGTGTGTGGGTACCCCTCAACAGAATGGGCGAGTTGAGCGCAAACATCAACATATTTTAAATGTCGCACGAGCCTTACGATTTCAGGCGGGTATACCTATACAATTTTGGGGTGAGTGTGCTCTAGCTGCGGCCTTTGTCATAAACCGCACACCCTCTCGACTGTTAGACGGGTTAACACCCTATGACATTTTATTTAATAAATCTCCCAATTTTGATATATTAAAGGTTTTTGGGTCCCTTTGTTATGCCCATAATCAACGGTCCAAGGGAGACAAGTTTGCTAGTCGGAGTAGGAAATGTGTTTTTATGGGCTATCCTGCGGGTAAAAAAGGGTGGTATTTATACGATCTTGACAGGCGAGAATTCTTCGTGTCCCGGGATGTTAAATTTTATGAGACACAATTCCCTTTCCAAATGCCTACCCATGATGTTGACTCCACCCAGGATATCATTAATTCACATACACCCAGTGAACCGTGTATAATATGGGATGAGATTTCTGATTCTCTCAATGATACGCGAATTCCGGATGCTCCAATTCGAGCCGCTGAAATCGCTGCGCTACCTGGAACCACCGAGCAAGCCGCGCCGATCACCCCATTGCTACACTGCCGCCACCCCCGCGCCTTAGGCCGTGGGCATCGTGTGAGGATACCGACCAGGTCTCTTCAGGACTATGTGACCGAGTTCTCGACGATGATATCCATCTCGTGCCTCGAATGTCCATGTCTCTTCGTCTCCTTCAGGTACCTCTTATCCTCTAGTAAATTATTTATCTTGTAATAAATTTTCGCCCCCACATCGTTCCTATATGGCAGCCTTGTTAAGTCACACCGAGCCTCGATCTTTCAAAGAGGCCGCAAAGCATACGGGCTGGCGAGATGCTATGCAAGCTGAGATGCAAGCTCTTATTGCTAATGATACGTGGGAAATGGCCGAACTCCCTCCGGGTAAGAAAGCTCTCGGTAGTAAGTGGCTATACAAAATCAAATACAAATCTGATTCCTCCATTGAGCGATTAAAGGCCCGTTTAGTTGTTTTTGGGAATCACCAAACCGAGGGGGTGGACTACGATGAAACTTTCGCTCCTGTCGCTAAAATGACAACGGTTCGCACCTTCTTGTCTGTGGCCTCGGCAAAGAAATGGCACCTCCATCAGATGGATGTTCATAATGCTTTTCTTCACGGTGACTTGGAAGAAGAAGTATACATGAAATTACCACCGGGGTTCACGTCATCCTCTCCGGGGCAAGTCTGTCGTTTGAAGAAATCTCTTTATGGGCTTAAGCAAGCTCCCCGGTGCTGGTTTGCAAAGCTTGGGCACGCACTTAAACGGTATGGTTTTAATCACAGCTATTATGACTATTCGTTGTTTAGTTATGTTCGCGAGTCCGTCCATTTGAATGTATTGGTGTATGTGGATGATCTCATTATCTCCGGCAATGATCTATCAGCCCTAGGCGAATTTAAGGCATATCTCAATAAATGTTTTCATATGAAAGATCTGGGTGAGCTGAAGTATTTTCTCGGCCTCGAAGTGGCTCGTAATTCCACTGGCATTTTCCTATGTCAGCGGAAATATGCTTTAGATATTATCTCAGAGGCGGGTCTTCTTGGCTGTAAGCCTGCATCCACGCCTATGGAGCAGCACCATCAGCTGGGTCGCTCTGATAGCCCTCCTCTTGGTACTCCGGAATCCTATAGGCGTCTCGTTGGGCGTCTTGTTTATCTCGCCGTCACAAGGCCCGATATATCCTATGTTGTACATGTACTGTCGCAGTTTATGAGCGTTCCTCAACAAGACCATTGGCAGGCCGCACTCCGTGTTCTTCGTTACCTGAAAGGAACGCCGGCAAGGGATATTTCTTCCCTCGCATCCACCTACAGCTCACGGGATGGTGTGATTCCGACTGGGCTAAGTGTCCGCTTAATCGTCGCTCTGTCACGGGTTGGTTGGTATTTTTGGGCTCGTCTCCGGTCTCCTGGAAAACAAAGAAACAACCCACGGTTTCGTTGTCGTCCGCAGAGGCTGAATATCGTGCACTACGGGCTCTCACATGTGAAATTACGTGGCTTAAAGGCTTGTTATCTGATTTGGGGGTTTCTCACCCATCTCCTGTTTCGGTATTTAGTGATAGCAAGTCCGCCCTGCATATTGCTCAGAATCCGGTATTTCATGAGCGTACCAAACATATCGAGATTGATTGTCATTATGTACGGGATGCCATCCAGTCTGGTCTCATTGCCCCCTCGTTTGTCTCTACCAAAGTTCAATTAGCTGACGTTCTCACTAAAGCTCTTGGTACTTCACAGTTTGTGTCTCTTGTTAGCAAGTTGGGCATACTAAATCCGTATGCTCCGACTTGAGGGGGGGTAATAGAGTAGAATAGGGCAATATTGTATGGCCTAGTCCAAGGCCCGTATTGAGTCGTATTAAGTTGTAGCCCTAGCACGATATGTACTATATATTCATATGACGTATAATGAAATAAGGCAAGGAATTGATTACTAATCTTATCATATATAGTCTATGAACTGAGTCTACACTAGAGCTGATCATATGGCCCAGGCCCGCTAGCCCGACCCGGCCCAGCCCGATTTTTTCCCGGGCTTGGGCCTCGATTTTAGGCCCGAAAAGCCCACGGCCCGAAGCCCATGGCCCGATTCAATATAATAGGGCCGGGTTTGGGCCACCTTTACGGCCCGAATTTTGGCCCGGCCCGGCCCGAACATATGCAAAATTTATAAATATGTATAATTTAAGAATGTTAATAAGCATTAAGTAAAATAATTAACCAATCAATTGTTGTATTGTAAATAAGCCGTAATAACTTGTTTACATGTATTAGTTTGATAAGGCTTAGTATTTTCCTTCACCAGTATTTATATGATAAAAAATGAGCTAATGATTTTGTATCATATTAGTGCCGATAAATTATTTACCATTATCGGCGTGCTAAGTCAATGTTTTTGAGCCTAAAGAAAAACAAATATCAAATCAATTACAAAATTACAACAACATACAGTGAGCACCGCACTAAAATATATTATTACACTACTAAAAATTGTGCATTTAGTTTGTATAAGTCACCTCAAGCAATATCATAAAAGCTACATTAGGTTACTACTTCTTAATTGCAATACTCGAAAAAAATCAGACAATTCTATACGAAATTTTTGATAACAAATACACAAAGTATTATAACTTCAAAAGGGGATTTCTAAACTTATTTTAAGAGAAAAAATATTTAGCCCGAATTGGCCCGAATCGGCCCGAAAGCCCGCTTAAGCCCGCATGGGCCGGGTTTGGGCCGACAAAATAGGCCCGCACTTGTAGCCCGGCCCGGCCCGGCCCGCACACTTGGGCTTAATTTAATGCTTGGGCCCGGCCCAAACCCGGCCCGGCCCGGCCCATGATCACCTCTAGTCTACACCAATAGAAAGTTAATTATTAATACTTAATTAATTAGTAAGTTGGACAATTAGAATACTTAATTAATTCCTTCAAAAAATAATAATTAATTAATTAATAAGCGTTGATGGAGGGATAGACGGACCAATAGAGATGATGGACCATTTGTATAATGCAACGGCCAAACTAGCCATGTTTAGTACTAAGCACGTATGATTTAGTGGTCATTGACTCAGCATACTAATTAGATTTAATTATCACAAATTCTCATTATAGACGGACATTATCCGTCTATACGTATAGACGGATACCATTTTCCCTCACAAAATACCCATTTGCCATAAAGTGGGAAGCACATGGAGGATGCCCCACCTTGTCCCCCCTACCCATTTTATTAGAGGCCTTTACCCATCTGTTCACCCCACCCGTCTATAACAAAACCTATTGTTTAATTATAGTTGCTATGGCCCCTTATCTTATTTAATGATTAAGTTGAGAATGATTAATATACTCTTATCTAGGACGGTTAAGATTTAAGAATAAGGTATAGTGGATAATGGGTATCAAGTTTGAAACCCCACTTTTGATATTGTACTGTCCTCGTGGCTCAATTAATTAAAAAAAAATCTAGGATGGTCATGAACTATAAAATGACAATATCTTTGTGGGTAAACGGTGAATTAGTAATTAAATGAGTACTATAATTGTAGGACAAAAACCTGAGACACCAGGAGTCAATATTTTACCTATTTATTTCTTTTTATTAATCCATTAGCAATTCATCTTCTATCAATAGTCAGGAATTAGGATTATGTCAAAAAAAACAAAATAGAAGATTTGAGTTTATTTAGAACATTACGTTTCCATATAAATTTATAAAGAAGAGGCATTGGGAGGTGAGATGGTTTAGAAGTAGTGTTGCGGCTTCCATTTACTTCATATGGAGGGAGCGCAATGCTAGATTGTTCTTTGATCATGAGCATTTGGGAGCAGGGGTGGACATAATTCGGTCCGGACCGGAAAAATGAACGGTCCGGACCGGAATCGGAATTAAAAATTTCGGTCCGGTCTTCGGTCCACCATTTTCGAAGATTCCGGTTTCTGATCCGGTCCGGTCCGGACCGGTTGGACCGGAATGCCCGGAATTATGATTATTTTCATTTTTTTCTTAAAATTGTATTTTTATTCCGGTCCAATCCGGTCCAATGAACCGGAATTTTTGTACCGAAATTTGGTAATTCTGGTACAAAAATTCCGGTCCGGTCTTGGATCGGAATTTTTCCGGTCCGGTCCCGGACCGGAATTTTTGTAATCCGGTCCAGTTCCGGTCCATGAATTTTGCCGATTCCGGTTCCGGTCCAAACCGATTCCAGTCCGGTCATGTCCGGTTTTAGACCGGTACCCAGCCCTACTTGGGAGGAGGTTCTGCAGTTGATAATAAGTTCAGTCAGTACTCAGTACCAAGGTTGCTCCTTTGATCCCTCTACGTTTTAAACAACAATTTCAGGATGCAAGTACGTAGAGTTGGTTTATACTTATAGGCTTACATAATTGGTTGTTTGTATAGAAATGATATAGTGGATATTGTTTGTAAGAGTTTCAACATCTTTATTTTTTTTTTCCGTGGAGGATGAATATAAAGATATAACTTTCTTGCAAAAAAAATTTTGCATAATCATGCTAAATATGAATCTTTGTAGATGTTAGTTAACTTAGCCGGTAAAGTCATGAATGTTGGTAATCATAATTTAGTTTCAAATTCGGCCAGAAACATTTTACCATTCTGCTCCCAAAAAAATCGGTTATTTTTCGAATTAATTCATATCCACTATTAATAAGTACTAGAAGTAGTATAGATACCGCACAATAAATGCGCCGTATTTATAGAGTTTTTACTTTTTGGTTTATTATTTATTCATTCTAAATTTATACCTTTATATTTTCATATTTTACCTTCTTGTGTTTTTATACGAGGAAAAACATTAAACTGCACAAAAAAAAAAAAAAAAAAAATCGAGTATGTCATAAAATCATTTTTTTTATCACAACCTTAATAATTTTAATTTTACAACTTTCCTTAATGTATCTTAATGAATGTTTTTCACGAACTAATAATATTAGTTTATTTTATTGTTTTATACAGTGTAAGTATTCATCAAGTTATTTTCCAAGAAAAATTAGCAATTTTGTATTTTATAATTTTATACCCTTTTTATTTTATTTTGATTAAAACATTATAATTATAATTTAGAATTTAATGAAAAAATAATGCTTTTGAAAAAAGATAATAGTTTAATGGTAAAATCTCATTTCTTTCCTTTTATAAGTATACTACTTGAAAAGCCCGTGCGATGCACGGAGCTCTCATTAGAATCATCTGTATAAATATATTTTATAGTTGATAAAAAAGGTTCAATTATGTTTAAATCATTGAAAAATAAAAGTTCGTGATTGATATAGTTAATCATCAATGAACTATAGTGCTTTTATCATAGAAGTTTTTTCATTTAGTAGTTATCATTTCAGTTGTAAAACATCAAGTAACATTGTAAGAGTATGTAGTTAGTTTTTTCATTATTGTTATAGGCATCACTGGTTTTTAATTAAATACAAAACGTTATCACCATAAACATAGTGCAGCTTACCAAATAAACCGCTCTTAATAATCGAGACAGACCTTTATGAGTTTTACAAATTATTCTAACCAATAACAATTACGTAAAACTAAATGGTGTTACATAATTTAGCAACATGTATCATAATTATCTATATTAATTGTGTTTAGAGAAAATGTTAGATCTCTTATAGCATAAGTTTACCTTGACTATCTACAATTAAGAGTGTTTTGGTCTATATACTTATCGTAAAATCAAATCCATACTGAATTCCAATAAAATTAGTAGTCTCTAAACAACAGTATAAAAATATATGTGATTCTATTACATAGAATGCATGAGGTTTCCATTAGGATCATCTTTTATAATATGCATGTTGAATGTTCTAAGAATTTGTTGAACAATAGATTGCAAAGGTTGGTTTAATTTACATTGTCATGGTTTGATAGTAGAATTCTATTAAGTTGATAAAAAAAGGGCCTAACTATGTTGAAAATAGGAACACACAAAACTATTGGGTTGATTTAGTTGATTATTGATGGATCATCGGTCCATTTAACATAAAAGCTACACTTTTTGGTTTACGTTAATTATATTATATAGTTACCTATTTTTATTGCTGTACGCACCACCGATTTTAGTCAATTTAAAACGCCATTCCCAAAAATGTGGTTTATTTCCTTAAAATGAACACTTGATAACTGAGACTGACTTTTATAAGATTCACAAATTAGATTGACTTACAACATCTACCAATATATTCCATTTTGTAAGCATACGACAGTGTATTAAATGTTGAATGATGGTACGCAAAACAACATGTATCTCAATTATATGTGTAAACTGTTTGGAGGATTTTTGTTAAATCTCTAAATAATAAATTTATTTTTGACTATCTACCATTAAGACTGGTTGTTCCCTATGAACTTCATGCGAAATATATAATACGACATCTAATTTTGTAGATGTGGGATATATTTTTGAGTGAATTAATGATCAACTTTTCAAAGTCTGACCTCCAAGAAGCAAATGAAGAGTTTTGTGTGGATTGGAGAGAGTAGGATATTAGGATACTACTGTTAAACTCGATTAGTTTTAGATTAATTTTATTAAAATTATAACTCATTTTTGTTTATTTGAAATTTTATCTATCAACAAAATCAAGTATCATTATCTTACATTATTATTATACTCTTTATTTATAATAACAAAATGAACAAATTTTCAAAAAAGAGTTTCAATTTTAAGAAAATGGCTTCAAATTACTAATTATATATGTACAATCGTTTTCACTTCATAACCAATATATATGCAATTAGTTGTCTTTATTTAAACCTAATTTATAATACTAAGCAGTACCTTATATTCAACTAAACTCGTATGCGATACCTCATAGTTAGCCATTAACAAAAAAAAAAAATGAATTTTTTTTTCAAAACTCGGGTTACCAAAGTGGGAAGTAGTCGAAACCTCAGGACACCAAAGTGGATTTATGCAAACCTCAGGGCACCAAAATGGAAATTTTCCAAAAAAAAAAAAAATTATGAAAAGCTACTGCAAAAATTATTGCACTTTTAAATATACAATCAGTGCATGACATAGTAATAACCAGCCATACGCAAACCGCGGTAAATAATTAAGTGAATAAAAACACATAGATGAATTGGAAGTAAGAAAGTAAAAATTGATGTAACCGAATAATTTTGTATATTTGGCAGTTCAATACATTTTTAACGTCTATTATGAATTTGATATGAATTTGAAACCTGTTTGAAGAAAAAATTCGGTGATATAATAGCAGATTATTAGTCCGCACAATTTTTCTATATATTTATCGTACACCGATTCATTCATAAAATCATAGTTAGCTGGTTCTTGGATTATTAGTCCCATATAAAATTGATATGTTCATTTTATATATACTTTTACCCCTCATTTTTGCTCGATTTCTATTGTTTGTCATACTTTAATTAGTATACTTTTAAGCTAATCTTGTGTTCTAGGTGTATTGTTGGGTTTGCTATGTTTTTGTAGGAATCTAAGCATTTGGAGGCTTTTTCCTATCATTTTGTACACCAAGTCCACTTAGCTAAACAAGACCAAGTGTTGGACTAAGCATGGAGTATTGGAGTGGATTTTGCATGAAGAAATTGATGGATCAACATGTTTAATTCAAATGTTGTCAAAAGCAAAGTCAAGCCCGATATAAAAGTCCAATTTGAAGGTGAAGGCATTGGATGCTAAGGAAGCTTTGGATGCTAGGAATGTGAAGCATTAACCGGGTGATTAATCGCATCATTAACCACGAATATTGGATGCCATTTGCAATTAAGAAGAGAATTAAGGGAATTAACCCGGATTACCACGACCCCGATCGGGGTTGGCGGCCCCGATCGGGGTTGACTGCTCTTTGGATTCTTACGTTTCTTCTTCCTCTCCTATAAATAGGAGAGGTATTCCAAGGCTTTAGACATCTCTTCTTCACGTCTCATTTTACTCTTCATAACCTTAAGCAAATATAATTCTCTCAATAGTTTTCATATTAGTTTACAATTTTATTAAGCTTGTAGTTGTTAAACATTTGGTTCCAAGTTAATTCAAGCATTTGTTTCTCTTTGCAATTCAAGTTCTACTTCTATTTCGGTAATTCTTACCCTTGCTTATTTAGTTTATGTTTTTTCCATTTACGTTTTCATATCTATATCGCTAGCCTTTCGTTTCTACCACTTAGTTTAATATCACATTACATGTTAAATCATTTAGTTTATATAAATCATACAATCATGTTTATCATTTCGCTTAGCTTAATTTACAATTCACATCTTAATATGAGTAACTAAATCTCTTAGTCTAAGGGTTAGGGGAGCCATGCATAAATCAAATATATAACATGATAAAATAGGTTAATAATAATATTGTTCATATTTCTTCTATCACATGTTTGCACCATAATGTTTAATCTTTGTTTAAGGCCTTATTCATAGATTAAGTGTGTTCATTCATTCTAAAAGTCGAGATGCCTGGAATCGAATTAGACAAAGCATGTGTAGTAGGACGACCTAGTCATGGACGAGAGTTTCTCTAGGACCTGATCTATGGTTGATGCTAATGCCGCAAGATGGGTATCTTTAAGCCTAAGCAATTGACAATGTTATTAGTACCGAATTTATCATAATCATATGTTTACTCTTGCATGTGTGACCCGAACCCCTTAGACTCCCTTTTATTATATAATCTCATTACAACCTTGGTTAATCATTAATCAACCAAACCAAACTAAAAACGAAATCGACCTTGATAAAAATCTACCCATAGCAATTCACGACGCAATTCCCGTTTCCTTGTGTTCGACCCCTATTACTACATTTATTTGTGTTTAGGGAATTTATCTTTGCATAGGTACGCGACAAGCCTATCAAAAACTGTAATTCTTGACTTTGTTCATTTGTATTTAAATTTTTGGCTTGACAAAATCAATATGAAACTTATTTAATATTTTTAAATGATAGCTCAATTTTTTTTTAATCTTATGTGAATATTATTGGTAATATAATCATATTTTTAGAATTAAAACTATTTCATGCCACCGTTGAAATTGTTTAATTCTAATATTGTCATTATAAAAAAAAATTCTCCTCCCGCTGCCGTTGTTAAAGCCAAATATTAAGTAAATGTCATTCCTTACTTCTTTTTCCTATTATGACATGTTACTTTTTCTGGAGTATTTTTTTAAAAATAAAAATAAGCTTTTTCTTATGGTTTTTGGAAGATAATTAGGGGTTTGGTTGTAATTAACAACTCGAATATTTTGTAAATATTTTAAATATTCAAAAAAATTTAAAATAAAATTATCTTTATTAGTACACGAGTTTCACTAAGTAGTTAAAGTCGAACAATTTAGATTTTGGAGAATATTTTATATTTGTAAAAAATTAGGATCTCTTTTATTTTTTTCTCACAATTAGTAATTGTATGTTTATAAAATATGCAATTTTAATACTTTTATACATTTATTATATGAACTTTTTTGCATTATAAATATTTTAAAAATAAATATTCGTTATTTTCCTATTATTATTTTAGTAAAGAATAATAAATAAATTATTAGATCCACTTCTATTAGTATTATTTTTCTCATAAATAATTGATCTACTTCTAGTAGGATTATTTTCTCGTAAATTATTAGATCTACTTTGATTAGGATAATTTCCTCATAAATTATTAAGAAGAAAAAGCTAGATCTACACTTATTAGGATAATGATAATAATTTTATATAAAAATTATTTTATATATAGGAATTCTAAAAAATTTGGACTCTCTAATATCGCTCGAAAAGTTTCTGCTTTATATATATGTATTGATTGAGTTAAGAGGGAAAACTTATGAGAATTTTTATTCTCTTAGACTCTTAGTAGAAGGGGGATTAGACTCTCATTAAGGGGAGGCCAAGATTAAAGCACATGGTTGTTCACTTGTTGCTTTCCTTGCTTTGCTAATCTATAAAATACCATAATAACTTATCTATACTTCAATCCATTATAGTATGGATTAAAGACTACTAAGTCTATATTAGATTGTTGTAGAAACGAATTCGGCCGTCCCCCAATTTTGGACCATTTTGTCATAATTTTTATTATTATTTTATAAATGATACGGAGTATATACTCCCTCCTATTCTACATAACCTTCCTCCTTTTCTTATTCATCTATTCACAATACCTTTTCCCTTTTCTTATTTAGTAAACTTTTTTCTTGTTAAATGACCATATTGTGCTTGTTACTTTTCTAATATTACAACCCAACCCACCCTTAACCCATCCCATTAAAACACCAACCTAGCCCACTAATCACCCAGTCCACTAATTTAACCCAACCCAATCCTATTAACCCACCCTAATGATTCCCGCCTTATATGTCGCATCTCACCAGAAAAACCCTAACTCCCTCTCTCTCTTCCACCATTGTTTCCTCTCTTTATCTCTCTTTCGCCGTTCTTCCTTCTCCTAATCTTCATCTAACAACCTTCGTCTTCATCTAAACATCATCAATCTCTGCAGAAATTCAACTTACTTCATCATCCTTTGATCTTATCATCATCCTTCCCTGCTATTCTAAATAACCTTCATTTAAAATCAAAATCAATGGAAAAAATCAATTTTTTTTTCTTCGAATATTGATCTGCGTGAGATGGAGAAGAGGTATGAAATGGTTGATCTGGGTGAGTTGGAGATGATAGATGACGATGTTGATGTTGGATCGTTTGATGTTGTTGCATGTGCTGTTGATCATGTTCCTGTAACAAAAATGGATGAGGAGAGGGAGAGGAGAAGGATGGGTATGTTGATGAAAGAAGATGCTGAGAGGAAGGCTAAGAGGTGGATAGCCAGGTGTAAACCATAAAAATTCATACCTGCAATAATAAATAAAGAGGTACAAAAATAATAAGGAAAACAAGAGTTTTATTATTGAAAGATTGAAGGTTACAATTTCCGTAACTCTCTTGATTCCATTCTAAGGCTAGGGTTTGATAGTTTCTACGAGGGTCTTATCGACTTAATCTCGTAGGGAGAAAAGATGGGGTCTTTTTGTGACTTATTCCATCCTACCTACAATTTGGTAGTAGAAAGACGGGGTCGTTTGAGACTTAATCCATCTGCTCTCCTCTTAACCCTAAAATGGAGTTGTATTTATAGTAGAGTGGCTTGGAGGGTAAGACGGCATATTCTAGAATATTCTAAGATATTATCACATTATTTTCTGATAATTATCTCTAAATACAAAAGATATCAAATAAATAATAGATACCAAAATATAAAATTTTGGTGTCTATAGATGCCCCCTCGAGACTGGTTGTAGAGACTTATGTCGGTTGCAACTTGGTCTCGAACCCCTTCTACTGAATTTGATCCTTGAGAATGGAGATGAAGAGCGAAAATCGTCCCACCGAGCGTGCCAATTTGTAAACCATAAAAATTCATACCTGCAATAATAAATAAAGAGGTACAAAAATAATAAGGAAAACAAAAGTTTTATTATTGAAAGATTGAAGGTTACAATTTTCGTAACTCTCTTGATTCCATTCTAAGGCTAGGGTTTGATAGTTTCTACGAGGGTCTTATCGACTTAATCTCGTAGGGAGAAAAGATGGGGTCTTTTTGTGACTTATTCCATCCTACCTACAATTTGGTAGTAGAAAGACGGGGTCGTTTGAGACTTAATCCATCTGCCCTCCTCTTAACCCTAAAATGGAGTTGTATTTATAGTAGAGTGGCTTGGAGGGTAAGACGGCATATTCTAGAATATTCTAAGATATTATCAGATTATTTTCTGATAATTATCTCTAAATACAAAAGATATCAAATAAATAATAGATACCAAAATATAAAATTTTGGTGTCTATAGATGTAGGCACAGAAAATTTATTAATGTGCTGAATAAATAAAATAAATTAATAAATCTGAGTTAATACTAAATTTTAGCTCGATTTAATTAATTTGCCCCGATTAAATGAAATACGGGTAAATTCGGATTACAAAATGGGTTATCCGGATTACTAAACCCGAAAAGATCAAATTTGGGCCAAGTTCACTAGTAAACCCATAAATGGGCTTGTGAATGCAAAAGTCCACCAAGGGGAATTGAAACTCTATAAATAGAGCTATTCCCATTCATTTCAAGGTTAGAGAAATCATAATCATAAAATTCAGAGAGAAGAAGACACAAAAACTCTATAAATTCCCTCTACAAGACACCTCTGCAAGCAGTCAACAAGCACACCAAAACTGTGCCGCCTGCCCAAGAAATTCAAGTTCAAGCTACAACATTCAAGAGAGAACAAGTCGCAGTGACCCTCTCAAGAATACAAATCGACACCTCCTACAGAGTGCATACAACCTCTACAGGTGTCATTCAAATACAACGTTCGCGCCTCTACTACAGACAGCGTTCACGTAATCTACTACGACATTTAGAATCAGAGGATACATTAGAGATTGTACACATAAACTTTCTGATATTAATAAAAAATTCATTTGTTTCCTATTTCGTATTACATCTATTTTGCGATACAAAATTTGTTGTTACAAATTTTGGTGAACCCGACGTGAAGATCTCTACCTCTCATCTCTACTGCTGTTTTATTCAAGTCTACCAAAACAAGAAGATGTCTACCAAGCAAAGCATCTCCTCCAGTCCATCCAAGAAGACCTACGCAGATATCCTGCAGGGTACCCCTATTGCTGCTACCTCCCCTGCTACACAGTCAGTCGGTATCTCCACAAGAGGAATGGCGAAGAAGGTCATTTGTCAATCTGCCTTTGCCGTCTCTACGCTTTGCACACGTCCCAACTAGGCCGCGGAAGTTCTCTGTCGCCTCCATAGCTGCTGCTGCTACAGCGCTCCTGGCCGCCTCTTCTCCTTCACGCGAGGAGACTAGAAGTGTTAAGGTTGACAAGAAGGCTTCTCCTTGCAAACCCAAAGCGTCGCCAAAGAAGAAAGAAACCTCAACTCCTAACGTTGCTTCAGTCATGGTGATAAGTGGCGATGCTCTTGAAGATCGAATGCAGAAAATGAATGATCTTCTTGAAAAGATGATGAAGGAGAATGAAGAAAAGAAAAGGAAAATTGATGAGCTCCAAAAAGAGGTGGTGGCACTCCGTGACAGGAAGGCCGAGAGCGAGCATGGTGACACCGATAGGGATGTTGATAGCGATAGAGAAGTTGGCGAGGATAGGGAAAAGCCAAACAATGAGATCAGCAACTTCACTGAAGAGAAGCTGCATGAGTTAATAGCCAAGACGATCAAGTGTCAGTTGGATGATAGCTCGACAAGTAGTGGACGCTACATCAAGCCTTACAATAAGAGGATTGACGATCTGCGCATGCCATCGGCTATCGGCCTCCAAAATTTCAACGATTCGACGGGAAGGGGAACCAAAGCAACACATCGCCCACTTCGTCGAGACATGCAACAATCTTGGGACGAAGGTGATCGTTTGGTGAAGCGGTTTGTGCGTTCGCTCAAAGGGATCGCGTTCGGCGGTACACGGATCCGGACTCGAGTCAATCGACGGTTGGGGTCGCATGGAAGATGAATTCCTCAACAAATTCTCTGACACCAGCGCGTAGTCGGCATGAGCGAGTTGACAAAAACAACTCAATGGCAAGATGAACCTGTCATCGATTACATCAACAGTGGCGTGCGCCGAGTCCGGAATGCAAGGATCGCTTAAGTGAAGCGTCGGCAGATTGAAATGTGCGTCAATGGGATGAAATGGGACATTCTTTACATCCTGAAAAGGATCATGCCAAAGAGCTTCCAAGACCTGGCTACCCGCGCCCATGACATGGAGATCACAATCAAAGAACATGGTAGTGCTCGACCAAGTTCTTCTAAGGTGCCAAGTGAAAAGAAGGAGTTCAAGAAAACTGATAAGAACTCCAAATCGTCAACAAAGGAAACAACGGTCGTCGAAACCAGCAGTGCACCTGTGAAAATATCGTCAAAGCCTAAGTATGAAAAGAAGAAAGAGTCATTCTCTTACAACTACCAACGAGACAAGCCTACATTGAAAGAGTTGCAGGCTAAGAAATACCCATTCCCAGATTCTGACTTGTCTGGAATGCTTGATGACCTCTTAGAGAAGAAGGTTATACAATTGCCAGAGTCCAAGCGCCCTGAGCAAGCAAACAAGACAAACGATCCCAACTACTGTCGTTATCACAGGCTGGTGAGTCACCCTATTGAAAAGTGTATAACACTCAAAGAGAAGATCATGCAGCTCTCCAATGAAGGGAAGATCATTCTTGACTTGGATGACACAGTAACCACAAATCAAACTACTGTAGTCTTGGAGCAACCTGACGAGCCAATTATACGACAAGGACAGTGTGTCTATATATTGCAGTTCGGGAGTTTTAAGCCTGTGGCATTACGGATCCAAGGGTCATTGTCGTCACTACCTCCAATGCCATTGGAAGAAAGACTACCTCCTCAGGATAAAAATGAGGAAAAGAAGCATGAAGATGACGATGAAGGTTGGACTTTGGTTACGCGCAAGAAGTCAAAGAAACAAACAAGATAGACAGTGCAACCTGTTCATCGTCGAAGAAAACAATCAAAAAGGACGAAATCTCGCAAGACGAAGGGAAAGAGAAAGTCCAAAACAGTGGTCAAACCACATGTCTTGCCTGTCGATATACTTGAGCAAGAACCACCGAGTCCCGTCACCTTAAAAGAATTTTTCCCACAAGACTTTTTAAACAAGGTTACCGTGTGCACCGTCTCAGCTACGGAAGGTGGTGATGATAAAAAGAATATAGAGGAAGGAAGCCCAGATGATACGGTATTGCCTCAACAGTTGCGTTCTGAAAAGGAGAATGAAATAGTGGCTGCTCTTCACGCCCTTCCTACAAACATGGGATGGAAGCAAATCTTTCATCTACCTAAAGAGAAGCGTCAGCTGATAATTCAAGGACTTGAGAAGCCTGAGTTGTATGCGGGCAAGATGAAAGAAAAAATTGAGCCTCTTGAGCAATCAACTGGATGTGTCTCCTGCAACGCAGCCTTGAGTTTTTCAGATGAGGATTTACTTCTTGGATCCAAACCTCACAACAGGCCACTTTATGTGTCCGGGTACATCCGGGGGAAAAAGGTCAAGCACATCTTAATAGATGGAGGCTCAGGAGTCAATCTCATGCCAAAAGCCACTATGAATGAATTAGGGATCACGATGGATGAACTCTCCAGTAGTCGAACAATGATTCATGGTTTCAACTTGAATGGGGAGCACGCAGTTGGCATGATCCGCGTGAACCTTACCATGGGTGATCTTTCTTCCGACACGTTGTTCCATGTCATGGATGGCAAGACATCGTTCAAACTATTGCTGGGACGACCTTGGAAGCACGAAAACGGAGTTGTCGCCTCTACCCTCCATCAATGCTTGAAATATTATCGTGGTGGTGAAAGGAAGATAGACGGAGACGCCAAACCCTTCTCTAAGGTCGACTCTTTCTTCGCTGACGCAAAATTCTTTGAAGAGAATGGTATTTCCAGTGAGTTCATGCCAACCACCATCTCTTCAACAGGAAAAGGAGGTAAGCGGGAAAAGAACATCATCAAAGAAGATGAAGCTGCAAGTCCTGCTAAAGAAAATGATGTTAAGAAAGATGTAGACAAGATCAACAAAACAGCTACTCCTGTTGCGTCACCCAAGAAGCAAGAGACGCCCCGCAGAAAACTACACCACCAGTACTACGCTACATCCCGAAGTCTCGCCGCAAAGATGGGGAGAGTCCTTTTGCAGAGTGTCTAACACCAAAGATAGAGCCTAAGGATAAAAATTCAAGTCTGGTGTTCAAGCAAGAATGGGTAGCCAAAGTCGTTACACCTCTACCAAGTTCATCTCAAACGAAGATTGTGAGACCTCCTCCGAATGGTTTCGTCTTTTCATCCAGTCAATCATCAAATGAAGAAAACAAGGGGATATTTGATTCCAATGCTTACAAGCTACTGGCAAAGGCGGGATATGACTTTACAAATCCGACTCCTCTCGGCAAAGTTATAGAAGTTGAGCCGTACGGTCTGAACAAAGCGCAACATGAAGTGTTCAAGCAAGATGGGAGCTTCCTGGTGACTAGGGCCGGGATCGGATATGAGTCTCCTGTGCCTGTGAAGATTGGTGCACGTAGAAAAGGGGCTACTACGTCTTCTCAGCACATCACAGTAGAAGAGGTCGAAGAAAATGAAGGAGAGGAAAAGATACATCCATCTTCAGTCTTCGATCGAATAAGTCCACATGCAGAGAAGTGTCGCCCTTCTATATTCACAAGGTTAGGGAGACCAAGTGCTTCAACCAAACACATTTATGTATTTTCTAGGCTTGGCAATCAAGGAGAAAGTAAAGTCAAAGTGTCAACACCTTCGTTGCGCATAAACAAGAAGGGCGCAATACACGAACGCTTGGGCGGTCCATCAAAAACAATCTTCAGTCGACTAGGGGCTCCCAAGAAGAATAGTGGCAAGGGTCGTCCTCTCTCAACTTCTGCAACACAAAATGAAGAAGAAGTAAGAGTAAGCGATGACTTGAGAAGCGCAATACCATCTCGCATGAAGCGTATGCAAGTAGTGGATATCATCCAACATGAGCCACTCAAAGCAAGGAGGCGCGTACTAGTTCTTACTGGCCAGCAAAAGAATGCCGAAGAGCTTGTGCCTCAGCTTGTGCCTTCATCTTCACGTCCCTGTGATACAAAGAAATCAAGTGACTTAGAAATTACAACGTCGTCATATCACATCACAGTAGAAGAGATACCTGATGAGAACGAAGAAGTTGAGGCGGATGAAGCCCCTGAAACACTTGAAGACGGGGGGCAATCGACTGTAGATGAACTCAAGGAACTCAACTTGGGAACTATTGAAGATCCTCGGCCCATTTATGTCAGTGCTCTGTTGACTAAGGAAGAAGAAGAGGAGTACTACAAGTTGTTGGTCGAGTACAAGGATGTCTTCGCTTGGAGCTATAAGGAGATGCCTGGACTCAGCCCAAAAATTGCAGTTCATCGTCTAGCAATCAATAAAGGTACCAATCCCAAAAAGCAACCTCAACGTCGTTTCAGGCCGGAGTTTGTACCTGAAATTGAAAAGGAAGTCAATAAACTCATTGAAGCAGGTTTCATTCGAGAAGTCAAATATTCTACTTGGATAGCAAACATTGTCCCAGTCAGAAAGAAGAATGGACAACTGCGCATATGTGTCGAATTCAGAGACCTTAATGATGCATGCCCAAAGGATGACTTCCCTTTGCCAGTTACAGAGTTGATGATTGACGCAACCACTGGTCATGAAGCCCTCTCATTCATGGATTGTACTGCTGGTTACAATCAAATACATATGGCACCTGAAGATCAAGAAGCAACAGGTTTTCGAACCCCAAAAGGGATCTTCTGCTACACAGTCATGCCGTTTGGATTGAAGAATCTTTGGCGCTACGTACCAACGCGCAATGCAAAAGATCTTTGATGACATGCTGCATAAAACAATAGAGTGTTATGTTGATGACGTGGTTGTCAAATCAAAGAAAAGAGAAGACCATATCAAAGACCTTCGAACCGTCTTTGAAAGACTTAGAAAATGTCAACTCAAGATGAATCCACTCAAGTGCGCATTTGGAGTCACATCTGGGAAGTTCTTAGGTTTTGTGGTCAGGCATAGAGGCATTGAAATTGACCAAACAAAAATCAAAGCTATCAACGAAATGCCGGAACCAAAGACATTGAAAGAGTTGCGCGGATTGCAAGGACGTTTGGCATACATCCGAAGGTTCATCTCTAACTTAGCCGGGCGTTGCCAGCCGTTTAGCCATCTCATGAAAAAGGATGCTCCATTTCAATAGGATGAAAAATGCAAAAATGCTTTTGATAGTATCAAGAAGTACTTGGCCAGCGCGCCAGTGCTGGGGGCACCAATTCCAGGAAGGCCACTTGTCCTCTACATTGCAGCACAAGAACGCTCACTGGGGGCAATGTGTGCTCAAGAAATTGAAGACCGCAAGGAGAGAGCACTCTACTACCTGAGTCGTACCTTGGTTGGAGCTGAGTTGAATTACGCGCCTATAGAGAAGATATGTCTTGCTTTGGTGTTTGCCATCCAGAAGTTGAGGCACTATATGCAGGCGCATACCATACATGTGGTCTCAAAAGATGATCCAATCAAGTACATACTCTCAAGACCAGTCTTGTCTGGAAGACTTGCGAAATGGGCAATGTTGCTTAAGCAGTATGACTTGGTGTTCGTGCCTCAAAAGGCTGTGAAAGGTCAAGCTATCGCCGACTTCTTTGCTGATCATCCGGTGCCCGGCAGAGTGGAAAATTTGAGATGACCTCCCGGAGAAGAAATTTTCTATGTGGACGTCCTACCTCCATGGCAAATGTACTTTGACGGTGCTGCAAGGCAAGATGGAGCTGGAGCTGGAGTTGTATTCGTAACTCCACAAAATCATCTTATGCCATATGCCTTTACACTCACTCAGTTGTGTACAAATAATATGGCAGAATACCAAGCTCTTATACTCGGCCTTCAAATGGCGATTGAAATAGGCGTCAGGGATATGGACATCTACGGAGACTCAGAGTTAGTGGTCAACCAAGTCCTTGGTGAATATGAAGTGAAAAAGGAAGACTTGATCCCCTACCATCAATGGGCATTACAACTGCTGAATCAACTTGACGACATCCATGTTGGTCATGTACCAAGGAGTGCCAATAAGTTGGCTGACGCGCTTGCTAATCTTGCAGCCACTTTGGCACTGGGGGTAGAAGAGTTTATGAAAGTCCCAGGCTGCAACCGCTGGGCAGTATCTTTGCTTGAAGGAGAATAAAATATAGACACAACCAACATGATATGCGTCTACACAGCTGATGAAGATGATTGGCGTCAACCTATCATTGATTTTTTGGACCACCAAAAATTACCTGATGATCCCAGACACAAGGTTGAGATGCGTCGACGTGCTCCAAAGTTTATTCACTATAAAGGGACACTCTACAGACGTTCTTTCTCGGGCCAATAGTTGAGGTGTCTAAGCAAGGACGAAGCTGTTGAAGCAATGCACGAAGCTCACTCTGGCATTTGTGGTGCTCATCAATCTGGGCCTAAACTTCATGATCGTGTAAAGAGAATGGGGTATTACTGGCCAACCATGGTGCAAGATTGTATAGACTTTGCGAAAAAATATGAACCCTGTCAGTTCTACGCAAACTTCATACACCAACCGCCGGAGCCGTTGCATCCTACTGTTTCTTCATGGCCCTTTGAAGCTTGGGGACTTGATGTTGTGGGACCTCTTACTCCAAAGGCCTCAAATGGACACGAGTATATCCTTGCTGCCACTGACTACTTCTCAAAATGGGCAGAAGCCATCACACTACGGGAAGTAAAGAAAGAAAATGTTGTGGATTTCATTAGAACCCAAATCATCTACAGATATGGTGTACCTCAACGTATCACAACTGACAATGGGAAACAATTTTTCAACCATCTGATGATAAGTCTAGGAGAAAAATTCAAGTTCAAACAATACAAGTCATCCATGTACAATGCTCCTGCAAATGGTTTAGCTGAAGCCTTCAATAAGACCCTTTGCAACTTGCTGAAGAAAGTAGTAGCAAAGTCAAAGCGAGATTGGCATGAAAGGATTGGTGAAGCATTGTGGGCATATCGTACCACATACAAAACATCTACTCAAGCAACCCCGTATGCATTGGTGTATAGAGTGGAGGTCGTGCTGCCTTTGGAGTTGCAGATACCTTCCTTACGCATTGCTATTCAGGAGAGACTCACAGATGATGAGAATGACAAGTTGCGATTAGCAGATTTGGAAGCTCTCGATGAAAAGAGACTAGAGGCTCAATAAAAGCTCCAATGTTATCAAGCAAGGTTGTCACGCGCATTCAACAAAAAGGTGCGCCCTCGTTCTTTCCAAGTGGGAGACCTGGTACTTGCAGTACGAAGGCCAATCATCACATCTCACAAACCAGTTGGTAAATTCACCTCTAAGTGGTATGGCCCATACGTGGTGCAAGAAGTCTACACAAATGGTGCTTATAAGATTGTTGATGAAGACGGTGTGCGTGTCGGTCCAATCAACGGAAAATTCTTGAAGCGCTACTATTCTTGAAGCTCAAGAGTGAAGGCTCATAAGCAAGAGCGTAAACTGCACACCAAAGCTCATAAGCAAGAGGTTAAACTGCATACAAAAAAAAAAAAAATCCTTCCGTCCTTATGAACTACGTCGGCTTGATCTTGTAAGGTACTTCGTGCTTTACAGGTACGTAGGCAGCTTGGGTGAACACGTAGCTCAAGTGCAGCCACACTTCCAAACAAACATCATCCCTCTTTATGAACTACGTTGGCTTGATCTTGCAAGTTGTCACCCCTATCAGCTTTGTGAGTACGTAGGCAATTTGGACAAACACTTTGTTCAAGTGCAGCCACACCTCCAAACAAACACCTTCAATCTTTGAACTATGTTGACTTGATGCATTGCGTAGCCTCTTCGAGTCGACAAGTCAGGTACACTGCATTACATATCCTAGGAGAGTAGCTCGCCGTCATGTTCTTCCTGTCGACGAGTCAATATATTGCGTGACTCGGAGTAGCTCGCAGTCTTGTCTCTTACACCTCCTGCAGTCGACGAATCGGGTACATTGCATGATAACCCCAAAGGGGAATCGAAATGATCCGACCGGAGTAACCTCCAAATCTTCATGCGGTCGACGAATCGGGTACATTGCATGATAACCCCAAAGGGGAATCGAAATGATCCGACCGGAGTAACCTCCAAATCTTCATGCAGTCGACGAATCGGGTACATTGCATGATAACCCCAAAGGGGAATCGAAATGATCCGACCAGAGTAACCCCAAATCTTCATGCGGTCGACGAATCGGTACATTGTACGACACTTTTTAAGAAAGTTGAAATAATCGTGGTCACCTAATTCTTGCGACGTCATCAACAAACTTCAGGCTTGATACAAATAATTTTAAACGAAGCCTTGGATAAAAGAAGAGAAAAAAAAAAGTTGAATAAGAGACTTGATACATTAAATAATTATCCAAAAGCACAGGGGTTGACAAAACAAAATTTAAAACATGCTCAAAGTTCTTCGTTTTTGGCGGGTTGACACAATACATCCTACTTACGATTTTAGCTGAAAAATAAGCAAATCCCTGCAACTGTCGGATGCTTTCAAATCTCAAGCTTTGTTAAGAAATTTAATGAAAGGCTTGACTTCATCATCACAACCAACAAAAAGATCCATAATCACCATCGTGTTCATAGTTTTCACCATCGTTTCTCATTCCGACGCCGCAGCCTGGTGCGTGACAATCCCACCTCTTCACCGTGTTTTTTTACCCTAATGAACAAGGGTGAAGAAGAAGGCCCATACCGAAGAACGAAGTCAGCGTGCTCCATCAAATACCACGCCTGAAAATAAAGTGGCAGGAGATAAGAACTCACATGATTTATTCACGATGTTAATCATGAATAAGATGTTAACAAAAAGGAAAGCGGATCAATAAATTGTGATGAGCTTCGGTCGAACAAACGCATATACATGATCAAGCAAATACAAGGATTTCATGCCTGGTGTTGATTCTCGGATTGGCTACAAAACTTGAAAGCGTGGAGGACATACTTAACTGCGACAAAGAAAAAGGGACAAGCATCAGCAAAGTTCGAGAATTGAGAAGATGAACACGTAGTACGGAGAAAACAATTTTTATATAAACAATAAGAGGTAACAAAATTTGCTACCTATGCTGATCAGAAAAAAGTCGCACAAATCAAAAGCAATAAGATATGTTAACAAGCAACTATACAAGTTCATTAAAATTTATCGGGTATCTTTGGGTCAAAGTAGCCATGTCAAGGAAAAAAAAAAACTGAAGACAAGGATAATAGTTTTGAATTACCGGCCTTATAGTTGAATATACCCAACATATGGGAAGGAGAAGACTGGATATACCTTCGTCGGTCTAAGCCTGCCGGCTACCGTTAGTAGGAGATGAGATTATTAAGACTAGGGTTGTAAGGGTATATATAGGTATGGGTATTTCTTAAACCATATTTTTAAACAGACTTGTTGCCGAAGGATATAGAAACCAAGGGAATAAGGAAACTCATTGATAAATTTTGTCTTTCCTAATATTATCCCGAGTGTTACCATAAATTTCAAGTCTAGCTGGATATACGGCTTGTACCATTCGACCCATAAATTACTATTTAAAATTGTAATTTATCCTACCATGCGGTTGGTTACGGAGATAATGCAAATATATTGGAGGCAATATGTCATCCGCCAAATCAGAAAATGATAGGATGACGACAAAAAAAATTATAAAGCTGCCTTTACGATAAGTTTGGGTACGCCTTGACTTTCAAGTCAAATAAAAAATGTGTCATCCGTCAAGTCTAAAAAAATGATAGGGTGACGTCAAAAAATGACAAAGTTACCTTTACGACAAGTTTGGGTACGCATTGACTTTCAAGTCAGAAAAAAAATGTCAACTGCCAAGTCTAAAAATGACATGGTGACGTAAAACAAAAAAGGGCTACCCTTCCAACAAGTTTGCGGCCTTGCGGGTACGCATCGACTTCCAAGTCAAACAAAATGCCATCCGTTAAATCAGATAATGATAGGGCGACATTACAAGAAAAATGGACTACCTCAACGACAAATTAAGGTGTCACTGACTTCCAAGTCAAGCAAAGTGGAGCTACCTTCGCAACAAGTTAGGGTGCTCATCATCGACTTCCAAGTCAAAGCCAAAATTAATCGAGACCCCGCCACGTCAAGGCACTAAAAAGTGCGCGTGACAAGGTCTCGAGGGGGCAATTTGTAGGCACAGAAAATTTATTAATGTGCTGAATAAATAAAATAAATTAATAAATCTGAGTTAATACTAAATTTTAGCTCGATTTAATTAATTTGCCCCGATTAAATGAAATACGGGTCAATTCGGATTACAAAATGGGTTATCCGGATTACTAAACCCGAAAAGATCAAATTTGGGCCAAGTTCAGTAGTAAACTCATAAATGGGCCTGTGAATGCAAAAGTCCACCAAGGGGAATTGAAACTCTATAAATAGAGCTATTCCCATTCATTTCAAGGTTAGAGAAATCATAATCATAAAATTTAGAGAGAAGAAGACACAAAAGCTCTATAAATTCCCTCTGCAAGACACCTCTTCAAGCAGTCAACAAGCACACCAAAACTGTGCCGCCTGCCCAAGAAATTCAAGTTCAAGCTACAACATTCAAGAGAGAACAAGTCGCAGTGACCCTCTTAAGAATACAAATCGACACCTCCTAGAGAGTGCATATAACCTCTACAGGTGTCATTCAAATACAACGTTCGCGCCTCTACTACAGATAGCGTTCACGTAATCTACTACGACATTTAGAATCAGAGGATACATTAGAGATTGTACACATAAACTTTCTGATATTAATAAAAAATTCATTTGTTTCCTATTTCGTATTACATCTATTTTGCGATACAAAATTTGCTGTTAGCCAATTTGTAAACCATAAAAATTCATACCTGCACTAATAAATAAAGAGGTACAAAAATAATAAGGAAAACAAAAGTTTTATTATTGAAAGATTGAAGGTTACAATTTTCGTAACTCTCTTGATTCCATTCTAAGGCTAGGGTTTGATAGTTTCTACGAGGGTCTTATCGACTTAATCTCGTAGGGAGAAAAGATGGGGTCTTTTTGTGACTTATTCCATCCTACCTACAATTTGGTAGTAGAAAGACGGGGTCGTTTGAGACTTAATCCATCTGCCCTCCTCTTAACCCTAAAATGGAGTTGTATTTATAGTAGAGTGGCTTGGAGGGTAAGACGGCATATTCTAGAATATTCTAAGATATTATCACATTATTTTCTGATAATTATCTCTAAATACAAAAGATATCAAATAAATAATAGATACCAAAATATAAAATTTTGGTGTCTATAGATGCCCCCTCAAGACTGGTTGTAGAGACTTATGTCGGTTGCAACTTGGTCTCGAACCCCTTCTACTGAATTTGATCCTTGAGAATGGAGATGAAGAGCGAAAATCGTCCCACCGAGCGTGCCAATTTGTAAACCATAAAAATTCATACCTGCAATAATAAATAAAGAGGTACAAAAATAATAAGGAAAATAAGAGTTTTATTATTGAAAGATTGAAGGTTACAATTTCCGTAACTCTCTTGATTCCATTCTAAGGCTAGGGTTTGATAGTTTCTACGAGGGTCTTATCGACTTAATCTCGTAGGGAGAAAAGATGGGGTCTTTTTGTGACTTATTTCATCCTACCTACAATTTGGTAGTAGAAAGACGGGGTCGTTTGAGACTTAATCCATCTGCTCTCCTCTTAACCCTAAAATGGAGTTGTATTTATAGTAGAATGGCTTGGAGGGTAAGACGGCATATTCTAGAATATTCTAAGATATTATCACATTATTTTCTGATAATTATCTCTAAATACAAAAGATATCAAATAAATAATAGATACCAAAATATAAAATTCTGGTGTCTATACCAGGCGTCATACTTTAGAGAATAAAAGAGTGTTTATGGAGGATCTATGTAAATACTGGACTGAGTTTGAAATTTTATCGGAATTTGAGGTTAAGGAGAGTGCAAGGGAGAAGAGATCTGATGATGCATGTTGTTTCTAATTCAGATGATGAATTAGATCCGGTTACCATACGAGAGAGCCCAGTGATTACAAGATGGTTTATGAGGGAGCTTTCTAAGTATTGGTCTGGTTTTGGTCTCACACAGGAAGATGAATCTTAAGGGAGGTTGATTTCTTGTCTTATTACTTTTTTGTTTTAATTTTTTGTCTTTTTGATGTTAACCCGTGCTCTTTATTTGAATTTTTGTTTTATCTAATTGAATTAGCCCAATGATCTGTTATCTTGAGGGCATTTGATAGCCTTCAAAGTTGTTGTTCATGCACTATGCCACCACCATTTGTAGTGAAGAGACTGTGTATGGACAATAATTTTGAGAGTAATGTTCCCTAAAGCCGATTTCACTGAGTTGCTCATGTTTTATGTTAATATCCTTGATATGCCAAAGACTGAATAGTACAAAAAGTAGTGTAAAGTTCAAAATGGAAAGCTAATACAGACTCTACAATTTCTTTTTCTTGTTTCTTCTGGATTGTTTGCTCTTGTTGCTCCTGTCTTTATCTGCGAAAATTTAAAGAGTCATAAACTATCTAGTCTTTGATATGCTAAAAGTGTGTAAAAATATTCATACTGTGGAATTTATGTCATTGCATCTTCATTCGCCTGCAGATAAATCTAGAAAAAACTCAGTAATGTTACCAACATGGGCATTGTCCCTTGTTGGGTCATTACTTCTATAAACCTGTTCAGTAATGGTACCAACAGGTTCAATGTACCCTGTTGGTTCATTACTGGAGCCACTGGTATTTGCTATATTCTCTACATCATTCTCTGTTAATCTGCTAAGTGAATTCACCAATTCACTTATAGTTCTTGCATCACCAACATTCTGTACATATTAAATGCATTCTTTCACTAAATCAATGTTAGCATTAAGGTAATCAGGTAGTAACCAGCTGCTGCTAGTTTAGACTTGTGCACATGTGGCACAAGATAATCTATGCCACCTTTTTTTTCATTATTTCAAGCATACATGCCTGCAATGTTATCCACACATAGTTGAGTTTAAGAACATCTTGTTCTTCATATGCAGTGACTGTGTTATGAATTGACCTAAAAAACCCAAAATCCAGGACATTCAAGTCTGGTGAATTCGGTGTTTGATAAGCCAATTCAATTTGCCATCCATCTGTTGTTGCTGCTTTTTTGAATTCAGGATCATCATTTATAAAATGTTGACCAGCATTATCTTGTTGGATGATTATATGTTTACTTTTATTAGGAAGCCATTTAGGCTTTATTGCTGGCAACACACAATTTATAACCATCTCCCTAGTTACTTACTTGTTTATTAGACTCTATACATTTTGTTTCTAATGTTCCTGCTACTCTATTTTTTGAGTTTCTTTGTGCTGGTACTTTACTAACAAATGGCCAAATACCTATCTTTCCATCAAAAATAACAACACCATTTGACCCATAATTTGGTCTCGCTACGACAACATTACCTTTTCAATAAAACTCTTAGACTGCACACATCTATGAGGTTCAGTTTCACCCTTACCCAAGTAAAACCTTGTTGAAGCTTTAGTTTTAGAAAACCATTTCTCATCCATGTGAATGATATTGCTTTGATCTTTGAAAACCACTTGTTTAGTTAATTCATGATATTGTAAATATGCTAGACTGAAAATTAATCTAGCAAGTTTGTTTTTTTTTCAGTCAAACCTGGTTTGATTGCATTTGTGTGTGATCTGATCTGCTTTGATGTCACCCATCTTGATATTGTTGCCTGGCTTACCCCTAAGTTTTCAGAAAGTGAGTGTTGTGTGATCCTTTTGAGTAGCTCAATAAACTCCAGCTTCTCAGTATCTAACACCACCCTCCCAATTTTCTTGCTTCCTTTCTTTTTGCTATTGACATTCACTGGTATGCATCCTTTCCTTTGTGCCTTCGCTACATTCCACATGTCAGTTATTGTCTTCCTGCAAACTGAATACCTTGATGCCAGTGACAACATTATACCATAGTTTCGTTTTCCATTATTGCTGTTTTCTAAAATTGTTTCAATAATTTTAGATCTTTCTAAGTTGGTGAGATTTTTCATTGAATGATTCTGATTTTTTTTTTGTTTGAATGGTGTTTTTGTGAAAGGTGTTTCTTGGACACTTGCTTATAAATGAACCCTAATAAATACCCCTTCTATTTATAGGATAAAGAACTTTGCACTCTTTTGAACTTTTGGTTTAGGCGCAAAAATGAAACTTGTTTGTATTTTGGCTCCATATTTGAATTTTGGTGCCAATTTTCAGACTTGGTGAAGAGGATATCTAACATTTGACTGACTATTTTGGTTAACTTAGTTTATGGGACAACTCAAATGGGCCAATCAAAATAAGATGAAGGAAATCTATGGTTAATCTGAAGTCCATAGCTGCTATTTTGTTCTTCATTCAGTATACAGTTTCTGTAATTTTGACTCAAGTTCATGTTATTTTCGAGTTTAATGTGATTTTATTTTAAGTTCGTGTAATTTTATTATGTAATTTAATTAGAATTTAGAATGTGTGATATTTTTACTCAACGTAATTTTAATTTTACGCCAAACCGTCTCGAAACTATTCTGAGAAACAACTGTGTGTTTATGAAAAAGGAGGGAAACGAAAATGGAGTGTAAAAAAATTAAAAAAAGGAGGAGTCATTAACCTCTTAATTTTGCAATTAACACTCTAAATCATAACACCCTCTCTCCAATCACATACTCCCACTACAATACTTTTCCTTATTTAAATCCTCTCTTTAATTTTAGTGCCCCCCCCATAAATAGGGAGGGTTATCTAGAATAGGAGGGAGTATTTTGACATATTTTTGACCTTCTTCTTAAAAATTAAAGAATATTGATAGTGTAACATTTTAGTTCAAATTTTGTTGTTATACTTAGAAATCGCTTGCTTGTCACTTGAAAAACACAATCCTATGGCTGCCCTGCAAATAACACTCCATCCTTTCAATTATTTCAATTAAATCCATCATATGCAACCTACCTTCCCATAATAGTCTAAGGTAACCGGCTACCTACCCATAAGGTCAGATTTAAAAAAAAAAAAAATCTAAACTAATAAAACATTATTAAATTCTAAAAGAAAAAAAAATTAATTAACAAAAACTTCATCACTTTCTTTTACCAGTACCACTCCTCCTCCGTCCTCATCCATTACTAAACACCAAGAACCACCCTCTCAACCTCACCCCACAACCGCACTGCACTCCACCTAAAACCGCACCACTTTAACGCCCCACCATGGAAGCATACTAGCCCGCTCACCATTGCCTTCCCCATCACCAGATCCCATCACTTTTGTACTACCACACACCAACCTTCACTTGTAAATTAAGATCAACGGATTTGAGGGCAGATTACTCGGAGGAGCGATGGTGGGGAAGACAATTTGTGGGTAAGCATGGTTGATGTATAGCAGGCTGTTTAGGTTGCATATGGTGGCGCGTTGGTGACTGTGAGATGAATTGAATTCGTCGCCGCAATAAGGTGGAATTGGGATCTGTTGGTGGTGCGAATGGTGGCTGGTAATACGTATTGGAGGGGAGAATAGGGATCAGCGGTAGTGAATGGTGATGAATGGAGGTTGAAGAAGGAAATGGGTTGTTGGAGAGGTGTTGGCAGGGTTGTGTTTGGTAGCCGTCGAAAGGGTAGTGGGCGGCAGTTGGTGGTTGAGGAAATGTTGAAGAAAGGGAGAAAAGGCTACCTAGTGTAACCGGTTGGAATTTTAAGTGAGTTTGTTATGGGAAGTACGAGGGAATAGGATGGATTTAATTGGAATAACTGAAAGGATGGAGTGTTATTTGCAGGGCACCCATAGGATGGATTATTCCTATGAAATAACCCAAAAATATATATACTTAAAAGAGGAATTTTTCGAGCAATATCATTGGCTACAGTTTTTGTTCAATAAATTATGTGTATAAAAAGATGTACATTAGCCAAATAATTTGTTTAATGATTTTTTTATTATATTTTTTTACAAATTTTTAATATATTACTAAACAAATTAAAGACAATTAAAGAGAGTCCCATAGACCCATATCAATACCGTTTACTAACGTGATTCAATGATGAATTACATACATAATACTAACAAAAAAATCTCTTTCCACTGAATTTGTTTAGAACTAAATCACGTTTACTAACGTGAACCAAAAGGTGGTTAAAAGCCTCATAAACACACTTCACTAATCCACCTAATTAAACACTAATTTGCTATATATTTGTTTCCACTCACTCATTTCTCTCTCATCTCACACATTTCACCCACCTCCTCTCTAAAACCCCAAAAAATAAAAAAAAACCCAAAAAATCCAAATAAATAAAAAAACCCAAAAATAAAAAAACCCAAAAAATCCAAATAAATAAAAACCCAAAAAAATCCAAATAAATAAAAAAACCCAAATAAATCATTCATTCCTCTCTTCCTCATTCACCACCACCCACTACTATCCCACCCGACACCACCACCGCCCACCCCCACCGCCACCCACCTCCACCACCGCCGTCGGTAAATTCCATAAACTCTTTTTTTTTTCCAGATTTTGCGTCTCGGTTATTTCCGTCACTTTTTTTTTGTTTTGTTTTTTTTTTTTTTAAGATTTTGTGTTAAATTTGTTGTTGGGGTCGGTTTATTTTATTTGTTAATTTTTGTTGGTTTTTGTTGTTACTCATTCTTTTCAAATATCTTCTTGTTATACTTTTTTTTTAAAAAAATTTCGGGTTTTAAATATCGTTTTTTTTGGTGATATACTTTTTTATTTTTACAAATGGCGTTTCTTTAAAATTCGTCTTATTATATAAATATTTTAGTTTTACTATTTAAATTTAAATGTATATTTATTTATTTTTTTCTCAAATTTCAATGTTTATAACTCCAACCTCCTGTTTTATAAAATTATTTAAAATTATGTAAAACTTCAATCAACATTATGTATAACTTCACTGACATTATGTATAACTTTAATTTACATTATGTACAACTTCAATGATATTGTGTGCAACTTCACCGATATTATGTATAACTTCAATGAACATTATGTATAACTTCACTGACATTATGTATAACTCCACTGACATTATGTATAACTTTAACTTACATTATGTACAACAATGACATTGTGTTAGTTTCAAATCTTAATTACATTTAGACAAAAGTTATATTATTATGGATTAAAGTTACACGATTTTTGGACTAAAATTATACAAAAAAGGACTAAAGTTATACAAAAACAGACTAAAGTTATACAAATATGGACTAAAGTTATACAAAAATGGACTAAAGTTATACAAAAACAGTCTAAAGTTATACAAAAATAGACTAAAGTTATACAAAAATGGACTAAAGTTATACAAAAAATGACTAAAGTTATAGTATTGTAGACTAAAGTTATACAGAAAAGGATTAAAGTTATACAAAAAAGGACTAAAAGTTATACTATTATGGACTAAAGTTATCCAAAAAATGACTAAAGTTATACTATTATAGACTAAAGTTATACAAAATGTGTACAACTTCAAAGACATTTTGTACAACTTCAATCAACATTAAGTATAACTTCACTGACATTATATATAACTTCAATCCACATTGTGTGCAACTTCAATGACATTGTGTTCAACTTCACTGTTATTATGAATAACTTTAGTGCATATTTGTATAACTTTAATCCAAATTTGTATAACTTTAGTCCATATTTGTATAACTTTAAGTCCAAATAACTCTAGTCAATAAAGTGACATTATTTAGTCCAAAATTGTGCATCTTTAGTCCAAAAATGAAAAGAAATGAGAAGAATAAGAGATTTAATATTTTAAGCGTATAACTTTAGTCCAAAATTGTATAACTGTAGTCCAAAATTGTATAACTTTAGTCCAAAATTGTATAACTTTAATGCACGTAGTGTATAACTTTAATAGACAAGATGTATAACTTTAATACACTCAGTGTATAACTTTAATAGACAAGATGTAGAACTTTAGTCCAAAATTTGTGTAACTTCAATTTATACAATGTATAACTTTAGTAGTTAATAGTATAACTTTATTTTGATTATTGTATAACTTCAGCCCAAAATATGAAACTTGAAAAATAACAAATTAGAAATTAAAAACCACAAAGATAAAAAATTAGAAAATACAATACAATAATAAATAATCTAGCAAAAAAATATAGTGGACTGAAAAAAGTAGATCTGAAAAAAATAAATAATAAAAAAAAATCAAACTTTAATAAAAGAAAAAACCAAAATCCAAACCAACAATACTA
Organism: Silene latifolia; assembly: GCF_048544455.1. Classification (NCBI taxonomy): domain Eukaryota; kingdom Viridiplantae; phylum Streptophyta; class Magnoliopsida; order Caryophyllales; family Caryophyllaceae; genus Silene; species Silene latifolia. The sequence goes on along the minus strand of NC_133538.1, from coordinate 444,419,972 downwards.
GAAAAAAAAAATCCTTATCTAAAAAAAACCATAATATGTAAACACTGAAAAAAGGCCAAAAAAAATAATGAAAAATAAAAACCGAAAGACATCCCACTAACCAAATTCTCAAAAAAAAAATAATAGTGTAACTAAATTCTCAAAAAAATTATATATCGTGTGTATAACTTTAATACACGCAGTGTATACCTTTAATAGACAATATGTATAACTTTAGTCATAAAAATTGTAACTTTAATGTTTCAAGGGTAAAACTTTAGTCGTAAATAGTGTAACTTTAATATTTCAAGGGTATAACTTTAGTCATAAAATGTATAACTTTAGTCGTAACTCGTAAATAAACAAACAATACTAGATCTGAAAAAATAAAGCCATTATCTAAATATCAAATTGTAATATAAGACATATTTGAAATAAAAAAATATAAAATAAGTAAATAACAACACACAACAAAATAGTATAAATTGTATAACTTTAGTTTTTGAAGAATATAACTTTAGTCGTAAATAGTATAACTTTAATGTTTAAAGGGTATAACTTTAGTCGTAAATTGTACAACTTTTATGTTTTAAGGGTATAACTTTAGTAGTAAATTGTACAACTTTAATATTTCAAGGTATAACTTTAGTCGTAAATAGTGTAACTCAACTAAAAAGTACAACAACAAAACAAGGAACAAAAAACATAAAACAATTCAACTTAAAAAAAAAAGAGATCTGCAAAATATCAACAAACAAAAAACGAATGAGAAATGAAAAAAGCATCCTACTGGAAATTGTACAACTTCTTCTCATTTTGTTTTTTAAATCATCATCATCACCACCACCATTTTTTTTAAATGAGAAAATCATCAACACCACCATTTTTTTTTAAAAAAATAAAAGAAAAAGCAAGGTGGAGAGCAACATCAAATAAGAAAAAATAAGATAATGGCTTTCCCTCAAATAAAATCATCTCAGCCAACAACAACAACAAGAACCACATAAATAAAATCATCTCAGCCAACAACAACCAACAACAACAAGAACCACATAAATTTTTCAGATCTGAAAAATAAAAAGAGAAAGGAGATGGTAGGGATGCGGCTGCTTGTCGTCAGTCGTGGTGTGGTGGGGTGGTGGAGTGTGGTGGAGGAGGGGTTGTTTTGGGTTTTTGTTGTTTTAGTTTGGTGCGGTGTGGTGGAGTGTGGTGGAGTCGGGATTGGTTGGTGGTGTTGGCGGGTGTGGTGGTGTGTGGCGGGTTGTGGGTCGGGTGTGGTGTGTGGTGGGGTGGTGGTGGGTCGGGTGTGGTGTTTGGAGGAGGGGTTATTTTGGGTTTTTTTTGTTGTTGTTTTAGTTTGGTTTTTATTTTGTATCAGTTTGATTTTTTTTGTTTTGTTTAGAGAGGGTGGGAAGAAAATGAGAGAGAAAGAGTGAATGTGAGAAATGAGAGAGGATGAGTGAATGAGGAAGTGAGTTGGGAGATTAGAATGGTGAAAGAGTTATACAAGATTAGTTGGAGTTATACAGGATTAGGGAGGGAGATTAGAGAGGTTCATTTGTGACCCTTGAATGAGATGTAATCTCATCCCTCCATTCCTTCCATCCTAAGGTCCTTATAAGGACTTAGGGACTTATAAGATGTAAGGGCCTTATGAGAACCCTTCTCTCTCTCTCTCTCTATATATATATATATATATATATATATATATAGAGGCGGGATCTCGTGAGTTGGGGTCTTATGGTGAGTTGTGAGTTGGGGAAATCAAGGGCTGAGATTAAAAGAAATCAAGGGCTGAGATTAAATGATAAATTAGAAAAAAAAAAAGGAAAAATCGAAAAATACAAAAGCGCTGAAACATGAAAACAGAAACCTCATTCTAACGATATTCTCTCTCTCTCTACATCTCTCTACAAATCAAAAACAGAGAAAACTCAAAAATCAGAACGCCGACTATAGAAAACTCATTAAAAACCTAATAAGATTACACAAATCCGTTGATTTTTAGCTGCAATCGAATTACAGGTAATCTAAATTCGTTGATTTTTAGTGTATTCAATCGTATTTTCGAAATTAATATACAATTCGTGAAATTCGTTGATTTTAATTGAATTGAATACTTGATTTTACTGTTTTCAGGTGTAAAAAGATGGACAACGAGATTAATAACAATGTTAGCGAAGAAATCAACTCGACAGTAAATATGGAAACAGGTAATACTACTATTGATTCTTATCTCTTTATCCGCCGTTGTTTATAAATCAATTATTGATTTCTATGTGTTTCTCAAATTTGTTATTCGATATTATTATCATCACGCTTGTATTAGAGTAGAAAAAGAGAATGTTATTCGATATTAATGTACTATTATTAGCTGAGTGTTTATAAATCAATTATTGATTTCTATGTGTTTCTCAAATTTGTTATTCGATATTATTATCTTGTCGGCTTGTATTAGAGTAGAAAAAGAGAACGTTATTCGATATTAATGTACTATTATTGTAAATGAGACAAAGTAACATGATTATATTATTATTATTATTGTGATATTATTGTAATATTATTGTGCTATTATTGTGCAATAGCATGAAAATATATGCCTTGCAAAAGAGTAACATAATAAATACAAAAGATTATCGTATGTAATAAAGTAGAATCGAATCTTGTTCTTCCGATATTCTTGTACTATTATTGAAAAAGTAGAGAAACATGATGATATTATTGTCTTGTTATTCTGATATTATGCTACTATTGTTGTGATATTATTGTGTTGTAGCGTGAAAATATACGACTGATAAGAGAATAGCATAAGATAAACACATTTAGTGTTATTGTGATGTTATTGATTGCCGTCTGTTTCCCAGCTGTTGTTATCATACTGTTATTGTCACATTACGCAATTTTGATCTCTCTCCCATGCTCTTTGTTATTGTGATGTTATTGTGATTTTGTTGTCCACTTGTTGTACTCATTATATTAATTTCTGTCGCAGATCTTTCTCTGTGTCTATTGTTGAAGACAATGCAGTCTTAACTATTGGGGATTCTTCTAATAACAATATATATACCAGCCCAACCTATTAGATTTAAGAAAACGATGAGTTTGTTCCAACTCTTCATTACTGATACACCCGGGGGACCGGCAATGGGTAAGGACTGTTGAGAGTGATTTTACGCCTAAACGTGGCATGTTCTTTCTTACCTTGGACGATGCGATGCAGTTCTACAACATATATGCATCGGCTTGGATTTGATGTGAGAAGGTACACAAATGCGCAATATAAGGGGGCGTCGGCGTCAAATCACAGCAATCAGAACGGATAGGGGTATAGGGATATGAAAAAAAAAAAAGCTGCGACTTGAAGCAACAAATCAAAAATTTGGTAATTTGAGTACTGAGAGAGAACAAAGACCGACGAATTAGACAGCCAAAGAAGCATGCTCTGACAAGGTGTGGCTGCAAGGCGCACATGAGGTTGAGAACTTGTGAAAAAACAGACGGATGACGGCCATTTGGGTATATTGTGGATGTCTTTGTAGGCGTTCACAATCACTCTCTTTACTCTGTCAAAAACAGGGAGTTCTAGAAGCTCTCAAGGGACGTCCATGACTACATTAAGAGGACCATTATTGATCATACAAAGCTCAACATAGGTCTAACATTGAGCTTCAGAATTCTCAAGGAATACTCAAATGGTTATCAGAATATCGGTGCCTCTTTGCTAGACTTCAAAAACTTCAAACGAAATATCAAGTGTTACATTGGGGATAACGATGCTAAAATGTTCATTGGGCATTTCAAAATGCTGGCTGAAACAAAGGGGTTTTATTTTGCTTATGATCAGGATGAGAACAAATGCTTGACGAAGGTTATTTGGGCTGATAAGGAAGGGATAAACAACTAAAAGTTATATGAAGACACGATCTCGTTTGACCCTAATTATGGGACAAACAAATATATCATGGTGTTTACTCCCTTCACCGGAGTAGACCACAACAAGAAGACGGTAACTTTTGCAGCTGGGTTAGTCGACTTCGAGAGTCAGCATTCATTTGAGTGGATTTTTAAAAAATTCCTCGAAGCAATGGGGCAGCAGCAACCTCAATGTGTAATTACATACCGGTGCCCTGGAATTAAAAAAGCTGCCCAAATGTCTTCAACCATTCTGTCACAAGTCTTGCATGTGGCATATCATGCGAAAATGCCCGAGAAAGTGGGAAGGGCAATCTGCAATGATACGGAATTTATGACCGACATAAATGCCGTTATGTGGGATGTCGACCTCGAGCAGGGCAATTTGAATAGAAGCGGAAAATGTTATTGAAGCCCATGGTATGGAATGCAACCGGTGGTTGAAGTATGTCTTTGCAATCAGACAAAAGTGGATACCGGCATACTTTCGGGATCTGCCTCTAGGTTGTTTGTTGCGAACAACCCAGAGATCCGAAAGTTCAAACAGCTATTTCAAGCGGTTTTAAAGCCATTTTGGAACCCTCGTCGAGTTCTGGATGAGGTACAATTCCGCAATAGAGCAGCAAAGGCATACACAAAGGAGGGTGGATAATGCCAATGAACATAGTATGCTCGAGAAAGTAGGGCCGATGAAGGTAGAGATGCATGCCTCACTTGTCTACACCCATCCTATCTTTGCGGACTTTCAGAATGAAGTCAAACATGCCATATGCAGCATGGGGGTCGGGGGTTTGACAACAGTAGGGGCAGTGGAGTACCATGACGTTCGTGATGGACTGAAGCACATGAGCTTCCGAGTTGAATTTAACACCAAAAATAAGGAGAGCAAATGTGCATGTAAGCTGTTTGAGAGGCATGGCATTGTCACGTCGCCATATCCGTGGGTGTGGAATGGTAGGCGGAGTCCATAGGATACCGACCCTTATGTCCTTGCTCGATGGACAAAGAAATCCTACAGAGCCGGTTGTCCGAGATGAAAATGGAAAGGTGATAGAAGAGATTGATGAAGCTGACATCAAGAAAGCTGAGATGTCAAAGGTTTGGTCGAGATTTATGCAATCTGTCGGGGTGATGGACAGTTATGCTACGGTTAAACACATGAAGCAAGCGCATAAAATCGACACGGTTCAGGGAGAACATCACGGGACCAATGAACCGAAGACTAAAAACCAGGAAATCGAGGCTCTTCTAGGCATCACGACTTCTTAAATGATATTGACCTTCGACCGCCAAACAAGGCCAAGAATAAGGGCGGTGGCAAAAGATTAAGGTCCTCCAGAGAAAAGGGCAAGACCAAGCAACAAAAGAGGAAGCGAAGATGCGGTAACCGCAAGAAGTGGGTGAACCACAACAGTAGAACTTGTACTCTTCCATTTTTTGAAAGTCCCCTTTGAAGACGATGATGAAGAAGAATCGGAAAGCGAAGAGGTATGAATCGGACTAATACTCTCCTATTATTCTAATGTTATCCTCTTATTCTCTGTTATTCCCCTATTATTCTGTGTTACTCGCTATTCTCTTTCTTTGTTGTGTTATTCTCGCTATTCTTCTATTAATGTGTTGTTATTTTTGAATAGAAAACGGATATTCTTTGTGGAAATGGACGATGTATGCAATAACAGCAGAGTAGCTGCTAAATTTAGTCTACTGCTATTCTGCTATTAATGTGTTGTTATTCTACTGCTATTAATGTTATTTCACTGCTATTCTGCTATTAATGTAGCTTCTAAATACTAAGCAAAAATTAAAGCAATATAAATCAGATGCATGAACTAACAAAAATTGCGAAATATGTTATCCTCTTATTCTCTTTGTTATTCCCCTATTATTCTGTGTTACTCTGCTATTATCTTGCTTTGTTGTGTTATTCTACTACTATTCTGCTATTAATGTGTTGTTATTTTTGAATAGAAAATGGATATTCTTTGTGGAAATGGATAGTGTTCGCAATAAAAGCAGAGTAGTAGCCGCTATATTTAGTCTCTTGTTATTCGATATTAATGTGTTGTTATTCTCTGCTATTAATGTTATTCTCTGCTATTCTGCTATTAATGTAGCTGCTAAATACTAAGCACACATTGCGGGAATATGAATCGATGCATGAACTAACAAAGACAAAAGAGACGCAAAAGAGTGATTCGATGAAGACCTCGCCTAAAAATGTCAAAGACTTTTACTATTTGTCATTGTTTGAATTACATTTTAACCTAAAATGTATCTTCTAGATAATAAAGTGAGACATACATTATATGAGAATTAAATACTAGTTACTTTAATTTTTTTGTTAATATTATCTGACTGTTTTTTTCACAAACCACCCACAAAAATAAAACTGCAATTACACACTACAACAATAGTTGAATAATAACATATTAGTAATATTTATAAAAAGCAGTTCCACTTTTCAGTTTTTATTAAAAACAGTTACCTAACCTAATCTAATATAATTACAGGAAAACTGTTTATATTCCCCAAGCCCCTATAAATACTGCTATTGCGTGATTTTTTTAAAAAAAAACACACACACTGAATAAGCACAGAAAAATTGTTTGTATTCCAGGAAAAACTCTGCATCTCCTCTGCAAAAGGTAATTTCTTATCTTTTTTTTTGTTGGTAGACAGGTAATTTCTTATCTTTCTATACTTTATTACAGAAAAACTGTTTCTATTACCGAAGCCCCTGTAAATACTGCTACTTCGAGTAAAAAAACAAACACACACACTGAAAAAGTCCATTCCAAAAAAAACCTTTATCTCCTCTGCAAAAAGATAATTTCTTATCTTTCTATTCTTTATTTTTCTATGATGTTTATTTTTCTTATCTATCACACTATACTCTATGCTGCAGAAAAGGTAATTCCCTTTCTTCTGCTTTGGTTTGCTTTTAATTTGGTTGAAATATTTTAAATATCTTTTTATAATGCAAAAAGTTTCATACTTCAAATGCTGTAGGATGAGTGACGTAACTGACGATAGCCGAAGGTCCCCGACAAGGCAGGAAATCGATGAAGCCAAACGGACGATAGAGTTGATCGACACAAGGACAAATTTAGAGGCAGCAGAAACCCGTGAAGAGGCCTTAATAAGAGAGGTCGACAGTATAAAGGCACAACTGAAGGTTACTAAACTTCAAAATGAATGTATGCGTAGACAGTTGAAGGAAAAGAAAAATAGGAACTACACGGAAGCCGACATGGACAATCAATTCATTGCTGGTGTGAATGCTCTGAGGAAGTATTACACTGAAGCCGATATTTCAATCTATGGCCATTGGACACCAGTTCTGAAAGCCATGGAACTTATGGAAGCATACAAAAACCCTTTTGAGGATGAGTCGGTGGAAGTTGAGAGCCTTTGTCCAAGGGCCGCGCGCAGCGAGAGAATAGAATAAAGATATAAAAATCTAATGATGATGGTCCAGGACTGCTGCTTTTAAATATGTTTAAAATATTTATTGCTTTAAAAATAATGGCTTTAATATTTTAGAACGTTAATGTTTATTATGTAAGTACTATCTTTAAGTGCTATTTACTACTATTTTGAAGTAATGTTGGAATAAGAAGTCTTTGCAGAATAATAGTGCAATAACAAAGCATAATAACGCTAATTATGCGAATATTACTGCAATAATGTGAGAATAATGGTAGAATAACGGTCTGCAATAAAAAGCAGTCTAAACCACCGCTTTTACACTTGACTAAATTTACACTTGAATAAAAATGAATAGTTTTAACAAAATAATCTTTGGACTAACGGTGGAATAACAACAGAATAAACTAGTCCTTTTGTGGAATAATAATACGCAATAACAATGAGAATAAACTACTTGTTATGCGGAATAATAGTGTAATAACAGAAGCATAACGGTGCAATAACAATAGAATCACAGTTGAGAAAAAAACAGCCATTGACAGTTGAATAGAAAATGCATATTCTTCGTAGAAATTGGATAGTGTTTGTAAACCTTAATTAAACTAGTGGAATAACAACAAAATAAGTGTAGACTAATAGTACAATAACAAAGCAGAGTATTTGCTTATTATGCGGAGTAATCGCAATACTGTGAGAATAATGGTAGAATAACACTGGCAAAAACGCAGTCTAAACCACTGCTTTTACACTTGACTAAATTTACACTTGAATAGAAATAGATAGTGTTTATAGAAAACAAAGGTAATAAGAAAGCTTAATTAGACTAAAATAACTGTAGACTAATTGTGCAATAACAGCACAATAAACTGCTCATTATCCTGAATAACAACAGAATAACAGTGGGATTAGAGTAAAAATGGATGGTATTTGAAAAAAGTACAAGTAATACGAAAACTCAATTAAATTAGAGTACACACTGGAATAACACTAGAGTAATACGGGAATAACAGCACAATAAACTAGTAATTATACAGAATAACAGTGCAATAACAAAGACACTAATAGTTTAACAACACGAGTTTACACTAACTTAGTCGACTTCCCTGGATACACAACATTCAAAGGTCTTTGCATTCATGACGATGCGACTCTTCACTACCAGCAGATGATTGAGGTTGCACCGGGGGCACCGGCAACTTGTTCCTTGCCGCCAAACCCAACGTCTTCGGCCTTTCAGTCTCACAAGCCGTCATTTTGTCAAGAACTACTTGCCTATGAAGATTAATATCCGCCAAGATCAGGGAAGCCGACATTTCAACACAGAAGCTTCGACGAGCAATCTTGCTGTGAAGATTGCACTCAAACACGCTTCCACCATATTCCGCCATCGTGTACAGCAAGAAACACCCCGACTCGAAATTCAGCAGATCCTTCTTTTTCCATTTAAAAGGCACATCGACGATTTTGAAATTGCGGCAATCTTCAGACTTCACAACATTATGACCCTCCATAAAAACATACATATAATTTGCCACAATCTCGGCCAATCTTCTGTAATCGGCTATTTGCTTTGAATCGTGAGTCATGTTGTCCAAAATATCAATCGATTCATTCAAAAAGTTGATGCAGAAACAAGAGTAGTGATCAATGTACAGAATCGGCACAAACACAAGGTCGGAGTTCAGACGACATCTTCCATTGCAGGAATCGAAAAACACATTCGAATGCCAATGACTTCTTAGGACCGTCAAGAGGACTTGAGGAATCAAAGTTCTCTAAGAGTGAATAAAGAGGATCCTTCAAAACAGAAAGCATAAACAACCAAAAATAGTGCACAAGTGTTAACTTTATATCAATACTTGTGAGTCAATCTGTAGGTAATAATGCAAAATAAGAAAGGAAAAAACAAAATACCATATGACGAACTCCAAAAAACATTGAGCTTGGTTCTGAGCATTCCTCAAACTCCAACGAATTCAAAAGAACCGACCAAACATCAACTACTCTTGTTGTCATCATAACAGCTGCATCTACAATGGAAACAATATCCCCCTTGTCAAAAAACACGCCTACCTCGTCGTTGTACAACACTAACATCTCCCTGCATTCACAAAAAATAACATATGATGAGAACAGTGGGATTACAGTGGTACAACAGCAGAATAACAGTTCAATAACAGTTTAATAACATTGAAATAATAGTGGTATAACAGCAGAATAACAAAACGGGATTGACAGTGGGATTACGCTGGACTAACAGCGGAATAATAGTGGTATAACAGTAGAATAACAGGTCAATAACAGCAGAATAACAAAAAGGAACTAACTAGTGGAATTAGACAACTGACTAGGTTGACAACATAACAGCATAATAACAGCAGATTAACAGCAGACTAACAGTGGGAAACAGAAAGACTAACTGAACAGGAACACCACAATCAAAGAAATGAAAATCGACACATACTCTTCTTTCAACTGAGCGTCTTCACGAAGAACAAAGTCCACCACTTGCTTCCGCACCTTCAGCATCTTAGAGAACTGTTTTTTGTTCTTCCGAAACAAATCCGACACCGCAACAAACCTATCGACCTCGGCCCGTAATCCATAGAGCAACCTTGACCCGTCGTCGCCTTACCCCTTTTACGACTACCCAAAGCCGACTTTGGACTCACGGGGCTATCCACACCCCTGCTTCCCACTTGGCTGGCGGAGGGGTCTTTCTAGAGAATTTAGTCTGTCAATGATAGTGAGGAGGAGAAGCGACGGGCTCGACAACAAAGCCGTGTGGACGTCTTAACCTTCTTACCAACAGTTTTTTCACCGCCGGAACCACGACGTTTCTTACCGCTTTGAGAAGCCCTCTTTTCCGCATCCTCAATATGCCGTCTCTCTTCAAGCACACTCAGGGTTTCCTTTCTTGTCTTGTTCAACTCCTCCAAACTTTTCAACACATCTCCCCTGGACTCGTTCATATCAGACAGCACCAACAAGGCAATGATCTCAGCGCGGTAAAGGACTCTTGAATCAGAATTACCCAAGTCACAATAAAAACGATTTACGGTAAAAGAGCATGTGCAACATCGTATATACACCGAGTCCAAATTTTCAATCACAGTAGTTTGCCGTAGGTAAAAGGGACGTTGACAATTTTATAATCTTTAACCTCCCCACCTCGGGCAACTCCTTTGTGGACCAGGAAATCAGACATCAAGTTCACCTTTTTTTAAAAAAAGGAAAAAGAAAACATAATTACTAACAATACTTAAACAAACCAGGCTAAACACCAAGAGAAAAATAAAACACAATAAATGACTTACAGCAGTTTGACAATACACCAAACGTACACACGCCTGTTGATCATAAAAAAACATCGCCTCTTGAAATACATTATCAAGATATTCAACCCTCTTCGAAATGAAATTGATGCACAAACAGCTAAAGTGCTCATGCAAAAGAATTGGGATGAAAATGGAAAATATTTGGCCAAAAAAATTGTTACTAATTATGTGAATCTTTTAAAAAAAAAACACAATGAGAATAACAAAGAGAGTAATAGTAGACTAACAGTAGAATAGTAGTAGAAAAAACACAGTACAGAAAACATACCATATCAGAAGTAAGATCACTCTCTCTCTTGTTATTATTGACAAAAACAGTAAATGACAATTTGACTTCCGCACATAAATCACTCCTGAAAGCCTTATCATCTTTCGACGGCATACAAAATCGCCGCAATGGATAATAAACAAGAAGTGGAGAAAAGAGTTGAAACGTGATCCAAACATGAAAAATAAAGTAAAAGAAAAGATAAGATATAATAACTAACCGTTGCACCCATCCCAAAGAAAAGTCGACTTGGGCTTCCTCTTATACAAGTATCATTAAGAAAGAGGGACCACCAGTCCACAACACCAAGCATTATCATTGTATATGTAACCATCGATTTCATATCCTCACGATTCAGGTAACTGTCCACACCCCAAGTGACAAGATTCTCCCTTCAAAACCGAATAAACAGGCAAAATAAGGGTCACATGAATATATTTTTGAAGAACAAAAAGCGATATAATATATTAAAGAAAGCGAAATTTTTACAATAAAAACAAGCTCTTACCCTTGCGAAATGTTATGATCATTCAAGAAGCGATGAGTCCGCAACCTCTTTCCGCTTCAATAGCATTGGGTTGAAAACATGTCCCATCGTTATCATTGATTTTGACAGGACAACTAGCTGAGGAGCCACAGGATCACAATCATAGGTGCATCCGAAATTTCGAGGCACAACAGACAACAATGTAGCTCCTCATGTGCAGAGTGCAGCAAATAACTTGTACAGATAGTAGGAGCATTCAACCCAGCAACGCCATTGTCCTCTGGGACAGCCTCACCAACAACAGTACCAGCCTCCGACACAACCTCGGAATCCTGTTTATCAGATTTATCTATCTCGACGCCACGACCTCAAGCAACAAGTCTCGCATGACAAGACATCACCACATCCGCTACCTCCTCTTCTCGATCACGAATGTTTCACTTTGCCAATTTGAGTGGAATGCTGAGTGTCATTACGCAATGGAATGTCAGCACCGGTATCCGTCACCTCCGTCTCAGGCAAACAAGCATCAGGCTTTGGAATTTGAGTTGCTTGAACCTCTACCGGTGTTTACTCAACAGTATTAGGCACGTCCTCTGGCGGATTATCAACAAGATAGTCTTCAACTTGAATGTTAACGTCCTCCACATCATTGTTAACATCCTCCACGTCAATGGTAATATCCCTAACATCAACTACTTTCTCACCGACATCAGCTGGCTCTCCGTAACGAAACTGAATGTCAGCACAGATATCCGTCGTAATAGAATCTAAACCGAGTGGTGACAATTGTGGAGTCCCCACCTTTGCACTTTGTTGAATGACATTACTATGTTCAACACCCTTCTTTTCAGCTACACCCTTCTTTTCAGATATAGTCGGATGCACATCCGACAGCCCGACACACTCCTCATAGAATTGAGAAAACAGGTTAAATGATGGGGGTTCAATGATGACATCTTCATGTCTAGCTTTTTTGGAAGCTGGTTCTTCAGGAACAGTTGATCGCGATTTATTTCTTTGCTTGCATAGCCAATACATGCTTTACCCGTTCGTCACTCACGGATAACTTGATCCGTGAAGAAAGATGGGGTGGCAACCAAATTCTCGGACCCTTCACAACCAACTTTTTCTGATTGTTTGTTTGTGCTTTCTTTATGACTCGTCGGGTTACTTGGTGGCAACTTAGCAAAGCAGTGCTTGACGATAGCCTGCTGGGTCTTCTTCATCATCTTCGACTTTATAAGTTCCACCCGTTCCAAGTATCGGCGGCATAAAATCTGAGAGTCCCTCTCATTAAGCAGTATAAGTTGATGAACATCCTGGCAAATTAAAATCCCAAAATTTTACTTAAAACAGTACAATAATAGTAGAATAACAGAGGAATAATAGTACACTAACAAACAAAATAGATAATGAGTGGATTAATAGTAGAATGACAAAGTGAAGTAATAAAATAACAAAGGAATAATAAAGACACTAACAATGTGAGAATAAATAACGGTGGAGTAATAGTAGAATAATGAGTAGAATAACGGTGGAGTAACACTTGGAATGAAAATTATAATAACGATTGAATGACAAGTAGGAAAACCGAGGAATAACGAGTGGAATAATAGTAAAATAATAGCGAGTATGACAAGTAATGCTTGAAGACAATAACGAGAATAACATTTTAGAATGATTCGTTTTAAAACAATCAAACAGTGCTTACGTCGATCCGCTGCGGATGTACTTGCTCATCCGTAAGAATATCATCGGTAGATCCAAAGACAAGACATCGACGTTGAGTACGTTGGCGAGCCAACGATGTTTGACGAGACAATGGGAAAGGAACGTCGAACGCTCCCGGTGCCGAGCACCACGGTACGCCTCACGCCGCAACCTCTCATTGAAAGACTTTAAAATCCCAATGTTTAATGAGCGGCAGCTCATTATTCACCTGATCACTGCTAAAGAAATAACGGTGGAAATAGGTGATAGCCAACAGCACTACACTACAACGAATATTTTTCTTTCCGAGAAGGGCTTCACGCACAGAAGTCAAAAAGTCTGAGAAGACAAACTGACACCAATTAAATTCCTTGATCCTAGAAACATCTTCCACAACGCTTAGAAGTCTAAGATCAAGCACATAACCCGACACAGGAGCAAGGAAACACGACATGGCAAGCAGAACAAAAGTCTTCTTAAACTCATCATTCGCAACCAGAGACTCTAGCAGGATCTCCTGAACTTTGTTAAGTGGTATCCCACTTTTGTTATTGGCGATACCATACTTCTCACGCCAAGCACGCTTCAAAGCTTCTCCATCAGCATCTGCAGAACCAGGAAACCCAGTAATAACCAAATCCACTTTCGGACCAGAATTTGGTAAACCAAACACATCGTGCACATCATCTGCAGTCAACTCGAACTTCTCCGTTTCAGATATTTCAAAATACTTCCCACTCCTAAAAGCATATACAAACTCCCAGAACATGGTATGGGAGAGGGAAGAAAGCTTCAACTCAAGTAAACCCCCGAATCCCATTTCCCTAACGGCCTCCTTCTGCTCCTCGGTGAGGGCTTCAATAACTTTGAAAAGAAAAGCAGGCCGACAGCAGCTAGTAAATGGATCGGCACTGTGCACACAAAGGGGAAAAAAATATACAATGCATTAAAACATTTAAGATAACATAAGCAAAAGCAGCAGAATAATAGCAAAATAACAGGAGAGCATCAAAAAATAACACGAAAAGTAACATATTAATAGCTAAATAACAGCAAAATAAAAGTAGAATAACAGTAGTACATACAGTGGGATATTTCCTGCAACAACTCCAGCCTGAGGTTGGTTGCTACTTACCACAATTCCCTTCTCATGCTTAACTTTGCCAGCCAACTTACTACTAGTCTTGGGTGGACTAGACGACAACTTCGCAAGTTGGGTCTCGGCCTTTCGTTTGGTTTTTTTTGTGGGTGGTTCGGTTGTACATATTTCTTGACTACGAGTACTCCTTCTTTGAGAAGCAGTGCTCTTTGATAGAGATGTGACACGGGATTTGGATGGAGACGGACCCGGAGAATTTGATGATGACGGTTGAGTAGACTTTGATGAAGCGGTGGATTTGATTCTTAACTTCATTTTCTGCTTTACTATCCAGAAAATAAAGATAAGGATCACTTTCAATGATAAATAGGTATTCAGCTAGACTTTTTTAATATTGACGCCAGAATGAGAGTACCGTAACAGCAGAATAACAGAACACTAACAATTAGTATAACAAATAACAGCAGCGAAAACACAAAAAGAACATGATGGATGTGTAAACAAAAACACGAAAGAGAATCAAAAGAAAAGCCTCTTTGAATAAAGAGTCAAAGACAGTTTTAAAATTATATACGGCCTACATAAGCCTTCATAAAAACAAAATAACGTACTAAATTACAGCCAGGGAAGGTTTCGAATTACATAAAACCCAAAATACATTCTAACCGAGGAAGAACCAAAATGTACTTCCAAAAATACAGGACATAACGTAAAAAGTCAGTCAACGTCAACAACATCGACTGACTTGTAATACAATTCGTGAGCAAGATCATAAGCAGAAGGATAATTCCTGTGTGAGTCAAAGTACTCGTGAATTAGCTTTCGATCCGTTCAGATCTGAGTCCATTAAGGATCTTGTCATAATCGTATATATCTTGGCAAGCATGCAACACCGCCTTTTCTGGCTCACTTGCAAGCATATAGCACTTGCATCGTTTAGAAACTACTGTCGAGCCCCTTGACAAAATCTTAAAACCTTAACTGTGACTTGTTGTTAGAACTTTCATATATTCGGCGTGAACACCGGGCGCACTTTTATGAAATAGGAACATTTGTGACCATTTCTTACAAACAAGAGACATATTGCTCTTGTCCAAATTAATCTCTACAAAATCGAAAACTTTTTCCATTAGGTCCTGGCTATTTAAAACTGCCGACATTGATTGATTACGACGACGAACTCGTACATTAACTTCAAAGCACTTCTCACTCTCATCTTCCAATAACCATCCCAATTTTTTTTCTTTTCAGTAGCGAACTCTCTAGCAAATAACAATGTATCTTCATTCACTATATTTATTGCCCATCCCTCACAAACTAAGTGCATTAGTGATGCTGAAACCTACAAACAAACAAAGACAAACAAACAAAACCACTAGAATAATAGCAGAATAACAGGAAAAGAATAACAGAAAATTAAACACAGGAAAAACACTACAATGACAGCAAGAGTAACGTTGCAATGACACCATAGGACCAAGATAAAAAGCGGAATAAAATAATCTTGAAAAGTGAAGACAACACGAACAAACACAAAAACCCTAGAAAAACACATTAAACAATTAAAACATGACAAATAACTTGACAACAAACTAAGCGATAGAATAACAGCGGAATAACATAAAAACTAAAGTCTGTAGAGAACAATAGTAACGTTCTCAGCACAACGCGTCACATACAACATGCGAATCACTTCAAAACTATAGAAAACTGCAGAAACGACTAAGAACATGCAAATCAGTTCAGAAAAAAATCGAAACTCAAAAATGCAGATAATATTACAATGAAAAAGCGCATAAACGCAATAACGACATTAAAGTACTCGATTAAGTAAACCTAGCGATAATTACACTGAAAAACGAATAAAAAAGCATATAAAAGCATGAAATAAAACAAAATAACAAAATAAAAGAGGAAAATGACATGAAATTACCTTCAATAGGAAGGAAGATGATGAACGGCGAAGAGAAAACGGGAGAAAAAGCGAAGGAGACGAACAGTTGAAGAAGAATAACACAATAATAATAGAAGAGAGAGGAACGCTTGCAGTTGTGATGATTATATAAACGGTTTGCAGTAATGTGGAATATTAATTAGAGAGAGAAACAGTTAGAGAGTAAATGAGGGAAAGAAGAGAGAGAGAAAAAGAAAAAAAAAAAGAGAAAATAAACTAAATAAGAATGCTTTTATATGACAACTAAGATTAATCTTGGCCACTCATCTCTAATTTAAACTAATGGCTGAGATTCACCCAACTCACAACTCACCATAAGAACCAAAAACACCAAATCCAATCTCTCTCTCTCTCTCTCTCTCTCTATATATATATATATATATATATATATATATATATATATATATATATATATATATATATATATATATATATAAATAGAAATAAGATCATATGAGTTTGGTCATTATTGGTGAGTTACCTCTCTGAATCTGGACCATTGATCTCATCTAAGATGGATGGCTAAGATTAAATCTTACCCAACCTATAAAAACCCCCTTTTCTCTCAATCTCCCCATTATTAGAAAAAAATCACTCTCTCTCCACCTTCCACATCTAAAAATTCAGAACAAAAAAAAAAAGAATACGTATAAATTATTAAATTCAATCTTCATGAAATTCTCTCAAGTTGCAGGCTACAAATCGTTCAAATTCATCATCAATTAACGAAATTTTGTCGTCTCTTTCACTTCATCCTTGTATTTCTCTTCAATTTCACTATAGGTAAGTACTAATTTTGTGTTTCTAAATCTGATTTGTGTGTTTTCATTATCGCTCTTATCTAATATCCGTTTCAGTTTCGTTAATTCGTGTATATCCGTTTGTACTTATGTCTTTGTTGTTAAATTACTTGTTCTCTCATTTTTTTTCCAATAATTTATAGAGTTTTGAGTTTGATATGAGAATTCTAAATGATTTTGTACATATTCAGGTTGGTTGTAAGGTGTTAGAGTAGTTTTTTTTAGTTCAATTGTGTTTTTGTATCTTTGATAATTTCTAGGGTTTTGTGGTTAATCTGTTAATAACAATTATTGTATTACTTTAACCGAGTTATTGTATTATTCAAACTCAGTTACTGTATTTTGTAGTTACTTCTTGTTTGCTATGTTAGAATATATTCTGTTAATAATAGTTATTGTATTGCTTTAACCGAGTTATTGTATTATTCAAACTTAGTTATTGTATTATTTTACTTAGTTGTTTCAAATAAGAGTTGTTGTAAGATGGTGTCTTCTTATATAATCTGTTTAAGTTGATTATAATAATATTACATCTCAATTATTATATTGTTTAACTTAGTTATTTCAATTTAGAGTTATTATTGTGGTCTTATATAATATGCTTGTAGTCGGTTATAATAATATGCTTTATTATTTCTGTCTTTTACTGCGTTTGTTCGTGCGTGCTCCTTCTTCGGGCTCCTTCTTCATGCTCAGTAATTCTACTTCATCTTCAATTTCGTTTAATCCTTCATCTTCTTGTTCTTTTTTTTTTCCAGTTTTTTCGTGCTCATTAATCCTCTTTCATCATCATCCTTTTTTCCATTTTTTTCGTTGAATGTCTTTAATTTCGCTGACATCTTCTTGTTCTTTGTTTGAATTTAATGATTTGTGTGTGCGTAATCTTCAATTTAGTCCGTTATGTTCATTATGTTGTTCAATTTTCTCGTGTTTGTGTTGTTAAATGACATTTTCTATCATTTTCTCATAATTTTAGGATTTTGTAATTGTTTTTTGCGCTTTTGCACCTGATTTTTGATTTTGATATTGTTCTTTTTTGGTTTCTTGGGTGATGTCGTTGTGGTTCACTAGTGAAGATGATGTGTTTTTTGTGTTTGTGGTATCTATGTTGCTAACAATGTTGTGTCTTAATGTAGTAGCGTTTTTTTGGTACATTATTATTTCTCTGAAATAACCAGTTATTGTATTGTGTTGTTTCAGTTATTTCAATGAATTAGTTGGATTATTGTATTTTATTTTTCTTAGTTGCTTCATTCTGACAAAAAATGCTTTTATTTCTCTAAACTATCCAATTATTTTATAGTGCTTTTATGGTTATTTTAATACTTATAAGTGGTTATTGTATTAAGTCGAATAGTTATTTTCAACTTATGCCTTTCTTTGTTTTCATTTCTTTCAGGGAGCTTTCAGTTTTTGCTGGTTCAACCCTCATCAATAGGTTAGACATGGTTCTCATTGGGAAGAATAGTGAAAACACCAGCAAGACAAACTTCTTGTTAATGTTTAACCTCAAAAATAAAGTATTAGACAAAGTACACAATAGTTCAATCCTGGTTATTGTAAAGTTCAATCACGGTTATTGTAAAGTTCAATCACGATTATTGTAATAATTATTATAGCTATACAATAGTTCACTCTGTTTATTGTTCAATCACGATTATTGTAATAATTTATGGCAATTATTATACGACTCTGATGTAATTACTCTATTTTTATGTTGTAAATAAGTGTTGCTTCTGTCAAATTCAGATTCCAATTCATCTTCATCCTCTCTTTTATCATCCCTCATCAATAGGCAAGACATGGTTCTCACGGAAGAAATCTTGGTGGAAGAAACGAAAAACAACAACAAGAGTTTCTACATTACAATAACTACAAATATCAAAATTTTACATTACAATAACTGAGTTTCTACATTACAATAACTGAGTTTCTACATTGTAATAACTACACATACCAGAGTTTCTACATTAAAATAACTGAGTTTTCTACATTACAATAAATGAGTTATTCAATTAAACAGGATAAAAACTAACAACAAATGACCAAGTATATACATCAATTTTTCCATTAAACGTCAATTATCCGCGTCTATCGCGATTCAACCTACAAATCACCAAAAACTAGAACATGACTTAGCAGAACACCCAAGAAGCTAAGTAAATGGATTGCAAAATTAATGGACTGTAAAATAATTAAACTGACTTTAAACAACTAACGAGTGAATAACTGAATAACATATAGAATAACTGACTTTATTCATTACAATAACCGAGTTTTTACATTACAATAACAACAAATACCATAGTTTCTACATTACAATAACTGAATTTATACATTACCATAATTGAGTTCCTACATTACAATAACTGGGTTTCCAAATTACAATAACTTAGTTTTTGCATTTGAATAACTATTAAATAACCACGTTTTTTCATTACAATAACTGAGTTTCTACAATACATCAACTACAAATACCAGAGTTTTTACATTACAATAACTGAGTTCCTACATTACAATAACCGAGTTTTTACATTAAAATAACTATACATACCAGAGAACATTATTCCCAATAAAAAAGTTATTTTATTATAGTACCGTAATTATTCTATCATACAACATCAATTATTCTATTACACGACGTCAATTATTCCATGGAGCATCAATTATCCCTGTTCAACGTCATCATTCAACCTGCAAATTACCAAAAATAATGAAAACTTATCAGAATTTGTTGTAATCAACAAATTTTCTGTTGAATTTGTTCTTTACTAATATTATTAATCATGAAATCGCAAAAAGATAGAAATCTGATGAGTGTTTGTTATTCTCATCTTGCTTTTACTGCAATTCACGAAAAATTAAACACAAAAATCAGATTTGATTTTATATATTAAGGTTTTTTCGAAATTTCATTATTAATTGGAGGAAAAATTGATCGTATCAATTTAAATAATTAGATTTGTGAATGAATTTGGTGTAGACGATTGAAATTACAAAAAAATTTGGGAAGAATTGATGAATCTGGAAGATTTTGATTGAATTTTTTGATGTTTTTTGTTTGTAAAGAGAGAGAAAGGAGAAAAAAGTAGAGATGAAGTGCGACAGATTGTTTTGTGTGAGCATGTATATTTGTTACATCAATTGTTTATATATGCGGGGGTAACTCACGAAAAGTGGCAAACTCACCGGATCTTGCCTATAGGTGGGATTCGGTGAGTCCACCTAAATATTTGAATCCATGAGTCCATAAAACAATATCACGCACTATAAAAAACAATATCACGAATTTTTTTTTTTTCGAAATAAAAAAAATTTTTTGAATTTTTTTTTTCGAATTTTGTTTTTTCAAAATTTTTTTTTCAAATTTTTTTTTTTCGAATTTTTTTTTTAACAAATTTTTTTTTCGTGTAAGTTGTGATATTGTTTAGTATAACGTGTGATATTATTTAGCATAACTTGTGATATTGTATTGCAAAACAATATCACAAATTTTTTTTTTCAAAATCTCGAATTTTTTTTAAAGATATCTTGCGTTGTTATATTTGTTAGATTTGGTCAACCATGATCAGCATTATGTTTTTTTTTTTAAGATATCTTGCGTTGTTATATTTGTTTCTTGATTTCTCTATTCAATGATAGAAAGTGCATGCCTCTGCCACACTGCTAGTCCCTTAAGCCACATGAACTCTTAAGTTCAGACTCTGAATATGAATCTGTGTTGTGCAACAAGTGAATTTTCTCTTTCTGAATATGAACCTGTGTTGATTATTTTCTCGTTCTGAATATGAATCTGTGTTGTGCAACAAGTGAATTTTTGCTGTGGATGAATGGCGCTTTATAAAATCCTGTTTTCAAAACAGTTTGTTCTTTGGCCTGAGTTAAATTCCCATGAACTCTTAAGGGGCCGTTTGGTTCAAAAGGTTGGAATGGAATGAGATACCATGAGGGGATGGAGTTAGAACCCAATACCTATTATTTATTGTTTGGTTCACTCTAAAATTGTATGGAGGGGGAATGGAGTTAGAAACCTGAGTAGGAAGGTGGCTATGGGATTCCAAGGGGTTGGGGTGGAATTAGAATCCATCAGGATTCTAACTCCATTCCAAAATGCCCCAACAAAACACTAGAATCACTCAAATTCATTCCATTCCATTCCAACACCCCCAACCAAACACCCCCTAAAGTTCAGACTGCAACTCATAGCTCCCATCAACTACTTTTATTTATTTATTCTTAAATAAAATTTATCTCTACTCTTTTTTTTTTATCCTTTCTACTTGATATAAAAGTATTTTGATTTTGGGTCTCGGATAAGCAATACACACATTTTTCCCTGATGCATGTTAGTGGACATATATAATTATTTATTCTTTTTATTTTTCAAGGGAGAAATGGCTATGACTCTTTGGTTTTGGTGTATTTATTCCCTTCGTCAGACTGAGATACAAAGCTTTGTTAAATGAGCAACGTTGTCTTCATGACACATAAATTGATCTCATTTCTTATACTTGGATAAATATTAAGGCGAGTATGCTGATTAATCTGCTTTCCATGCTGCAGGTTGACCCGGCCGTACTGCTGTAGGCACAGAAAATTTATTAATGTGCTAAATAAATAAAATAAATTAATTATTTTGAGTTAATACCAAATTTTAACTTAATTTAATTATTTTGTCCCGATTAAATGAAATATGGGTCGATGCGGATTACAGAGGAGTTATTCGGATCATTAAACTCAGAAAGAATCAAATTTGGGCCAAGGTTGCTAATAAACCCACACATGGGCCTCTGACCACCAAAGTCCAACAAGGAGATTTGAAACTCAATAAATAGAGCTCTTCTCATTCATTCAAAGGTTGGAAATTCATAATTGCAAAGGAGCTGGAGAGAACAAGGTACAAATTCCTACAAATCTTCTCTGTCAAAATCATTACAAGCAGTCAACAAGCACATCAAATCGTGCCGCCTGCGTTGAAGATTCAATCACAAGTTCAAACCTTCAAGAGAGATTCAAGTCATCGCGACCCTCTCAAGAAATCAAATTTACATCGCGCGTAGAGCAATTAAATTTGTCTACACGCGCACCCCTCACGTGTACCCCGTACACGTACCCCTTATAGCATATTAGAATCATAGGATACATTAGAGATTGTACACATACATTTGATATTTATTAATAAAATATAATTGTTTCCTTGTTTTGTATTTCAGTTATCGCAATACAAAATTTGCTGTTACAAATTTTGGTGAACCCGACGTGAAAATCTCTACCTCTCATCTCTACTGCTGTTTTATTCAAGTCTACCAAAATAAGAAGATGTCTACTAAGCAAAGCATCTCTTCCAGTCCATCCAAGAAGACCTACGCAGATATCCTGCAGGGTACCCCCATTGCTGCTACCTCCCCTGCTACGCAGTCAGTTGGCATTTCACAAGAGCAATGGCGAAGAAGGTCTTGTCAATCGCTTTTGCGATCACGCCCGCACACGTCCCAACTAGGCCGCGCAAGTTCTCTGTCGCCTCCATAGCTGCTGCTGCTACAGCGCTCCTGGCCGCCTATTCTCCTTCACGCGAAGAGACTAGAAGTGTTAAGGTTGACAAGAAGGCTTCTCCTTGCAAAACCAAAGCATCGCCAAAGAAGAAAGAAACCTCAACTCCTAACGTTGCTTCAGTCATGGTGATAAGTGGCGATACTCTTGAGGATCGAATGCAAAAAATGAATGATCTCCTTGAAAAGATGATGAAGGAGAGTGAAGAAAAGAACAAGAAAATTGATGAGCTCCAAAAAGAGGTGGTGGCACTCCGTGACAGGAAGGCCGAGAGCGAGCATGGTGACACCGATAGGGATGTTGATAGCGATAGAGAAGTTGGCGAGGATAGGGAAAAGCCAAATAATGAGATCAGCAACTTCACTGAAGAGAAGCTGCAGGAGTTAATAGCCAAGACGATCAAGTGTTAGTTGGATGATAGCTCGACAAGTAGTGGACGCTACATCAAGCCTTACACTAAGAGGATTGACGATCAAGATGCCATCGGCTATCGGCCTCCAAAATTTCAACAGTTCGACGGGAAGGGGAACCCAAAGCAACACATCGCCCATTTCTGCGAGACATGCAACAATGCTGGAACAGAAGGTGATCGTTTGGTGAAGCAGTTCGTTCGTTCGCTCAAAGGGATCGCGTTCGAATGGTACACAGATCTGGACTCGGAGTCAATTGACAGCTGGGGTCACATGGAAGATGAATTCCTCAACAGATTATACAGCACCAGACGTGTCGTCAGCATGAGCGAATTGACAAAGATAACTCAATGGCAAGATGAGCCTGTTGTCGATTACATCAACAGGTGGCGTGCGCTGAGTCTGGAATGCAAGGATCGCTTAAGTGAAGCGTCAGCAGTTGAAATGTGAGTCAACGGGATGAAATGGGACATTCTTTACATCCTGAAAGGGATCATGCCAAAGAGCTTCCAAGACCTGGCTACCCGCGCCCATGACATGGAGATCACAATCAAAGAACATGGTAGTGCTCGACCAAGTTTTTCTAAGGTGCCAAGTGAAAAGAAGGAGTTCAAGAAAACTGATAAGAACTCCAAATCGTCGACAAAGGAAACAATGGTCGTCGAAACCAGCAGTGCACCTGTGAAAATATCGTCAAAGCCTAAGTATGAAAAGAAGAAAGAGTCATTCTCTTACAACTACCAACGAGACAAGCCTACATTGAAAGAGTTGCAGGCTAAGAAATACCCATTCCCAGATTCTGACTTGTCTGGAATGCTTGATGATCTCTTAGAAAAGAAGGTTATACAATTGCCAGAGTCCAAGCGCCCTGAGCAAGCAAACAAGACAAACGATCCCAATTACTGTCGTTATCACAGGCTGGTGAGTCATCCTATTGAAAAGTGTATAACACTCAAGGAGAAGATCATGCAGCTCTCCAAGGAAGGGAAGATCATTCTTGACTTGGATGACACAGTAGCTACAAATCAAACTACTGTAGTCTTGGAGCAACCTGACGAGCCAATTATACGACAAGGACAATGTGTGTATATGTTGCAGTTCAGAAGTTTTGAGCCTGTGGCATTACAGATCCAAGGGTCATTGTCGTCGCTACCTCCAATGTCATTGGAAGAAAAACTACCTCCTCAGAATAAGAATGAGGAAAAGAAGCATGAAGATGACGATGAAGGTTGGACTTTGGTTACGCGCAAGAAGTCAAAGAAACAAACAAGACAGATAGCGCAACCTGTTCACCGTCGAAGAAAACAATCAAAGAAGACTAAACCTCGCAAGACGAAGGGAAAGAAAAAGCCCAAAACAGTGATCAAACCACATGCCTTGCCTATCGATGTACTTGAGCAAGAACCACCGAGTCCCGTCACCTTAAAAGAATTCTTCCCACAAGACTTCTTAAACAAGGTTACCGTGTGCACCGTCTCAGCTACGGAAGGTGGTGATGATAAAAAGAAGATAGAGGAAGGAGGCCCAGATGATGCGGTATTGGCACAACGATTGCATTACGAAAAGGAGAGCGAAATAGTGGTCGCTCTTGACGCCCTTCCTACAAACATGGGATGGAAGCAAATCTTTCATCTACCTAAAGAGAAGCGTCAGCTGATAATTCAAGGATTTGAGAAGCCCGAGTTGTATGCGGGCAAGATGAAAGAAAAAATTGAGCCTCTTGAGCAATCAACTGGATGTGTCTCATGCAATGCAGCCTTGATTTTTTCAGATGAGGATTTACTTCTTGGATCCAAGCCTCACAACAGGCCACTTTATGTGTCTGGGTACATCCGGGGGCAAAAGGTCAAGCGCATTTTAATAGATGGAGGCTCAGGAGTCAATCTCATGCCAAAAGCTACCATGAACTAATTAGGGATCACGATGGATGAACTCTCCGTTAGTCGAACAATGATTCATGGTTTCAACTTGAATGGGGAGCGTGCGGTTGGCATGATCCGTATGAACCTTACCATGGGTGATCTTTCTTCCGACACATTGTTCCATGTCATGGATGGCAAGACATTGTTCAAACTATTGCTGGGACGACCTTGGAAGCACGAGAATGGAGTTGTCGCCTCAACCCTCCATCAATGCTTGAAATATTATCGTGGTGGCGAAAGGAAAATAGACGGAGATGCCAAACCATTCTCTAAGGTCGACTCTTTCTTTCGATGCAAAATTCTTTGAAGAGAATGGTACTTCCAAAGTGAGTTCATGCCAACCACCATCTCTTCAACGGGAAAAGGAGGTAAGCGGGAAAGGAACATCATCAAAGAAGATGAAGCTGCAAGTCCTGCTAAAGAAAATGATGTTAAGAAAGATGTAGACAAGGTCAACAAAAACAGCTACTCTGTTGCGTCACCTAAGAAGCAAGAGACGCCGAGAAAACTACACCACCAAGACTACGCTACATCCCGAAGTCTCGCCGCAAAGATGGGGAGAGTCCTTTTGCAGAGTGTCTAACACCAAAGATAGAGCCTAAGGATAAAAAGTCAAGTATGGTGTTCAAGCAGGAATGGGTAGCCAAAGTCGTTACACCTCTACCAAGTTCATCTCAAACGAAGATTGTGAGACCTCCTCCGAATGGTTTCGTCTGTTCATCCAGTCAATCATCAAATGAAGAAAACAAGGGGATATTTGATTCCAATGCTTACAAGCTACTGGCAAAGGCTGGATATGACTTTACAAATCCGACTCCTCTTGGCAAAGTTATAAAAGTTGAGCCGTACGGTCTTAACAAAGCGCAATATGAAGTATTCAAGCAAGATGGGAGCTTCATGGTGACCAGGGCCGGGCTCGGATATGAGTCTCCTGCGCCTGTGAAGATTGGTGCTCGTAGAAAAGGGGCTCTTTGCATCTTCTCAAAGACATTCTGATAGAGAAGAGGTCAAAGAAAATGAAGAAGGAGAGGAAAAGATGCATCCATTTTCAGTCTTCGATCGAATAAGTCCACCTGCAGAGAAGTGTCGTCCTTCTATATTTACAAGGTTAGGGAGACCAAATGCTTCAACCAAACACATTTCTGTCTTTGCTAGGCTTGGCAATCAAGGAGAAAGTAAGGTCAAAGTGTCAACACCTTCGTTGCGCATAAACAAGGGGGCGCAATACATGAACGCTTGGGTGGTCCATCAAAAACAGTCTTCAGTCGATTAGGGGCTCTCAAGAGGAATAGTGGTGAGGGTCGTCCTCTCTCAACTTTTGCAACACAAAATGAAGAAGAAGTAAGAGTAAGCGATGATTTGAGAAGCGCAATACCATCTCGCATGAAGCGATGCAAGTAGTGGATATCATCCAGCATGAGCCACTCAAAGCAAGGAGGCGCGTACTAGTTCTCATAGGACAGTAAAAAAATGTTGAGCCTATTCCTTCCTCTTCACGTCCCTCTGATGTAAAGAAGCCAAAAGATTTAGAAGTTACAACGTCGTCATATCATATCACAGTAGAAGAGATACCTGACGAGAATGAAGAAGTTGAGGCCGATGAGGCCCCTGAAACACTTGAAGACGGGGGGCAATCGACTGTGGATGAACTCAAGGAACTCAATTTGGGAATTACTGAAGATCCTCGCCCCATTTATGTCAGTGCTTTGCTGACTAAGGAAGAAGAAGAGGAGTACTACAAGTTGTTGGTCGAGTACAAAGATGTCTTCGCTTGGAGCTATAAAGAGATGTCTGGACTAAGCCCAAAAATTGCAGTTCATCGTCTAGCAATCAAGAAAGGCACCAGTCCCAAAAAGTAACCTCAACGTCGTTTCAGGCCGGAGCTTGTACCTGAAATTGAAAGGGAAGTCAATAAACTCATTGAAGCAGGTTTCATTCGAGAAGTCAAATATTCTACCTGGATAGCAAACATAGTCACAGTCAGAAAGAAGAATGGACAACTACGCATATGTGTCGACTTCAGAGACCTTAATGATGCAATGCCGAAGGATGACTTCCCTTTGCCAGTTACAGAGTTGATGATTGACGCAACCACTGGTCATGAAGCCCTCTCATTCATGGATTGTACTGCTGGTTACAATCAAATACATATGGCACCCGAAGACCAAGAAGCAAAGGAGGTTTCGAACCCCAAAAGAGATCTTCTGCTACACAGTCATGCCATTTGGATTGAAGAATGCTGGCGCTACGTACCAACGCGCAATGCAAAAGATCTTTGATGACATGCTGCATAAAACAATAGAGTGTTATGTTGATGACGTGGTTGTCAAATCAAAGAAAAGAGAAGACCATATCAAAGACCTTCGAACCATCTTTGAAAGACTTAAAAAATGTCAACTCAAGATGAATCCACTCAAGTGCGCATTTGGAGTCACATCTGGGAAGTTCTTAGGTTTTGTGGTCAGGCATAGAGGCATTGAAATTGACCAAACAAAAATCAAAGCTATCAACGAGATGCCGGAACCAAAGACATTGAAAGAGGTGCGCGGATTGCAAGGACGTTTGGCATACATCCGAAGGTTCATCTCTAACTTAGCCGGGCGTTGCCAGCCGTTTAGCCATCTCATGAAAAAGGATGCTCCATTTCAATGGGATGAAAAATGCAAAAATGCTTTTGATAGCATCAATAAGTACTTGGCCAGCGCGCCAGTGCTGGGGGCACCAATTCCAGAAAGGCCACTTGTCCTCTACATTGCAGCACAAGAACGCTCACTTGGGGCAATGTGTGCTCAAGAAATTGAAGACCGCAAGGAGAGAGCAATCTACTACTTGAGTCGTACCTTGGTTGGAGCTGAGTTGAATTACGCGCCCATAGAGAAGATATGTCTTGCTTTGGTGTTCGCCATCCAGAAGTTGAGGCACTACATGCAGGCACATACCATACATGTGGTCTCAAAAGCTGATCCAATCAAGTACATACTCTCAAGACCAGTCTTGTGTGGAAGACTTGCGAAATGGGCAATCTTGCTTAAGCAGTATGACTTGGTGTTCGTGCCTCAAAAGGCTGTGAAAGGTCAAGCTATCGCCGACTTCTTTGCTGATCATCCAGTGCCAGCAGAGCGGGAAATTTCAGATGACCTCCCAGGAGAAGAAATTTTCTACGTGGACGTTCTGCCTCCATGGCAGATGTACTTTGATGGTGCTGCAAGGCAAGATGGAGCTGGAGCTGGAGTTGTGTTTGTAACTCCACAAAATCATCTCATGCCATATGCCTTTACACTTACTCAGTTGTGCACGAACAATATGGCAGAATACCAAGCTCTTATACTCGGCCTTCAAATGGCGATTGAAATAGGCGTCAGGGATATGGACATCTACGGAGACTCAGAGTTAGTGGTCAACCAAGTCCTTGGTGAATATGAAGTGAAAAAGGAAGACTTGATTCCCTACCATCAACGGGCATTACAATCTTGAATCAACTTGACGACATCCATGTTGGTCATGTGCCAAGGAGTGCCAATAAGTTGGCTGACGCGCTTGCTAATCTTGCAGCCACTTTGGCACTGGGGGTAGAAGAGTCTATGAAAGTCCCAGTCTGCAATCGTTGGGTAGTATCATCGCTTGAAAGAGAAGAAAATGTAGACACAACCAACATGATATGCGTCTACACAGTTGATGAAGATGACTGGCGTCAACCTATCATGGATTTTTTGGACCACCAAAAACTACCCGATGATCCTAGACACAAGGTAGAAATACGTCGACGTGCTCCAAAGTTCATTCACTATAAAGGGACACTCTACAGACGTTCTTTCTCAGGCCAATGGTTGAGGTGTCTAAGCAAGGACGGCTATCAAGCAATGCATGAAGCTCATTCGGCATTTGTGGTGCTCATCAATCTGGGCCTAAACTTCATGATCGTGTAAAGAGAATGGGGTATTACTGGCCAACCATGGTGCAAGATTGTATGGACTTTGCGAAAAAATGTGAACCCTGTCAGTTCTACGCAAACTTCATACACCAACCGCCGGAGCCGTTGCATCTTACTGTGTCTTCATGGCCCTTTGAAGCTTGGGGACTTGATGTTGTGGGACCTCTTACTCCAAAGGCCTCAAATGGACACGAGTATATCCTCGCTGCCACTGACTACTTCTCAAAATGGGCGGAAGCCATCACGCTACGGGAAGTGAAGAAAGAAAATGTTGTGGACTTCATTAGAACCCAAATCATCTCTGAGATATGGTGTACCTCAACGTATCAACCGACAATGGGAAACAATTTTTCAACCATCCGATGACAAGTCCGGGAGAAAAATTCAAGTTCAAACAATACAAGTCATCCATGTACAATGCCTCTGCAGAAATGGTTTGGTGAAGCCTTTAATAAAACTCTTTGCAACTTGTTGAGAAAAGTAGTAGCAAAGTCAAAGCGAGATTGGCATGAAAGAATTGGTGAGGTGTTGTGGGCATATCGTACCACATACAAAACACCTACTCAGGCAACCCCGTACGCGTTGGTGTATGGAGTGGAGGCCGTGTTGCCTTTGGAGTTGCAGATCCCTTCCTTACGCATTGCTATTCAGGAGGGACTCACAGATGATGAGAATGACAAATTGCGATTAGAAGAGTTGGAAGCTCTCGATGAAAAGAGATTAGAGGCTCAACAAAAGCTCCAGTGCTATCAAGCAAGGTTGTCACGCGCATTCAACAAAAAGGTGCGCCCTCGTTCTTTCCAAGTAGGAGACCTCGTCCTTGCAAAGATCGAAGACCAATCATCACCTCTCACAAGCCAGTTGGCAAGTTCACCTCTAAGTGGGATGGTCCATACGTGGTACAGGAGGTCTATACAAATGGTGCTTACAAAATCGTGGATGAAGACGGCGTTCGAGTAGGCCCAATAAATGGGAAGTTTTTGAAGCGTTACTATTCTTAAATCCCAACAGTGAAGGCTCCTAAGCAAGAGCGTAAACTGCAAGTCCAAGCTCCTAAGCAAGAGGTTAAACTGTTTCAAAAAAAAAATACTATATATATATATATATATATATATATATATATATATATATATATATATATATATATATATATATATATATATATATATATATATATATATATATATATATATATATATATATATATATATATATATATATATATATATATATATATATATATATATATATACTCCTTTCTTCCTTTATGAACTACGTCGGCTTGATCTTGTGAAATACACTTTGTGCTTCACAGGTATGTAGGCAACTTGGGTAAACATGTAGCTCAAGTGCAGCCACACCTCCAAACAAAAAAAATCCGCCTTTTGAACTACGTTGGCTTGATCTTGCAAGTTGTCATCTTGGTAGCTTTGCAAGTACGTAGACAGTTTGAGCAAACACTTTGTTCAAGTGCAGCCACACCAAAAAAAATTACATCAAAATAATTACTCCTGGCCCGCAAGAGTTTAAACTGTGAACGGCTAAATAAACAGTATTGTAAATATTTGTTTGTATAAATAAATATAATGAAATGTAACACGCTGAAAGGGTGTTATTGCGCAGAAAAACGATTAAGACAAACAAACATCTTAGAAGCTTTGGTCCATTAGGCTACAAAAAAAAAATGGATGAAATCTAGATAATCTAAAAAAAAAATCTAAGTGTCTATGGATCAACATCCAGAGAAGCCCGCATCTCTTCCAATTCAACTCTCCGCTCTTGAAGTAAGGCTTCCTCTTCAGGACTCAAAACAGGGATATCGTCAAACTCGGTTAATTCTCTCTCCAACTTCTGAAGATCATCTTGCAATGAGATTAAGGATATATCCTCAGCTTCTAAATTGCTTCGCAATGCCTTTTCCTTCTCTCGTGCTTGCTTGAGTTTAGCTTCAAGATCGTTTATTTGTTCCAGAGTAGCAGAAAGTTCCACATCTTGCTCTTTATGCTTTTCTTGCGCCTTATCATGAAGAGATTTGGTATCCTCAATCTTTTGATGCCACTCCACCCTTTTGTCCTCTAGCAATATAGGATGATGACACTTTGCTGCCTGCTTCTCGAGTGCAAGGTAAGCATGGACCGCACCCACATAAGAATCCACTCGTGCCTGTAGTGAAGAACAGTCACCTTTGAGTTGTCGGATGCTCTCATAACACACGTTAGCCTTCATTGCCACTTCCCCTACATTAGAGAAGCTTGCATTTTTTAATTCTCCCAAGACCTGCAAGCGGATCGCGTCTAGTGCTCTGTCAAAAATCCCCTTAAGTGAAGGAGGTGGACGAAATGAGGCTTTGGAGCACGTAGGGAGCGTGGTAGGTTTAAATGGTATTGTTAGAGGCTTAAACGTCTGCCTTCGATCGTCAGATTTGCAAGGAGGAGACATATGAGTTGAAGCTGGACTATCCACGGCAGTTTGACTACCATTGGCAAACGAACTGTCAGTCTGGCTCCCCTGAGATCTTTGGACGGGAGAAGAGTCTCCTACGGGTATTGATTTATTAAGAATCATAAGCCCTTTCCCTTTTCCAGGCTTCATCTTTGGTGGACGATGCGGAAGACGATATTCCGGAGCAAGGGAGACTGTCTCCAAGGCACATTCACCTTCCTGAAAAAAAAAATGATCAAGTAGGAAAATAAATAAATAAACAACGATAGTCATATAAGAAAAGAAGCTAACCAGTGTTTGCGAAGGCATTCTTGATGCACTCGACACCCCTCAAAAACTGGACATCTAGTCCGACATCATCCGCATCCAAGATAGACACTTTTCTCTTGCCACGACGATCATGTTTAGGGTCAATCTCGGAAGCCGAATCATTTGTGGTGGTTGTCCTCAATATGGCCTTTCGCTTTAGGGACAACAACTTTGGATTTCAGGGGCATTGCTTGCTCTCGAGGCTGATTTCTAGTATCCCCATGATGATCACGCTTCTTAGTCTTGTGGTCACTTCCGGTACTATGCAAAAGAATGTCAACATTCTTTCTTAGATCCTCCGGATAGAGTTCCTTCCACCATTTAGTAAAACCAGGGGTGACATTCTCATCCCATCTAAACGAAGGACTGGGAAGGTAAACGCGAGACATGCTACCTGTAAACAAAAACACTTGCCAATATTTCAGTGCCTCGAAGCATGTGACGTCGGTTTGTCCGAACCACGATTCAATACGGAATGTCTTGACAAAAGCCAAATTGTCTACTAAACCGATGGGGATTATAAGGTTCAAGGTGAAACCCATTACTCAGACGCAAACACAAATAGGAGGAACGAAGGGATGCAAGATAGTCGAGCCCCAGGGCATCAAGGTCACCATTGTCTAACAAGACATCTACTTTGTGTTTATTTAACATAAAACGCTTTACATCAAATTTTCTTCCCTCATGCATGAGTTTTCGAGCTTCTTCGGATTTTCCATTCCTCGCCCCAACGGGACCTGAATACATAGTCATATGGGGACCTGTCGGTGATGGATTTATCGCATGATAAGTGTCAAAGTAATTTGCAATCCACCCGTATAAGTAATGTGCTTGGGAAGAATGACTGGAGTATCCGGGGTTCATAGACGTGGCTAACCCATTCAAACCTTTGTAAATGCTAGCTAATACAGGAATCGCCAGACTAAAAACTCGACCTTCTGCCATCATACTTGCAATCTCGAAGGTAGCTGGTCTAATTAATCTGTCGCTATCTTCCGGCAAAACAAATACGCAAAGCCAGCATGATAAATGCGCGGCTAAATAAATCTTTGCCCGTCAGGAATCATTGCAACCAAGCTTTTCAAATAAGGAGTGTTCTTCCTCTGTCCATTCATCAGATGTTCGGGGCTCAATCTCACCACTTGGACTCTGGGTTGAAGCTGGAGGATTTTTGGTGGTCCTTCGCGCTTTAACAGGAGGCGGATGTACAACCTGTCTTTTGCACCAAAAGTCAATCCATTGCTGAGCAGAAACTTCACCCTTGTCCTTTGATTCCTTCGCACGGTAGTGAAACGCAGTAAACAAGAAAGTGCACGTAGTAGGGACAGTCAAATTATTTTCTTCAGTCGTTGACTTTAGGATGCTAAGTTGAGGCACCATTTCATCATAAATATCTCCCACAACAGGGAGACCTCCAAGTTTCTTTAGATCCCACAGGGAGATAGAAAATTTGCCTTCTACAGTATGAAAAGTATTAGTACCAGGACACCATCCTTCGAAGAAGGCACGCATGATATGTAAGTCCTTATCATAAGAATATAAGGAAGCATAGACCGCTTGACGGATAGAAGCAGTCGAAAGGATGTCACTAAAGCGAGCAAGTACATCTTCAGTCCACTCCCAATATTTTGGCATGTAGATCGATTCCCGTAAATTTTCAGGTTGAAGGATCCCCATCTAACTTTTTCCGAGATGATTCTGCGCCCAAGTAACTCATAAGTATAATTTGTACCAGGCTTCACTTTAAGGTTATTTTTTAAAAGGTAGCGTGAACAAGCGTCTGGTTCTCGAGTGTCAAGCTTCATGGACATTTCATTTAGCAAAGAATCCCTTGTTAGACTGGCTGCTCCACCTTCTAGAATACGAAGCGATTTGCTTGTGAGAAAGTAAGTTCCAGATGCAGCATCTTGATCCTTGCGGTCAACTACAGAAAGATATATGTCGCTCCCCTTGCGAAATTCCTTCAGGTACACCATTGCAACCCTGCAAAAAGGACAAATACAAGTGAATATAAAGAATATGTGGGGATCTTTTACAAGTCAGAGAGGCATCGAGTCAAGAAGTATATTCATCCGGCATATTTCATGGTAATGAAATAATGGTCTTCATAAAGAGGTTCGTTGTACAAGTCTTCGAAACTGTGTCGCGATGACCCGAATGGGTTCACCCTAACACAACTTGTCGCGATGACCCAAATATGGGTTCACCCTGACAAGCAATAAGTCTTCAAAATTGTGTCGCGATGACCCGAATGGGTTCACCCTGACACAACTTGTCGCGATGACCCAAAATGGGTTCACCCTAACAAGCAATAAGTCTTCAAAAGTGTGTCGCGATGACCCAAAATGGGTTCACCCTGATAGCTCGACTGGAGGCTGAAATATTGTCTGAGTAATAAATCTTCCGCGGTGGATAAATAAAATTGCAGTGCATGGAAATACTGATAAATTGAAGCTGCTTGGCCAAAAGAAAGACAGAACGTAATCCCTGCGCGTCATCAAGAAAACATACAAACAAGAGAAGAGGGGCAAAATATGTGCATTCATTCGGTTATGGATACAAACTTCCCAAAAAAAAATAAAAAATAAAAAAAATGAATGTATTACCGTGATATGGAATACAAAGCTTGAAAAAGAAAGTTATATTCGTACTTCGCCCAAACTTGGACCTGCGATATATATTGATAAAACAAGATATCAGTCCAGTATATTGGTACGTAGCAAGAAGACGAAAAACACAAAAAAAAAATGTAATAAAAAAAAACGTAACAACAAAAAAACAGTAACCAGCAAATCAAAGAATGGTAGTCTACTTTGCACGAATACCCGCTCTCATCAACTATCTCTTCTAAATCCCAATTAGCTACAGCTTTCAAGCATCTCTAAGGCCACCATCTTATATTGAGGTTCGTTTTTATTTACACCAGCAACGCAGAGTCGCTAGACTCGATATTCCGCGGTTTCTCGGTAAATTTAAGCCAAACACAGATGAGTTGGAGTATTGGTCTATGCTAAACTCGGGAATGGAATTTGGGTTTGAAACATTCGTGTAAATGTCTATTTAGTTAAAGCTTGACCATCAATTTGATTCAAATAAAGGGTGATTGTTTCAGACGGTCTTTGCTGAGGTCGTTGGGGGATCAAACGATAACGAAAATCCGAGCTATTCGATATTTCGGAATCGTGGGACTGCAAATTTTGTGAATATGGGAAGCTTTAGGATCAAAGATCATTCTCCATGATGTAAAATCGGTCGACAACAGGGGCTGTCCACGCACTCTTTTTTTTCACGAAAACAGGGGACGAAGTGTGAATCGCTCTTGTTCAAACTCGAACTTTACGGGTCAGTTATCTAAAGCAAGGTGTGTGTTTAATTGATCATTATGGCGATCTTCATCCCATCAAAAAGTAACATACAGAAATTCAAGCCTGAAGTTGAATTCTACTGCTAAAACTGCTAAACAAGTTTAGGGTTTCGGCCTTTCGGGTAAACAAGAAAGATGGCTTACTTGGAGTTTGTTATGCCGAAAACAACAAATCAATTTCGAAATTTTCCGACAAAGGTTGGGTAATTTGGCTAGAAATTGATTACGGGTTCCATGCTAAAACTCTTGGTCTCAGTTGATAGCGAGAAGCGAATTATGATTGATGAAATAGAGTATAAACCGAAAGGGAAAAGCAGAGTTTCATGGCAAATAAGTCGGGAAGCGAGTCAAATTTACACAGGAAGCTTGGGCGAAATTGGGGTTTATGTGAGTCGAAACTCAACCAGCAGTACAATTCAAATTTTGAACGAGTAATTTGACAAGGAAGTAGAAAAACAATTAAAACTTACCCGAATTAGTCGGACCCGTCGCACAATGAAGACGAACGCGAGAAATCGAAGTGAAGCGATGTTCGGTAACGATGACTCTCTGTTATTCGTCAATATGAACGTCTGTTGGTACACGTTAAAAAAAAAAAAAGGGTCAATATGTTGTGTGCTTGAAAGACACAGACAAAAAAAAGAGGCAAGCAAGAATTTGCAGGGATAAAAGAATACCGTCAAGAAGAATTGTGATGGTGATGAATGCATGGCTTCATGGACAGATGTGGGTAGTATTTATATATAGATTGTAAGTGTCCTTAAACCCTACGGAAGTATACGGAATTTGTAAAGGCAACACTTTCCTAAAGTTTAACATGTTGTACTTTTGGGAAATTTAGACAATATGGAAACCGTACAAAAAAAATTAATTAAGAATTTTGGTCAAAGGGGCATTATCCATCATCCTTACGATAAGTTGGTGCACTGATGACTTTCAAGTCGACAAGTAAAAAAAAAAAATGCGTTATCCGCCAAGTCTAAAAAAAAATGACAGGATGACGTCAAGAAAGAATCCAGAAGCTACTACCCTTATGACGAGTTTAGGTATGCTACGACTTCCAAGTCAAATACAAATTCACCCGCCAAGTTAGATAATGACAGGGTGACATTACAAAAAAGTCGCTCGTCATCGACTTCCAAGTCAAAGCAAAATGTATCGAGACCTCGCCACGTCAAGACACCAAAAAAGGCGCACGTGACAAGATCCCGAGGGGGCAATTTGTAGGCACAGAAAATTTATTAATGTGCTAAATAAATAAAATAAATTAATTATTTTGAGTTAATACCAAATTTTAACTTAATTTAATTATTTTGTCCCGATTAAATGAAATATGGGTCGATGCGGATTACAGAGGAGTTATTCGGATCATTAAACTCAGAAAGAATCAAATTTGGGCCAAGGTTGCTAATAAACCCACAAATGGGCCTGTGACCACCAAAGTCCAACAAGGAGATTTGAAACTCTATAAATAGAGCTCTTCTCATTCATTCAAAGGGTTGAAAATTCATAATTGCAAAGGAGCTGGAGAGAACAAGGTACAAATTCCTACAAATCTTCTCTGTCAAAATCATTGCAAGCAGTCAACAAGCACATCAAATCGTGCCGCCTGCGTTAAAGATTCAATCACAAGTTCAAACCTTCAAGAGAGATTCAAGTCATCGCGACCCTCTCAAGAAATCAAATTTACATCGCGCGTAGAGCAATTAAATTTGTCTACACGCAAGCACCCTCACGTGTACCCCGTACACGTACCCTTACAAAGATATTAGAATCAAGGGATACATTAGAGATTGTACACATACTTTTGATATTTATTAATAAAATATAATTGTTTCCTTATTTTGTATTTCAGTTATCGCAATACAAAATTTGCTGTTACAACTGCAATTTCAAAAACAGAAGCTTATCTCAGAAGCTAAAAGCCAGAAATTGGAATATGCCCTCGAAAATAAGTTGTCTCTAAGGAAAAAGAAGCAGCATATGACAGATTCCTGACCAAAGCTAGTGAATCCTGTTAAAAGGTTTGATTATACTTTTTTTTATTGACATTTTATTTATATATGTTTTAGAGCATACTTGTGGTTTCATTTATTTATTTTTGTTACAATGTAGAAGCATTAATGATTTCAATTTTTTTTTTCTCTCTTTCATTCCATTTTTTTTTATATATACATATAGCATGTTCATGACTTGGAAGCTCGATATGCCCACGTCAAAGATCTGGTAAAGAGTGTCAAAAAGTTTGATCCAATTTTTTTTGAGTTCATGAGTCCATAAAACAATATCACGCACTATGAAAAATAATATAACGATTTTTTTTTTCAAAAAAATTTGATTTTTTCCAAAAAAAAAATTTTCGAAATTTTTTTAAACATTTTTTTTCTTGTAGGCTGTGATATTGTTTAGTATAACTTGTGATATTGTTTAGCATAACTTGTGATATTGTATTGCAAAACAATATCACGAATTTTTTTTTTTTTCAAAATCTCGAAAATATTTTTAACAGATTTTTTTTTTCGTGAAACCTGTGATATTGTTTTGTATAACGTGTGATATTGTTTAGCATAACATGTGATATTGTATTACAAAACAATATCACGATTTTTTTTTTCAATTTTTTTTTTGAAAAAGTTTTTTTTTTCGAGCTGTGATATTGTTTAGTATAACGTGTGATACTGTAAGCTGTGATATTATTTAATATAACGTGTGTTATTATATCATGGACTCACGGACTCAAAAAGATATGGTGCACTCATGTGATCCTAATTATATACTTCCTCCATTCTCCTTTGATGTTCCCATTTTCCTTTTTGGTCCATTTCATTATGATGTTCCCATTTGCTTTATTTCCTTTTTTGGGCCTAAAAAATTACCAAATGGTCCTTATGCCCATTACATATTTACACTAAATACCCTAGATTAGCCCATCTAATATTTACTTACACACTAACCTATTTATCTTAATGACTCCCTCCATTTTTTTTTTCCCACCAAAATTTCTGACCAATACCCTCATAACTCCTCCACTTCTCTCCATTAACTACTCCATCTCCCCTTTTCTAGATTATTCCACTAAAAACCCTAAGCATTGTTTCTCTCTTCCGCCGTTTGCTTTCTCCTCCTTCTCTCTACACTCTCTAGATCTCACCTTTCATCTCCTTCATTAACTGCCTCTCATCCTATAATCTTCATTTTTCATCATAAAATCCATCATAAAAATCAATATTTCTTCGATCATTGTTGCGATTATGTCAAATAATCCATCAAAACACCAACCACTTTCTCCCTCTTACCATGAATCTCTTGATCATCTTTTATTTATACCCGGTGTTGGGCATGTTGCACCTGATACCTACTCCGGTTATGGTTCACTTCTTGACTACGATGTTGACGATAATACCGAGGCTATACGCGTTTTGTCTTTGAGTCAAACACCATCGTTCGATTCTCGTTATTGTGATGTTGATGAAGGTATTCATGTTGATGAAGGTAGATCCGGGTCTTTGTCACCGCGTACTAAAAGGTTCAACGCTTTTTGTTCGAGATCCATAGAACGGGAGGAGAAAAAAAAAAGAGGTGAAAATAAAGGTAACATCTCAAACTCGTCTTTTAAATTTGTGTTGTTGTTTGTGCTTGTAAAATTCAGGATTTAATTTGTAAAATAAAGGTACTTGTAAAATCGATATCTGATGATTTTGTGATTTTATTTTGAAGGTAAAGTTGATTTTGTCCCAAAGGAAGCCGTCGATGATGTTGATTTGTCACCAACATCAAAAAAATTCAAGAAATTTTGTGATAAATACTTGGGGAAAAACAAATCGTGCTTAAAGAGGTTTATCTCTTAAACTCTTTTTTTTAACTGATGTCCATTTACGGTTTTTGTTGGGAATTCGGTTCTGGCTGTGTTATGGAGTTTGTTGGGTTTTTGGTTATCTGTTGGTGATGCTGGATTTTCTGATGCAGGATATTCTGTCTATTTTGGTTATTGTTACTTCTAAATTTCTATGAAGCATCCCATTTTCCTACTGTGTGCCCTCGTTACTGCAGTATATGTGGGATGTGTCCTGGATGTGTTCTGGCTGTGTTATGGAGTTTGTTGGGTTTTTGGTTATCTGTTGGTGATGCTGGATTTTCTTATGCAGGATATTCTGTCTGTTTTGGTTATTGTTACTCCTAATTCTCTATGATGTTCCCATTTTCCTACTTTGTGCCCAGCTTTTCTGCATTTGGCTTTAAACATGACATTTGTGTATGTGTTGTTTAACTTTTAAGGTTACTGTCCTATATTTGCTGCCACCAAGGGGAATTTCATGTTGAGATACTCTCTAATTTAGTTGAGTTTCCATGTTTTATTTCCTCCTGATGAGGCACTTATATGTAGTCATGTTACTCCATGAGGCACAATTGCTTGCTGAGGGTAACCTTCTTTGTCATCACTAAACTACAAATGTCATGCTTTACTTGCCTTTGCTGCTGTCATATTTAACCTCAGTGAAGGTCTTTACTTGACTGAGAGGTTAAATATTGTTGTTGCCTTACTTGTAAGGACAATACACATATACTCCTAAACAGAGTGCTCCATGTATCCCATGTTGAAGTGCCCTTGTTCATAGGTGTATATGGTTATTGATCCATATTTGATGCCACCAAGAGTCTTATCATGTTGAGACACTCTTTTTGCATTTTCTGAGTTTCCATGTATTCTCTTGATGAGGCACCTATATGTGATCAAGTTACTCAATGAGGAAAATGTGTTTGCTGAGAGTAACCTTCTTGCATTCATTTACATTCTGATGTTTGATTTATAAGCATTTAGTTTTGCATTTGCTGCTGTGATGCTGAGAGTAAAGTCCAATGAAATTTTTTTCCATTTCCATTTTCCATTGCATACATTGCATACATACTTCACAACACAAAATGGAGTCTTACAAAATGGAGTCTTACAAATTTCTTGAACTAAATAAAATAAAACAACCTTCACTTTGTGATGTTTGATTTTGGCAAACTATCATGTCAAAATCAGCCTTGATGATAGTTTGTCAAACAAACAACCTTCTTAGTTGTTCAAAAGGGGACTTGGATACCTAGGTCTAACATGAGTTGTTCCAATTCACCAATCATACCACATGTAATTAGGAATTGAATGCATTCCTTCACTAAATCTTCATTTACTTGCAAATCTCTTGGAAGTGTCCCTTGCCTCCTTTGTGCAGCTTTTGCCAAGTGTGGTAGTGGGTAGTTATTGTGCCCCCTTTTTTGCATTATTTCAACCATACAAGCTTGCAAGCTTAGCCAAACATTATCTAAAGTTTCAAAAGTTTCATCTTCATATGCTTGAGTCACATTCTTCACTAATTCTTCAACTGTCTTGTTTGGATTTTCATCTTGTAAAGATTGAATGGATCTAAAGAAACCTAAATCCAATATGTTTAAATCGGAGAGTTTTGGTTGTTGTTCTAAAATGATGTTGAAACCATCCAAGTGGTCGCTTCTTTGAATTCTTTATCTTTCCCACTTATATGAGGCTTGGCATTATCTTGTTGTATGCTTATATCCTTTGATGCATTCTTGGCCATTTTTGTTTAATGGTGGTATCACTAAGTTGATTAAAGCTTCTTTTGTCACCTTCTTTGTGATAGATTCAATTGGTTTTGTTACTATTGTTCCTGCTGCCCTATTCTTGCTCTTTCTTTTTCTTTGGTTCTTGGTAAGTAAAGGGCCATATACCTGACTTCCCATCAAACAAAACTTCTCCATTCTCTTTGTATGTTGGCCTTGAAACAATGACTAAGAACATTATCTTTGTTATGTACCTCTTGCTTTTACAACTACTGTAAGGAAGAGCTTCATTCTTTGCCAATATAGTATCGACACTTTGGATTGGTCATATAAAACCACTTTTCATCAATATGAATGATATGGCTCATATCCTTGAACATGACACACCTCAATATCCTATCAAACACTAATTTACCAATGACAAAATGCAACCTGATGATTTTATGGTCATTACTCAATGCTGGATGTATTGAATTGGTATGAGACTTTATAAGACCTTCTTTTACCCATCTATGACATGTTGATGGGGCATGTCCTATTGCCTTGCCTAGTCTCTTCAGTGTTGTTCTCTTTTCGACATCAAGTGCCATGATAGCCTGAATTGGACAAGGTATTCTTTCTTTTCCCTTCTTTCCTTTTATTTTACTCCTCACATTAATAGGCACATGCCCCCCCTCTCGGTTTTTAGTCTTTGTCAGATTTTGTGAATACATCTTCTTGACACATTGAACATGGCAGAAACTTCATTCATCTTACCATGTTCTGGTTTATTGTTTTTGCAGCTCTCAAACAGAAGACACACGATTCTATGCCTCTCATCGTCTGTCAAATTTGGTTTTTTCATTGTAAAAGTAGTTTTGAAGTGTGTAATTTCAGTAGTTGGTTTACTGTTTTTGAGACTTGTAAATTATTTGGGGTGTAATTTGGTTTGTGTTTGATGATTTGTAATGGCAATCAGACTAGTGTAAGATGATTGCCTATTTGTAACCTAATTTTAA
Source organism: Silene latifolia (assembly GCF_048544455.1). NCBI lineage: Eukaryota > Viridiplantae > Streptophyta > Magnoliopsida > Caryophyllales > Caryophyllaceae > Silene > Silene latifolia. Next base: position 444,378,502 of record NC_133538.1, on the reverse strand, counting down.
TGATGGGATGTAATTTGGTGGGAACTTTAAAATTTCATGTGAAATTTTCCCCCCTTTTTTGTAAAAAACCGGGAAGAGTACTTGTCTACTTCATTTCCAGATTTTTTTATCAATTTCCAACTTCCAATGCAAATTAGTGATTTTGTTTAATTCTTACCCCACTTGTTTACAAATCTGCTTTTTGCCTAATTATTCATGCTAATCACCTCTCCTTGGTTGTTGTGCCATTTACAAATGGGAACATCAAATAAAAATGGAGGAAGTATATATATATATATAGAGAGAGAGAGAGAGAGAGAAAGAGTGGTTCTTCTAAGGTCCTTACATCCATTGAGTCCCTAAGTCCTTATAAGAGCCCTTGGATGGAAGGGATGGAGGGATGAGATTACATCTCATTGAAGGGTCACAATTCTCCCTCCCTAATCTCCTTCCCTAATTGTGTATAACTCTACCTAATTTTGTACAACTCTTCCAACATTCTAATCTCCCAACTCACTTCCTCATTCAGTCATCCTCTCTCATTTCTCACATTCACTCTTTCTCTCTCATTTTCTCCCACCCTCTCTAAACAAAAAAAAAAAACCAAACTGATAAAAAAAAAACCCAAACTAAAATAAAACCAAAAAAAACCAAAAAACCTCCACCGCCCACCTCCACCTCACCGACCCACAACCCGACTCCACCCCACCGCACCACACCATCCGTCCCTCCACCACGCCTTCCTCAGTCATCACTGCGCTCTTCCCGTCGCTGACCACCAAAGTCGTCCTTCCTCCCTCATTCAAAAAACCTAGATCTACAATAAAATGAAAAAATCAAAACAAAATCAAAATCAGAAAAAAAAAATGAAAAAGACGGGATTGTTGTTGGTTGTTGCGGCTGGTTGGTGTTGTTTCACCACCACTCACCACTCACCACCACCCACACTCCTCTATTCGTCCAAATCTGGACTCACAACCGTCCTCCTTTGGTTTTTTTTTTTTTTTTTTTTTTTTTTTCCGATTTCGATTTTTTTTTTGTTTTCTTTGTGTTTTTTTTGTTATTTAATTGAATACATTTTGATTTGTATTTGTGTTAACATACGACGAATGTTGAATTGGAAGAATAATAAGAAGAAAACAAGAAGGTTCGTAGTTGCTAAAAAACGACGTTTTGTCAGCTATGTTTCCTTTGAATATTCTGCATTCCTGCTATCAACTCCTACTTACATTTATTCTTTCTTTTTTTGTGACTCAACCTACTGCAACAAAGGGAAGTGGGTTGGTTTTGTGCCTGGGAAACAAAGGGAAGTGGGTTGGTTTTGTGTCTGATGGTTTTCGATTTGTTTTTATGTTTTTTTTTTTTTTTTTTTTGTTATTTGTTTTTTTGTTATTGTTATTGTTATTTGGTTTTTTTTATTATTGTTATTTGGTTTTTGTCATTGTTATTTGGTTTTTTATTGTAGATCTAGTTTTGGTTAGTTTTACGATTTTTCTTCTTTTTAATTTTCAGATCTATATAGGAAATTAATTTTTTTTTTAAGTTTCATATTTTGGGCTAAAGTTATACAATAATCAAAATAGAGTTATACTATTAATGTCTAAAGTTATACATTGTATAAATTGAAGTTACACAAATTTTGGACTAAAGTTATACATCTTGTCTATTAAAGTTATACACTGCGTGCATTAGAGTTATACACACGATATTTAAATTTGGTTTTTTTTTAATTGTTATTTGGTTTATTTCAGATTTCGGGTTTGGTTGGGTTGTTGGTTTTTTGGTTTTATTATTGTTATTTGGTTTTTTGTTTTTGTTATTATGAGTTTTTTTGGTTTTTGTTATTATTTTTTTTTTTCATATTTTTCATATTTATTGTTTGATTTTTTTACTATTTACGACTAAAGTTATACATTTTATGACTAAAGTTATACATTTTATGACTAAAGTTATACATTTTATGACCAAAGTTATACAAAAAAAGACTAAAGTTATACAAAAATTGGACTAAAGTTATACAAAAAATTGGACTAAAATTATACAAAAATGAACCAAAGTTATACAAAAATGAACCAAAGTTATACAAAAAAAATTGACGAGTTATACAAAAATGCACGAGTTATACAAAAAAATTGGACTAAAGTTATACAAAAATCGAATCAGAAGTTATACAAAAATGCACCAAAGTTATACAAAAATGAACCAAAGTTATACAAAAATGAACCAAAGTTATTCAAAAATCGATCAGAGTTATACAAAAATGCACCAAAGTTATACAAAAATTGGACTAAAGTCATACAACAATGGACTAAAGTTATACAAAAATTGGACTAAAGTTATACAAAAATGAACCAAAGTTATACAAAAATGAACCAAAGTTATACAAAAATTGACTAGAGTTATACAAAAATGCAGGAGTTATACAAAAAATTGGACTAAAGTTATACAAAAAATGAACCAAAGTTATACAAAAATGAACCAAAGTTATACAAAAATGGACCAGAGTTATACAAAAATGCACCAGAGTTATACAAAAATGCACCAGAGTTATACAAAAGTTAGTCCATTTTTGTATAATTTTAGTCCATTTTTGTATAACTTTGGTTCATTTTTGTATAACTTTGGTTCATTTTTGTATAACTCTGGTTCATTTTTGTATAACTTTGGTTCATTTTTGTATAACTTTAGTCCATTTTTTGTATAACTTTGGTGCATTTTTGTATAACTCTGGTCGATTTTTGTATAACTTTAGTCCATTTTTTGTATAACTTTAGTACATTTTTTGTATAACTTTGGTGCATTTTTTTATAACTCTGGTCGATTTTTGTATAACTTTGGTTCATTTTTGTATAACTTTGGTTCATTCTTGTATAACTTTAGTCCAATTTTTTGTATAACTTTAGTCCATTTTTGTATAACTTTGGTTCATTTTTGTATAACTTTGGTTCATTTTTGTATAACTTTAGTCCATTGTTGTATCACTTTAGTCCAATTTTTGTATAACTTTAGTCTTTTTTTGTATAACTTTGGTCTATTTTTGTATAACTTCAGTCTTTTTTTGTATAACTTTAGTCCATATTTGTATAACTTTAGTCCATTTTTGTATAACTTTGGTCCATTCTTGTATAACTTTGGTTCATTTTTGTATAACTTTGGTTCATTTTTGTATAACTCTGGTTCATTTTTGTATAACTTTAGTCCAATTTTTTTGTATAACTTTAGTCCAATTTTTGTATAACTTTAGTCTTTTTTTGTATAACTTTGGTCATAAAATGTATAACTTTAGTCGTAAATAGTAAAAAAATCAAACAATAAATATGAAAAATATGAAAAAAAAAAATAATAACAAAAACCAAAAAAACTCATAATAACAAAAACAAAAAACCAAATAACAATAATAAAACCAAAAAACCAACAACCCAACCAAACCCGAAATCTAAAATAAACCAAATAACAAGATTTAAAACCGAAATCTTAAAAAAAGTATAACAAGAAGAGATTTGAGAAAATGAATAAAAAAGGAGAAGTAACAAAATAAAAGAAAATAAAAGACAACAACAAAAAATGAATGGAAAAAACAACTCAAAACATGAAAATAAAGACCAAACGAAAAAAAAAAAAACCGAGCAAAAAAAAAAAAAAAAAAAAAAAAAAAAGTTGGCGGCGGTGGTGGGCGGTGAGTTGGTGTCGGGTGGGATAGTGGTGGGTGGTGGTGAATGAGGAAGAGAAGAATGAATGATTTATTTGGGTTTTTTGATTTAATTGAATTTTTTGGGTTTTTTGATTTAATTGGATTTTTTGGGTTTTATTTATTTATTTGGGTTTTGGGTTTTTTATTTATTTGGATTTTTGGGTTTTTTTTTTTAGGGTTTTAGAGAAGATGAGTTGTGTGATATATGAGAGAAGTGGATGAGAGGAAAAGAAGTTATAGTGAATTAGTGATTAATTAGAAGGATTAGTGAAGGAGGAGAGAATGAGTGATATTAGTACATAAACACACTTTTGGAGGTTGATCTTGGCCATCCATCTCCCTCCATCCAATGGCTCACAATAGGATTATGGACCAAATATATAGATGGCCTTAGTTGATCTTTCCTCTATATATATATATATATATATATATATATATATATATATATATATATATATATATATATATATAGAGAGAGAGAGAGAGAGAGAGAGAGAGAGAGAGAGAGAGAGAGAGAGAGAGAGAGAGAGAGAGAGAGAGATTTAGGATCCGGTGAGAACGATCACTCGGTGAGAACGCACTATATTCATGAAAATATATACACATATACAAGGTACACTTTTTTTTTAACAAATCTCAGATACACTTTTGACTATCGTAGGTGCACTTTTTACCACAATTCTATATACACTTTTTAATGATGTAGATACACTTTTTTTTTTTTTTTTTTAAATCTCATATACACTTTTGACTATCGTAGGTACACTTTTTACCAGAATTCTATATACACTTTTTAATAATGTAGATGCACTTTTTTTTTTTTTATAAAATCTCAGATACACTTTTGACTATCATAGGTACACTTTTTACGAGAATTCTATATACACTTTTTAATGATGTAGATACATTTCTTTCTTCACCAAATCTCAGATACACTTTTGATTATTGTAGGTACACTTTTTACCAGAATTTTATATACACATTGAAATGTATCGTAGATATTTTTTTTTTACCAAATTTCAAATACACTTTAAATTATAATAGACACGTTTTTTTTTTGCATAAATTTTAGATACACTTTATAATAATACATATACACTTTTTTCCATTGTATGTACAATTTTTCCCACATATAATAATATATCTAATATTGCAAAAATCATGGATCAATTAAATTGCACAGTTGCTTGACCTTACTTTCAAGATAGTGTATACATGTATACAAGACGATATTATAATAAGACCGGTTTTTCTAACCTATGCCCACTAGGCATAGGTTAAGAAAACAAAAAAGGAAAGAAATAAATGTATTTATTGTAAAGAAAAGTAAAAGTAATAGGATATTCCAATTTCCCATAAAAACATCAATTAATTCTTTCCATTTTTATTTTCTTATCCTATGCCTAGTGGACATAGGTTAGAAAAATCGTAATAAGACACAATAAATATTATGCACTGGAATCACAATAAACATTGTAATGTTGCAACTCACAACGAATCTCACTCATTTTCTAGCTTTTCTTGAACTTTTCAATAAAGTTATCAAGCACTAAAAAACAAAGTATTTAATTAAAAATGACGTAACCATTTATGATACCAAGCATTTAGCAAGCTAATCAACTTATTACAGGATCACAGCTAAAATTCCATTTATGATACCAAGCATTTAGCAAGCTAAGTCGAATAGAGAAATCGAGTATTCAAAAGCAATTATGTGAACGAAACATTAATTCGATGCATAAATAATGAAGAACAAAATTTACCACAAGAATAGCTTTCACATTATCTCTTCCAAGGGATGGATTAATCCTCTGAATCCTCTGAAAATCGAGTAAAATGTCTACCAAGTCCTCATCTCCAATCCGACATTGCGAATTTAGTCGATCAATATGCTCCTGAACTATCTTATCAAGAAACTAAAAAAATTCTACGGATCAATACCGATCGTCCTACCACAACCATCGTTCGACACTTTTGACGATTACCTATCACCGAATGAAATACTCTAAAATTTCACTACCGAATCATCACCCTCGTCCATCTGACTTCGAAGCCAAAGAAGGTTGAATGTAGCTGCCGACATTTATCGGATGTCTCTGGTAGTGGAGGTGGCGAATGTGCGAGATTTATCGGATGTCGACGGTTTCTGTTTCTTATCATTTCCTCGAACCATTTCTCTCTCCGCCGCCGTCACAACCACCACAAAAACCGGCAAGTTGTGCTGCTCTTGGTCGTGCCGGTATGGTGCCGTCCTCTGGGGTGCCTCCGGTGGTGGTCAGAGTGGCTGGGGTGAAGCAGTTGAATGTTAGATAAAGAAGGTAATGATGATGGTGGGGATGCCGAGGTAGGGGGAGACGATCGTTGAGCTGTGCCGCTGTGAATGGCGCCGGCGGAGTGCTAACTTGTGGGTGGCGACGGTGGTACGTCAGGTAGCCGGCGGTGAAGTAGATGATGGATGTGTCAGGTGTGCCGAGAGGGGTGAATGTGATGGACGAGGGATGAGTGGACTTGGGGTTTTAATAACAAGGGATAAAAGGAATATACATTCGTTCTCACCGTTCTCATCGAGTGTTCGTTCTCACCGGATCCCACCTCTTTATATATATATATATATATATATATATATATATATATATATATATAAGTCGGGATCGGTGAGTAACTCCTAAATATTTGAGGATTGAGTAACGAATAAAGTATCACACCATATACAAAACAATATCGCGAGGAAAATTGACAAACAAAACCACCTAAAACTCAAAAAATCAATCGTCATTTCTCTCTCTAAAAATTTTACCAAAATCAATTAAACATCTCAAACGAAAACTTCACAAAATCCTCTCTAAAATCTACTTGAAAATCCGCAAAAACTTAAAATTCAAAGACGATTTCAACTTCATTTCAACATTATAGATGTATTCGTTCATTAGATTGAATAATCTTACCATAATTCTCTCCAAAATCGTTGAGGTACATTTGTTTATCATCTTTATCCATTTCTGCGATTTTTTTCAACTTTTGTAGCAATAAATTGATTATACATTTTGATTTTGTTCGAAATTATTATATGTATGTTGAATTAGACGAATTTAATAGGATTAAATCAACAAAATCGAACTAATTATCGAGTTATTTAGGGTTCTTTCGTGTTCTTCTTTGTAAATTTCTAAATATCTTACTTATAAATGATTTTACACGTTTTTCGTTCATAATATCGACACATTGAATCAATTACTATCATCAATTGAAGTTTTAGTTGTTTGTAAGATGTCTTTTTTGTTTTAATCGCTAAAATTAGGGTTTAATATTGATCGATTGTGAAAATTAGGGTTTAACTTTGTTTAATTGTGAAAATTAGGGTTTCATATTGTTTTAATCGCGAAAGTTAGGGTTTAACATTGTTTAATTGTGCAAAATTACGGTTTCATATGATAGAATTGAAGTAATCGTTTGTGTTGATAAAATGAGTAATGCCGAATTACATGTTGGCTATGATAACGGAATATGTGTGATCTTTGTTGTTTGTATGATGTGATCTTGAATGTTAATATTCGTGATACTTTATTTTCATACATTTTGGCAGGTTGACTACTACATAATTAAGTTGTAAAATGTCATCAAGGCACTAAAATGCTATAGTATGGTGTTTTCGATGTAAAATGTCACTTTGGTTTGATGGTAAAATAATGTAAAATGTTGTTGTAAATCTTTGTAATATGGTGTGTTTTTTATATTTGTTGTATTTTCTTTTGTGTGAAAGATGATGTTTTGTACATTTTTTTTTCCTTTTTTTTGCAGATTTCTTCGCTTTTGGAGGTTACTTAAGAGTATGTGTGCATGTTGGCGAAGTCTATAGTACATGATCAACTAACAAATCATGTTTTTTTATTCATTTCTCTTATAAAGACAAATTCTGTATTCTTAGATATTGTTTCAAGCGATTATAAATTTGTATTTTTTTTTTTTTTTTTTTTGCATTTTGGAGTTGGAATGTAATGTAATGGTAACAATATTATAGTTGTATCAGGATTTGCCTCTTTTTTTATGTTATTAAATAGAGAATATATGGTTCTTAAAGTATTTAATTTTTTTTGGTAAACAATATCACACGTTTATTTTAACAATATCACAAGTTTTAGTAAACAATATCACATTTAATTATTAAAAATATCACCTTTCATGACACAATATCAAATGACTTTGAGAATAATATCACACTATTAGTTTAACAATATCACAAGATGTGGTAAACAATATCACACTACCGGCTTAACAATATCACAAGATGTGGTAAAGAGTATCATAAAACAATATCACCATTATTGTGTTAATAATATCAAATGATTTAGTTCTTTCAAAAAAAATATCAAATGATATGGTAAACAATATCAAGTTATTGTGCTAATAATATCACACTATGCTATTAAACAATATCATATATTTATCTTTATTTGCTAGTTTACAAACAGTTATAAGAAACAATATATATCTTCATAAGTATCACGTCATATTGTTCTAGAAGCATTACCGAACAATATCAAACTTCACACATCCCGGTATCACACTTTATCCAAAACAATATCACATTCACAAGAAATCTTGAAACACTCAAACTTTTTGTTATTGAGAAATAATATCACAGATATAAGATAAAATATCATTCTTTGATTCTAAATGATATCACAAAATTACAACGACAATAATATTAATTTATAACGACTACAACAGATTACTATCCTTCCAAAATTACATAATCAGTGCATATTCAATTAAAGTTCTATCAACACAATGAGTACAGATTAGTTCCTTTCCCTTCTTCTACCTTTACCAATTTCTTTTTATTATCCTTTTTGGCATCTTTTTCCAGCACAATCTTCAACTTCTTGCTTGACGTTTGTTCAACCTCATCTTGTTTTAAACACCAGTACAACCGTTTTATATAACCATTTCATGACCATGACTCAACTTAATGCAACCACCTGACTATCTATTCAACTTTCAGGAACTCAATTATATCAAACCATTAGTATGACACCAATGAAGAATATCATGAAACTTCATATCCCCTTGGAAAGTAACACTGATCCTTAGCTTCATTTCTGACTTGGTTTTATCAATTAGCTTCTTTGGACGCATCATGAGACTTCATATCCCCTTCAAAGTGGATCTGCCATTCCCAGTAAGCAAACTTGTGAGAGAGATATACAAGGATGCAAAATAAAGCTCGTCGAGAGGAATGAACCATATGTTGTGGCGTCTACTTCCACTTCATCGATGATCCATCTCAAAGAAAGAAAAGGTGGCCAACACATTTACTCCACATGATTCTTCACCTTTAAGCCGCTTAAACAACCTGGTTTACGCAACCAACAATCTAGTGGGACAAAGTCCAACCTATTGTGTGACACCCTCATATATTGCGGAAAAGTAAACACGTAATTCTAGAATAAAATTGCATGGATATGTTTGTAATAGGTTCATTTGGGTAAAAACCTGTAATTTTTAAAACCTGAACCTGTTATAAAGATATTCAAATTGGAAGGTGTCAAACATACAAGGTCTAACTAGAAGTTTCATAACCTAACCATCGCTAAAGTCGCGAATAGCAAATTATACAACCAAATGTAAAGAGGGAGACATATGTCCCTAAAATGTATGTGACATAAAAAGGGTTTAAGGGTCACCATAAAATAAAGCCAATCTAGGTCCCAAGGTTACTTTGCTCGCTAGCTCGTCCATGTATCCCATATATGCATCATCACCTACTGTCATTCGCATTTTATACAAATACGAAAGCCACAGTCAGTGGGGAGTAACTCCGAGTTCTCCCAGCCACGAAATGTCATAATTAATATAACATGTAAACATAAGAATATGAATACGAATCACACACTGCCTTAGCATATAGATGCTAAGGCAATCGTGCTTATCATGTGAACAACAATATAACGCCACATAGTCCTAGCATGTGAATACTAGACCGACTCATACTACACTATCATGTGAATCACATAACATCCAGGAATCCAAACTCTATCAACCATAGCCGGCTTGCATCTCACCTTTTATGATTCATAGAATCATCAAACAAGAAAGGGCAATATATCAAAGACAGGCATAAGTTCTTAGCACCGTCAATAGTCACTTTGTAACTCGAGTCTATACCACGAGGTAGGGAAGGTAATCGAACCGGTATCTTGGCTCAGCGGTTACTATTAAGAAAACATGGCCAAGAGACAACACAACCCTAGCCTAAAATCTGCGCAGACCTAGACATGCGGATACACACCACCGCACCCAAGACTCACAACTTTTTTTTTAAAACAAAGTGAAGTGAGTACCCTAAGGACACCACCGAAGGGTTGGCTAGTACTTAAAAGTTTCGACCCCATACTATCAAAATAAGTACCGAGGTCATGCCCCAACTTGGATAAACATCCACTAGTCAGAACACAAAGGCTATCAAGCGGTGAACATATACTCGTCGGAGACTATAAAGACCTATCTATGATGAAGGCCGAAATACTCACCTAGGACCTAGTCCCAGCTAGTCCCAGCTTGAATATTTTAGCCCACACCACACATGACTCACCACACAAGTCAAGTAAGACACCCACTTAACCTTAAGAGGGCAAAAAGTCCTACTTATCAATATAAATTCTAGCATTCTATCATGTGAAAGGCTTATAATGTCTATTTACAGCATACAATCCCAACAGAATCCTCAATAAGTATTCAATACTAATTTCTAATTCTAACAATAGTAACCATATTAAAGGCTTCAGGGGAAACTAGGACCATTTCTACAATACAAGTCACTATTAAATTCAATAAGCTATACATGTGAACAAAAGCTTGATAAATGGCCTAAAACAAGAAAAAGGCCGATTATCTAAATCATTCAACCGAATTTTTACCCGCAACCTGACCTCGTGATGTGCGGGTCAAATTGCGGGTGACCAATCACTCAATTAATCGACATCGCATCATCAAAGGGACTAAGGCTCGGTTTTCGGCACAATCAACAAAACATTACAATTATCGCTATAAAATTCATTTGAGCCTATTAATTACAATTTCATTTTGTAAACTATCCTAACATGTGATAACTATTAATATGAGCACAATTTTACCATCCTTATTATCTTTACTACTAACATTATTCATTCACCTAAACACTTATCAAACAACAGGCACACATTAACTACTAATGTGACATTAATTCGTCGAGTAACTCGGAATAGTTACCTTAAGCTAGCAAAGAGACAAGCAATAAACTTGAGAAAGCTTCTAAAACCCAAAATTACTCTTCATCTTCAACCACATATGAGCCACCTAAAAATTATGTGATAGGACGATATTAACGAATTACCTTTATATAAAATATGAGACGGAAATTAAATATTTCAAATGAACCAACGGTGTGCCAAGGACACGATAACCACGACCCAAAGTCCCCTTTTGGACAGCACCCAAACACAACTAAAGGGTGTCATTTGGACAGCCCTAAACACGACTCACAACTAGCCGTGACCAAGGCTGCATCCAAGCAAGCCTTGGCCCGCCGCTGCCACAACCGTGCCCCCTGCACTCCCCTCAACGGATCTTACTCTTGTCCAAAATGACCACCAAAACCATGTTTAATCACCCAAATCAACCACCATATCCCCTACTTGACATTCCCAAATAGCCCATACAAGACCGTGTAACCCATAACTAACCCATAAGCGGCCTGCTCAAAGTGGATCAAAGACAGTCCAGTACAGCTACTTAAGACCGCGCCAAGACAGCCACTAAAACCGTACTCGACTGTCCTCAAAACAGTCCTAAAACAGACCTAGAAACGTATACAACTGAACCTGCAAACCTACTAATAATTAATGACCAAGCTGCATATTAACGATTCTATTGCACATGTACTAGAAAGGTCAACCCTTAGTCCATCCACATGCTTCTATATACGAAAATATCATATGAACTGAGCAGGTTGCTAGGCTGCTTCCAATTACCAAGCTATTACCCAAATCTGAAACAATTCTACTATGAATAGCAAAGTCCAAATCATCAAACTTCCTTATCTTTCTGAATATACCTCATACAACCACGACGTTTACAAATATAGTACACTATAGCCAACCTTCAATCAATGTGCATGCTTAATTCATACGTAAATACCACTTTCCTTAAGCAAGCTACTAGGCTCCTTCAAATTAATTACTACCCTATTAACCAAACTTGCAGCAAGACAATTCTTGTAAAGAAGTTACCTTAAACGCCCCTTATTCTTCGAATAAATGGTCCACAAGGCACGAGCCTCACCCCGGGTCTTCGAATCCTTCATAAAAGGGCAAGAAAACGGAATAAAGAAGCTAAAAGACGACACTTTTATAAGACGGCGAAAGACGAAACCACTACAAAAAGGAGACTTTCTTACCTTAAAAGGAGGAGGAAGGAAAGGGGAAGCGAATGGTACAAAAATTACGGAATTTGGTCGAGAAATGGGCCGGGATCTGGGGTCTAAGCCCGCACAGAAATGGCGATTAGGTTCACTGTTTGATTTTTGTTGTTTGTGTCTGATTGTTGTTTGTGTCTGGTGATTCCACGAAAGGAAAAGGGGAAGGAAGGGTTGGTGGGGTTTAGTATATTAATAATAATAATAATAATAATAATAATAATAATAATGAAACACCAGCTAGCTTGCTAGCTACTAAATATACGTACGTTTCTTCATCGTTAAGTAATTTCGCTCGTTTTTAAAACCGCCTCGAGTTAATAAAATCGGTTTTTAGTAAAAGTTTCAGTAATAAAACGGAATTAGTAATAAATAAATTTAATGAGTGAAAATAAAATAAACTCAGCTAGTTAACGGAAATAATACGATATCAGCTTGAATCGGAATTATTAGCGATTTTTACAAAACTAACGGATATTAATAAAAATTGCTATTTTAGTGAAATAAGCTCAAAATAGCTAATTGGACGGTTTTGTTCCCAAAATCCATCTCGGGTTCACTTAAAACAACTTTCATAAGGACTCGTAAAGAAACGGAAATTATTAAATAAATAAACCCGAACTAACTTCAATAAATTCGAACTAACTTTAAATAAACTTATTAATGATTATTAAATTTAACGTAACGAATTATAATGAAATTAATTAATTAGCTGAGAAAATAAATATATAAATCGTTAACCAACGAAATTAAATATAAAGTAGCAATTAAAAGAATTTTATCCAACTTATTAAAATACGGGGTGTTACAATCACCCCACCTTTTAAAAAGTTTCGTCCTCGAAACTTGAAAGTAGAAATGAAAGGTTATATAAAACAAAACTGGAACTTTGGAATCGGTAACCAAAACATTTTAAAGGTTATTTATCGTAAGAATCAAAATTCTTTCAAAAGTTTCAAATAAAAGTTTCCGACAGAACCATATTCTCATCAAGGGAACGGAAGTGTTCTCGTTACGTATTCAAGAACATCACATTCCAAATCAAAGATAAGGTAAAAAGGCAAATCATTTATATAAATCAAAATCAAAATACCTTCAAAAACATTAATGAAGAGTTTTCAAAAATATAAGTCTCATTCATGGAACGGAAATGCTCTTGTCGTGCACACAAGAACGCTAACTTTCCAAGTCAGAGACAAATTTAAAACAAAAACTATTCGCCGACAAGCGTAGAACAAGTTATCAAACGTTTCCAATAACTAGTTCTAACATCCGATCAACGTTAAAATCAAAATAAGAGAAAGGTAATCTACTCAAATTTTCTTTTGCAAAAAGCCAAAATAGAAATAAAGGTTTCACCTTTAAACTAAAAGGGGAGTTAAATTCCGGAAATATAATATTAGACTTTGACAAAGAAGTCATAAATAGATCAAGGTTAACAGAAATAGGATAAAATTTAAAGAAATCTCGGGTTTAGCGATTAAAATCATGATAAAGAAGTCTATACTCAAGGAACAAATATGGAATTAAATCAATTTTTCATTTTCAAATCTTTAAAAATAGGTTAGGTTTGCAGAAGTGACATAAACTTTTAAGAATGAATCGAAACTGGTAACTTGAAAGTTTAGAAGTTGTACAAAAAGGAAAGTAACTTAGATAGCATAAAAAACAAAGTATGTTAAGAGAGCTCAAACTTAACCACAAGAGAGCTATAAAAACTTTCATAGGGTAAAAATTGAAGTCAAAATTACAAGGATGTTAAAGATAGAGTTTCACAAGATACGAGTGTCAAACTTAAAGGAGGAGCAAGATGAAGCGAGGAAAGGAGGTATGAACGGTAACGCTCATGATCAGGGAGAAAGGGAAATTAGACGACAAGGAAATGTCAGATACTCAAATCTCAAACAACAATGTCATAAGGTAACATCAATTTATGTATGGCTATCAACATCCTAAAGGTATCTCTTTCCAAAATCACATCATAAACCTTACTCCGTGTTTACTCCTAAGGTATCAACACTCAACCTAAGTCCTTCCAATATCACAACCTCTCAAAACCGGGGTTATAGGTCAACCAGAAACAACTCCACAAGCCAAATTATCCAACCAAGGTTAACACCCCACAAAAGAAAGAGAACTATCTAAAAGGCGTTAAGGGAGAATTAGCAAGGGTGAAAGGACAAGTTGGGAGGATACAAATGTAACTTCCTAGGAAGAAGAATAGAGAGTTTAAAAGAAGGATAGGCACCAAGAGATTAAGAATAAGGCGAGATACAAAAAGAACGAGAAACATCTTCAAGGAAGTAGAAGCATTCTTCAAAGGTTGAACAAATCTTCAATCCTCAGCAATAGGCACTAAATCTTGATCTTCTTAAAATATAAGTGTCCTTTCAATGGAACGGAGATACTCTTGGCGATCACTCAAGAACATCAATATTCCAATTCAAAGACATAAAAATACATTTTTACACCAACAAATGATAAAACTAATTATCAGACGTCTCCAATAACAAGCTTTAACACTAATTGACGTTAAAACCAGTGAAAAACATTAAAATATTTTCAAAACCTTTAGTTCAAATTTTTTTTAATAAGGGCAATAACTCCATTAACTATAAATAAGTTCACGGTCATTGATCTAAGAACGCAACAATTATTAAATGACAATCAACAAACATGTTAGTACCTAACAAAGAGCAAACACAAAGAGACTACAACATAAGATCCTAAATCTACCCATCTTACCCGTCTCTCAAGTTTATTATTTTAAGGTCAAGTTATTTATAGTGGGGTGCACAAACGTGCGTCGGGAGCAAATATGCTCTGATACCAACTGTGACACCCTCATATATTGCGGAAAAGTAAACACGTAATTCTAGAATAAAATTGCATGGATATGTTTGTAATAGGTTCATTTGGGTAAAAACCTGTAATTTTTAAAACCTGAACCTGTTATAAAGATATTCAAATTGGAAGGTGTCAAACATACAAGGTCTAACTAGAAGTTTCATAACCTAACCATCGCTAAAGTCGCGAATAGCAAATTATACAACCAAATGTAAAGAGGGAGACATATGTCCCTAAAATGTATGTGACATAAAAAGGGTTTAAGGGTCACCATAAAATAAAGCCAATCTAGGTCCCAAGGTTACTTTGCTCGCTAGCTCGTCCATGTATCCCATATATGCATCACCTACCTGTCATTCGCATTTTATACAAATACGAAAGCCACAGTCAGTGGGGAGTAACTCCGAGTTCTCCCAGCCACGAAATGTCATAATTAATATAACATGTAAACATAAGAATATGAATACGAATCACACACTGCCTTAGCATATAGATGCTAAGGCAATCGTGCTTATCATGTGAACAACAATATAACGCCACATAGTCCTAGCATGTGAATACTAGACCGACTCATACTACACTATCATGTGAATCACATAACATCCAGGAATCCAAACTCTATCAACCATAGCCGGCTTGCATCTCACCTTTTATGATTCATAGAATCATCAAACAAGAAAGGGCAATATATCAAAGACAGGCATAAGTTCTTAGCACCGTCAATAGTCACTTTGTAACTCGAGTCTATACCACGAGGTAGGGAAGGTAATCGAACCGGTATCTTGGCTCAGCGGTTACTATTAAGAAAACATGGCCAAGAGACAACACAACCCTAGCCTAAAATCTGCAGAGACCTAGACATGCGGATACACACCACCGCACCCAAGACTCACAACTTTTTTTAAAACAAAGTGAAGTGAGTACCCTAAGGACACCACCGAAGGGTTGGCTAGTACTTAAGCTGACCCCATACTATCAAAATAAGTACCTGAGGTCATGCCCCAACTTGGATAAACATCCACTAGTCAGGAACACAAAGGCTATCAAGCAGTGAACATATACTCGTCAGAGACTATAAAGACCTATCTATGATGAAGGCCGAAATACTCACCTAGGACCTAGTCCCGCCTAGTCTCGGACTTGAATATTTTAGCCCACACCACACATGACTCACCACACAAGTCAAGTAAGACACCCACTTAACCTTAAGAGGGCAAAAAGTCCTACTTATCAATATAAATTCTAGCATTCTATCATGTGAAAGGCTTATAATGTCTATTTACTGAGATACAATCCCAAAAGAATCCTCAATAAGTATTCAATACTAATTTCTAATTCTAACAATAGTAACCATATTAAAGGCTTCAGGGGAAACTAGGACCATTTCTACAATACAAGTCACTATTAAATTCAATAAGCTATACATGTGAACAAAAGCTTGATAAATGGCCTAAAACAAGAAAAAGGCCGATTATCTAAATCATTCAACCGAATTTTTACCCGCAACCCCACTCGTGATGTGCGGGTCAAGGTGCGGTGACCAATCACTCAATTAACTGACATCGCATCAGTCAAAGGGACTAAGGCTCAGTTTTCGGCACAATCAACAAAACATTACAATTATCGCTATAAAATTCATTTGAGCCTATTAATTACAATTTCATTTTGTAAACTATCCTAACATGTGATAACTATTAATATGAGCACAATTTTACCATCCTTATTATCTTTACTACTAACATTATTCATTCACCTAAACACTTATCAAACAACAGGCACACATTAACTACTAATGTGACATTAATTCGTCGAGTAACTCGGAATAGTTACCTTAAGCTAGCAAAGAGACAAGCAATAAACTTGAGAAAGCTTCTAAAACCCAAAATTACTCTTCATCTTCAACCACATATGAGCCACCTAAAAATTATGTGATAGGACGATATTAACGAATTACCTTTATATAAATTATGAGACGGAAATTAAATATTTCAAATGAACCAACGTTGTGCCAAGGACACGATAACCACGACCCAAAGTCCCCTTTTGGACAGCACCCAAACACAACTAAAGGGTGTCATTTGGACAGCCCTAAACACGACTCACAACTAGCCGTGACCAAGGCTGCATCCAGCAAGCCTTGGCCCCGCTGTCAGGCCACAACCGTGCCCCTGCACTCCCCTCAACGGATCTTACTCTTGTCCAAAAATGACCACCAAAACCATGTTTAATCACCCAAATCAACCACCATATCCCCTACTTGACATTCCCAAACAGCCCATACAAGACCGTGTAACCCATAACTAACCCATAAGCGGCACCGCTCAAAGTGGATCAAAGACAGTCCCAAAGATGACTACTTAAGACCGCGCCAAGACTGACCACCAAAACCGTACTCGATTGTCCTCAAAACAGTCCTAAAATGAACCTAGAAACGTATACAACTCGAACCGCAAACCTACTAATAATTAATGACCAAGTCGCATATTAACGATTCTATTGCACATGTACTAGAAAGGTCAACCCTTAGTCCATCCACATGCTTCTATATACGAAAATATCATATGAACTGAGCAGGTTGCTAGGCTGCTTCCAATTACCAAGCTATTACCCAAATCTGAAACAATTCTACTATGAATAGCAAAGTCCAAATCATCAAACTTCCTTATCTTTCTGAATATACCTCATACAACCACGACGTTTACAAATATAGTACACTATAGCCAACCTTCAATCAATGTGCATGCTTAATTCATACGTAAATACCACTTTCCTTAAGCAAGCTACTAGGCTCCTTCAAATTAATTACTACCCTATTAACCAAACTTGCAGCAAGACAATTCTTGTAAAGAAGTTACCTTAAACGCCCCTTATTCTTCGAATAAATGGTCCACAAGGCACGAGCCTCACCCCGGGTCTTCGAATCCTTCATAAAAGGGCAAGAAAACGGAATAAAGAAGCTAAAAGACGACACTTTTATAAGACGGCGAAAGACGAAACCACTACAAAAAGGAGACTTTCTTACCTTAAAAGGAGGAGGAAGGAAAGGGGAAGCGAATGGTACAAAAATTACGGAATTTGGTCGAGAAATGGGCCGGGATCTGGGGTCTAAGCCCGCACAGAAATGGCGATTAGGTTCACTGTTTGATTTTTGTTGTTTGTGTCTGATTGTTGTTTGTGTCTGGTGATTCCACGAAAGGAAAAGGGGAAGGAAGGGTTGGTGGGGTTTAGTATATTAATAATAATAATAATAATAATAATAATAATAATAATAATAATGAAACACCAGCTAGCTTGCTAGCTACTAAATATACGTACGTTTCTTCATCGTTAAGTAATTTCGCTCGTTTTTAAAACCGCCTCGAGTTAATAAAATCGGTTTTTAGTAAAAGTTTCAGTAATAAAACGGAATTAGTAATAAATAAATTTAATGAGTGAAAATAAAATAAACTCAGCTAGT
Organism: Silene latifolia; assembly: GCF_048544455.1. Lineage (NCBI taxonomy): Eukaryota > Viridiplantae > Streptophyta > Magnoliopsida > Caryophyllales > Caryophyllaceae > Silene > Silene latifolia. Next base: position 444,360,076 of record NC_133538.1, on the reverse strand, counting down.
TAACGGAAATAATACGATATCAGCTTGAATCGGAATTATTAGCGATTTTTACAAAACTAACGGATATTAATAAAAATTGCTATTTTAGTGAAATAAGCTCAAAATAGCTAATTGGACGGTTTTGTTCCCAAAATCCATCTCGGGTTCACTTAAAACAACTTTCATAAGGACTCGTAAAGAAACGGAAATTATTAAATAAATAAACCCGAACTAACTTCAATAAATTCGAACTAACTTTAAATAAACTTATTAATGATTATTAAATTTAACGTAACGAATTATAATGAAATTAATTAATTAGCTGAGAAAATAAATATATAAATCGTTAACCAACGAAATTAAATATAAAGTAGCAATTAAAAGAATTTTATCCAACTTATTAAAATACGGGGTGTTACATATTGTACCAATAGAAGAAAGTGGATTAATCAAAACTCGAATCCACCAATGAATTAAGAGCACTCAGAGAAAATATGAGCAAGGCCACAACTGAAATTAGACAAATCTGATCTAATTAAATTCAATACCTAATGAAAACAATGGAATAAGAAGAACCAACAGCAATATCTTAAAATTTATGTTGTGCTTGCTGCTCAACAAGATGAAATGGTGATAGTCAAACAAAATACCGCAACTCAATAAACAAGCAGAATGTAAATCAGAAACATATGATGACAACTCAACAATCTAGTGGGACAAAGTCCAACCTATTGTACCAATAGAAGAAAGTGGGTTAATCAAAAATCGAATCCACCAATGAATTAAGAGCACTCACAGAAAATATGAGCAAGGCCAAAACTGAAATTAGACAAATCCGATCTAATTTTTTTTCAATACCTGATGAAAACAATGGAATCAGAAGAACCAACAACAATATCTTAAAATTTATGTTGTGCTTTAACGCTCAACAAGATGAAATGGTGATGGTCAAACAAAATACCAAAACTCAATAAACATGCAAAATGTAAATTAGTTACATATAATGACAACTCAACATCAACTCTATACCAAAACCAAACATACACCAAACTTGGAGACTCATTTGGCAGGTAAATTAAGCCTTAAGCCCAAAGCTTCTTAGGCCAATTTGGACCAAGTCATATCTCTGTCCAATAGGCCGCTCAAAGCTATACAACTTTCACGATCTGACAAAAAATAGCACAAAAAAATACAATGTAAACAAACAAGTAGTAATTGATTTCTGACAATCAAAGTAAAAAGGATGTAATAAAACAATATCACACAGTCTGCTAAATAATAACACATAGTCTTCTAAAGAATATCACACTGGATACTTTAGTAGCAAATACGTGATATTTATAAGATGTCAAACAATTTAGAACCTAAGTCGACGAAATGTATACTACTACTAGCTAACAGTAAAGAGTAACAATGTAAAACAGATGTAAATCAATCTGACACAAATTTAAAAATATTTGAAACAAGATACTACACATGTAATTAGGTTTACATGACAACAAAACTCGAACAAAGTGAAATAATTTAAAATCGCAATCAAATAACAAGACTATGAATCAATCTCATCAAAATTATAAATCGAGAACAAAAAAATCATAACAACATGTGAGTTGAACATAGATCAGAAAAAAGTACTAAATATATAACAAATTAAGTAACTTGTTGAATTAAATTAACCTAGATATATGAGAAAGAAGACCAATAAATCATATGAAATCCTCACAAATTAAACCTAATTTAGGAAAAAGAGATACAAAGCATTGAAATAACGATGAGTAGCTACAAAATCATAACAAACGCAATAAGATGAGTAGTAATTGCAAATATATGTAGCGAAACAACAATCACATGAAATTAAAGCGAAATTAAAAACTAAAGATAAAGTAGATGTACCGACATCGTGATTTCGATTGAAAGAGTATGACCGTTGATAAGAAATAGAAGAATGACAAATGATTGATTTGAGATTGAATTCAAAAAAATCACGAAAATAGGAAAATTAGGGGTTGCGTAGAAGAAGCTAGAAGGTAGAGAGAAAGGCTTTGGGTGAGAATGAATGAATTATGTTTGTTTCGATGGAATAAGGAGTATATATGTGCGCCCGCGAAATTACCATATTACCCTTACTTATCGGCACTAAATCATGGACATTGGATCTCTTAGATCCGATAACGGTAGTATTAATCCTCAATCCTCAAATATATGAATATACTCACATGATCCCATTCCTATATATATATATATATATATATATATATATATATATATATATATATATATATATATATATATATATATAAGCGGGATCTCGTGAGTTTGGTTCTTACGGTGAGTTGTGAGTTTGTGTGCTCACAAATCTCAGCCATTGAATAAAGGGAACTAGATGGCTAAGATTGAATCTAATAAAAATAAAAAACAAAAGAAGGCTGTAAACAAACTTACGACTGCAAGTCCCAAGACTTTTTACTCTTCTTCGTCTCCAATTTCTTTGATTCAACATTCAAAATTGCAGATCTCAAAACCTAATCCTCTCTTTCTCTTCCTCTAATCTTGAATTCGTGACATTCGCCAACGAGAAATAGATGAACGATGCGATCGAATAACACGTGGAAAATAGTTCTTGTTAATCCTAATCCCCAGGATCCGACTCAGGTTAGATGTTGCAAGTTGATTTTTTCTTTTTCTCCATGGCATTAGTATGTAATGACCGTTTATGCATATGTGCAACCCTTTAATATTTCAATTTACTCCAACTTTAGGTTTTCAGTGAGAACTGGGTTGTCTACCACTATTTTAATCTGAGAGCTCATCGATATGAGATGTCAGTGATTGAGATATATGATGAATCTCGAGCGGTAAGTTATTAACATCTTCTCTCTTTATTTGGATTGATTTGACAATCTTCATTTCTTGATTGTGTTTGTATTATGTTCTTTATATCTGCAGGATAACAAGGATGTTTTGAAGCTCATTGATGGAAAGCATAATCTTACATCTCCAGTTTCTTCCTATTCCCGACCTGAAATAATGATAAAATCTCAATCTTATTTTTTTGCTCATTCTGTGAAGACAATATCTGCAACATTCACTGCGAAAGAAATAACAGCAAGCAGCTTCATATAGGAACTATTGGTGATAGGTAACTTTCAGTTGATGCTTATGAATAAGACACCACTTGATGTTGTTTCGCAACTGATTAGGCTGATTCCATTGTTTGTAAACTTTTCATAGTGGCCTAATCAGTTGACATTAACGAATTCCTATGAGTGAGCTTAATCAGTTGACATTTTATGAATTCCACAGTTGTAAACTTTTCATATTGGCCTAATTAGTTGACATTTTACATATTAGCCTAATTAGTTGACAATGTAATATCTTTCAACCTAATCAGCCTAATAGTGGTAGACAATTGTGGAATTCCTATGAAAATGTCAACCCAGTTGTAAACTTTTCATATTGGCCAAAATATCTTAATGCATTAACGAATTCCTATGAGTGAGCTTTGAAATAGTCCATTTTCATGGAGCTGTAAAATGTTAAGTTGACAATGTAATATCTTTCAACTGTGGGAGAAGGGCAACTGGGAATGTACATCCGATTGTCGAAGATTATTAATTTACTTAATTATATAATCAAGATAAAGTTGCAATATTGGGCATTGATGTGCTACCTCTTTTTTTTTTTTTTCATTTTTAAGTTGTAAACTTTTCATATTGGCCAACTTCTCCTCAAATTAAACATTCTGTATGCGAATATATATCTTCTTTTGAATAGCAGCAATGAGGCTATGGCAATCAGTAGTATTGCTCGTACTTCTATTCTTGGGTTCGGTAACTTGGAAATTCAAGTTACCTTGTGTTTTAGCAACTGGAATAGGAAATAAACTTTTGTAACTACAATAACTTGTGGTAAAAAAAAAGAGACACCGAAAAAACATCACAATAACAGCAGAATAACAGTAGAATAATAGCACAATAACACGTGGTTAAAAAAAAAAATCAAAGTCGTAAAAAAATTCACAGTAACAGCAGAATAACATCACAATAACAGCGGAATAACAATAACAGCACAATAACATGTGGTAAAAAAAAAAGAGAGAAAAAAAATCAAAGTCGTAAAAAAAATCTAGGTAAAAAAAAGCACAATAATAGCATAATAACACGAGGCAAAAAAAATAAGAGAAAAAAAATTTCAAGTAAAAAAAATTCCGGTACAAAAAGAAAAAGAAAAAAAGGTAACATAATGAGTAAATTAAAGAAAAACATAAGAGAAAACAAAAATCAAAGTGGTAAAAAAAAAAGCATAATAATACGAGGTAAAAAAAAGAGAAAAAAAATTAAAGTAAAAAAACAAGTAACATTAGAAAAAAGAGAAAATAAGTAAATGACAATGGTTTTATATGACATGTAAGATTTGATCTTGACCACTCATCTCTAATATAATCTAGTGGCTGAGATTCCCCCAACTCACAACTCACCATAAGAATCAAAATCACCAAATCCAATCTCTTTCTCTCTCTCTCTCTCTCTCTATATATATATATATATATATATATATATATATATATATATATATATATATATATATATATATATATAGAGAGAGAGAGAGAGAGAGAGAGAGAGAGGTTGTAAGTCCTCATTTTGGTTGAGTCCTAAGTCCTATTCTTAGCCACATATTTTACGGGAGTGTAACTCTCTTTGTATTATGAGTGTAACTTTATTCATTTAATGACTTTTTAGTGTAACTTTAACTTTTAGAGTGTAACTTTAACCTTTTCAAAACATTTTATTCACAAAAATTTAAAGTTATGTTATAAAAATGAAATTTTAAATAAATAAATTTGAATTTATATAATTTTAGGAGTGTAACTATATTGTTCTACAAGTGTAACTTTAGTCATTTTGAGTGTAACTTTAGTCGTTTTAAGTGTAATTTTAGTCGTATGATGATTTCTATGCATAAATTTGAGTTTGTAAACTTTGACGAGTGTAACTTTACCCCTTTTAAGTGTAACTTTAGTCGTTAAAGTCGTAACTTTAGTTATATGGTGGTTTGTAGGTAGAAACTTGATTTAATATACATAATTATTGTAACTTTAGTCCTTTTAAGTGTAACTTTTGTCCTTCAAAAATGTAACTTTAGCCTGGGGTGAAAGTTTAGTCAATATAGATGTAATTTTATCGTGTTACGAGTGTAACTCCAGTCCATATACGCGTTACTTTAGCCATTTAGCGTTGTAACTTTAATGAATAACGACCACTAGCACCCAATCCGTCATTAAACCACTTGTGACCGCCACCACCAACCGTAAATTAAAAAAAAAATCCACAAACTCCACCACTACGCCAACACTAAGAACAAACCCACCACCCACCACCCATCCCCCTCCGACACAAACGACACAAAAAAAAAAAAAAAAAAAAACCCACCTGCAACAAACCCGACACCACCATCCCAAAAAATCAAAAAATGAAAAAACAACCACAAACCACCCTTTATTTTGTTGAGATCTGAAAAAAAAAAAGAGAGAAAGGAGAAGGGGAGTGAGCGGCGGCAGTGGCGAAGGGGAGAACGGCGGCAGTGATGAAGGGGAGAACGGCGGCAGTGGCGAAGAGGAGAACGGCGGCACATGCGTGTGGGAGTCGGCGTGGTGGTGTGTGGTGGGTGGAGGGGAGAACGGCGGAGAAGGAGAAAGACAGAGGAGAAAAAAAATCATGGTGGTGTGTGGTTGGTGAGGCGGCGGCAGTGGCGAGTGTAGGGCGGAGAGCAGGCGGCGGTAGTTGGGGAGAGGAGATATTTAGGGTTTGAAGGGTGAGGGTTTAGAGAGGGAGAGAGAGGATGAGAGAGAAGGAGGGAGGCAGAAAAGTGAGGAAAATAGTTAGGGTTTTTCTTTTTATAGGTTAAATCTAGTCCACAAATTTTGTTATAATCTGAGCCATTCATTCTCTTTTTTAGATCTAATCCCGACCCTTCATCTTTTTCATCCAAAGGCTTAGATTAGACTTATGGACTCAACCAAAAAGGTGGACTTACATGATGATCTCTCTCTCTCTCTCTCTCTCTCTCTCTCTCTCTCTCTCTCTCTCTCTCTCTATATATATATATATATATATATATATATATATATATATATATATATATATATATATATATATATATAGTCAAGATCAAAGTGAGAACGAACATTCGGTGATAACGGTGAGAACGCATATCTACCTTTAGATTAGACTAAAAAGCAAGGCTGGGATTAAATCTAAAATAATCCAATCAATTCATAATTTACTACCTGCATTTACCACATAGCGACACAGTCGCCGGAGCTCCGACAAGATCCTCACCGGAGAATCTCGCCATCCCCAACTTATCGTCGCTGGAGCTCCGACCAAGCCCAATGCTGTCGTTCCTCTTTGTATGACCCTTTTTTATCATCGCACCACAACAACTAACAATCATGCTACCGATGCCGTCACATCGACATATAATAGTTTCGACAGGCGATCGCACTTCTTGGCGTACAACCCCACCGAAGCTCTGGCAATTCACCACCGGCTGTAAAACATTTACAATGTTTCTCTTTCACTTCTCATCTCCTCTCACCTTGATGCCCTTCAACCACCTTTATCAGTCCTCGTCGGAGGTATAGCCTTGCTCGCCGGAGTTTTTGTTCCTACCTCACTCCACCTTTCACTGGTAAAAATCTTCACTCACTGGTTCTTAAACCAACTTTGACACAAGTGGCAGATGGCAACTCACCTTTCTAGGTTCCTCATCTATTTCAATGTATCTACACAAAAATTTGATGTATCTAGCCACTATATTAATGTATCTTAATATAGATACACGAAATTAGTTATTAGGTACATTAAAATTGGAGTGGGATACATTAATATAAAAATCAGATACACTAACTTTAGTTGAATAACAACACAATCAGAGCCGTCGGAATATTTTGAACGGTTTAATAGAAATGAGTATGTTATCAATCTAGTTTCTAATCACCTGTTTCAAACCCAATTGGAGGCCATTTTGACTTTCTCAGCCTTAGTCCCAACATCTCGCATGTTCACTTCTCCAATCTAGCATGGCTTTTTTTTATCCAATTCTATTTGTTACTGGACAGATCTACAAATATGCCAAGAAATTTAGAGAAAGTATGACCCAATTAGCACTTGTCTTGTGATTTCGAATAGTGTCATTATCGGTCAAAATAATGTCTCCGGCAAACGAGAATCGACGATCGACGGTACATCAAAGATGAGTGTGCATACATCAAATATTAGTGTACATACATCATTTAATGGGAAGGAGAAGTTGGCAGGGGAAAGTGCGCTGGAGAAAGGCAACCCATGGTCGTCGTCGGAGTGAATTTTCGTCATTGATGTTGTCGATGCTTGCAATATGCGTCATTTAATGGCGAGGAGAAGTTTGCTGGAGAAGTAGTGTATGAAGTGGGAGAAGAATGGAGTCGGTTTCGGTGGATGTTGCCGGAGTGGGAGTCGGTGGATCTTTGTCGGAGTTGATGTTGGTGGTAGTTGACTGGAGTGGGGACAGGGACGGTGGTGGATGTCATGTGGGGTGTTGAAGAGAGAGTATGAGTATTAATGTGTGAGTTTATTTTTGTACTTCTGTATACGAGTATTAGTTATTTAGTTAGCATCCCTTAGGTTAGGTTAGCTTGTTCTCACCGTTCTCACCGAGTGTTCGTTCTCACCGGATCCTAATATATATATATATATAAAACAAGGTTAAAAAAAAATCACTTACTTTCATTATATAACTATTTTGTTTCCAACAAATTACATTTAAACATCTCCAACAAATTATATCTAAGCATCATCTTAATTACATCTATGCATTTCAAATAATACATCTAACAATAGTAACATCACAAATATTACATATATTTATCTACAATACAACGTCTAAAATATTTCTTCCAACGAGAATCGTGTCTTGTTGTTGTTTCCAAGTTTCTTCCACCAGTATTTCTTCCCAACGAGAACCATGTCTTGCCGATTGATGAGGGTTGAACCAGCAGACAACAAAAGCTCACTGAAAGAAATAAAAACAAAAAGGGGGTAAGTTATAAATAACTTTGCAACTGATATACAATAACCACCTATAAGTATTGAAATAACCGTAAAACAACTATAAAATAACTGGATATTTTAGAGAAGTAAAGTATATTATTATAACCGACTATAAGCATATTATATGAGACCACAATAATAACTCCAAATTGAAATAACTAAATTAAAACAATACAATAATTGAGGTGTAGTATTATTATAACCAATTTAAACAGATTATATAAGAATACGTCATCTTACAACAACTTTAATTTGAAACAACTAAGTTAAAACAATACAATAACTAAGTTTGAATAATACAATTACTCGGTTAAATCAATACAATAACTATTATTAACAGAATATATTCAAACCTAGCAAACAAGAAGTAAATACAAAATACAATAACTGAGTTTGATAATACAATAACTCGGTTAAAGTAATACAATAACTGCTATTAACAGATTAACCACAGAATCCGAGATATTATCAAAGATACAAAAACACAATTGAATAACAAAAAACCTACTCAAACACCTTATAAACAACATGAAAATGCACAAATCATTAAGAATTCTCATCTCAAACTCAAAACCTTATAAATTATTGGCAAAAACAATGAGAGAACAAGTAATTTAACAACAAAGACATAAGAACAAGCAGATATACAACGAATCAACGAAAATTAAACGAACATTAGATAAGAACGATAATGAAAACGCACAAATCAGATCTAGAAAAACAAAATTAGTATTTACCTATTGTGAAATTGAAGAGGAATACGAAGATGAAGCGAAAGTGACGACGAAATCTCCTTAATTGATGACGAATTTGAACGAGTATGATGAAGACTGAGTTTGTTGCTGCAACTTGAACGAAATTGATGAAGATTAAATTTCATAATTTTTATCGATTTTTTTTTGTTTTGGTTTTTTAGAGGTTGAAGGAGGAGAGAGAGTGATTTTTTCTAATAATGGGGGAGATTGAGGAAAAAGTGGGTATTTGTAGGTTGAGTAAGATCTAATCTCAGCTATCCATCTTAGATTAGATTAGTGCTTCAGATTTAGAGGGGTAACTCACCAAAAAAACCCAACTCATATGATCCTATTTCTATATATATATATATATATATATTATTTCATTTTTCAGATTTTGCTATTGCATTAACGAATCTCAATTATTGATTGAAAGAAATGACTAGTTATGCAATTAAACAAGATAAACAAACACATGATAGAAATTTGAGTATATTTGAATTTCATCTCAATACAATAACGCGATTTACTCATTACAGTAACTGACTTTCTATATTACAATAACTACAAATACCAAAGTTTTACATTATAATAATTGAGTTTCTACATTACAATAAATGAGTTTCTACATTGGAATAACTACAAATACTAGAGTTTCTACATTATAATAATTGAGTTTCTACATTACAATAAATACAAATAACAGAGTTTATACATTACAATAAACTCAGTTTTCTACATTACAATAACTATAAATGCCAGAAAAGATTATTCTCAGTAAACAACTAAGTTAACTATAAAATAACTACATTTCTTCATTAAAATGACCAAGTACAGATATCAATTTTTCCATTAAATGTCAATTATCCGCATCTATCGTGATTCCACCTGCAAATCACCAAAAAAAGACTATAACTTACCATAACACTCATGAAGCAACTACAAAATACAATACATGAGTTTTGATAATACAATAACTGAGTTAAAGTAATTTTACGACAACTAATGAATGAACATGAAATTTGAACATATTTGAGTTTCATCTCAATACAATAACACAATTTATTCATTACAATAACCGAGTTTCTACATTACAATAACTACAAATACCAGAATTTTACATGACAATAAATGAGTTTCTACATTAGAAAAACTGGGTTATTCAATTAAACAAGATGGAAACTAACAAAAAATGACCAAGTAAATGCATCAATTTTTCCATTGAACGTCAATTATCCACGTCTATCTTGATTCAACATGCAAATCACCAAAAGGCTAACTATAATATAACAGATATAATAATTGAGTTTTAATAATACAATAACTGAGTTTATACATTAGAATAACTATCAATACCAGTGAACATTATTCTCAGTAAACAACTGAGTTAACTATAAAATAACTACGTTTCTTCATTACAATAACCGAGTTTCTACATTAAAATAACTATACATACCAGAGAACCTTATTCTCAGTAAACAAGATATTTTATTAGAGTAACGTAATTATTCTATCATACAACATCAGTTATTCTATTACACGACTTCAATTATTCCATTAAGCATCAATTGTTCGTGTTCAACGTCATTCCACCTGCAAATCACCCAAAATATATACAATTTAATCGAAATACTAATGTTATTAATCACAAAAAAAAACACATAAATCATAAGAATTTGTTATTTAATTCAAATATTGCAGTTATTCGAGTATTAAATATGAAATCGTAAGAAATATTCATACCTTCGTCTTGATTTGAAGAGTTAGGGTTTTCCAAAATTTGAGTATTAAGAAAAAACTGAGAGTTTCAATTTAATTAATCGAACTTGTTAATGAATTTTTTGTAAACCTCTGGAATTTACAAAAAAAAAACGTGATGAATCGATGAATTTGTTGATCGATTTTGAAGAATTTTTGTGCGGTTTTTTTGATCATAATAGCGTAGGAACAATTTTGGTAGTAAAGGAAAGAGAGAGAGGAGTTTAGTTTATTTTGTGACGTATGATTGTGATTTGTGAGCTATTGGTTTTGTTAGGTCACTTGTATATATACGTAGGGGAAACTCACGAAAAGTGGCAAACTCATCGGATCTTGCCTATATATATACAGGCGGGATCTCGTGGGTTTGGTTCTTATGGTGAGTTTGTACTCACAAATCTTGACCATTGAATAATAAGATCTTACGGCTCAGATTAACCAAGCAACTAATGTTAAATCAATGACATGATAACACGCAAGAGAGTAATCAAAAGTAAAGTATTTGTGATTGATCAAAAGTGAGAAAAACAAGTCCTGGGTTTTCTAGGGCTCCGTCTTAAGTTCCTAGGGTTCCGTCTTATCTTCTTCGATTCTCTCCTCCTCTCGAGGCTTTTCTCACGAGTGATCGTGGGGATTGTTTCTTGCTTTGCGCGTTTCTTTGTTGGTTTTTGTTTCTCTTTTGCAGGTGCCGAAGAATTTCTTTATGGCGGGCCAACACCGGGCAATTAATGTGAAGGCTGCCATTGCTATGATGATTAATCTTTGGAACCCTACTAAATCGATCTTGGGGAATGTGGTGGATACGAACGATAAGACTTTCATTTTTCGGTTTAAAACGGAGAGAGACAAGGCTGGGGTTTTGGAGGGACAACCCTGGCACTTCGATAAATTTCTCTGGTTCTTCAACGAACCAAATAATAATGGTAAGCTCACTGATGTCCCGCTTTTCCATTTTCCTATATGGGCACGGGTATATAACCTCCCTCTAATGGGTCGAAGTAGTATGTCGAATGCAAAGCGCCTTGGTGATATGCTGGGTTCGTTCATTGATGTTGAAGTCGGTCCGAATGTGGAATTGGATAGGGCTACTCGTATACGTATTTTGCATGATGTGCGTAAACCATTGAAAGCGGCTGTCCCTATTCAAATGAAGGGGGGTAAGACTATAAATTTTGATGTCAAATATGAACGACTACCCATTTTTTGCTACGGCTGTGGTATCATAGGCCATGGGGAGAAGGATTGCGATGACGGTCCTTATGATGATGAGGAGTTGAAATTTGGGGAGTGGTTGCGTGCGTCATCATGGAAAGTCGTGAAAACGGCCAAGGAGGGTCCAGGAAAAGCAGCCAGGGACCTAAGGGCGAGTTTCGATGTTGTGAAGGCGCAGGAAACCGAGGATGCTGTCAGCTCTATGATCACTAAACTTCAGTCTATTGCTTTAGATTTGCGTGCTAAAAAAACAAGAAAGGAAGGGCTGGACAGTTCAGGGAGTGGTGAAGAACAAATGGTGCTTGATGTGGGTCTGCAGGCCATGACTGTGCAGGGGAGAGTTGAAAGGGAGAAGGGCAGGGAGGAGGTAGAGGAAGTTGGTTACGCAACTGAGGTGAGAAGGGAAGTTGGGAGCAGGGGGAAGGGGAGCTAACAGATTCGGGGGATGTTGTTTTTGCGGGCTTTACAAGAGATTTGGGTTTGGGTATGGAGGAAGGAGGTGGGGGAGATGCTTTGATTTCGGGGGAGGCAGGGATTTATGGAGGTGTGGCTGGGAAGGGGGGGTACGGCCAGGGCAGGAAGTGGAAGAAACAGGCACGGGGGGAGGGTTATGGGACTGTGGCTACTGCTGTAATACCCCGTATTTTATATAATCAATTAAACGGATATCATTATATATTAATTATTATACATTTTATATTACTAATTATATCGGGTTAATTGTTGAGTCGATAATTACGTTAAGCTATCGCAAGTTAATTGAGACGGGTTTATAAGAATTCGAAATGTGAGCTAACCCATTTGCCCTCGACCCATTTAAGTTGGCCCAATAACATGTTCAGCCCAATTAACCCTAAACCCTCACCCTAATTATAACCTAAACACTACCAAACCCTCCCTCAACCCGCCTCCCTCACGCATCCCTCTTCAAAGAAATTGACCCAAAACTTCAACCCTCACGCTTAGAGAGAGAGAGAGAGTGGCCGTGGGTGTTGGCGGCGCGGCGAGGATGAGCTAGGGACTATTGTCGACGACCGTGGGTGGCCCTAGTGGCTGTTGTGGTGGCGGAAAAAGGTAAGAGTCAACCTCTTTCCTCTGTTTTCGAATTTCTAGCGATTTTGTTGGTGGTTGCGTGTCCGATAGGCGTTTCGGTGGTTGTTGACAGGGTATATGGGTAGGATGGTTAGTGACGAGTGTAGTGGTGGTGGTTATGGTGGTTTTGGGTGGTGATAGTGACGGTAAAAGGTGGCAGCGACAGGGGGTAGCAAACGGGTCAAGATATGGGTTTTCAGGCGAGTTTAGATGGGTAGGTTTGGGGTGGCGCCACCGTGGACTTGGGGGAGGTCGAAACGGTGGTGCCACTGTGTCGGGTTATTCGAATTGTTTTAGTTTTGAAACGGGTTTTCATAGTTTAATCGTTATAATTCGTTAATTGGTCGTATTCTTAATTAATTAATTTAATTCCTAAAAGTCGGTTAAATAATTCAAGTCGGGTTTTGGAGTCGGGATGGTTAAATGGAAAACTGCTATATCGGAGAAGTTTCCATTTAAGGAAACTTTCCATTTAGGGAGTTCTATTTTTATTAACTTTCTATTTTGGGAACGGGAATAGTTAAGTGATTGTTTATCATTTAATTATCTTTCAGAGGGCGAATTGTTGTGGAATATTACTGGACACCCGACCATTTGATTGCAGTACTGAGGTAGGGAAATACATTTGACTTATTATCGTTGTTGTTGAATTGTGTTGACTTGATTCATGGTTGTTGATTTACGTTATGATTCATATACGGGAAGGTGATTGTCTGAATTGATCGTATTGAGTATGATATCATAACATCAGTAACAAACATGATTTTATGATTTCTCGGTTCAATGATATATATATATATATATTGTGTTGCATTAATTTCTTTTGAGCATTCATATGCATTGGAGATGGAGGATGTTGTGGTGATGTGGTGTGGTGATGATGATGTTGTGATAAGGCCCGGGCGGGTTCTGCGGGACTTGCCCCCGATGTCCTCGGTTGAAAGTGGCGGATCGGCTACGGTCGATATATATAGTCTCTAGGGGATCGGTATGGTCAGGCGTTCGGGTTATGAGTTATGAGACTAGTTATGAGATATGAGTTGAGATGGAGATGGAGGTGACGGAGGAGCATGCATATCATATTTCTTTGTTGTTTCATTGTTTTCCCTACTCAACCTCGTGGTTGACCCTGTGTATTCGTGAACACTTGTGATGACCCAAATATTGGCGGCGGACTTGACGGGTTTAAGAGATAGAACGGGAGCTTGGTGGGCGTGAGACACTGGATCAGAAGACTTAGTAGCTAGATCATCATCTAGAAGACTTTCACTTTTATTTATGTTAGTTCTTTGTAATTTGACGTAAAAGAGGTGTTGTAATAATTAAGTTAAAGTAATTATATAATTTTGCCTTGGAGTTTAATTTGTTATTCACTACCTCGGGAAACCGAGATGGTAATGATCCGGTTTATTAGGGAATGTCTTGCTAAAGGCTCCTTCATAAACCGGGGTGTTACAAAGTGGTATCGGAGCGAACGATCCTCAGGCCTAAACCAATGAATCCAATGAACATAGGAAGAGTCGAAATAAAATGAACCCCGGGATAGAACTGTTAGGAGCCCACTAAGGTAAGGGATGAGTTAGGGGCCCCCTCACACCGAACCAGTGGCCCTCTCAGTTGACCCGGAAACCCTGAGGGTATATGAGAGAAAGGGTAGAAAAGTTGCATGAGGATGCGCATGAAATCCAAATATCGTTGCCTAAGTATTAACTGATTGATACATTGATTATTGCATAAAAGAGTTGATGTATACCTTGAGACCCATATATTCTAACCATTCTGCAGGACAACGCTACGGTAAGTATTTTGTATGAATGATGACGTGATCATATGATGTTATGGAGATGAGAAATAAAATTCTCGTGTTCAGGTCGATAATCAATGAAGTATTGGATTGTGGTAGTCGTGAGCGTGAAAATAATTGCGAGTCGATGATATTTATCTAGGTGGATGTTGAATGATGTGCTGATAGTACTATTATGTCTAGTAATATGCGGTTATGTGATCCCAAAGCCATGCTAGTATAGTCTTGTGATAGTAATAAGAAACACTATTGAATTGCATGTTTTAGTCATAGCAATCGTGATTTAGATGTAAGGAGTAGATCGAGATGCGAAGGGATTCTATGGGATAGATGCTTACGTAGGTACAGTGTGAGATTTAAGTTAGGACGGGTTAGTATCGATAGTGTGGTTGTAAGAGTTTGGAACATAGAAAATGAAAGACTTAGTGTTGAAACTCGTTTTGTTTGATTTTACTCTTTAATTGACCTTCTTGCCATTTCTTTTTCATTTTATTGCCTATGGATGAGAATTTTATGAGAGATAGCCTCGTGAGTTAGTGTTCATTTGGTGTTGGTTTCATGCTTATATGATATACGGATTAGGAGTAATAAATATTTTAGTGAGCTGTGGTTAGGAAGTTCCTATACAGTGATGTTTTGACCAACAATTTTGTAAAAAATACTCATGTAAATTATACTAATAATCTTTGCATAATTCCAACTCCATCGATCCGAATATTCGCATATGTTTTCAAATTGATAAACCACGAAAATTCTGGATGTTTCTATATTAAATGGTAAGTTTTGCAAACTGACCCAAGTTCGTACCAATTGTTGTTACATGCTGTTTGGACCAACGGAGTTTTAAAAATGCTTTAAAAATTGAATTCTTGAGCTTTTGACCACATTCTTTTTCTCACGTATTATTAACTCTCTGTATGTTATAAAAAGTAATCTAACTCAAGTATTCGTTGAACGGTTATTTATTCGTGATTTTTGGAAGTTACAACGTGAATCAAAACATTTAAAATGTGTGTTCTATGTTGAATTTTCATACAATTGTTGGGTTAATTCATGAGCCTTAGTAATGTGAATTTATAATGTTTTTTTTCTTATATGACGATAGTAGCACGCATGTTCAGTAGTTAGGTATCTTAACAAGTGATAAAATTAAAGTTTAGTTGATAACATTGTTGCCATGATAGTATGAGTGAAATTGAATAGCTTAATTCGATTCTCAAATCGAGAGTGAAATATTTTATACGAGTCCCGTTGTTTGCATATTTTATATACGTTGGCATATTGTAATATCTCTGGTGTGTTCATCATATTTGTATAGTGGTCGAATATATATAAATATAAAACTATATTGTCATATCTTGGTAAAGTTGGTGGCGTTAAATGTTAACTTGATTGTTCAAATATACTCGCGAGAATAGTTATAATAATTATGTCTAAATGTTCACACATGTAGGATGTCATCTGAGTTCTAATATCTTTTATGTGAGTCTGTGTGCCTATAGTTATACTTATTACTTTCATTGCATTAAATTATTTCAGTTGAACCTAAACCTAGGACATGATAATAAACAGTGTTGTTACTTCTTATTGGATATGTTCGTCATTATATCGTCATAAAATGCTAAAGTGATTCTTGCAATTGTATGGGCATGATATAAAGGAAACTGTTTGATGTAGCACGACATTTGACATATCTATATTCTCGAGTCGTTGCTATCAATTATATTCTAATGAATATTGTTTATGATAAATATGTTGACAATTATAATGGGATAACCCTTTGATGACTCCCATGATATGCATTGGTTCCAATGATAGTCGTTCATTAGTAAAGATAGGACTGAAATGAATAAGATGAACCTGTAAATTACAATATATGAGTCGACACCTAAGCTCGTTTTGTTTGAAGGAATTGAATTAAGTTTATCTGATTTCGAGTTTCGTAGTAAGCAGTAAATGGATTATATGGACGGCTCTGTTATAAGATTTATGTTAGGAAGGTTAATCACCGCCCGGTATGAAAGTAAAAGTTTTGGAAATGAAGTTAAATTTTGTCGTGTGAGTATAAATTCGGAATGAGATTTCCAGCCAATGTCTGGTGGTATGGTTCCATGATATTTGCTAGTCTGGAGGAATGAAACTAGAACGGAGTCACAAGTAGTGGGTTAAATTAGTCATGTTGTTCGTTCATGTAGCGAATTGGTGGGTTGTGGTTAGTTACGAATGTCAAAACGGGAAATGTAATGTGGTGATTTAAGTGAGTTATGTGTTAACACGGTATGTTGATATTAGCATGATATGTAAGGGATATTTGAAAAATTGGTGTAGTTGAATACATTTAATCTTTTATGTCATGGTGTTGGTGCAGTTTAAATATATTTAATACCAAGAATGAAATTTTATGTATGATAGTCTTGTATGTTAACTTTCCAATATCGCTGTTTACTCGCTTGATTGACTCGACCAATAAGTTGTAAAAAATTGCCAATCAATGTGCATTCGTCATTCGTGAATAAATCCCAAACCCTTTGTTATGAGGATTAAAAATATTTCTAGGATGATAAGTATTGCGAAACTGGTTGTCTTCATTTTTTTTTTTTTTGGTGATTCTGTGTCTTGACCTAAATCTGTACAATTATGTAAAGGAAAGTCGATTTGGACCTATTAGGTTATAAATTTTCATAAATCGATTTATTAAGTTTTGACCCTAATTCTTTTCTTATGTTGATTAATCCCCTATGTTTCTAAGGTATGAGATTACAATGATTGGTGAAATGAATAATTACTAATGATTTTTTTGTAAAATGTAGCTTCCTTGAGAGAGCTTGTATATTGATTGTCTTTGGTAAGGATTAGTTAACTTGAGCGTGAGTTGTGAATCTTTTATCCTCTTTCAGTTGTTAGCAATAGTTTGAGAACTTTTGTTATAATAATGAAGGTTACGAGGACGTAACCATGTTTTTAGTTGGGTAGGATTGTAAAATCTTAATGTTTAATTTGCACTTGTTTGTAGATTGTAGTTTTGATCAAGTTGATGTTTCGTTGTGGGGTACCTATGCAAATGAGTTCTATATGTTTTGTTCCTACTTCTTTAGTTGGTTGATGTGTAAAAGGAGAGTGTAGTTAAACTACTGGTATTGAGTTATTTGAGTTTGAGATCGGAATTTAGATGGAAGATGACGGTGTTCTCAGATGAATATTTAGTTGTTATACATTTGTGTTCTCAGGTAGTTATTAGTTGTAGTTAGTTGGGTTAAGTAAAGACGAGTTAAACTTCGGGACGAAGTTTATTTTTAGGAGGGCAGAATAGAACATTTCGTGTCTGTTATGTTTAATTGATGTGTCAAAAGTGTGTGTTAACTGTGTTAGAAATGCGTGACGTCCGTATGTACGATATACAATACCCTTGTGATGTTTGAGTACGGGAACGAACTTCGGGACGAAGTTCATTTTAAGGGGGGAAGACTGTAATACCCCGTATTTTATATAATCAATTAAACGGATATCATTATATATTAATTATTATACATTTTATATTACTAATTATATCGGGTTAATTGTTGAGTCGATAATTACGTTAAGCTATCGCAAGTTAATTGAGACGGGTTTATAAGAATTCGAAATGTGAGCTAACCCATTTGCCCTCGACCCATTTAAGTTGGCCCAATAACATGTTCAGCCCAATTAACCCTAAACCCTAACCCTAATTATAACCTAAACACTACCAAACCCTCCCTCAACCCGCCTCCCTCACGTCTCCCTCTTTCAGCAGCCCAAAACTTCAACCCTCACGCTTAGAGAGAGAGAGAGAGAGTGGTGTGGTGTGTTGGCGCGAAACGAGGGATGAGCTAGGGACTATTGTCGACGACCGTGGGTGGCCCTGGTGGCTGTTGTGGTGGCGGAAAAAGGTAAGAGTCAACCTCTTTCCTCTATTTTCGAATTTCTAGCAGTTTTGTTGGTGGTTGCGTGTCTGATAGAGGCGTTTCTTGTAACACTACGGATTTTCTTTGGAGCCTACTCGACCGAGTAGAGCCTACTCGGCCGAGTAGTGCTCTGAGTGCGTGTTATTTTGGTTTTACGAGGAATACTCGGCCGAGTATAGTGAATACTCGACCGAGTATTGGACACTCGGCGGAGTATGCACTTACTCGACCGAGTGTCCGGTTTGGCGAAGTTATATTTCGACGGTTTGATTAAGGAGTGATTAGGGTATTTTATATTTCCGCGTCAGTTTCTAATATCATTTTTCACAGCATTATCATTTCTACGTTACCCTAATCATACCCAAATCATTCCCTAATCCTTCCATTGAGCATTTCGTAGCATCTTTGTGTGGATAATTGCGGTGATTCTTGCGTATAAGTTCTTGTTGCAATTGTTGGTAAGTTCTATCTTTGTAATTATTGCATCTGTTTGGGTTCTTTGTACATTTATATGGGAAGGGGATGTTGGGAATTATACAAAGTGTAATTGTGTTGTATGATCATTGTATAGGAGAAGACTTCGTAGAGGAGCCTTTTTGATTGTCCGTGTTGCATCGATGTGATTGCTAAGGTAGGGTTTCCTACTCGGTTTCTTGTGCTTTACATGACATGTTGTTGTAATTATCGTTGTCTGTTGATCATCGTAGTATGGAGATTGTTGTGACAGTGTTGGTGTGAGGGGATTGAGATGACAGTAATGTCATGTGATTGTGATTGTGGTGGAGTCACTTGCAGGAGTGGCTTCACACCCTAGTTCGCCCTCCGTGGAACCCGCCACGGGAGGGGATGTGCACATTAAGGGACGGGGATCGTTGTCGCTCGTTGAGGAGCTGGACTAGGTGGGATCGGCCTGCGGTCACCCATCGTCGGCGAGGATTACTGTTGCGATGGGTAATCTGGCGGGGCTACACACTTTAGTGTGTAGTCGGTTACTATGTGAGCTTGGGTGATTGGGAGTTGATGATGATCAGACGAGTATTGCATTTGTTTGTCTTGTTTGTTGCATAACACCGACCCGTTGTTGTTTGTGGAATCTGCGGTGATCCATTCGGGGATGGTGAGCGGGCTTGACAGGTATTGCTAGTGAGAGCTTGAGGATTATCTTGGGAGATTTGCCACCACGAGTCATAGCATCACCGTCTGAGTCTTAGCGAGTTTTCTTTTATTGTTAAGACTTTGAGGTTGTATTTCATTAGACAATATTCGGTTTTGGATATTGTAAACTTTGCATTTTACATTACTTTAATAATGATGCTCAATTCAGACGCTTTGGTATATACTAACCTCGGGAAACCGAGATGGTAACGCACTTTCATGGTAGGGTGGTCTTGGTAAGGCACCTTGGTATGAGGGGGTGTTACAAAGTGGTATCGAGAGAAGATTCCGGCACCTAAACAAATGAATTAATGAACCTAGGGAGTCTAAATAAAATGAACCCGGGGAGAGTTGTTTGGAGCTACCGCAAAGACTCAGGAGACGTCCCGGAGTCGCACATTGGCCCTTACTAACTCGAGCCGGTAACATGGGGGAAAGTGTGATGAGGACTAGGCTTTGTATGTGCACGTATGTGAAGATACATGTTGGTAAAAGTCGATAGTTGCATATATGTGTGATGAAGTTCTTAATTGTTGTGATGGGAGGAGTAGTAGATGAAACGGGTTGTGATTTCAACGTTGGATTTAGCATATGTGCAAATCGGATGTTGATATGGTTACAATATGGTGTTAAAGTTTTAATATATGCATTACATTTGAAGTGATTATAACATGGTTTTAAATCCTTAAGTATTTCTTTGCGGGAATAGTGAGCATGATTGGGGAATCGTAATCAGTAAATCTTTTTATAGCGTAACTCGGCCGAAGCGGGTAGGCACTCGACCGAGTATGGAGTACTCGTACGAGTAGCCAAAACTCGACCGAGTGTTGTCGATAAGAAGTAGCAATTGCTCTACTCTGTTTGTGATAACTCGGACCGAGTATGAGTGTATACTCGACCGAGTAGCGTCCACTCGGCCGAGTGTTTTTGCACTCGACCGAGTGTTCTTTTGGTGTTTTGGCGTTTGTCTCTGGAGTCGATACTCGACCGAGTATCTGGGAAGGTACTCGACCGAGTTATCTTTACTCGACCGAGTATGATGTATACTCGGCCGAGTGTTCTTATGGCGGAAGGGTGTTAAATTTTGAGCATGTGTTTACGTTTCTTTCTTTCTTATCAGCTCAAAATGCCGCCCAAAAGAACTCCCGCGCAGATCCAAGCTTCGAGAGATGTCTCTTGATGAGGTTGCTCGCATGATTGAGCAACAAGAGGCTCTCCTTGAAGCTCTCAAAAATGTGGGAAAAGGAAACGAGAAGACGATGGATGCAACCCACCTTAGCATCAACATTGCTCGTTTCCACCCTCCCACATATGACGGGGTAGGTGAACCAAAGTCGCCGAGAAGTGGCACCGTGAGATTGAAGCTCTCATGGAAATGGTTAAGTGCCCCGAGGACATGATTGTTGAGCAGGTAGTGTACTACCTAAGAGGAGAAGCTGCAGATTTGGTGGCGAACGTCAAGGATGATGCTAGAGCTTACTACCGGGCGGAAGGGGCTATTCCGTGGTCCTGGTCAGGTTGAAGAGTGCTATGAGAGAGCGGTTTGTCGGAGCATATCCGACACAAGATGAGATCCGACTTTGAATCTTTCACTATGTCCGAGGAGATGACATCACGATTACTATCATCGGTTTATGGAGCTATCTCGTTATGTGGAAGATTTGCAGCTCGGACAAAGAGGTTTGGCTCTCCGATTTGAGAGGGGTTTGTCTACTAAGATCGTGAGTCGTATGCCGGTGGGGTTGCTACGACCTCAAAGAAGTGTATCCGAGAGCGGGTCAAGCCGAGAGAATGGTGGATCTCTCAAGGGAGATCGAGGAGAGGATCCTACGAGAAAAGAGGAAGGTGATAAGCGGGAACAACAATCAACCAACCAACAAGAAAGGGAATTTCAATCATGCCAAGGCTTTCTCTAGTGGAGCTGGTTTCTCTGGAGGTTCTCGTGGTTGGGGAAAGAATGGAGGTCGGGCAGTAAGTGACAACACCAACCTTACGTGCTTCAACTGTGGTGGGATAGGTCACAAAAGGCGAGGCGCACGAGCTACAAGCCCGTGATGGTTCAGAGCTAGATCGAAAATTTCTCTCGGGGCCGACTCGAGTTTTGCTAGTAACCGACCGGGAGGTTCATGGGGCAACGAGAGGTGGACGGGGGTAACCGGGCGGTTACAACCGCGGTGGTGGTGGATCTTAAGACACGGAATAACGGTGTCACCCGAGATTCTAGCGGCTAAGCCTAGTACCTCCAATGCTTGATTCGGGGTGGAGGACGGATGAATAGTGGAAAGCTCTTCATGATGGATAAGCGGGAAGCACAAGATGATGCTCATGTAGTTACCGGTACCTTTCTTGTTAATAATGTACCGTCCTTTGTTTTGTTTGATTGGGGCTACACATTCTTTTGTGTCTAAAAGTCATCTTTGTGTCTATGGGTTTGGGGAGTTTGAGGTTGTAAAAGATGATGTGTTCATACCTTCTGGGGAGTCTGTGTCGTGTCTCAAGTTGTATAAGGGTATATCTATGGTGATTGGAGGGGTAGATTTACCGAAGAAACCCGTTAGAGTTTCCTAAGGATGGGTTTGAGGTGATTGTCGGGATGGATTGGCTAGGTAGGTATGACGCCTTGGATAGATTGTAGACAAAAGAGAGTGTCTTTAAAGGGTCCCAAGGGTGTTAAGGTGTCCTATAGAGGGTTTTTGGTAAAGCCTAAGTGTAGGTTTATAGCGGTTATGACTTTAAAGTCATGTTTAAGGAAGAAGTGTCCCTTAATTCTTTGTCATGTGAGAGATCACCGAGTAGAGCCGCCGACAACTTCCGAGATTTCCGTGGTGAAAGAATTTGAAGAAGTCTTTCCGAGGAAATACCGAGTTTGCCTCCCAAGAGGGATGTCGATTTTAGCGTGGAGCTTAAGCCGGGAACGGGTCCTATATCTAAAGCACCTTATCGTATGGCACCTAAAGAGTTGGCCGAGTTGAAGAAGCAGATACATGAGTTGTTAGACAAGGGTTATGTCAGGCCTAGCGTGTCACCGTGGGGAGCTCCGATTATTTTTGTAAAGAAGAAAGATGGGAGTATGAGATTGTGCATTGATTACAGAGAGCTCAATCGGGTTACAGTGAAGAATAAGTATCCGTTGCCAAGGATTGACGATTTATTCGATCAGCTAAGTGGAGCTGGTGTGTTCTCTAAGATTGATCTGAGGTCGGGGTATCATCAAGCGAGGATAGCGGATGAGGACATTCCTAAAACAAATGCGTTCCGATCTCGTTATGGTCACTACGAGTATGTAGTGATGCCTTTTGGGTTGACCAATGCGCCAGCAGCTTTTATGGATTTGATGAATCGGATCTTCACACCGTTTTTGGATAGGTTTGTGGTTGTTTTCATCGACGATATCCTAGTTTATTCCAAGACTAAGGAAGAGCACGAAGAGCACTTGAGGATAGTTTTGCAGACTTTGAGAGAAAATCAGCTCTATGCCAAGTTATCCAAGTGTGAGTTCTGGTTAGAGGAAGTGGCTTTTCTAGGCCATGTAATATCCAAGAAGGGAGTATCTGTGGATCCTAGTAAGATTGAGGCCGTTACCAAGTGGGAATCGCCGAAGAATGTTCCTGAGATTCGGAGTTTCTTAGGCCTTCTCCGGCTACTACACGGAGGTTTGTGAAAGATTTCTCTACCATAGCACGGCCTATGACATCCTTGATGAGGAAGGAAGTCAGATTTGTTTGGGATGAGAGTTGTGAAACGACGTTTCAGACCTTAAAAGAACGCTTGACCACAGCTCCTATCCTAGCCTTGCCAGAGGGTTGTGAGAACTTTGAGGTCTATACCGACGCTTCAAAGAACGGTCTAGGTTGTGTTTTGATGCAGGGAGGGAAAGTGATAGCTTATGCTTCGAGGCAGCTGAAGCAATATGAGGAGAACTACCCTACTCATGATTTGGAGTCGGGTGCGATTGTGTTCGCTCTTAAGATTTGGAGGCACTACCTTTATAGCGCAACTTTTAAGGTGTTCTCTGATCATAAGAGTCTAAAGTATATCTACACTCAGAAGGAGCTTAACATGCGACAGAGGCGGTGGATGGAGCTGATTGAAGATTATGATATGGAGATCATCTATCACGAGGGTAAAGCTAATGTTGTCGCAGATGCTTTGAGTAGGAAGAGCGTTCATTCGCTATGTACATCTATGTCCTTCTTGAAGTTGAGAGATGAGATGTCTAGATTGGGGATCTTTATGATTCGGGAGGGGAATACCATCGGGGATTTGACGATCGAGCCAGAGTTGTATGAAAACATCAAAAGTAAGCAAGAGCTTGATCCTAAGATCCAGGAGTGGAAGTCAAAGGTAGAGAGTGGAGCGACTTCCGGGTTCTCTATACATCCAGGATGGGAGTGTTCGTTTTGATGGGAGATGGTGTGTTCTGACGATGCGAGTTAAGGAGAATGATCTTGTCGAGGCTCATTGCACTCCTTATTGATTCACCCGGGTGGTGACAAGCTTTACTGAGAGACCTTAAGAAGACTTTTTGGTGGCCGAACATAAAGAGAGATGTAGCTGAGTTTGTGGCTAGATGTTTGACCTGCCAAAGGGTCAAAGGTGAACAAAGGAGACCTCAAGGTAAGATTCGGTCTCGACGGTGCCCGAGTGGAAGTGGGAGTCGATCTCCATGGACTTTATTGTGGGGTTACCTAGGTCACAACAAGGTAACAACATGATTTGGGTGATTGTGGATCGGTTAACCAAATCAGCCCATTTCGTCCCCATGAAGGATACTTGGTCTAAGATGCACGGTGGCATTGGGTTCTGAAGAAAGCATGTGGTTCGGTTACATGGTATTCGAAAGATATTGTTTCGATCGTGATGCGAGGTTCATATCAAAGTTTTGGCAAGAACTGCAAGAGTTGATGGGTACAACGTCGAAGATGAGTCTGACTTTTCATCCGAACCGATGGTCGATTAACGGACCATCAAGACCTTAGAAGACATGCTAAGGGCATGTGTTATGGACTTTGGAGGCGATTGGGAAGACAGACTTGATTTGATCGAGTTTTCATACAATAATAGTTATCATACAAGCATTGGGATGGCACCTTTTGAAGCTTTGTATGGCGGAAATGTCAAGTCCATTTGTTGGGATGATAGTTCCGAGACAAAGTGGTTTTAGGGCCACAATTGGTTCAAGATATGGTTGAGCAAATCCAGTTGATTCGCCAAAAGATGAGAGCAAGCTCAAGATCGTCAGAAGAGCTACGCCGACTTACACCGAGGACATTGAGTTCGCGATAGGTGACAAGGTGCTTTTGAAAGTGTCACCTATGCGAGGTGTTATGAGGTTTGGGAAAAAGGGTAAGCTAAGCCAAAAGTTTATAGGTCCTTATGAAATTCTGGACCGTGTTGGCGAGGTAGCCTACAGGTTAGCTTTACCACTAGCTTTGGATAGAGTGCACAATGTTTTTCATGTGTCTCAACTTCGGAAATATATGAGTGATCCGTCGCACATCCTCGAGATGGAGAACATCGAACTTGATGAATCCTTGCCCTCGACCCATTTAAGTTGGGCCAATAACATGTTCAGCCCAATTAACCCTAAACCCTAACCCTAATTATAACCTAAACACTACCAAACCCTCCCTCAACCCGCCTCCCTCACGTCTCCCTCTTTCAGCAACCCAAAACTTCAACCCTCACGCTTAGAGAGAGAGAGAGAGAGAGTGGCTGTGGGTGTTGGCGGCGCAGCAGGGATGAGCTAGGGACTATTGTCGACGACCGTGGGTGGCCCTGGTGGCTGTTGTGGTGGCGGAAAAAGGTAAGAGTCAACCTCTTTCCTCTATTTTCGAATTTCTAGCAGTTTTGTTGGTGGTTGCGTGTCTGATAGAGGCGTTTCTTGTAACACTACGGATTTTCTTTGGAGCCTACTCGACCGAGTAGAGCCTACTCGGCCGAGTAGTGCTCTGAGTGCGCGTTATTTTGGTTCTGCCGAGGAATACTCGGCCGAGTATAGTGAATACTCGACCGAGTATTGGACACTCGGCCGAGTATGCACTTACTCGACCGAGTGTCCGGTTTGGCGAAGTTATATTTCGACGGTTTGATTAAGGAGTGATTAGGGTATTTTATATTTCCGCGTCAGTTTCTAATATCATTTTTCACAAAGATTATCACTTCTACGTTACCCTAATCATACCCAAATCATTCCCTAATCCTTCCATTGAGCATTTCGTAGCATCTTTGTGTGGATAATTGCGGTGATTCTTGCGTATAAGTTCTTGTTGACCTTTGTTGGTAAGTTCTATCTTTGTAATTATTGCATCTTTTTGGTTCTTTGTACATTTATATGGGAAGGGGATGTTGGGAATTGTACAAAGTGTAATTGTGTTGTATGATCATTGTATAGGAGAAGACTTCGTAGAGGAGCCTTTTTGATTGTCCGTGTTGCATCTGCTTTGTGATTGCTAAGGTAGGGTTTCCTACTCGGTTCATCGTGCTTTACATGACATGTTGTTGTAATTATCGTTGTCTGTTGATCATCGTAGTATGGAGATTGTTGTGACAATGTTGGTGTGAGGGGATTGAGATGACGGTAATGTCATGTGATTGTGATTGTGGTGGAGTCACTTGCGGGAGTGGCTTCACACCCTAGTTCGCCCTCCGTGGAACCCGCCACGGGGGGGGATGTGCACATTAAGGGACGGGGATCGTTGTCGCTCGTTGAGGAGCTGGACTAGGTGGGATCGGTGCGGTCACCCATCGGCGGCGAGGATTACTGTTGCGATGGGTAACTGGCGGGGCTACACACTTTAGTGTGTAGTCGGTTACTATGTGAGCTTGGGTGATTGGGAGTTGATGATGATGGGGGACGAGTATTGCATTTGTTTGTCTTGTTTGTTGCATAACATCGACCCCGTTGTTGTTTGTGGAATCGGTGATCCATTCGGGGATGGTGAGCAGCTTTGAGTTTTTGCTAGTGAGAGCTTGGGGATTATCTTGGGAGATTTGCCACCACGAGTCATAGCATCACCGTCTGAGTCTTAGCGAGTTTTCTTTTATTGTTAAGACTTTAAGGTTGTATTTCATTAGACAGTATTCGGTTTTGGATATTGTAAACTTTGCATTTTACATTACTTTAATAATGATGCTCAATTCAGACGCTTTGGTATATACTAACCTCGGGAAACCGAGATGGTAACGCACTTTCATGGTAGGGTGGTCCTGGTAAGGCACCTTGGTATGAGGGGGTGTTACATTTCTGGTGGTTGTTGACGGGGTATATGGGTAGGGTGGTTAGTGACGAGTGTAGTGGTGGTGGTTATGGTGGTTTTGGGTGGTGATAGTGACGGTAAAAGGCGGCAGCGACAGGGGGTAGCAAACGGGTCAAGATATGGGTTTTCAGGCGAGTTTAGATGGGTAGGTTTGGGGTGGCGCCACCGTGGACTTGGGGGAGGTCGAAACGGTGGTGCCACTGTGTCTGGGTGCATGGTTTGGCGGCGAGCATGACGGTGGTGATTTGGCAGGGGATAGGTGAGAGTTGCGGTGGTTGTAGGTTGAGAAAATGGGGCGTTTGGTGAGGCACGGTGGTGAACCAGGCCAAATGATGACCACTGGTTCGACTCGCCGTGGCGATCGACCATCTTGGTGGTGGTTGTTGGTGGTGGGGTCGAAGTGGGGAGCAGGTCTGGTGGTTGTCGGGGTGGTTCGGGCGGCGCGTAAGGGGTGTGGGCGAGAGTGAAGGCGTGGGTTGTAAGAGTCGGGTTATTCGAATTGTTTTAGTTTTGAAACGGGTTTTCATAGTTTAATCGTTATAATTCGTTAATTGGTCGTATTCTTAATTAATTAATTTAATTCTTAGTCGTTAAATAATTCAAGTCGGCTTTTGGAGTCGGGATGGTTAAATGGAAAATCGCTATATCGGGAAGTTTCCATTTAAGGAAACTTTCCATTTAGGGAGTTCTATTTTTAGTAACTTTCTATTTTGGGAACGGGAATAGTTAAGTGATTGTTTATCATTTAATTATCTTTCGAGGGCTTAATTGTTGTGGAATATTCTGGACACCCGACCATTTGACTAAAGATCGAGGTAAGGAAATACACTTGACTTATTATCGTTGTTGTTGAATTGTGTTGACTTGATTCATGGTTGTTGATTTACGTTATGATTCATATACGGGAAGGTGATTGTCTGAATTGATCGTATTGAGTATGATATCACAACATCGGGTAACCGGCATGATTTTATGATTTCTCAGTTCAATGATATATATATATATATATTGTGTTGCATTAATTTCTTTTGAGCATTCATATGCATTGGAGATGGAGGATGTTGTGGTGATGTGGTGTGGTGATGATGATGTTGTGATAAGGCCCGGGCGGGTTCTGCAGACTTGCCTGGTGTCCTCACAAGCGAGTGCGAGATCGGCTACGGTCGATATATATAGTCTACCGGGGATCGGTATTGATACCCGTCGTTGTGAGTACCAAAGATAAAATTTATAATCTCCTATTAAGACTAACCTAGGCTAGTGGTAACAGGGTCGAACCACAAGGAGGCAGTTGTAAATTTTAGTTGATTTATGTTCAGTCTGAGGTAACTATTGTGGGGGTTGAATTGAATTGGTCTACAGCTAAAGGTGAACAAAGATAATAAACTAAATAAACGATTTAAACATATAAAAGAAGGGTACTAGGATGGTCAGGTCATTATAGCTTCGGCGGCAGCAAACTAAGTCGGTCTGAATCAAACACAGGTAAGGCGGGAAATAAAGAGGTCCTCTCGGTCCACTCTTAACAAATAGCATCTTTCGATCTCGCTATAGGTCCCTAATGTCACTAATACTAACTTTCGTCCTGAAAAGTGACTAACGGTCTAAACTATACTTATCTTTCGATCTTAGCACAGTTTAGTCGATTTAATTGATGGTCTAATAACTTCCCCTATCTTTCGATCTAATGGGTCGGTCACAAAATAGGTATCTAACTGGTCGCATGCATTCGATTCGTTAAATACAAGATTAAATTCAATTAAAACGAAGGAAACCCTACGAGGTCGATCGATCGACCGACAATGTCGATCGATCGACCAACACGCGAGACAGACGATCCGTGTATATCTAATGCCGCCTATGCCATAAATCGCCTACATCCTAGCACTATAGAATTAGCTACTCATGCTAAGGGTAAAAACAACAATTAAACTAATAATGATTACTGAATTCATGCTTAAAGTAGATAGCAAATAGCGATAATGCGATAATTGGCTTTGGGATACTAACTAACAAATCTATACTAATAACGAAAGTAAAACAATAAAAAGAAATTAGGGCGGGAAGGAATACCGAGGTTTCGAGGGAAGATTAAGAACAAGAAAGAAATCCAATGCTAAAACGATGTTCCAAACCCTAATTACTCGAATAAACCAAAATCGAAAGTTCTTGTATGAAATTGTGATAAAACTTGGATCTAAACCGAGATAAAAACTTGATCATAAATGAATGTTTCATGTTACGTTATATAGCAAATAACGTAACATCTTATTTCCTAAACCTAGCATCATGGGCTTGCGCTTTCTCGGTCTTCTAATTCTAAATGCGGAATAGAAATCGTCGATCGATGATAAGGTTGGTCGATCGATCGCTCCCAAAGCAAACAAGAGCTTCGGAACCGAACATTGGTCGATCGATCGAGGATTATGGTCGATCGACTAATGGAGCGCTACTATGACTTCTTTTAACTCGTGGACTTGTCTTTTGGGCCTTGGATTGTGCACCAAGCTCGTTCCTTAAGCAATTCCTTTACGTCATTTGCAATGCAGATTACTCGGGGGCGGATTTAGCTTGATTTCCGTTGAATTCTCCACATTTACGCAATAATGTACAAAATACTAAGTAGACGGAAATAGGGAGAAATGCAAAGATAAACTACATGAATGAGCTCGAAATGCGTGTAAAATGGGATGTAAAACATCATATAAATAACACGCATCAAACTTCCCCAAACCAAACCCTTGCTTGTCCCCAAGCAAGAACTAGACTGGATCTAATGACCTAATGGAACGAGTTCAATCTCAGAGCGAAATGCAGACTGTTAAGCCTAAACCGATTTTAATGCACAACCAACAATCAATTAGTAATGCGAATCATGCAAACGAATTATAAAGTCGTTAAAGATTGCTGAACCGTTAACTGTAGAGACTTATCAAATTGGACTCTCACGGTCGCTCAAATCACTCAAGTAAGCACAGGTGATATATATGTAAGATAGAAAGAAGTAATTTTGTAGTGACTCTCACCTAACTACGACCTATGAAAACATGCCAGCAATAAAATATGAAAATGACCTCTACAACCGTACATACGCATTCCAACCAAACAGATGACCAATGACACATGCCGAGGTATATATGGGATATGTGAGGTATGGGTAAGAAGAGGCAAACATTTTATGGTAAAGTGGAGGTACAGGTGATCAAGCTAGTACCAAAACGGAACCACATGGCAACATCCAACTTCTTGCTCATAATCAAACGAAACGGTGCTATAGCAAGCACAAAACTCACAATCTCCAAACTATCAAATCAATAAACTCCCCATAGGATATAAATGAAACATGGGAGCAAAAATCGCCAAAAGATAAGGATTAAATTATGCGAATTGATTTCTTTTCTCTTCGAACCTCAGTCGATCGACCATATGTGGCAGTCGATCGACTCATTTGAACAGTACAGAACCCTTTTTTCATTTCTTTTCCGAATCATTTTTTTTCATTCTTTTTTTTTCTTTTGTTTCTTTCTTTCTTTTTTCCTTTTCATCTTCCCAACAATATCTCAAACATGAGCATATTCCACCAAAAATGAGTAACAATCCCGAAAACACAGACTACTAGCTTGACAAGGGACAGCTTAATGTAGGATGTAGTAATGGGACAAAAAGGGGTATTTTTGGCAGTGTGAAGCTTATGGGTAAAATGAGAAAAGGAAACCTCTACCACATGTGTCAACAAACCACAGACCGAATGCATACAGGTATTAAGTAGATCAAATTCATATTCATGCAAATTAAGGAAACATGTCTCATAAGGAGTACTACTCACATTCCTAAATAAACCGGTCATGAATGTCACCAGTTATAGGCTCTAGTTCTCGAAAAGTATAAGTAGTTTGCCAATTATTAAAGTCAAGTCTCAAGTCCAGCAAGATAATTAACGAAAACTCGTAGATATGCCTTTACGATTCTACTAATAACATGTTAATCTAGCAAGGCTCAAAGTAAACAGTGCAAATGCAAAATCATCATAGAAATACTACCGTTCCGACTCGACCTATATGCTAAAATAAACGTGCATTTTATGGAATTTTTTTGAATTTTTTCAATTTTTTTGAATTTTGATGTATATGAAGAAATAAACAACAATAATGCAAAAACAAAAAATAAACGTGAATGCAAGCAAATGATATGCGACGCAAAACCCTTCCCCAAACCAAATCGCACAATGTCCCCATTGTGCAAAATCATATAGTGAAGAAAAGAGAAATGGGAATTTGCGAGGAAATAAATAAGCAAGACACAAGGAAAGATATGGAACTCACAAGACTTTAAGCGCAGCAAAGGAAACCTCCCCAAACCAGCGTGAGTTAGGAGGTTTCAAGAGTAGCTAATGATGCTACCAATAAGAGTGCCCGAAAGATTTAAAATACCACGCATAAGATCGAGAAAACAATTTTGAGGCGGTAAAATTGTGCACAAATAAGAGAACTTAAAGAAAGAAGTAATATGACGGAAAATAAAGCGGAGTAGAAAACTCCCTTAGGTCCGCATATCGACCAAACACAGCAGGGGAGAGGTCGTGAACGAATATAGCAGTAGCAGTGGTCGATCGACCACCGAGATCGATCGATCGACAGGTGGGCGTGAACGAGAGCTCCTGTAAACCCGCAAACCGATCGATCGACCATAAAGACGATCGATCGATCGAAAACACTTCGCCGCAACCTCCAATTTTCGTATTAGCTCAATAATTTGAGCTAACAAGCTCTAAATACCTGCAAGTACACAATAAAACGCGCCCAAAAATTGCGCAAAACCCAGAATAAAGCCTAAAGTACTTAAAAATCCTAAGCAAATAAAATAAAAGCGAAGTTTTCGCACACACAAAAAGCAATAAAATTGTCTTAACAAAGCAAATAAAGAGAAGTTTATAACGAGATTGATCAACTAATAGTTGATCAAGAAGGACCACGGTATGGCCCACTTCGTCGGCTTCTGGCTACTAGAGGTAGCCTCAATGGTGCTCATCTCATCAGCTGCACCCTTCTTAGCTTCAACAGTTGGAGAGCTCGATGGATCAACTTCGTCATCTCCCCAATCAAGGATTTCCTTGGAATCGTCAGAATCCAAATCAGACCATCTCACTTTGGCTGGCTTATCATCCACTTCCTCATCAGTCCCATAGCTTAGGCATCCAAGGCCTCCTCTTTGAATGATAGGCTTCTTTACAGTTGGCACAACTTGTAGCACTTCTTTCCCCAAACCGGCTCTGCATTATTTAAAACAATGATTCTTCCTCCTTCTTGCTCCCAACTGGGGCGGAGGGGTTAACACAAAGAAGTAGTAATAGGGACAGGCAATTCGGGGAAGCATAAAGTACGATTTCTTTTAAACCGTATTACAAGTAATGAGCCACATGGGGTCCTTCTTTTTTAGCAGTTGGGCAAAAATAATAGAATGTTTCCCAACTTTGAAGGTCAAAGTTCCAGAGCCTACGTCAATAACTGCACCAGCAGTGTGCAGAAATGGCCTTCCTAGGATGATAGGTATATGGGCATCCTCAAGCATGTCAAGGACAACAAAGTCAACAGGGAAGAAAAACTTCCCTATTTGGACGGGTATATCCTCTAGGACTCCTATAGGCTCGACCGCAGATCGGTCAGCCATCTGAACTGTCATGTCCGTAATAGCAAACCGGGTCAACTTGAGTTTCCTAGCTAAACTCAAGGGCATGACACTTATACTAGCCCCTAGGTCACATAATGCCTTCTCAATTGAGAAGGTACCTATTTTGCAAGGAACAGAAAAGCTACCCGGGTCCTCTAACTTATGGGGCGCAGTGTGAGACAAATAGGAGCAAGACTCCTTGGTGAGTGCGACAGTGTGCACTGTTTCAAGTGACCGCTTTTTGGACAAAAGTTGTTTCATAAATTTAGTATAAGCGGGCACTTGGTTAACTAACTCAAGGAAGGGTACCTGTACATTCAGACTACGGATAACTTTCTCAAACTTACTGAAAGATACCTGTTCCTTGGTCGGCACGAGTCTCTCTGGATATGGGGCTGTGAGGAGTACCTTAGCCCTCTCCTCCAATTCACGCGCGCCGGCATCCTTGGACTTAGGCTGAAAGTCCGTCACCTTCTCTTTGTTGAAGCTAGACCCCTCCTCAGACCGTCTCAAATGAGAACCATTAACCGTCATTGGGTCGAACTTCGGGACCGGATCGACCCATCAACACTCGGGTCTTGTCCTAAAATCTTCGGGACCGTGGTACCCCGAAACAAGTGGTCTCGTAGGTTATTTGGCATTAAAGGACGAAATTCCTCAGCATCAGCAGCGATCTCAGTCGATCGACCACTCTCCTCAGTCGATCGACTGAGATGTACAGATCCAGAAGCTCCTGTAACCCGTGCTTCAGTCGATCGACTAGGTATATCAGTCGATCGACTGAAATACCTGGCAGACGCCTTTTTCTTTGCTTTGTTCGTTGAAGCTTTCTCTTGACTTGTTTCCGGCTCATCTTTTCCAACAGCATCCCCAACCATGGCAGGACCATCAAGGGCGGACCCGCTCCTCAAAGTGATGGCATTTAGGGTCTCCTTTTGTTCAGCTTGAGTGGGTAAGTGTCCAGGAGCTCGAGTGTTACTTTTACTAGCCAGTTGAGCAATTGGGCTCTCTAGTAACTTCATCCCGGCCTCTCTTGCTTGGGACTCCTTCAGCAACAGATTCTTAAGCTCGGAAAATTCAGAATTCTGTGTTTGTTGCTGCTGCGGCACATAAGGGGGCTTTTGATATTGCTGTTGCTTTTGATGAGGTGGTATATAAGGTTGTTGCTGCGGTGTAGCTTGAGTTGGGTTAAGGACATTTTGGCTCCTCCAACTCAAGTTCGGATGGGTGTTCGGCTCATAGTAGGTGTTGGTCTGCCTATAGTGTTGAAAGGCAGCACATGATTCGAAGGGACTAGGGCAGTTTTTCGAGACATGGCCCTCACCTCCACACCTTTCACAGACGAAAGGATCGTCTGACACAGCATTAACTTGGTACATCCCACCTTTAGAAGCTCCTCCTAGCTCATACTTGTCAAATCTCGCAGTGAGAGCCTCAAGTGCAGCAACAGAGGAAGATTCAGCAGCTCTCCTCTGGTTCCCTCTAGAATTCCCATACTCGGCCTTGTGGGTAGCTAGATCGTCAATGATCTTCCACCCCTTGGTTGCTCCCAAATTTTCAGCGAATCTTCCATTGGCTGCAGCATCCAAAATGGCCCTCTGATCGTCGTACAACCCATTGTAGAAATGGTTGCACAAGCTCCACTTTTCGAACCCATGGTGCGGTATGGTTCGCACCAACTTCTTGAATCGGACCCATGCCTCGTGGAAATTCTCATCTGGCCCTTGTTTAAAGCCCGTGATTTGAGCTCTAATCGCAATCGTCCTTGAAGCAGAAAAGTACTTCTTGTAGAATGCCAGTGCCAATGTATTCCAATCAGTGATCCCTTGGACAGCTCGGTCCAGATCTCTATACCACTCCCTTGTAGCATCACGGAGGGAGAAGATGAACATGGTCTCCTTGATTTGATCCTGGGTCACGCCGGTGGTGGGGGTATGGAACAAAGCAGAGTCAATAAAGGTCTCTATGTGCTTGGTGCATCTTCATTTGCGCAGCTCCCAAACCGGTTTCTCTCGACCATAGTAATGTAGGCGAGGCTTTGGTTCGAATTTCCGGCATCTCCGGTAATTCGAACCCTTGTATAAATTGTCACTGTTTGTCTGTCGGCTCAGAATAACTAGCTATACTTGCTTCCTCGGCCATGACTGGAATTTCCGGAGAAGTAACTGTCTCTACCAAGAAGTGGAAACGGGCGAAGATGGTGGATTATCTTCGAACGGTTCGTTCTCGTGATAGCTTGACAGAGTACTCAGCTCTTCCTCTGTCGGTAATACTCTTTGTGTTCGCCTCAACTCGCGCAAGGATCTTTCAAGCTCAGGGTTCAACGGTACTAATTCTCCACCCTGTGACCTGCGCATAAGAAGAAACTACAAAAAGAATATAAGAAAAGTTTAAGGAACGGATGTCCCTTAAACTAAGAAAGACTAAAAATAAAAGCAACTAAAATTAGGACTATTGCCTCCCCCAAGAACGGCGCCAAAATTTGATACCCGTCGTTGTGAGTACCAAAGATAAAATTTATAATCTCCTATTAAGACTAACCTAGGCTAGTGGTAACAGTGTCGAACCACAAGGAGGCGGTTGTAAATTTTAGTTGATTTATGTTCGATCGAGGTAACTATTGTGGGGATTGAATTGAATTGGTCTACGACTAAAGGTGAACAAAGATAATAAACTAAATAAACGATTTAAACAGATAAAAGAAGGGTACTAGGATGGTCAGGTCATTATAGCTTCGGCGGCAGCAAACTAAGTCGGTCTGAATCAAACACATGTAAGGCGGGAAATAAAGAGGTCCTCTCGGTCCACTCTTAACAAATAGCATCTTTCGATCTCGCTATAGGTCCCTAATGTCACTAATACTAACTTTCGTCCTGAAAAGTGACTAACGGTCTAAACTATACTTATCTTTCGATCTTAGCACAGTTTAGTCGATTTAATTGATGGTCTAATAACTTCCCCTATCTTTCGATCTAATGGGTCGGTCACAAAATAGGTATCTAACTGGTCGCATGCATTCGATTCGTTAAATACAAGATTAAATTCAATTAAAACGAAGGAAACCCTATGAGGTCAGTCGATCGACCGACAATGTCAGTCGATCGACCAACACGCGAGACAGTCCGTGTATATCTAATGCCGCCTATGCCATAAATCGCCTACATCCTAGCACTATAGAATTAGCTACTCATGCTAAGGGTAAAAACAACAATTAAACTAATAATGATTACTGAATTCATGCTTAAAGTAGATAGCAAATAGCGATAATGAGATAATTGGCTTTGGGATACTAACTAACAAATCTATACAAATAACGAAAGTAAAACAATAAACAGAAATTAGGGCAGAAGGAATACCGAGGTTTCAGAGGGAAGATTAAAAACAAGAACAGAAATCCAATGCTAAAACGATGTTCCAAACCCTAATTACTCGAATAAACCAAAACTGAAAGTTACTGTATGAAATTGTGATAAAACTTGGATCTAAAACTGAGATAAAAACTTGATCATAAACTGAATGTTTCATGTTACGTTATATAGCAAATAACGTAACATCTTATTTCCTAAACCTAGCATCATGGGCTTGCGCTTTCTCGGTCTTCTAATTCTCGTCTGGAATAGAAATCTGGTCGATCGATGCTCCCAAAGAAACAAAGAGTTACGGAACCGAACATTAGTCGATCGGCGAGGATTATGGTCGATCGACTAATGGAGTCGCTACTTGACTTCTTTTAACTCGTGGACTTGTCTTTTGGGCCTTGGATTGCGCACCAAGCTCGTTCCTTAAGCAATTCCTTTACGTCATTGCAATGCGAGATTACTCGGGGACGGATTTAGCTTGATTTCTGTTGAATTCTCCACATTTCGCAATAATGTACAAAATACGTAAGTAGACGGAAATAGGGAGAAATGCAGCATAAACTACATGAATGAGCTCTGAAATGCGTGTAAAATGGGATGTAAAACATCATATAAATAACACGCATCAGGTATGGCTGGGCGTTCCGGGTTATGAGTTATGAGACTGGTTATGAGATATGAGTTGAGATGGAGATGGAGGTGACGGAGGAGCATGCATATCATATTTCTATGTTGTTTCATTGTTTTCCCTACTCAACCTCGTGGTTGACCCTGTGTATTCGTGAACACCAGTGATGACCCAAATATTGGCGAGGACTTGACGGGGTTTAAGAGATAGAACGGGAGCTTGGTGGGCGTGAGACACTGGATCAGAAGACTTAGTAGCTAGATCATCATCTAGAAGACTTTCACTTTTATTTTTGTTAGTTCTTTGTAATTTGACGTAAAAGAGGTTTTGTAATAATTAAGTTAAAGTAATTATATAATTTTGCCTTGGAGTTTAATTTGTTATTCACTACCTCGGGAAACCGAGATGGTAACAGTCCGGTTTATTAGGGAATGTCTTGCTAAAGGCTCCTTCATAAACCGGGGTGTTACAACTACCATGTCGAGGGTGGTCTTAACTGATGGGGGAAACGGAGTAGAGATGGTGAGGAGGATGAGAGTGTGCATAAAAGATCTCGAAACTGCTTAGACGGGGGCGTCTTAATACCTGAGGCGGAGGTTGACGAAGCTCAACCCCGCCGGGCCCAATGAATACTCTAAGCATCAACTGTTGGGGCTTGGGCAATCCCGACTCGAGGAGTGCACTCCGTGATCTTGTACGGAGGGAGGCCCCGGCCATACTTTTCCTATCTGAAACTAAATTGTGTGGTCGTGAGATGAGGAGGGTGCGTGAGAGTATAGAAGGTGACTTTGGTATTGATGTAGATAGCGTAGGGCGTTCGGGTGGTTTGCCTTTTTGGTGGAGGAGGGAGGTGGATTTCATCTTTCAGTCATCATCCGTACATCATATGGACTTTTTGGTTCAAGGTGCGGAGGGTGAGTGGAGAATTACAGGGTTTTATGGGTGGCCGGCTGTTTCGGATCGGTATCTATCTTGGGAATTGCTGCGGGTCCTAAGTAGGCAGTCTTCTCTTCCATGGGTATGCATTGGCGATTTCAATGAAATTCTTTTTTCTACTGAGATGAAAGGGGGGAGCAGACCTCATCGACAAATGAATAATTTCCGAGCTGTAGTGGATGAGTGTGGATTGCGGGATGTGCCGTGGGAAGGATATAACTTTTCTTATGACAACAGGCAAGCAGGTGAGTTTAACAGACAGTCCATGCTTGATAGAGCCTTATGTACGATCCAGTGGACATATTTGTTCCCCTACGCAAAACTGTTTTATCTTAACCGAGAATGGTCGGACCATGCTCCTATCCGTCTAGTTCTTAATCATAAAATACAGAGAGAATTCAAGACTCCGCCCTTCAAGTTTGAGCAAATTTGGGTGGGTTCGGAGGGTTGTGAGGAAGCTGTGGAGCGGGGTGTTAAGAGGGGGAGAGGTGACCTGGTCACGGTGCTGAGAGAGTGCACTCGGGAATTGCAGGCGTGGAAGAAAACGAGCATTAGTAGGATAGGGCGGGATATTGATCGTAAACGTAAACAGCTAGAAAGGCTCAATGAAGGGGACATGGATGAGGAGAGTGTGCGACGTCGAAGGAAGCTCGTGGATGAAATTTATGATTTGCGTAGACAAGAAGAACAATATTGACGACAACGGTCCAGAGCTCTATGGTTGAGGGACGGAGACAAGAACACTAAATTCTTCCATATGCGGGCTGGTGAGCGTAAGAGGAAAAATTTTATAGCGCAGCTGATTGATGATGAGAGTGTTACCCGGATGGGGGATGAGGAAGTGGGGGTCGTGGCCAATAATTATTTTGCATAGCTCTTCTCGACGTCTAATCCGGCTGATGACGAGACCATTTTCCACGGCTTGGAGACGAGAGTGACGGATCCCATGAACGAGGTGTTTCAGCGTGACTATTGCGAGGATGAGGTTATCGAGGCTCTTAACCAAATGCACCCACTGAAGGCCCCGGGCCCAGACGGTATGAATGTCCTTTTTTATCAAACTTACTGGAGTACGATTGAGCCAACGGTCAATAGCACGGTCCTTGCTGTTCTTCGTGGCAAGCTATCTCCGAGGGATATTAATAAAACCAATATTGTTTTGATCCCAAAGAAAAAAGCTCCGGATAAAATTTGTGACTTCCGACCCATTAGTCTCTGCAATGTGGTTTATAAATTAATCTCGAAAGTTTTGGCAAATAGACTGAAACAATTCTTGGGTGACATCGTCTCAGTCAATCAGAGTGCTTTTACTCCGGGAAGGGCCATTACTGATAATATTATGATAGCTTTTGAGATTTTTCATCACATGAAGAACTCGAAGGGGACAGATGAGTCCATGGCTATAAAGCTTGATATGGATAAGGCGTATGACCGCGTAGAATGGAGGTTCTTGCAGCGAGTTCTTGTTGCTTTTGGTTTCGACAGAGGGTGGGTAAATAGAGTGATGGCGTGTGTGACGACGGTGTCGTTTTCCGTTCTAATTAATGGGCACCCGTCTAGAGAGTTTAGACCGTCGAGAGGACTACGACAAGGCGACCCTTTATCTCCGTATCTCTTTATACTGTGTGCTGAAATTCTTTCCCATCAACTGCGTCGAGCGACGGAGATTGGAGCTTTACATGGTGTACGTATCTCGACGAGTGCACCACCTATTTCCCACCTTTTATTCGCCGATGATAGCCTATTTTTTGTGAAAGCTACAAGGGAGGAAGCGAATGTGGTCTCAGATATTCTCAGGAGATAGGAGCAGGCATCGGGTCAGCTGGTCAATCTTGATAAAACTATGGTCTGTTTTAGCAAAGGGGTGCCGAGGAATAAGAGGAGTTGGATTGCTAGTAGACTGGGGATAGTTGAGGTTGAGGAGCAACACCGTTACTTGGGACTCCCTACGGTGGTGGGCCGGTCTAAAAAAGTTCTCACAGATATCATTCGGGATAAACTAAGTAAACGGCTTCAGGGATGGCGCGGGAAAATCTTGTCTATGGCTGGTAAGGAGGTTCTTCTAAAGGCTGTGGCCAATTCACTCCCTACTTACGTTATGAGTGTGTTCAAAATTCCTGCAAATTTCTGTGATGAGCTACGTTCAATGATGTCGCGCTTCTGGTGGAATCACGAGGAAGGTAGGGGAGGTATAAGTTGGGTCGCGTGGAAAAATCTTTGCCAACCCAAGGGAATGGGGGGAATGGGGTTCCGGGATTTTAAGCTGTTTAATCTCGCTCTCCTTGGTAAGCAAGCATGGAGACTAACCACAGAGGCAGGTAGTTTGTGGGAGCAAGTGATGCGGGCCAGATACTATCCGAATGGCGACTTTATGACGGCTACTCTGGGACACAAACCGAGTTACATATGGCGCGGTCTGGTTGAAGCGCGAATGGTCCTGGATAGAGGTATGCGAAGGAGGATTAGGGACGACAATTCGACAAAGGTCTGGCGAGATACGTGGTTACCTGGGACCCATACGGGACGGATTATATCCCCGTGTACTGCTGGTAACGAGGAGATGATTGTATCAGAGCTGCTGACCACGGGTAATGGCTGGAATGTGGAACGGATAGCGAGCCTCTTTTTTCCTTTTGAGATAGACCGTATTACTAATATTCGTGTGAGCCAACATCGGCCTAGCGACATATGGTATTGGAGGATGGAAAAAGACGGAGTGTACACGGTGAAATGTGCCTATAAGCTTCTCGCTGGGGGGATGGTGTGGATATGAGTGGTGCCTCAAACTGGAGCAGGGAGATGTGGCTTTGGAAGCGGCTATGGCAAGTTCCGGTTTGGCCCCGA
This sequence comes from Silene latifolia, assembly GCF_048544455.1. Classification (NCBI taxonomy): domain Eukaryota; kingdom Viridiplantae; phylum Streptophyta; class Magnoliopsida; order Caryophyllales; family Caryophyllaceae; genus Silene; species Silene latifolia. The sequence continues at coordinate 444,319,633 of NC_133538.1, read as the reverse complement.
GTAAAGATGTTCTTCTGGCAACTGTGCAGTGAAGCTTTAGCAACGAGAGCGAACATTGCAACTCGTGTTCGAGGTGAGAATTCTTTTTGCTCTTTATGTAATTCTTATTTTGAATCAAGCTTGCATTTGTTTAAAGATTGTTAGGTTGCCCAGAAGGTGTGGGAGGGGCTCGGGTTGGAGGGTGAGGAGGGGGAAGGAGTGGGCTGTATTCGCGACTGGGTGGAGGAAAGGTGGAGGGAGCTCGGGGCGAGGGAGCATAGTGTGTTTATGGTCGGTTGCTGGGCCTTGTGGGAGCATCGAAATAATGTCATTTTCGAGAGTAGAGAGGTCAATCCTTGGGTGGTTATAAGGAGGGTGGGTGATGTGGTGGCTGAAATGGAAGGAAGTGTGTACGAGGCGATTAGGGGACGTAGGAGGAAGGATATGGGGTCGGGGTCTGATGGGCCGAGGGTGTGGGCTCCTGCTCCTAGAGGTTTCGTTAAAGTAAACGTCGATGCCGGGTGAAGGAGTATGATGGGGTAAGTCTAGGCCTGGTGTGTCGGGGTGAGATGGGTAACGTGGTGTGGGGTGTCACTATAGTGCAGGACCAAGTTTGGGAGCCACATGTTGCGGAAGCAGTCGCTGTTCTTGAAGGTCTGAAGGAAGTTTTACGAATGGGCTTCAGGGATGTGGTAATCGAGAGCGATTGTTTACAGGTTGTGGAAGCGCTCAAGAAGAAATTATCTGGTCGAAGTTGCTTTATGTTAGTTATCGAGGAAATTTTGCTTCTTTGTAATTCTTTTAATACTGTTCTTTAGTCTTTTTCTAGTCGTGTGAACAATACTGTTGCTCACGCTTTAGCGCATATTTATCCTAGAACTACTGGTAGAACGGAGTGGTCGAATATCCTACCTCCGTCCGCGAACGATGTTGTATTGTTTGATTTATCGTTATTAAAGTAAGCCCTCGAGTTTTCTTCTCAAAAAAAAAAAAAAAAAAAAAATGACACGATAACACGCGCGACTTTTATATTACTAAGTCTCTATCTCTCTCTTTACTTTTTCTTTCTTTCTCTACTATTATATTCCCTGAATTCCCAGACCAAATCTCCATCCTAATCCACATTCCAATTAGAGTTATCAATAAATTTTCAAGCAAAATTGAAGACAACACACATGAACACGATTACCGTACCGTACTGTTCAGGTAAAGGAAGCTGATAATTCGCCATTACCAAAGCGGCGTTGTTTCGTTTTCGGTAGCGCAACATTCACTGGCGAATACCACGGCGACAGTCGATTTCTGCTCGACTGAGAATAACTCGTCTTATTGTGGTGGATGTTATATCGACGATGATCATTAGTGCGACGATTCGTCTTCGGAGCTTGAATCGTGTTTTCTGAAACGATAATGGAGGTAATAATCAATTGTAGTCATTTTAATCAATTAACCCTAATTCCCCAAATCAAAACAAAAACATACCCAAATTGCAAAGCACAGCTAAACTCTTAGAATCAATTTTAGCATCAGGCAAATAAATATCAATAAAAAAAGGTAGCAAAATGTTGTTGGAGGTGCTGGCCTGCTGCTGAACTCCGGGTGATGTCGGTGGTGCGAGTGGCCAGAGATGAAGCAGTGAGTGGTGGGAATGGGGTGGGTTGAGTGAATTTGGGAATGATGAGGGGATCGGGTGGTGATCTGAAATGGGCTTCCTCATCAGGTTTTGGGTTTCGGTTCCGAGAGGTCGAACTTGCTGTTAGCAGCTTTAATGGTGATTTTATGACTGGTTTTTGCGGGTGATAGGTACGAACTCAAGGAGGAGGCAGAGGAGCGGGCTTCGATGTCGGGTCTGAGCTTGCGGTGGTGCAAGACGACTGGTGACACGCCTAAAATGTCGCACTAAAAGACGGCCAAATTAACAATTTATATACCACTAAACACACTAATTAGCACTAATTATAAACTAGTAAAATAGCAAGCAAGGGGTCGAACCCAAGAGAAGATGGGTTTTGCAATAGTGAAATTTAAAGAGTAATTAGAACAATTGTGACAACAATAACAACAAATAAATAAGGGGGGTGGTTTGGTTGAGTTTTCAATTGTAACAAAAGCAAGGAAATTCAAACAAGAGTGCAAAGCAAGTAATCAATCAAGAGTTTAAAGATGAAATTAATCAATATTAAGAGACTTAACCCGACCCAAAGTTTGGCACTTTAGTTGACAAAACCCCTCAATCAATCCTTCAATTATATATTATCACCCTATTGTGAAGATAAATCTTCTAAATCTCCTTAGTAATGGCCAAATGACAAGGAAATCACACTTAATCAAATAACCCAACTTATCAATTCTACCAAGTAGAAATCACATACATTGGTCAAATTAACAAGAAGATATGAGCACAAGAGATTCAATAGAGGTAATTAGACACAATGAAATCACAATTAATGCCTAATTACAAGTTAATCCTTTACTTGCTAATTAAGCCAAGAAGAAATCACATTCATTAGCATAATAACAAGGTGTTGCAAAGATGAGATTACAAGGAAATCACACTTAATAATCCCAACAACAATAAATTAAGGAACTTGATTAATTAAGCAACAAGGAAATCACACTTAATTACTCAATATAAATAAGGATTCCAAAATTCAAACAATAAACACAAAAGGATTAACAATGATAATGAAAATTAAGGAAGGATTAAAGGGTCTTACAACCAAAGATTAAGCCTTGAGTCGGATTAAGATAGGAGATTAGTTCTCCATAATTAGATCTAAAACCCAATTCAAAAGATGAAAATATTCTCAAATTACAACCTTGATTAATTAAAGTGAACAAAAGATCTTGAAAACCTAGAGACAATCATCTATATATAGTCTAGGTATGAAAGGGATTAATGGGCAATAACATGGTGCAAGCCCGTAATCAAAACATGATAAAACACGCTGAAACCGGATATTTCGCACCGTGCGAAATATGGGTCTGGAATTTCGCACGGTGCGAGTTCCCTGCTGGACAACATTTTTTCCAAAGGCCATATCTCTCTCGTTACTTGGCCAAATGAGGCGTGTGACCTACCGTTGGAAAGCTAAGAACATAAGCTTTCACCTCCACTTGGCCTTGCATCGATACGAGCTCTAGAACTCAAGATATACCCATTTGAAGTCGATCCTTATGCAAACGACGCTTCAAATCTTCAATTGCTTCATCCTTTCACTTCTTCATGTCTTAGCTAGTCTTCTTTCTTGCTTGTAAATGTTTTGTACCACGGTAAACTTCAAGACATGCCTTTGTTTTCGATCATTACTCAAAACTCCATTACTAACCCGACATTGAGAATATGGTAAATGTGACGTAAATCATGTGAAACCACGTCCCAAATGCCGCTTTATTATGCATAAAATAAGCTAAATAGATAGTATAAATACGAGCTTATCAACTGGCCATGGAATAATATTAAAATCCACAATTATCATTATCGTAGATTAATTGTGAATTGTCGTCAAGGGTAAGTTTGAATAAATAATTGTTTTAACTAGATAACTTATGTTACCAGTCGGTTAATAAGTATAGAAAGTACGCAATGGACAGTAAGTACGTAATGGAGTAATCGTAGTGGTGGTGGTACTTGTAGTAGTAGCGGTCTCTCTTTGTATGTATTCAGAAATTAATGTTAGTTTGTTCTCAGCTGCGTTGATTTATGATTACTATTACTATTCAGAAATCTACCTAGTATAAAAGCTAGGTTTTTCTTTTGATTCTTATTGGTTCCTTATATTTAGCAGTGGTGGGCCCCTACGAACTTTTTGGGGATTAATTATTATCTCTCCACAATTTAGGATCTCATCAACTATGAAAACTTACAGTAATCAATACAATACAAAATAATTCAAAATATTAAAAAATAATAAATTACAAAAAAATAAGAAAAAGACTACAAATATTGAAACTATTGGAAAAAAATGGGAAATTTGTAGATAGTAAAAATTGCAACAAATATATTCTAAAAAAAAAACAAGACGACATCAAATAATAAAACCCAAAATAATTATAAACGAGTAATTTTTTTTGGAAATTAATTCTGACAAATAACTAAAATAATACTTAGTTTAAAACATTTTAAAAAAATTAATAATTAAAAAAGAATGAAAAGTCGTTTAAACAAACTCACTACGATTAACAAGAATATTTGAGGAAAAAAAATTAGGGATGACTTGAATGCTAATAAAAGAAAATGTCCTACAAAATTAAAGAGGAGAAAGACAAAAATAATTTTTGTTAGCAAATAAAGAGATGGATATATAATAAAATAACTAAAAATAATCCAGAAGAAAAATAAGAAGGGTATATTCTAAAAAAAGGTATGCAAAACTTTATATTAAATTAAAAGATGTAAATGAAAATTAACCGTTATAAAATGGCTAATAATCGAAAGACATGAAAAATGTACCGCGTTATCACTTATCAATGATGGTGGCTTTTAATTTTTATACAAAAATACCAGGAGGGAGTGATATGAGGGAGATGACTAGATGAGGTATTAATGTTTGGGAGAGAGGGGTTATGTTAGTGTAGGAGGCGGAAGTATAGGGTTAGTTAGTATTAGGAGAATAGAAGAGGTTGGGGACTTGGAGTCATATTGGAGTCTTAATGGAATAACACAAAATCTCATTGAAGACGGCACGTATCCGTCACTTTGGAGTGACGGATACCATTTCCTCTCACAAATGACCCAAATAGAGGAGAGAGGGAAGCACGTGGGGGTGCCCCCACCTTGTCCCCCCTATCCGTTTTGTGAGTGGCATTACCCGTCACTTGCTCCGACCCGTCTTCAACAAGACTTGTTGATGGAATAATGGGTTAGTTTGATGAGTTGTTTTTGGCTCATCTAATTTTGTTTAGATTTGGGCTCTATTTTGTTATTGTATCTTAAGATTAAGACGGGTTTATCAAAACACAAATTATAGAATAAGAAGGGGTAGTAAGACGGTCAATATTTGTAGCTATTTATCAATGGGACTGTCTTACGGTGTGCGACCGTCTCGTGCAATAACTACTGAAAAGTTATTATTATTATTATTATTATTATTATTATTATTATTATTATTATTATTTTTTTTTTTTTTTTTTTTATTATTATGCGCGCAGCTTTCATTATAATAAAAATAAAAGGTTTACATGAAATTGGTGGGGAGCCGAGAAACAATCTGGGCTCCCACACCCTTAACAATCTGGGCTCCCACACCCTTATTATTATTATTATTATTATTATTATTATTATTATTATTATTATTATTATTATTATTATTATTATTATTATTATTATTATTATTATTATTATTATTATTATTATTATTACTATTACTACTACTACTACTACTACTATCCTATGTCACTAACATTATTATCCGATACGCTTTTACCTAACTATTGAAATTTGAAATTATTTAATATGGAACACGTATGTGTATTAACTATATTACGTCTAATTATATTTGTATTAATTAATATAACATATTTCGTATATTATAATCTTAAAACCGTGCATTTTCTGCACGAGCATAAAACTAGTTTTGGTGATTGAATTTGGAGTGTCCACAATTTCTACCCTCCAAAATTAGTGTTGTTTGTAAAATTGTTTGTTCTGCCGAAATTGACACGCATTTCTATTGTATTAAAAATGCATCCTCCATGTGCGGAGTGAATGAGTTGGTACTGTGTAACATATTCTTGCCAAGACGGTTGTACAACACCGGAGTAACAATACAATAATATCAGAATAACACTATAATAACATCATAATAACATCGGAGTAACACTAGAGTAACAAAACAATAACATCAGAATAATATCAGAGTAACAACACAATAACATTGGAATAACAAGTGGTAAAAAAATTAACATCACAATAACAACAGAATAACAATAACACCAGAATAACAGCACAATAGCACGTGGTAAAAACAAAAGAGAAAAAAATCATAGTAAAAAAATCAAAGTAACACCGGAATAACATCACAATAACACCAGAATAACAGCACAATTACATGTGGCAAAAAAAATCAAAGTGACACTGGAATAATATCACAATAACACCAGAATAATAATAACAGCATAATAACACGTGGTAAAAATAAAAGAAAAAAAAAACAAAGTTGTAAAAAATCAAAGTAAAAAAAAAGCACAATAACAACATAATAACACTAGGTAAAAAAAAGAGTAAAAAAATTAAAGTAAAATAAAATCAGAGCAACACTAGAAAAACAAGTGATACAAAAAGAAAAAGAAAAAGAAAAAGAAAAAGAAAAAGGTAACATATTGAGAAAATTAAAGAAAAACATAAGAACTTAAGAATAAGACTACAATAAGGGTGTGAGCACAAACTCACCATAAGAAACCAAACTCACAAGATTCTCTCTCTCTCTCTCTCTCTCTCTCTCTCTCTCTCTCTCTCTCTCTCTCTCTCTCTCTCTCTCTCTCTCTATCTATCTATCTATATATATATATATATATATATATATATATATATATATATATATATATATATATATATATATATATATATATATATATATATACACACTCCCTCCATACCACACCAATGATAACATTGATTTTTTCACAGTTGTCGAGACATGTTTTGCAACGTGAATATCTTTAGTTACACATTATTAAAAATTATAAAATTTTGATATTCTTATAGCATTCATGACGATAAATCAAACAAGATCTCACATGACTATATTTTGTCTTATAGATTAAGAATAATATCGAAAATTCCCTACGACCATGAATAGTGTTAAGATTCCCTATGTTATCATTGGTCTGGTATGGAGGGAGTATATATAGAGGTAAGATCTGGTGAGAACGAACACTCGGTGAGAACGACCATCCTCCCTTTGATTAAAAGTGGAATGTATGGCTGATATTTGCGCTTAACTTAAATTCATTAATTAAATCCATCAAGCCCCACCGACTTCCTTCGTTATGTGCAACATTGATATTGCCATTTCCTTTTTAATCCACCATTTTTAACCAAAGGAAATCAATCACGTTCCTCCATCATTTCAATATTGAACATTAATCCAATACACCAACCACTAATCTTTTCTATTTTCCTTTAAATCATGCCCCCATTTTCCAATTCATTAATTGGTAAGTTCGGAGATTGTATTTATTGTTTTTCTGCTGAAATTTAGGCATATTTCCGCCGATGAGGTCGCCGATTCAATCATGAATACACGATGGAGCAGATACATTGCAAAATGGTGGAGATAGGGTGGTCGAGAAGGTGTATTTTGTGAATATTTAGGATCTTAGATGTCGGAGTTGCACGATGATGGTTGATGCCATCAATGGTCAGGTGCACAAAATTAATGTACCTGGTTTATGTATTGATATATCTCAAATGGATTTCAATGTACCCAGTAAGTAATTTTGTGTATCTATGATAAGATACATTAAAATAGTAGTTAGATACATAAAAAATTAGTGTAGATCCATTGAAACAGACGGTGTTCAGGGCTGGCCGTCGCAGTTGTGCTAACTGTTAAGAGAATGGTAGCGGAAGTGTGTTCCGTTCTCATTAGCGATATTATTGGCTAAGATACGATATTCTCTAATACCAACACCGATAATGTTATCTGGCGGTTTGCCGGCGTTGCTGGTCATCGTCAACGACGACAACGATGACGATAGGTGATGAGTGATGGTGGTGAAGATGAGGGGTGGTTATGGATCGAGGGGTTATGGTGAAAATGAACAATGGTGGCTGCCAAGATTGGTGTCAGTGGCGGCTGCTCGGGTGGGTGTCGGTGGAGGCCGCCGGAGTTGTTGATTGTCATTGTCGGAGTGGGACCGGTGGTGGTTGTCGTGTATGGTGATGATGAGTAGTCATCGTTTGAGTTGTTGCTATTGGTAGTTGTGCTATGGTTGTGCAGGTGCGCGACTTCTGATTACGTCGTTGGCGTCATGGAGTTCCTTAATGCGTAACAGGCTTGCCGGCGTATCGCTTGTTGGTGGTGGTGGTCGCCGTCTGTTGGTCGCCGTATGTATATATATAAGGTCCTTATACCATATAAGGTCCTAAGTTCTTATAAGGTCCTTATACCATATAAGGTCCTAAGTCCTTATAAGAGCCATTGGATGGAAGGGATGGAGGGATGGGATTGTCTCTCAATGAGTGGCCACAAATTAATCCCATCTAATTACCTCCCTTAATCCTTCTAACTTCTTAAACATTCAGCCTCTCCTAATCTCCTCTCATTATCCCACCACCCTCCTCTCTCTCTATATCTCTCTTTTATCTCAAATTCCCAACAAAATAAAAACCCAAAAATCCCACCACCTTTCTCACCCTCCTCCTCTCCTCTTTCTGAACCACCACCTAGCGGCACCTCCGACTTCGGCCTGCCCAATAATTCACCATCACCGACCTCCCCACTGCCGCCAAGACCGTTGCCGACCACCCGACACCCAGTCTCCCACCACTTCCTTCGTATCCCTCCATTCGAACCCCACTTCCACTGCCACCTCCCTCCATTCGAACCCCACCAGCACCCCCTCCTTCGTATCCCTCCATTCGAACCGCCACCACCGCAGCAACCACAACCCACCACGACAACAACAACAACTCCACGACTCCCTCCTCCCTCTACCACCGCAACAACTCCACGACAACAACAACAACAACACCAACAACCGTCCTTACCACCACCACACCCGCCCACACACATAACAACAACAACACCGCAACAACCCTCTGCCAACTTCGTCCTTTTTTTTCTTCAGATCTAAACAAAAAAGAGCCCGCGTAGTTTCAAAATTCAAAATTTGAAAATCCCGCCTTTCCTCCATTGCTCGTCGGCCGTTGTTGTTGCTCGTGGTGGTGGTGGTTGTTGCGGTTTGGGGAGAAAGGTGAGGTGAGTGGGTCAGTCATGGTGGTTATGGTGGGGGTGGCAGTGGTTGTGCGAGAAAGGAAAAATGAAGAAGGTGGTGTGGTGGTGTCGTTGTTGCTTCTTTGTTTTCTCATTTTTTTTGTCTTTTTTTTGTTTTTTAGATTTACTTTGGTGTCATGGTCCTTTCTCCCTCCTGCGTTTTTGTTTATTTTTGTTCTTTGTTTTTTGTTTTATTTTTGTTTTTGTTCTTTGTTTTTTGTTTTGTTTTTGTTTTTGTTTTTATTTTTTATTTTTTTATTTGGTTGTTATTGTTATTTGATTTTTTGGACTAAAGTTATACATCTTGTCTATTACAGTTATACACTGCGTGCATTAGAGTTATACACACGATATTTAAATTTGGTTTTTTTTTATTGTTATTTGGTTTATTTCAGATTTCGGGTTGGGTTGGGTTGTTGGTTTTTTGGTTTTATTATTGTTATTTGGTTTTTTGTTTTTGTTATTATGAGTTTTTTTGGTTTTTGTTATTATTTTTTTTTTTTCAGATTTTTCATATTTATTGTTTGATTTTTTTACTATTTACGACTAAAGTTATACATTTTATGACTAAAGTTATACATTTTATGACCAAAGTTATACATTTTATGACCAAAGTTATACATTTTATGACCAAAGTTATACAAAAAAAGACTAAAGTTATACAAAAATTGGACTAAAGTTATACAAAAAATTGGACTAAAATTATACAAAAATGAACCAAAGTTATACAAAAATGAACCAAAGTTATACAAAAATGGACCAGAGTTATACAAAAATGCACCAGAGTTATACAAAAAATTGGACTAAAGTTATACAAAAAATGAACCAAAGTTATACAAAAATGCACCAGAGTTATACAAAAATGAACCAAAGTTATTCAAAAATCGACCAGAGTTATACAAAAATGCACTAAAGTTATACAAAAATTGGACTAAAGTCATACAACAATGGACTAAATTTATACAAAAAATTGGACTAAAGTTATACAAAAATGAACCAAAGTTATACAAAAATGAACCAAAGTTATACAAAAATGGACCAGAGTTATACAAAAATGCACCAGAGTTATACAAAAAATTGGACTAAAGTTATACAAAAAATGAACCAAAGTTATACAAAAATGAACCAGAGTTATACAAAAATGGACCAGAGTTATACAAAAATGCACCAGAGTTATACAAAAATGCACCAGAGTTATAACTTTGGTCCATTTTTGTATAACTCTGGTTCATTTTTGTATAACTCTGGTCCATTTTTGTATAACTTTGGTCCATTTTTGTATAACTTTGGTCCATTTTTGTATAACTCTGGTTCATTTTTGTATAATTTTAGTCCATTTTTTGTATAACTTTGGTGCATTTTCGTATAACTCTGGTCGATTTTTGTATAACTTTGGTCGATTTTTGTATAACTTTGGTTCATTTTTTGTATAACTTTGGTTCATTTTTGTATAACTTTGGTCCATTTTTGTATAACTTTGGTGCATTTTTGTATAACTCTGGTGCATTTTTGTATAACTTTGGTTCATTTTTTGTATAACTTTAGTCCAATTTTTTGTATAACTTTAGTCCAATTTTTGTACAACTTTAGTCTTTTTTTGTATAACTTTGGTCTAGTTTTGTATAACTTTGGTTCATTTTTGTATAACTTTAGTCCATTATTGTCTTAGATGAAAAAAAGTATCTCACAAAAAAAAACGAGATTTAAAACACGAAATCTTAAAAAAAACGTATACCAAAAAGAGATTTAAGAAAATGAATAATAAATGAGAACTAACAAAATAAAAGACAACTAAAATAAAATAAAAGACAAAAAAAAATAATGAATGGAAAAAACAACTCAAAACATACAAATTAACACAAAACGAAAAAAAAAAAAAAAAAAAAAAAAAAAAAAAAAAAACCAGTTGAAAAAAAAAAAAAAAAAAAAAAAAAGTTGGCGGCGGTGCGGTGGCGGCGGTGTGGAGGCGGCGGTGGTGGGTGGTTAGTTGGTGTCGGGTGGGGTGGTGGTGGGTGGTGGTGAATGAAGATGAGAGGAGTGGGTGATTTATTTGGGTTTTGGTTTTTTGGGATTTTGGGGTTTTTTTTAGAGAAGAGAGAAAAGTGAGATGTAGAGAGAGGAGGAGGAATTGTGATAATGAGATGATGAATGATTAGTGAGGTTGTTTTATTGAATTGATGAGTTAATTAGAGAAAAGGTGGAGGGATTAATTTGTAGCCACATATTGACATCAAATCTTAGCCTTCCATTGCCTTGATCCAATGGCCCTTAGAAGAACTTATGGACTCAAATATATAATGGACCTTAGTTGATCCTTCCTCTATATATATATATATATATATATATATATATATATATATATATATATATATATATATATATATATATATATATATATTTAGGATCCGGTGAGAACGATCACTCGGTGCAAACGGTGAGAACGACCTATAATAAGGAAATTACAACAAATCATACGGTCTGACTAATTTTCTTAATTGCGCGGTTCATATATATATGTTATACTTTTTTCATTTCCTTCTCTCTTCTCTCATTTTGTAATCCCCGTTCTTCTCTCTACCTTTTCCCCAAATCATTTTAAACCCTAATTTCTCCCCCAAATCATTTGTTCGGCAATTTCTGGTGAATCTATTGCCGATAACGATGATCGATTATTATTGGTCTGCCGTTTACTCGTCCTACTTTCCTTAATCGTTCTATTTCTACGTATTCCGCAAGTAATTTGGTATGATTTGATCTTCACCTTTTAGTTGTTCATGCCGATTTCCTCGATTTTTGCTTTAATAAGCTGAATTATCCTTTTTAATAAGCTGAATCTAATTACTTCGTTGTCTTTGAAATCACTGTTGCAGGTTCATCTGCGTTACGGTCGAGCTTTTGGTAATTAGGTATTTATCTTACTGTAGTGATTATTTTTAGGTTTTATTTTTGTTTTTGTCCGGCTTATTCTTTGATTTCAGTAGATGTTTACTTACGTTCGGTTGCATGCAGGTTGTTGTTCCGTTTCAATTGAAGAGGATCGTCGTCTTAGTGTATTCTCAAATAGGTATTATATATTTCCCTATTTTATTTTTTCGCTTTTACTTTTTTTTTTTCCTTTTTGCTGTGTTTTCAGTCTTAGCTTAACATGATTGTAGTTTATGTTGTTTCCTACCTGAAATTTGTGTTGTTTACAACAAGTTTTTGTTGTTTTTTATGTGTATTTTATTGTCGAGCTTTTTTTATGTGTGTTTCCACTTTCTGTCCTTGTGTTTGCCTTTTAGAATTTAGTCTGTGTGTGCTTTCATGTGGTATCATCTAAGTACGTCCCAACGGTTAACAGTCACACTAAGTCAGTTGCTAGGTACATTCACGTGGTATGTTTGTCGTGACGATATGTCCTATGTATTTGTGGCATTTTTTGTATGCTTGGCATAAGGTGTTTGATATACTATTATTATGCTTTTTGTATTACTTTTTTTGTTTTGTTGCGTGTTTCAGTGGGGGCTTTAAGGGTCTAGGTGCACTTTAATATGCGTTAACCACGTTTATTTAGTCCATAGGCACGTTAATTTGAGTTTAATAAAATGAATTCATCAGTGCCTTTTTAAGAGGGTGATCGTATCTGAATTTGTTCTGCAATGTTTGTGTTTTGTACCTGTAACGTATCTGTGATGCCCGTGTGATGTCCGCAGAGTATTTTTTTCATGGATGGTTTGTGTGTTGACCTGGGTTTTGTACAATTTGTGCTATTTTTCTTTTTTTTTGCTTGAAAATCGTCTTGCATGTAACCTTAGTTATATTTTATTTCACAGCATTACAGTTTTGACTGTCATTTTGATGTGTGATTTCATGTGTTTCCTAACTTGTTAGTTTTTTTGTGGTTGCTTTCCGCGTTACAGCAGTGTGTTGTGTGTTGTATAATCGTGAGTTTTTACTAATTTTTTATAAACCCAAGGGCTACATATCAGCTAGGTACGTCCCAAGGGGCTGTAGTCATGTTAAATTTTCCGCTAGGTACGTCCTTATGTTATATGTGGCGTGGTGATATGTATTGATGTTGTATGAAACTACCTTTCATCTGTATTCTGTTGTCCCTTTCATTTTGTAGTTCGTAGATTGTCCCTTTTTAAAATTATATACCACATTCACTATTTATTTGTACATGGAGTATTACTATTCCGTTTTTTATTTGTATCATCGTATACGTTGCTGCATTTTAGTGATTATTGGGTACGTCATAATTATTTTCAGTTACATCTTACATGAATGCAGGTGTAATAATGAAGCGATCTAGGCCTGAACCATCTACGTTAGATGTAGGTGGCCCAAGTAATCATCCGGAAGCCCCTATGTAGATACCCGTATCCGTCGATATTGGAATTTATAGAGAACCCGACAAACACCCGATGATGATAGGACACATGTATTCTTTAGTTGTCATTGTCATTACTTGGAGCTCGTTTTACGAGGTAGAATGGGCGTCGTCGATGAAGTATTTTATTAATTTAAATGATATTTAAATTAATGTTTTTTTAAGTGAATTCATTTTATTAATTTAAATGATATTTAAATTAATGTTTTTTAGGGAGTTCGTTTTTTTAATTTAAATGATATTTAAATTATTGGTTTTTTAGGTAAATTTAATTTATTTTAAATTTATTTTCCCAAAGTTTATTTTATTGAAAATAAAATAAGTATTTGATTTGAAAAATCATTTTTATGAGAATATTTGATTTGAAAAGTCATTTATTTTAAATTGTTATTTGATTTGAAAAATCGTTTTAAAAGCGAAGAATTCGTTTTGGACACTCGTTTTTGAGCTCGTTTTTAGCTCGGTTTTTAAGCCCGTTTCCTTTGCGAATTGGCACGAATCTCGAGTACACTAACCCACCTAAGCCTCTACCCATCAACCCATGTTCGAACCCCCTCACAAGCAGCCCAGAATCTCGTTCAAAACCAATCCCAAGCAGCCCGCATAAAACCGAATCCCTCCCCTGTTTTGCAGCTCAATTCGCGAGCCCAAAACCCACTTCAAACACTACCAAGACCCGTACCCATTAACCCTAACCCATACCCTAGTATCCTACCCATATTATCCTAGCTTGATCACCAAGAAATCCCCCAAAACGAACCCTAGAAACCCCTCCCAAAACCGATGGACAGCAGCCATGTTCAATGAGCCCGACTGCTCCTTACTCCCTTTTAACCTATTTTAAACCCCTATAAATACCACCCCTTCACCATACATTCATTCCTCTAAGTTCTCCATACATCCAACCATCACCCACAAGCTTTAAACCTCAGAAACAAACCCTAAACATCCTCCAAAAACCCTAAACAAAACCGACACACAAACTGAAACTGTTTGTGTGCCTCCTTCGAAAATCATCTCGTTCCTCCATCAAATCACCATAAAAATTCGAGTTTCTTGTTCCTAATTAACCATACAACATCCATACACACATTAGATAAAGAATCACGAGCCAAATTGCCTTTGAGAGTACACGAAATCCCTCGAAAAACAGAGTGAAATAACACTCTGTTTTCGCGGTTTACTCTTGTCTGTCCAGTTCTGTTTGTGCTCGTTTTTCGTGCCCAATAACCCAAATCGAGCAGGGGTTGCTTTAAGATCCTTGTTCTCCTCTCTTTCTAGTTTTCAAAACATCTTTCGGATCGAATTTTCGTCGTGAAACGAGGGAGATATCACTGTTTTAAAACTGCTGTCCAGAAACTTTCCAAAACGCGCGTGTGCTTTGTTCTTCGTCGACGACGGCCTCTCGAGATAAAACCTACCTTCGATTACGACCCAAGACGGTGTCAACGATACATGTAGGTTGAGGGTGCATCAAATCCCCTTCTCTTCTTTTTTTTTATTTCGTTTTTTATGCCTTTTTTTTATAGCTTGTTTTTGTTTGTTTTTTGTTTGTTTATCGTTCGTTCTAAATTAACTATGAAACTAGTTAGTCCGAGTATGAGTTAAAGTACCACCATGAACACCCGCGTTGACTTGAGATGGGAAAAGAAACCGCTCCTTCTGTCGGTCGTACACCCCCGTCTCATTTACATATCCTCGTGTTCAAGGTAGGGCATAATTAAAACGAGTTGTCTAACTTTCATCGCTTTCGACCCCTTTACTGTTTCGGCCAAATCGATGGACCCTAGGACCCGTTGTATGTTAGTTTAACCTCTGATTGTTAACCTATGACGTAATTAGATGACTTTAAGTCAATTTAATAATCTAATTAGACACAATAGGCGGCTTTGACGTAGCTTTAAAAATCAATTAACGATTCTGTAAATAATTGAATGCATCTTTCTTGTCACTTGATTTCTCGCTAGCATAGGAGTGCGTGATTAGCACCTTCCTATTAACACTCGACGAGTAAGCGTTAATCTTATGATATTTGACCTAATTAGACCCTTTAGGCCGTGTAGAATGCACCATAACGCGACAATCAATCGACATCGTTTTTAATTCGTTTTCTAACTTGTTTTCGATTCCTTTTCGCAATCATTCGATCTAATCAATGAATCTAACTTAGGAACTAGGTTGGCTCTGTCTTGGCCGTGTCTTGGCCGTTGGTTAGGGCCGTGTGGTGGCCGTTTCCTTCACCTTTCTCGTTTTGTTCATATATCGTTTGTTTTCTCGTTGTTTCATTGTTTGTAATTTATTGTTGGTTTATCGAGTTGTAATATTTCAAAGTTTGTTTTCTTTTATCGAGTCAAATGATTTCTAAAAACCTTAGTCTTGTTGGTTAGACGGTTGTTCCCCAATGCTTGTAGGAGCGTAGTAAACCGCATGTTGTTTAAAGCAACATGGCCGGTTTATGCTAATGCATGCTTTGGTGCGTGGCCATATGTCCAATTCAATAAGATTAAGCGCGAGCACACACTACGAGGAGTGGCCCAAGGACCGTGGGTCGTGTGAGCCGTGGGCCACCCTCATGTGCACGGTTTTCAAGGCCATTAGGCCGTGTGTTTTGCGTCGTGTATTGTTTTGTTTATAGCAATTGTAATTAGATCGAGTTGTAATTTATTTATTGTTGCGTCGGCATGAAATGCCTGGTTTGTAATAGGTAGATCCCAACGGCTCCCCCATTCCCCCTAAGCCTTGTTTGTTTGTTTTGTATGTCGCTTAGAACAATCAACCCGCATGCTAAATCACAACTTTGACAAAGTTAGTTGCATCTAAAACGACATAGAAATTGTTGTCACATGATAGGGTTAAAACAACGTTTGCATATCATACATCGCAAATAGCTATGACCTTGTTTGAAATCCGACACTTGACTTAGTAGAGGCCGTTATTGACGGGCGGGGTTGGGTGTCCTTATGGGCTTCCCAACACGTACCCTCACCCCTTACTCAAGATCTATGGTTTGTGGATCCGTCTAAATACCATTGGATTACGAGAGTCATTCAAATCGAGTGATATAGGGTACAAGTCTTTATCTTTAATCACTCGTAGTCGATGGGCTTTATGCTTTTCGATGAAAGGTGTAAAGTTGACTTGAACGGTTCCAAGTTCCCAAAAAACTTGGTGGCGACTCTAATTGGTCTTAATTCGATTCGAAAGAACCTCGAGTCGATTATGCCGGTGTGGATCCCTCGGACGCAGTTCCCGAGGGCCTTGTCCACGATTTGGCGACTACTGGGGAAAAGAGGACTAGTTACACTGTGTTTCTAGGGTCTTTTCCTCCGAGTTGAAACTTGAAAAGAAAGTGTTGGAAAGTAAAACATTACTCATAGTGCTACGATTCATGCATAAACCCTTAAGGACTTGCCGGGCCGTCCCCAGCGTTTCTTCGTGATGCGTGGGGGCGACGTCCCACTATGCCGGGAAGCGCACATTGCTCGCTTCCACTTCGCCTCGCGTGGTTCTTGGGAATGGGGACGATCTTCTAGGTACTTTACCTTAAGACACCTCGCTTTATAAGACCGCAAAAGGATGGAGGGCATAGACCTTCTTGTAGAAGACTTGCCGAGACTTAGAGATGTCTAGGAGCATACATCCTTATAGCATGAGAATGACAATGTGCAATATGTTTTCCCGAGTCCTTTTTTTCGAAAATTCCAAGTCCTTTTCAAAACCGAACTTTTGAACAACTTACTTTCAAACCTAGCATGATTTTCAAAACGCGGAATGCTGCCCAAATAGGACTAGAATTTCGGCCCAAATTGAGCTTTTATAGTGGCATGCAGATGCGCCCATTTCAAATCTCATTTTCAAATCAATCCTTCGTTTTTCAAAATCAATCCAAAATGTTTCTCGAACCTCAACCAAGCATGAAATGCGTCAAGTCGTGTCCGGGTCATGGCCATGTTAGGCCGGGTATGTTTCATTTTAAGGGTCTAGAACACGACCTTGTTGGGTCACCCAAACTCACCTCTTGGGCTTTGAGTCATGTTGGTCGGCCTTTTGGTCTAGAATAGTCCACAAAAACGTCCGTGCTAGGCCCTTATGGACGTTTCACGCGAACCCATGGGCTATGTTAGCCCAATCACGGGTTTGGTCACACCAAGTCCAGTTTAGAATCGAGTTATGACAGCTTGAGTCATGTCGTTTTTGTCGAGTCTAAAATGAACCGATGTCTAAATTAAACCGTGAGTCAAACCTTTGGTTAACCAATCTCAAGTCGAGTCTGTGTTTGAGTCAAGTTGGGGTCGTGTCCTTAAGTGTGCAGGGGCTCTTACTTTAAATATTGACTCAGTACGGGGTTTTCTTGTAGAAAGGCCGCCAAAAACCCGACGTCAAGCAATGGAAGATGCTGTTAACAAGCTTACTGAGGCCGTGAACCTCATGATGACTAGAATGGATGCAATCGAATCTAAGCTGAGTGAAGATTCACCTCCACCCCCTCCACCACTGACTGATCTGGAGAAATGGTTCAAGTTCATCGAAGACCGTTTGAAACTCTCCCAGGGGAAGAACATTCACTATGAGAATGCTAGGGCCTATGCCCCGCCGATTCAGATAAGTTGCCCACGAACATGGTACTCACCGACATCCCAAAGTTCAAGGGCACCGAAGATCCAGTCCACCATGTTAAGGCCTATAAAGGGTACTTAGCACTAAAGGGAGTACTCGCGATATGCTCTCGAAATCTTCGCCCAATCTCTCGGGTGAACACCCAAAGGCTTGGTTCTACAATCTTGACCTCAAGAACTTCCCCACTTTCGAAGATATTACGGTGGAGTTCTGTAAGCACTATGCTGACAATGTTGAGATTCAAACCAACATAAGAACTTTGGAGGTTATGACACAAAAGGAGAAAGAGGGCTTTACTGAATTCCTCGCAAGATGGCGCGCTGAAAGCGTGAAGTTAGCTAAGAAGCCTGATGAAGTCGAAATGGTGGATAAGTTCGTAAAGAATCTACGAATTGTTTACCGTAATGCTCGAAATACCAAAACTTCGGTTCTTTCAAAGAATTGATAAGGATCGGGATAAAGGTAGAGGACGATGTCCGAATTCTTTGAAGCCGAGAAGCCAAAGGGATACCAAGGGGCTTCGTCATCTAAAGCAAAAAGCGCCCGCAGCGGCCCACTTTGTTGAAACTGTCAATCTCTTAGATGGACAGTCAAAAGGCCTCCGCGCCAAGCTCCGAGGGTATTCACTGATATCGGGTGCACTTACGCCTATGCTCTCCAAAGGCTCATGGCCCAAGGAAAGTTGAAGCCCATTGGTCCAACTCCGGACCCTCCTGCTGATCAACAAGGTAAATGGTATAAACCAAATGCCTACTGTGCCTTTCATCAAGGAAAAGGCCATGATACTGAAAGGTGCTATCGACTGAAGCACGAAATTCAAGACATGATTGAGAACGGAACGCTCCCGATCCCATCTGTTAAACCTAATAACATCACCAATCCATTTGGCGATCACGCCAACTTTGTTTCGGTCGAAGACAATGTCGATTATTCCCACCTTATCCGCCCATGTCACTTGAAAGGGGTGTTTATCGGGAAAATATTTGTGGATTTCTCTGAATTCTTGCCAAACCTGAAGAATGAAATTCAAGTCGGGAGTCTTGCTCTAGAATGTACTCCTCTCGTTAACGAAGTTAATAAAGGACAATTCGATTCACCGACCTTCATCATTGGCGTAGATCCTCAGAGGACTACCTCGGGATGGAGGCAGACCATCAAAGGGATCAAGGACCAAAGCCGAGCATCTAAGTCGACAAATTTGAACAAGAGAAAGCTCAAGACCAGATTTGAAAATTATGAGTCGGGATCTGTTTTCTTATCTTAGTCGAGTCGAGTCTAGGACTTTCTTTTCTTGAATTTGAGTCGTTTGTTCCGCGATGACCTAGGGTGTGTCCTAGGAATCGTTCCTTCGAGTCTGTTAAGCATTTGCCTTCCCAATAAAAAGTTGCAGTTTCGTTTCAAAATATGTCTTGTTTTCAATCCTCAATCATTCCGGAAACATGATAAAATGCACAACACACTCAAAGGCATCCATGGGGTAGAAATATGTCCCGTTTCAAAATGTAAGGTACACTAGGATCCTGTGTTTGATTCCTTTACCTATTCCATGTCGGGTGGTAGAAAACCTCCATCTGAACCAATGTTTGTGACAAGCCTTTAGATGATCCTATGATGAATCCGGACTAGCTCCTGGTTTCCCTATCGGATGGAAGGCAAGCCCATCCCCAACAAAATTATCCCATCTCGAAGAGAGAAGATATCAACCCGTTCTAACAAGGAATTGTTAGTTCTTACCCAAATTAGTTGGCGAAGCCCAGTTTTCAAGGTGTATCCATTTATGACTAAGAGAATGAATAGAAGATCATTTTCAAAGAGAGAAAAGGATGAAAGAAAAGAAAAATGAAAAAAAAAGAAAAATGAAAAAAGGTGAAAGAAAAAGAAAAAAGAAAAAAAGATGTTGAAGTTATTGCGGAATGCTTTTTGGTTGAATGTCGAAGTTACGGAAGCCAGAAGTCAAGTCAAGTACCCATAGTTGAAGTTCAATGGGCGAAGCCCAAAAGCTTAAGTAGTAACCTCTTTATCCCTAAGTCCTTCCTGAGACAGTTACAAGGGGATAGTCGGGAATTTTGAGAATCTTTCCGCTTGTGTTGGTACACCCAGCTTTTAGGGTCCAGACATGGAAATTTGAACCCACATCATTTTCCAACCCATTTGTACTCGTGGTTCATCAAACCCGAGACACCCATTCCAACCATATCAGCAGCCATAGCCCTTGGCCTTAGCACCACAAAACAAACCTTCAGAATGATGGTTAACCATTCCAACTTGTTTTTACCAAGCTCCACATCCCAAAAGATCCAAGCCTTTTACACCTAACCCCAAACACGGGATTTAATGGTACCTTACAGGCTAGAATGGGATACGACATGATACCTTAGGTGAAACCTTCGAGTGTGTACACACAATCAAAATGTCAATTTAATGCACACAGATCGAACTACGTCGGATTTGATTTCGCTCCACGCGAATACGTAGGCAGTCCTTCAAAATAAGGGATTCAATCCACTCATGAACCAAGTTGTCACCTTGTCGGTTTCTTACGGGTCTTAACCAAGTCCAAATGAAGCCACCTTTGTTTGAGTCGGTCTTAGCACTCGATGTAGGCTAGGATGAGGATATAGATTCAGATGAGTAGTGTCTAGTCTCGGAATGAGCTCTATCGAATGGTTTAGGCAAAGATGCTGAGTCACATAGATGTAGGTTTGTGTTGGGAACAGAAAATATGAAAAACCCGCTGAAAAGAAAGAAGGCGTGGAAGAAAAAATAGTTAAAAGCCCGCTGAAAAGAAAGAAGGCGGTGGCAAGAAATGATGAAAACTCGCTGAAAAGAAAGGAGGTGAGGAGAAGAGTGACAGAATGTTCCCGACAAAAGTCATGTGTGATGTCTAAGTGTTCTCATAAGATCAGTCTGTGTTTAGTGTCGGGCGAAGCCAACGTTGTTGCTCTGTGAGTTTAATCCACCTTGTCAATGCCAAGTGATCTTGATTCCCATGTGCCCTCGGGAGCACGCCCATGTCATACGATATCTCCGTCCCAAGTTCGACGACCTTGTGATTCCCATTTGCCATCTTTTGGCGCCAGAGTGGCCAATTTACATTTCTACCCTCAACAAGTCCATATTTGAATTAAAGCCCGTGCACACTTACGGTTTTATTTTCTTTTTTGTTTTACGGTAGCGGGCTACGCCCACGTTTGTTTACGGGTCATACAGAATGTCTGAGTCGTAATTCATGCTCACCCATCAAGGTTCAATTTCAAAATTTCAAAAACTTTCAAAATTTCAAAAACTTTTTGGGTCGACGACCCAGCATCCAAGTGATTCATTTCAAATTCAAAATTTGGGTCGATGACCCAGTCTTTCAAAATCAATTTTCGGGTCGATGACCCAATCATTCAAAATTTTCAAATTCAATTTTCGGATCGATGGCCCAATTATTCAAAATTTTCAAATTCAATTTTCGGGTCGATGACCCAATCTTTCAAATGATCGAATTTTAGGATCGATGATCCAAATGTGCTTATGTGATGATTATTGCTAGTACGTTTTTGTGTTTCAAATGTAGCAGGATATGCTTCAACCGGGGGCTCTAAAGTCTTCGACTTTAGAGCCATTATTCAGAATCGGGGGCTCGAAGCCGTTGGCTTCGAGAGACCATTATCAAGATTAAATGGATGACATCCACTCAGAATTCAATTCAATTACAAGAGTATGAAATGGAAGAATTCCTTAGCTGAAAGCAAATGATGAAAGCGACGGCAACCTCCTCGGAAAGTCCCGTCCCATTTAGACAAGTGCCCGTGAGATGATAAATCTTGGGCCAATGTCGTAGATGATGAATTTTGGACATACGCCGGCAGATGATAAACTTTGGGCATGTGTCGGCGGTTGCCGAACTACGACGCTGGTTTGATTCCGTCGAAACGGATACGTAGGCGCCTAAGGATAAGGCTCAACCCACCATTTATGCAATTCATGGGTCGATGACCAACAATGATAATTCGACGCAACGAAGCAGAGTTAATCCCCAACGAAGTTTCAGGTATGATCTCTTCTTATGGTTGGCGAGCTTATATACGCAAGTCTAATGGACTATAAGCGACCGAAGAATCCTCGGTCGAAAGGGACTGGGGTATACTTTGACTTTCGCCTTGTCCAAGCCTCGGTCAAAGTGGGGCTCAGAGATACCCGTATCCGTCGATATTGGAATTTATAGAGAACCCGACAAACACCCGATGATGATAGGACACATGTATTCTTTAGTTGTCATTGTCATTACTTGGAGCTCGTTTTACGAGGTAGAATGGGCGTCGTCGATGAAGTATTTTATTAATTTAAATGATATTTAAATTAATGTTTTTTTAAGTGAATTCATTTTATTAATTTAAATGATATTTAAATTAATGTTTTTTAGGGAGTTCGTTTTTTAATTTAAATGATATTTAAATTATTGGTTTTTTAGGTAAATTTAATTTATTTTAAATTTATTTTCCCAAAGTTTATTTTATTGAAAATAAAATAAGTATTTGATTTGAAAAATCATTTTTATGAGAATATTTGATTTGAAAAGTCATTTATTTTAAATTGTTATTTGATTTGAAAAATCGTTTTAAAAGCGAAGAATTCGTTTTGGACACTCGTTTTTGAGCTCGTTTTTAGCTCGGTTTTTAAGCCCGTTTCCTTTGCGAATTGGCACGAATCTCGAGTACACTAACCCACCTAAGCCTCTACCCATCAACCCATGTTCGAACCCCCTCACAAGCAGCCCAAAATCTCGTTCAAAACCAATCCCAAGCAGCCCGCATAAAACCGAATCCCTCCCCTGTTTTGCAGCTCAATTCGCGAGCCCAAAACCCACTTCAAACACTACCAAGACCCGTACCCATTAACCCTAACCCATACCCTAGTATCCTACCCATATTATCCTAGCTTGATCACCAAGAAATCCCCCAAAACGAACCCTAGAAACCCCTCCCAAAACCGATGGACAGCAGCCATGTTCAATGAGCCCGACTGCTCCTTACTCCCTTTTAACCTATTTTAAACCCCTATAAATACCACCCCTTCACCATACATTCATTCCTCTAAGTTCTCCATACATCCAACCATCACCCACAAGCTTTAAACCTCAGAAACAAACCCTAAACATCCTCCAAAAACCCTAAACAAAACCGACACACAAACTGAAACTGTTTGTGTGCCTCCTTCGAAAATCATCTCGTTCCTCCATCAAATCACCATAAAAATTCGAGTTTCTTGTTCCTAATTAACCATACAACATCCATACACACATTAGATAAAGAATCACGAGCCAAATTGCCCTTGAGAGTACACGAAATCCCTCGAAAAACAGAGTGAAATAACACTCTGTTTTCGCGGTTTACTCTTGTCTGTCCAGTTCTGTTTGTGCTCGTTTTCCGTGCCCAATAACCCAAATCGAGCAGGGGTTGCTTTAAGATCCTTGTTCTCCTCTCTTTCTAGTTTTCAAAACATCTTTCGGATCGAATTTTCGTCGTGAAACGAGGGAGATATCACTGTTTTAAAACTGCTGTCCAGAAACTTTCCAAAACGCGCGTGTGCTTTGTTCTTCGTCGACGACGGCCTCTCGAGATAAAACCTACCTTCGATTACGACCCAAGACGGTGTCAACGATACATGTAGGTTGAGGGTGCATCAAATCCCCTTCTCTTCTTTTTTTTTTACTTCGTTTTTTATGCCTTTTTTTATAGCTTGTTTTTGTTTGTTTTTTTGTTTGTTTATCGTTCGTTCTAAATTAACTATGAAACTAGTTAGTCCGAGTATGAGTTAAAGTACCACCATGAACACCCGCGTTGACTTGAGATGGGAAAAGAAACCGCTCCTTCTGTCGGTCGTACACCCCTGTCTCATTTACATATCCTCGTGTTCAAGGTAGGGCATAAATAAAACGAGTTGTCTAACTTTCATCGCTTTCGACCCCTTTATCGTTTCGCCAAATCGATGGACCCTAGGACCCGTTGTATGTTAGTTTAACCTCTGATTGTTAACCTATGACGTAATTAGATGACTTTAAGTCAATTTAATAATCTAATTAGACACAATAGGCGGCTTTGACGTAGCTTTAAAAATCAATTAACGATTCTGTAAATAATTGAATGCATCTTTCTTGTCACTTGATTTCTCGCTAGCATAGGAGTGCGTGATTAGCACCTTCCTATTAACACTCGACGAGTAAGCGTTAATCTTATGATATTTGACCTAATTAGACCCTTTAGGCCGTGTAGAATGCACCATAACGCGACAATCAATCGACATCGTTTTTAATTCGTTTTCTAACTTGTTTTCGATTCCTTTTCGCAATCATTCGATCTAATCAATGAATCTAACTTAGGAACTAGGTTGGCTCTGTCTTGGCCGTGTCTTGGCCGTTGGTTAGGGCCGTGTGGTGGCCGTTTCCTTCACCTTTCTCGTTTTGTTCATATATCGTTTGTTTTCTCGTTGTTTCATTGTTTGTAATTTATTGTTGGTTTATCGAGTTGTAATATTTCAAAGTTTGTTTTCTTTTATCGAGTCAAATGATTTCTAAAAACCTTAGTCTTGTTGGTTAGACGGTTGTTCCCCAATGCTTGTAGGAGCGTAGTAAACCGCATGTTGTTTAAAGCAACATGGCCCGGTTTATGCTAATGCATGCTTTGGTGCGTGGCCATATGTCCAATTCAATAAGATTAAGCGCGAGCACACACTACGAGGAGTGGCCCAAGGACCGTGGGTCGTGTGAGCCGTGGGCCACCCTCATGTGCACGGTTTTCAAGGCCATTAGGCCGTGTGTTTTGCGTCGTGTATTGTTTTGTTTATAGCAATTGTAATTAGATCGAGTTGTAATTTATTTATTGTTGCGTCGGCATGAAATGCCTGGTTTGTAATAGGTAGATCCCAACGGCTCCCCCATTCCCCCTAAGCCTTGTTTGTTTGTTTTGTATGTCGCTTAGAACAATCAACCCGCATGCTAAATCACAACTTTGACAAAGTTAGTTGCATCTAAAACGACATAGAAATTGTTGTCACATGATAGGGTTAAAACAACGTTTGCATATCATACATCGCAGTAGCTATGACCTTGTTTGAAATCCGACACTTGACTTAGTAGAGGCCGTTATTGACGGGCGGGGTTGGGTGTCCTTATGGGCTTCCCAACACGTACCCTCACCCCTTACTCAAGATCTATGGTTTGTGGATCCGTCTAAATACCATTGGATTACGAGAGTCATTCAAATCGAGTGATATAGGGTACAAGTCTTTATCTTTAATCACTCGTAGTCGATGGGCTTTATGCTTTTCGATGAAAGGTGTAAAGTTGACTTGAACGGTTCCAAGTTCCCAAAAAACTTGGTGGCGACTCTAATTGGTCTTAATTCGATTCGAAAGAACCTCGAGTCGATTATGCCGGGTGTGGATCCCTCGGACGCAGTTCCCGAGGGCCTTGTCCACACCCTAGTACAAGTATACAACAGGCTGGTTCAGATGCTACCGATGATTTCCCGGTATTAAAGACAAGAATGAGTCCCAAACTTCTCTTACAATTTATCAACAGTGGGCTGTCTGATAATCAGATTTCAGATATTCAGGATATGGAATTTGGAGGCATCTTGTGTCTTAAGACTGACATGCTTTCTGGGCAGCTGGCGTACTGGCTTGTTTCCAGCTTTGATCCATTCACGTCTTCTCTCTTAAACGGGCAACTCCCTATTCGTGACGAAGATGTTCATCTAGCCACAGGGTTACTCATGGGTGAGATAGCAATCTCACAAGCGACCCGATTTGAGCAGACTGAAGAGTTTTTAGAGCTGGTTAATGAATGGAAATCCCAATATGAGGGAGTTGACAAAGTGACCAATAGCCATGTCTTGTCTAAGATGGCTGAACAAAGACAAGGTGGGGCAGATTTCAAGAGAAATTTTATCGTGTTTATCGTGTCGGCCTTACTTATGGGAGTTAAGGGTAACGTCCCAAGTATTTGGATACTTAAGTGTTTGAGGGATGTCTCTCTTATACCACATATGAACTGGTGTGACTTCACCCGAAGAAACTTAATTGCAAGTGTCCAACAGTGGTGGACTGATAAAGAAAAGGAAGACAACGGTGGGTGCAAGAAGATCTTCAGAGGACCTATACTGGTTCTAATCCTCATTTATCTGGATAGGTCGGTTTTCAAAGCTAGAACAGTTGACCGCGTGTTCCCAACACTTTGCACATGGACAAAGGATGCAATATATTTTCGTATATCAAAATAAAAAAAGGAGGCTCGTAGGTTTGGTTCCGGGTTCATCGATAACCAGCTTGTAAAGCATCCTGGGTGCTTTGGTTCTGGGTTTAGGGAACGCAGTACCAGATCACAACCTGATGTTGTGATGGAGCAAGATGTCGTCGAGAATGAGAATGATGCGCCCAACAACAATGAGCCTGAAAATCACGATGATAACGTGACACGTGTCAGTACTTGTATTGTGAGGATGGCAACCACGGCGAAAGCACTTGCTGCTGCGTTTCACAACTTTGCAGATGCATTCAATAGTGCTAAACTTGTAATGCCGGATTCTATAGTTGTCGGCCAGCTTTCTGCCATGGCAAATTCTCTGCTAGGCGGGTTCCAGTTGACACCACCTGTTATCCCTGAGGCAGGGGTTGGGGCTAATGCAGACCGCGGTAGAGTCGACCCTACTGTTGGTTGCAATGACATTCGCAACAATGATCCCGGTACTGCCAAGAATTCAGATGTACATCCTACAGTCCATGTTGCTCACGAGACGGCCGCTACAGTTGGTAGGTCAGAATCTGAGAAACACGGTGTTCGGGCCACGTCATCAGCAGAGGGTGTTAATGATGACCCATGCTGGAATGACCCTGCTTTTGTGGCAGCGGCTATCGCGTTAAGTAACGCGTTCAATGAACCTGCTGCACCAAAGAGAAGACGTGTTACTCCTGAGTGTCCGACATTCAACCTTTTTCAGTCTCAAGACATATCAGATTCCTATGGTTCACAAGGACCTCCCATCAAACCTGTTACTTCTCCCCAAACAGAACCTACTCATGGATTCCCGTTAAACTCTTCTAAGTCGGTTCATAATGTGGCAAAACTAGATAATAAGAGGGATATCATTGTTCCACAAATATTCAAGTCACCTTATGTTCAACGAAATATATCTATGCTTGCTGACTTGAGCCAATCTGAGAAGGATTTTATGTATAAGGGTTAATTCTCGTGACTCGGTCAAATGCACCACTGTGTTTGGTGTTGGGAAGAGGTGGGTGTGACCTTCATGAAAGTCAGCAATCACATATTGTCCTTTTTCATTTCTTCGAAAAAAAATCTTTGCATTACATAAAATTCTAGTTCTCTGTCTCTTTTTTACCTTCCCTCTAGGCTTACTTTCTCCAGCCTTACTGCACACACAGTACTTAGTCATGACAACCCCGTCTATGTTTCGTTGCGTCGACTTCCTCATTTTAAAACCAGAATTAGCAGCATAAGCCTTATAGAATTCTAGCCCATCCTCTAGTTTATCAAAGATCATACCCAAAACAGGCTTCAATTCTGGCGCACATACAAGTATTCTTTCCTTCAAGGTTGTCTCGATGATTGGTGAGCCTGCATCTATGCACGCTATACACTAGAACAGTATGGGTATAAGCAGCGAGTTCAAATAACTGATGCACAACAAATATAATTTCAGGTACGCTAATTTAGTCAAAAGCACAAAATCAATTAGAAAACAAAAAACCACAGAAATTAACACAAAAATTTGTGCCTGATCGCTGACATATCGTATTTTTTATTACTGACTACTTAACGTAGACGTCAAGATACACCAATCACGTCTAATAATGACGACATAGGCAGAAAGTCAAATGCTTATTATGACACGAATCGGTATATCCCTTAATTATAATTCAGATATCGCTCATTGAAAAACACAAACGCATCAACTATACTAATGGATACGCTATTCATATACTATTTGGTTAATTAAGGGCGGTTTCGTTATTCTACCAGGGACGTTTTCCATATAAGACAATTACATCAATTATACTAATATACATGCTATTGAACTAAACAGAATACTGTATAGCGTGCATAAGAAACATGATCATCAAGTGTAATAATCAACTCTCAAACAAATTGCATATCACATACACTAACCAGACCGGTAAGACAACTGTTTTTATCCATCAGACTCATCAATTTATAATACCAATCAGGCTAATGAAACATGATCAGCAAGCGTAATAATCTTTCTTCCTATGTTTAAATTAGTATGAATACGCATCAAAATGATCAATAGATACATCAATCACACGATTTTAATGAAACGATTTATAAAAAAGGCTATCTCAACTGATTTGCAGATGTACATACCTAGATGAGATGATGACTGCACGATATCATTGCTAACAGCTGGAACAATCGCATCAATATGTTCCCCCAAATCGCTAGAACCCTCAACATCCATAATTTTCTACGATTGAAATAATACTGGAATGCCAATTGAAATCACAAAATCAACTGTTCATGCATCAATCACACAAAATCAATCAGAAAAATATTATAATCGTACATCCATTAGATGATCAACGCCATTGATTATGATCAATTTCGTCAATTTTGGCAGCTGTAGTTTTATGGTTTTCGCGAAATTTTCTATGTTTTTTGCGGAAATATTTGTTTTGATTTGGGGGGAAAAGTTTTGGAAAGTAGAGAGAGAAAGAGATATTTTGGATTTTTTTTGTCAAAACAGTCAGGTTAGTCACGTAGGTTTTTCGAGGTTAGTCAGGTTAGTCCCGTGCTCTTTTTCGTTTAAAATCCTACTATTGTAGGTCGTTCTCACCGTTTGCACCGAGTGTTCGTTCTCCATGCAAAATTACACGGGTATATTTTTAAGAACATTGATATAATGATTAATATTTAAAAAATGTTAACCAAAATACATGAATATTTTATACTCTATTTCTTTTAGTTTTATTGTTTTCAGCGGTAGTGATTAAATTCATTATTTTCCTATCTAGCGTTTAAAGTAATTTTTTGAGATTTTTTTTTTATTTTTCATTATTCATAAAAAAATATTATGTTTTTTTTGGTAATAGTTATACTTCATGAGAATCAAATGGTATTTTTTTTTTTAGAATTAGAAAATATGTAAATATTGTAATTGTATGCTTAAAAAATTATTTAAGATTGATGTAACTACTCTGTAAATTTTTATAGCTATCAATTTTTAAGCCCTTATTCTATCAATTTTAATTTGTTTAATTTTTGGGAACATTGTATTGATATTTTACAATTTACTTAATATTCTTAAAGTTGTAAAATTGTAAAATTAAAGAAATAAGAATCATTATATAAACATATTAACTTATCAGATTAATTTTTTTGGGTGCGCATAACTTATAAGATTATAAACACGATAAATCTGTAATAAAAAAGAAATTAATTCAATTAACTGGCAAATGGGGCCCACGATTTATTTTATGGGAAAAATACAAAAAAGGAAAAAGAAAATTGCATAAGGTGACGTGGATCAATGTGGATGCATGAAATGTTTCTGTATCTATTAAGATAAGATTTCCAAGTCAACACACTCTCTTTCTTCTCATTTTTCCTCCACGTTTTCTCATTGCGTCATTTGTTTTTCTCCAATTCGATTTCACCAATTTGATTTCTTTCAAAAGTCCAGCGACGAACAACGATGTTCATTCCACCCTGATTTCTTTACTTTAGGTTTTGTAAATGAACACTTTCTCTCATATTTGTATAGTAATTATTTTTGTTTGAGTTTGATTTTGCAGTTTAGTGCAAATAATCTTTCAATTTAGTTTTTTCAGCTTCAATTTTAACTGATTTAGTTGATTTTATTCTATATGATGATTTTAAGGTTCGTAATTCTTTTGTTCGAAGTTATTCTATGTGATTTTGAATTTATTTTCTTCCTCGCGATTGTTAGGGGAAAAATTTACAATTTTTGTGAAGTGACACGTGGCAAGCATCGATAGGCAGAGATGAAACCAAGAGGATATGTGACGTGGCAAGAGGAGGACCATAGGATTAAGAGCAAAGAAGCACATGTGGGAATTGAAAGAAACACAAGTCAAAAGAGGAAATATCAGCAACAAATTAAGAAAGAGAAAGTCAAAGCCCATAAATGACCCCTTGATTTGAGAAGCCGTTATCACCTACCAGGGAGAAAAATCCGGGAGGAGCCGGAGGAAGTAAACCCTAGAAGAGGTATCTATAAAGGGGAGGCCAAGCAAATCAGATAGGGGGACACATTCCGTATTCTAAAATTATTAAGCAATATTCGATCATTAGAGCAGATACTTTGATACTGTTTCCTTACTTGCTAAAACAATTCGATCATAGTGCAAATATTGGCGGGATTCCGACTCCCCCGCGGTTGTTCCCACATTGGGTTTTCCGCGTCACCAAAATCCGTTGTGTTAATTCTCTTTCCATTGTTTTTATACTCGTTTGCATCATCAACCTTAAATTTGTTCGCAACTACAGATCGATCACTTTTACCTACAAATTAAATTGACTACTTGGTGAATTTTTACCAAAACAATTTGGCGCTAGTGATCATTTTTCCATAAGCCAAAACTCAGCAATCCGTTCATCGCCATGTATGGAGCCAGTTCGAGTCCGTCCAGCACCCATGGGGCATCCCCTCAATCTTCTGGTGGGAGGCCTCTCCCAGCAACCACGAGACAAATCACCGCGTCACCAGCGACCAGCCAGATAGCCTCAGTCAGCGCATCTCCCAAAACCATGCCACCGCCTTTCAAGCCACCGCAGGTGCCTAAAGCATCGGCAGCACCCAGTATGACGAAATCCAGCAGGGAAAGCAGTCCCAGCAGAAGCGAAGTCCTTGCTAGGGCCCAGGTCCAAGAGGCAATATCAGGAGGAATTCCTAAGAAATCAGGAGCCTCATCACCAGATCCAATGCGAGTGGTGTTAGAAGGAATGGATACCCTGCACCGGACCATTGAAAGCTTGAGGAGGGACAATCAAGATCTCAGAAACCAGATCGCAATGGTGGCCCAGGCTAGGCCAGCATCTGCTCCACTGCCTCCACCTTCTGAGAACGCGGCTTCAGCCACCAGTGGAGGGTCGCTCCAGCAGATTCCACCAGAACTGGTCACTAGATTGGATTTCGAAGGAGTGCCACCCAGAGGAGCCATCGAGCCCAGCGCACTGGGGTTCCTGTCTTTTGATCGGCCACCCAGCCTGCAGCAGACTCCAGGTAGTACTTTGTCCAATAGCTTACCAGGGACTAACTTGCAATCTTTTGCAGGAACACCCGTCCAGCAGGCGGCAGGATGGAATCCAGGACCCAGCACTAGCATGCTGAATCCAGCAAGCGGTCATTTCTATGGAGGAACCTGGCTGGGAGGAACCTCTTCTCAGCAGGCACCCGATTTGCAACCAGGAACCATCATTCACGCGACGCCTTTGGCGAGTCAACCAGGCAGTCAGTTCCCAGGAGGAGCATGGTTTGGAGGTACACCTATTGGCTCTTGTCCACCTGCCTCTAACCCTCTTGCAGGAACAGGAAGCTTGCTGGAGCAGCAGTACCAGGAGTTAAGGGACCTGATGTACAGGATTCCAGGCGTAGCACGACCCCTGGAAAAGGCAGCACGTGATAGCTACGCAGACTCTTCTTTTGTGGACGACATAGCCCTCGTCGGTGTCCCCAAAGGATGTGTGCCACCAGCCATGACGCTTTACGACGGAACCACGGATCCTCTCGATCATATCAACCACTACAAGCAGAAGATGATGGTGATAACTGCGACAGGATCCCTGAAGGAAGCTTGTATGTGTAAAGGGTTTGGATCCACACTATCCGGAGAAGCCTTGCAGTGGTTCGTCAGCCTGCCCAATAAAAGCATATAGCCTGCTTCGCCGACTTAGTCAACGCCTTCCACCAGCAGTTCGCTAGTAGCCGCAGACCAGAAAAGCAAACCAGCGACCTGTATTGGATAGTACAAGGACCCGAAAAGACTACCAGAGATTTTATGAACATGTTCAACAGAGAGAAGGTGGCAATTCCCCGGTGTGACATGGCCACAACTATCGAAGCCTTCCGCCAAGGACTCCATCAGGACTCAGATTTATACAAAGACCTAACCAAATATCCATGCACTACCTTCGAAGAAGTACAAACAAAAGCAATTGCCGTTATGAGACTGGAAGAAGATTCAGGACCCAGGAGAGCTACATACGGCACAGACAATACACCCAGAAAGGCACATGTGGAGATGCAGAGCGAAAGAGCCAAACCCTACAGCAAACCTGTGAACAAAGTCTCCGAGGGCTCAGGAGGGAAGAATAACTCTGAGCCACCTCCGAAAGTAAGTGAATATAAATTTTTAACTAACCTTGCAGGAGTGCTCAGGGCCCTGAAGGAGATACGTGGAGTCAGATGGCCCAGGAAGCGGACCGACGAGCGTCCCAACGATAAAATAGATTCCAGCAAGAAGTGCGAGTACCACGATGACATAGGCCATGACACCGATGAATGCTACACCTTGAGAAGAGAAGTCAAATTTTAGTATGATCGAGGAAACCTGGACCATATCTTACCAGGAGGCTCCACCAAAGTAAACTCCACTAACCAGGTTCTGCCCTCCCCTCCTCCTGTGTGCACTATAATTGTGAATGTTATTACAGGAGGATCGGAATTGTGCGGCTTGACTTACTCAGCAGCCAAAAGGCACGCCACGCAAACCAAAAGAGACAAGCCAGAATTCTCCTATAGAATCAGCCGCCAGGACCTTCCAGCAGTCACCTTTGATGAGACGGATGCAAAAACCGTCCAAGAGCAGCACCATGACGCCCTGATCATCACCCTCCCTATAGGTAACTGCGAGGTGAAAAAGATTCTGGTGGATACAGGAAGCTATGTCAATTTGATCATGTTGGAAACACTCAAAGGCATGGGATTCAGCGAGAAAGATCTAGCAACGAAAGAAATCCCCTTGGTTGGTTTCAGCGGTGAAACAAAACATTCTTTAGGAGAAATTGTCATCCCAACCTATGCCAAAGGAGTCAACAAGTAGGTAAGATACTTGGTTATTGATGGGCCATCTACTTATAATGTGATTCATGGAAGGCCCTGGATCCACGAAATGAAGGCAATACCCTACACCTACCACAAGTGTTTGAAATTTCTTACACCCTGGGGAGTGCAAGAGATACGTGGAGACCAGGAGGATGCTAAGAATTTTTACAAGGTAGCCCTAAAGGCAACAGCCCGTCCATCTGCATAGCAATTCCAGAGCCAATGCATCTAGGAGGAATACATCGAGCCTCCTCAGGTAGAGTTAGACAAATTTAGCCTGGACGCGCTGCAACCAGAGCGAACCATACTTATTGGATTAGAATTCACAGGTAATGTCTGCCAGGAACTTGTTCAATTATTAAAAACTAATATGGATTGATTTGCTTGGTCCCACAACGACATGGTAGGAATAGATCCTAGCGTTATAACACACAAGTTAAGTGTGGATCCAAGTTATAAACCTGTCCAACAGAAGAGAAGGAAGTTTGCCTCCGAGAGGAACCAGGTGATAAACCAGGAGGTAGACAACCTGCTCGCTGCTAAAAAAATCAGGGAAGTCAAGTACCCGAAGTGACTATCTAATGTGATGGTAGTTCCAAAGAAGAATGGGAAGTGGAGAGTTTGCGTTGATTTTATAGATCTAAATAAAGCTTGCCCTAAGGACCCATTCCCCCTACCGCACATATACACCATGGTGGATGCTACAGCCGGCCATGAGATGCTCACATTCCTTGATGCTTGGAGTGGCTACAACCAGATCAAGATGCACCCTCATCATCAGGAGAAAACAGCGTTCAGGTCATAGCGAGGTATCTATTGTTATAATGTAATGCCTTTTGGTCTAAAGAATGCAGGATCCACCTATCAACGGCTGGTAAACACGATGTTTACAGAGCAAATAGGCCGCACCATGGAGGTATACATCGATGATATGGTGGTAAAATCAAAGCAAGTTGTACAACACGCCGAGCATCTGGCTGACACCTTCAGCACCCTGAGAAAGTATAAAATGAAGCCAAACCCGTCAAAGTGTACTTTTGGAGTCTCCAGTGGAAAGTTCCTAGGATACATGGTTACCCAGTGGGGGATAGAAGCCATCACTGATCAAATCAGGGCCATACTCCAGCTAGAGTCACCTCAAAAGCTGAAGGATGTGCATCGCCTGACAGGACGAGTGGCTGCTCTGAATAGATTCATAGCAAGGTCCTCGGACAGATGCAGACTGTTCTACGACATCTTGAGGAAGAGCCAGAGATTCGAATGGACGGAGGAGCATGAGAGGGCACTCAGCGAGCTAAAACGATATCTCAGCTCTCTACCCCTCATGTCAAAGCCGGAACCCGGGGAGCCCTTGTTCTTGTATCTCTCAGTAACTGAGGTGGTAGTCAGTGCGGTACTAGTTTGAGAGCAGGAAGGAGCAAAGCATCCGGTATACTACGTCAGTAAGTCTCTGCTGCCTGTAGAGACCAGGTACACCTCACTTGAAAAACTCGTACTCGCACTCGTTACAGCTTCCTATAAGTTGAGTCCTTATTTTGAGTCACATACTATCTCTGTGATAAATAATTATCCTCTCAAGGCTATAATGAGAAAACCAGAACTGTCAGAGAGAATGGCCAAATGGTCCGTGCATCTAAGTGGCTATGACCTGAAACTCGAACCCCGTGCGACAATCAAGTCCCAGGCTCTGGCAGACTTCGTCTTCGACTTCTGCCCATCCCTCCAAACACAGGCTGAGAAGGATATTCTTACCCTGGAGGAAGACAAAGGGGAGCAGGTGTGGGAGCTGAATGTGGATGGAGCCTCCAACGTGAAGGGAGCAGGAGTTGGCTTGGTCCTCAAATCACCCCAAGGGGACCTCCTGGTCCAGGCAGTTCGATGCGAATTCAAAGCTACCAACAACGAGGCAGAATACGAAGCCTTGATCCTGGGCCTACAGCTGGCCCTGGATTTAAAAATCAGGCACCTCAAGGTATACAGCGACTCCCAAATTATTGTAAACCATGTGAATAACTCTTATGCAGCTAGGGACCCCACAATGATGGCCTACCTAGAAGTAGCGAAAGAGTTGAAACTCAGGTTCGCCACCCTCGATATCAAGCAAATCCTTAGGGACCAGAATGTGGAGGCAGACGCCTTAGCTGCTCTGGGGGCAACGTTCAAACCAGGTACAATCTCTACCTTACCTCTCATCCACGTACTAGAACCTGCGATATCAAAAGTAGGGCAGGACGAAGGAAACAAAACTGGCTCGCAGCAATTGCAGGAAACAGGGGTGTTAACCAACACCGCCGGTCAGGAGGATGCTGCTGACTGGAGGAAGCCCTACCAAGACTGGTTGCAGAATGACATACTACCAGCAGACAAAAAAGAGGTAAGAAGCTTTAAAATGAAAGCCTCCAGATTTGTGCTAATTGATGGCATTTTGTTCAGGAAATCCCTCGCAGGACCCTACCTGAGATGCCTGGATAGGGAGGAGTCCCAGGCGGTTTTGCATGCTCTCCACAGTGGTGAATGTGGAAACCATGCAGGGGGCAAGAGCCTGTCCAATAAGGCCCTCAGACAGGGGTACTTTTGGCCAAGGATGCGCAAAGATGCCATGGAATACGCAAATAAGTGTGATGCCTGTCAAAGACATGCACCAGTCAGCCACCAGCCTACAGAGCCCCTGCACCCAGTTATTTCACCTTGGCCCTTTATGAAATGGGGGATGGATATAGTGGGACCACTGCCTAAGGCGCCAGGAAACAAGGTCTACATGCTCGCCATGACGGACTACTTCTCCAAGTGGATAGAGGCAGAGTCATCCTCTCAGGTCACTGAAACCCAGGTTATATCTTTCATTAAACGCAATATCATCTGTAGGTTTGGCATCCCATTCGAAATAATATGCGATAACGGATATCAGTTTATTGGAAACAAGACAGAAGCATTTTGTGCTAGGTGGAATATTTCATTGCAGAAATCTACCCCCAGGAACCCCCAGTCCAATGGACAAGCGGAGTCCATCAACAAAATTATAGTAGAGAACCTAAGAAAGAAGCTGGAAGAGATTGGGGGCAAATGGGCAGAGGAGCTACCACTAGTCCTATGGGCCGACAGGACCACCCCTAAGGTAGAAACAGGGCAAACTCCTTTCAGCCTAGTGTTCGGAGCCGAGGCAGTTATCCCATCAGAAGTTATGGTCCCTACCCACAGATACGGGTGCCTAACAGAGGAGCGGAATCAAGTAGAAATGGCGAGCAACCTAGATACGGTGGATGAGCTCAGAACCAGCGCCCAGATCAGGATGGCTTCATACAGACAAACAGTAGTCAGGAGCTACAACAAAAACGTAAAGGTCAGGACCCTGCAAGTAGGAGACCTGATCCTGAGGAAAGTCTTCCAGAACACTAAAAACCATCGAGCAGACAAATATGCCTACAACTGGGAAGGACCATATCAGGTGGAAAGTGTCGTTGGAAATGGGGCCTATAGGCTCATGACAATGGAAGGGCAAATAGTTCCCAGATCCTGCAATATCATCCACCTGAAAAAATATTACATCTGAAATGACCAACGCAGTCAGCAACCAGTCACGTAGCCTGCCAGATACAGCCCTGCCAGGTCCCAGGTTTTGCTAAGTGTTCCTATTTTTCTAAGAGCCCTGATTTCTGATTAGCCTTCATAAATTTTTTCTTTTTTAGGTTCCCACTCAAAACATTTGACTTTAACTTCCGTTAGTATGCTTAGACTTTTAAAACTATAAATAATTTTAAGCATGTTTTAAGCGTTATGGATCTTAAAACCTAAGCTTATCAATAGTACATTTTCGAGACCTACTTTTAAACTTTTTGAAATCATGTGCGTGGAAAAAAGGAGCTTGCAAAAACTAATCTGGCGGAGTTTGCATTTCTATACAGTAAAGCGCGGACTTGTGGCTAAGTACCCAC
Organism: Silene latifolia; assembly: GCF_048544455.1. NCBI lineage: Eukaryota > Viridiplantae > Streptophyta > Magnoliopsida > Caryophyllales > Caryophyllaceae > Silene > Silene latifolia. The sequence continues at coordinate 444,282,705 of NC_133538.1, read as the reverse complement.
AGATCGGACGAACGAGGCTCCTGCACTACTTAGCACCCACGCAAGCGAGGTTCCTCTGAACAGAGGGGCAATTAGATCCCAGAGCCTCCAATCAACGAAAGTCGGTAACAAAACAGCGAAAAAAGGTGCATGCACGATAAAACGAAGGTATGCCTAAAACGGCAGAATATTAACTAGACGCCTGAAACTGCAGAGTATCAAAATATGCCTTGCTCCCATGAGCAAAGCCAAAACACACCGAAAATTGTCTGAAAACTAACAAAGTTTCATGCCACACAGGACCCAAAAAATAAAAAACAGAAAGCAGAAAGAAAACTGGTTCCAGGAACCTCATCAGTCCAGCAGGACATGTTCCACCCCCTTAGCAGCAGCTGACACATCTTCAGGAGCAGGCTGGGATGTGGAGACAGGCCCATCAGCGAGGTTGCCCTCAGGAGCCAGGCTGTCAGCAGGATGGGTTCCTCCTTGGACTTCTTCCTCCTCAGCAGCAGAAAATCCATCCTCCTCTAAAGCGTCAATCTCGAAGTCGGACAAAACTCCTAGATCGATGTTTTCGGGGAAGGAATCAGCAAACAACCTCTCTTCCTCCTCCAAATTCCAGGACAGGTGCTTCCCTTCCTTGAACTTTTTGATGCAAGCAATCTTCATCTCCCAGGAAGAGCAGGCTGCAGCGTCGGTCAGGGCCCTGGATAGGTTTGCCTTCTTCTCTTTCAGGACCTTGTTCTCAGCGGTCAGGGAATTGTTAGCCTCCAGGACTTGGGCAAGATGCTCCTCAGACTCCTTCAAGCTGTTGCGAGTTGAGTTAATCTCCCCTCGGAGATTAGCCTTCTCCTTTCTCTCTGCGTCAAGCTGATCAAGAAGCTCCTTCTTTTCCGTCTGAAGGAGACATACATTATATTCAAGTTGAACAAGTTTCTCCTGAAGGAGGAGAGATATCTGCAGTGACTGGAAAAAATAAGGGGTATCAAAACGAGCAATCGACAAAAAAAAAAAAAAAAAAAGAAAAAAAAGGGGGCCTTTATCTCAAAAGCATGTTCAGCTTCCAGATCCGCCATTTATTTTAGAGGTTTCTTCTCTAGTGATGAGCGAGGACCGGGGAGCATCAACCGCCCCAAATAAGGCCAATGCCTGAGGGCCCTAGAACGATCGAATCCCTCTGGGAGCTTCAGGGTCATTTCAGCAAGAGGAGCACTGGGAGCCACAGGGGTAGGAGGCTCTCTATTTTCAGGGGGCAGAGACGCTAGAGGTGTAATCTCAACAGGGATAAAATCGGAAGAGGTAGCTGGCCTCTTCGAGCAGGCAGCCTTAGCTTCGAAAGAAGAGTCAGCCCTCCTCTTGGAGGCAGACCTGGGAGCACCACCAGCCGCTCTCTTCCTCCTTTGAGCTAGTATCATCTGCAAGGTAACCTTGGGTCTAGCATATTCTGGGAACAGAAAGTCAGGAACTAGGAACGTCAGGAACCAGAAACACTAGGAACCAGAAACACCAGGAACCAGAGGAAGTTAAGTAAGAAAGAAGAGAACATACCCGACATTACAACTTATTCCTCCTCCTCTCCGTCGACAGAAAGTGTTCCACCAGGGGAAAACCGAGCAAACGGTTGAAATATCTCTGGTCAGGAGTCAGACCAAATAGCTTGACCAAAGAAGAAGTCTCGTCGGGAGAGGGAATGAGGCGATTCAAGCCTACACAAAAAAGAAAGTAAGGAAAGTAAGCAAACAATGGTAAACAATAAAGTAAAACAACAGGTATCTGCAGTAGATCGCCATTCGGAGGAGGAAGAGAGCTAATCTCCACAAAAATAAAACGGCGGAACCAGTCGGCGTCGTTGGGTTTAGGAGGAAAGACTATGCAATGCTCCTCGTTTTCCCGAACGCGCAGGGTCACTTGGCCGTGTCCCAGGGACCTCACCGTAAAAAGGTGACCCAAATCCCCGAGATCGATCCCGGAATCATACAAGTCATTCACAACGCAAAGAGGAATTAAAGTACGTCAGGCATATGGGGCAATTTGACACACGGCTAGGTTATTGAAGCGGAGGAAATCTTGAATTAATTTTGGAAAGGGAAACCTTAAACCCAATAAGAAGGGGTAATAATATAAACAAGTCCAACAGGGCTTTCGGAAATCGGCTCTCTGACTCGGCAGTGGGACATGCACCACAATGTTGTCAGAAAATCCGAACCACGCCCTGATTAAGGCAAGGTCGGTCGCTTCAAAGTCAGAATCACAGGAGTGCGTCGGGGTGAAAATAGAGGTAGAAGGAAACGGGTTATGTGAATCGGGATTAGAGCCCGAAGCAGAGAAACTAGAGGATCCAGTATTTTTTTGAACCATTGCAAAAAATAGGGAAAAAGCGAAAGGTACCTGGTAAAGACAGACGACTTGGAAGAAGAAGAAGAAATAAAGAGAAATTTATTGGAAGTTGGAAAGTAAAGAGAAGAGAGAGAGAGATTAGGAGATTTAAAGAAAGAGTTATGGGAAGTGGGAAAGGTGGACAGCCGGTTGAGAGAGTTAATAGGGCACGGTAGTTGAGGAATCTGGAAAGCGCAAAAGACGTGCAAAATTATATCAATGAATTTCGGCGGCTCTAGGAGACTAAAATTCCTGCCCAAGTGTACTTGCACAGGAATTTGGGGCAATTATTAGGGGAAAAATTTATAATTTTTGTGAAGTGACACGTGGCAAGCATCGATAGGCAGAGATAAAACCAAGAGGATAGGTGACGTGGCAAGAGGAGGACCATAGGATTAAGAGCAAAGAAGCACATGTGGGAATTGAAAGAAACACAAGTCAAAAGAGGAAATATCAGCAACAAATTAAGAAAGAGAAAGTCAAAACCCATAAATGACCCCTTAATTTGAGGAGCCGTTACCACCTACCAGGGAGAAAAATCCGGGAGGAGCCTGAGGAAGTAAACCCTAGAAGAGGTATCTATAAAAGGGAGGCCAAGCAAATCAGATAGGGGGACACATTCCGTATTCAAAAATTATTAAGCAATATTCAATCATTAGAGCAGATACTTTGATACTGTTTCCTTACTTGCTAAAACAATTCGATCATAGTGCAAATATTGGCGGAATTCCGATTCCCCCGTGGTTGTTCCCACATTGGATTTTCCGTGTCACCAAAATCCGTTGTGTTAATTCTCTTTCCATTGTTTTTATACTCGTTTGCATCATCAACCTTAAATTCGTTCGCAACTACAGATCGATCACTTTGACCTACAAATTAAATCGACTACTTGGTGAATTTTTACCAAAACAGTGATTAAATCAATCATGTATGATTGATTTCCTCGTTTTTATTGAGACAGATTGTTTCTTCAGGTTCACTGTTGCCGACACCGTTGTGAGCTCCAACGTGATATTTAGATTCATCGTGGTGTTACGAAAATCGTTGTTTGATCCAGCTCGACTCTCAATATGTCGATTATGGAGTTTGAGCTTGACTTGTGGCGGTTTCGATTACATGAATCGACTCAGTCGGACTTTGCTTCGACCTCATATGATGGAAGACACTCGGTGGTTTAAAATGAAATGTTGTTTGTGCCTTTACATTGCTGATTTGATGCATTAACATTTAACAATAAGATTCTTAGCCAAATGTTGAGTAGATTTGTTACCTTATGTTATATTGCTATTTAGCGGAATGTAATTTTATGATCGAATTCGTGTGTTTGGGTATGGCTGAGCTTCGTTAGTGCGGCCGTGGGGGTTATAATTTTAACAATTGATCTATTTGAAACATTAAAAATACTACCGTAATAGATACGTTAATTATAAATATTAGATTTGATACTTAAATTCATTTCATAGAAAGTGTACCTAGGATAGAAATAAATTGTATCTACATTCTTAAAAACATGTATATAGAATTCAGATAAAAAGTGTATCTATATTCTTAAAAAGTGTGTATAGAATTATGTAAAAAATGTATCTACATTCTTAAAAAGTGTATATAGAACTCAGGCAAAAACTATATCTAGGATAGAAAATAGTGTATCTACATTCTTAAAAAGTATATATAGAATTCAGGTAAAAACCTTATCTACGATATATTAAAGCGTATCCAAGATATTGTCAACAAAAAAAGGTTCAATGTACACTAGAAATATGTCAAATACACTTTTTTTTACCAAATTTTAAATGTACTGTTTTTTTTATCCTAGGTACGCTTTTTACCGATTTCTATATACACTTTTTAAGAATATAGATACACTTTTTTCTAATCTAGGTACACTTTTTTCAAAAATTCTATATACAATTTTTAAGCATGTAATTACACTTTTTTATATCCTAGGTACACTTTCTACTTGATATGATTAATGTGTCTGATATTATTCCAAACTATTGATATCACAAATTCACAACCATTCTTAATATGAAATGAATCTTATCACAAGTTGATGAGAAGCCCACTTTATGGGCCTGATTAATACTCCCTCTCATCCACACTAAAGATTACATTGACTTTATCACACTTGTCGAGACGTGTTTTACAACGTGAATATCTTTAGTTATACATTATTAAAAATTATAAAAATTTGATATTCTTATAGCATTCATGACGATAAACCAAACAAGATCTCACATTACTATATTTTCTCTTATAGATTAAGAATAATATCAAAGATTCTCTACGGCCATGAATAGTGCCAAAAAGTCAATGTAACCTTTGGTCTGGATGGGAGAGAGTAATATTCAACATTTTTACTCCACTCAACTTTGACAAAACCTTGGTAATTAGCAACTTAGCACCAGACCATTATTTCGAATACAATCAACAAAGGCTAAGCTTCATCATAATTTATAACAAATCAAATATGTCGTGCTATAAATGTCCTTTCCCTTTGCTTCATTTAACAATTCAAGTTGTCGTCATTCTTAATTGGACAACCATTTACAACACATACTATTATGTTAGATGCTAGTTTATGAGGAGAGTGTGTAATATGTCAAGCGCAACATGTGGTTTCATGTATATAGCCTTCTTGTTCAGGAAAAACAAAGTACTCCTCCGTACCACATCAAAGGTAACGTAGAAAAAAATGGAGTATTAAGAAAAAGTGGAAAAAGTAAGGGTAAAGAGGGAAAAAATAGATGGGATATGTAACTGTGGGTTTAATTGTGGGTTGGTAGGTGTGGGTATGTAATGACATTTTGTGTAAATATCAAATGAGTATAAGAATAACTTGGTAATGTTGTGGGCCAAATAAGGAATGTTACCTTTAGTATGGTACGTCCGTTTATAGTAAGTGTTACCTTTAATCTGGTACGGAGGGAGTAGTAATCACAGACCCATCATTCAAATATTGGTCGATTACTGGCAGAAAGCACCAAATTGTGTCACACGCAGGTGGGAGAAATTTCTAAAAAAACAAGCTTGTTAAAGAATACAAAGCCAAAATGTAGATAAGGAGAATCCATTTATTAGTTGTGTTTCCCTTAGCGATTATCACTTGTGAAATGTATTTGTTGATAATCCTATTTTGGGTTATATAGTGGAATAGCTTATATGATTACATATGTTTGTTTGGGTTAATCTCCAGAATGAATTTTTAGTGTATGTTTGGTCCGGCTTTTAAAAGTGTTTTTGGAGTTAAAAATACTTTTTGGCCAAACATATCATTATTTGAAAAGCTAAACAAAATTTCTTAAAAACCAAAAAATCATCTTTTTGCCCATAGAAATAGAAGCAGCAATTTGTTGCTTCTGATTTTGAAAAACATTTTTCGAAAATTAAGCTTGAAAAACAAAAACTCATCTTCAATAAGTTAGGCCAAACATGCTCTATGTTTAGTTGAGACATTCAATGCGATATGAACTCGGCGGCGGCGGCAGACAACACGATTGTAGGGGTGAGAGATGATGAAGAGGGAAATTGATTTGGACACCGACGATGTGCAGTTTGTTCGTCGGAGTTGCGCCGGTACCAAGAATGTTCGTCGACGTTGATGTAGACTATCGCTGGCGACGACGGTAGGTTCCTTGGAGTCGTTGCTTGTTGACGATAGCAACACATGAGGGGATTGAAAAGTGTGGGACGAGGGTTGATGAAATGGGTTCGAGGAAGAAGTGTTTTTGGTTTTGGTCGATATATGTGACACGTCGGCGTCGACGAGTTGATGTCGGACCTTGAACAATGGCAATCTGACATGTTGGGAGTATGGGCTTGTTGCTCGTATCCGTGTATGATTGGGAGTCTAGAAATAATTGGATTTGTGGGAGTAATATCACTAATATGGGTCGTTGATATTTGTAATCCAATGGTAGAGATTCGTTCTCACCGTTTTCACTGAGTGTTCATTCTCACCGGATCTTGCCTATATATATATATATATATATATATATATATATATATATATATATATATATATGATCCTTCATCTAAACGTAAACATAAAATAGCTTTTTGTAACCACTACTTCTCCTTTCTTTTGTTTAGTGGTAGTGATTATGGATTATGGTTTTTCTTTCTTTTGTTTAGTGATTATGGATTATTGTTTATAATGTTTGGTAAATACGTATGTTGATTTGCTTTTTATCATCATAGATTTGCAAGGTTATACATGCACTATTTGCTAATCCATATTTTCCATTTTCTGATTGTAGGTGAAAATTGAGCGCGGATTCTCTGTCCCATCTATCACTATATCTTCTGTGTGATATATCATTATTTTAATAGAAATTTTTTATCTATTGTATTATGCGTATGAGGATGTGTCACGAAATAAAGATGATAGAAAAGGAGATGAGACCCAAAAGTGAAACAAATGATATCAACTCGAGAAAACTGCAAGCTAATGTAAGAGACTATCATATTTTATTTATATATGAAAAGGTATGTCAATTTGCCGAATGATTTGTGGTATTTTTATCTTTAATAAATTCTCTAATTCAGTTTATGATCACTAGGCGTTACCCTATTTACCGTTTGATTTATCTGCCTTTCAAATGCAGGTATAGATAATATTATTGTGATTAGTATGATAAGAGAAGATGTTCTAAAATAGTCATCTACGGAGTACTATGTATGCACAGAGCTAAATTTCTATGCATATTTGTGTATATGAAACTTTTTACAACTACAAATAGCAATTATTAAGAGTATTTATTATAAAACCGTCTATCTAATAACGTTCAGTTTCAGATATAAAGTGCTGACTAAGAATATCTACCTAGTATAAAAGCTAGGTTTTTTAAAAGATTGTGATTGGTTCTCAATTTTTTAGCTGGGGACCACTGCAAAAACAATTTCCCTTGAAATTACTCACCCACTTTCTTCAACACAATTAATTACTCCCTCCATTGAACCCCATTTTGCATGTTTATCTTTTGCACATTATTCATAAGCGGACATTCAACTTCAATTTTTTCTCGATACATAAGTTAAAATATATTCATGTGAGATCTTATTTGATTCGTCTTTAAGAGTATATTAAAAATATCTAACTTTTATAATTTTTGCAAATACGTAGCTAAAGATATTTACCGCGTAAAAGTCGCGTTGACAAACGTAATAAAGCAAACATGTAAAAGTGGAGTTGAATGGAGGGAGTATACTCTTTCTTACTTTTTAATATACTCCATATTTTTAATTGAAAGTTATATTATATGGTGTATTATATTATATGATATGGTAATATTATATGATATTATTATTATTATAATATATGATATTTAACATCTCAACTCTTGCTCTTATTTAATTAGCGATTTTACATAAAACCATACATTATAATACAATATGAACATCCAAAAATTACAAATTTCTAATACATTATGCACATCCAAAAATTACAAAATGTTACAAATAATCATTTCATAACATCAAATTACAAATTCCTCATCAAACTCGTGTGTATTCCAGAATTTAACTTCAAGCTTCTTCCTCACCTTCTCCCTATAAGGTATCCATTCCAAAATGCAGAACACAAAAATACACATCTTAATATACAAATATTTAGTTTTATACAAATATTTATAATAAAATTTGTACATTTACAACATTTTAATAAAAAACAACAAAACTCATCAGATTTATGAATATTCTTATTCATAGTTTACAAAAATAAGCAACAATTTTCACAATATCTACGATACATATATAAAAAAAACACCAAATTTTAAATCAGGAAATAATTTTATAGAAATTAAAAAAAATCATCAGATATGTGAAATTACTATTATAAACATAATAAAAAAAATTTAAAATTTAAAATTAAGAGATCTATGATATTAACTGATAATTCACTAATAATTTTATAAAAAAATCAACTTTTAAAAAATAAATAATAATCACGTAAATGATATTTACTTAAAAATTTATAGAGAATTAAAAATAATCGAACTAAACGAATAAAAACAAGAAAAGTAATTTAAGAAGTGTAAAAATAATTTAACAAGTTTAAAATAATTAAACACGGATTGTGATAATTATGCTGCGCGAGTAAAAAAATGAAAGAAATCAGACCTCTAAAAGATATCAATCAATGGTGGCATCTTTGATGAGGATCTAACTAAGAAACGAAGCTAGGATCGTGAGAGGCACAAATCTCACATGGGATGGTGATGAAGATTGAAGATTTAGGAGAGTTAAATGCTGATAAGAGGGAGTGAGGCTAGACGAGATTATAAATGAGTGAAGAGGATGATTTGAGTTTATTATGAATGAAATAAGAGGAGATGCGGTGTCGGCGGTAGTGTCGTCAATTAGAAAACTCAAATGAGAAGGGAGGGAGGGAGGTCAGACGAGAGTCAGGTGCTTGCATTTTTGGTATTTTCGAATTATGAAACCAATGTTTGCTCGGCCCAATGGGCAATGACCCATTTATTGAGCATTCGTGAAAATTCGATAATGTAAGTTATGTAACCCGATTCATATTATGACGATATATTTTGATTATATATAATGCCATGTCTAATACTTCCTCCGTTTTTATACGATATACCCATTTGTTTAGTATATGAGTGGAGCATTTTCATAAAATGAGTACATCATATAAAAATGAAGGAAGTATATATTAGTACTAAAATTTCACCCCACATGACATTAACAGTTAAATGTGCGTGTATAATGTTTTGAAATATATGTTTTAAATTATTAATCTAACAACCATGTTTATAAACGGTATACTTTTAGCTTCATGTACAGGCAATTGTGCTCCATTATTCAATCTCAATAATCGTACACTTTTTAATATAATTTGTATCGAATCAGTGGTAATGATTAATAACTTAAATTATATGTCGATTTTTCAATTGTAGACTTTTTATATTGTAACAACATTGAACATAATCACGCTGGTTTTAGACCATCCACAACAACAAAAAGATCCCCTTCTAAAGTTGATATTTTTACTCTCATCCTCCCACAACAACAAAAAGTTTTTATCTTATGATTTTTTGTGAAACTCATCCAAATTTGATGAGAGTCACAATGAAAATAGTTGCTTTTTATTGGTTATATTATTATTTTTATTGATTATTTTTATTGTGTTTTTTTTATACGATTGGGTGAGAATATGAGAAGGAAGGTTGAAATAGACGGTTAAAATTTATTGTTGTTATGTGAAGTTTTTGGCAAAATTATCATCTTATGATAAAATGAGGTTTAAGTCGTGCGTTTTCAACCCCTGCATTTTTTTGTTGCACGGGTTTAAGCCGTGCGTTTTCGACCCGTGCATTTTTTTGCACGGGCTTAAAACTAGTTACATAGTATAGCATAACCTAACAATAAAACAGTATAGTTGAAAAAGAAATTAATTTTAGAAGATCGTTTTCTAGGATTTTGACCCACTGTTCATATATATTGCGTTATTAACATTACACAAGAGAAATTGCATTATTAGAAAAACACAATTGAATGATCTAACCACTTTAATCTAAGGTGTCGTTTGGTTACCATTGCAAATGTGGAGAAATTAAAAAATCACATGAATTGGAAAAAATGAAGTTGTTTGGTTGCCTAAAATCCCATGATTTACTTTTTCCTAGGAATTGCAAACTCCTCCACGATTGAGGAGTTTAGTTACCTAGCTTCCTCTAGGTAATTGAAAACTCCTGTGTCTGTTTAATTCTTATATGTCAATCAAACGTCTATTTAGTAATTCACATGATTTAGACAATTTACGTGTTTTTGAAATTGAAGGGAGATTAATTCCGTCATAGCAATCAAACAACACATATTTGTAGCAATATTACCGAACAACGCGAGAAACTTTTCGAGCATTTTTCTTTCTCATCTACATATTCTACTTCGTAAAGATAATCTACTTTATTAGCATTTGATTTGCGAGAAGAGGAAAACGTATGTGCTAAAATATTAGAAGTATTTTCCATATATTTTGATACGAGACCAGAAACCATAACAGAATGTCATATTTCTTATCGTTCCTTTAAGGTTTTAAATTATAATGAGTATTCCTCCTCTTTAATATGATATAGCGGTATAAAGAAGCAATTTTGATGTTCTTAAAATTACTAAACCAAGACAACACATAGTTTTGATTTTTGTCTCAAGATACAAGCTTTTAAGAACATCATAATTAATTCTCTACACTTTACTTCTCCTAGTATGAATTTTTTCTGATGTGGAAGATCCACATAGTGGCAACCACAGAGCATACTTTTCCATACTTAGGGTATTTGTGGAGGGGATGACTCATTATACTTTAATACCTTTTAGGAAGATAAGAGCCAAAGCTTAGACTGCCATGGCTCTGATACCAACTTTACGAACACATAGTAAGTACAACCACAAAGGAGGTTGGTTAGGATCGAAGTTGTAATACTAAGAATAAAGAGTAGAACAAGAAGTTGTAAAGCTAGAACTTATATTAGGAATAAGAGTTAAGAGAATTTTGATGTGAAGTGTTTTTTTATTTCAACTTAGCTTGTGTTTGTAAGGTCACAAGCATCTCTATTTATACTACTCAAGGAGGTTACATGATAAGCATGCCACATACACTTGACACACCTTGTTGTACACCTTGTACTACACCTAAGACACTTTGCTAGCTTATTTGTTTTACATATAACACTTATGTAGTGCTTACACCTAGCATACATGATTAGTACAAATAATTTACCTTAATGGTAAATTTGGATTATTTATTTACATTTATATTTTCATGTCTTATTCCCCCTCTCTCCAGAAAAGGGCGGCGTTCACATTGAGCTGTTACTGTCATCAGAATCACTTTCTTCACTTCTTCATATATATTCATCGATATATATTTTAAGACCTGGAATATATTTCTCAACCATACGTGGATGCCTATCAACTCTGAACCTTGGGTGGTCATGATGATTGCTGGGCCAGCAGTACTGGCTATGAAAGCTGTTTTGGGTGGATTTTGCGCAGGGCGAAATCAGGTCAGAGAAGATTTAGGTAGGTTTAACTAGCTCTAGTTAGTCTGTAAATCAGGTCGTCAGGGTGAAATGCAAAAGTGAAAGTACAATAAAAAGAACAATAATAAGACAAAGAATTTTGTACGTGGAAAACCCTTAAATGGGAAAAAACCACGGGCACCAAGTCAGGAGAGGATTTCACTATTATATTGAGTATTTAGCACAATGGGATGTAATTATCTTAAAAGTTGTGTAAGAATATTTTATGCTAGAATTTGTCTTGTATATGTCTTCTGTCTTCAAATGATTTTCAAATGCTTCTTATATAATCATCTACTGAACGGCTGGTAAATCTCTTCATAAATGCTAAATATTCCGTATTAATTACCCATAATAATATCCATTATTACGTCCTTAATTACTGCTTTAATTGCTGAATCTTCCCATTTAATGTTGTGCGCATATTCTTCTTATAATATGATCTCCTGGTCTGATATCGTCTTGATATTTTGACCGTTGTCCTCTCCATGGCCTGACGCCTATCTTCATGTGTCCTGACACCTTGACATCTTGACACCCTGTCAGTTAGTCCAAGGCAAGATTTTGATCAGGGATATCTGCGGATTTCCAGGCCCAACAATTGCCCCTTATCTCCTTATTTTCGATGTGTCAGGACAAAAAATAAGGAGATAACTTCAATCTTTGGAAAACTGTTCAACGGTTAAATTGTGGCTAGTTAGTTCCTGTAACGGCTAGTTTGTTCAGTTTGTGACGCGTGTTGTATTTACTGCAATTTCTTCAATGATTATCCATCCAAATTGCGGTAGAAACCCTAGTTTCACCCACTATAAATACCCTCTCACTTCATTAAGTTAATCTTCACAAAAAAATCTGCTTTGCCCTCTTCTAATAATTTTCTTATTCAGATTCCTTAATTCCCCGTTTTTAATCTTCGTCTAATTTTTAATAATCCCTCAACAATGGCCGCAAAAAAGAAATCTACCAGGGTAATGCCTTCTGGAACTCCACCTGCTCAAAACCCTGAAGAAACCACTTCTGAAAACATTCCTTCATCTTCTGCTGTTCAACCTCCTGTGGTTGGTAAAACGAATGATTCTCCTCTTGAGATGATTTCAATTTCCCATGGTGATTTCCAATTCAAACCCACAAAAGCTTTGAAAGATGATCAGTCTCTCTCAAATCGCTTGAATCCTGAATTTGAAAAGGTGCTGAAATATAAGGGAATCATTCCTGCTGATTCCGAAGTTTGGATCCCTGAAGATTCTCCTATCAGGGATGACTGGGCATGTCCTGGTTGGTTCTGTATTCATGAATGGGCCTTGAGGGCAGGTTGACAGCTTCCTTTCTCTCCTCTCATGGTGGAGGTTATTAAAGAAATCGGTGTCCCTTCTTATCAGTTGATGCCTATGGTATGGAAAGTGGTCTGCTCTGTTGAGTATCTCTGCAAAAAGCACAATATTTCATTTTCCCTCGATGACCTGAAGACCTCTTATGCTGTCAAGACAAACAGTCCTGGCCGTATAAGCTTTAAGGTCAGGCCTTCCACTACTCCCCTTCTCAGCAATCTGGATAGTAGCCATGACAAGAATTGGGCTGCTGGGTACATGTTTATCAGGACCAATTCTGTGGGTCTTGATCTGGCATATTTGAACTATGAAACTTGTGTTGCTGGTGAGTATTTTAACTTTTCTCTTATCCTGCATGTTTTATTCGTTAGTAAAAAATAAAATTATATTGAATCATACCTCTTGTGTGCGCAGTTGATGACTGGGTTACTGAATCTGAGTACCCTACTGCAAACATTTCTGCTTTCCTTGCCATTCCTCCTTTGGAGAGGTCTTGGCCTCTCTGTTGCGGGGCTGGCCATCTTCCTCGCTGCTTGAAGGCTGATGGTGCTATCAGGGCGCCTAAACCTTCAAAGGCTGTTAGTGCTTCCACTACATGCAGTAAGTTTATTTTGTTTTTTTCTTTCTTCCTATTTTTGGCTCTTCCAAGATATTTAGTTTATATTGCTAATGTAGTGTTTCGTATTATAGCCACTAGGTCATCTACTCGCCTTGCCAGATTTGGTATGGCTGACCTCTCAGCCAGGCTGACTAAGATTAAGGAGGAAGGCTCCCAGGGAGGCGGAGATGTTGAGCCTGTTATTGATTTAACTGATTTGCCTGATGCTTCCAAGGTCTCTACTGTTCGTGCTACCTCTGCTGAAACAAGTTTAGCTGCTCAGAAGAGAAAAACTGAAGATGTTGATGTATCTGCCCCAGTCAGGGAGGTGAAAGTCAGGGTAGATAATATGGAGGCTGCCAAGGTGAAGATTATGGATTATGCTGCTTCCAAGTCAGATGTCATGCTCACCTTTGAACCTGTCGAGACTACTACCTAGACAGTTGCTTCAGTGGACCACTCTGTCAGCCTTCTAACAAGGGCCCTGGCTGCTGTGAGGGAGGTATGCTATTTTTATTATTGTGTGTATTTCATAATATGTGTATTTTGTTTGGATGTTTTTATTATTATGGCATAATATTCATATTATTCTTTTTGCTTTTGGTTAGGGTGCCGCGGCCTGTCTCCACAATGCTTATCAGGCTACTTCTCCGGTAGCTAGGATTGACCTAATGAGATCAGATTATGATAAGTTGAAGTATGAACTGGACTTTGCACGGGCTGACCTGACTGCTAAAGCTGCTGACTTAGCGAGGGCGCAGGCTGAGAAGGATGCTGCTAAGGCTGAGGCAGATTCAAATAAACAGCTCTTGCAGGAGGCGTTGGACAGAAATGAAGAGCTCACCCAGGAGAGGGATGATTTGGAGTTTAAGCTTGATGATGCCTCCCTTTATTTTTATATTAAGGGGAAGGTAGCTGCTATATCGGAGCCTGTTGAGGCCAGGGCAAATTGGAACCCTGAAGCTGAGATGGCTTTTGCTACTTCAAAGTATCCTGACCTGCATAACATGGGAAATGAACAGGAGGTCGATTCTCCAGGGGAGCAGGATGTTGATGCTGAGGCTGATCAGGCTAAGAGTGGGAGTGTTGATGCTGTTTCTAAGGAGAAGCAGTAATTTGATTTTTTTCTTTGTTGGTATTTGGCCCATCCATTGGGGATGTCCCTGGACAAACAATTTTATTTTCTCTGTCTTTGCTCAGGTCAGGGAGACTATCCCTGGCCTTTATAAATATTTTGGTGCCTTTACCCCAGGGGGTAAGGGCTTTATTAATATGATGGTAATGGCCTTTCTTGGCTAATTTTGCTTATTTCCTTGACATTCAATTTGCTTTTGAATTTCTTTGAACCTGTGAACTTTGTTTTTCCAATCCTGTGGTCCTGTCAAAATTTCTATTTTGTTAACCTGTGAGATATTTTTTGAACTTGTCCTGTCATTTGAACTGTCGTGATTAATTCAACCAAGTATGGTTTTGGCCATAGTGGTTGAAGGGGTGGGAAAACCGGCCTGACAGGAGGGCTTATGTCCCCTACCTGACTGGAGGGCTTGGTACTCGGACTGTCAGGAGGGCTTTTAAGACTAATGGATGGGATGGCACACCCTTCTACCGTCTTGCTGCGTCCAGCCGTTTGTAAACATGTGCAGTAAACCTAGTCAGGTCGGGCAACTATTTCATGCCTGATTGGTCCTGACATTTACTGTATTCGGTGATGGTTACCAACTCGTTAGGCACAATTAAGTGCAAAGTTTTGTTTCAGATTTTGACATATAGTAGAGTAGCCCTCAATATTGAATATTTATGCATATAAACATTTATCATGTATAATTGTCCAGGATTCAAAAAATAAGAGAAGTTGAGTTAGTTAAATATGTAGACATGGATTGCACATACAACATATAAGACACGTAATTTTTCAGATAGCACATTAGGTTAAATTACTGATAGTAAAGATATGATTTGTTACCTGATTATGGCCTGATATCGATTTTATACATGGAATAATTTTAAATGAGTTACATTCCAAGATCTTGGGATCATTTCTCCTTTTAATGTTTGGAGCCTGTATGCTCCTTGTCTAACGATTGAATCAATTAAGTAGGGGCCTTCCCATGTGGGGGCAAGCTTGCCTGCTGATTTTTCTTTTTTGTTTGGAATAACTTTTCGTAGGACAAGGTCTCCTTCCCTGAAGACTCTAATTCTAACATTTTTATTGTAAGTCCTAGCTACTGCTTGTTGGTATGATGCCATCCTGATTTTGGCAGCATCTTTTAGCTCTTCTGTCAGGACCAGGTTATCTTGCATTAGGTCTCTGTTTGCTTCAACATTGTTCATGCTATATCTTGATGTTGGCACCCAGACTTCTGCAGGAATGACAGCTTCACAACCATACACCAAAGAATAAGGTGTTTGGCCTGTTGATATATTTGAAGTTGTCATGTTTGCCCATAGTACTAATGGAAGTTTTTCAGCCCATCTGCCTCGTCTTCTTTTTAGTTTCTTCTTTATGCAGCTTATGACTACCTTGTTGCTGGATTCAGCCTAGCCATTAGCTTTTGGATATCCAGGGGTGGATGTTACCAGGCTGATATTCCATTCTTGGCAAAATGCTTGGGTCTTTTTCTCCACAAATTGGGTTCCATTGTCACATACTATTTCTGATGGGACTCCATATCTGCAAATAATATTCGTTCTGATGAAAGATATTACTTCTTTTTCAGTTACTTGCCTGAAAGAGTCAGCCTCGATCCATTTGGAGAAGTAATCAGTCATAGCCAACATTAATACTTTTTGTCATGGAGCTACAAACAGCTTAACTACAATATCCATGCCCCACTTCATGAATGGCCAGGGTGCAGAAATTGAGTGAAGGAGCTTAGATAGTTGTTGTATAATTGGTGCATGAACTTGACAGGCTTCACACTTTGAAGAGTATTCCAGGCAATCAGCCCTCAGTGTAGGCCAGTAGTAGCCAGTCCTGAGTACTTTACTTGCCAGGCTTTTTCCTCCTTTATGGTTACCACAATGTCCATCGTGTATTTCTTGAAGTACTGATTTGGCTTCGTCAGGCTCCAAGCATCTCAGGTATGGTCCAGCCTGCGATATCTTGAATAAAGTGTTATTGATAATAGCATATATAGGTTGAAGCTCTAATTTTAAAATCCCTTGCTTCATGTCTCCCCTGAGGTAGTATTCCTCGGAGAAACCACTCATAATTAGGTTTAGTCCAAGAATTACTATCCTGATTGATAGGGCTGACTTGTTCAGGCTTGCTGATGGATGACTCTAATAAATGAACAATTGGTATTTTATCGAAAACTGTAGGGGTAAAATTTTAACCTAGGCTAGCCAAAGCATCAGCCTGTGTGTTCAGGTCTCTTGATATTTGATCTATATCAAATAAAGCAAATTTAGCGGTAAGGTTTTTTTCATATTCTAAATACGAAATCATTTTTGCATCCTTAGCCGTATAAATTCCCTTTATTTGATTGACAATTAGAAGTGAATCAGTTTTTACCTTTAGATTTTGAACACCGAGGTCTAGACATACCTTTAAGCCTGCTATCAGAGCTTCATATTCCGCTTCATTGTTAGTAGCTTTGAATTCACAGCTTATAGCCTGCGCTATCATATCTCCATGTGGTGATTTAAGCACTAATCATAACTCTGTCCCCCTGGCATTGGATGCCCCATTTATGAACAAAGTCCATTCTTGGTCCGGGGTTTTATTTTCTAATTGGTTGACCTCTTTTTTCAGGTCAAGTTCTAGGTTAAGGCTGAAATCAGCCACAAAGTCTGCTAGGGCCTGCGATTTGATCGCTGCCCTGGGTTAAAAAGAGATATCATATGTGCTAATTTGAACTGACCACTTGGCCATCCTACCTGATAATTCAGGCTTGCGCAGGACATATTTTATGGGTAAGTTGGTCCTGACTATAATGGGGTGGCTTTCAAAATAGGGTCGTAGTTTAGTACACGACATAATTAAAGCTAAAACATATTTTTCAAGTAATCCATACCTCATCTCAGCATCCAGTAGGCTCTTACTTACATAATAGACCGGATGTTGTTGGCCTTCCTGTTCTTTTACAAGGATCGCACTGACTACTGTGTTAGTGACAGATAAGTATACTGACAGGGGTTCTCCTTTCTCTGGTTTGGCCAGTAAGGGTGGAGATGACAAATAAGATTTTAAGTCTTGAAAGGCTGCCTCATGTTCATCCGTCCAATGAAACTGTTTATTTTTTCTAAGCAGGTTGTAAAATGTTTTATACCTTTCAGAGGATCTTGATATGAACCGGTTCAGGGTAGCTACCCGGCCTGTCAATTTTTGAACATCTTTGACAGACTTGGGTGACTGAAGTTCCAGGATAGCTTTTATCTGTTCTGGGCTGGCTTCTATGCCTCTCTTCGTAACCATGTATCCAAGGAACTTTCCTGCAGAAACTCCAAAGTGGCATTTTGCATGGTTGAACTTCATCTTGTATTTTTCCAATATTTCGAATGCTACTTCCAAATGCTTTACATGATCTTCTGCATTTTCGGACTTTACCACCATGTCGTCTATGTAGACTTCCATGGTATCGCCTATTTGATCTTTGAACATCATGTTGACCAGGCGCTGGTACGTTGCCCCTGCATTCTTCAGGCTGAAAGGCATGACAATGTAACAGTATATGCCTCGGTCTGTAATAAATGCAGTACTCTCTAGGTCCGCAGGGTGCATTTTTATTTGATTGAATCCACTCGAGACATCCATGAATGTCAGCATCTCATGCCCTGCAGTGGCGTCTACCATGGCATCAATATGTGGTAAGGGAAATGGGTCCTTGGGACAGGCTTTGTTCAGGTCAGTGTAATCTAAACAGACTCTCCATTTTCCATTCTTTTTCTGCACAACAACCACGTTAGCTAGCCACTCAGGGTACATTACTTCCCTGATCATTCCCATATCTAGGAGTTTTTCCACTTCTTCGTTGATTATGGCATTTCTCTCAACTGCAAATTTTCGTCTTTTCTGTTGTATAGGCTTAAAAGATGGGTCAATATTAAGTTTGTGTGTAATTATATCAGCACTAATTTCAGTCATATCAAAATGAGACCAAGCAAACCAAGATGATTTATTTTTAAGGAATTTTTCCAGTTCGGGCCTGACACTATCTGGGCGTCAGATCCTACTAGCACATACCTGTCAGGGTATTCAGGGTCTAGGATTACCTGATCTGTTTCCATTCTGGGAGGTGCTACATTAGTGCTCCTGACAGGGTACTGTAATTTCTATACAAGGGACTTACCTGCCTTGGGAGGTTTCAAGGCTGTTGTATAACATTCTTGGGTTATCTTGTGATCCCCTTTGATTATGGCTATGCCCCAATCCGTCGGTATCTTGACACACTGGTGATAAGTCGATGGTACAGCCTTGACATTATGAATTCAGGGCCTGCCCAGAATTGCATTGTAGGATGACAGGCAATCTAGGACTCCAAATTTCTCATAGGATGAGACTCCTTCAACGTAGGTTGGAAGGTGGATTTCTCCCAATGTGCTTCTGGTTTCTGCACTGAACCCTACCAAATTGCTGGACTTTTTGGTGATTTGATCCTCATTGATTTTCATGGCTTTCAGCACGTCAAGCATGATCAAGTTTACTGAGCTGCCTCCATCTATTAGGATCCTTCGTACTCTGGCGGTTCCAATCTGCATAGAAATTACCAGGCCATCATGATGAATATTAGGGATACCTACCAGGTCACAATCACTGAAAGTGATTGTTGGGAGATGATCTGGTTTATAGGGTGATGCAATATTTGGCGTCCTGGCTATCTTTTTTGCCGCTGAACGGGTCAGGCCGCAGATTTATGATCCACCAGATATGAATTTTACTTCATAGATTGGGGGTGGTGGAGGAAGGCTGCGATCCTACTTGTGCTCCTGGTTCTCTTTGCCATGATCTGCATTCCTGCCTTGCGTTATGATTAGGTCTTTCAGGTATCCAGACTTCAACAGATAAGCCACTTCTTTCCTCAGGGTGAAGCAGTCATCCGTTGTGTGTCCAACGTCCATGTGGAATTCGCACCATTTGGAGTTATCTCTCCTAGGGTTAGAAATTTCCACCTTTCTCGGCCATCTGACTACTGGTCCCATGTTGTCAAGCCTCTGGATTAACCCTGCAATATCAACACTGAAATTATGCTCAGAAATAGGCGGAAAAATTTTAGCCTTACCTTGATACTCATGTGCCAGGTTGACTTCTGAATGGTTTGGCCTGGAATATGGAGTAGGTCTATAATTGTTTCCTTTGTTGCTTTTCCTATTGCTTTTTTCATAGTCCTTTGGTCCACTGGATGATCCGAGTTTGTAGCTCTTGTCTTCTTCCAGCCTGATAAAAGCAAGGGTTTTGGCCTGGACATCTTCGAAGGTATGGAAAGGATACTTAGTGAGCTCATTGTATAAGTCACTATGAGGTAGCAACCCCTGCCCGAATGCCTCCACTATTGTTCCAACGTCACACCTGGAAATATATACTTTTTCTTTATTGAATCTTGCAAGGAATATCCTGAGAGTTTCATCAGGCTTTTGTGTAATCCTGTAAAGATCACTGGATCGCTTCTCCAACTCCCTGCTACTCGCAAACTGCTGGTTGAAGTTGTTGATCAGGTTGGAAAAAGAATGGATGCTCCCAGTTGGCAGGTTTATGTACCATTGTAGAGCAGGTCCTGTCAGGGTTGTTCCAAATCCCTTACACATGCAAACTTGTCTGAACTCGCTGGGAATGGATGCTGCTAACATTTTTTGTTTGTAAAGGGCCACATGATTTTGTGGGTCAGTGGTTCCATCATAGATTTTCATAGACGGGACCATAAATTTTTTGGGCAAGTCTACCTTTGCTATTTCGTCTATGAAAGGCGAATCAGCATAGCTGTCAAGGGCAGCTTCTTCTAAACTGGCAGGTACTCCAGGTATCTTGTCAAATTTTTCATTGAGCTTCTTGATTTCCAGGACTACTGCGATCATGATGGCTGCTGCAGATTCATCAGGTTTTTCATTGTCATTTTTTGGCTCACCATCGTCATCAACATTGATGAATTTGGAACCACTTGGGCTCCCAAAACTGGAAAAGTCGATGTTTTTGATAATTAATGCAAATGGGGTTCCTGGCTGGAATCTAAAGCCTGCTCCTTTGGTTTTCTCCAATTTTTGTTTCAGAGCTGACTCAGATTCTCTCAACTGTAGAATTTTAGCCTCAGTTTGGGCTACTTTCTCTTTCAAGCTTTCCAACTCAGCTATTTGTTGGAGGGCTACATTCAATTGTTCTTCAACGGTAGGTTGGGCCATTTTTGTAGTTTATTTGGTTTTTTGTAAGATGAGGAAAAAAGATTTAAAGAGCTAGATGCCCCACGGTGGGCGCCAATTATTTTGGGTGAATTTTGCGCAGGGCGAAATCATGTCAGAGAAGATTTAGGTAGGGTTAACTAGCTCTAGTTAGTCTGTAAATCAGGTCGTCAGGGTGAAATGCAAAAGTGAAAGTACAATAAAAAGAACAATAATAAGACAAAGAATTTTGTACGTGGAAAACCCTTAAATGGGAAAAAACAACGGGCACCAAGCCAAGAGAGGATTTCACTATTATATTGAGTATTTAGCACAATGGGATGTAATTATCTTAAAAGTTGTGTAAGAATATTTTATGCTAGAATTTGTCTTGTATATGTCTTCTGTCTTCAAATGATTTCCAAATGCTTCTTATATAATCATTTGCTGAACGGCTGGTAAATCTCTTCATAAATGCTAAATATTCCGTATTAATTACCCGTAATAATATCCATTATTACGTCCTTAATTACTGCTTTAATTGCTGAATATTCCCATTTAATGTTGTGCGCGTAATCTTCTGATAATATAATCTCCTGGTCTGATATCGTCCTGATATTTTGACCGTTGTCCTTTCCATGGTCTGGCGCCTATCTTCATGTGTCCTGACACCTTGACATCCTGACACCCTGTCAATTAGTCCAAGGCAAGATATTGATCAGTGATATCTGCGGATTTCCAGGCCCAACAAAAGCCATGTAGCATTTCTCTGATTTCTTGAACAAACTTTTGAGGATACGTGTCAGTATGATGCCAATTTTACTGTGAGTAAGTAAAATAACCTTCTATCCACGGTAGATTCTTTTACTCCATTGAGGACTGCTAGTTCACGTGTTCGTCTGCTGAAATGCTTTTCTTTAGATAATGATCCCTTATATCCTGCCATGACATGAGTGTCGTATCTTCATTGCACCTGGATTTTATTGCTTTCTTGGACTGGGAAGATAGTAATTTTGAAGGTGATAAATATTGTATGGCCTTCTTTCTCTCGGATACTTTCTTGCCACCAAGTGGGATTTTGGAACAAGGTTAACCACTTGTACAATAGCTTGTAATGAGGCTTCCTTCTGGTTAGAAGACACAATGCCAAATACTGTAACATTGGACCCTTCTCTATGAGCACCCCAATAGTGTATAATTCAGCAAGATACCAGAGCAGGAGATAGGCTTCACGGGGAAATTTGCTATAATGTCTTGGATTTAGGTTGATAGTGGTGAGAAATGGATACGTGGGATGGAAAGGTAGACCAAGAAGGGGGCCTTGATCTAATCCATATCTATGGACGTATAAGATGAGGAGTTTATGAAGGGTTTCAATGCCTCTGGTGGTTAGGACTTTCTTGAGAAGGTCTTCTTGTAAAACTTGAGGCATACGACTTACCAAAGATTTTAGGGATTCCTCATCTGATTGTGCAGGATTGAGCATATAAATCATAGGGATGATTGATGAGATTTGACGTTGTGTTCTTGATAGGAAATCTGGAAGGAAATTATCCTTTCCTTTTATATGTTTGCCATCGAACTTCCATTGAGAAAACCAACTTGCCCAACGGAGTAGTTGTGCTTGGGGAAGAGTCTTCTGCTTAAATTGTATCATTTTTGGCAATGATGACATGTCCATTTCTATCAGGAAATGTTGTCCAATAAGATGGAATTCGAGTTTTTCAATACCTCTTTTGACTGCAAGGATCTCCTTGTAAGTTGAGTGGTAGTGTTTTTCACTTTCTTTGAAAGATCCGCTCTTATATCCTGTGGACATCGGCCCACCTACAAGCCCGGCCGAACTGCGGACGTGCAGCGGTCTTTTAAAAGCCACGCTCGGCGGCGTAAAAATGTTTTCGACCGGATCATTTTAGATCGGTCGGTTTCGTCTCGGTAAGGGTCTCGAAACGATTAGAGATGTTCGGAGTCACCACCAAGCATTTGTGGGATGCTTGGAACCCGTTCGAATCCACTTTATACCTCGGTCAAACGAAGCACTAAGCAGAGTTTGACATAGGTACTAAAGATATGGAATCGTCCCTCTTTAGCATCCTATATCTAGAATGACTCTCGTACGCCCTGCATAAGGTCGTCCACTATCCAAAATTTCTGAGTAAGAGGTGAAGGTACGTATTGGGAAGCTCTTTAATCAGACACCCAATCCCGCCCGCGGTAGCGGCCTCTACTGATCGATCTTGGTTGGTTGAATGCAAAAGTTGATAAAACGGTTTAAATGCATGAAAGCGCATCCAATAATTTAAACCTAACATGTGAGAGCTTTCTAAGTCGGTTGATTTAATCCAAGTATCAAGTATAAGATGTCGAGTTGGATTTATGGTTGATTTGCATGCAAGACGGAAATTAAACATCCATTTACCGTATTAGTTTTATGGCGCATAACGTGATCCATTTGTCTTAGTGTGAGATCCCTGAAAAAATCTCCTTTTTTGAAAATATGTAAATAAATATGGAGTCGCCAATAGGTTTTATAAAAAAAAACATACAAAAATAAGTTAACGGAAAAGGCCTCTTTAATCCCTGGAATGGGGACTGATCCGTCACTCCGGTCTGAACCAAAGATTGCGGATTCGGGGGTAAAGGTACGGACAGGGAAGGTGTTAGGCACCCGAACCGCCATCAAACTGACGGCCTCTACTATTTATTTGTAATATTATATATTTGACGAAATTTATCAAAAGAATAAGAAAAACGATACAAATTATATACAAAAAGAAATAAACTAGGTTAGTCAATACAATAAAATAGAGAATTTAAATAAAAAGACAATATATAAGAATTAAAGAAAAAAAGAAAGAGTAAAGAAAAATTTATTTGATGTCGGTATCCTCAGGCCTATCTGGATGTTTGACTATCAATGAATTTCGACTCTGTCGTTAATTATTGGCTCTTATGCGCTTATATAAAATTGGGACAATTTATGTGGGATGGTTTGATTGGAAACTGGGATTGTATAGTTAAGACGGTGTATAAGTATGGAATTTCTGAGATCTGAATGTCTCGTGAATTTGGCGTGACGGAATTATTTGTGAATCTCTGTCTGTTTTGTATTTTTGTGTCCGTCTAACATGGATTACATGGTGTATATTTATAGTGCACACTGAATTGCGATTAGAGCTGATCAAAAGCGGGCTTGGGCCGAACAAGGGTCGGGCCCAACTGCTAAAAAAGTGTCCGGCGGGCCTTATTTTATAGTCCGAGCCCGCTAAACGGCTAGTTTCCATTGTCCGTACCCGCCCACTTTAAAAGAATGGGCCGGCCCGCGGGCCTGACTAAAATCAAATACATAAATTAGTGTTTCTATTAAAACACGAGTTTGTTATTGCTACATCCCACTAAAGCTTAACAACTGTCTTTAAAAGCTTACCCTTAAGAAAGTATACTAATTTTCAAAAGATAAGTTTACTAGATTTTAGAAAAAACACAAGCTTGACAAGTTTTTTTTTTTTTTTTTTTTTTGACAACAGTAAAGAAAGATGTTCCTATACTACATATGGCATTGGACTCATATGGTCCAATGCACTTATACTACTAATATCGTAAGGTAAAATGAAAAAGTAACTACAGTCTACAACACAAGTTTGACAATGTTTTACTACAAACATCAAAAGTTCATTTTTGCCTTGGTCTTTGTGCGGCATTGCTAGCGGTTACATACACTCTCGTGTAATAAATACTTAAAAGGTACTATCTTTATACGACAATCCCGTTAGCATGTCGTCCATTCTCGAAGAATCTTTATACGACAAGTGTAAATACCGACAATCTTCCACTTATACGTAAGGCATAAGTATTCATTTGTGTTACCTAACTGCTTTAGAGTGTACAAATTGTAAATAAAATGAGCAGAGAAGGTCGGAGGATTGAGGGTTTTTGAGAACTTTTATGAGGTTACTTTTAATAGCGGGCCGCCCATGAACAATTTTGTTTAGTCCAAGCCCGTCCATTTATTCTAGCGGGCCTAATTTTCTTGTCCGTTACCCGTTTAGTTTTTTATTTTTCTTGTACAAGCCCGCTAATTTAGCGGGCCAAACGGGCTGGGTCGAACAGACCGACCTGCACTTGATCGACTCTAATTGCGATTGACTGCCATTAGGCAACAAAAAGATAAGACTTTGAAATCATCTCCAAGAGCACGTGAAATAACTTATGTAGGTGCCAGCCAGCCATTGTCTTACGGAGGAGGATAAGTATTTATTTGATCTTAAGGCATTATGAGTAGGATACTATCTCCTTTTAATACTAATAAAATACTAATAATTGTTGACACCTTGCAAATCGAACCTCTTAAGATTACTTTGAAGACCCGTATCCTTGTACTGATCAAACTACATACCAGCTACTTTGTAACTAATCCTTATCTCTGTTTCCTATTAGTACTCGGCTAAGTCCACTAATTTTGCACCTCCATGTCTTAATCTAACTGTAATTTTGGTAAACGGATAAATTTTTATACCTCATTGGTTTTATGCCAATAATATTACCAAGTTTGGCTAAATGAAAATAAAAGGTTTAAGGGTGGTTTTATGCCATTTCGAATAATTTTTTGAGAAATAAGCGTAAAGAGCCTTTAATTATAACATTGTCAATTTTCATTTAGTCATTTATTTTTAGCCTCATCATCGGGTACCCGTAAGGCTAGGTAGACATTTTGAGGTGTCTACAGAAGCCCCCACTTTGACCGAGTCTGAATAAGACGAAGGTCAAAGTAGTCCTGTCGGGACAGATAAAAGATAAGAAACGTACCTGGGCCTCTTATATTACTTATCTGGAGTAGCTGAAATCTGGAACTTGCATAGCAAAACTTTGTTTTACTAATCTGAAATGAAGCTGGAACTGGTACAACGAAACTAAAACTGGCATAGTAAAACTTTGTTTCACTGGTCAGGAACTGGTATAGCCAAACTTTGTTCAGCTAGTCTGGAACTGGCATGACAAAACTTTGTTTTATCAATCTGGAATGGAGTTGGTAAAACTTTGTTTCACCATTCTGGAAACTGGCAAGGCAAAACTTTGTTTCGCCGTTTTGGAATCTGGTAAAGCCAATTTTTTTTTTTTTGCTGGAATCTGGAATAGCTAAACTTTGTTTAGCTAGTCTGGATCTGGTAAAGTATTTGTTTTGCTTAAGAGTAAACCTGCAAAAATCTGATTTCACAAGCTCGAATACGTGTCAGGGCCCGCCGACCGAGGAATTCAAAATTTTATTTTGAAAAGGGATTAGAATGTAAAATTTGATTTTACAAACTAGGATTTGCAAAATTTTATTTCTCAAAAAGGTAAGTTCAGAAAATTTTATTTTAAGAACTCAAATGCATGTCAGGGCCTGCCGACCAAGGAATTCAAAATTTTATTTTGAAAGAAGGAATGGAATGTAAAATTTTATTTTACAAACTAAGATGCGTGTTAGAGCCCGCCGACCGATAAGTTTGAAAAAAGGGCAAGTTCAGAAAATTTTATTTTAAGAACTTAAATGCATGTCAGGGCCTGCCGACCAAAGGATTTGCAAAATTTTATTTCGCAAAAAAGGTAAGTTCAGAAAATTTTATTTTAAGAACTCAAATGCATGTCAGGGCCTGCCGACCAATTGATTTGAAAATTGCAAAATTTTATTTCGCAAAAAGGATAAGTTCAGAAAATTTTATTTTAAGAACTCGAATGCATGTCAGGGCCTGCCGACCAAAGGATTTGAAAATTTTATTTCGAAAAAGAAGCTGATTTGAGGATCGTAAAATTTTATTTCACGAAAAGAGCTGGAGAATTGATTGATTTAGAAAATGGCAAAATTTTATTTTACGAGACTTTATGAGAAAGCCCCCACTTTGGATGAATCTGGAAGATGAATGACAAAGTAGCCGCCTGCAGTAGTTAGTGACAAATATATGACACCTAAAATGCAAATGCATGTCCTGGACATAATGCACATATGATGAATGCAAAAATCTTGTTTTTTTTAAGCATTTGGATTGAGATTTGTTTTTGAAAAGATTTTGAAAAACATGGGGTCTGACCCAAATGTGATCCAAGTAGAAGGATTGGACACGGTTACTCTGGAAATATCTCTGATGTGGAGAATATTTATCATTTTTATTTGACCTATCAATTTGAGTTATTCTTTGATGAGTTCTGCCTTCTTTACAGTAACAACTAACAAGCTCTACTAATTAAGCAAAACTAATACCATAGAAACAAAATACTTATATGACCGTATAAACTTAGTGTACATCCTTCGAATTCTTAGATGCTGAACGATGGTGATAAAATGAAGTGGAGTAGAAGGTTCTATGGTGTTAGAAGACACTAGTGACCTGTGTGCCTCTCTCACTCACCTAGATGAATGAAAGGATCGTCCCAAGAGGAAGGGAGACATTGTAACTGTGGATTTGATTCGTCTGAGAAATGAAAATGACTACTCTGCAATTTGATTTGAATTGTAGTTTTGACTGGAATTTTTATTGTCTTTTTTACTGGAACTTTTTTTTGTCTTGTGAATTTTTGAGAATTTTGACACTGGATTAAATTGCAACTTTGGCTTGATTTTTTTTTTGTCTTGAGAATTTCTGAGACTTTTGACATTGGAGTTGTATCTATTTGAGATCATAGTTTTTTTTGTCTTTGACTTTTTGACACTTTTGTCGCTGGATTTGATTGAAACTTTGACTGGAATTTTTGTTGACTTATGAGAGTATTTGGTGTAAATATTTTTGAGCTTGACTTGTACTCACATCTTAAGCTCATTCTAAGGGACTAGTGGTCAACTCCCTTATTTTAAGGGCATGGAGTGTGCGCTCCCGCGTTTTATTCGGTATGTTTAGACACGGGTGTACTTAGAATCTGGTTTGAACATTTTCGAGCTAGTTCACCAATGGGAATGAATGATAACATTTGGATAATTGATTGGTCGATCATATGAGTAGAGCTCATCTGTGAGTCGTTTGAGATAAGGAAAATTGACAAATTTGGTAAATACAGAGTTGTGCTCATTTAGATTAGTAGTCATATGAAATATGGAGAATTTGACAAATCGGGAAAAAGAAAGAGTCTCCAAACCTAGAGGTCACCTAGAGACACGGCGATCAAGGAATTATCACACCACATGAGATGGAAAAGGTGGTCATATGCACGCCCTCGTTCAGGCTGACTCTAAGAGGTCGATTGATCTACACTAAAGAGATACGGCCTAAAGTATTTCAAATCTATTCTACTAGTTAACGGTAAAAAGTAGAACAAGTGACTAATAAAAATGACATGTGCTCTTTTTTATTTATCTCAAAAGGACTGGGATGGTCCTATATTAATAAAATGGGTTATGGAATTTAAAATCAGACCCCGTGAAAAAAAAGTGATATATACAAAAGTTTCTTTGAGAAAGCCATTACAAGTTTTGATTGGATTATATACTAATATATGTGATTGTTATGCACGTATGATGCAATGTTAGCCTAACAATTTACTAATGTAGATCAGATTAGCATATGCGTCCAATTTTTAATGGTCCAAGGCTAATTAATGCAAAAGCTTAAATTTAAATGCAAATTTTCATTACACTGAAGACCTTACAAGCTACCCAAGTAGACAAAATGACTAATATGCAAGCATCAATGGACGTACGCTAATTTTAAGACACAATCAAATGACTTAGGGAACATGATAAAATTTACAAGATTACAAATAATAACCAAACAATATATACATTACCCTAATCAAAGGTTCTATGGGCTCTACGGCTAGGTTTATGGGTTGAAAATTGGGTACTCACAACATTAAAATACACGAGGGTATCTCTCGCTTTTGTGCTCCCCCAGTCATATGGACCAGACGAGTTACCAAAACATGACGTCATGAGGTGGAAAATATGTGTAAGGCCTAGTCGATCGAATGGACCTCCTAAGCATACAACATACTTTACCAAGGGTAAATTAGGGTAGCTTAAATGACATAATATTGACTTACGGAGAGCCTATGACTTTTTTTTTTTGTCATGTCCAATATATATATAAAGCATATAAGTGAACAAAAAAAAAGATTTAAAGTCATAAGCATAGAAGGAGAGAGTAGTTATCTTACCTGCCTACTACTTAGCATAGTGTAGCATGAGACCCGCATAAGCGGCACAATCCAAAACAAAGAAAATTGTCAAAAGCACAGGGAAGTACAATTTAACAATATTTTAAGCTTTTTAGACCACATTGAATTGGACTTATCATTTTAATTAGGCAGCAATATACACATGAAGCAATTTGATAGGTATTAAGCCACGCATTAAGACGTGAACACACGAGTTCCTCCAACTTGTCAAATCAAGACACAACCATATGCCTTTGTAAATAAAAAACGTCAAATATACAATAATACGCATAAAATTTCGAGTCTTACCCTCTTACTATGGCCTTGTTCTTTTGGACTGAAACTAATCGATCCGAATCGAATCGAACTTATAGGATCTCGAATTGAATCGAATCGAATCGAACTTATAGGATTCGAATCGAATCGAACTTATAGGATCTCGAATCGAATCGAATCGAACTTATAGGATCGAAGTGAACTTAAATTAAGTGAGGTATAGGATCGAATCGAACTTATAGAATCGAATCGAATCGAATCGAACTTATAGGATCGAATCGAACTTATAAGATCTCGAATCGAATCGAACTTATAGGATCTCGAATCGAATCGAACTTATAGGATCTCGAATCGAATCGAATCGAACTTATAGGATCTGAAGTGAACTTAAATTAAGTGACTTTAAGTCCAAAAGAACAGGGCCTATTTCCCAGCGGAGTCGCCACTGTGAGATCCCTGAAAAAATCTCCTTTTTTGAAAATAAGTAAATAAATATGGAGTCGCCAGTAGGTTTTTTAAAAAAAACATACAAAAATAAGTTAACGGAAAATGCCCCTTTAATCCCTGGAATGGGGACTGATTCGTCACTCCGGTCTGAACCAAAGATTGCGCATTTGGGGGTAAAGGTACGGTCAGGGAAGGTGTTAGGCACCCGGACCGCCCATCAAACTGACGGCCTCTACTATTTATTTGTAATATTATATATTTGACGAAATTTATCAAAAGAATAAGAAAAACGATACAAATTATATACAAAAAGAAATAAACTAGGTTAGTCAATACAATAAAATAGAGAATTTAAATAAAAAGACAATATATAAGAATTAAAGAAAAAAAGAAAGAGTAAAGAAAAATTTATTTGATGTCGGTATCCTCAGGCCTATCTGGATGTTTGACTATCAATGAATTTCGACTCTGTTGTTAATTATTGGCTCTTATGCGCTTATATGAAATTGGGACAATTTATGTGGGATGTTTTGATTGAAAACTGGGATTGTATAGTTAAGACGGTGGATAAATATGGAATTTCTGAGATCTGAATGTCTCGTGAATTTGGTGTGACGGAATTATTTGTGAATCTCTGTCTGTTTTGTATTTTTGTGTCCGTCTAACATGGATTACATGGTGTATATTTAGACTATGTCTATCAATAACATTCACCAAAAGAAGACAAAAAAAAAATCATCATAAAGTAATAATAAAATAAGCCTTGATGGAAAAAAATCGCAACATTGTATTATGCTGCAACACTAGGTTGTGACATTGTGATTTCTCATTTTTTCGCCACTTGTCAACTACTTAATGGGTAATATTATTAGAGATATAAAAGGTGTGATATAATAATAATAAAAGTGAATGTCATGATAAAATTATTGATAAAGTGAACAAATTGAGAGTGAATGTTACTCCCTCTTATTCACTAAGATCTTCCACAATTTCGAAAATGGCAAATTCACTAACTTCTTCCACTTTTCTTATTAGTCTATTATTTGTGGTTTTTATGACTTGTGACCCCACATTCTCTCTCTTATTTTCATTTTCCTCCATTTTCCACCACAAATCTCCTTCCTCTTAAAAACTCCCCAAAAAGCAATGTGGAAGATCATAGTGAATCGGAGGGAGTATTGAGGTAGAAAAGTTATAAAATGGTGAGAATATTAGTTTTATATTCACAACACTCACATTACAAATGTTATTGATGTACATAGTCTTATAGTGCATACTGAATTGCGATTGACTGCCATTAGGAAACAAAAAGATAAGACTTTGAAATCATCTCCAAGAGCACGTGAAATAACTTTTGTAGGTGCCAGCCAGCCATCGTCTTACGGAGGAGGATAAGTATTTATTTGATCTTAAGGCATTATGAGTAGGATACTATCTCCTTTTAATACTAATAAAATACTAATAATTGTTGACACCTTGCAAATCGAACCTCTTAAGATTACTTCAAAGAATCGTATCCTTGTACTGATCAAACTACGTACCAGCTACTTTGTAACTAATCCTTATCTCTGTTTCCTATTAGTACTCGGCTAAGTCTACTAATTTTTCACTTTTATGTCTTAATCTAACTGTAATTTTGGTAAACGGATAAATTTTTGTACCTCATTGGTTTTATGCCAATAATATTACCAAGTTTGGCTAAATGAAAATAAAAGGCTTAAGGGTAGTTTTATGCCATTTCGAATAATTTTTTGAGAAATAAGCGTAAAGAGCCTTTAATTATAACATTGTCAATTTTCATTTAGTCATTTATTTTTAGCCTCATCATCGGGTACCCGTAAGGCTAGGTAGACATCTTGAGGTGTCTACACTTAGTAAGGCATTTTGCAAATGTGATTTTTGAATGATCAAATAGTCATCTGATCCGTCCTATATCCGGGTTGACCGGAGTCGGGATCGTCCTAGACTAATGCTGGAAAGGGAACAGACCCTGCACCAGGCGGCCACATGAGACGCGAGCCTGTTGGCGGTGCAAGGGGGTCTCCCTTGGTTTTGAAAATAAGAAAGAAAAGGCCTGTTTAGGCGCGGGTCAGTCAACGGTTATATGCCGTGCTCTGACCATTTGAAAAACGTTTATGAAATGTGTTGAAAAGTGGGTATTTAAACCCGTTTTGGTTTGAAAGGATCGTTTAGACCGTATTTGTTGATTTGAGGAACGAGACTCGAATATTCATCATTATTTTGATGATATTCGGTGTCGGGTTCGACTTGACATGGATAGTTTTGAGAATGATCATGAACTAATTGTTTTAAGTTCATTTGAATATAATTAGTCGATACTCATCATCGTACCCGTGTTAAAATCCGGCATGGTATGTGGAACCAAGGATGACTTTGTGTTGGTGACTAGTATGTTTATTTTGGAAATATAAAGAAATGATGAAAGGCTTTAAAATACCTCTCAAAATGTAAAGAAATGAAATGAAAGGCTTTAAAATAACTTTTAAATGTTATTAACCAAATCTTATCACCGGAACACGTATTAAACCGTCATGGTATTAAGAACCAAGGGTGAAAAATGTTTTATGGTTAAAATTTGTAAAAATAAATAAAGGGGTTTGAAAACATTCGAAATGTTAAAAACCGATTACAAATATGAAAATAGATTAATGAGGAAGGACTAGAACAAACACGGTTGAGTTCTGACCTGGGCACCCCATTGATGTAACACCCCCATTTATTTAGGAGCCTTTAGCTAGACATTCCCAAATAAATAGGACCGTTACCATCTCGGTTTCCCGAGGTAGTGAATAACAAAGACCAACTCACCAATGTACTTTAAATTTAAAACTTTAATGATTACATGTTTATTACAAATTAACCAACTAAAACTTAATATAAGATATTTACAACTCGCAGCGGAAAATAAACAAGTGATATAACTATATATGTAATCTAGACTTCATCTAAGGTTCCAAGTTTGACTCTCATCCCAATGCTCCCAAGTCAGCTAATCTTTGGTACCTGTCAAATCTGCTCCCCATAAAACGGTTCACCGCAGTTGTTCACGAATACATGGTCAGCCACGAGGTTGAGTAGGAATAACCAACAACAAGTCAAAGTGAAATGATATGATATATAATGCAAGCACATTTGTGCTCATCACCCGAAACATGCTCATCACCCGAAACACCCGCTCATCCCACCAATCCCTGGCCCGGGGTATTCATCATTCCAACCGAAGTTGAAGTATTCACCATCCCAACCGAAGTTGAGGTATTCATCATCCCAACCGAAGTTGAGGTATTCACCATCCCAACCGAAGTTGAGGTATCCAATTATACACCATGCCAGTTATAAAAACCATCTCGACACAGTGCCGAGGTATCCAATGCAAACGAAATTCCAATATAAATAACCAATAATAAACAATCCAATGATATATAATCCACATCTATTAATCCATCCAATTTCACAATACTTTTATAAATTCCACAAACCAACAAAGACAAGACAAGTTGAGTAGTTATCCTGCCTTTTCGCAAATCTTCGTGTCACGCGAGTCACACAAGCAATCAAAATTGATTCTTTACCAATTCATAACCTACATAACATAATTATGTACAATTACTTTATAATCAATAATCAACCAACTAATCATGCACTTATCCTATTTCCATCACGTCCTAATCCTTTTGACAACTTCAAAGCTAAATCTCTAATTCTACCGTTTTACAACACAGTTCAGTCTCACTATAAAATTCATAATTAATTCATCAAAATTCAAAACGATGCAAGACCAGTGAGGTTGGAACCCTAAGACACATATCTACAATTATTGTGAAATAGACTTTCTTCAAATTTCAGATTTATCAGAGTTTTCTTGAAGGAATCATAAATACTGACGAATTTCGTCGCATAAAAAGTATTGACCTCTAAAATAAGTTTAACAAATCCTTTTCAAGTGAAACAAAAGCCTAACATCATCTAGACTCTCCAATTTTAATGTTTGCAAAAGACTCAACTCAATTTCAATTTATAAATTAGGTTTGCAAAATAAACTTTAGACCACTAGTGCATTCGCGGATTCTCAGTCGACATGTTCATAACGAATTTATTCTGGAAAATCTACACGTTCAATTGCTACGGAATTTTACAGGCATCAACAAGACTTGAAAATAACCTAAGTCTATTATTTACGTTTTTGAAGACAACGAAATTAAGATAGTCTGGTAGTTCGTTTAAGACAACTTATAGATTTATTGAATTGCTGTAACTTTATTCTAAACATTGAAATATTAAAGATGAATTTACAAAATAAAAGATGATGAACTTCTCTTCTTTTTTTCCCTTTTAATTCTCTATCTCTCTCTCTCTCTCTCTCTCTCTCTCTCTCTCTCTCTCTCTCTCTCTCTCTCTCTCTCTCTCTCTCTCTCTCTCTCTCTTTTATGTGATATTATGAGTTTTTATGTGGAATAAGGATTTATGGTTAGGTTAGCTTTGCTTATATACTAGTAAGGTAGTATTATTTTAGTAAAGTTTCTCTCTTTATTATTATTATACTAGTCTTACCATAAGTAGGATTACCATACATCTCTTTTACTAATTTAATTATTAAGATATTAATATAATTATTATTACTTTCCCGTATTATAATTATTTCCATATTATTTATTATTAATTCCCGATATAAAAACCCGATCACACCCATACTATACTAATAAATTTCGGTCCATATAATAATGGCACACGGCCCAAAGCACAAATATAAGCTAAGCCCAATTCCCGACTTGGATGCTTAATTTATTATTTAATTAACGTCTTACATATACTTATTATTAGAAATGTCTTTAATCAATTATTAATGTACATAAATTATTCTCAGAAATTATTATCAAAATACGGGGTATTACAATTGAGGCGCAGGCCTCTGTGCAGAACAAGAGGCTTCTGCTTCAGGCCAAAACTCAGTTTTGGCTCGTCTATTCTATGTTTTGGATCGTGTTATGCATGTTTTAGCATGTTATGGTCATAAAACAAGCAAAGACATGATAAAAGAAGGATTTTTACACCCTCATACTTACATGTTTGGTTATGGCGAGAAACCGACGTAAGTGTAACAACTCGTTTGGTCGGAAAAGACTCGGTTTAAATCTGTTTTGGTAAGTAAAAACAGTGTTTTATTAAGATTAGTGACGGTGTAGTGGTCGAAATGGTCGGTCAAGTGATTTAATGCACGATGACGGTACCAAACAATGTGTAAGGCTTGTATTTACGATCGGTAGGTCGTAAATACGCGTCGGATTGTGACTTAAGAAGTCGAGTCGAGAATTTTAAGAGAGAAAAGAGGGGGCGGACACTCGCGTAAGTTCTCAAATGGGGGCATTTGAGGGGTATTTATAGGAAAATGAGTGGTTGTGTGAGTTTTGAGCGACGTGGCCACCTGGGCTGCTCAAAGAGGCGCGAGCCACGTCGCGGGTCTTCAAGTTGTCCTGTCACTTTCACACAAGTGCAATCATGATTTGTTCTATCCTAGGATTTGTAATCACATGTTTGGTACTTGACCATTCATGAATCCAGAAAATCTTAGTATAGAAGGTTTGAAATGGTTTGTTTTTTGTGGTTGACTCGGTTTGACTCGTTGTTGGAGTCGGGATTTGAATTTTTGATTCGGTTTTTGGTCCGGTGTCGGTTTTGACTCTAGTTAGTGTCATTGCAACCTCGTCGTCGTGCATTAAATACTCCAGGTACTTTTGAAAAGTTTTGAAATGTTTTATTTTCGAAATCGTTTTAAGTTTTCCGACGTAAAGTTGTACACAAACTGTCGATCAAACGCCGTGATTCCAAAGCATGTTGTAGTCCGATAATCATTGGGTGTTTATTAGAGTCTCAGCAGATACTGGGTATCTACAGATCCCCCACTTTGACTAAGGCTTGGACAGAGCAAAAGTCAAAGTAGAGCCTCAGGTCAATCGAAGATTACAACCTGGAGACCCAAACAACGTCGAGACGGCTCGAAAGGATTCGGGCCAAGGACCTGCCGTCGGGAAGGGCGACGCCAAGGCGACTTGAGGGTACGAGCCAAGGACCTGTCGTCGAGAACAGTTTAGAGTCCGTCGATTGTCCGTGCGGGTCGTTTAAAGTCCGTTAGACTACGTACAAAGGCTCGCCAGCCATAAGAAGGAGTCATACCTGAGGCATCTTCGGATACGTCCTTGCGTGTTTGCGGACAAATGTTCGCCAGCTGTGGTGCGTACATGAGGAGGGCTCGCCAGCCGCGATGCATAGTAAGGTTCGCCAGCCATAGGGAGTATATGAGGAGGGCTCGCCAGCCGCGATGCATAGTATGGCCCGCCAACCACGGGGCGTATATGAGGAGGGCTCGCCAGCCGCGATGCGTAGTAAGGCTCGCCAGCCATGGGGCGTATATGACGAGGGCTCGCCAGCCGCGAAGCGTAGTAAGGCTCGACAGCCATGGTGCGTATGTGAGGAGGGATCGCCATCCGCGATGCGTAGTAAGGCTCGCCAGCCATGGGGCGGTCGATTAATTGACCGTGAGAATAGCCGCATCGAATGAGCTTGTTTTGAAGGTAGCGGACTCATGATGCCGCCGTGGAAATGGTGAATTTTGAATTTCACTATCAATGTTGTTGAAATGAGCGGGTCCCGCGAGAAATCCCTCTGTTGACATTTTGAAGGAATAGTGAATTTTGAATCTTCACTACTCGTTTTTTGAATTTGAAGTGGCAGTTTTAATCGCCGTCTGTTTGAATGTTTTTAAGGAAATAACGAATTTTAAATTTCATTATTACGTTTGAAGTGACGGTTTATGTGCCGCCGTTGACATGTGAAGGAAATAGTGAATTTGGAATCTTCACTATTACGTTTGAAGTGACGGTTTATGTGCCGCCGTTGATATGTGTGGTGAAAATAGTGGAATTTAATTTCCAACTATTATTTTGAAAATGACGGTTTTAATTGAAAATTGACGGTTTTAATTGCCGTCGTTGAAATTTGAAGGAAAATAGTGAATTTGAATTTTCACTATTATTTTGAAAATTGACGGTTTTAATTGCCGTCGTTGAAATTTGAAGGAAAATAGTGAATTTGAATTTTTACTATTTGCTTTTGTATTTGAAAAATGGCGGTTTTAATCGCCGTTTGTTTGGAATTTTGAAGGAAAATAGTGAATTTTGATTTCACTATTTGTTGTTGTATTTGAAAAATGACGGTCCTTAATGTCGTCATTGAAAATTTGAAGTTTGTTATGGGAAATTGGGCCAAAGCCCAAAATTTATTGAAAAGAAGCGAGGAGCACCTCATTGAGGCGCGAGCAACCTGGCGAGTTAAGGGAGCTTCCTTATTTTTCTGTAAAAGACGCGAGGACGGTCCGCATATCATTCTCATTTCATCTTCAACCTTCGACACAAACAAACCAAAAAACCGCCATTGTTGGTCTTTAGCTGGCTTCCATTCGTGCCATTATCAACAATGTCATCTCAAGGTATGTATTTCCTCTTGAATCCATTTAAATTTGTTGGTCTTTTAGCTGAATTAAATTAGGGCGAAAATTTTGCCCTAGAAAATCGATTTGGGCGTTTTTGATTGAGCCCATTTTGAGTGAAATTGATGATTGTATTAGGTTAGAAACCTGTTTAAGAGTATAGGGGTGCTTTTAGTTTGCATTTTGGTCCCTGTTCCCGCTCCCTATACTCGAAAAACGTGAGTGAGGCGAAGAAACCGTCTCATTTCACAAATCCAAGTTTATTTGCTTGAGTAGTGGTCCCACTAGGTTGCATTGTAGTTGGGAAAGACTGTATTTGCCATTGTGGGCAAAATTGGAATTTTTGCCTTTTGTGACGGTCTTATGTCTGACGGAATAAGCGCCTGTTTGAGCTTGAATTGAGTCAATTTGCCTTGAAATCGACCTTATTGGTAGTTTAGGTCGCTTTGAGGCGTGATAAAATCACGTTGTCTCGTCGTGGTCGTATTTTGAATTTTTGACCGGTTTGCGTTCAAATTAGCGTAGAAATTGCCTTTTTGAGCCTGTAGAAAAATACCCCATTGTATCTGGAATGTATTTTGATTTGTTGGCGGACCTTGCATGGGTCTTGGGGTGCCGTTTTTTGTTGTGGTTGTTTTGACTCGTCTTTTGCTTGAAAAGAAGGGCGAGTCGTTTTTTTTTTTTTTGCGTTTTTTTTGTAAATTGTTTTTGTTTGCCTGGGCTTGGGCGGGATTGCCCTTGTTTTGCTTTGTAGGTTTTTTTTTGGATTTGTCCATTTTAAGCCGTCGTAATGCCGAAATTTCGGCTGACGTTCTTTGTTTGCCTTTGATTGCAGGGTACCATTTGGGACCTATGTGATCCGTTGTGGAGGCCTTGGAGGAAGAGGATGATCCTGGAGGAGGAGAGGCGACTGTTTTTTGTTACAGGCTTGGTTGTGTTTCTTTCTGGCGGCCTTTGCCCGGCCAATGATCGGGTATCGATCGTTGGTCGTTGTCTGCAGAGGTTCGGATGTCCGATGAGTGGGGTTCAATACGGGCGGATTATCCCATGTTGCCACTTTTGATCGTTGTCGAGTTCTGGTGATTGGGGGGTCAACATCGGGGTAGCGTCTGTTGTCCTGGTCCCCTTTTGCTCTTGAATTCCGATGATTGGAGGTCAACGTCGGG
This sequence comes from Silene latifolia, assembly GCF_048544455.1. Lineage (NCBI taxonomy): Eukaryota > Viridiplantae > Streptophyta > Magnoliopsida > Caryophyllales > Caryophyllaceae > Silene > Silene latifolia. The sequence continues at coordinate 444,244,561 of NC_133538.1, read as the reverse complement.
GTGACGTGCTGAGTTACGATCCTCGGTTGTCGTATCGTCCGAAGTCTGCCAGGCATCATTTTGTTTTTGTTATGGAGGAGGAACGTGATGTTACCGTCATGGTAACCACCTCTGCTTACGCTGTTTCTCCTATGTTCCCCGTGTTGCTCCTTTTCTTTTCCGATTGGAAGGATAGGGAGTGCTTAGTTCGTTAGGTGGCAGGTAGCCCATCGTTTGTTGTCTTAGGCCAGTGTCTGTATGATAGATGTTTGTACTGAATCCTGTTTGTACGGTCAGTTGTTCGTATCAAACGTGTGTCGATGTATTTTGCGTGAGGCGGTTTGTGTATATGTGTTTTTGGATTGTAGTTCATTGTGATTTTTTGGCTTTTTTGTGTTGTGTTTCGGAGGAGCGCTGTCGGCTGTCAATTCCCCTTTTTGCTTCGCACTAGTTCCTGCATCGTTAGTGTAGAAAAACAGGCAACAGGTAGCACATATGCATAAACGCAAACACGTAAAAAGCATTTGATTGAAGACAAAGATTAACCACAATGCCACGAAGTTAAAAATTGAAAATTGAAATTTGAAATGAATTTTGAAAATTTTCGCGACAAGTCGTCACGTTTGGACTCCGAAAGGAATTGATTTGAAAATTCAAGCAATTAACTCGTGTCGTGAATTAAATTGAATCGAAATTATTGAAATTGATTTGTGACTCGAAAAATTCAAACTCAAACCGTCAGGGAAGAATTTTAGAAAAGATTTTTACGAGTATATTTGATTTGGTTTTTGTGAGGTCAAGACTCGGATTTGTGAGCGCTTGAATTTTGAGGAAAACTGATGTCGTGTTATCAATTCTCGATTTTTTTTTTTGCTGCAAAATTGCGAAAAGCGAAAAATTTCCAGAATTTTGACTGACATGGAAACGATCCGTCGCGGATCAGGGCGACTAGCCCTTCCCCTCTTAAAAAAAGAAAGAAAAATCCGTATGTTTAAAGCTGCGTCATGAAAACCGTGTCGGATTTCGTAAAACGCGAAAACATGGAAATGTGAGTGTGAGAAAACACAAAATGTCCTGGATCATCCCGAAGAGGCGCGAGCGTTCTGGTGGGAGGTTTGAGGTGTCAGGAGAAAACAAAACTTGAAAGAGACAAGTCAAAGCGGGAATCCTGGGAGAAGGCCTAAAGAGGCGCGAGCGGCCTGGCGATGGGAGCCAGCTCTCCCCTTTTCCTGAAAAACGCGCTGATTGTTTTTGTATAAATAGTGATGTTTGCGCTTTATTGTTTCATCATCCGAAACACAAAAACATCTCTATAAAACCTCTTCTTCTTCTTCCAAAAAAATATTTCATGGATGCCTTTGAGAATGTGTTGCAACAATGGTACCGGGATTTGTCGCCTCCCGAAAAGTATTAACTTATTTGCTTGGGAGTTGGTCAATTGTTGGTGCTCCGTCAAGTGAAGGTGCAATCCTCATTTCTCGAAGCATGTTCTCGGTTTTGGGATTCGAAACACCATGTTTTCGTTTTCCCAAAAGGTGAACTTTGTCCTCTTGCCGAAGAAGTTGGAGCCATTAGTGGGTGGTCGGGTTGTGTTCCGGTGCTTCCTTCGATTCGGTTGTGCTATAAGGAGAAATTCCATTGAATGTTGGGCTTGTCGACAAGTCAAGTCAACTTCTTCTTGCTCCACATGGTGTGGACATGTTGGCTCTTATCAACATCTTTTCAAATCGATTAGACGCCAATGTTTCGGAGGTGGCTAGGAGAAGGGCTCTTGCCTTTTGCCTTATCCATGTGTACCTCTTTGTTGATGCTTTGAATAAGGAGGGGCCGAAATGCTATGGTAGCATGATCCTTGTTCATGTGGTTGAGCAAATGGAGCATGGTAGAGATCCATCATGGTTGGTACTTGGCGAGATCATCCAAGCTTTGGACAAGGAAGACTCTTGTGGAGAGGTTCCCTCGTTTGGGTGCCCAAGTATCCTTGAAGTGTGGCTATTGGAGAGGCTAAGGTATGTAGAGCCTCCGGTTGATTCTTCTTCTTATTCCTTCCGTCACCTTACTATGAGGAAGAAGTTGTACCCGGATAGCTTTGCTTCTACCGAGGCTTATTGGGTCGCAAGATTGGCGGAGGAGGGTGGTCCTCACATCCGTTGGGTGGTGCCATGGTGGCACTTGAGGTCCTTCACGGGGTTGCCCGCTTCGGGTGCTAGTCCTCGTTCTTTGATGGTGATGGGTTTGAAGGTTGCCTCCTTCATTTATCCCGAAAGGCTCATGAGGCAAATGGGGCGTCAACAAAAGGTGCCCGCTCAAGATACCCTTGTCCAAGAGAATGTTTTCCGGAACTCCGAGCTTGTGGAGGTCTTCGAAAGATGGTGGGCCACTCGGCTGCTTTGGGAGGTACCAAACCCCGTTGCCACAACATGGGTGACTCCCGCTTATATCAAGTGGTCAAGAGCTTCGTCCTTGGAAGAGAGGTCCAAATTCCGTAAGGACGAGGCTGTCGACTTGAAGTATCGAGAGGTTGGAAAGGCCAACAATGCCTTATTTGAGGATTATGTTGGTGGAGCTAGCCCCGATGTGATGAGACCACCAAAGAGGAGAAGCTCGGGTCCCAAAAATGTGGTGGGCCGTGCATGGGCTCGTTTCGGGCCGAACATGGGGTCTTGTACTAGACCGGAGGCCGTTGCCGTTGTAGATCCGTTGAGGATCCGTTCTGAAGAGGAACTCCATGCTAGGCGGGCCAACAAGAAGAACAAGGGGAAGTTGTACTCCGAGGGAAAAGGCAAGGGTAGGATGGAAGAGTAAAGACCTCCATTACCTATTTTATTATTATGTTGTATTATTGTTGTGAGTTTTTATTATGTTGTACTAGCTATGTTTTGTGTGTTTTGTGCTAGTTTTATTATGTGAGGTGTTTTAGTCGACACCTTAGCTTTGACAAGTTGTAGACTCGTCGAGCTTTATTTGTTGTTGAAATTGTAATCCCTCCCATTATTAATTAAATAAGAGGATTGCTTGTGTCAAAAATTGTGAATGCTTGTTTCTTCCATCCATTTTGTAAAGGCAATTCGATTTGAATCGTCCTAAACGTTTGCACTTGGGAAAGTGGAGTTTTTGTAGGGAAGGGAGAAAGGCTTATTTTTGTATTTTTTGTGGGGAAAAGGGAATGTTGTTCCCTTTTTTTTTTGATGGTGATGTTTTTTTGTATGTAGGTTTTTTTTTTTATTATGGGGATGGTTGTATCCTTCCTGTGTAGGAAAGGGCTGCCTACGTATCCACCTGGAGAGGTGAAATCAAACCATGATCGCAGTTCGAAATGTTCTGTAAATTTGATTGGGTTTTGTGGTTGTATCCCTCATGCATAAGAGGGACTGCCTATGTATCCACCTGAAGAGGTGAAATCAAACCATGCTCGTAGTTCAGGGTGTTTTTGTGAATTTGTTTTAGTGCAAATGGATGTTGCCTTTGACAGATCAAAGGACATTCGAAACGGGCAAGGTGCCGCAACTTAGACTCGATAAAACATGCAATTTCAAATCAGAACGCTTTGAGAAACTTGACTTGAAAAAGGGTTAAGGTGAACGCTAGTTGTAAAACTAGGCTGAGGTCGTTGGTTGCTATGGTTCAAGGGCAGTATTTCTTGAGTTGGTCTAGGTTGGTCGGGTTTGTAAAATCCTCCCCGTCTAGGTCACTCAGACTCACTGTGCCCCCCGAAAGTATTTTCTTGACCAGGTATGGCCCGGCCCAGTTGGGTTTGAATTTTCCCCTCGAAACGATGGGTAGCGGTGCTCGGACCGACTTGAGGACCAAGTCGCCCTCCTTAATGTTCCTGGGTTTGACCTTCTTGTTGAATGCCCGTTGTATACGTCATTGGTATAGCTGGACGTTGTGCAAGGCGTTAAGTCGCCGCTCGTCTAGAAGAGTGAGTTGCTCGTACCTTTGACGGGTCCATTCTGCCTCAGGGACTTGACTCTCTAACAGGATACGTAGAGAAGGGACCTCTAACTCCACCGGATGAACCGCCTCCATACCGTATGCTAGGTAGAAGGGTGTGGCGCCTGTCGGTGTTCGAATGGAGGTTCGGTATCTCCAGAGTGCGAATGGGAGTTTGCTCGGCCAATCGCGGTAGTTGTCTTGCATTTTCTTCATAATGGTGACAAGAGTTTTGTTAGCTGCCTACACCGCTCCGTTAGTTTGGGGACGGTAAGGGGATGACATATGTCGTTTGATCTTGTATTTGTCCAGCAAGGCCTGAGTTTCTGCCCGAAAGTGAGAGCCTTGATCGTTGATGATTCCATGGGGTACCCCATATCTGCAGATGATGTTGTTTTGGATGAACTTGGCCACTTGTTTGGCGGTCAAGACTGCATATGACTGCGCTTCTACCCATTTGGTGAAATAGTCGATGGCGACGAGGACGAAACAATGCCCCTTGGTGCCTACCGGGTTAACTTTCCCGATGATGTCGATGCCCCAGGACGAGAAAGGCCAGGGTGATGTCATGATGTATAAAAGGGATGGTGGTATGTGCTGTATGTTGGCGAAGATTTGGCAATTGTGGCAATGTTTGACGTAGTTACGGCAATCGGCTTCCATGGTGGTCCAGTAGTAACCTAGCCGCATGATTTTTCGGGTAAGCATCATTGCGCTCATGTGAGGGCCACATTCTCCGTCGTGGACCTCTCCCATGACTTTTTGGCTTTGTGATGGTCAATGCAAAGGAGGAGTATCCCTTGGGGTGTTCTTTTGTATAGTTGATTTTGGTTTATCACGAATTTTGATGCAACTAAACGGATGGCTCTTTGTCCTCTTGGGTCAGAGTTAGGAGGGAATTCATTTTTGGTTTTGTAGTTGAGGATGGATTGGTACCAAGGTTCGACATGGCTTTCCTCGTCGTTGTTGATGGCACAAATGAGAGCTGGCTCGCTCCTTGTCTCGACACATATGGGCATCGATGTCATGTCGTCAGGTATGTTGACGAGCGCGGCAAGTTTTGTCAGGGCATCAGCAAATTGATTTTCCTCTTGCGGCAAATGGAAGTAGTCGACTTGGTCGAAGAACTCGGCCTCTTGATTGATCTTTGCTCGGTAGGGAGCTAAGCTGTCACTTCGGATTTTCCATGATCCGGACACCTGATTGATAATGAGCGAGGAATCGTCGTGGACCCTCAATCTCTTGATGCCAAGTGTGATGGCTGCTTGTAGGCCGATGAGGCATGCTTCATATTCAACGGCATTGTTGGTGACGGCGAAGTCTAGTTTGACCGAGATCGGAACATGTTCTCCCTCTGGTGATATTAGAAGGATTCCTACCCCGAAACCTCTCAGATTAGATGCACCGTCGAAGTATAGGTCCCATGCGTCGGAGTCGGCACAAAGGATGTCTTCATCAGGAAGTGACCATGTGTCGGTCGTTGGATCCTCGTTGACGGGATTTTCTGCCAGGAAATCGGCGACTGCCCTTCCCTTGATAACCTTGAGGGGTACAAACTTGAGATCAAACTCGGACAGCATGAGTGTCCACCTAGACAGCCTTCCGTTTAGTACGGGTTTCTCGAAGATGTATTTGATTGGGTCCATCTTGGAGTAGATATGGACCGTGTAGCTGAGCATGTAATGCCGCAGCTTCCTTGTTGACCATTCTAGGGTAAGGCATGTCTTTTCCAGTTGAGTGTACCTCGTCTCGTACTCAATGAACTTTTTGCTGATATAGTAGATGGCTCGTTCTTCGCCGTCGACTGTTTGTGCTAGCATTGCTCCCATGGCTGTGTCGGTAACAGTCAGGTATAAGGATAAAGGAATTCCCGGTTGAGGTGGCATGAGGACATGAGGCTTGGATAAGATTTCCTTTATCCCGTCGAAGGCTTGACAGTCGTCGTCCCAATCGGTGTGATCGGAGGCGCGAAGCTTCTTGAATATTGGTTCACAAATCATGGTGAGCCTGACAATGAAGCGGCTGATGTATTGGACCTGACCGAGAAATCCCCGAATCTCCTTCTCGTTCTTAGGCCGTGGCATTTGTTGGAGGGCTTTGATTTTGGTTGGATCAATCTCAATGCCTCTTTTGCTCACGACATGTCCCAAGAGTTTTTTGGAGGTGACCCCGAATGCACACTTCTGAGGATTTAGTCTCATGTTATATTTCCGCAGACGAGCGAAGAATTTCCGAAGGGCACCGATGTGGCCGTCCCGTTCTCTTGACTTGACGATCATGTCATCGACATATACCTTTACCTCCTTGTGCATCATATCATGTAGGAGAGTGGTAGCGGTTCTTTGATAGGTTGCTCCGGCGTTGATGAGACTGAAAGGCATGACCGTGTAGCAATATGTACCCCACTGCATAGTAAATGCAGTCTTGTGCATGTTTTCCTCAGCCATTTTCATCTAGTTGTACTCAACATTGTGGGAAATAAATCTGTATACTTCCCTTAAACTAGAAGGATTATAACGATTTAATAAAGATGATCTAAGGTCATAAAATAAAATACATAAACATAAGTAAAAAGATTTAGAATTAACCTTCGGTCCTAGCAAATATGGCCTAAGAACAATATCAAAATTGATATTCGCCTATTAGTTGCACCCAAGACGATCTGAGATATGACCTTTGATTATGCTAGAAATCAATCTAAAATTTTCTGTAAAATTTAATTGTCTTTGTGTTCTTGTGATAAGAAAAAGGAGGCTAGGTCAAGAAAAAGCATTGGGGTAGAAATAATTCTCTACCTTTCTTTTTATACAGACCGAAACTTGGAGTCAATTAGGAAAAGAAAAACTTTCCCTAATTTCGGCCAAGTGAACCGAAATAAGGAGTATTTTTCTCCTTATTTTGGTCTTTCCAAAAATATATAAAGTGTGTTAAATTGTCATCTAGTGAGGATCGAACCCATAACCTCTTGGCTTGTGTACCCTCACTATTACCACTCTGACACATTCAACTTGTTGATATTAAATACAACTGATTACAATTAACTACGAATTAACAGATTAATTCGTCCAAACTAACCTTATATATATTTAATTTAAATATAACTTATTATATTTAATTTACGAATTGATAGTTAATTCGTCTCAACTTAATATTATTTAATTTTCATTAAATAATTATCTCATCAACACATTGACTAACTTTTTAGTCATTTTGGGCATCAATGTAATTATATTTCTATAACCACATTTCTCAAACACGTCCTATAGGTGTGACCTTTAGGGACCAGTTGATCACCGCCATCTGTATGATAATAACGTCAAACTTTCTAGCAAGCCAACCGTTATTAGGTAAACGTTAATCAACTGATTAAATATACGAAGTATACCCTTGTGAACCTGTAAGAGATTTACAAATGTTATCACACTAATTTGTGGAGGACACCAGCTCCAACAAACTCCCACTTGTCCTCACAAGTGTATGTGCGATAACCGATTCTCATATCCTATAAAATTTCTCCCACTCAATGTAAAACAATTTGCAAATCCGAATTCACAAAGGTCGTATTTTACAAGCGATCAGTATCAAGAGTGGTTTTCCCGACTAGAGAGTAACTTAACTGATAAACGAATCAACATTCGAGCATGGCCATGCATTTCAGTTACAACTCCTCGAGTGGCCCTGAGAAATAACTATACCTGATAAGGGTTGGATATTTTCTTCAACTCGAATCCTGCAGATTTAAGCACAGTATGAAATGACCCAGAAAAAATCTACTTAGCCCCAGTTACGGTAGACCGTGAGAAAGAAACCAAAGTCACCCAAAAATTGCCTTAATCTCAAGAGACAGTTGATAGTCAAAAGAATCGACTCTAAGAACACAATGGATGAGCTATCCACGACCTGGCACCGAATGTTATTAAACATTTAAGACTCCATTACGTTGTCACAAAAAGTTGTCCTACGAGGTATCGTCATAATCTCGTATCTGTGATCGATTAGTCAACCGTTTAACTTATGGCTCGTTGAACCCACCATCAATCGACTGCACAATATAATAGCCGGAGTTATCAGCTCACATTGGTGATTACAGACCAAAACAAATATAATGTAATTCAGTTCACTTTGTGGCGTTCAATGTTGTCAGTACAATCCACATGAAAAACAAAATATTATATATATAAAACGATGAACTTATAAATAATATATGAAAAAGATAATGTATCAAATCCATAATCAAGTACTACAACTCTGGAACATGTTTAATTCCCATGGAATTAACATGCCCTACATGCTTATCATAATTCAACGGTTTGGTGAGAGGATCCGCGATGTTATCATCCGTCGCAATCTTGTCAATCACTATCTCTTCTTGCTCCACGTAATCACGGATCAGGTGAGCCTTCCGAAGTACATGTCTAGATTTGTTGCTAGACTTTGGCTCCTTAGCCTGGAAGATGGCACCTCTATTGTCACAATAGATGGTGATCGGGTCATTCGAACTAGGAACTACCGAAAGCCCTTGTAAGAATTGACGCATCCATATCGCTTCCTTTGCTGCCTCCGAAGCGGCATAGTACTTGGATTCAGTAGTAGAATCTGCTATAACACTCTGTTTGGAACTCTTCCAGCTGACCGCAACACCATTAAGAGTGAAGACGAACCCGGACTGAGATTTTGAATCATCTCGATCCGTTTGGAAGCTAGCATTTGCGTAACCGGTTGCGCATAGCTTAGTATCGCCTCCATAAGTCAATACCCAATCCTTAGTCCTCCGTAGGTACTTGAGGATATTTTTGACTGCTATCCAGTGTGTTTCACCTGGAGTCTTTTGGTACCGACTCGTCATACTCAATGCATATGCCACGTCTGGACATGTGCATATCATGGCATACATGATCGATCCTATTGCAGATGCATAAGGAACACGACTCATGCGCTCAATCCCTTTAGGCGTCGTGGGTGACTGAGACTTGCTCAACTGCATCCCAGTCGTCATAGGAAGGTTCCCCTTCTTGGAGTTGGTCATGCTGAACCTCTCAAGAACCTTATCCAAATAAGACTCCTGGCTAAGTGATAACGTCCGTCGTGATCTATCTCGGTAGATACGGATTCCCAAAATACGCTGTGCCTCACCCAGATCTTTCATCTGGAAATGGTTCTTCAACCATTCTTTAACCGAAGATAGGAGAGGAATGTCATTCCCAATCAAGAGTATGTCATCGACATACAATATTAAGAACACAATCTTGCTCCCACTCGACTTGATATATAAGCATGGTTCTTCGACCGATCGAGTGAAACCATACTCTTTTATCACTTGGTCGAAACGATGATTCCAACTCCGAGAAGCTTGCTTAAGTCCATAAATGGAACGCTTAAGCTTGCATACCTTCTCAGGATGTTTAGGATCTATGAAACCTTCGGGTTGCACCATGTACAACTCTTCCTCCAAATAACCGTTTAAGAAGGCGGTTTTCACATCCATTTGCCAAATCTCATAATCATGAAATGCGGCAATCGCTAAGATTATCTGAATGGAACGTAGCATGACTACAGGTGCAAAAATCTCATCATAATGCAATCCTTGCACTTGAGTGAAACCTTTTGCCACAAGTCGTGCCTTATAGATATCTGGTTGCGCGTCTACAGAACGCTTTATTTTGTAAAGTCATTTGCACTGTAGAGGTTTTACCTTATTAGGTAAATCAACTAGATCCCATACGTTATTCTCATACATGGAGTCCATCTCGGATTACATGGCTTCGAGCCATAGCTTTGAGTCGGAACAGGCCATAGCACCTTTATAGGTTGCGGGTTCATTACTTTCTAGAAGTAAAACGTCATTCTCCTCGACCATACCAATGTATCTGTCCGGAGGATGAGAGTCTCTACCCGACCTCCTAGGTTCCTCAGGAATATTAACCGTATCATCAGTTGGAGATACAGCTTCCTCCATCTGTTCCTCGGTTGTTGGTTCTGGAATCTCTGACAGCTCGAAGGTTCTATTACTCGACTTGTTCTCGAGAAATTCTTTCTCTAAGAACGTCGCACTAGCCGCAACAAAAACTCGATGTTCGGTTGGCGAATAGAAGTAATGACCAAATGTTCCTTTTGGATAACCTATAAAGTATGTCTTGACCGATCGCGGGCCGAGCTTATCCTCGTGTCTCCACTTGACATAAGCCTCGCAGCCCCAAACCCGAATAAAGGACAAGTGAGGTACTGTTCCCTTCCACATTTCATATGGAGTCTTGTCGACAGCTTTAGACAGACTTCGGTTAAGTATAAGAGCAGCTAACAAAATAGCATAACCCCATAATGAATCAGGCACTATGGTGTGACTCATCATGGATCGAACCATATCAAGTAAGGTTCGATTTCTCCGTTCGGACACACCATTCAATTGAGGTGTTCCAGGTGGAGTTAACTGCAAAACGATTCCACAGTCTTTTAGGTGTTGATCAAACTCATTTGAAAGATATTCGCCACCACGATCTGAACGAAGTTCTTTAATCTTTCTACCCAGTTGGTTCTGTACCTTATTCTGGTATTCCTTGAATTTCTCAAAGGACTCACTTTTATGCTTCATTAAGTAGACATATCCGTATCTACTCAAATCGTCCGTGAAAGTGATAAAATATCTATAGCCATCTCTAGCGGTAATTGACATAGGTCCACATACGTCTGTATGTATGAGTCCTAATAGGTCACTAGCGCGCATTCCAACACATTTGAAGGAAATTCGAGTCATCTTGCCAATGAGACATGATTCACACGTGCCATATGTAGAAAATCCGAATGAGGGAATAGTCCCATTATCGACGAGTTTCTTTACGCGTTTCTCATTTATGTGTCCCATTCGACAATGCCATAGATAGGTTTGATCTTTGTCACCAACCTTTAATTTCTTATTATTCATGTGTAATATTTCCGTGGTTTGATCTAAGATATAAATTCCATTCATGGAAACTCCTTTGCCATAAATCATTTCATTAAAAGAGAAAATACAACTATTATCCTTTATTGAAAATGCAAAACCGTTTTTAGCTAGTACGGAAACAGAAATAATGTTCTTAGATAAACTGGATACATAGTAACAATTATTTAAAGATAACTCAAAACCACTAGGGAGTTGGATTACATATGTTCCCTTCGAGGCAGCAGCTACTCGTGCTCCATTCCCGACTCGCAGGTCCACATCACCTTTTTCGAGAGCTATGATGTTCTTTAGGCCCTGGAAATGATTACACAAATGAGAACCACAACCAGTATCTAGTACCCAAGTTCCGAAACTTGCATGGTTAATCTCAATCATATGAATATAAGATGACATACCAACTGGAACGACGCGGCCTGTCTTGATGTCCTCACCGTCAACGGGACAGTTCCTCCTCTAATGTCCAGTCTTGTGACAATGGTGGCACTCTATGTCACCGCCCTTGCTCTTTGTCTTGCCTTGTGAGCCACTAGTCTCACCAGGCGCACTCTTACCGTTTCCTGGCTTCTTAAACTTTGGCTTACCTACAGCTAGGTCGCCATTAGCCTTGCCCTTACCTTTACTCTTGTTGTGAATCGTGAGAACATCCTGCTTCATGCTCCCACTCAATTTCATATCCTTCTCGGTCTGTACGAGAAGGGAGTGTAGCTCATGAGGACACTTTTTCAAGTCATTCATGTAGTAGTTCGCCCTGAAAAGGGCAAAACCATCGTGAAGAGAATGAAGCATTCGGTCAATGACAATGCTCTCACTGATTCTACAATTCAGTGACTTCAGTTTCTCGACATTCTCAATCATGTGAAGAATGTGTGGGCTAACCGGTTGGCCCTTCTGGAGTTTCGCATCAAAAAAGCGATAGGTATGCTCATATGTAACGATTCTCGGTGCCTTTGAGAACTCGTTAGTGAGCGTGGTGAAAATCTTGTTTGCACCTTGGGCAATGAAGCGTCTCTGCAAATTGGTTTCCATTGCAAAGATGAGTACGTTCTTTATCGCACCCGCTTCCATAACGAAATCACTATAAGCGGCGACTCGTTGATTCCGCATTTGGGCCTGGGTTGACGGTATTGGCTCGATTAAATACCCGAGCTTACGTCGTCGTGATGGCGGCGATTCTCGTAGTGCCGCCTCCCATCCGCAAAATTGGACCCATCATTCTTCAGTCGAGTGGACTGATTCATTTGGTCCATGAACATTTTAAGCCAGGACGAACGATCTAGTGTGGCACTAGGCATTTGGATTGCGTTATTTCCAGCCATTTGTTGTAACAGTATTATTGATAATAAGCGTATTCTACACTGCGAAAGAAGAATAAAATAATAAGCATGCATCGTTTTTATTTTAAGTCTAATGAACTAATGTCATAACGCGAAGACTCAAAAACATTTACACAATTGACCTCCCTCAAGAATTATATAAATGACCCCAAGACTCAATTCTCTGTAAATTGATAAGCTAACCTGTTAGCTAATTCTACCGTTAGAATTCCTGGTCGATAAATTTCTGTAAATTCTATATTTAGACCATCATAATCACGAGAAATTATTCGGACTATGATGTTGAGGTAAACTAAGTCAACACAACTACTTACCCAACGTAGAAGGGGTCATATTAGGCCTACCGACGAAGAAGGGACTCATAGATGTTTGCCCTTATAAAGACTAATCTCAATTTCCGTTTTAGAGGAAGATCCCATCAACTATTTTTAATTCATTTTAAGTGAACTATAATCTAGCATGCGAGAATGATTTAAACTAAAGTGATGGCTTATAGACTGTGACATCTGCATGTCCATGAAAACTAACATACAACTATATGAGTCAATTTTCATTCATTTTAGTAGTAGGTGGTTTGGTTTTAGGCGGAATATGATGCAATTACTAGCATGTGAATGAAAAGCAATAAAATGAAAAACGTAAAAAAAACAGTAAAAGTCCTAGTGTGGCCTATCCTACCAAAATGAACAATAAATACAAGTTTGGAATCCATCCTTGGACCCGAGAAGCTTGTCTTAATGTTCCATCTTGATCCATGTAGCGGGAGTGAGCTTGAATCTTCATCTTTAGTCTTCTTTGAAATTACAATAAATAAAATTACATAATTGACCTATTAATTACATTCTAATTTCAAAACCCAAAACTAAAATAAAGGAGATTCGAGATCTCATAATTACATAAGAAATCATGTTTCCTTCATTACGAAAACATAATTTGACTAAGGCCACACTAAGTATTACAAAATACAACCGATTGCAAAAATAAATACGTAAATAAAATTCATTCATTCGATTCATTCAACAAAAATAAAAGCATCAACTAAAATAAATTAAACATACATAATACAATACATTAATTATGTTGATTAATTTATCCAAACCACCTATTTAAATTAAATTAAGTGACAATTCCGCAATTTAATCACATTAATTTCATCCTCAATCCATATTAAACTTGTAATATGAATTCTATCCGTCAAAATTTTAAACCGCTTTAAAATAACTCGGTATCTTTAAATTGTGAACCGATTCACAATAACTAATTGGCCAAAATAAAAATAAAAAAACAAAATCCAATTAAAATTGGTTCGGCTGGAAAAATAAACAATTTTTTTTATTTTTTTTATTTTTAACAGCTACTTCACGGCTGATCATAAAAAAAAACAGCCCCTTCCCCTTTTTTTTTATTCGGCAATTAAGAAAAAGAAAAAAAACTTTCCATAATTTTTTCCGGAAAAAAACTTTCCTTTTCCTTTGTTTTTTCTGATTCGGTAATAGAGAAAAAAAACCTAAAAACGTTTTTTTTTTTCACGGCATACCTTAAAAAAAAAGAGCCGTCAAAATAATTTTCCTTTTGCGGCAAAATGCCCTAATACAAAAATTGATGAAGAACAAAGTTTATAGTTGCTAATAGAACATGGTTTAGCAAATGTATTAACAATCATGATTAATCTTATATGCTAAAACTATATAGCAAAAACAAGTTCTTGTATCAATGACATGATGATACTATATCTATTCTAACTTAATCTGCATTAAATCAAAATTTTCCCAATACTTCATATGATAATTTTAACCGATTAAAACAATGATATGATCAAAAGAAATTGAATATAAATCATCAAACAAAAGGAAAAACGAAATAAAAAAAACAGGCCGAAAGAAAACAAAAAAAAGGTCTCGGCTATAAAAAAAAATTTCAACCGAAAAAAAAAACGAAACCCTAATTTATTTTCTCGAAAATTAGGTTATAGTTTACATACAAAATTTATGAAAATCATCAAAATTAAAATCGTAGCCTAAAGCTCTGATACCACTTGTGGGAAATAAATCTGTATACTTCCCTTAAACTAGAAGGATTATAACGATTTAATAAAGATGATCTAAGGTCATAAAATAAAATACATAAACATAAGTAAAAAGATTTAGAATTAACCTTCGGTCCTAGCAAATATGGCCTAAGAACAATATCAAAATTGATATTCGCCTATTAGTTGCACCCAAGACGATCTGAGATATGCCCTTTGATTATGCTAGAAATCAATCTAAAATTTTCTGTAAAATTTAATTGTCTTTGTGTTGATGAGAAAAAGGAGGCTAGGTCAAGAAAAAGCATTGGGGTAGAAATAATTTTCTACCTTTCTTTTTATACAGACCGAAACTTGGAGTCAATTAGGAAAAGAAAAACTTTCCCTAATTTCGGCCAAGTGAACCGAAATAAGGAGTATTTTTCTCCTTATTTTGGTCTTTCCAAAAATATATAAAGTGTGTTAAATTGTCATCTAGTGAGGATCGAACCCATGACCTCTTGGCTTGTGTACCCTCACTATTACCACTATGACACATTCAACTTGTTGATATTAAATACAACTGATTACATTTAACTACGAATTAACAGATTAATTCGTCCAAACTAACCTTATATATATTTAATTTAAATATAACTTATTATATTTAATTTACGAATTGACAGTTAATTCGTCTCAACTTAATATTATTTAATTTTCATTAAATAATTATCTCATCAACACATTGACTAACTTTTTAGTCATTTTGGGCATCAATGTAATTATATTTCTATAACCACATTTCTCAAACACGTCCTATAGGTGTGACCTTTAGGGACCAGTTGATCACCGCCATCTGTATGATAATAACGTCAAACTTTCTAGCAAGCCAACCGTTATTAGGTAAACGTTAATCAACTGATTAAATATACGAAGTATACCCTTGTGAACCTGTAAGAGATTTACAAATGTTATCACACTAATTTGTGGAGGACACCAGCTCCAACAAGCATACCCGTCCATGAATGATAGAAGGGCGTGCTCGGCAGTATTGTCCACCAGAATGTCAACATGTGGCAAAGGGAAGTCGTCCTTTAGACTCGCCTTGTTCAGATCCCTGAAGTCGACGCAAACCCGAATTCTTCCGTCTTTCTTCGGTACAGGCACAATGTTGGCCACCCAGTCAGAGTATTCGGGCACTTTGATGAAACCAGCCTTGAACTGTTTATCCACTTCTTCCTTGATTTTCAGGGCCCATTCAGGACGCATTCGACGCAACTTCTGCTTTACAGGTTTAGCTCCGGGCTTAATGGGTATCCGGTGCTCCGCAATTTCCCTGTCAATCCCAGGCATATCTCTGTAGGACCAGGCGAATACGTCCTTGTATTTGTGGAGGAGGTCAATGCACTGTTGTCTTTACGAGGGGTCCAGGTTTGTCCCTATCCTAAGTTCTTGAGGTGTGTTGTCGGTTCCTACGTTAATAGGTTCGGTCTCCTCAATGACAGGGGTTCCGGTATCCCGTTTGTCAAGTTCTTTGGCTAAGTGAGGTGGGTAATCACTCAAGTCAAATTCCTCATAATCATTTAGAATTGCATTGCAGTTAAATTGAGACGAGTCGTAAGCAAACTTAGCGTTCATTAAGTTAGACACGAGCGAAAAGCTCGGAGAGGACAGACATCTCATGGTCGGTCAGAGGCGACACAGCAGAGGAGGTGGCCCCTGGAACAGGCTTCAGGTTGTCACCTTTCATGGGAGTGGGGGTGACCCTAGTAGACTCAGCCTCTGAATCAGCCACGACTTTGTTATAAAACAGCGGGAAGGGGACCTTGACTGGGACATCAGGAGTGTTGGGAGCTATGATAAACTCTGACTCCGACTCCGACTTAGACTCAGATTCAGATTCTTCTTCACTTCCCTCTTTGAACATAGGGCCTTCTCCAATTGTGATATTGAGAATACGGCCTCGGCGATCGGTCCACTTGACGATCTTCCTCCAGCCTTGTGCAGCTTTCTCCGGGTCAGTGTCGGAGATCAAGGCGGTTGAGTCAAACAGGTTGTCCTTCAGGGCGATGTTGATGATGTCCTCATAGTCGAGGTGCTTGATGTTATCCTCTCCAAAGAGGAGGGTGACAGCTTGTCCATCGAGGCATAACGGCGGCTTAGACTCGGTTGATGCAGCTTCGATGTTGTCGGGGATGAAGTAGCAGTCCTGGAAGACTTCCACACCCGAGTACCTGGTCTTGGCCACAGAGTCATAGATCGGCTCCGGAAAGCCATGGTAGAGCTCAGACTCTCCCTCGGGGACAAAGTATCCATTGAGAGTCAGATGATAGGGACGGAGGATAACCCCGAGCTTCTTGCGTTTTCGAACTAAGAAGTCCATCTCCTGGATATCTTCATCGGTAGGTTCATAGCCCAGTCTGAAGGGGATGTTGGGGACCTTGGCCTGTTTCAAGGGAGGTAAGGTGCTCTTCAGTGGATTTAGGGGCAAACCCGGGAAGTAACCCTGGCGCATCATGATGCGGTTGACTGTGAGGTTGGCAAACGGGTCACAATCAAAGGGTGTTGATTCATCAGTTATGGCGTTCACGGCTTGGAATCCCCACATTTCATTATTATCCTCCTCAATGGCTTGGGAGGCTATTCCCTTTCTCATGACGGCTTTGATCGGGGAAGCCGGAATCGTGATCGTTTTCCCGTTGAAGGGGACCCTGATTTTCTGGTTGAGAGTTGAGGTAACTGCCTTGACGGCGTGAATCCAGGGACGTCCCAGGAGCATATTGAATGAGGCGTCGATGTCGACCACCTGAAAACTGGTTTGCCTTTCCAGTGGTCCGGTTGCGACAGTTAGAGTGATAAGCCCTGCGTCGAGTGTCGTCGTAGGCGCGTACTCCTTGGTTTGTCGGGACCAGATCAGCTTTCTTAATACCCAATTTGTGAGCCGTCTTGAGGGGAATGACATTCGCTGCGGACTCGTCATCCACAAGGACCATGGGCACATTATTCTTGAGACATTGTACGGTAATGTACAGGTGTAGACACCTCAAAATGTCTACTTAGCCTTACGGGTACCCTATGATGCGGCTCAAATTTAATGACTAAATGAAAATTGACAATGTTATAATTAACGGCTCTTTACGCTTACTTTCCAATAGATCACATAAAATGGCATAAAACAACTAAAAAGCCTTATGTTTCCATTTTATATTAGTAACCAGTCAACAAAATTCGACAGTTATAGTTCTGGAAATAATTTGAGAGTAGTAGTATTGGCCCGACACCAATACAAAACCAGCGAAATGCAATCACTTCTGAATATCCGAAGTCAAATATGGGTAGGAATGTGAATCACGTATTATGTTAACTTTGCATACAAGAAAGTATGTACGAAGTACTATGTAATAAGGATTACCCATATGAACTAGACTTGGATAGTGGCTAAAAATCAAGTGTTGTACAAACTGTTGCACGTGTGTTTTTAACCAAAACATAGCTACAACTTTACCTTTTATGAATTCCATACTTCGTCAAATTCCACAACCACACACTATAAATATACTCCTATTCTATGACAATGACAGGACGGACACAATTAGAGGTGGCAATCGGGTCAGTCGGGTCGGGTTTGGGTCGGGTCACATCGGGTTGGGTCATATCGGTTTCGGGTCATATCGGGTCAGCATACCCTTTCGGGTCGAGTCGGGTTGGGTTCGGGTCGTTATCGGGTCGGGTCATTTCGGGTCAAATGATGTGCCGGGTCGGGTCGGGTTTGGGTCGGGTCATTATCGGGTCCGGTAAGTTAATCGCATTACTATAATTTTTTACCATTAAATTTAGTTTTTAACCTATTATTTGGTTTAATTAATTCATTACTAAGTCAAACATATCAATCTAAACACAAAATTACTTTCATTTTGATCAAAATTAAGCTTAATAATTGTCGGGTCATCAATTTAATCGGTCGATGATCGGGTCGGGTCAATATCGGGTCAGTGCAGGTCGGGTTCGGTCACCGATAATCGGGTCGTGTCGGGTTACGGGTCATCATCGGGTCGGGTCGGTCGGTTTCGGGTCACAGTATTTTCGGGTTCGGGTCGGGTCGGGTTTGCTCGGGTTCGGATCGGGTCACTCGGGTCGGGTCAGACTTGCCAGCTCTAGACACAATACTACGAAACACAATAATTTTTTCATAAGATCACCAATTCCATACTCTCTTACCCAAATTCTGGACTACGGAATCTATAAATACCACCGTAAGTACACCTGTTATGGAGGGACATAAAAATAACATCATGGGAGGACGATATTCATAGACGTAAGATCTGACCAGAAATTCAATATTCTCATACACCGTCTTAAATATATTATATTCCAGTTTCAAGTCCATCCTCACATTAAATTGTTCGAATTTCAATATAAGCGCATAAGAGCCAATAATTAACGACAAAGTCAAAATTCATTAATAGTCAACATCCACATAGGCCTGAGGTACCAGATTCAAATAAGTTTTCTTTACTCTTTCTTTTTATCTAATTCTTATATTTTATTTTATTTATTTTCTCTATTTTATTGTATTTACTAACCAAGTTAATTTGTCATTGTCGCATATTTATATCGTTTTATGTATAATAATTGTATAATTAACCTTTTTAATTGTTAGTTTCGTCAAATATATAATATTACAAATAAATAGTAGAGGCCGTCAGTTTGATGGGCGGTCCGGGTGCCTAACGCCTTCCCTGACCGTACCTTTACCCCCGAATCCGCAATCTTTGGTTTAGGCCGGAGTGACGGATCAAGTCCCCATTCCAGGGATCAAAAGGGGCCTTTTTCCGTTAACTTATTTTTGTATGTTTTTTATAAAATCTACTGGCGACTCCACATTATTTACCTATATTTCAATAAAGGAGATTTTTTTCAGGGATCTCACAGTGACGACTCCGCTAAAGACTTAATAAGAGGGTAAGACTTGAACTCTATTTGTAATGTTATATATTTGTCTTTTTTCTCGTTTATTATAAAGAAACTAATTTAAGCTCGTTACAACTGGATCTGTTTGTTAGCGAACGAATTTACAGCTGAAAATTATCTGACAGACAAAGGAAATAAAATCAAATAGAAATTGTGAACGTGTCCCGTATTTCGCATGCAATGCTAATCTACATAACTATTTTTTTTTTTTTGAGGGGAGCTAATCTACATAACTATTGGATATGGGTGTTTACTCTTCTCTTTATTTTTCCTCTGTTGTTATCAAAATAGTATAGTCTCGTTGTACTTTTATATTTTGTAAGATAAAAAAGGTATAGGCTCTCCGTTAGCCAATATTACACCATTTAAGCTACCCTATTCACCCTTGGTAAAGTAAGTTGTATACTTAGAAGGTCCACTCGACCGACTAGGCCTTACATATATTTTCCACCTCATGACGTCGCGTTTTGGCTTTCGTCTGGTCCAAATGACCGGGGGAGCACAAAAGCGAGAGATACCCTCGTGGTGTTTTAATGTCGTGAGTACCCAATTACCTACCCATAAACCTAACCATATATCCCGTAGAACCTTTGATTAGGATTGATTATTGTGTATTTGTTTGCAATCTTATTGTCGTATGAGTCCGCTAATCGTGTCATAAAATTAAGTTAACTTATCATTGATAGCTCATAAAACATAACTTACTTTTTCACATGACTCTCGATCGTCTAAATAGTAACAGTATGTAACTTCTTCTTCTTCTGTAGAGTGATGATTTGCATTTAAAATAGCTTGTGCATTAATTAGTTAGTCACATGGAACTAATAATTAGGTATACAATATGAATTGTAGTAGTATTAATACTAGTTGACGTCTAAATTATGGCAACTTGGAGACCTGTTGCAACATTAGAATAATGTAGAAAAGATTAACAATGTAAATAATCTGGCATTAGGCTCGTCATCACTCATCAGTATAAAATCATGCATGCATAAGCATATAGAATCATAAGAGTCTTATTTGCATTAATAGTACAAGTTTGCTATTTCTTTTCTTTTATTTTTTTTTTCTCCTTTCAAAATAAAGAAAATCATTTCCAAGTCTTTTGAAAAATAGCGTCTTAATTTGATTTTTTTTTTTCCATTTTTTTTTTCTTTTCAAAAAAAAAAAAGCTCACTTGTGATCGGTTGTAGAATTTCGGATGAGTGTATAGATCGACTCTTCCCATCAGGTCCGCAACGACTTTCCCACTCTCACACCAATTTTGAGTTTTATGGCGTCTGTAAGTCAGTCAAATCAAAAACTAAAACAAAAAAAAATGTCACAAAACGACAAAAGATCATCATTATATATTCATTCATATTTGTCTTCCAACAAAGATGACTAGGAAATGCTTCATAATCTTTGCTTTTTAACTATGGAATATTTTAATGAACCACAGCGACATATCAGTATATCATTCATGAGTTCTCCCGCTCTTCTGAGTAGAAACTTATTCAAAGATTGTTGGAATTATCAAGTGTCAAATTAAATATAGGACATCCTAATCCTTTTTGAGTCAAATAAATGGGAAAAAATGAGTATATGTTATTTTTATTAGTCATTTGTTCTACCTTTTACCCTTAACTAGTGGAATAGACTTGAAACTAGTGTTAGACCCGTGAAAAATCACGGGTTGTGTTTATTCATTTTGTAAGAGGATGATAATTGCATTTTATTTGTTGAACACGTTAATTTTTTTTTAAAATATTAATAATAAAGTTAAAAACTCAACGAATATTTTTATAATTAGTCTTATTCATAGGATGACCGAAAATAATTAAATACAAATTAAAATAAAGTTTGATGGTGTTTTCATTAAAAGGTGTTTTAATGTATTAATAAGAAGTGTTTTAATTTTTTAATGTGTCTTCAGTAAATCATTGATCTTAAATTGAGCAAAAGATTATACGTCTCTCAAGAAACTGTCTCTCAATTGTACATTTTTGAGATAAGTAAACTAATAAAATAACACATGATAATGTTAATAGGAGTAAAAATTGTAAGACGGGATTAAAATAAAACAATTAAGACATAGTTGAAAAAGGAAATTATAACTTAAAAATTTAAGTACTTTAAGTAAAAAATCTTTTCATAATGAATTTTTTATTTGAAAGAACAAAAATAAAATAAAATAACAGTTTCTGTGTCGTGTTTAGAGGTCGAAAATACCTATGCAACAATTTCATTTTAAATTGGGCCGTGGTTAGAGCCCAATTTAAAGAACCCAAACAAATGTAATCGTCCAAGTTTATGGAGATTTCATTACACATTCACTAAGCATTGATTATCACAAAATCTGAAAAAAAAAAAAGACAACATTTCATCCTCGTCTTTATCGCCTTCTCAAATCGTCCTCAACCTTCCCTTCAATCTTCATCAAAATGAACAGATCCATCATTCAAACTTTGCGATTGAAGATTATTCAAGATTCTTCTATCCTTCTTTCTCAAAAATGGTGAAAATGGTTGATTTATTATTGAATATCAAGGTTTGTTTACTCAGATTTACAATTTTGTCTAATTTTTTTTTTATTTTTTTTAATTCCGGTAAAGTAGTAATTGTTTTTTATTTTGTACTATAATCGTTTTTTTATTATTGCATGTTGTTGGATATTGTTGCAAAGGAATTCCAGATCTACTAAAATGGAGGATCGGTTGATATTAAGGTCATTATTGTAGACCAAGGTTTGTTTTCTATGATCTACAATTCTTGTCTTAATTTTTTTTTTTTAAAAAAAATTGCCGATAAGTACAGTATGCGAAGTTTTTAAATTTGTACTGTAATTGTTTTTTTTTTAATTGCATGTTGTTGGCAGTTGTTGAAAAGGAACTACACAACTTCTAAAATGATGGATCTGTTGATAGTAAGGTTATTATTGTAGATCAAGGTTAGTTTTTTCTGATTACCATTTTTCCCTTAATTTTTTTTTTTTTTTTTTATTTGAGTAGACTGCAATATATTTTGAGGAGGCTAAATGAGGAACTAAGAAAAGTTAATGGTTTTGATGTCGTATCCTAACGCAGTACCAAGTATAATGGAAAATGTTGGGATTGAACAAATATGAACATGTTATGGAACTCCTTTTAAGTCCTCCCAGTATACCGCTTTAAAATTTTGATGATCATTTCTTTCAAGTATGTTTGATGATGAAATTCATATCATTTCTGTTTAATTTATTGTGTGTTTTTTTATTTCCGGTAAATCAGTACTGCTTTTGAAAGACACATGATATGTTATGTGCTATGTTAAGGCAAAATGACTGTGTTTGTTAGTGTAAAATTGACTTACATAGGAATAATTGTGTTTGTTATGTTTTGGTTTGATTAGAGAAAGGAGTTAATTTTGAGTGAATTGTTATTTAGTGAAATGATTCCGTCTCACATTGTGATACCGTCTGTCGCAAAAACTTAGTCTCCTAATTTTGGTTAAAAGTTTGCTTCTTACTTGTGAACTCTCTTTGATTGGAAGTGTTCATCTTCTTTGTAGGATGAATACGAAGATCAATGGTGAGAGATGTTCATGTTTTGGAAGCGAAGATTTTTATTATAGTCAGTGTTTTGACAGCGGAGATGCAGTTTTCTTGCATCTTAGCTCGCGAATGCTGGTAAATTTCTTGAATTCTTTTCTTCGGTTATTGTGCTCTCGAATTTCTTGATCAAGGTGATTCAACATGAAAATTAGGAGACAGTTTGATTTATAAAATTAGGGGTCGTTTGGTTAACAATGGGAAATTACAATGCCTGGGAAGATCCAATTACTATGGTATTCTATTTGATGTGAATTTGGAAAAATTGTTTGGTTGCATGTGGGAACTCTAATTCCATAGGAACTTCCACTTACCTAGGGGGGCCTAGGTAAGCAACTTCCTCCATTATGGAGGAATTAGAGTTCCTAGGAAGTTCCAATTCATGTGAATTGGGGCAACCAAACAACAAGTTATTTTTACACTTCCCATGAATTACAATTCATGTGTTTTTGATGAGCAACCAAACAAGTCCTTAATCCTACATAACAGACCTCCAATCAGTAACAATCTATCTAATTTTCATATTAAGATATATTTTTACTGATTGATAGTCGGTTATTTAGGACTAATTTTATAAATCGAACCGTCTTATAATGAAATATATGAAGTTTAATTCCGTATTCTGAAATGAAAATACTTGACATGAGTGCGTAATGGAGAACGGGACTGTTACCAATGACTGAATGGATGATGTAATTTTATCGACAAAGCTTGATTAATCTTTACTGGTTGTGCCAACACTAAATTGACATGCTTCTAAAAACAGGCGGCTGGTGTAATGTATTTTTATTTTACTATGTCTTTCTTCATCTTATATTGTTTGATTTATAGCTGCGGAGTTTAATTATACATTCTTGTTTCAAATTTAATCGATGGTTTTTATTTTTTGGTACTTCAATGTCTGTCAAGGCTTGCTGTTGGTTGAGAGAGCTATTTAATGTCGTATACTTTGTTTTGTGGTGAATTGAGACGATATTAGAGTTGACCCTAACTGTTGACTTGTGGTGGATGATACCTGAGAAAATAGGCTGAAACTGTCTTCTTTCAAAACTGCTGGGGGTATCAAAATGAATATGTGATTTGACTATTTGACAAATTTAGCTATGTATACCGTCAATTGTCATAACCTTATCAAATTGCCCAAATTTAGCTATCCTTAAGTCCCTATTACTTTTATGGTGTAATGTATCTTGTATTTTTTTCATTTTTTTCCCACTTACACATCACACGTTCCAAACTGATTTTGATGCTTTTGCAGATGGCAATGTAGGCAGAGAGTCGTGCTGATATTCCTGCCGCTCAGATTGTTGGGAATGCCTTTGTGGAGCAGTACTAACACATTCTTCACCAAATTACTGAGTTGGTTTACGATTTTATCAAGATTCAAGTGTGTTAACGCGTCCAGATTCTAACGGTGTTATAACAACCGCCACGACAACGCAAGTATGTTTATATTAAACTAATATCTTGATTTCTCTAAGTGCTGGTAGCTAGTTACAATATCAAATCTCTCATTTTGCTTGCCTTCTGGAAGGTTAGTTTTAAGTCAATTAAGTGAATCGAATTGTAACTTAGGTAGGAGGTGAAAAGTGGGCTGGGATTTGAACTTATTGAGGATAAAACTTGTTAGATTGTCTTCGTCCACCTTTATTTAGGAATTGTAATGTTTCTAAGATAAAAATACTTATGTGTGTTGTCTTATCAAAGAAAAGGCCTGTACGGTTAAGTTGCGAATAGTATAAACTTCACCGACAGTAAGCTTTGGTCCAAAGTGGGACATTAATCGCTTACGTATTGTTGCTTGGATACAGTCATTCTAGTTAAAGGAAAAATAATAATAGAAATATTAGTAATAAGGAAAAAAAAAAGTAACTAAAAAATAACTTATCAGGAAGTATCCAAAGTAGAACACTGATTTTATACCTCCAACATTATGATGTTAGAGTTTCATGTTTCTTATCTGAGTGATAGCTAATTTTAAGAAAGTAAAAACTTAATGAAGTTTCAAGTGTACATTATTTTACTAAAACTTTGTCTTGATATATTGTACTAAGTCGGGCTGTTATTATTATGCGATGGCATTAAAATTCGATTTTTAGGATAAACTAAGAAAATTATTCGATTATTAGGATCAACATAGTGATTATTAGGATCTACATAAGAGAAATCGATTTTTAGGCCCTGAGTATTATGAAAAATTAGGCTGACCAGAATTATATAGGCAACAATCTGATGGTAAACAATTATAAAAAAGAAATCAAAGGGCTTACTGTTACAAACTCACGAACAAAAAAATCTGAATGCAAAAATATATATAGGCAACAATAATAAGTACTTTTGAATCCACAAACAATAATTCAATTGCTTCAATTGCGTCCACGGGTTTCTTCTTATCGTCGTTATTGTATTTGTTGGCTAAATTGTTTTTGTTGGATAATTCTGGTCTTGACCACTTGTGAGCAACTCTTACGTTAATCTGAGTGGCTCTAACTCCGTATTTGAGATCGCTAATGGTAAGAAAGTTTGTCATAGCCATATTTGCAATGGAGATTAAGTTGTTGAGAAATTAAAGAGTTTTTATTTTTTTTTTGGTGTTTCACAGGTATTTTTTTTGGGTGTTTCACGTTTCACAGGTTGATGTTATAAGAACAATCAAGGTTTGAAAGACAATTTTATAGGAGAAATTATAAGAACAATAAAAGAGGTGAATGTCGATTGCAATTCTCGATATACATTGGAAAATAGCATTTTCAATTGATTGTAATTTGAATAGGATATTGGTTGTAATTTAATTAGGTTTATTGGTATTAGAATTTTATTTTGTCAAAAAATTATCCAGGGAAGCAAATAGAAGATCAAAAAAAGAGGTTAATGGCTTTTGATATTTTCGAAAAACCTTGAAAAAAAATAAACTTCATTATGGCAGAAAGGCTTGATGGCGTGATTACAGATTGATTTTTTTTTTTTTTTATTGGCTGAAATTAGGGGTAATGATCTTTAATAGCATTTTCAATTGATTGTAATTTGAATAGGATAATGGTTGTAATTTAATTAGGTTTATTGGTATTAGGATTTCATTTTCTCAAAAAGTAATCCAGGGAAGCAAATAGAAGATCAAAAAAAGAGGTGAATGGCTTTTGATATTTTCGAAAAACCTTGAAAAAAATAAACTTCATTATGGCAGAAAGGCTTGATGGCGTGATTACAGATTGATTTTTTTTTTTTTTTTTTTTAATTTATTGGCTGAAATTAGGGGTAATGATCTTTAATAGCATTTTCAAGTGATTGTAATTTGAATAGGATAATGGTTGTAATTTAATTAGGTTTATTGGTATTAGGATTTTATTTTCTCAAAAAGTAATCCAGGGAAGCAAATAGAAGATCAAAAAAAGAGGTGAATGGCTTTTGATATTTTCGAAAAACCTTGAAAAAAATAAACTTCATTATGGCAGATAATAGGTGCGTGATTACAGATAATTTTTTTTTTTTTTTTTTTTTAATTTATTGGCTGAGGTGGAGACCTCAATGAAAGGTGATTGGTTAAAACAAAGATGTTTTGGTGAGATGCAATGTGAGGCCTCCAAAACACTAATTCTTGCACCACATTGCGCCACATCAGCGGTTTTACCTAATTCTTTTATATATATATATATAGATACTTTAGGTTGTATTTTTTTTAGTGTAGATCAATCGACCTCTTAGAGTCAGCCTGAACGAGGGCGTGCACTAGACCATCTTTTCCATCTCATGTGGTGTGATAATTCCTTGATCGCCGTGTCTCTAGGTGACCTCTAGGTTTGGAGACTACATCTTTCTACCCGATTCATCAATTTTCCATATGACTACCAAAGGAGCACAACTCTCCATCTACCAGATTTATCAATTTCCCATATCTTAAATGACTACCATATGAGCACAAACTCATACAATTGACCATTTTAGCAAATATTATCATTCACTTTCATTAGTGCTAAAAAACTAGCTAAAAAATATTTAAACCAGATTCTCAGTACACCCGTGTCCAAAATGTCAAATAAGACAAGGGAGCGCGCACTCCGTGCTATTTTATAGGTGACCACTAGTCCCTTAAAATGAACTTAAGATGTGAGTCTAAGTACCTATGGAAGCTCAAATATATCCATATCCAGTTTCAAGACTCTCAAATACTCAAAGAGAAAAATTATGATCTCAAATAGATACAACTATAGTCTCAAAAGACTAAAAAAATTCATGAGTAAACAAAAATTCCAGTAAGATGTGCAATCAAATTCAATGTCAAAAGTCTCAAAATATCACAAGACAAAAAAAATCCAGCTAAAGTTGCAATTTAATCCAATGTCAAAAGTCTCAAAAAATCACAAGACAAAAAAAAAATCCAGCCAAAGTTGCAATTTAATCCAATGTCAAAAATTTCAAAAATTCACAAGGCAAAAAAAAATTCCAGTAAAAAAAAATAATACTCTAGTCAAAGTTGCAATTCAAATTCCAGAGTAGTCATTTTTCCCTTTCTCGGACAAGTCAATCCACAGTTACATTGTTTTCATTCCTCTTGGGACGATCCTTTCATTCATTTAGGTGAGTGAGAGAGGCACACAGGTCTCCAGTGTCTTCTAACACCATAGAACCTTCTACTCCACTCTATTTATCACCCTCGTTCAGCATCTAAGAATTCGGGGGATGTACACTAAGTTTATACGGTCACATAAGTATTTTGTTTCTATGGTATTAGTTTTGCTTAATTAGTAGAGCTTGTTACTTTAAAGAGGGCAAAACTCATCAAAATATAACTCAAGTTCACAGGTCAAATAAAACTGATAAATATTCTCCACATTAGAGATATTTCTAGAGTAAAAATGTCCAATCTTTCTACTTGGATCACATTTGGGTCAGACCCCATCTTTTCCAAATATTTTCCAAAAAAATAATAAAAATAAAAACTTTTTCAATACTCATTTCAAATGCTTTCAAAAAATAACATTTTTATGCATCATATATAGGACATGCATTTGCATTTTAGGTGTCATATATTTGTCACTAACTGCTCCAGTCGACTACTTTGTCATTCATCTTCCAGATTCATCCAAAGTGGGGGCTTTCTCATAAAGTCTCATCATCTTCTCGTAAAATAAAATTTTGCCGGTTTCAAAATCAATCAAAAATTTCCTAGCCCTTTTCGTGAAATAAAATTTTGCTATTTTCAACTCTATTTCGAAATAAAATTTTGAAATTAAACTTCGTCGGCATGCCCTGACATGCATTTGAGTTCTTAAAATAAAATTTTCTGAACTTGCCCATTTTGCGAAATAAAATTTTGCAATTTTCAAATCCTTTGGTCGGCAGGCTCTGACATGCATTTAAGTTCTTAAAATAAAATTTTCTGAACTTGCCCTTTTTGCGAAATAAAATTTTACAATTTTCAAACATATCGGTCGGCGGGCCCTGACACGCATCTAAGTTTGTAAAATAAAATTTTACGATCTTACCCATCTTTTTTTCAAAATAAAATTTTGAATCCTTTGGTCGGTAGGCCCTGACATGCATTTTGAGTTCTTAAAATAAAATTTTCAAAACTTGCCTTTTTGCGAAATAAAATTTTGCAAATCCTAGTTTGTTAAATCAAATTTTACATTCTATTCCCTTTTCAAAATAAAATTTTGAATCCTCGGTCGGCGGGCCCTGACACGCAATCGAGCTTGTGAAATCAAATTTTGCAGGTTCACTCCTAAGCTAAACAAAGTTTGGCTATTCCAGATTCCAGACCAGCAAAACAATGTTTTGCTTTTACCAGATTCCAGACCGGCGAAACAAAGTTTTGCCTTGCCAGTTTCAAGGTTGGTGAAACAAAGTTTTACCAACTCCATTCCAGTTTGACAAAACAAAGTTTTGTCATGCCGGTTCCAGATCAGATGAACAAAGTTTGGCTATACCTGTTCCAGACCAGTGAAACAAAGTTTCACTATGTCAGTTTCAGACCAACGAAACAAAGTTTCGTTGCACCAGTTCCAGCTTCATTCCGGATTAGTAAAACAAAGTTTTACTAATCCAAAGATATCGATCCAAACTACTCCGCATGACGGGTAATATAAGAAGCCCAAAAATGACGTTTCTTATCCTTTATCTGTCCCGACCGGACTACTTTGACCTTCGTCTTACTCAGACTCGGTCAAAGTGGGGGCTTCTGTAGACACCTCAAAATGTCTACCTAGCCTTACGGGTACCCTATGATGAGGCTCAAATTTAATGACTAAATGAAAATTGACAATGTTATAATTAATGGCTCTTTACGCTTACTTTCCAATAGATCACATAAAATGGCATAAAACAACTAAAAAGCCTTATGTTTCCATTTTATATTAGTAACCAGTCAACAAAATTCGACAGTTATAGTTCTGGAAATAATTTGAGAGTAGTAGTATTGGCCCGACACCAATACAAAACCAGCGAAATGCAATCACTTGTGAATATCCGAAGTCAAATATGGGTAGGAATGTGAATCACGTATTATGTTAACTTTGCATACAAGAAAGAATTATGGAATATATGACTGGAATTTGAACAATAAAATAAAGCAGTACCGAAGAGGCGTGATATTGTGAGAATGTGAGATAGCATATGATTAGGAATATAGAGAATTAGAGAAAGTATGTACTATGTAATAAGGATTACCCATATGAACTAGACTTGGATAGTGGCTAAAAATCAAGTGTTGTACAACTGTTGCACATGTGTTTTTGACCAAAACATAGCTACAACTTTATCTTTTATGAATTCCATACTTCGTCAAATTCCACACCCACACACTATAAATATACTCCTATTCTATGACAATGACAGGACGGACACAATACCACGAAACACAATAATTTTTTCATAAGATCAGCAATTCCATACTCTCTTACCCAAATTCTGGACTACGGAAACTATAAATACCACCGTAAGTACACCTGTTATGGAGGGACATAAAAATAACATCAGAGGAGGACGATATTCATAGACGTAAGATCTGACCAGAAATTCAATATTCTCATACACCGTCTTAAATATATTATATCCCAGTTTCAAGTCTATCCTCACATTAAATTGTCCCAAATTCAATATAAGCGCATAAGAGCCAATAATTAACGACAAAGTCAAAATTCTGTAATAGTCAACATCCACATAGACCTGAGGGTACCAGATTCAAATAAGTTTTCTTTACTCTTTCTTTTTATCTAATTCTTATATTTTATTTTATTTATTTTCTCTATTTTATTGTATTTACTAACCAAGTTAATTTGTCCTTGTCGCAGGTTTATATCGTCTTATGTATAATAATTGTATAATTAACCTTTTTAATTGTTAGTTTCGTCAAATATATAATATTACAAATAAATAGTAGAGGCCGTCAGTTTGATGGGCGGTCCGGGTGCCTAACGCCTTCCCTGACCGTACCTTTACCCCCGAATCCGCAATCTTTGGTTTAAGCCGGAGTGACGGATCAAGTCCCCATTCCAGGGATCAAAAGGGGCCTTTTTCCGTTAACTTATTTTTGTATGTTTTTTATAAAACCTACTGGCGACTCCACATTATTTACCTATATTTCAAAAAAGGAGATTTTTTTCAGGGATCTCACAACAGGGCAAGATTATGATTGGCTCCGAAGGGAGGAATATCCTCGTCAGAGAAGACGACCGGGTTGTTCAAGTCAAGGGCGTCCCTTGTCATGTGTGCCACTATTTCTTCAGGGGAGGAGGTGGATGGCACATTTAATTTTCCCAAAGCTTGTAACAAAGCCTGTCGATACTCAAAGGATGTCGCGATCAGTTGCCAAATTGAGATTTCGGCTTTTGCCTTCTGGAGCTGCTTGATGATCGAATGCTCGGGAGCCTTTGGTTGAGTGCCCATGTCTGGGACGACTTGGTCATTCGTTGTTGAAACGACCGTTGGATTGTTCGGGTTCTGATAGAGGCGTCCGAATCGGGTAAGGTGACCGATCTCCTTCGCCTGCTTCCCTGGGACGATATAGAAATCCTCAACATCATCTCTCTAGATGCCATTAATTTCTGAATTCCGAGGGTACCTTGGAGGGGTATTCCTCGGTGGGCAGTTTTTGTGAGGGACATTTTTGTGGGGGTGATTCTTGTGAGGGTAGTTATTGTGAGGCTGATTATTGTGGGGGTGATTATAGTGAGGTGCATGCCAGAATGGTCGCGGGAGCGATCCATCCTGGTGAGGGTAGTTTTGGGCGCTCGGGGGACTCTCCCTCGGGCGTGGTGGTGGAGGATTGAAGATAAGTCGACGGTACGCATCGTCAAGTCGGGTGATCCTTTCGGAGAGACTGGCTATGGCTTCCTCAACCTGTTGGAACATGGTGAGCATAGTGGCGGCATTGAACACAAATACCCCGTCCGAGGGATCTTTCTCCAAAGCATTCACCTCGTCATCAACTGGCAGGATGAGGTGTGAGCAGTCCAGAGTTGGCTCATCGTTAGAGATAGCGTGGATTCCCAGAGGGTTTGTTTTGTTGTTTGGCTTAGTCGGCGGGAGTAAAGGCAAATCTCCTTTTTCAATCATGTCTTGGATGATGTGTTTGAGTTTGAAGTAGGTTTTCGTATCATGCCCTTTCCCTTGATGGTACTGACAGTAGGCATTGGGGTTCCATAAGCGGGATTTCTTAGCATCGGTCGGATCCGGGGTGGGTCCGATTGGTTGTAACTTCCCCTGGTCCATGAGCCTCTTCAGGGCACTTGCATAAGTTGACCCTATATTAGTGAACGCTCTTTGGGGGCGCTCAACTCTCTTGGCGGTTGGTTCAAGGAGGTTGACCTCATCAATCTTGTTCGTTTGACCATAAGGGCGAGACCCGGTTGATGTGGATCCTTGGTAGCCTCTACCAGTGGTTTTGGCTAAGACGCCCTTCCGGAGGTCATCTTCAATGCGTGTCCCGAGGATTTGCAGATCCTGGAAGGTCTTAATATTTTGGTACCTCAGTAAGTTGGCATACACTGGGCGGAGATTGTTGACGAACTTTTCCACTAAGGTTGATTCACTCGGCTTGCTGACCAGCTGAGTACTTACCCTCCTCCAACGGGTTAAAAACTCGGTGAATCCCTCCTTGTCGTTCTGGTTTAGGACCTCAAGAGTACGGGTATTGGCTTGGATTTCAACATTGTCGGCATGTTGCTTGGCAAATTCAACTGCGACCTCATCCCAAGTAGTAAGGTTCTTCGGATCAAGGGAGTAGTACCATTGGCAAGGGATCGGTTCCATAGAGGACGGAAAGATCCGGGTGAAAAGTTCCTGTTTGATCCCTTTTATGGCCATGTAGTCTTTGAAGGCACGGATATGATTGAGTGGGTCCTCCACTCCTTTGAACTTGGGCACATCGTTCAGGGTAAAGTTGTCAGGTAATTGATCCCCAACAGGTTCGAACCTTCGGTTGTTCTCAAGATGGATATTGTTACCCCAGGCTAGGAGCTGTTCTTCCAAGAGCTTTAGCCTCTTCTCGGTTTCAGTCAAAGGTGGAGTATTATGTTTTCCAGCTTCCTTGTTTTCCAGGGCGTCGATACGGGTCTCGACGCGATCCAGGGTGACCTTAAGAGCGGTGAGCAGGTTGGCTAGCTGACCAGTCGTGACATCTCTGTTGTTATCATTGTTGTTGTTGGATGAAGTCGAAGATGGGGCCATGGCTCTGAGGCAGAAAAACGGCTCACATTACAACTCGATCCGACACGGCTCAAAGACTGAACGCAGACAACACAAAGGGCAAGACAAGGATCAGACTCAACAAGACGAGGATGGCCGTGTGTGGTACCTTGGTGCTGACTCGATTTATGACGTGACGGTGTTGACCAAACTTTTGACACGCGTCCAATGTAGTGGCGTGGCGCCATTGGACGAGTCTCATGGTGAGACGACTCATAAGTAAAGACCCATAAGTACGTTTGCTTCGACTCGATAGACACGAGGCGGAATTGGAACGGTGGACTGAAGTTTTTGAAATTAGAAATTTCCAAAAAGATTCATTTGTCGCTTTATGGACGTCTTCCGAAGATAGAGATCCCCGCAAGTCGGTCAGTTGAAAGGGTTGTCTTGAGTTTATTTGAAAAGACGGTTTTGAGTTTGAATCGGCTCGAAAAACAATGTACTGTCTCCCAAGACGGTTTTTTGAAATTCAAAATTGTATGTTTTGAAAATCGAGTTTGGAATGTTTGAAGACGTCTCGGGGACGGTGCATGGTCCTCGGGATATCGAAAGTGTCTCGAGAAAAGGGTGTGTGCTTTTCTCGGGTTTTGAAAGAGCCATTGTCGGCGCGAAACAGGTTAAAATCTGTGTCTAGACGCGACGATTATAAGAGCGTAAAAAAAGTGATTTGAAATGGTTGTAGAAAACCGAGTTTGAAAATCGTCATTACGACGGTCTAAAAAGGCATGTTGAAATGGTTATAAAAACCGGGTTTGAAAAATCGTCATTACGACGGCCTAGAAAGGCTTGTTGAAGTGGTTATAAAAACCGGGTTTGAAAATCGTCATTACAACGGCCTAGAAAGGCGTGCAACGGTCGGCGAAAGACCGAGGTTTGAAATGGCCATTATAACGGCGCAAAAGGGTATTTTTGAAAGTTTGAAAATGACACGGAAGGACTTATGATCAAGTAGCACATAAGCACTCACAGTTTCATTATATTATGCATAATGCTGACACGGGTTTTGGCTTAGAAGGGTGGGTTACACACCAAGCAATCAAACCCTGATTTGCGAGAGGGATACCAATCCAAACAAAATGTGTAAGGAGGGTGCCCTAGCCTCGTGCTTGAAGGTGATGAAAGCTCTTTGACGAAACAGAAATGTGTAACGTCAACGGTATGCTTGAATCAATTAGGATTCAAAACGCGGGGATGAGAAAACTCACGCCGACGACACGAGCCAATTGGTCGAAGAGGGTTAGGTTGTGGGTCCGGACAAGGAACCCGACCGTGACCGTAATATCAATTAATGCATTCCAACCAAGACCTCGTTCGAGTCTCACCATCTAGGGATCACAAAGACGTAAGTGTCCTAGTTATCCTCTGCGGAGTCGCCAATCTGTGGACATCGGCCCACCTGCAAGCCTGGTCTACCCGCGGACGTGCAGCGGTCTTTTGAAAGCCACGCTCGGCGGCGTAAATTTGTTTTCGACCGGATCGTTTTAGATCGGTCGGTTTCGTCTCGGTAAGGGTCTCGAAACGATTAGAGATGTTCGGAGTCGCCACCAAGCATTTGTGGGATGCTTGGAACCCGTTCGAATCCACTTTATACCTCGGTCAAACGAAGCACAAAGGAGGGTTTGACATAGGTACTAAAGATAAGGAATCGTCCCTCTTTAGCATCCAGAATGACTCTAGTACGCCCTGGATAAGGCCGTCCACTATCCAAAGTTTCTGAGTAAGAGGTGAAGGTACGTATTAGGAAGCCCTTTAATCAGACACCCAATCCTACCCGCGGTAGCGGCCTCTACTGATCGATCTTGGTTGGTTGAATGCAAAAGTTGATAAAACGGTTTAAATGCATGAATGCGCATCCAATAATTTAAATCTAACATGTGAGAGCTATCTAATTCGGTTGATTTAATCCAAGTATCAAGTATAAGATATCGAGTTGGATTTATGGTTGATTTGCATGCAAGACGGTAATTAAACATCCATTTACCGTATTAGGTTTATGGCGCATAACGTGATCCATTTGTCTTAGTAAGGCATTTTGCAAATGTGATTTTTGAATGAGCAAATAGTCATCTGATCCGTCTTATATCCGGGTTGGCCGGAGTTGGGATCAGCCTAGACTAATGTTGGAAAGGGAACAGACCCTACACCAGGCGGCCACATGAGATGCGAGCCTGTTGGCGGTGCAAGGGGGTCTCCCCTGGTTTTGAAAATAAGAAAGAAAAGGCCTGTTTAGGCACGGGTCAGTCAACGGTTATATGCCGTGCTCTGACCATTTGAAAAACGTTTATGAAATGTGTTGAAAAGTGGGTATTTAAACCCGTTTTGGTTCGAAAGGGTCATTTAGACCGTATTTGTTGATTTGAGGAACGAGACTCGAATAATCATCATTATTTTGATGATATTCGGTGTCGGGTTCGACTTGACATGGATAGTTTTGAGAATGATCATGAGTTAATTGTTTTAAGTTCATTTGAATATAATTAGTCGATACTCATCATCGTACCCGGGTTAAAATCCGGCATGTTATGTGGAACCAAGGATGACTTTGTGTTGGTGACTAATATGTTTATTTTGGAAATGTAAAGAAATGATGAAAGGCTTTAAAATACCTCTCAAAATGTAAAGAAATGAAATGAAAGGCTTTAAAATACCTTTTAAATGTTATTAACCAAATATTATCACCGGAACACGGATTAAACCGTCATGGTATTAAGAACCAAGGGTGAAAAATGTTTTATGGTTAAAATTTGTAAAAATAAATAAAAGGGTTTGAAAACATTCGAAATGGTAAAAACCGATTACAAATATGAAAATAGATTAATGAGGAAGGATGAGAACAAACACGGTTGAGTTCTGACCTGGGCACCCCATTGAGGCGCGAGCCTCTGTGCAGACCAAGGGGCTTCTGCCTCAGGCCAAAACACAGTTTTGGCTCATCTATCCTATGTTTTGGATCGTGTTATGCATGTTTTAGCATGTTATGATCATAAAACAAGCAAAGACATGATAAAAGAAGGATTTTTACACCCTCATACTTACATGTTTGGTTATGGCGAGAAACCGACGTAAGTGTAACAACTCGTTTGGTCGGAAAAGACTCGGTTTAAATCCGTTTTGGTAAGTAAAAACAGTGTTTTATTAAGATTAGTGACGGTGTAGTGGTCGAAATGGTCGGTCAAGTGATTTAATGCACGATGATGGTACCAAACAATGTGTAAGGCTTGTATTTACAATCGGTAGGTCGTAAATACGCGTCGGATTGTGACTTAAGAAGTCGAGTCGAGATTTTAAGGGAGAAAAGAGGGGGCGGACACTCGCGTAAGTTCTCAAATAGGGGCATTTGAGGGGTATTTATAGGAAAATGAGTGGTTGTGTGAGTTTTGAGTGACGTGGCCACCTGGGCTGCTCAAAGACGCGCGAGCCACGTCGCGGGTCTTCGAGTTGTCCTGTCATTTTCACACAAGTGCAATCATGATTTGTTCTATCCTAGGATTTGTAGTCACATGTTTAGTACTTGATTATTCATGAATCCGGAAAATCTTAGTATAGAAGGTTTGAAATGGTTTGTTTTTTGTGGTTGACTCGGTTTGACTCGTTGTTGGAGTTGGGATTTGAATTTTTGAGTCGGTTTTTGGTCCGGTATCGGTTTTGACTCTAGTTAGTGTCATTGCGACCCCGTCGTCGTGCATTAAACACTCCAGGTACTTTTGAAAAGTTTTGAAATGTTTTATTTTCGAAATCGTTTTAAGTTTTCCGACGTAAAGTTGTACACAAACTGTCGATCAAACGCCGCGATTCCAAAGCACGTTGTAGTCTGATAATCATCGGGTGTTTGTTGGAGTCTCAGCAGATACTGGGTATCTACATATACACATATCTGCATATTGCCTTTCTCGTCTTCTTCAAGTAGGACAATACCCCAATAACAATCACTTGCATCTGTCCGTAGAATTCTCTTTCTTTTTGAAGGGATTGTTAATGCTGGGAGAGTTTTCGTAATACGTTTCAACTCTCTTATGGCTTCTGTGCATTCTTAGTTCCAAGGAGCAGCATTTTTCTTTAATTGGGCCGATAATATTGACATGTGCTTTGCTAGGTCATGAATAAAATCTGCCATATAATTGACAATACGAAGAAATTGCTGAATTTGCTTGTAAGAGAGCTTTTCATCTGGAAATTCTTCAAGTTGGGTAGCAATATGAGGTTGGAGATAATATTAACTTTTGGAAATTAGCATTCCAAGAAAATCATTTTTTGTTTCTCCAATAACCATCTTCTTTTCTGAAAGCATTATCCCATATTGTTAAATGATATCATGGAACTTTGTTATCAGGGCTGAGTGCGAATCAATATCCGTGGAAAATAAGAGAATATCATCTATGTAGACTAGGGCGTCAGTAAGGATAGGTTTAAAGATTTTGATCATTGCTTTCTGTAAAAAGGATGGAGCTGTTTTCAATCCAAATGGCATAACCTTCCATTGGTAATGTCGGTCAGGAATGCAGAAACCGGTTTTTGGCATCTCTTCTGGTTTAATTCCTAACTGCCAAAAACCAGCTTTAAGATCAAATTTTGAAAATATTTTTGTTTGGGGTAATTTTTGGAAAAGAACCTCTCTTTTTGGTAGTGGAAACTTGTCATCTGTAAGGAAATGGTTAAGAGGTTGGTAATTGATAACCAACCGCAATTTTCCACATACTTGTTATGCTCTTTTGTTGACATAAAATGCTTCACAAGCCCATGGGGAGGTTGTTAGCTCAATTAGGTTTTCTTTTTGTAGCTGGTCAATTTCTTGGAGAGCTAGAGTGTAATGATGTGGGTTCATTCCTATATGGCTCGCCTTTGTTGGGTTGATATCTTCATTCTTTTTAAATGGCAAAGTGATAAAGAATTCAGGATTTTGCCATAATGGAGAGGAGCATTTTGTGAGAAATTCAGAGTGAGACTCTGCACATGAGGTTCTGTCTATGCTATCTCTTATGGGATGAAGGATTTCATAAGAATAAAGGTGAGAGGTTGATGTCCATGGCAACAAATGATTTTTGTGTTTTAGGCCTTTTGGATGCCATGATACTCTTCTATGATTATGTAGGACATCAAAACCAAGTATAAAGTCTTTTCCAGGAAGATCAGACCCATATACTTTAGTTTTCAGTGTGTAACCCGAAAATAGTTGAATGTAGATCGGCTTACTCTTAAGAGATATATAGAAGACATGTCCATTTGCTGCCTTAAATGCTACAAAGCATGCCT
This sequence comes from Silene latifolia, assembly GCF_048544455.1. NCBI lineage: Eukaryota > Viridiplantae > Streptophyta > Magnoliopsida > Caryophyllales > Caryophyllaceae > Silene > Silene latifolia. Next base: position 444,206,897 of record NC_133538.1, on the reverse strand, counting down.
CCGATTGTGATGATGGGAGAATACTCGGTTTGATTATAGAGGATGCAGCACCAATATCAAAGTATGCAATAACAGGTATTGGTTTCTCATATTTATTTGGGAAAATGTAGATTTTTGCATTTGGGGAAGGCTGAAAGGGATAAGTTGGAATAATGTCACTTTGTGGTTCTGCCTTACAGGCTTCTATGGGACAAAGATCAAACCTGACAAATTGATCGGTAATACCTTCATCATAGTCAGAGTCTTGGTCCGACTCCTCGGATGAATCTCCCCCAACTTCCATTCCCATTGCCAAAATGGTGTCATCCGTTGGTTCATCATCAAGGGAGAAGATGGACTCAACATCGGCATCATCAATATCTTCAATTTGTGCTAGATATCCCATAAGATTATCTCTTTTCTTTTTGTTTAGGCAATCTTTTGCATAATGCCCTTTCTTTTTGCAAATATAGCACCGATCTGATTTCTTGAACCCTCTCCGTTTTTTCTTTCTGAAAAATTTCAATTTTTTATCTCTAGATAATCGGGGAAATCTTTTCTTCCATTTATTCTTGTAACCTCTATGTTTTCTTCCCTCTGAGGATGTGCATTCACATTTTTTAGGTTTGCACTTAATGGAGAGCTCAGGGTGATCACATGCTTTTCCCAGAAGTTTTCCTTGTTCTTGTAGTTGCTTGAAAAACTTTTGATGGTTACATAGTTTTTCAAGAGCTGCAAGCGATGTTTGATAGAGTTCTCCTAGTGTAGCAGTATTTAGGGGTATGTTTTTGAGGGAGAACTGCCTAGCGGTTTCGTTTCCCAATGGCTCTGGAAGGGAATTTAGATAAGCTTGCTTGAGATTTACATGATCCATACCTCGAAGAGCATAAAACCGCTTGGACATTCTTTCATAATGTCGTTCAAGATCTTTTCGCATGAATGAACAACATTTCATACTGAGGAATTCTTCTCTTGCTTGAGTCGTGTAGTGATCCCAAGCACCCGGCCAGAAATTCATTATGGGTGTTTCCAGTGAAAGCGTCAACTGTAGAGGACTGTCGGATTTGCAATTGTCTATAACCTCCAAGACTAATCCACCATTGCCGCAGACGGCCATAAGATCTTGAGACTAGTCTGTCTATTACTGTTGTAAGTTTAGCTCCAGGGTAAAGAAGTTGTTCGGTACACCAGGCATGCATTTCGTAGATCTTGTCTCTCCATTTTGAAGGTGGGATATTATCAAAGGAAAAATCATGGCTTGGTATATCTTGACTTTTAGGGTTCTAACCTGATGGAGGATGAGTTTCAGGTTGTTCAGTTCCTTATGGATTCTCTGTATCACTCTCAAGGACTTCCTCAACTTGAGTTGGTTCAGCCATCATAAATTCTGGCATTAAAACCTCGTCTACCGAACATTGAGACGTCGGCTTCTTTATTTTGGGGTTGGCTATATTGTTTAGAAAGGAAGAGATGGGATTATGATATTCCATCATAAATTGGGAGGCGTCTTCTGGATTTTGAATTTTAGAAGATTCAATCTGGGTTACTATAGATGTTTTTCCTTCATCAGTTGATGTCGACTGCCTCTTTTTTGTTACATGTCCTTCCTCCAAAACTTTTGTTGGAAGGAAAGACGATGCTCCGAAAGGATTTGATTTTGGAGGTAGTATAGGAAGGGGTTGTGGATGTTTTTCAAAAGGTGGTGTATAAACTGGGTATGGAGTGAATATGTCGCAGGGCATATTTGGTGGTGTTTTTAGCAGATTTTGTAAGGAGGATAACTGTGCTTTTAGGTATTATAATTCGGACTCTTTTTGAGAAATAATTGGAGATGCTATGGAAACTGTCGTTGCAAGTCGCAGGAGTTCTTGGTGTAATGAAGAGATCTTTTGATGTATCTCTTTTATTATAAGATCCATGACTGTTTCCTTTTTATCTAGTTGCTGCAATAGATTGTTTTGGGCTCGTGTATTTTCTGATTGCCAGTTTAATGTTGCTTCTGCAGCACTTATTTGCTTCGTGGAACCATCAGGGTTTTTGATGACTGGATTTTTAATTTTCAAAGAATGTTTTGAATTTTCTTCCTCAAAATCGGTTGGTGGAAAATTTATGTCTTGAGAAGAGGATGGACCAAACATGAAACAGGTAAGGATCTCTTTTTGTGGATTGGTAAGTTTTTCTTGGCTGGAATATTGTGCATAGTATTCAAAAGTTTTTCCAGTTGGTTCTTCTAAGAGACCAACATTAGGATCCCCTGATATATATTTTTCCCTAAGGATTTGTTGTGAGGATTTTTTGTTTTTGTTTCTTTTCTTTGGATAGTCATCTTCATCTGAGTCTGTCATCATGCAATTTTAAAAGTCACAGATATCAAAGTATTTGTGTTCTGACTCATCTTTAAATACGTATACTGGATCTCCAAGAGAGTTAAAGTAATGTATAGGAATATTAAGGTAATTCTCATTTTGTTTCATTGGAATGAAAAGTGGAGTGATAGTATTTATTTCAGTACAGAAGATTGGAGGACATGATTTTTCATTTGGTTCTTTTTTGAAAAAGATCTCAATGGTACCATCCTTTTGTTTGGTAATTTTGGAGTCTAGGGATTGTATAGGAGTGTTAACATCATGTATTCTTTCATAATGAGTAATCCAGGACTATAGGAGCAGTTTGATGAGTTCATCTTTGGGAATTTGTCTAGGTATATGAATACAAGAGTGGCTATGTGGTGATTCTAATTGAATAAAGAGAGCATCATTTGTATCCCTTGGAATACTAAGATCAATTGCTTGGTTTTGGACTCTATATGCCATTTGATGGTGTAAAGTTACGGCATATGTGTTTCTAATTTGTGGGGTTCCAGTTATTTGAAGCTGGATTTGAAGATTTTGGAGAATTTGTGGGTCTTCTAATGCCATATTAAAATTTGGAAACAGGGTAATAAATACAGTACCTGCATTGAGTGTTGTTTGTATAGTTGCAATACAGGCATGTTTGTATTCTTTGTACCTTGTATCCAATAGGGCTATTCGTGCCACAACAGGAAGACCTTTCCTACCATGGAGAATTAGTGCTAAACGTACCGCTCCATAATGAAGGTGGGTGTAACCACTTGTTTTCCAGGAATGAAGCATAGCTTGATTAAGTCAGAGAGGAATCATTTGTTTTGCTTCTGTAGCTGGAACAAAATGTTGTTCTAATTGTGAGGCCAGAACAATCTCGCTAACTGTATTTTTATGTGGGCCAAGTGCCTGTTTGATTACTTTTGGAAATGAGGAAATTGGTTTATAAAAGCTCGGTATGGATTTAACAAGGGAAGTTGAGTAATAGGAACTTTTTCTTTCTCATCTACATATTCTACTTCGTAAAGATAATCTACTTTATTAGCATTTGATTTGCGAGAAGAGGAAAACGTATGTGCTAAAATATTAGAAGTATTTTCCACATATTTTGATATGAGACCAAAAACCATAACAGAATGCCTTATTTCTTATCGTTCCTTTAAGGTTTTAAATTATAATGAGTGTTCCTCCTCTTTAATATGATATAACGGTATAAAGAAGCAATTTTAATGTTCTTAAAATTACTAAACCGAGACAACCCATAGTTTAGAATTTTGTCTCAAGGTACAACCTTTTAAGAACATCATAATTAATTCTCTACACTTTACTTCTCCTAGTATGAATTTTTTCTGATGTGGAAGATCCACATAGTGGTAACCACATAGCATACTTTTCCATACTTAGGGTATTTTTGGAGGGGATAACTCATTATACTTTAATACCTTTTAGGAAGATAAGAGCCAAAGCTTAGACTGTCATGGCTCTGATAACAAGTTTACGAACACATAGTAAGTACAACCACAAAGGAGGTTAGTTAGGATCGAAGTTGTAATACTAAAAATAAAGAGTAGAACAAGAAGTTGTAAAGCTAGAACTTATATTAGGAACAAGAGTTAAGAGAATTTTGATGTGAAGTATTTTCTGATTTCAACTGAGCTTGTGTTTGTAAGGTCACAAGCATCTCTATTTATACTACTCAAGGAGGTTACATCATAAGCATGCCACATACACTTGGCACACCTTGGTGTTACACCTTGCACTACACCTAAGACACTTTGCTAGCTTATTTGTTTTACACATAACACTTATGTAGTGCTTACACCTAGCATACATGATTAGTACAAATAATTTACCTTAATGGTAAATTTGGATTATTTATTTACTTTTACATTTCCTTGTCTTGTTCCCCCCCTCTCTAGAAAAGGGCAGCGTTCACATTGAGCTGTCACTGTCATCAGAATCACTTTCTTCACTTCTTGATATATATTCATCGACATATATTTTAAAACCTGGAGTATATTTTTCAATCATAAGTGGATGCCTATCAACTCTGAACCTTGGGTGGTCAGGATGATTGTTGGGCCAGCAGTACTGGCTATGAAAGCCATGTAGCATTTCTCTGATTTCTTGAACAAACTTTTGAGGATACGTGTCTGTATGATGCCAATTTGATGTGAGTAAGTAAAATAACCTTCCATCCACGGTAGATTCTTTTACTCTATTGAGGGCTGCTAGTTCACATTTTCGTCTGCTAAAATGCTTTTCTTTAGATAATGATCCCTTATATCCTGCCATGACCTGAGTGTCGTATCTTCGTTACACCTGAATTTCATTGATTTCTTGGACTGGGAAGATAGTAATTTTGAAGGTGATAAATATTGTATGGCCTTCTTTCTCTCGGATACTTTCTTGCCACCAAGTGGGATTTTGGAACAAGGTTAACCACTTGTACAGTAGCTTGTAATGAGGCTTCCTTCTGGTTAGAAGACACTTTGCCAAATACTATAACATTTGACCCTTCTCTATGAGCACCCCAATAGTGTATAACTCAGCAAGATACCAGAGCAGGAGATAGGCTTCACGGGGAAATTTGCTATAATGTCTTGGATTTAGGTTGATAGTGGTGAGAAATGGATACGTCGGATGGAAAGGTAGACCAAGAAGGGGGCTTTGATCTAATCCATATCTATGGACGTATAAGATGAGGAGTTTATGAAGGGTTTCAATGCCTCTGGTGGTTAGGAGTTTCTTGAGAAGGTCTTCTTGTAAAACTTGAGGCATAGGACTTACCAATGATTTTAGGGATTCCTCATCTGATTGTGAAGGATTGAGCATATAAATCATAGGGATGATTGATGAGATTTGACGTTGTGTTCTTGATAGGAAATCAGGAAGGAAATTATCCTTTCCTTTTATATGTTTGACATCGAACTTCCATTGATAAAACCAACTTGCCCAACGGAGTAGTTGTGCTTGGGGAAGAGTAAGCCGATCTACATTCAACTATTTTCGGGTTACACACTGAAAACTAAAGTATATGGGTCTGATCTTCCTGGAAAAGACTTTATACTTGGTTTTGATGTCCTACACAGTCTTAGAAGAGTATCATGGCATCCAAAAGGCCTAAAACACAAAAATCATTTATTGCCATGGACATCAACCCCTCACCTTTATTCTTATGAAATCCTTCATCCCATAAGAGATAGCATAGCCAGAACCTCATGTGCAGAGTCTCACTCTGAATTTCTCACAAAATGTTCCTCTCCATTATGGCAAAATCCTGAATTCTTTATCACTTTGCCATTTAAAAAAATGAAGATATCAACCCAACAAAGGCGAGTCATATAGGAATGAACCGAGATCATTACACTCTAGCTCTCCAAGAAATTGACCAGCTACAAAAAGAAAACCAAATTGAGCCAACAACCTCCCCATGGGCTTGTGAAGCATTTTATGTCGATGATGTGACTCATATTTGAGCACATTTAGTCCCCGAATTAGCCTCGTTCCTATGCTTTATAGTGCATAATTGGGCCATTTACTATCTTTAGTTTCCCATTTGGCATATTCTTTGAGGTTTTGTTTCCTTGGTAGGAGAGGTGTGCAAACCTTTCATTTTCACGGCGAAATGGAGCTACATTGATCGCATTCAATGACCAAGCATCAAAGAAAAGATGATACTAGAAGGTCTATGTAGATAATAAAGTAGATTGGGCAATGATGAAAGGATCCTTGCATCCTAAACAAGATCCCCGCGGATTGTTGAGGAAAGAAAAAAAGAGAAGTGCCTGTCTCACAATCCGAGCGGATTGCAGCCAATCCGAGCTTCTCCCTGCCCACAAATCCGAGCGTCCCGATGCCAAGACGCTCGTCTTGAATCCAAGAAATTCGAGCGTCTCTCCTAAGATCCGCTCGGATCCCCTTACAGATTCCACCGTGCCAACTTCCTAGACGCTCGGGACGAGCATATCTTCGTGGGACTAGCAAAACAGAGATGCGCATCTCCTTGGAGAGGAGCACTTCCTCAACTTTTCTTAAGGGTCTTAATAGTCATTTAAGCCCTTATTAACCCTAATATTTGTACCTAATCTTTAGTATAAATACCCCTTTGTACTACCTAGATTAGGAAGGGGGGATCTCAATATAATCTTAATCTTATCTTAATCTTGTAATCAACTTTTAATCTAGTATTAATACAAATCTCATTCCTTAACCTTTCTTTAATTTCTCTATTATTCATCATTTATTGTGGGTAATTAGAAGATTATTTGGGTTTATTTGGAGGATTGACAACCTTCCATCAATCATCAAGTACTTCTATTATTCGTTGCTTTATTATTTGGAATCATCTTCATAGGTATAATTCTCTCTTAATCCTTTTTAATTATTGTTAATCATTTTCATTTTTTCATCATGTTTTGCCTTGCTAGTATGATTGACAACCTTGTTAGCATGTTAAACTTGATAATGAGTGAGTAGTTTCCTTAACTAGGGTTAATGGGGAATTAGGGAAAACCAACATGGGGATTGATTCATGCTTAATCTAATATGTTTTCATAATTACTTTGCTTGCTTGTTGTAATTCCAACTTATGCACATGTTATGTTTGATGAAATGCGAGCCTATGAATCCTTGCATTTTTTACCCATCACTTACCTTTTCAATGAGACTTGTAAGACATAAACCAACTCGAGTCTCATTAGACTATGCATATAGTTGGATAGAAAGGATTAAGTCGACTTGTAGGTGTTGTACAATCTAATCGACTCGGCTCCGGGATCCAAACCTTCTTAGGGATTGTAAGATATACACTAACTTGATCCCATCACAACAATAAGTGCTTGCATTTAGTAGAGAACGTGTTTGTATGGTCAAATCCCATGAATCCTCTATGAACCCATGACACCCTAGTGCTTTTAATCAATTGTTTAAATCTCATTTTAATCATCTTGCTTATTTTCATTACTTTATTTACATTGTTGATTAGTTTAGTTGATCTCCTATCTCAACTCAAATTGTGACACCCCTAGACACAACCATTTGCAATTGAAAATCCTACATCAATACCCGTCCCTTGAGATCCGACCTTTACTTACCTTTTCACTAAGAGTAGAGTAGTTTGTGAAGTTATAAATATTGTTTCGGTAAAGGTAACTTTTGATGACGAGTAACAAAACCGACGAACCAAAAATGGTGCCGTTGCCGGGGACGGTGTTAACTTGATTTGATTTTCTTTAAATTGTTTTTAGTTGTGTCTTTCTTTACCTTGGGGAAGTTAAACTTCTCAAGGTTCGTTCTAATTTTTTTCGAGTTGTTTGATATTTTGCATGTCTAGGAGATCACAAGGTAACTTGTTACCCATTGATCTTGAAATTAAAAGAACTTTGACCAACAATAGAAGACTTGCTAGAAATATTTTGAGAGGTATTGGTCAGATTGTGGACATTCAACCAAATAATATTGAGTTTACCAACCCTTTTGCAAGAGAAGGAGAGGATAACCCAACACAAAACCAACCACAAAATCAACCCACAATGCCTAAATTTTCATCACATTCCGTACCAACCGAGGAGAACTTACCAAATGGTACTCCTACCCCACAACATTTAACCGGTAATTTCATTGCAAAATACGCATTTATACAATTTGTTGAGAGAAGTCAATTTGGGGGGATGCTTAGTGAAGACCCTCATTCTCATATGGAGACTTTTTATAACTATTGTGATGCGATTTCTCAAACCGGAGTTACTCAAGACCAAATTCGATAGGTCTTATTTCCTTTTTCTTTGATTGGTTCCGCGAAATAATGGTTGAAAAGCCTAGATAAGTCTACTCTTGGTATTGAATCTTGGAAGAAATTGGCACATGCTTTCTACAAGAAATTCTATTCTCCGGAGAAGAGTAACATGTTGAGAGCCCAAATCACCGGGTTCAAACAAAGGGACGAGGAATATTTGTATGAAGCATGGGAGAGATTCAAGGATACTTGTCGATCTTTTCCACACCATGGACTTAGTGAGTGGTTCCTTGTACAACAATTCTGAAATGGTCTATATGAAGACTCCCGAAACATTCTTAATATGGGGTCAAATTGTATGTTTACCTAAGTTGATGATAATCAAACATGGAACAAGATTGAAGAAATGGCGGTCCATAACTCACAATATAGTAGACCTCGGAAGGCTACTAGAGGAGGAAAGCATGAGGTGGACTCTATTACTCAATTGGGTGCTCAACTTAGTGCTCACATTGACACCATTAATTTGAAGTTTGAGAAGGATATGACTAAATTTGAAGAGGCCTCCAAATCACCCAAGCAACATGTTAATGCTATGGTAGCATCATCATCATCAATTCCAAGTGGAGTATGTGAGAGTTGTGGAACTTTGGGACATGACCAAAGTGAATGTAGGGGAACAAGTGAACAAGTGAATGCTTTCCAAGCATACAAGAGTGGTACCCCTTATTCCAACTATTACAATGAAAACACCATATTCCACCCCAATATTTCATACAAAAGTCAAAATGTTCAAACCCTCAACCAACATACACCCCACCTCCAATGAGAAACCAAGATCAAAGACCCTTTTACAATCAAAACCAAAGTTATCAAAACCAACCTCCATACAATCAAACAAATGGCCAAGGTTTTGATGTTCAAAAAGCGGTCCTCTAAATGCAGAAGAACCAACAAGAATTTTCACTCAAATGCAAAAGGATAGTCAAGCAAAAGATATCACCATCGACAACATACTAGCTCACACGAAGATGTTGGAAACCCAAATGTCTCAATTAGCATCTTCTAGTTCACAAAGACAAAAGGGGCAATTACTACCTGAAGGTAATCCCCCAAGACATGAGTCGGTGAGTGCCATCCATTTGAGGAGTGGTACAAGGTATGAAGGGCCGAATAGGCCCTTGATGAAGATGTTGTGAATGCTAGTGACATGGAAAGAGTTGAAGACTCTAAGAAAGAAGAAGAACCCACCACCATTCAAGAAGTTTCAAAGGAGAATGAAGAGAAGGCTAAGGAGAAAGAGCCTATTGTGATTCGGCTTCCATTTCCAAGTCGTCAAGCTAAGCCTAAGTTTGATGAACAACTGTGAAAAACTTGGAAGTCTCAATTCCATTTACGGAATTGATCAATCACGTTCCGGCCTATGCGAAATACATGAAAGATATTCTTACAAAGAAGAAATCCATCCGGAAGCTTGAAACTATTGCTTTCACTAAGGTGAGTAGTGCCATCCTACAAGGAAGTTCACCTCCAAAACTAAAGGATCCGGGAAGTTTCTCTATTCCATGCACCATTGGCGATACTACAATCAACAAAGCTCTATGTGACCTTGGGGCAAGTGTGAGTGTCATGCCATATTCGGTGTGCAAAAGGTTAGGAATGGGAGAGCTCAAGTGCACTAATATCACACTCTAAATGGCGGATCTATCAACGAAGACACCTTTAGGGGTATGGGAGGATGTGCCGATAAGAATTTCAAGTTCTTCATCCCGGTGGACTTTGTTATTGTTGACATGGAGGAAGACTCCAACATTCCTATCATTTTAGGAAGACCTTTCTTACACACCGCGGGAGCAGTGATTGACGTGAAACATGGAGAACACACACTTGAAGTGGGAGATGAAACAATCACTTTTAATCTTGACAAGACAATGAGAGCTGCCCGACTACATGAGCCATGTTTCATGATTGATCATTATAGCCGGGAAAATGATAGGAAGAAGTTGGCATCTCAATGCAAAGAACAAGCTATGGGTAAAGAATCACCACCCATGTGGGAGAAGAAAATGGGTAATCTCCAAGATGCTCCACCCAAAGAGCAAGAATGTTTCGACAAGAATGAGAGCTTGAATAGCTCACCACCACTCATGACAAGAGAAGAGGAACGCCTCATTGACCATAATGACAAGAAGAAAGAGGATTTGTTCTCATCAACACATGATACTATTGGGGAACAAGTTGATGAAGTATGCGGTCTTTGGGATGATGAGTTTGAAGGGTTATCAATCCTTATATTGGTACTACTATTACCCAAGACCACGATGAAGAACAACATGTGCAAAGGTTTATTGAGGATCTTTATTATAACAATGAACAAGCCTTCGATTACTTCTTCAAGGTGTTGAGCAACATCAACAACACCTTGGCTATGCCCCCTTGACATCTCATACATGGATGAGAGTTTGGTGGAGTCCTCCCTAAACCACCATTTGTAAATATTCTAAACCCTTAACTTGCATTTTACTTATTGTATTGCATTTTTGTCAATTTTGGATTTGTATTTTTATGCTTTGATCAAGATTTTCATTTTGAGAGAAAGTGAGGGAGGGACTTATATGTTTATTGATGTGTAGTGTTTTGACATAGTGTGGGGATAACAATTGCCTAGGATATCCAAGCCTTCGTAGTGCCCCCACAATGAAGACCAAAGGAATGAAGAGTAAATGACTCGGGTTATGAAATACCCACGGGTGGAACTGACTCCTTGAGGTACATGGACAATCCGAGCGGCCCGACAGAAATCCGCTCGTCCTGGAAGAAAATCCGAGCGTCCTCTGAAGAAGACGCTCGTCCTGAGAGAGCTGGAAAGGTAAATTTTTGTCTGACTGAAGATCCGAGCGTCTCCATATAGAATCCGCTCGTCTCAGCCAAGACGCTCGTCTCACTGAGGATCCGCTCGTCCTGCTGCTATTAAAATTTGGGATTTCTCCCTGACAAAGAATCTGAGCGTCCTCAGAAGAATCCGCTCGTCTCCCTTCAGAAAGACGCTCGTCTCCTACTGAAGACGCTCGTCTCAGCACGGGCTCTCTTTTCTGAAATAAGCTGATAGAGAATCCGAGCGTCCCGACCCAAAGACGCTCGTCTCCCCTGCTGAATTAAAAAATAACGGGATTAAAACCCCCCTTTCCCATTTCATTTTACTCATTCAAAACATAAACACATCCCTAAAACCCCCAATCCCTCCATCCATAAAAATTAATTTTCTCAACCAAATTCACCCAAATTAATTCCAAACTCCCTCAAAACTCAAACAAATCACTCCTTTGTCAACAACAAGCAATTAAAACAACAAAATCCTCCAAGTTTGAATCGATTTTCTAGGGTACAAAGACAAAATTTGAATTTCCTAAATCGATTTGGGTCTTATTGAAACTTGAGGAATTCAAGCAAATCTTTTGGTGTTACTACATACAAGGAGAATATGGCTAGGACAAAAGGTGGAAACAAGGCACTTCCAAAGAAGAATCTCTCAAAAAGGCAACAAGCTCTTCAAGCTTCCAAAGCTTTGGCTTTGGTGGTTACAAGTGCAAGGATGGAAATTCAAGAGACTACATCTCCTATGGTGGAAACTACTACTTCTACTCCGGTTGTTGAGCGACTACATGATTATACGGAGGTAATTTTCACATCCGATGCTCATAGGAAGAAATTTGTATCCCTTGCTAAGAAATCTATTTTACCCACCAAGTTTATATGCCAAGAGACCTTGACCAAATTGGGTGTCTTTGAACAAACCAAGAATTTCTTCGAGTCTATAGGATTGCTTACTTTGTTTAATATGCAAGAGTTGACCTACTCATCCCTCACCTTGGAGTTTTTAAGCTCATTGAAAGTTACGAAGGTGGAGACTCGAACAAACATTAAATTCCGCCTTGAGAATGTTGATAGGAAAATGTCTTTTGGCGAGTTTGGTAAAGTTTTTAGGCTTAGAAATGACTCGACCTATGTGAAGAAACCCGGAACAAAATATGATCCCGCTCCTTTATGGAAGGCTATTACCGGAAGAAAGTTTACGCCTTACCATGATTGCCGGGCATAAGGGTGTGGCACAAGGTTGTTGGGCACACTTTGATTGCTAGAAAGGGATCAAACCACTTCACCGAGCTTGATTGTATCTATCTCGAGTCGACCTTGAATGTTGGTAGAGAGTTCACCAAAAAGTACAATATTCTAAAATTCTTAATTGAGAGGTGGCTCAATATCGATCATGGCAAGGAAGGTGCGGCCTTCATTATTAATGAGGGTTTGGTAACTCATTTGGCAAAACACTTCAACCGGAATTTCAACAAAGATGACACTTATAAACTGATTAAGGGAGGCCATATCATTGATCTAGCCACTATAGTTTAAAAATTCAAATGGCTCAAGAACGACACTCTTGACAACAAATTCGAGTGGTTAACAAAAGATGCCAAGTCCTTCACTTTACCGAACAAAATTTGCCGACTCAGTGTCCATAGGCCACACTACCTTCTCCCACTCTCCGAGGAAGCCGAGTACATTATACAACACCAAAGGGAGGACATTGCCGAGTCCTCCTCCTCTATTATCACTCCACCCTACCCATTCACCTACCATGAGTTTCAACCCGAAAATGTTAAGGCGGGGAATGACTACTTGACTCTTTTGATGCAATAAATGCACAAGCAAGCCCATGAGGATCGAGTCGATGCATATAGAGAACAATATCCTCCTCTCTTACATCTAGCTAGGCAAGGACTTCTGGACCCATCTTGTCCTTTGCCTAGTTGGGGGATAGGGAAGTATTCTTTCCTAGTGCTTCTAGGAGTGCTAGCTTGGGTGAAGAGGAGGTTGTTGTTGAGAGTGGTGGAAAAGAAGGTGAAGTAAATGAAGAGAATGAAGAAGGTGAAGAAGAAGAGGGTAGTAAGGAAGAAGAAGGAAGTTCAAGTGAAAGTGGTGAAGCCTTCGGATCTATGGAGGTTGATGAAGCTTCTAGTAAAGAAGTTGGTGATGATGATGGAGATGGGAATGATATCGCCATGAGCGATGATTGAGTATTAGCAAGCTCTTGGGAGGATGCCACAATACTTTGTGAGTCTCCTACACCTCCTTTAGGCTTTGTTTATTTCTATTGTTTTTTATATAATTTTTATCTTGATCATGATTTTGAGTCCTAGCATCATTTAGAGGACTCACACCTCGGTCTCATTGAGGTGTTTCCTTTATTGTTCCCACCATGTAAAATCCAAAATGATAATTGTAGTTTCATGCATAGCATCCTTATGCATGAACTCCCCCGATTTTTGACATTAGAAATAATGTCTATTTTGGTTTGGGGAAGTTTATGCATATGCATTGGGAGTTAATTTAAATTATGCTTTCCAACCAAACAAAAACTCATGCATCATATAATATAGTGTAGTTGCATTCACTTTTGTATATATATCATATAGTTTGCATTTAGTTTAGGAATCATGCATTTCATATAGCTTGCATAATTTCTTATCGTATTGGCCATTGAGGACAATGCCCATACTAGTGTGGGGATGGGAAATTCTAATATGACTTTTAAAAACAAAAATGATAAAAATTGAAAAAATTTGAAAAATACAAAAACATGTCTTTTTATTTCATAATCATAAAAACCATAAAAATTTGAAAAATGCAAAAATCCAAAAACATGTTCACTTCCTTTATAGTGTAGTCTTGTATATCTTGTGTTTGTTCATTCTTTTTCACATTGATCGACTACGCCACATCCGAGACATGAGGATATTGAAGACCGCATGGTATGATCTTTCCAATCTCCTTTCTCCTCTTTATGTTAATAACTATGTGACTTTATTTTGATTGATGCGGTACAAACAATGTGATTATAGGATTGCATTTATATTATTTGGCATACTAGTTGGTAGAAGCATATGCATTATGATGTATAAAAGTTAGTTGCATCATGGCATATAGTTGCATTTTGGAAAAATTTTGTGAAAGCATCTATTTGGGAAGCTTGACAAGTGTATATAAGGCCCTTGTAGATACTTTTCTTCTTAAGACTTTGCTTGTTAGAATACTTGTAAAACACCCTAGGATGTGTCATGCTAGTATCCTTTGACCCATGGATTAAGGCCTAGTCAAAAGTGCCTTGTGGTGTGATAACTCCTTGGCTACCGTTTATTCCAAGGTGACCCTTGAAACCATGCAACTATCTTCCATGTTCTACCACATTTTATCATCAAAGGGAATGGGCACAAAAATTGTTCAAAATTTGAGTTCAAAATCGAAATGAAAAGCCAGGAAAGTTTGCAATTGCATCAAAAGAAAAGAGGAGTAACAAAAAGGAAAACTCCTATGCTTCAAATATAAGCACCCTCACTAAAATGGGGTGACTTTGAAAATGTTCAAAAGAAATGCAAGAAAAAGTTAAAAAAATTGTCAAGTGTTGAAAAATGCCAAACATCAGAAATGGCAAAAGAAAATGTTATCAAAATGTCAAAAGCCACAAATTGGGGGGAAAAACAACAACAAAAAGCAAACTCCCATATGAAACTCAAGTTCTATTGATCCCTTTTCCATCGTATCCACTTTTGTGCATGGTAGAGAGGGGACGACCCTTCTTCTTGTCTAGGCAAGAAGGGGAATTCTGCGATCCTCTAGTGTTTCTAACACCATAAGGAGTCTACTCTTGAGAAAAGCATTTAACAATTGAGGACAAAGGTACCCTAGCTTGACACAACTTGGAGGTGATTTATTAGTATTCTTCTAGGCTTAGTACTTTGAAGAAACAGTATCTATAATGGAATGTGTACCCTTAGATTGCTTCCCCTCTAGATAATTTCCGCCACTTAGATGAGGAAACTGGCTATTCATTTTTGTAGATGCATCCATTACTTGTTTTATGTGCTTTAATGCTTGGATGTATCGCCATTTTGGCAAGCCCCACCTTGCCTTGCAAGAAGGCATCTTATCTCATGGTTGTCTTGTTGTGAGTTGAAGGGGTGGAGTGAGACCCGCTAATTGTCTCACATCGGCCATATTAGTAGGTTAGTTTTAATAAGGATCCTAGTCTGAGCAAATGTCCGGTTTGGGGATATTTGATGTGACTTATATTTGAGCACATTTAGTCCCCGAATTAGCCTCGTTCCTATGCTTTATAGTGCATAATTGGGTCATTTACTATCTTTAGTTTCCTATTTTGCATATTCTTTGAGGTTTTGTTTCCTTGGTAAGAGAGGAGTGCAAACCTTGCATTTTCACGGCGAAATGGAGCTAAATTGATCGCATTCAATAACCAAGCATCAAAGGAAAGACGATACTAGAAGGCCTATGTAGATAATAAAGTAGATTGGGCAATGATGAAAGGATCCTTGCATCCTCAACAAGATCCACGCGGATTGTTGAGGAAAGAAGAAAAGAGAAGTGCCTGTCTCACAATCCGAGCGGATTGCAGCCAATCCGAGCGTCTCCCTGCCCACAAATCCGAGCGTCCCGATGCCAAGACGCTCGTCTTGAACCCAAGCAATCCGAGCGTCTCTCCCAAGATCCGCTCGGATCCCCTTACAGATTCCACCGTGCCAGCTTCCTAGACGCTCGGGACAAGCATATCTTCGTGGGACTAGCACAACGGAGATGCGCGTCTCCTTAGAGAGGAGCACTTCCTCAACTTTTCTTAAGGGTCTTAATAGTCATTTAAGCCCTTAGTAACCCTAATCTTTGTACCTAATCTTTTGTATAAATACCCCTTTGTACTACCTAGATTAGGAAGGGGGGATCTCAATACAATCTTAATCCTATCTTAATCTTGTTTTAATCTTGTAATCAACTTTTAATCTAGTATTAATACAAATCTCATTCCTTAATCTTTCCTTAATTTCTCTATTGTTCATCATTTATTTTGGGTAATTAGAAGATTATTTGGGTTTATTTGGAGGATTGACAACCTTCCATCAAATCAAGTAGTTCTATTATTCTTTACTTTATTATTTGGAATCATCTTCATATGTATAATTCTCTCTTAATCCTTTTTAATTATTGTTAATCATTTTCATTTGTTCATCATGTTTTGCCTTATTAGTATGATTGACAACCTTGTTAGCATGTTAAACTTGATAATGAGTGAGTAGTTTCCTTAACTAGGATTAATGGGGAATTAGGGGAAACCAATATGAGGATTGATTCATAATTAATCTAATATGTTTTCATAATTAATTTGCTTGCTTGTTGTAATTCCAACTTATGCACATGTTATGTTTGATGAAATGCGAGCCTATGAATCCTTACATTTTTTACCCATCACTTACCTTTTCAATGAGACTTGTAAGACATAAACCAACTCGAGTCTCATTAGACCATGCATATAGTTGGATAGGAAGAATTAAGTCGACTTGTAGGTATTGTACAATCTAATCGATTCGGCTCCGGGACCCAAACCTTCTTAGGGATTGTATGATATACACTAACTCGATCCCATCACAACAATAAGTACTTGCATTTAGTAGAGAACGTGTTTGTATGGTCAAATTCCATGAATCCCCTACGAACCCATGACACCCTAGTGCTTTTAATCAATTGTTTACATCTCATTTTAATCATCTTGCTTATTTTCATTACTTTATTTACATTGTTGATTAGTTTAGTTGATATCCTACCTCAACCCAAATTGTGACACCCCTAGACACAACCATTTGTAATTGAAAATCCTACATCAATACCCGTCCCTTGGGATCCGACCTTTACTTACCTCTTTAGTAAGAGTAGAGTAGTTTGTAAAGTTATGAATATTGTTTTGGTCAAGGTAACTTTTGAAGACGAGTAACAAAACCGACGAACCAGTCAACAAAAGAGCAGAACAAGTACGTGGAAAATTGCGGTTGGTTATCAATTACCAACCTCTTAACCATTTCCTTACAGATGACAAGTTTCCACAACCAAAAAGAGAGGTTCTTTTCCAAAAATTACCCCAAGTAAAAATATTTTCAAAATTTGATCTTAAAGATGGTTTTTGGCAGTTAGGAATTAAACCGGAAGAGAGGCTAAAAACCGGTTTCTGCATTCCTGAACGACATTACCAATGGAAGGTTATGCCATTTGGATTGAAAACAACTCCATCCTTATTCCAGAAAGCAATGATCAAAATCTTTAAACCCATCCTTACCGACGCCCTGGTCTACATAGATGATATTCTCTTATTTTCCACGAATATTGATTCGCACTCAGCCCTGATAATAAAGTTCCATGATATCATTCAACAATATGGGATAATGCTTTTAGAAAAGAAAATGGTTGTTGGAGAAACAAAAATTGATTTTCTTGGAATGCAAATTTCCAAAGGTCAATATTATCTCCAATCTCATATTGCTACCCAACTTGAAGAATTTCCAGATGAAAAGCTCTCTTACAAGCAAATTCAGCAATTTCTTAGTATTGTCAATTATATGGCAGATTTTATTCATGACCTAGCAAAGCACAGGTCAATATTATCGGCCCAATTAAAGAAAAATGCTGCTCCTTGGAACCAAGAATGCACATAAGCCATAAGAGAGTTGAAACGTATTACGAAAACTCTCCTAGCATTAACAATCCCTTCAAAAGGAAAGAGAATTCTATAGACAGATGCAAGTGATTGTTATTGGGGTGCTGTCCTACTTGAAGAAGACGAGAAAGGCAATAGGCAGATATGTGGATATAAGAGCGGAGCTTTCAAAGAAAGTGAAAAACACTACCACTCAACTTACAAGGAGATCCTTGCAGTCAAAAGAGGTATTGAAAAATTCGAATTCCATCTTATCGGGCAACATTTTCTGATAGACATGGACATGTCATCATTCCCAAAAATGATATTACAATTTAAGCAGAAGACTCTTCCCCAAGCACAACTACTCCGTTGGGCAAGTTGGTTTTCTCAATGGAAGTTCGATGTCAAACATATAAAAGGAAAGGATAATTTCCTTCCAGATTTCCTATCAAGAATACAACGTCAAATCTCATCAACCATCCCTATGATTTATATGCTCAATCCTGCACAATCAGATGAGGAATCCCTAAAATCTTTGGTAAGTCGTATGCCTCAAGTTTTACAAGAAGACCTTCTCAAGAAAGTCCTAACCACCAGAAGCATTGAAACCCTTCATAAACTCCTCATCTTATACGTCCATAAATATGGATTAGATCAAGGCCCCCTTCTTGGTCTACCTTTCCATCCGACGTATCTATTTCTCACCACTATCAACCTAAATCCAAGACATTATAGCAAATTTCCCCGTGAAGCCTATCTCCTGCTCTGATATCTTGCTGAATTATACACTATTGGGGTGCTCATAGAGAAGCGTCCAATGTTACAGTATTTGGCAAAGTGTCTTCTAACCATAAGGAAGCCTCATTACAAGCTATTGTACAAGTGGTTAACCTTGTACCAAACTCCCACTTGGTGGCAAGAAAGTATCCGAGAGAAAGAAGGCCATACAATATTTATCACCGTCAATTACTATCTTCCCGGTCCAAGAAAGAAATGAAATCCAGGTGCAACGATGATACGACACTCAGGTCATGGCAGGATATAAGGGATCATTATCTAAAGAAAGCATTTCAGCAGACGAACACGTGAACTAGCAGCCCTTAATGGAGTAAAAGAATATACCATGGATGGAAGGTTATTTTACTTACTCACAGCAAATTAGCATCATACAGACACGTATCCTCAAAAGTTTGTTCAAGAAATCAGAGAAATGCTACATGGCTTTCATAGCCAGTACTGTTGGCCCAGCAATCATCCTGACCACCCAAGGTTCAGAGTTGATAGGCATCCACGTATGGTTGAGAAATATATTCCAGGTCTTAAAATATATGTCGATGAATATATATCAAGAAGTGAAGAGAGTGATTCTGATGATAGTGACAGCTCAATGTGAACGCCGCCCTTTTCTGGAGAGAGAGGGAATAAGACAAGGAAATGTAAATATAAATAAATAATCCAAATTTACCATTAAGGTAAATTGTTTGTACTAATCATGTATGCTAGGTGTAAGCACTACATAAGTGTTATGTGTAAAACAAATAAGCTAGCAAAGTGTCTTAGGTGTAGTGCAAGGTGTAACACCAAGGTGTGCCAAGTGTATATGGCATGCTTATCATGTAACCTCCTTGATAGTATAAATAGAGATGCTTGTGACCTTACAAACACAAGCTAAGTTGAAATAAAAAAAAACACTTCACATCAAAATTCTCTTAACTCTTGTTCCTAATATAAGTTCTAGCTTTACAACTTCTTGTTCTACTCTTTATTCTTAGTATTACAACTTTGATCCTAACCAACCTCCTTTGTGGTTGTACTTACTATGTGTTCATAAACTTGACTATAAGTCTATAACTACGAGTATTTATTTAGTTGGACAGTCCGAATGCAATGGACGAGGGACCTTGGACAACTTCACGCATATGGACACAGATAGATTAAAAGCATTGACAATTTATGAAAAAAAAAAGGAAAAACAAAGTGTCCGAGACATGTTTCGAATGTCTCCATTGACTTTGAGTCGACACATACTCCCTCTATTAAACCATTCTCACAGTCTTGATACTTGATACAACTAAGATATTATGAAGGAAGCTCAAGTGTTGATATAACTAAGATATTATGAAGGATATTATTAAGTGTATTGTGCATCGTCCGGGCAGGCATGTTAGAGTATAAAATCGATCTTGGGGTTCCAATCATCGGTTTAAACTTTTAGTTGAGATGGTTCCTTGACATGGTATCCGAGTCAGTGTGACCAAATGGTCACGGGTTCAAATCTCACCCCCTCAATTCTAAAGTGGAATATTATCACCAGATATGGGGATGGCTGCAGTTGCATCCACACTTCAAGCCCAACAGGCATTCGTGTGAGGGGGCGTGTTAGAGTATAAAACCGATCTTGAGGCTCCAACTATCAACGTGAGATGGTTTCTTGACAGGGCATTTTTTTAATACCATTCTCGCATTTTTTTAATATCAATCTCGAAATAAATATTTTGAAATCAATGTTGTGAATAATTTACGATATAAATATTTTGAATTCATTGTTGTGAATAATTTATGATATTACCCGGGCAACGCTCGTGCTTGAAATCTAGTATATATAATTAAAAGACAAACATACCATCTATCTTAATGTCACATTAATATTTTCACCTATCTACACCACTCAGGCACCCACCTCCACATTACCAAGTCATTTATTAGCAAGAAGCAAAAAAACAATAAAAAAAATCCACCATATTACATCATTCCCTCTTTTAAAAGAATTTTAGCATGTCACACTATTATTTGTTATTTAAAAAAGAAAAATAAAAAGTAAACGTCTAAGTAATTTGTAACGTTAAATACAAACTAAAGCACCACAAACATCAAACAACAATTAAACATCAAAGTAAATTCTAAATTTTAATTGTAGAATTTTATTGTTAAAATAAGTTATCTTGCAAAAAAATAATCACATTACATCACTATAATATTTTATTGTTACGTACAACATCATATTATTAATCAACTATTATTGCAATGAAAAAAGAAAAAGTATATTGCAATGAAAAAAACAAATTACTGCAAAAAAACAAATCACGGCCTACGTTTGGTGGTTCATGTGAAATTGACATGGTTAATTATGAAAATATATGAGACACAAATTAAAAAAAAATATATATTGGCCAATGATGAAAATAAGCAACGGAACTAACACCTATTCAATTAACGAAGTTAGTTTTGTATCACAGTTCTCAATGTCCAATTAAGTAGTTCCATATTACCTCCATCCGGTAATATTACGTCTATTTACCCATATAATATACAAGTAATATCTTAATATATTAAAATAGATATTAAAATCAAATTACACGAATTATAATTTAAGTGAAATATCTTTGTGTGTCTGTGTTAACAACACAAGGCTACAAAATGTCAACATGTTTCATACTAATGATGTTTAAACAATTAATCTCAAACGCACATGTGATTTTCACGGGTACAAAAACTAGCTGAATTTTAAAATCCCATGATTTAAAAAAAAAAACGAGGTTGTTTGGTTGTCATATTTCTTGGAGAATGTACGAATTGAAACTTCACAGAAATTTTTGATACCTACATAGTGTGGGGAGTGACTTACTCGAATTAAATGATGGATGAAACTTGATTCCTATGAATTGAAAGTTCTTAGAAAGTTGAAATTCTTTATCAACCAAACGACTCCTTACCTAACACAAATGCAGCTATTTGTTTGGATAATATTGGTCCACCAAAAGCATAATGTTTTTTTTTTTCAAAGTACGTGTTATTTCCCGAAATATTTCAACAAGATAGATTTTTAAAAACTAACGTTATTTATGTTCTATGTGAGAATTTAACAAATCATACTGAAAAAATTAGTAAAATCGACTTTTAAATTTTGGTTATACATGCTGAAACATTTTGTTTTTAAAAATTTCATGATTTCTTATCACTACAAGAAAAAAAGTGGCCAACTTCATGAACATTGAAAACCATCAAACCTCCATTGATGATGGAGAAGATGAAGATGGCTGTTGTAGTGATATAGAAGTATTTAGAGAAGGAAAAGAGAGAGAAAGCTATTGTATATTATTGATACAATATTATGTGTAAGATATCTTGTTTACAATGAATGATCTTGCTTATATACTAAGATCTCTAACCGACTAACAAACTTAGTTGGTGGTTAGTTACATGTTAGTTACATGATCATTGACTAGTCAACTAACACCTAACTTATATATATTCTACATTCCCCCCTCAAGATGGACTACAAGAGGACAACTATAGTCCAAGCTTGGCAGCCAGAATATGATGTTCACTGGCACCCAGGGGTTTAGTCATTATATCAGCTAGCTGCTTCTTTGTGCCAACATGCTGAGTCTTCAGAAATCCTTCCATTTGCTTGTCTCTTACAAAATGGCAATCAACATTGATATGTTTTGTCCTCTCGTGAAACACAGGATGCTGAGCTATGCACTGTGCAGCTTTGTTATCACAGTACAATGGAATTGGGAATTTGATAGGAACTTGCAACTCTTGTAACAAACTAGCAGTCCAAACCAACTCACTTGCTGTGTAGCTCATACTTCTATATTCTGCTTCAGCAGAACTCTTACTCACGGTCTTTTGTTTTTTAGTTTTCCATGAGATTAAAGAACTACCTAGGAAAACACAGTACCCACTGAGGGACCTGCTACTAAATGCACAGGTTGCCCAGTCTGCATCAGTGTAGGCCTGCAATTCCAGTGAAGCAGATGTTGAGTAAAACAGTCCTGCATTAATGGTACCCTTCAAGTACTTGACCAAATGCTGTGCTGCAACATAATGTTCATCTCGAGGAGCACTTAATAATTGACTCAAATGCTGGACTGCATATGAGATGTCTGGTCTGGTCAGACTAAGATACAACATTCTATCAATTAATCTCCTATACTTCTCCGGTTCTGATAGAAGGCTCCCCTTGTCATTAGACAGCTTAAGCCCTTTCTGCAATGGAAAGGATACTGGCTTGGAGTCCTCAAAACCAGCATCTTGAATGATGTCAATGATGTATTTCCTTTGATTTAATAATATGACACGTTCATTTATTGCAACTTCTAAACCCAAGAAATACCTCATTAAGCACAAGTCTTTAATTGTAAATTTAGAATGCAACTGATCCTTCAATTGTTGTATTGCTGCAGTATGTTCACCAGTTACCAACACATCATCTACATAAACCAATACAACCAGGAACTTCTTTGTAATTGAATCAATTCTTGTAAATAAAGAATAATCCAATTTGGACTAAACAAATCCCAAATCTATGAGATATTTAGTCAACTCAAGGTTCCATTGCCTTGATGCTTGCTTAAGACCATACAATGATCTCTTGAGCTTACAAAATTGCCCCTCCTTTGCAAGTGTATACCCCAATGGAGGATTCATATACACTTCTTCATCCAAAAAGCCATGAAGAAATGCATTGTTAATATCAAGTTGGTGCAATGGCCAACCTTTAATAGCTGCTAATGCCAATAATATCCTTACTGTTGAGAATTTTGCAACTGGAGAGAAGGTCAATTTATAGTCCCTATCCTTGACTTGATTATAGCCCTTGGCTACTAACCTTGCCTTATATCTCTTAATAGACCCATCTGGTTTATACTTTATCTTATAAACCCACTTACTCCCTATAGCCTTTTTATTTGAAGGCAAGGTAGTTAATTCCCATGTCTGATTTGCCTCAAGTGCATGCAGCTCTTGATTCATTGCTAGAACCCATTTATCATCTTTACAGGCTTGATGATAATAGCTTGGTTCATGTGACTCAACCACATTACACAAGGACATGACATAATCCCTGTCAAATGCAGTCAACTCATTTAGAACAGTTGCTTGAAAAGCAGTTGACTTCTTTATCTTCTGTGGGGGGCAATGATAATCTGAAAGTAAAACAGATGGAATCCTGGGTCTAGCAGACTTCCTGATGAGCTGACCCTGCTGATTAGATACAAGAGCTAAAGCAACATCATTATCAGATGTGTTGTTTACCTCAGCAGCTGATGTGACAGGCAATTCAGCTGGTGTGTCTTCAGCAGTAGAGATTTCAGTAGCCATAGTAGTGACCACAGGATCTTCTAATCTCTCAGATGAACTAGAAGGAACTTCTATGTTGATGGACTGTAAAAAATCAGCTGGCATAGTATATTCTGCAGAGGAACCAGTAGGTGCGTTGGCATGTACAGGTACTTGAAAAGGATACACCTCTTCCCTGAATACAACATCTCTGCTGGAAAAAATAGTGTGTGTTTCCAAATCATACAACTTATAACCCTTCTGGTTATAAGGATAGCCAATAAACAAGCATTTTCTGGCTCTCTTTTGAAACTTGTCCATTGCTGTAGGAGGCATAGAAGCAAAGCACAAACTACCAAATATCCTAAGTTCATCATACTTAGGGTTTTCTTTGAACAAAATATCTTAAGGAGTTTGCCAATTCAATGCAGCAGTGGCCATTTTATTAATCAAATAGGTTGCTGTCAGTAAGCACTCACCCCAAAATTTAATAGGTACATTAGACTGTAATTGGAGTGCTCTGGCAGTGTCTAGTAAGTGCCTATGTTTTCTCTCCACCCGTCCATTCTGTTGGGGTCTATCAACAATATATCTTTGAAGCACAATTCCTTTACTAGTAAAATAATCTTTGCAATATGTTTGAAGAAATTCTGTCCCATTGTCTGATCTTATCACTTTAATATTTCTATCAAATTGTGTCTCAACATAAGATACAAATCCTTTAACCAAACCAGGAACCTGAGTCTTATTATGCATCAAAAAAGTCCAGGTCAATCTAGAATGGTCATCCAAAATAGTCAAAAAAGATCTAGCACCAGTCAGTGTGGGGACTCTATATGGACCCCAGAAATCCATGTGCACCAATTTAAAACACTCATTAGCATATGATCTACTTTTTGGAAAGGGTAAAATATGATGCTTGGCAAGAATACAAGTATCACAATCAAACTGCTTTATTCCTTTCAATTGATCACTGTTTACATGCTTCATTTTATCCAAAGAACAATGTCCTAACCTAGCATGTAATAAACTGACATTCTGAGATTGACTAAAGTTCTTATTACTATTTACAAAGTGCTCTTTATTGACAGAACTACAATTAGCTAGTGAGCTATAGGCACTATGACTCCTTAGCTTGTATAGGTCCCCAGTCCTTTTAGCCAGAGCAACTATGTCCTTACTTGTAGGGTCCTGAAACACACAAGTATCATTCAAAAACAACACAAGTAAGCCAGTTGATGCTATCAATTTTCCCACAGATAACAAATTTTGTTTAAAGTCAGGAATAAGAAGAACATTATGCAGAATTATTTTATCATTAATTCTTGCAGTCCCAATTTTATGTACTATCTTAACAGTACCATCAGGCAATCCAACATACACAGGCTTAGGCAAACTAGAGACATTATGAAGCAATGATACATTGGATGTCATGTGGTCTGAGGCACTAGTATCCACAATCCAATCCAATTTGGAACTTGAATTATTGACTGCAGAAGCCTGGGAAGAGAGGTACATACCAGCAAAGTTAACTGAAGACTGTAAAGAAGAAGTAGAAGGATCAGTCTTCTCATTCATTGCCTGGAATACCTTAGCCATAACAGAATTGACTATCCCTTGAACAAAATCTGGTGAAACATGAACATTAGAAGGCACCTGATTATGCCCAGAATATCCCAGAGAACTTCCAGCAGTATACCCATGCAACATTGGTTGTGCAATAGAAAAGGGAGCAACATCCTGATAGTGGTAATCTTGTTCAGAGGAAACAAGTTCAGCATTATGAGCAGCTTTAGAAGAACCTGCCTCCATATTTTAATTACCCTTCTTGGCATTATAAGCTTTAAACTTATAACATCGTTTCTTGATATGCCCTTTAGTGTTGCAGAAAGTACAGGTCTTGCGTCTCCAGCATTCATCAATAGTGTGACCAGACCTGCCACAAAACTCACAGTATTTGCCATCCTCAGAACCAGCAGAAACATCATATTTAGCACGTTTCTTGCTACCCTCTTCTTTAGCAGAGTAAGACTGAGTTCTTTTCTTAGCAGCATAGGCAACTGACTCCACAGCAACATCAGAAGTTACATCATTAATTAACTTCTGACGTTCAATCTTTTGAAGCATCCCTAATGCTTTGTTGATGGGAGGCAAAGGATCCAGGGTGAGAATATGAGTCTGTAGCTGTTCAAACCCAGAATTTAGCCCCATCAATAGCTGGATTAACTTGGTCTGAGTTTCCCTATCCAACAACCTCTTAAGCAATTGACATGTGCAATTCTTCATGGCACCACATGTACACTGAGGAATAGGGTCCATAGTGTCAATATTCTCCCACAAATTCTTGATTTTACCATAATAATCAAGAAGTGAAGAAGTATCTTGAGCAATGTTATTCAAATCCTTTTTAAGAGCATATAAATCGAGGACATTCAACTGCCCATAACGCTCAAGTATATCAGACCATAAAGACTAAGCAGATGAAGCATACTGTAGATTATTCACTAAAGGCTTAACAATGGAGTTCTTAATCCAACGAGAGACGAGAATATCGCATCTTACCCAGGCATTATACTTCTTATCAGAGGCAGGAGGACAAGAACATTCTCCAGTTATGAACCCAACTTTGTTTTTTGAAAGCAGAGCAGAGATGATCTCACGCTGTCACTGAATGAAATTGGAGCCATCAAACACTACTACAAATACAGGCAACTACAACGGTCCTTTAACAACGCTTATTCACAAAAATCAACAAAACACGTTGTAGAATTTATGCCGCGAACTTTACCAAAATTAATCACAACGGTTCTGTGTTGTTAATCGTTGTTATTGGTTTTAACAACGGGTTATACTTGAAAAACCGTTGTTAATATAAACATTAATAACAACGGTTGAATCTGTAATAAATTTTAACCGTTGTTAATAATTTGGCGCAAAATTATGAAAAGTAATCACAACGGTTATATTAGAATCCGTTTTTAATACTTTTTAACAACGGTTTCAGGCTGAATAACCGTTGTTATTAATGTTATGAAAATCTTAAGAATGAACAACAGATTGCTTTATTCTGCTATACGCTACAAAACACAAACACAAGCTAATACGTCGATCTTTGCTACTATATCATCCTCCATTCCTCCCCGATCGTCTCTCTGTCTTCATCTCCGTCACTTTGTTGTCACCGCACCGTCTTCTCTCCCTCATCGTGTTTATCAATCGGTATATATATGTTTCTTAGCAACGCTTATAGATATAGGATTTTTGGGTTATTATCTAATTTGTTGATAATTTAGCTTAATTGCTTTCCGAATTTCGTTTATTTGTTTGCCTATTATTGTATTTTCCGAATTAGTTGCCTATTATTACGAATGTAGAATAATGACTCGAACTTGGATGATTGATGCAAATATGAGTGACCGCACCTACAAGGATGGTTTAGCTGAATTTTATGAATTCGTTTCGAACAATTTGAAAGGTTCTTCTAGTATTGCATGTCCTTGTGAAAGATGTGGTAATATTAGCTATATGGCTTTTCCGGACGTTAAAATACACCTAGAAAAGTGGAGATTTAGTCGATCCTATACACGTTGGATTTTTCATGGGGAATCATTAGAGGAAGAGAATAACTCTGAAGAAGATGATGTTGAGGTACACGAAAGGCTAAGCGATGATCCCGAGTTTGCCGAGTTTTTGAGTTAGAAGAGTTGGAAGTAGAGAAGTTGAATGTTGGGTCTATAGATAATGAAGAGAATGAGGATGAGTCGATTGCTTTTGAAGATGTAGGTGATGACACTAGTAATTGGGATGACCTTAACAACATGTATGAGAAGTTGTGTGAGTCTCAAGCACCTCTCGTATCCCGGTTGTAAGTTCACAAAAATGTCTACTGTGGTGAAGTTGTATAATATCAAGGGGGCAAATGGGGTGAGTGACACGTGTTTCACTTGTTTTTTAGCCTTGATAAAGGAGTTTCTTCCTGATGGTAATGTTCTACCTGTTAAGACATATGAGGCGAAAAAACTAATAAGAGGAGTGGGTATGAAATATGAGAAAATACATGCATGTCCAAATGATTGCATATTGTATCGGAAATTATATCAAAACTTAACCAATTGCCCTAAATGTTTGTTGTGGCGTTATAAGGATAAAGAAGGGATCCCGGCTAAAGTGTTGTGGTATTTTCCATTGATACCAAGATTCATAAGGATTTATGCGAATCCCGATGATTCAAAAATGTTAACTTGGCATGAAACAAGAAGAATAAATGATGGAAAGATAAGACACCCGGCAAATGCTATGCAATGGAAATCGTTCGACGCTAAGTATCCCGAGTTCGGCAATGAACCTAGAAACTTACGTCTAGCGCTGTACACTAATGGAATGGACCCACACGGAAACATGAGTAGCCAACATAGTACTTGGCCAGTAGTGTTGGCTATTTATAACTTACCTCCATATGTGTGCATGAAAAGAAAGTATTTGATGTTGTCGTTAATTTCCGGTCCTAAACAACCTGAAAATGATATAGATGTATATTTGGAACCTCTTCTAGATGATTTGCGATTGTTGTGGGATAGAAGTATTTGATGCATATAAGAACGAAACTTTCAATTTGAGAGCGATGTTATTGTGTACAATAACTGACTATCCGGCTTATGGCGACCTTTCTGGGCACACAGTTCATGGGAAAGAGGCTTGGCCATTGTGTGGGGAGGATATCGAGTCTGAATTCTTGAAGTCTTCTCGTAAGTATGTGTATATGGGAAATAGGAGGTTCTTGTATCATGACCATTGTTATCGCAAGATGCAGAAAGCATTCAATGGAAGACAAGAACTTCGTCAACCTCCTAGAATTTTGAGTGGGCATGAAGTTTATGTGGACAGCGGGCCGCCAACGGGGGCGCTTGGTGAAGGTCGAAAAACAAGTGTTTGCATTTTGTAAGGAGTCGCCACCAATTTTTATGGGAAATTGGAACCGTTCGAATACCTCGTGTCATGTCAAGACACAAAGTAGTGACATGAACACTAAGCAATCGTTACCCTTAGCATTCTATGTCTAGAATGACTCTCGTGGATGCCAATGAACACAGGTGCTCACGGAGATCTGGAGTAAGGAGTGAGGGTACGTATTAGGAAGCTCTTTTGATCGAACACCTAATCCCGCCCGCCTCGATAGCGGCCTCTACTAATGATTAGGGAAGTTATTCGTACTTGATATATCGTCGGTTATATGCATGCAATGCAACATCCAAGTTTTAATCCTAGCATGTGAGAATTAACTAACTCGGTTGACACGTAATTAGCATACAATTGGGTCGAAGTTGGAATTTAATGTTGATTTACATGTGGAAACATACAAATGGTAAAAGAAATACAATAATCATAAATTACAATAATGAAAATTACATTAATTACATTGGAATAGGCGATTTATGTCGAAAATACCTTTAAAACGGATAGATTGAGAAAAAGAATAAAAGAATAAAAAGAAATAAATTACGAACAGGAATTAGCGTGATATTACGGATAATAGCTAGTTAATACGTGGACTAATTAAACTAGGTCAAGGCAGAAACGGAGTTCGAGGACAGAAATCATCCTGGAACAGGCGCAGCAGAGCGCGCCCTCGGAAGAGGCGCGGCGATTCTTGCGTCATTCCCAAGGGTGAGTTCAGGCGTAGTTTTGAATCGCAAATCGTTAATGTTAATTGGTAATTTTATGTATCGATTAAATTATTTACTCGGATGAAAGTGATTAATACTTTTATTACATGTCAATGATGGTCATGAAAGCGATAAACATGGATGAGACGGATGCAAACGGATTATTTACAAGGTTGAATGATTAATTAGTGACATCGGTGAATGAAACAAACTAAACATGATGAATTAATGACAAATTAATGACGAACATGTGAATGAACAGATGAAAACTATATCAAAGACGAATTCTAGGAACTCAATATGAACAAATTGAATCCCTACAACCCGGATTGAACTTAATGACGAAAACCCGCAAATATTGGACTATAAGGGATTTAAGTCGGATTTATGACAATTAAAACATGAACATGATGATGATTATAATACATGTGGAATTATTATGATACTACGATGAAGAATTAACAGACGAACAAGCAAAAGAAAGATTTGAATACGAATTACAGAGGACAAACGAAGAAGAAAGGAAGCAGGAACTGCGGCAGCCTCATGAAGAGGCGCAGCAGAATGCGCTCTTTTCAAGAGCGCGGCGATTCTTTGCGTCCTTTCTCGACTGTTATCTACTGGAAATTCGCAAAAACAGGTTTTAACAAAGGGTTTTAGAAATCGATTTTAACGGTATTTTCGACGTAAACCTTACAATTGATGATACGACAAGTAAAATACAATAAATAAAAGAGAGATTTACACCCTCAGACTTACATGTTGACGAAACGAGATGAACTAAGATATCGACTAGTGAATGCTCGACGCGAATGCAAAGAGAGTGCCCTCGTAAGAGGAAAACGATTGATTAATTTAAGTTGATTGAGTGTAGTTGGTCAAATTGGTCGGTCATGCAACGGAGAGGCTGGTACCCGGAAGGATCCGAGCTTACGTGGTCGGAAGTCCAAGCACGTAGGCGCCAATTAGTAAGAACAAAGTCTAGAATGCAAAGGGAGAAGAGAAGGGCGGACACTCGCGTGAGAAATATGAGGAGCGAAGGCTCCTATTTATACTAATCACACGGAGGAATAGGGTTTCGGAGACTCTTTGGAAGTGAATCTCGGAAAGATATGAAAAAAGATACATAAGACATGCAAAGAAGGGCCTGGGAAGAGGCGCAGCAGCCACTGCGTCTCTTGGAAGAGGCGCAAAGACTGCTGCGTCTATTCCCGGAGGTTTCCTCCTCGAAGAAAGATTTCGCGTTTGAGTTATGGTAGGACGGAAATAATTCGATTATCTTATGAATATTACGGGATATTATTTGCCAAAAGATAGAATTTATGAAATATGGAATAGAAATATCCAGGAACATTCCGAATATTCGACTCGGGATTTAACAGTTATCGAGAAAATTGAGACGGTTTTTGACCCGGACTCCGAATGTACTCTAATTACTGCCAAAACGACCGTATCGGGACGTAGATGACAACTAAGAGGTTGACATTTAATATTTGAGTAATCACTTGACGACAATCTTACGAACTGTCACAAATCGTTCCGCGAATCAAACATGCGGCCCAATCATCACCGGGTGGTTTGCGGGAGGTGCAGAAATGAGGTATCTACAGTTTATCATAAAGTAAAGCATATTGAGATAGATTATGGGAAGAAGAGCGGCTCTAAATTGTCTACTCGTGGGTATAAGAAAAGATCCATATTTTTTGATAAACTTCCATATTGGCCTGACCTGGAGGTCAGGCATTGCCTCGATTTCATGCACATTGAGAAAAATGTCGGTGATAATATTATCAATACGCTTCTGAATATTCCTGGTAAAATAAAGGATAACGCCGCAGCTAGGGAAGATAGAAAATGATGGGTATTAGACTAGAGTTGGCACCACAGAAGAGAGGTAATCGTACATTTTTACCGCCAGTAGCTTATACCCTTTCACGGAATGAGAAAAAAGAGTTATGTGCATGCTTGAATGGAATTAAAGTGCCACATGGTTATTCGTCGAACATCAAAAGCCTAGTGTCGATGCAAGACCTAAAACTCACCGGGTTAAAGTCACATGATTGTCACACTTTGATGCAACAATTACTACATGTGGCTATTCGTTCCATTTTACCTGAAAAGGTAAGATATGCTATAACTAGATTCTGTCTCTTCTTCCAGTCCATATGCGAGAAAGTCATCGATCCCAATGACGCGGATTCATTGAAGGACCTCGTTGTAACCTCTCTTTGTCAGTTGGAAATGTATTTTCCACCCTCTTTCTTCACTATCATGATTCATCTGACCATTCACTTGGTTAGGGAGATTTTGTACCTTGGGCCCGTGTACTTGAGATACCAGTATCCTTTCGAAAGATTGATGAAAGTCTACAAGGACTATACATCTAATCGGTATCGTCCGGAAGGTTGTATTGCTGAACGCGTTATTTTAGACGAAGCTCTTTCATATTGTTACGCTCATCTCTCCCCTGAGGAGTTGATTGGCATTCCTAAGAATCGTCATAGTGACTGGATGACCGAAAAAGGTATTAGGGCCGGGTTGAAAAAATTGTGACACGTGAAATGTTGCATTTAGCACACACGTATGTGCTAAACAACGAAGATGAAGTGCAACCTTATATTCAACAACACAAAGATGAGCTCAAATACGATCTCCCAAACAAGACCAAGAAGTGGATTGCGAACGAGCATACGAAGACGTTTGCAGAGTGGTGTAGGAATATTTTCTTAGAGTGTACGGATCAAACTGGTGATGACATCTCTCCTAGGTTACTACGTCTTGGTTTAGGTCCAAATGCCAGGGTTACCTTTTACAACAGTTTTACCATCAATGGATATACTTTTTACACCCGCAAGCAAGATGAGTTGAGCACAATGCAAAATAGTGGTGTGAGTTCTGAATTTGAGGTAATGCACTTTGCTACTTCAAAGATAAAAAGCTTATTTGGGGAAAATGCCTTTATTATGGTGTTATTCAAGAAATATTGGTACTAGATTACATTGATTTCACCATGCCTTTGTTTCGATGTAACTGGGTTGATAACAACATCCATTGTGTCCGAAAGGATAAGATGGGATTTACGTTGGTCAATCTGGGTAAGGTTGGCAATAATAAGGATGATCCTTTCATAATGGCATCCCAAGCTAAACAAGTGTTCTATGTCACCGATCCTGTGGATAAGAAGTGTTCTGTTGTACTGTCTATAAGGAGTAGAAGGAGTAGTCCATCCGATAATGGTGATGATGATCAGGATGTCGTTTTTGAGGGAATGGATCACTCTACCACTGTATCTTATTTCGACGATGTTGACACTGATCATGAGGACACTGAAAGCATCTATATGCGTGATGACCATGGTGAAGGTATTTGGGTTAACGAATAAACTATGACATCCAAGAAACGCCCCCGATCCCGAGATAGTTCATCGGACACGATGATATGGACGACCAACATTTTGAGTCATTTTCAGATCAATAATTTGATGGTTTAATTTATTGGTAAATCAATAATGGTCATTGTTAAATAAAAATTCCCAAATTTGCATGGCATGGTAAATCATGTAGCTTAGATATGCAAAGTATGCATGCATCTTTGGTGTTGTCTTATGTTCTTGATCTTATTATTAGATGTGGATCTTTGGTGTTGAAATTCTTGAATAATGTTGCAAAGATATGGTGCTTTCATTGCATACAGTATGTATATATTGTTACTGAGTTTGACCGTAATGGAATTACGGTAATTTTTTTTTTAAAAAAAAGTTCAACAATAACAACGGTTATATTTAAATTACCCGTTGTTAATACTTTCAACAACGGTTATAGTTACATTACCCGTTGTTATTACTTTCAACAACGGTTGTATTATCCCTACCCGTTGTCATTGATTTTTTTGACATATTTCATTTTGGCGCAAATTTGGTGAAAATATATTACAACGGGTATATTTTAACCGTTGTAATAAAGTTTTGACAACGGTTGACTTATATTGACCCGTTGTTATTAACATATAACAACGGTTTTCCTTTTAGAACCCGTTGTCAATAGTCTGTCTTAATAAAAAACTAATTTAAAAACACATACACACACAACACCAGTTCAACCGTTGGTATCCTGAGTTAATTCTTCTCTCTTCCTCGCTTTCTACATTCTCGTTGCCGGCCGTCGTCCAATTTCCGACGCCTTGATTCAGTTTGCCTTCCCTTATCATCCCGCTCGTTCTCTTTATCATCATCATCATCAGGTATGTTCACTTTAATTTTGTGTTTCGTCATTAGGGTTTTAAGACGATCATCTTTTTTCTTCTTCATGCATCTGTTTGTTTTTCGTCTTCTTTGTTATCTTTATCATCCCGCATCATCTACTTCACTCCTCTTATTAGGGTTTAGGATTTTAGAAGCTCAATCTGTTGTATTAAATTTTCATTCCTATTAGGGTTTAGGGTTTTAGATAATACTCTGCATGTACGTTGTTAAGTTGTTCATTTCCTATATCATTCATATTTGGGTTTTAGGATTATGATGGGTGAAAAACGGAAAAGAAGTCAAAAGAACTCACATCTACTTGGCTCGGTCGTCTCCGCCTCAGCAACCGAAAGCAGTTGGGGTTAGAAGAAATACATTTATATATATATGTTACATTTTTAATTGTTGAATGTTTTTATATGTTAAATTTATATGTTATTTTTTTTTTTTGTAGGGAACAAAAAAGCCGGCTTTCGCGGGTAAGTCTAATGTCCGGGGACTTGATGAGGTATTTAATTAAATTCTCTATTTTTATGAAAACCTCCCTTTAATTTTTTTTGTTTCTGTATATATTTCTAAAAAGCATGGAAATTTTTTGTATGTGTAGGGAACAGAAAAGCCGGCTAAGGCGGATAAGCCTAAGTCCCCGGACATGCCAACTACCTCGTCCAGACAACAATTTGATGAGGTATTTAATTAACTTCTCCATTTTTTTAAAAAACCTCGCTCTCTTAATTATATTTTGTCTGTATTTCTAAAAAGCATGCATGGTAATTTTGTGTATGGGACAAAAAAGACTGATAAGCCTAAGTCCCCAGTCATACCTGCTACTACTACCTCATCATTGAAAGAGCAGGTTGGCGAGGTATTTAGTTAAGTACGCTTTTATTTTTATTACTCCAACTAGGATATGTTATCTTTGGATTTTTTATTATTTTAATTATCTACATGTGTAGGCTGGTGGTAGTAGCACAAAATCAAAGAATCATTATTTCCCCGACCTGAAAGAAGTTAGGAGTTTAAACTCCACACAATATACTGGGAAGGATTACATGCAAAAATTAAGAACGGCGACGATGAGGAAACTGCATGAGGAGGCTTGCCGTCGCATAGCCACCGAGCAATTGATAGTTATTCCGCTCGGGGAGGATATTCTAGGGGCTGAGCGCGAAGCACTTATGTCATGGGATATGCTAGCCATTTGGGCTGGCCTAGACCAGATTGATGTGGCACACCTATTTGTTTGGATGAAGTAAGTTTCTTAATAAATAATTTCACATTCTAATATTCTGACTACTAGATAGTGTTTTAATTAAATACCGGAATTAATACCGTAATAATGTAGGATATTGAAATTGAGAGTGATCCCCGAGAAGAAGATTCCATCTGATCAATACGGATTCCTGTGCCCCTATGTTTTATCTTTATTTATTCCGGATTTCTCGTTCGAAGAACGGGTAGATTATATTGCTCAAAGAATTGGCGACAACCAAGAAGTGATTTTTGCCGCTTATAATGAAAAAGGGTAATAAACAAATTAATATTACGTTTCCCCCTACAATTGCATTTTCATAACTAATATATGTACTTGTTAATAATGATGATGTCTCTTGATGTAGGACTCATTGGGTGCTAGCAGCCATCATGCCGACAAAGAAGAAAGTTTTTTGGTTGGACTCTTTACATAATCCACCAAGCGAGACTTTTAAGCGCTTGATTAATAAGTAAGTTTATAATATTGATTTATTTATAATAACATTAAGTTTCAATTTTTATTTATAGCAAAAAGCTCATTTTTGTCCCTAAAAAAATGAGTGTCCGCTTTCTTTTTTTTAAAAAAAAAAGGGCCTTTGAGAAGAGAAAAGCTAACGAAAGGGATCAACCCACTAAAGATTCGATGATGGCCCCGATTTTATTACGATAACAGGGTACGTGGTCAAATACAATACATTAAGTGCAAAAATCTGTGTTTAATACTAATACAATACCTAAAGTTCAAGATTCGGATGTGAGCCTTCTCTCGTCTGTTTGTTTTTATGTAATAATAGGCCCCTCGCCAGCCGGATAGCATACAATGTGGATACTACGTTTGTCGGTTCATGTTGGAGATTATTAGGTGAAGATATATCCTTATTCCAGAAAAGCTTAGTAATTTTATAATGTGTTACGTTTATTACTTTTTTGATGTTGCTATGCAAAGATTTGATGTTGTTACAATAATGTCTTGTCTTTAATTTGTTTTTTCCGCAGTATGTAATCAACCCGTCACCGAGAGATTCAGAAGTACTCAAGTGTAGATATAGACGAGGTAAGGGACATGTTGGGCAAATACGTCTTAGAAAATAGAAATGCATGATACTCGAGTAGTTTAGATCGGTTTATTAGTAAATTTTTTGTTTAAGTTAGGAAATCTTTGATTAGTTCATGTAAATTTAACTCCTTGTAAGTATATATATATATATATATATATATATATATATATATATATATATATATATATATATGATGATCTTTGTTGTGGTTGAATTGAATCTATTGAGTTCGATGAACCAAATTGTGATTTATCTGGTTTGATATATGGTGTCTCTTTGATATATGCAGGTTTTTGAATGGCATGAAACAAATTTAATTTTTAAAAACATTAGGAGTTCGTAATAAAAACGGTTACTAAAAAAAACCGTTGTGAAGACCTTTCACAACGGTTACTAAAAACAAAACCGTTGTGAATACCTTTCACAAATACCGCCCATAATATTCAACAACAGGTTTTAAACGAAGAACCGTTGTTAAAAGTCTTCACAATTTTGGAGGGAAATTTACAACAACGAGTTTTAAACTAAGAACCGTTGTTACTACAAATTTTAACAACGGGAATGTATCATATACACGGTGTTAAAAGTCTTCACAATTTTGGAGGGAAAGTTACAACAACGGTTATTAAACTAAGAACCGTTGTCATATTATTCCCACCAAATTTTTGAAACACTTTCCACAACGGCTTACACGCTAAAACAACGGCTTTTAACCGTGGTGAATACTTTCTACAACGGTTTAATTAAATAACCTAACCGTTGTAAATACCTTTTACAACGGCCGCTTTAACAACGTCCGCTTTTTGTTTTTACAACGGTTTTTACCCGTTGTTATTGACTGTATCTGTAGTAGTGAAAGAGAAAAGACGATAAAATCAAGCTCGGCTGATCAGTTTGAGAAAGAAATAAAGGATCGTCTAAAGGCGAATACAGCGTTTCCTCAGGCATGATTAGAGAAAAGGTGATGTAAACTGGAAGAAAAAGAGGAAATTTATGAAAGATTTATTGTGCGGAACCGTAAATGAATAGGATCTTATACGCTGATACCATGAAAACCATCAAACCTCCATTGATGATGGAGAAGATGAAGATGGCTGTTGTAGTGATATAGAAGTATTTAGAGAAGGAAAAGAGAGAGAAAGCTTTTGTATATTATTGATACAATATTATGTGTAAGATATCTTGTTTACAATGAATGATCTTGCTTATATACTAAGATCTCTAACCGACTAACAAACTTAGTTGGTGGTTAGTTATGTTGTGCGGAAGCGATACGGAGTAGATGCAAAAATAAAAGACACAAAGATTTAACGTGGTTCACTATCAATGCGATAGCTACATCCACCTGGGCGAGGGAAAATATTTCACTATGTCGGGAGAATTACAGATTACAAAAGATGAGCACAGAGTTTTTCTAGATCTGCCTCTTAAAACTCTCAATGTGTTTGCCTCACAAATCTCTCCTTAAAAGAATAACTAGGTTAGAGTAGTGTTTATATATTAAACTACCCTAACAAAGATTATTCTAATTAAGAAATATAATTAATTAAAACAAAATTTCCTAACTAGCTAAGGAAACCAAAAACTATTGGTGACGTCAACTCCAAACATAAAGTCAACGCCAAAAAAAGTTGTCATGCAGCAATAAACACACGAAATTCTGATTTCATCAGAATTCCCAGCGACCCGCGGATGTGTCGCCCGTAGTTTACCTCCTTTTCTTCCTTTGTCTAATATTATCTCACCGTAATCAAACTCCGACATATTCTGTAAGTGACATACGAGTCATATACTAACAATTCTCCACCTTGACTCGGACAGTCGCATTTAGCAAACGACTTCCAAACCACTTGACCACTATACAAGTCACTCCCAAGTAAACTTGTATCTGCCATGTTCCAGCAAATGAGCGCTCACACTAGAACACAATAGACTCCACCTTGAGTCTATAACCATCAAATATACCCTGGACTGGGTCTGCCATCCAATTAGCCCTGGACAAAGGCCTGCGTCCATTTAGCCCTGGACCGGGCCGCTCAAGGCTCCACCTCGAGCTCAGCACCCCGAAGGGTCTAGACATAACTGTCTATATTCAACAAGTCCAAGCAATGTTTGAACTTGCTGAATGGAACCGGCTTAGTGAAGCAATCTGCAGGATTGTCAGCTGTTCCCACTTTCTTCACTTTAATTCTCTTCTCGTTCCTCAGAAAATGATACCTGACATCTATGTGCTTGGTTCTATCATGATGCACCTGATCCTTCGCCAAACAAATAGCACTTAAGCTATCACAATACAACGAAGCGATCTCCTGATGTAGACCAAGCTTACTTACAAGACCCTTTAACCATATAGCCTCCTTAGCAGCTGCTGTTAAAGCCATATACTCCGCCTCCGTGGTTGACAAAGTCACAGAAGATTGTAAAGTTGACTTCCAACTAACAACAGAACCACCAAGTATAAAAACATACTCGGTTACGGACCTCCTGCTATCTACATCTGCAGCATAATCAGAATCAGAATATCCAACAACTAAACACTCATCATCATTTCCATAAACGAGACCAACATCCGTCGTTCCTCTCATGTAGCGGAAAATTCTCTTTACCGCTAACCAGTGTTCTTTGCCAGGTTGAGCCATAAACCTGCTAACAACACTAACAGCATGTGCAATATCAGGCCTAGTGCAAACCATGGCATACATTAAACTGCCAATTGCACTAGCATAGGGAACCGTTGACATATAAGACTTCTCAGCTTCAGTTTGAGGTGCAGAAGATATAGTTAACTTACCGACAGCATAAGGAGTATTTAAAGGTCTAGCATTACCCATACCAAAACGGCCAAGTATCTTCTCAATGTAGCTTTTCTGAGATAAGAAAAGCTTCCTTTTAGAACGATCCCTGTAAATCTCCATCCCTAATATCTTCTTCGCGGACCCTAGATCCTTCATATCGAACTCTGAACTGAGTAGCTTCTTCAAATTATCAACATCTGACCTTTTCTTAGCAGCAACAAGCATATCATCAACATACAAGAGTAAATAAATCAAAGACCCATCTTCTAGCTTGTTATGATAAACACAACAATCATATGGGTTTCTCTCATACCCATGCTCTACCATAAAAGTGTCAAATCTCTTGTACCATTGCCTTGGAGATTGTTTAAGCCCATACAAGGACTTCTTTAAATGACAGGCAAAATGCTCTTTCCCTGGAATTTCGAACCCCTCTGGTTGTTTCATTAGAATATCTTCCTCCAGCTCACCGTGGAGAAAAGCGGTCTTGACATCAAGTTGCTCAAGCTCATAATCATAATGTGCCACTATAGCTAGTAACACACGAATAGAAGTGTGTCTCACAACAGGAGAAAAAATCTCCACATAATCAACTCCCTCTATCTGACTAAACCCCTTAGCAACAAGTCTAGCCTTGTATCTAACCGACTCAGCCTCTGAAGTTCCTTCCTTTTTCTTGAACACCCATTTACACCCTATCAATTTTCTCCCTTCTGGTGGTGGCACAAGTTCCCAAGTATTATTCTTGTGGAGAGACTCCATCTCTTCACCCATAGCAGCAAGCCATTGCACCGACTCACTACTAACAATTGCTTCTTTATAAGATGACGGTTCTTCAGACTCAATTTCATCAGCTACCTGTAATGCATAACCAACCATCTCCTCAACATAGCAATTATTGCCACGAACTTTGCCACGAACTTTGCGGCCCTCAAGCTCCTCAATAAACCTACTAGTCTTCTTGCTTACACGTTTAGGCAAGTCAATAGGATCAGTTGGTTGATTAGAAGATTCACCCTGGTGACTTTCCTCATTAACTGGAGTAGGAGTAGTCACAGGACTAGAAATAACTGGTTCGGCATCCTCCTCGATCACAACCCGTGGTAAAATAGATAAAGTGGCAGGAGCCACCTCAAACTCCACCTCTTCCTCGGCACTATTATCCTTTTCAACACCCTTGGACACCCCTTTAGAAATAAACATGGAATTTTCATCAAAGGTAACATCCCTGCTAATAATAACACGTCCCTCTGACGGAGACCAAATCTTGAAGCCCTTAACTCCATCTCCATATCCTAGAAAGCACCCTTTCCTTGCCCTTGGATCTAACTTACCATCTTTTACATGATAATAAGCTACACATCCAAAAACTCTAAGTGTAGAATAATCCGGTACATTGTCGCTCCATAACTCATAAGGAATCTTGCAGTTTATTCCCATATGAGGACCACGATTGATCAAGTAACAAGCTGTAAGAACAGCTTCACTCCAGTACCTTCTAGCAAGACCTGCATTAGAGAGCATGCATCGAACTCTCTCTAACAGTGTCTGGTTCATTCGTTCTGCTACACCGTTCTGCTGTGGTGTACCCCTGATGGTATGATGCCTTCCTATACCTTCATTCTTACAGAACTCATTGAATTCTCCTAAACAGAATTCCAAACCATTGTCCGTTCGTAGCTTCTTGATCTTCTTACCTTTCTGATTTTCCACCAAAGTCTTCCATTGCACAAAGACTTTGAAAGCCTCACTCTTCTGCTTAAGCAACCTAAGCCATGTGTACCTGGAATAGTCATCAATAAATGTAACAAAATAATAATAACCTCCCATACCTTCAACTCGAGCAGGCCCCCAACAATCTGAATGGATATAATCAAGGACTTCTTTTGTTGTATGAACACCCTTGCTAAATTTAGATCTGTGTTTCTTACCAAACACACAATGTTCACAAAACTCAAGGTTCCTCACCTTGACACCGTTAAGAAGATCCCTCTTGGACAATAACTGCATCCCTCTCTCACCCATATGACCAAGCCTTTTATGCCAAAGGTTAGTCATCTCTCCGTGATTTACGGATGCACAAACCGCAGAACTAGTCAGTGTTTCACCTTGAAATACATACAAGGTATTTTGTTTGACACCTTTCAGAATCAAACGAGAACCCTTTGTGACAGACAAAATCTTCCCTTTACCCTGGAACTCATATCCTAAATCACTTAATGAACCAAGTTACATAAGATTCTTCCCCAAAGCTGGAACATGCCTCACATTAGTCAAAGTACACTTCTTACCCTCAGCAGTCTTCACCTTGATCGACCCAATACCCACTACCTCACAAGTAGCATTGTTGCCAACAACAACGTGACCCCCATTAAAGGACTCATAAGTACTAAACCAATGCTTGTGTGGACACATATGATAAGAACACCCAGAATCTAGAATCCAACGATCTACAGGACGAACAGAATCAACCGCAAGAGCATAGTCCGCCTCAGAATCGTACTCCACATCCTTACTTTGAACTACGACGCATTAGACTTAGCTTTCAACTTAGGACAACTAGGTCTTTTATGCCCGGGTTCTTTACATAGGTAAATGAGATAGCGTAATTACTAGTTGTATTTGTGTAATGGGAGCCTTAGCCTTAGCCTTTTTCTTGACCTCCACCCTTCTTAGTGTTATTAACAACTAAACCGCCCCGATCCGTCTCCTAAGTCACATTTGCTTTTTGTCGCAACTCCCTAGTGCAAAGTGCTTGACTTCACTTCCTCTAAGGTCAATGTCTCTTTACCAAGAACAAAAGAATCTCAAAAATTCTCATACGACGAGTAAAGAAACCAGCAGAATTAAAGCAGCATCTTCATCCTCAATCTTAACATCTATATTACGCAGATCTAATAATATAGTATTATATTTGTCTAAATGATCACGAAGTGACATACCTATCTGCATCTTGAAAGAGAACAGACGTTGTTTCAACAACAACTTATTGGTGAGCGACTTTGTCATGTACAAACTCTCCAATTTCAGCCATAACCCCATTGCAGTCGACTCATCGGCTACCTCAGTTAGGACATCGTCTGGCAAACTCAACAAGATCGATGAATGAGCCCTCTCCTCCATTGTTAACAAGGCAGGATCTTCCGTCTCAGTCACCATAGATTCAGCACCCGTAGCCGAAGCTTCAGTCTTCGTCACCTTCGTAGAGAAACCCGGCGTCAAGGGTTTCCAGATGCACAACTCCTTTAGTAAAGCCCTCATCTTCAACTGCCATAGTGCAAAACTATTCCTCCCATCGAACTTCTCAATCCTTATAGTCTCACTCGACATCTTCTCCTCCCTGGATCCAAAAAACTCAAAGCTCTGATACCAATTGTTGTGCGGAAGCGATACGGAGTAGATGCAAAAAAAATAAAAGACACAAAGATTTAACGTGGTTCACTATCAATGCGATAGCTACATCCACCTGGGCGAGGGAAAATATTTCACTATGTCAGGAGAATTACAGATTACAAAAGATGAGCACAGAGTTTTTCTAGATCTACCTCTTAAAACTCTCAATGTGTTTGCCTCACAAATCTCTCCTTAAAAGAATAACTAGGTTAGAGTAGTGTTTATATATTAAACTACCCTAACAAAGATTATTCTAATTAAGAAATATAATTAATTAAAACAAAATTTCCTAACTAGCTAAGGAAACCAAAAACTATTGGTGACGTCAACTCCAAACATAAAGTCAACGCCAAAAAAAGTTGTCATGCAGCAATAAACACACGAAATTCTGATTTCATCAGAATTCCCAGCGACCCGCGGATGTGTCGCCCGTAGTTTACCTCCTTTTCTTCCTTTGTCTAATATTATCTCACCGTAATCAAACTCCGACATATTCTGTAAGTGACATACGAGTCATATACTAACAAGTTACATGTTAGTTACATGATTATTGACTAGTTAACTAACACCTAACTTATATATTCTACAAACATAAATACGGAGTATTATTTAGGTATAGTAAATGTTTTGAAAGACACTGTTTTGAAAGACGAAATCAAGCTACGATCGAAAATACTAGATTATCCCGTTCTAATTATAAAAGAATCACTTCGTTCTATTTTTAGGCATTAGATGGACCCGTCAATCACATTATAATAAGTTAACAACCCATACTGATCATAAGAGTATTTCATACAAGATCGAGAATTTGGGTATTGTTTTTATTATTCCCCGTATTTATCGTGTTAATATGTATTATTCGTTCTATCATAATTATTTGTTTATTTTTAATTAAAATATTGCTTAAAAGGGTAAATAAATAATTGAGACAAAGAAACATCCGAACACTGGTTATCCAACTAAGTTTACAATTCATTCAGTGAAATAATAAACATTGGGAAAGGAATTGAATATTACAAATTCATTTAAACATCTTGGTATTTTCTTAGGCATTTCACTTTTATCTTATTTAATACTAGTGTGTAACCCGTACAAAATGCACGGGTATAATATGCATTTATGTATAACATTATATTTATACATATATGACAAAATCATGAAAGTATTATAAGCATTATTTTGTATAAATAGGTACAAAGTAAAAATTTTCTTCACAGTAAATAGAGGCAACACAAATTCTCAAACATCTCCACAACCTTGTGATGAGGCCAAACACGAATTCTCAAATATTGAGATGCGATATTGACCCGATCTTACCATACCATACTTCACTGTATGATCATATATTCTGATATTTTGTACAAAGTCTAATAAATTTCAAATAAAATCGTGCATTGTGAAAT
Source organism: Silene latifolia (assembly GCF_048544455.1). Classification (NCBI taxonomy): domain Eukaryota; kingdom Viridiplantae; phylum Streptophyta; class Magnoliopsida; order Caryophyllales; family Caryophyllaceae; genus Silene; species Silene latifolia. The sequence continues at coordinate 444,163,435 of NC_133538.1, read as the reverse complement.
TTATAGAACAATATGCCGAGTAAGACAAAACCATAGCCACTACCTCACAAATACTATCTTACAACCAGTTGTATATTAGCATTGTACAACCGCCTCAAAGTTGTTGAGTTCTTTACACAAAGTTGTCGAGCTATTTTATAAGTTATTGAGCTAATTTAAAAAGTTATTGAGTTTACTAATTATTCCTCTTAAGCTCAATAACTTTGTATTGTAACTCGACAATTTTGTTAGTAAAGCTCGACAACTTTATAACAAAACTCAACAACATTGAAAACGTTGTACATAAACTACATACAACCAGTTGTATAATCTACTAATTGCCACTACCTCACAAATAAAACGAATGACAATTAGAAAAAAAAAGGTGTTAATATGTGACGGTGGTTGCAAATTATTACTCCGTATGTTGTTAATTATGACTTCTTTATATAGACGATAAAGTCTGAGGATCATAAGTAGTGCTATTAAGATTCACAAATTCTCATTGATGGCGGCCTATATCCGTCACAAGGTGTAGACGGGTCAAATAGTTGAGTATTTGGCTGAAATGGGCGGGTGGGGCAACTAGTGGGCTTATTATTATATTATGAAGACTCTCGTTATTTGTGCTTCTCACAATTATTCTATTCTACCAAACCCCACAGACACACCCAACCCATCACCTTTTGAGAGACCTTAGTCACACTCAATCGACTTTTTAAAAAAAAATCCTATGCAATCTTCTTCTTCCATGAACTTCTTCATTGTTGCATAATTTGTTGTGAAATTATGTAAATCTTCACCAAAAATATCAAAACAAGAAATTATTTTTCACTTAAATATATGGCAGAGGAAGAACTTTGCTTAGCTTTAGAGACGGTTTTACAAGATAATGTATGTGTTGTTGATAACGATGATATTGTCGTTCGATCGTTCATCGATGATGAATTTGTGACGATGATAACAAATAAAGGTTCGTTTTTTTCCCTTTTTATTATGGTTATTTTTTTTGTTGTGTTTCTCGTTGAAATTCATGGCATTATAGATCAATTTAGGTCATCTTTTGTTTTTGTGTTCTTCATTCTCTCGTCTTCTATATTTGATTGTCTTCTACATAATATCCTAGCTATTTTTTATGTCGCTGATTTAGTGTTGTTGTTAAAAGATATCGGAGGATGATGAATATGAGACGATGATTATAATACTATTAAATTTATTATTACTGTATCTTCAAAATACGAGCATTCCTTCGAAATTTTCATGAGCTTGGAAATCTGACAAACAAGAACTCTCTATATATTCATCCTGTTGTCTATAATTTGCTGTCAAATCTGTTTCTCAATTTATGATACATTGTATGTTGTTTTGTTGTTTCAGCCGAGTACTATTTTCGGATACCGTTCCACAATCACGTATTTAATGTTGTATTTTCTGTTGCAGGTACTGACCTAGCTGGGTCTCTTCTTGGAATCAAAGCTGCCAAATGGGAGCACATTTACGCTCTCTATATGAAACATTCGCAACACATTGGATTTAGTGTGAAGAAATCCACGTCTCGTAGGGCTCAGACTAAAGAACGACCGTTCATTGAGCGATACTTTCGATGTTCTTGCGAAGGGAATCACGGGAACAAGAGTAAAGTCGCCTCAATGGTGGTGTTGAAATATTAAAGACAACTTGAGGAATGTCTCAATTACTCGTTGTGAGTGCAAGGCTTGTGTTCGGACGCAAGTAAATGAGGCAGGATTATGGGAGGTACTGCAGCATGAGATTGAACATAATCATCCGTTAACCCCCCCTGAGTGGCAGCATCACCATCGGTCCGAGCGTAAGATTTCAGAAGCCGAGGGCGAGTTAATAAAGGCAATGATCGATGGCCACGTGCCCCCTATTTGTGCAATTGAGTTGCTTGCAGCTGCCATCGGTGGTGATGAGTTTGTTGGCCACACAAAGCGAGATCATATTAACTATGTTAATAGACTACGGATGAAAAAAATCGAAGGAGGTGATGCAGCAACACTGATCAACATGTTAACAGCTAGGCAAGCGGAGGAGCCGGGTTTCTTTTTCCGTGTCCAATTTAATGAAGAAGGAAGATTAAGTAACATATTCTGGCGGGATGCGATGATGAGGGAGGACTACTTGTTGTACCGAGACGTTATCATATTTGACACTACCTATCGTACGAATAGGTACAATCTTATTTGTGGCGCCTTTGTTGGTATCAACAATCATTGGTCGAATGTTATGTTTGGTTGTGCTTTCCTGTCAAACGAGAATCAAGAATCATTTGAATGGTTATTCAAAGTCTTCAATGAATCCATGGGCGATGAAATCCTACCAGTCACTATCTTCACTGACCAAGACCAAGCAATAGCAAATGCCATCAAAGAGGTTTGACATTATCTCATTACAACTGACAACATAAAAATGTTAAACAGACCATGTCACCATATTTGTTTTTAAATGTTATCAAGTTCACCTTACATTACTGACTAAGCTATCAACATCTTTTCGCTCTAATTATCATGTCACCACCGAGTGATATATGTTCTCTCCTGCTACTAATCTTAAAAGTGGTAACATTTATGATTGTTACTGACATTTTAACACATTTAACAGATGACACCATTGCAGGACTAATTAATCTTTTATAGTGCCTACATTTAGGTCTAAACTACCAACATTTGTATTTTTATATACATGTTTCATTATGATCCGATTTATGTTCCTCCCGCAATCAATATTAGGCAAATGCCATCAAAGAGGTTTGACATTATCTCATTACAACTGACAACATAAAAATGTTAAACAGACCATGTCACCATATTTGTATATAAATATTATCAAGTTCACCATACATTACTGTCTAAGCTATCAACATCTTTTCGCTCTAATTATCATGTCACCACCTGAGCTGATATATGTTCCTCCTGCTACTAATCTTAAAAGTGGTAACATTTATGATTGTTACTGACATTTTAACACATTTAATGGAGATGACACCATTGCCGGACTAATTAATCTTTTATAGTGCCTACATTTAGGTCTAAACTACCAACATTCGTATTTTTATATACATGTTTCATTATGATCTGATTTATGTTCCTCCTGCAATCAATATTAGGCAAATGCCATCAAAGAGGTTTGACATTATCTCATTACAACTGACAACATAAAAATGTTAAACAGACCATGTCACCATATTTGTATATAAATGTTATCAAGTTCACCTTACATTACTGTCTAAGCTATCAACATCTTTTCGCTCTAATTATCATGTCACCACCTGAGCTGATATATGTTCCTCCTGCTACTAGTCTTAAAAGTGGTAACATTTATGTTTGTTACTGACATTTTAACACATTTAACAGATGACACCATTGCCAAACTAATTAATCTTTTATAGTGCCTACATTTAGGTCTAAACTACCAACATTCGTATTTTTATATACATGTTTCATTATGAACTGATTTATGTTCCTCCTGCAATCAATATTGGAAGTGGTGACATTTAGACCCCGTGATGAATAACATTGTAATACATTTATCTAAGGAGTGCTTACATTCTAAGACTTTAACTCTAACATTGTACCAGGTTTATCAAATGTCACCTTCTTCAGTATAAATGTTGGTGTTATAAGATCTTCACACATAAAATAAATAATTTGAAAACTCATCACTATTTTGTCTAACCTATCAACATTTATATTTACAATGAACATGTTACCATTTTTGTCAATTTCTATAAACAGCTACATTTGGAAGTTGACACATTACTGAACATTACAGTGGTTACATTTATGCACTAAACCATGAACAAAGCATGTAACCATCTGAATTGATATTTTTTGTGATCACATATATTAATGGTGACATGTCCACAGGTGTATCCCACATCAAGGCATAGGTTATGTCAATGGCATATTCAACGTAACGCCATATCTCACTTTGGGAAATTAAAGGGTGATCGGCCGTTTCAGAATTTATTCAACAAGTGTCTAAATGGTTGTTACAATGAGGTTGAATTTGAAGATTGTTGGCGGAAAATGCTGAAAGACTATGGATTAGAGGGCCATAAATGGTTTAAGAGATTATACAAACATCGTGTCAAATGGAGCACTGCATTGAACAATGAATACTTTTCAGCCGGTATATTATCGTCTCAGAGGAGCGAGAGCACAAACCATGCTATAGGTTTCCAAGCTTCAAAGACCACTTCAATCACTGCTTTTTTTGGGATATTTGAAACCACGGTGAAAAGATGGAGAAATGAGGAGGAGCGAAAAGAATTCAACGGTATAAGATCTACCCCAACCTCCGTGTACCCTCTTTCTGATCTCTTGCTCCATGCATCTCAAGTTTATACCGTTGAGCTCTTTCGCATCTTTGAGAGAGAATTTGCTCTTGCCATGGGAACTCGGGCCACTATCTTACCAGTTGATGATCCTCTGTTGGTGTACCGCGTCCAACCTGGTGTTTCTGAGGAAGAGCCACATCATGTTACATATGATTGCTCTAATCAGTTAATAGAATGTACTTGCCGAAAGCTTCAGGTTATGGGAATATTCTGCAGTCACATTATCCGCGTCCTCCACATGCATTCAGTGGGCGAGATACCGTCCAGGTATATATTGCGCCGATGGACTAAATTTTCAAAAACAGCTGTGTGGGAGCGGCTCCTCCCAAGCGACATTCGAAGAAGCGCTGCTAACGACGCCATTAACTGGCGTCGTTCAATGTTGATAGCTACGAACCATCTTATCACTAAATGCCACAATGTGGCTGAGGCAAGAAATATTTTTGAGAAACAGTGTGTGAAAGCTAATGAAGAAGTTTCGTTACTTTCCAAACTTAGTATGGAAGAAGAACTACGTACTGAAGATCCATCCAATGTGCAGCCGACTGGTCCCCCAACACTAGATCCAGTACGTTGTACGACAAAGGGTCGTAGTGCACGTAAAAAAAGGAATTTGGGGCCAAAGAAAAGGGCTAAGAAAGCGACCGAAGAACGCAGTACCATGTACACCGCTGTTCCGCGCCTCATTTGAATTCCACGGTTCCAAATGAAATAGGTGAAACATTTTGGGAAGTTTTTGGCTGAAGGTGAAGTGTTTTGTTAGACCAGTTAATTTTGTGGGAACACTGTACTCATATAAGCTGTAACATACATGAAATCAGATTTATATATCTGCGTTCATACATGTTACCATTTTATGACGATACAAACTGGTCACATTTGTAGAACAAGGTGGTGACATTATTACTTCTACTCCCATGTCACCGTTTTTATTGTAATATATGTATTTTGACTTGAAGTTTAGTGTATGGTGTTTTATCTTGGATAATTTGCGACCTTCGACATTTGTGTTTCTGTTGAAAACATGGGTTACCCTTATCACATTTGTAAAAGAAGGAGGTGACATTATTAGTTTTACTCAAATGTCACCATTTTTTTGTTATAAACTTATTTTATTCGAGTTCCTTTGCCACCTTTCACAAGTGGCTTTTTGTTGATAAGTACAAGGGGAATTTACCTATGGATGATAGCATTGTATAACAATTGATTATTAACATTTCGTTTCATACAAAAGTTAACATTGTCAGTTAACTGTTAACATGGGTACATTACTGATTATTTATGGTGACATGTATGGAATGTTATTACTTCACTACAACAATGTCACCATGTCTGTTCACACATGAGAACAACCGTGCTTTATAAGCTGCTGACATTTATGGTCAACATCAAAATGTTACCACTTTACTACAACACTGTGACCATTTTTGTTCACAGATGTGACAATATTCGCCCAACATAAGGTTGTTACAATAGTAAGAGTGTAAGACAACCTCAAAATGTTACTACTGTACTGGTAATAGTAATACCAATTTAGTCTACACATCGGTAGATCATACGTTGTTAACATAACGAGGACAATACACCAAATCGTTTCACAGTACGACGGACCAAAAGTGGTGCCCCAAAATACATCATTATCAACAAGCTGCAAATATCAGCCCCTTCCTCACTTCCTCTTATTACCGGCAGGCTTTGTGACTGGACGGCCCGTGGCACGGGTGACATCGGAAGTGCTACTCTGAACAGCAGCTGCAGGCTTAGGGACTGGACGGTCTCTAGCACGAGTGTACCTGAGCCCGTACGAGCGGCATGGTGCTTCCTTGCCAATGTCATCTATCCCCAAGTTAAATGATGGTGGGGGTACCACGTTTTCCAAAGCTTGGTCAACCTGATCGAGCATGGCAATGAAGTCAGCACAGAACACGGGATCGTTATCCAACTTTTGCGTCAAAGACTCTGCTACTTCTCCCGCCTCTCCAACATCAGTTGTCTGCTGCTGCCGCGCCTGCTGAGACAGGGGAGGATCCGATGTCCAATCTGCTACCATTTCACGATGTAAGCGTGATACTAATTGTTGGCTCCTCTTTTACTGGTACCACTTCAGTACACGCTCCTACACATTCACCAATATCGATGTTGAGCATATTAAACTAATCAATACACTAATATGGGGATAAACGCACATACATATAATGTCACATTTATGCAGAACTACTTTAAGAATGTAACCATCCTTAATCAAGATGTCACCATAATTAGTCAGAATGTCACAACTTTAATTTCTCAACAAACACCTACAAATCACTGTTATGCTGGTCACATCTCAACTGTCCATAAGAATGTAACCATCTTAAGTCAATATGTGACCATATAATGCTTGTTATAACCAAACACGTATCAAAGCCGACAAATATCATACTACAAGAACCTGCATATGATAACCAACATTGCCACATTTTAACATTATACCATAATGTAACCATCTTATCTCAGAATGTCACCATTTTAATTTGTACACACATACACCACTTGCTGTCACAATTAATACTACATCACCTACATATCCCCTCTATGATGGTCACATGTTATCAGTCCACGAGAAATTGAGGTTGACAGTTTCAAATTTAAAGAGTTAATCAAAATGCATCTAACATGCTGATTAAGGGCTTTCCTCATATATCATACAATATTAATTAATTTTCAAGGGAAGGGAATTGTTGGTACTTACGTCGATATATAGACAGCGGAGATCCTCGTCAGTAGGGAGGTCATCCGGCGCAGTAAAGACAGTCCGTGCAGCTTTGACTGTTTTTTCTGCACGGACGAGCTTCATCTTTCACGGTAGCTTCTACTTGAGGCACCACATTTTCAACCGTCTTTCGATAGAATGACTTTTCCAGATAAAGAGAAACTGGGTATGTCTTCAGATCCCACACCCCTATACCAAAGCCCCTATGAACTGTGTAAGCCTTGCATTCCTCCTTAACTCGCCTCTTGAGGTCGTCATAGGTCCAATGCGTTGTATCAATGGTATGGTACTTGGTGCAGTAATCCCCTCCAAGTCGGTCGGTGAAAGTAGAGTAACTGAAAGAACATTAGGCATCCCCCAATGCTTTTCGAGTTGTTGCCCTTCCATGACCCCACTGAATAATCAAAACGATCCATAATGAAAGAGCACCAGTCCATCTTCGGGATTCCAGCCACATCCTCGACCGCGCCAATTAACCTCGTGTCAACTCGATTGTGAACGGTTGGGGCCAAGAACGATCCCATTGAGAACAACACAAACATTCTCTTAAAATCTGGTCCACCGCCTACTAATTGCAGCATCTCATCTCTAACCTTGTCCAACGGTATGTCTTTTTTCGGCAACACACCGAATCGCTTTCTCCAAGACTGCACTAACTCTTTATCTTCTGTACCCACTGGTACATCCTCCCCCACACGGCAAAGATGAAAACATCGTAGACATCATGTTTACAGATTGAGAAGTGCACAGACCTATTGAATAATATCAGCCTTGTATGCGTATCATACCGATCCAACAACCAATCTACCATTGTATGAATAAACTTTGACGCCTTCAACTCAAGAAGCCCTCCGAAGCCAATATCTTCAACGTCTTTTCTCCGAATTTTGTTGATAAATGGGTCACGACATAGTGTAGGGAAGCTGGTGACCCATGTCCCTCCACTCCTTTCAATTTCCTATATTTGAATACAATCAATTAGCGTTAAAGAATACAGTTAACATGGTTGCATGAACAAGATTATTCAAAGTAGTCTCAATCAAATGCTAATGATTTTAAAGGATTGTAGACATACGTTCCTTCCTTTTTCGCTCGTTTTTTTTTCACAGACCACTTCGCCACTGTTAACTTTCTCTTTGACCCTTGACCAACCTCCACCTCTTTCCCTTTGACCTTTTTCTCAACAACAGACCACTTTGAGATCTCCGCTTGCACCAAAAAGGGCATATCACAAATCTATTACCATTCTAAAAATAACATTTTAACCATTTTAGAATGAATTTTATAATGCAAGATGGTCACATGTTAAGACTAAACAATATGTCACAATGTTAAGCAAGATATGTCAGCATGTTAAGAACATTTACTCCACAAAAAATGGTCACATAATCAACAATTTTTAATATGTCACTATGTGTTATTATATATGTTGTGTTTTTAAGTTCATGTCACATCTTCACCCTACTATGTAACCATATTAAGATATTCATAAAACTCAACAGATACGTACATTTTCAAACTATGATCGTCACATTTCAAACAACAACACATATGTCACTATGTGTATGTAAAGATGTCGTGATGTTAAGCTCATGGCACAATATCTGAACATTTTTATGTCACCATGTTTACAAATTTAGTCTACATTACAGTGGTGACATTTCATAATGTGTACAAACCACAAGGATATGTTATGGTATTTTCTCAATTATGTACCTATGTTAGTATTTAAACATGTTCATCATATGGTGGTCACATTTTAAACAACTTCACATATGTCACTATGTGTAAGAGAATATGTTAGGATGTTAAGCTCATGTCACAATATCTGAATATTGTTATGTCACCATGTTTAGATATTTATTTTACATTACAGTGGTGACATTTTATAATGTGTACAAACCACAAGGATATGTTATGGTATTTTCTCAATTATTTAATCAAGTTAAGACATGAACATGTTCATCATATGGTGGTCACATTTTAAACAACTTCACATATGTCACTATGTGTAAGAGAACATGTTAGGATGTTAAGCTCATGTCACAATATCTCGAACACTTTGTTATGTCACCATGTTTAGATATTTATTTTACATTACAATGGTGACATTTTACTACAATGATATTTATTTTACATTACAGTGGTGACATTTTATAATGTGTACAAACCACAAGGATATGTTATGGTATTTTCTCAATTATTTAATCAAGTTAAGACATGAACATGTTCATCATATTGTGGTCACATTTTAAACAACTTCACATATGTCACTATGTGTAAGAGAACATGTTAGGATGTTAAGCTCATGTCACAATATCGAACACCGTTATGTCACCATGTTTAGATAATTATTTTACATTACAATGGTGACATTTCCTAATGTGTACAAACCACAAGGATATGTTATGGTATTTTCTCAATTATTTAATCAAGCTACGACATGAACATGTTCATCATATGGTGGTCACATTTTAAACAATTTCACATATGTCACTATGTGTAAGAGAACATGTTAGGATGTTAAGCTCATGTCACAATATTTGAACACTGTTATGTCACCATGTTTAGATATTTATTCTACATTACAGTGGTGACATTTTACTACAATGATATTTACCCTACACTAAAATGGTCACATATCAGACTGTTTACAGATAACAAGGATATGTTATTGTATTTAATTTAAATAACCCCAATAGATCGGAACATCTATTTGATCAAAGCGAATAACATGTGAAAAGTGACTAATATGTGACCCTGTTTTGCAATATTTGTAACCCTGTCAAATTTTGGTCAAAAAACACCCAAACACATATATCAGATCAAACACTTTGGACATTTATCGATTAAATGGTCACATTTCTCGGACAAATCACTATGACTTACCATCCACCGTGCTTGTGTCATCATTGGTCATCTTCTTTGCACCCATAGTACCGCCATTTTGACAACTTTACTATATCCGCTAAGCCACCATCATCGATTGCGACACGCTTCTCCTCCTCACCGTCGTCTTCCCTTTCATCGCCGCCACGCCTTCCCGTCATCTTGTCTTCCCCTTCTACCTCATCTCTGCTTTCAGTTTCCTCCGAAATATCCTCTGATTCATCACTTTCTTCCCCTTCATCTCTTTCCACTGGCTCCCTAAATGAAACCCCAGATTTCACCTTTTCTTTTCCCTTCTGCATCGCCTGCTTCCCTTTATCTTTCTTCTCATCTACCAACAGAAACAAAATCAATAATCCAAATCACCAAAAAATTGTTATCAGTGATTTTGTCTACAAAAAAAAAATCACCAATACTACTCAATTCAAGCATGCATAATACAATCAATTTTACGCACCGAAATAACACTAACAACACCAAATTTGAGCTAACCTGACATTATTTCAACCTAAACAACCTTAACAACAACAGATCTGACCTTTTTTGACCCAATTTAATTACATTAATGTCACCATTAACATGTTCAACATCTCCGTTTATCAAATATACTCATGCATGCATGCTTCAACAACAACATTTGACAATAAACACCATATCTTTCACCTAATGTTACCTGACACCGCATTTCACAACAAACAACATTGAATAAAAGCAATATCCTCATACCTTCCATAGTTTTCTTCGGTGGTGTCCTCCTCGCCATTTGTTTCTTACCCATGGAATGCGAAAAACTTGTAGAGATCAAGCTGGTGACGGATTTTGAGAAGCTAAAATGGCGATTCCAAAGAGAGTGATAAGAGAGTGATTAAAAAAATAAAAGCTTATGTGAGAAGCTAAAATGGCGATTCAAAAGAGAGTGAGAAGAGAGTGATTAAAAAAAAAAAAAAAAGCTTATGTGAGAGTGTGATGAGAGAGAGTGGATTTTGGGTTCTATAATTACACTGACACAGACGAAATCTTGGGAGCTACCCCATTGTTTATTATTTTCTTTGTTTGCTTTCCCAACAATTTGTTCAATTGTTTATTATGTAGCCTGCCCCACTACTATCCATATCCCATTAATATGGTATTAATTTGACCCGTCTACACCTTGTGACGGATATACTCCGTCACAAGAGAGACTAATTGATTAAGATTATACTTGTTTAACTTTTTATTAAATAATAATTAGAAACATTATAAGTTACGGGATATAAAGTAAGACGGTCTTACATTGCTAGACGATATATTTTTGAAAGAAAGCTACTCATTTAATGCGATTAAAAGCGTAAACTTTTTCTTACACAAAGCAGCAATAACTACTATAGAAACATAAGTTCCTATATTGATTTCTCTTCACCCTTGCATTTAACAAATAAGGATCATCTGTCTCATTTGGTGTCTCATTCCGTGTCTTACTTCATACACATTTTGACACATCAATACTTTAGCATATGTGTTGCATATTTTTTATTTGCAGCAAGTGACGTGTCAAAATATAAGTGGAGTGGCACATAAAATGGGACACAAAAGTGGGATAGAGGACCCTTACTATACATTTAACCTTATACGGAGTGGTATTTGTTTTAAAATTCCTATTTGAGTTTTAGTATATTGCACTATTGCTCATGCAATAGGATTCGTTGAGCTCATACGTGATTTCGCTTAATACTTCCGCAATTTAATAGGTCATATACGTTTTTATTCCTTTTTTTGTGAGTATTTTTAATAATTCAAGGAAATAACATAACACAAAATCCTTATGAGTCTTCCACTCTTCCCTCCCCAAAAAAATTACACAATTACACGGTAAATGTTACAGTATTATTGTACATGGAGAACACATGAAAACCATATTAGTTATCAAAAAGCGTTTCATAAATGAATTCAGAATGATAGTATTGTTCACCATACAACTAAGCATTAACACCGAAGTTAAAATAATTTTGATTAATACACCTACCAAAAATAACAAAACATTTGAACTCCAACTAAATCGCTATGATATTTGTCTCGATTAGGGATGGCAATGGATAGGATCTGGATAGGATCCTATAAGATCCAGATCCGGTCCATATCTACAGGATCTAAATTCACCTATCCATATCCGGATCCGCAAGATCTGGACTGGATCATGATCTATCCATATCCTTTTGATAGTAGAAGAAAAATCGCTCTTAAATATAAAAATATTAATTTTTTGATTTTATTGCGACGTAACATAATATTTTTCTCTATTAGATACAAATAATAAAGCTAAAATTTTAAAAACATAAAAATAAAGTCTTATTAAATTACAATAACACTAAAAAATATTCCCTCCTACTCCTCATTTTCTTCCCTATTTCCTTATTCGGATTATTCGGGTTTTCTTCCCTATTTCCTTTTTTGGGTTGATTTGTGTGGTCTAAATTAAATTACATGTGGGGTAGTGTGTTTTGTGTGGTCCAAAATCGGTTTCTTATTCCTTGTGCAAAAAGGAAAGGAGAAGAATATAGTGAATGGGAGGGAGTGTGTTTTTTAAACCGAAAAATGTTAATCAGAAAAAATCATGTTTTGATTTATGAAGAAACATTTAAAAAACAAAGCATATAGTTTTAGTATTTGTTTATTTAACTTAACCCATTATTTAAGAAAATGAAATAAAAACGGATTTAAGGGTAGGATCTAGATCTCGACCATACAATTCATATCCTTATCCTTATCCACATGATCTAAAATATTGTTATCCTCGTCTGTAGGATCTGGATCACAGGATCTGGGAAGTATTTGGATTCCATTGTCATCCCTAGTCTCGATATCTCGCCAAACTTTATAATAGTACATCCACGCTAATAACTATCTCATCATTGAGTGAGTGACACTCACCATCTTAGCAATACACTTAGCATTGTAATAGCAAGAACATCAACAACAATGCTCAACGTTCCAAGGGGTTTATCATCAAAAGAAGGGTTTTTTGTCAAAAACTACCTTATATTTAGGGGTATTTGTAAAAAAACTACCTTATATTATTTTTCTTGTTTTAGACTACCTTTTTTTTCTAATTTTTTGGTCAAAAACTACCTACGCTGAAAATATGGCGAGATTTGATCGATTTAGTGACATTAACCTATCTCACATGACTTTCTTAACATCAAACAACAATGATCAACTGCATCCAAACCAAAATTTAACTTCAGTTAAGCAAAATTAATAAATTTCATATTTCAATAATAACTACAAACATCTACTAAAGTTTAGCGTAAGTACTTTATGACTTCCCAAAATCGGGCCTTAGTAAGATTAAAACATAAAAGAGTCATGTGAGATATGTTAAAGCCGGAAAATAGACCAAATATGTCTAGATTCTTAGCGTAGGTAGTTATTGACCAAAAATAAAGAAAACAAAGGTAGTTGAAAACAAAAAAAATAATATAAGGTAGTATTTTTACAAATACACCTAAATATAAGGTAGTTTTTGACAAAAAACCCTCAAAAGAACAATATTAAAGGTGCTCAACATTGTAATATTAAGAGCTTTGTCATTTTTGCTTACAACTTCTCATCCCAGTTCAAAGCAACAAAATAATAAATAAATTAAAAAATAAATCAATATTTGATTGGTAAAAGACTGTACAAAAGGAACATCAAAAGAGAGCTAATAGGACCTTGTGATAGGATTAAGGAAGTCTACATGCTCATTTGTCTATCGTTGGCTCTCTGAGGGTCACACACATCAACCTCGTCCCGGTAAAAAACAGAAAAGATCAAAAATTTGCAATCAGATTCACACAATCCTTCAAAAAAGACAAATGAATAAAAACAATAATTATCTACTCATCTCCTAGGATTTCTTTAAAATTTACAGTGCAATCTTCCACAAAAGGAACAAAAGAAGTACTCCGTACCAATAAAAACGAACACCACGTACATAATATGAATTTAGTCATCTAAACTTTGAACTATTAAAGCAATCAATTAAGTATTTAAATATTCATTGAAGTGATGGATGACTACATATTGAATGTCAAAGGACGAAAACAGCGAGGCTTCTTAACACTTCCAATTGTTGTTAGACCATCCCCAAGCAAGGTCAATTGGTAGGTTATGACCTTGCTTGGGTCAAGTTAATTACAAATTAAGAAGAGGATTAGGATGACCCAAGGTAGAGAAGGTCAATTTGTGACCTAAGGTAGAGTAAATTGACCCACCAATTGACCCTTCATGTGTCACAATTTTATTGGTTACAACATTTAAAACCCAAAAAAAAAGAAAAAAACTAAATAAAGTTGAAGTAAGAGAAAGGTTTTGGTAGGGTAGTGAATATGGTAAATGATTGAAAATGTTGAAAAGTGGAAAAATGATTGGGTTGGTGACCTAGGTCGTGATTTTCTGTTTGGGAGGGTAAAAGTGGGTCAAGATTAATAAGATGTGATTAAGAGGAAAATTCCGATTGACCCAATTAAGTCGACCTTTTGCTTGGGGATGGTCTTAGAGTCCATTTCTGACACAGTGAACATCAGATATTGTGTATAGTTTTTATAACACAAATTCTCATTATAGATTTTTTATCCGTACATATGTATAAAGACGGATACCATTTTACCTCACAAAATACTTTCATTTTTGCCATAAAGTGGGAAGCACATAGAGTCTTCCCCCTTGTCTCCCCTACCCATTTTATTAGAGGTCTTTACCCGTCTGTTCACCCCACCCGTCTATACCAAGACCTATTGTTTTTATAAAGTAGTGTCTGGTGAGTAAGGATAAGATAGGCTCCACCAAGTTTAAAGTGCTGAATCCATTTTAATGTCAACTAATATAAAGAATCTAGCTAGTCTCCCGATCAAATTATTAGCATTATATCAAGTTAAAAAGGAAAAATACATACATAAGAAAATTAATGGTACGTCCTGCTCCGGGAGAATTCCAACTAAACCGAAATGTTGCAAAAAAAAAAAAAACACAGCTTTATGTACTGCAAAGCCTTAGAGATGACACCTTGACGACAAAACTAACTTTGACAATTTACATCATAAACTCTTGCGAACCAACAATTCATCCTTCGTTAGCTGGAATATACAAACTAAGATAAAATGACAGTTAAAATCAATAGGCAAAGCACTTTTCTTAGATTTTACGGTATCAATTATCTATGTAAGCAACAACGGTAATGTCGACAACAATAACATGTAGAAATTCCCATGTTCTTCAACCACTCCTCCAACCCGAAAATTTGGGGACTATGGTTTTAGCTAGATTATGTGGTAGAAGCTTTCGAGTTTGAGTAAGAGGGTGATAATTTAAAGGAAGTATATTGAAGACATTGGTATAATCACTAGTAGAAAAAGTGCCATTGACATCGGTTATTTTGTCCCATTTACATCGGTTTTGTGGCGATGTTTATGGGGGCAACGTATATAGTATTTTAACCTTTCATTTACATTGGTTTCTTTCTAGAACCGATGTTAATAGCCTCTCATTTACATCGGTTTTGGTGTAGAACCGATGTAAATATCAGTTTATTTACATCATTTATTAACTAAAACCGATGTTAATAGGTATTTTGTACATCATTTATTAATTAAAACCGATGTTAATTGGTTTTATTTTTTATTAAAAAAAATTACATTTTGAAGCGTTTCTTATGGGACAAAAACCTCAAATAATGAGAGTTGCACTCAATAAATAAAAATAACACTTCCAAATCCGATAATTTATAAATAAATACTCCAAAAATGTATATATACACGTGTTGTGAACAAAAACAATTAGATCTACACATAAAGAGATACTTGTAGTCTCACTAAATAATGATAGTAAGGTACAAAATGTCATAAAAAAACCAACATAACTAGTTTAATACTCCTCGTTTGCTCCTTATATCTAAGCTCCTTCTAGCTAGCAACATTGCGTCGAGTTTGGGACAGGATTCCCATGCCTGAAAAAGCTGAGTAATGTGAAGTTCAGAAGACCCGTTGTCCCGAATCTAAGTAAAATAGATAGTATGTACAAGTGAATAACGAGTGTACAACTTACCCACCCTATTAGATCAGCATCAAGTATTTCAGGAGAGTATCAAACAAATTCGAAATGAGACAATCTGCATACAAAACCCAAAGATTGTACAACCGCAAGATTGTCAAGGATCACCAAATGTTGCGATATTTGGAGTTGGAGTATAACGGTCAATGAGTAGAGTAAGAATGGTACCTATTTAGACAAACTTTGTATAAAATCTTGAGATTGGTTGCTATGGCTCTAGAAATTTGTCTACTCGTCGGTATTCCGACTTTTCACATGAACAGCATGCAGGTTACTAGCTTAGCATTCAAAATCATAACAGCAAATCAGAACTAGTTGAATCACAATTTCAGTTTAGCATTTTCATCAAATCAGAACAAAGATTAACCTACAACACTTGATAAATCAAGAAAGGCGGAGAAGTACATCCATACATTGCTTTACAAGAACGAACAGTACTTCAGAAATTTAACCAGGCAGCTTTGATCTCCGATTTCTTAACAACCTGAACTTTGAGAACATTGTTATCTGAAGGAATTACCTCAAAAATACAGATATCTCCAGCCTTTACACGATTATGACGCTATCCCTGACGCGCAAATTCTCTAGCAAATGGCATCGAAATATTCTGCATTGTTCCAAACCAGTATATCATCAAGTTAAACAACAATAACATTACTCAATCCTCAGACGGTCCAAAAAATGTACAGTAGTATGCTGTCTTACCATAAACCCTAACCAACTTAAATGATATGGAGTATAATTCAATTGAAAGTAATACCTAACACAGCTGAAAATAATTAACTTATTGGGTGCCTAAAAGCGAGGTGTACTTACGACGTCAACGCGGCGATAATGGAAGCGTATTGCTATTGCCATGACAGCCCTCGAATAGACATACAAACCATTGCATTGCTTATCAACATATTAAGATAGGTGGATCAAAATGATTAGGAAAATTGTCTATAACAAGCATGATTTATCAAAAGGCAAATCGGAAGCCAAATCGGACCATAACAAGCACGAGTTTATCAGAAGGCAAATCGGAAACCAAATCGGTCCATAACATTTTTCGTACAAAACTCGTTCAATCAACAGTAATATAATGAAGAAACATTAAGATAAATACCGATTATTATTTGTATGTACCTTTATTCATATATCAGCATCGAAGGAGTGCGGTTGATGGAGCAGTTGCAGCAAAGATGAAGGACTGTGGTGGTCGGCCTGGTGTGAACAATAATGGGTATTAAAACCAATTAAACAAGTGAACAAAACTAATACCAGTATAACGGAGATAAGACCATATATATACTTTCAATTATTGCCCTATCATGAAATCAAACAACACTAATATAATGGAAAAACAATAAGAAAAAGTATGATTCATATTACCTTAATCGATCATACAACAGCGTCGAAGCAGACAATCGATTGAAGGATATATAGCGGGTGTGACAGTGTTGATCAGAGGAGATGAAGTTGTAGGGTTGGAGGTGTGGTGATCGGCTTGGTGTGTAGAGGAGGGCGTCGACGGGTTGTTCGTGGGGTTCAGTGGAGGGCGACGACGGGTTGTGAAGTTTGTGACTTGTGAGGGTTTTGTTTGGGGTTTCTGTGAAAAGTATGGAAATGAGGTAACTGAAGGGTCGGCGTTAGGCTATTAGGTTGATATTGGCATGTAAACAATGGGATTTTGTGACATCGATTCAATAATTAACCGACGTAATGTAAATATAGGCCCTGTTAAATTGACATCGGTTTCAACAAAACGGATGTAACGTAAATAAATTAACATCGGTTTTCAAATAACCGATGCTAACAACTGATGTAAATAATAAAAATAAAATAACTAACATCAGTTTTTTTGAAAAATCGATGTCAATCACTCTATTATTAGTGATTACATTGTTTTTATTAAGAAGTGATGTTATTAGGGCAATGTCAATAGCACTTTTTCTACTAGTGAATGGAACTGTGTGAGGAGATATCTAAGATGATTATTTATTTGAAGAGTTTAAAAAAAAAAAGTTTCTCTAAAGAAGGGGAGGTGCTCTGTATTCACATGACAATTTAATTCATAAAGAAATAAAACATCCATTGATCTCATATGTGTAACAAATCATTAAAATGAGTGCAACATACATGCTAATATGCCATATGATTTTATTTTTGAAATGGAGAATATTGCTTCTATGCCATTTCTCCTTGTTTCATAGTAGTTCCTTCAAGAAAACACAATAGAGATCAACATGAAAAAAAAAGCTTATTTTATCATTCATCTACACCAAGCTCTCCTTCAGTACATAAGAGTACAAAAGAGTTGCATCGAGAACGGAAAACCTCTTCATTATGCAAGAGTTATATATGTACAAACAATTGCATTCTTCCATAATTACCAATCAGTTATTAGAATATAGATTTCTATAGGGCTCACTATTGCCTTTTATGGATTAGAAAATTTGGGGGGAATTCAAAAGAATCGAAGGTAATATGTCTTAAAATAGATGTCTCAAACTGATTTACGAAAACTGACTTATCCTAAACAGGAGGCCGCATAATTGATAGTGCCAAGAATATATAATATAGCAAATGCTTATATTAACTACATACAAATCATTTACTTTTAATTCATCTATCAAAGAAATCTAAAACCCCAGTTACCAACCTAATAATTTTATTATTGTCCTCTTCAATAGTCAATCGTCATCATTCACATATTTAACAATAAAAACAAAATTTTATAGCATAGTGGTTACTTAAGAAATTCTCAACACACTTTAACTCCTAAACTCTTTCACTCATGTCTTTACAGATTAGTAAATAATTATTCTGTATAATGGAAACAATTACATCACTGAGCATAGCCAGGAAACAAATTTCATTTCCAGATTTTTAATGCAAACTTGAACTTCCGAAAACCCTCAACTCCTACCTCTAAAGATTAGTAGGGTTTGAGCTAATTTCTTAGAAGATACTTGTAGGTCTATTACGTAAGCAACTTATGCAAGGTGAAGCAAAATGTAAAAAATTTACTTTACGGTAGCGTCAAAGTCAGTATCTAAGAATGAGAAATAGCTTCTTGAAAATGATATGAACATTTGAACACTGCAAATTCAACAAATGAATACCTGTGCATAAGAAAACAGAGAATGCATACTCCTTAGTAACCATTGATCTAGGTTCAATCAGACAATAATTTGAGGACTAAAATCAAACAAAACCAATATTTTCGATATTCAAATAATTTCATAATCAGCTAAATTAAGGGTCTTTAGATTTCACCTTAATTCACAACTATTCTGAAACTTAAACAATCGGAAACAATACCAGATAATGCCGTCATCATCATTTCGCCAGTATCACTGCGGCGGTGACACTAATCGATCCTGCCATCATCAAATCATTAATCAAGTTAATTTGGTGAATTCACATAGTCAATCATTTTCGCAAATCAAGAAGAAATGATAAAAGACCAATCGAAGCTGACCAACATCAAAATCAGTAAGAAACACCATCAACCTTCAATTAATCCCAAATTATATCACATCAATTAAAAACATGGTATCAACTAAAACGATTTAAAAAGGAACAAAAGGAATTACCGGGTAACGATAATGGTAATCGAGAGAGTTGATGGATTGACAATTTAACATCTCAAAAGTTCAAAATTTTCGAGGAAGGAGATAAGTGTCGCTGCAGTTGTTGATGCGGCTTATCCGACGGTCCTTAGGTATTCTGATTTTGATAGGTTGGTTTGATTGTAAGATGGGATTCATCAAAGTGAGGTGGTTGTTGATATTTTTACTTTTAGTTGTGATTGTGATCAAAGAAAAGGGTGATAACTGATAAGCACTCAAGGAGAATGAGGTAGTGGCATAATGCCGTAGTTGGCAGTTTATTTACTGAAAGAAATACCATGTACCCGTAGCTTATAATGTTTGCATGTTGAGTAGTGAGTACATATACGTATAAATACCCTGAATTAATGACATCGCGACACATCAGCCTTTTTTGTTGGAGTGGCTTTGGCTTTAATATATTAAATGATGATGATGATGATTGTGAAACAAACGTTGGTCAAATCAGCGACATAAATTTTTATTTTGGGTTATTCGGAAATTTCCGGGCTTTAAATATTCAAAATCAAGGAAAGATACATTACATTACATCTCATCTGATTGAAAATTAAGGTTCTAATCTACGCATATACCATCAATATATCTCAAAAGGTAAAAACATTCCATTGGAGTTGGAAATTACAGTCTAGTTGATAACCATCCAAAAGATGATCGAACTGTGATGCAAGTTCGTGTCACTAATTGATACAGTACATTATACGTCAAAAACCGGCTTGATTTCTGTTATGGATAAAAAATACTATTTATCACTCATGACGTGGCATCATATTATTGGCAGAAAAAGTGACAAAAGGATGGCAACGTGGAACGCAGCAGTTGGTAGAAGAGGGGAGAGAAGGATCGCTGAGGTGGCGCATTGTGGACCGTAGGATCAAATAGCAACAAACACAATATGGGCCAAAGGAGAAACCCACGTGCAAAAGAGGATAAAGACTCAATCAACAAACAAACTCCTATTTTGTAGAGGATTGACCTGATATTTCGCAACAGACGCAGAGGCAGCTGGAAAAACCCTAAGCTTTGGTTCCAACATCTATATAAAGACGAGGAGAGTAACACTCAAGACATTCATGAGTACGAACAAGCAATACTTCACTCCTAAAAAATCCATCCACGATTGGCGATACTCCTCTAGCAATATTATACTTGTATTTCCTTACTTGTTGACAAAATCTCGATTATAGTGCAAAATTGGCGAGATTCCGACTCCCCCCGCGGTTGTTCTCACACCGGGTTTTCCGCGTCACCAAAAATCCTTCGTGTCCTTCTTTTCGTTTGTCTTTATTTCGTCGTACCTATCATTTGCATTTTAGACATAATTGGCATTTAGGATATTCACTATCACTCACATAAAAAGTTCATAATCGGTAAATTTTTACCAAAACAATTTGGCGCCCACCGTGGGGAATAGTGATCATTTTCTATAGCCAAACCTCGCAAAACCTCACCAGCCGTCACCATGTCTGGAACCAAATTTAGAACCCTTCCAACGACGAGCATGTCGCCCCGCATGCCGGAGCAGGACTTACCTCTGCATCCGCAGGATCAGTCAGTGCACCCCTAGCGTCCAGCCAGACGATCCCCGTCAGCATGTCAACCAAAGCCATGCCCCAGCTTCAGAGGCCACCACAGATTCCAAAGGCAGCAGGTGCATCCAGTCAGTCCAAATCAAGTAGGGAAAGCAGCCCCAGCAGAAGTGAAGCTGTATCCAGAAGCTAGACCCAAGAAGGCTCAGCGCGAAGTTCTCGCGGAGGATCTCGGCGCTTGATCCGTGCGGTGATGATTGAGGATGGACACTCTGCGTCGGGCCGTTGAGGATATGAGGAAGGATAACCAGAACCTGATTGCTCAAATCGTGACAGCAGTCTAGACCAAGCCAGCATCAGCGCCAGAGGCTCCTACCAGAACCAGCGGTGGAGGGTCGGGTCGATCAATTCCATCAGAACTAGTCACCAGATTGGACCTGGTGTAACACTACGGATTTTCTTTGGTGACTACTCGACCGAGTAGAGCCTACTCGGCCAAGTAGTGCTGTTGTTATGAGTTGTTTTGGTTCTGCTGATGAATACTCGGCCGAGTATAGTGAATACTCGGCCAGGAGTAGAGGATACTCGGCCGAGTATAACTTTACTCGACCGAGTATTGATCTGACAGTATTATTTTGACGGTTTGATTAGGGAGCGTTTAAGATTTATTTTATATCCCGCGTCGGTTTTCAAAACATCATTTCTACTTCATCATTTTACGTTAACCCTAATCTCTCCCTAATCATCCCATTGCTTTGTTGTTTGCGAAACCGTCGGAGTCCTTACGTACAATTCCTCATCCTCTTTGTTGGTAAGTTTTATTCTATGTTGTTTGTATTCGTTGGGGTTCTTGTAATTACGAAATTGGGAATATGGGGGTTGTGCGATGTGTAATTGTGTGATATGATTATGGTATAGGAGAAGACTTCGTAGAGGAGCCTTTATGAGTGTGCAAGTTCATTCCCCTTTGTTGATTTCTAAGGTAGGGTTTCCTACTCGGTTCTTGTTATTGTAAGACATGTTGTTGTGATTATTGTTATCTGTTGATCATCGGAGTATGGAGATTGTTGTGACGATGATGGTGTAAGGGTGTTGAGATGTCTGTGATATCTTGTGTTTGTGATTGTGGTGGAGTCACTTGCGGGAGTGGCTTCACACCCTAGTTCGCCCTCCGTGGAACCCGCCACGGGAGGGGATGTGCACATTAAGGGACAGGGATTGTTGTCGCTCGTTGAGGAGCTGGACTAGGTGGGATCGGCTGCGGTCACCCACTGGCGGCGAGGATTACCTGTTGCGATGGGTGATCTGGCAGGGCTACACACTTTAGTATGTAGTCGGTTACTGTGTGAGAATAGAGTAATGGGAATTGGCGATGATCAGTGGATTTCTCCGTTTGTTTGTCTTAATGTTTGAGTAATACTGACCCCGTGTTGTTTGTGGAATCTGCGGTGATCCATTCGGGGATGATGAGAAGGCTTGACAGGTATTGCTAGTGTGAGCTTGGGAACTGTCTTGGAAGTATCGTCATCACCAGTCATAGCATCACCTTCTGAGTCTTAGATTGGATTTCTTTTATTGTTAAACTTTGGAGATTGTATTTTGTTAAACCAGTATTTGGATTTGGGATGTTGTAAACTTTATGCTTTACAGTATTTTAATAAATGTGCTCAGTTCAGACGCTTTTGATATGTACTAACCTCGGGCAACCGAGATGGTAACACACTTTCATGGTAAGGTGGTCCTGGTAAGGCACCTTGGTATGAGGGGGTGTTACAAAGTGGTATCAGAGCCGAAGATTCCGGCACCTAAACAAATGAATATAATGAACCTAGGGAGTCTAAATAAAATGAACCCGGGGAGAGTTGTTTGGAGCTACCGCAAAGACTCGGGAGACGTCCCGGAGTCGCAAATTGGCCCTCACCAACTCGAGCCGGTAACATGGGGAAGTGTGATGAGAGCTAGGTTTTGTATGTACATGTATGTGAAGATGCATGTTGGTAAAAGTTGATAGTTGAAAGTATGTGTGTTGAAGTTCCTAAATGTTGTGATGGGAGGAATGGTGGATGTGACGGGTTGTGAATGTTGGTCATGTTGGATTTAGCATATGTATGAATTGCATGCTGATATGATTCTAATGTGGCATTAAAGTTCTTGATATATGAATTGCATGCTGATGTGATTATAACATGGCATTTAAACTCGTAATATTATGCGTTCTTTGCGGGGAATAGTGAGCATGATAGGGGAACTTTATCGTTTGTATACTGTCTATTTTGTGACTCGGCGAAGCGGGCGGTACTCGACCGAGTAGGGAGCACTCGGCCGAGTAACCAAGAGCTTGACCGAGTATTGATTTGCGGTGAGTAGCGGTAGCTCTTGTTTGTGACAACTCGTACCGAGTAAGAGGTATACTCGACCGAGTAGTGGCTACTCGGCCGAGTGTTGTTTTACTCGACCGAGTGTTGTTTTTGAGTTTTTGAAGTTCGCACGGGTCGAAATACTCGACCGAGTATCTAGGATACTCGGCGAGAGTAGTCGTTACTCGACCGAGTATGTTGGTATACTCGGCCGAGTGTTCTTTTGGCGGAGGTTACTACGTTTTGAGTTGTAGGCTTTTGTGTTTACGTTTCCGTGTTTCTTGTCGATTCGTATGCCGCCCAAAAGAACTCCCGTGAGATCCAAGCTTCGGAGATGACTCTTGACGAGGTTGCTCGTATGATTGAGCAACAAGAGGCTCTCCTTGAAGCTCTCAAAAATGTGGGAAAGGGGAACGAGAAGTCGATGGATGCAACTCAACTCAGCATCATCATTGCTCGCTTCAACCCTCCCACATATGACGGGGTAGGTGAACCAAAGCTACTCGAGAAGTGGCAACGTGAGATTGAAGCTCTCATGGAAATGGTTAAGTGCCCCGAGGACATGATTGTTGAGCAGGTAGTGTACTACCTAAGGGGTGAGGCTGCAGTTTGGTGGCAAAATGTCAAGGAAGATGCTAGAGCGTACTACCAGGCGGAAGGAGTTATTCCGTGTGCAGGTTGAAGAGTGCTATGAGAGAAGCGTTTGTCCGGAGCATATCCGACACAAGATGAGATCCGACTTTGATTCCTTCACCATGACCGAGGAGATGACGATCGCGATTACTATCATCGGTTTTGGAGCTATCTCATTATGTTGAAGATATGCGACTAGGACGAGAGAGGTTTGGCTCTCCGTTTTGAGCGGGGTTTATCTGCTAAGATCGTGAGTCGTATGCCACCGGGGTTGCTGCGACCTCAAGGAAGTGTACTTGAGAGCGGGTCAATTTGAGAGAATGGTAGATCTCTCAAGAGAGATCGATGAGAGGGCTCTTTGTAGAAAAGAGGAAGGGTGATGGTGGAAACAACGGTCACCGACCAACAAGAAAGGGAATTTCAACCATGCTAAGGCTTTTTACGGTGGAGTGGTTTCTCGGGAGGATCTCGTGGTTGGGGAAAGAATGGGGGTCGGGCTGTGAGTGACAACTCCAACCTTACTTGCTTATTTGTGGTGGGATAGGCCACAAAATACGGGAATGCACGAGCTACAAGCCGCCTTTGGTTGGGAGCACGGTCGGGGAATTTTCTCGGGGCCGATTCGAGTTTTGTTAGTAACCGACCGGGAGGTTCATGGGGCAACAGAGGTGGACGGGGCAACCGGGCGGTTACTGGCGCGGAGGTGGTGGATCGTATCGGCGCGCGAACAATAGCGTCACTCGAGATTCGGCGGCCAAGCCAAGTACCTCCAATGCTTCAATTCGGGGTGGTGGAGGACGGAAAAACAAAGTGGAAAGCTCTTCATGATGGACAAGCGGGAAGCACGGGATGATGCTCATATAGTTACCGGTACCTTTCTTGTTCATAATGTACCGTCCTTTGTTTTGTTTGATTAGGGGCTACACATTCGTTTGTGTCTAAGAGTCATCTTTTGTGTCTATGGGTTTGGGAAAGTTTGAGGTTGTAAAAGATGATGTATTCATACCTTCAGGGGAGTCTGTGTCGTGTCTCAAGCTGTATAAAGGAGTATCCATGGTAGTTGGAGGGGTAGATTTACCAGTAGACCTGTTAGAGTTTCCTATGGATGGGTTCGAGGTGATTGTCGGGATGGATTGGCTAGGTAAGTATGATGCCAGGATAGATTGTCGACAAAAGAGAGTGTCTTTAAAGGGTCCCAAGGGTGTTAGGGTGTCCTATAGAGGGTTTGTGGTAAAGCCTAAGTGTAGGTTCATATCTGTAATGACTTTAAAGTCATGTTTAAGGAAGAAGTGTCCCTTGATTCTTTGTCATGTGAGAGATCATCGAGTAGAGCCACCGACAGCTTCTGAGATATCTGTGGTGAGAGAGTTCGAAGATGTTTTTTCTGAGGAGATACCAAGTTTGCCTCCCAAGAGGGTTGTTGATTTCAGCGTGGAGCTTAAGCCGGGAACGGGTCCTATATCTAAAGCACCTTACCGTATGACACCTAAAGAGTTGGCGGAGTTGAAAAAGCAGATACATGAGTTGCTAGGCAAGGGTTATATCAGGCCTAGTGTGTCACCGTGGGGAGCTCCAGTTATTTTTGTAAAGAAGAAAGATGGGAGTATGAGATTGTGCATTGATTACAGAGAGCTCAATCGGGTCACAGTGAAGAACAAGTATCCGTTGCCGAGGATTGATGACTTGTTTGATCAGCTAAGTGGAGCAGGTGTGTTTTCCAAGATTGATCTGAGGTCGGGGTATCACCAGCTGAGGATAGCAGACAAGGATATTCCTAAAACAGCGTTCTGATCTCGATATGGTCACTACGAGTACGTGGTGATGCCTTTTGGGTTGACCAATGCGCCAGCAGCTTTTATGGATTTGATGAATCGGATCTTTACACCGTTTTTGGATAGGTTTGTGGTTGTTTTCATCGACGATATCTTAGTCTATTCTAAGACTAAGGAAGAGCATGAGGAGCATTTGCGGATAGTTTGAGACTTTGAGAGATAATCGCTTTATGCCAAGCTATCCAAGTGTGAGTTCGGTTAGAGGAGGTGGCTTTTACGGGCCATGTAATATCTAAGAAGGGGGTATCCGTGGATCCTAGTAAGATTGAGGCCGTTACCAAGTGGGAATCGCCGAAGAATGTTGCTGAGATTCGGAGTTTCTTAGGCCTTGCAGGCTACTACAGAAGATTTGTGAAAGATTTCTCTACCATAGCGCGGCCTATGACATCTTTGATGAGGAAGGAAGTTAGATTTGTTTGGGATGAGAGTTGTGAGACGGCGTTTCAGACCCTAAAGGAACGCTTGACCACAACTCCTATCTTAGCCTTGCCAGAGGGTTGTGAGAACTTTGAGGTATATACCGACGCTTCAAAGAATGGTCTTGGTTGTGTTTTGATGCGGGAGGAAAGTCATAGCCTATGCTTCGAGGCGGTGAAGCAATATGAGGGGAACTACCCTACTCATGATCCGGAGTGCGGGTGCGGTGGTGTTCGCTCTTAAGATTTGGAGACACTACCTTTATGGAGCAACTTTTAAGGTGTTCTCTGATCATAAGAGTCTAAAGTACATCTACACTCAGAAGGAGCTTAACATGCGACAGAGACGGTGGATGGAGTTGATTGGAGATTATAATATGGAGATCATCTATCACGAGGGTAAGGCTAATGTTGTTGCAGATGCATTGAGTAGGAAGAGCGTTCATTCGCTATGTACAACTATGTCATTGCTGAAGTTGAGGGATGAGATGTCTAATTTGGGGATCTTTATGATTCGAGAGGGGGATACCATCGGGGATTTGACGATCGAGCCAGAGTTGTATGAGAACATCAAAAGTAAGCAAGAGCTTGATCCGAAAATTCAGGAGTGGAAGTCAAAGGTAGAGAGTGGGACGGCTTCCAGGTTTTCTATCCATCCAGATGGGAGTGTTCGTTTTGATGGGAGATGGTGTGTTCTGAGGATGCGAGTTGCGGAGAGTGATCTTGACGGAGGCTCATTGCACTCCTTATTCGGTTCACCGGTGGATACAAGCTTTATAGAGACCTTAAGAAGACTTTTTGGTGGCCAAACATAAAGAGAGATGTAGTTGAGTTTGTGGCGGATGTTTGACTGTCAAAAGGTCAAAGGTGAACAAAGGAGACCACAAGGTAAGATTCGGTCTTTGTGATGCCGAGTAGAAGTGGGAGTCGATCTCCATGGACTTCATTGTGGGGTTACCTAGGTCACAACAAGGTAACAATATGATTTGGGTGATTGTTGATCGGTTAACCAAGTCAGCTCATTTCGTTCCCATGAAAGATACTTGGTCTAAGATGCATTTGTGCAATGGGTTACGGGAGGCATGTGGTTCGGTTACATGGTATACCTAAAGATATCGTTTCTGATCATGATGCGAGGTTCATATCCAAGTTTTGGCAAGAGGCAAGAGAGTTGATGGGTACAACTTTAAAGATGAGTACAATCTTTCACCCTAAGAAGCGATGGTGGTGACAGAACGAACCATCAAGACCTTAGAGGACATCGAGGGCATGTGTTATGGACTTTGGGGGCGATTGGGAAGACAGGCTTGATTTGATCGAGTTTTCATACAATACGATTATCATACAAGCATTGGGATGACACCTTTTGAAGCTTTGTAAGGCCGGAAATGCGAAGTCCGGTTTGTTGGGATGATAGTTACGAGACGGTGGTTTTAGGGCCACGGTTGGTTCAAGATATGGTTGAGCGGATCCAATTAATTCGGCAAAAGATGAGAGCGGCTCGGGATCGTCGGAAGAGCTACGCCCGACTTGCACCGCAAGGACATTGAGTTTATGGTAGGTGACAAGGTTCTTTTAAAAGTGTCACCTATGCGAGGTGTTATGAGGTTCAGGAAAAAGGGTAAGCTAAGCCAAAAGTTTATAGGTCCTTATGAGATTTTGGACCGTGTTGGCGAGGTGGCCTACAGGTTAGCGTTACCACCAGCTTTGGATAGAGTACACAATGTTTTTCTTGTATCTCAACTTCGGAAGTATGTGAGCGATCCGTCGCATATCCTTGAAATGGAGAACATCGAGCTTGATGAATCCTTGTCCTACGCCGAGATTCCTAAGGAGATTCTTGATCGCAAGGTTCGTAAGACCCGGAATGGTGAGACGGTCTTACTCAAGGTCCTTTGGTCTAATCATAATGTGGAGGAAGCCACATGGGAACCCAAGGAAGCTATGCGAGAACGTTTTCCTCACCTTTTTGATCAGGTATGTTTGGTTACGGGGACGTAACCGTTGTCTTTTTAGGGGGTAGGAGATGGTCGCGGTTGTGTTTTGTTTTGTTTGTTGTTTGCTTTGAGTCGGGATAATGACTTTTGTGGTGACTTGTTTAGTTCCTTGGTGTTATTATGTGTGGTTAGTATAGTCTTGTGCTGTAGTGTTGTGCTTTGTTTTATAGTAGAGTATGAACTTCGGGACGAAGTTCTTTTTAAGGGGGGAAGATTGTAACACTACGGATTTTCTTTGGTGACTACTCGACCGAGTAGAGCCTACTCGGCCGAGTAGTGTTGTTGTTATGAGTTGTTTTGGTTACTGATGAATACTCGGCGAGTATAGTGAATACTCGACCGAGTAGAGGATACTCGGCCGAGTATACCTTTACTCGACCGAGTATTGATCGACAGTATTATTTTGACGGTTTGATTAGGGAGCGTTTAAGATTTATTTTATATCCCCGTCGGTTTTCAAAACATCATTTCTACTTCATCATTTTACGTTAACCCTAATCTCTCCCTAATCATCCCATTGCTTTGTTGTTTGCGAAACCGTCGGAGTCCTTACGTACAATTCCTCATCCCTACTTGTTGGTAAGTTTTATTCTATGTTGTTTGTATTCGTTGGGGTTCTTGTAATTACGGAATTGGGAATATGGGGGTTGTGCAATGTGTAATTGTGTGATATGATTATGGTATAGGAGAAGACTTCGTAGAGGAGCCTTTATGAGTGTGCAAGTTCATTCCCCTTTGTTGATTTCTAAGGTAGGGTTTCCTACTCGGTTCTTTGTTATTGTAAGACATGTTGTTGTGATTATTGTTATCTGTTGATCATCGGAGTATGGAGATTGTTGTGACGATGATGGTGTAAGGGTGTTGAGATGGTTGTGATATCTTGTGTTTGTGATTGTGGTGGAGTCACTTGCGGGAGTGGCTTCACACCCTAGTTCGCCCTCCGTGGAACCCGCCACGGGAGGGGATGTGCACATTAAGGGACAGAGATTGTTGTCGCTCGTTGAGGAGCTGGACTAGGTGAGATCGGCTGCGGTCACCCACTGGCGGCGAGGATTACCTGTTGCGATGGGTAATCGCGGGGCTACACACTTGGTGTGTAGTCGATTCTTGTGTGAGAATAGAGTAATGGGAATTGGCGATGATCGGTGGATTTCTCCGTTTGTTTGTCTTAATGTTTGAGTATCGACCCCGTGTTGTTTGTGGAATCTGCGGTGATCCATTCGGGGATGGTGAGCAGGCTTGACAGGTATTGCTAGTGTGAGCTTGGGAACTGTCTTGGGAGTATCGCCATCACCAGTCATAGCATCACCGTCTGAGTCTTAGATTGTATTTCTTTTATTGTTAAACTTTGGAGATTGTATTTTGTTAAACCAGTATTTGGATTTGGGATGTTGTAAACTTTATGCTTTACAGTATTTTAATAAATGTGCTCAGTTCAGACGATTTTGATATGTACTAACCTCGGGCAACCGAGATGGTAACACACTTTCATGGTAAGGTGGTCCTGATAATGCACCTTGGTATGAGGGGGTGTTACACCTGGTAGGAATAGCACCCAGCGAACCAATTGAGCCCAGAGGATTGGGATGCCTATCATTTGATAGTCCACCCAGTCTGCAGCAGACAACAGGTAACGCTTTGTTTAACACCTCATCAGGATCTGACCTTCCACCTTTTTCAGGTACCCCCGCACACCAGACACCAGGATGGCAATCTAGACCTGTCCTCAATGCAGCAATTCCATCCTGCAACTAGTTCACCAGTGGAGCCTGGATCGGAGGATTACAGCAGACACCAGGATGGCAGCCTGGATCCATAATCAGAGCTGGACGAAGTCATCCTAGACGCGCTGCATCCAGAACGAACTGTTCTCATTGGATCCGAATGTACAGGTAAAATTCGTGAAGAACTTGTTCGGTTATTGAGAACTAACATAAACTGCTTTGCTTGGTCACATGATGATATGATAGGGATAGACCCAAGTGTGATAACTCACAAGCTAAGTGTGGATCCAAGCTATAAACCTGTGCAGCAGAAAAGAAGAAAATTTTTAAAGAAAGGAACCAGGTCATAAACAAAGAGGTAGATAACACCTTGCTGCGGGGAAAAATTCGAGAGGTAAAGTATCTAGAATGGTTGTCTAATGTGGTGGTGGTTCCGAAGAAGAATGGCAAGTGGAGGGTCTGCGTCGATTTCACGGATTTAAATAAAGCTTGCCCGAAGGATCCATTTCCACTACCACACATAGATGCCATGGTGGATGCCACTGCAGGGCACTAGATGCTGACATTCCTGGATGCCTGGAGCGGATATAACCAGATAAAAATGCACCCCAGTGACCGGAAAAAAAAGACATTCGGATCCAAGCGAGGTATCTCTTTGTTATAATGTCATGCCTTTTGGTGAAAAATGCGGGATCTACCTATCGAGGTGGTAAACATGATGTTTAAAGAGCAAATAGGCCAAACTATGGAAGTATACATAGACGATATGGTCGTCAAATCGAAGCAGGCTTCACATCACCACCAGCACCTGGCAGAAACTTTCAATACCCTCATGAAATATCAAATGAAGCTGAATCCTACGAAGTGTACCTTTGGAGTATCCAGTGGAAAATTCCTAGGGTATATGGTGATCCAGAGGGGGATAGAGGCCAACACCGAACAAATCAAAGCAATTCTGCAGCTGGAGTCACCACAGAAACCGAAAGACGTCCGGCCGATTTGGAAGAGTGGCGGCCTTGAGCAGATTCATATCCAGATCCTCGGACAGATGCAGACTATTTTATGATGTACTCAGAAAAAGCCAAAGATTTGAGTGTACGGATGATCACGAAAGCATTTCGGGAGTCAAGCGTTATCTCAAGACCCACCTCTCTGTCGGAGCGAGCGGGAGAACCACTGTTCTGTATCATCGATCCACGAAGCGCGATCGGTGCGATACTAGTACGAGAGCGGGAAGGATCACAAAGCATCCAAGTATATTACATCGGTAAGTCTGCTTCGGTAGAGACCGGTACACGTCACTAGAAAAACTTGTCCTTGCACTAATTCTGCATCCCATAAATTGCGTCCCTACTTCGAGTCTCATACAATTTCTGTGATAACTAATTATCCTCTTAAAACTATCATGAGAAAACCAGAATTGTCAGGAAGAATGGCTAAATGGTCCGTGCACTTGAGCGGTTACGATTTGGAGTTTGAATCCCGTACGGCCATAAAATCTCGGGCTACGCGGACTTTGTGTCGACTTACGCAAAGACTCCGGACCCGGGCCGAACAGGACATTCTGAATCTGGAAGAAGATAAAGGGGAACAAGTATGGGAGCTACATATGGACGGAGCCTCCAACGCCAAAGGAGCAGGAGTAGGACTGGTCCTCAAATCACCCCAGGGAGACCTCATAGTCCAGGCTGTACGATGTGAATTCAAAGCCACAAACAACGAAGCAGAATATGAGGCACTGATCCTAGGTCTGAAGCTGGCTCTGGATCTAAAAATCAGACGCCTTCAGGTTTGCAGTGATTCTAAGCTTATAGTTAACCATGTTAATGATTGCTATGAGGCCAGGGATCCCAGGATGATGGCATATCTAGACGTAGCAAAGGAGCTGAAAAACAGATTTGTCACGTTCAACATCAAGCAAATCCCCAGGGACCAGAATGCAGAAGCAGACGCACTAGCCACCCTGGGGGCAACCTTCAAAGCAGGAATCATCTCCACGATACCAATTGTCCACGTGCTGGAGCCAGCAACACTAAAATCTCAGCATGAAGCAGAAATGGTGTGCAGCAACAGCAGTGAAGAAAATACTCCAGACTGGAGGAAACCTTACTTAGACTGGCTGCAGAATGATATCCTACCAGCATATAAAAAGGAGGTAAGGAGCTTTAGAATGAGAGCATCCAGATTCATACTAATTGATGGTGTTCTATTTAGGAAATCCCTCGCTGGACCCTACCTCAGATGCCTGGATCGGGAAGAATCTCAGGCTGTCTTGCATGCTCTCCACAGTGGAGAATGTGGAAACCATGCAGGGGGCAAGAGCCTGTCCAACAAGGCACTGAGGCAGGGATACTTCTGGCTCACAATGCGAAAAGATGCCATGGAATTCGCAAAAAAATGTGACGCTTGTCAGAGGCACGCCCACGTTAGCCACCAGCCTGCAGAGCCTCTGCACCAGGTTATCTCACCATGCCCCTTCATGAAGTGGGGAATGGACATAGTGGGACCACTACCCAGAGCACCCGGAAACAAAGTCTATATGCTCGTCATGACGGACTACTTCTCCAAATGGATAGAAGCAGAATCATCCTCCCAGGTTACAGAAACCCAGGTGATATCTTTCATTAAACGCAATATCATATGCAGGTTTGGCATTCCATCTGAGATTATATGTGATAATGGGTCCCAATTCATTGGAAATAAGACAGAAACTTTTTGTGCTAGGTGAAATATCTCGTTGCAGAAATCTACTCCGAGGAACCCCCAGTCCAACGGACAAGCCGAATCCAGCAATAAGATTATCGTTGAAAATTTGAAAAAGAAGCTGGAAGAGATTCGGGGCAAGTGGGCAGAAGAGCTACCTCTGGTTCTCTGGGCTGACAGAACCACACCCAAGGTTGCAACGAGACAAACTCCCTTTAGCCTGGTGTTCGAAGCAGAAGCAGTCATTCCATCCGAAGTTAGGGTCCCAACCCACAGATATGGATGCATAACAGAAGATCGTAATCAGGTGGAAATGGCAAGCAGTCTGGACACGATAGATGAACTCAGAACCAGCGCCCAAATCAGGATGGCTTCCTACCGACAAACTGTGGCTAGAAGCTATAACAAGAATGTAAAAGTAAGAACCTTGCAGGTAGGAGACCTGGTCCTGAGGAAAGTCTTCCAGAATACCAAGAACCAGCAAGTAGGAAAATTTGCCTACAACTGGGAGGGGCCATACAAAGTAGAGAGCGCAGTTGGAAATGGAGCCTACCGACTCGTGACTTTGGAAGGGCAAATGGTTCCCAGATCCTGGAATATCACCCACTTGAAAAAATATTTCACTTAAGTCACCAGCATGGTCAACAACTGGGTACTCAGCCTACCAGACACAGCTCAGCCAGGTTCTAGATATTGCCTTACATATTTTCTGGCTCTGAATATTTTTCTGTCTCTAAATATTTTTATGTCTCCAAATATTTTTCTGGCTCTAAATATTTTTCTATTTTCTAAAGTATTTTTCTATCCCTAAATATTCTTCTGGATCTGAATATCTTCTGACTCTGAATGTTTTTTCTGGTTCTAAACGTTATTTTTGGATTTAACATTTCTGGTTCTAAAACAGCCTTGTTCGTATTTTAATTCTAATTTTAAGTTGTAAAACCACTTTGAATGTTTTAAAGTATAGAACTCTTTTTATTTTTTCAAATAAGCCAAGTAAATAGAATGCAAACTAATCTGGTAGAGCCTGTATTCATTACAGAAGGCGTGTGTCCGTGGCTAAGCACGTACAACTGGGACAACCAGCCTCCCGCGATGCATTAGCACCCATGCAAGCCTGGCTCCTCTGGACGAGTGTGCATACTAGACCCCTTAGCCAACAATCTAACAGCGATGGCCAAACAAACGACGTGCATGCACACATCAAAGCACCAGAAACGGTACGACACAAAGAAATATCCACTAGAAAATACTTAAGTTGCAAAAGCAAAGTACGTCTGGCACCAGAACCAGACCAAAGTACATAAACTGTTCAAAATAAAATTAAGATGTTATGCCCCATAGGGCCAGAAACTAACTAAACATAGCAAAAGTCTTTTAGATGCAGAGAAAAACTAATCTATGTCAATATGCTCCACGGCTTCAGAAGCAGCTGCCTGAGTGTCAGGAGCAGGAGAATTCACCTCTTCCTCAGCATCTGGATCATCAGCGAAAGCAGCACCAGGTTCCACTAAGCCAGCCAGCACATCCAGATTCAGACCGTCAGGGAAAGCAGCAGCAAGCTTTTCCTCTTCAGCTCCTAAGTCCCAAGCCGAATGCTCTCCCTTCTGGAATGCCTTTATGCACTTGATCTTCGTTTCCAAAGCAGCATAGGACAGAGCATTCGCCAAAGTCTCTTTCAACTCCTGCACGTCAGAAGCCTTCTCCTCCTGGATCTGAGAAACAAGAGCCTCCGCGTCAGAAGCACGTTTCTCAGCCTCTGAAGCACGTTTCTCCACCTCCGAGGCACGTCTCTCAGCTTCTGAGGCACGCTTCTCAGCATCAGCAACTTTCTTCTCAGCATCAGCAACCTTCTTCTCAGCATCGGCAACCTTCTTCTCAGCACCAGAAATCCGCCCTTGGCGAAGAGAAAGGCGTTTCAGAACTCGCTTCCGAGCGGCCTCCTCCACGAAGCGAGACTCGGGACTTGTCTAAATCAGCCTGAATCTTAAGCCTACCCTCATTGGCTTCTTTCGTCAGCTTCTGAAAATTGGCATTTTCCGCTTCCAGGAGAGGCACCTTCTCCCGCAGATACAAGGCCATCTGGAAGGACTGATGCACCAGAACAGAGTGTCAAAAAGAGTGAGAGAGAAAAACTTGCAGCAATCAATGTCCGTTTACCTCAAAGGAGTGCTCAGCTGCACGATCCACCAAATCATGCAAGGCCCTGCTATCCAACGCAGACCTAGGAGCAGGAAGTAGCATCTGGTTCATTAAACCCAAGTTACGCGCAGACTTAGCCTTGCCAAAATCATCTGGAAGTGTAAGGACAATAACACCAGAAGCAGGAGCAGATTTGGAACCAGAGGCAGCCCCAGAAGTAGGGGCAGCAGGGGTAGCTCCAGAAGCAGGGATGGCCTCAGATGTTGGGATCGTACCAGAAGCAGACATGGCAGGGACAGAAGCAGGAGTAGGTTTGGGAACCGGAGGATCCCCAGAAGCAGATGACCCATGCCCAGGTAGCGGAGGCCTCACAGCTAGAGGAGTAGCTTCAATAGGAGTCTGCTCCTTCGCCCGGCTCACAGCAGCAGATCTCCTCTTGGGACGAGGTCCAGAACCAGGGGCAGGGGTAGACTTTCTTTTCTCAGCAGGCTTGGGGGCAACTGCGACCCGCTCCTTGAAGTTTTCTCACCAGGGGTAGACTTTATGAGCCAAGTGATTCAAGTTCAGAAACTCTTGAATCAGAGGAGGAAAAGGAAACCTCGGACCCAGACGGAAGGCATATTCATATAGACATATCCACCCCGCCCTCACAGAGTCGTATTTTTGGCCCGGGGCTGGAATGTGAAATACCACATCATCGGAGAAACCAAATGTCTCCCTGATATGAGCAAGATCCTCCGAGGTAAAATCGGAGTCACAGGAGTGTTTGGCGGAAAGCACACCGCCGGAAGGGAAGAGATCAGATGGCACAACCGGATCCGAGGCCGAGGTCGAAGAAGCAGATTTTTGTGACATTGTATGCAAAGAAAGGAAAGAAAGAAAGCAGAGAAGGGAAAGAAGTAAGGAAGAAGATGGAATAACTGTAACGGCCGAAAAGGAGAAATAGTTTTGTTAATTAATGGAGGGGAAATTAGAAAAGAGGGAGTAATGATGGAAAGAGTTGGGAAAGGTGAAAGGAGTTGGGATACCGAGGGGTTATTATAAGAGAGGGAGTTGTGGGAGAGTGGGAAGTTAAGACGGCGGTTGAGGAGACATAAAGTGGGGGAGTTACCAAGATTGAGCCAACTGCTAACACTTCGTCAGTTTTCCGCATCGCAAACAGAAATTCCCGCCTAAAATCATTTGAGACGGAAATTTGGGGGCAATTGTTATGGATAAAAAATACTATTTATCACTCATGACGTGGCATCATATTATTGGCAGAAAAAGTGACAAAGGGATGGCAACGTGGAACGCAGCAGTTGGTAGAAGAGGGGAGAGAAGGATCGCTGAGGTGGCGCATTGTGGACCGTAGGATCAAATACCAACAAACACAATATGGGCCAAAGGAGAAACCCACGTGCAAAAGAGGATAAAGACTCAGTCAACAAACAAACTCCTATTTTGTAGAGGATTGACCTGATATTTCGCAACAGACGCAGAGGCAGCTGGAAAAACCCTAAGCCTTGGTTCCAACATCTATATAAAGACGAGGAGAGTAACACCCAAGACATTCATGAGTACGAACAAGCAATACTTCACTCCTAAAAAATCCATCCACGATTGGCGATACTCCTCTAGCAATATTATACTTGTATTTCCTTACTTGTTGACAAAATCTCGATTATAGTGCAAAATTGGCGGGATTCCGACTCCCCCCACGGTTGTTCCCACACCGGGTTTTCCGCGTCACCAAAAATCCTTCGTGCCCTTCTTTTCGTTTGTCTTTATTTCGTCGTACCTATCATTTGCATTTTAGACATAATTGGCATTTAGGATATTCACTATCACTCACATAAAAAGTTCATAATCAGTAAATTTTTACCAAAACAATTTCTATCACGGGATGAATTTAACAGCAGGTTGGACAGCAGGCACTGCTCCAGGAGGACGAAGTTGACCATGTTTATCAGTAACGGAAAATAAATAGGCTCTAGACAGCGCCAATATTTTGGTTCATTGTCTGTCACCTCCAAATTTTAAAAGCTGAGTTCTGTAGCTATTTGTTGAGACGCGTCTGGCATAGTTTGAATCAACTGAATCCAATAGGTCCAACACCTGAATTCAGCAAAGTGCAGTTGGATTTGTTAGCAGATTGATTTGTCGGTTTACTTTGTCTACAGAAGTGGGCACCTCCTGATAGGTTAGTATTAATCTATTTATACCGACTTTTTTTTTTTTACTTTGATAGTTAACTTTAACCATTAATCTCTTTAAACATGGGGTAAAGGTACAAAATGGCAAAATTGTGTATTCTGAAACAATGACTGTGTGAAAGTTGACTATGAAAGTAGTATATGTGGACTTGCCTGACATTGGCCTTTTAGGCATAGGTCTTCTTCGTGAAAGTGGGCCTGTTTCTTCTATGTCGACAGCAACGGCATCAGAAGTTAGAAATGTCTTGGCAACCGAGGATGCATGCTCCAAGCAACATGTAATTGTAAGAATTATTAATTCTCTATTATGTGGACCTAATTACTGAAGTCAGTCACTTTAATTAGAAACGGTTAGAAATGATGTTTTGGGTTTTTTTTATTGGGAGTAATAGAATAAGTGGATTACGGTTAATGTTTACAGGCCATTAACATATTAGGCCCGCTTATCTATTTAAGCCCCTCCTGCCACCTATATAAATAGATCACACTTGTTTGTGGTTTTAACCTAATTCATATTAATTGAGTGAAAACACATAGAAAGAGAATTAGAGACTAAGGAAGGCAGGAGAAGGCAAAACATTAGGATTCATCTTCTTATTGTTCTTAAGAAATCTCCCCATCAGATCTAATGACTACTCCATGTATGTATCTATCAGTAATTATCGTTGCAATCAAGATCCTATAATTATTGTTTACATGTGGTATCAGAGCAGGATTATGATTGCAGTTATAGTTCTGATTAATGTTTTAATTATGTCTTTTAATTTGAATGAATTTAATGTTTTAATTATGATGTTATTATTTTCATTCATGGTTGAAAATATATCCTTTGATTATGATTGTTTCCACCGCCCTAATCGAATTATTTCGATTCGTATGATGTTTTTGATTGTTGATTGTGTTTCGTCATGCTTTGGGTTTTGAGGAGTACTCGATCGAGGATTTTTATCGATCGAATTAGTGCGTCACTCGATCGAATTAATGTGTCACTCGATCGAGAGACATCAAGAGTGCACATCACGATCGAGTATTAAGGTCACTCGATCGAGATGTTTTATTGATTATAGTTCTCGATCGAGCTAATGTTTCACTCGATCGAAGATCTTCCGCATGAATAGTTTCCTTCTCGTATTATAGTTTACGATACCTCATGATTGATTATGTATGCTCGTATGATATTAATATTATTATGTCAGTTAAGTTTATATAAATTATCACATTATTGTTGTAAGCATACATACTAATTATGTATATATATAGTTTTGATATCGAATGAAAGAGACATTCGCATTATGACGAGTTGAAATTCACCACAGTGATTTCATCTCGTACGCGATCAAGTCTCATAAAGGAATCATATTGGACATTCACATTAGGTTGAGGTTCACCACAGTGGACTCAAATTATGTAGTGAATATCCGACTAAGCATCTAATGGGGTAAATTAACTTGTATTAAGTTTTTACCCACAGGTAACCTGACATTAAAGTGAAACACTCATTAAGAAGAGTATATTCGATTATGCAATTAAGCATGTGTAGGTTGTCCACAGATACTATACTTGTCTAATGAATGTTTGTGAATTACTCATTTAAGTTTCAAGTCTTAGTCATAATTGATATTGTGTGTTAAACTCAAAGCCTAATTTTTTTAGCATTGTTCATAATGCAGTACCGTTGCAAAGCTCTCTCAATAACTGTGTCCAAGCAGTTCCACAACTTGATGGTACTAATTACTCGAATGGAAAGAGCATCTCGAGTTCTATTTAGGGATCCTTGAACTCGATCAAGTGCTTTCTTTGGGACGGACTCTCGGTGAACCAACTTCGATGCGAGTAAAGAAGTACTTGAAGAATATAATGGTGGAAGAAAAGCGATAGTCTTTGCCTAAAGTTTTTACGTCTTACCACTTTGCACCAAACATTAAGTCTTCCATTTCGGAGACAGTGTAACACTGCCGGTAAGTACATGGAAATCATTAAGGAACGCTTTCGGACTACCGATAAAGCGGTAGCGGAAGACTTATGTCCGAACTTACCCCGCTAAGTATAATGAGAGTGTGACCACCATGCGAAAGCATGTGTTACACATGATGAATCGCGACTAAGTTGGGAAAAGCGGGCATGAAAGTTGAGGATCCGTTCCTCGCCTAGTTTATCATCAACTCTCTGCCTGATAAGTTTGATGCTTTCCATCTTCATTACAACACTGTTAAAGAAATTTGGAGTGTCAATGAATTAACCAATAAACTGGTTCAGGAAGCAACAAGAATCAAACAGAAAGATGAGGCTGATGCCTCAAGTAAGAGTACTGGCTTATCCCAAGCACATCATGTGCATCATGAAAGCGGGAAATTTAAAGGTAAGTTTGGAAATAGAAAGGGCATGAAGTCTGGCCCTTCTGATAAGTTGTCTGCATCTGGCATAAAGAAGGATATTAAGAAGCAGGAAAGTTGCTTTTTCTGTAAGAAACCAGGCACTTTCGAATGATTTGCATAAAGCGTAAGAATTGGTTCGAAAAGAAGGGTAAGCCTTTGGCTTTAGTATGTTTTGAATCAAATTATGCTAAAGTTCCTTCTAATACATGGTGGCTAGATTCGGGCTCTAATGTACATGTTTCGAATTCCTTGCAAGGATTCCTTACGACAAGAACCATAATGCCAAATGAGGCCTCCTTATACATGGGGAATAAAGATAAAGCCTCCGTAGAAGCCATTGGAAGGTTTAGCTTGGAATTAAGCACTGGATTTAAGTTGAATTTGGAGGATACACTTTATGTTCCTTCTTTCGGACGCAATTTAGTTTCAGTTTCTAAGTTAGATAATGATGGTTTTAGATTAAGTTTTGGACAAGGTTGTTTCAGTATGTTTCGAGACAATGTTTTTATTGGTTCTGGGATTTTGGAAAACGGATTGTATCGTATTTATTTAGATAAATTGTTTTCAGAATCTCTTTGTGTTTCTCATAATGTTTCCCTGCATAATAATGTTAGTTCGAAACGTGGAAGGTCTAATGAAAGTTCCTCTTTCTTGTGGCATAAACGTTTGGCCCATATTTTAAGAGAAAGGATGAGCATGTTAGTTAAAGACAATATACTACCTTCTCTTGATTTTACGGATTTTGGGACGTGTGTGGAATGCATTAAGGGTAAGCAAACCAAACACACCAAGAAAGGGTCCACAAGAAGCACTACTCTTTTAGAGATTATACATACAGACATATGTGGTCCATTTGATGTTCCCTCCATGAGCGGAGAGAAATATTTCATCACTTTTATCGACGATTATTCACGTTATTGTTATCTTTACCTTTTGCATGAAAAATCTCAATCAGTAGACGCTTTTGAGGTTTACATTAAGGAGGTGGAAAGACAATTAGGAAAGAAAGTGAAAATCATAAGGTCTGATAGGGGTGGTGAGTATTATGGCAAATATGATGA
Source organism: Silene latifolia (assembly GCF_048544455.1). Classification (NCBI taxonomy): domain Eukaryota; kingdom Viridiplantae; phylum Streptophyta; class Magnoliopsida; order Caryophyllales; family Caryophyllaceae; genus Silene; species Silene latifolia. The sequence continues at coordinate 444,122,811 of NC_133538.1, read as the reverse complement.
ATCAGGACAACATCTTGGTTCTTTTGTAAAACTCCTTGAAAGTTTGGGTATTGTCCCTCAGTACACAACTCCTGGTTCTCCATGGATGAATGGTGTTGCTGAGAGGCGTAATCGGACCCTATTAGAGGCTGTGAGGACAATGATGAGTAATACCAATCTACCCATGAAGTTGTGGATGCATGCCCTTATGATCTTTGTGTATGTTGGAAACCGGGTTCCCAGAAGTAAGACGTTTCAAAGACACCATTTGAACGTGGAAAGGGTGGAAAGCGAGTCTTCAACACTTACATGTGTGGGGATGCCAGCAGAGGCACGCATTTATAATCCACATAAAAGGAAGCTTGATCCTAGAACCATTAGTGGGTTCTTTATCGGCTATCCAGAAAAGTCCAAAGGGTATAGGTTTTACTGTCCTACACACAAGACTATAATTGTTGAAACCGGAAATGCCAAATTCCTTGAGAATGGCAAAGTTAGTGGGAGTGATCAGGTAAGGGATGTCGTCGTCAATGAAGTTAGGGTGGCAATTCCAGTTCCTTTGCCCCCAATTTTTATTGATGAAGTTCTACATAATGATAATGTTGACTCAGTCGATATTGTGGAACCTAATGTTGATAACCCTTCACTCCAGAATGATAACATCGCCACCGAGGTTGTTGATACAAATTTTGAAATAGTATTAAGAAGGTCCACAAGACCTAGAAGGTCAGCTATTACAGATGACTATGAAGTATATCTATAACAATGTGAATTTGACATTAGTATGGATACTGATCCGGTTACGTTTTCACAAGCTATGAACGTTAAAGATTCCGATAAATGGATTAATGCCATGAAAGAAGAGATGGAGTCTATGGCTAAGAATGAGGTTTGAGAGTTGGTCAATTTACCAATAGGTCATAAGGCTGTCGGCTGCAAGTGGGTCTTTAAGACCAAGCGCGACTCCTTAGGTAATATTAAAAGACATAAAGCCTGACTGGTAGCTAAAGGCTTTAATCAGAAAGAAGGCATTGATTATAATGAAATCTTCTCTCCAGTTTCTAAGAAGTATTCTTTACGGATCATATTAGCTTTAGTAGCTCATTTTGACTTAGAGCTACATCAAATGGATGTGAAAACAACATTCTTGAATGGGAGTTTGGTAGAAGAAGTCTACATGGCTCAGCCTGAAGGCTTCTGTAATACCCGCCCTATTAGAGACCCTTTGACCAACGTTGACTGACCTTGGGAGCGGTAATAGTCCTTAGAAGTGCGTGCCAAAGCTATCTTGGGTTGCGAGTTATGTGTGGTACTCGATAGAGTAGAGGTTACTCGATCGAGTAGCGTGATTACTTGATCGAGTAGGGGGTCACTCGATCAAGTATGTGGGACACTGGATCGAGTATCGGGTTTTCAGCGAGGGTTTTTAATCGCGTTTTGTTAAATCCGCAAATCATTTCCGCCTCATTTCTTCAATCCTTTATTCGCCTCTTTCCCTTCCCTTCACCATAAAACCTCCATGGAAGCCTTTGAAGGTTCTTGTGCCCTAGGAGAGCGTAACTTGAGTCGGGAAGCGGTCTTTTTCCGGGTTTCTCCTTGTAGGTATGTCGTCATCATCATCCGCATCCTTGTCTTTGAAGTTATGGTTTGCTTGGTAGTGATAGATGATTGTGTTGTGGTTATAGGTATTGCTTGATTGCTGGATGTGTCGTATGTTGGCATGGATTGGTTGCAGTTGCTTAAAGGTAGGTTCGCCTACTCAGTTTCTGTGGATAGTCTAGTATGTCGGTTGTTGTGTCGTTGTTATTGTATTGTGGTTGTGTTTGTGTGGCAGTGTATATGCGGTTGTTGTTTGTTGTTGTATTTCAGCGGTTTGTGATTGTTTGTCTCTGGTTCTCGAGATGCGTTCTCGACTGAGTGGAGTCACTTGCGGGAGTGGCTTCACGCCCTAGTTTCGCCCTCCGTGGAACCCGCCACGGGAGGGGATGTGCACATTAATGGGACAGGGTTATCGCTCGGTATGATGAGCGGGGCTTAGGTGAGAACGGCTGCGGTCCCCCACTGGCAGGGCTGGTCCAGTGGACAGTCGGTGACGGAGATTGATTGGAGTGGGTGTGATTGTGTGTGTGACCGATTGTGTTATGTTGTATTGATATATGTTGTTGATATTGTCTTGTTTTATCTTAGTACTGACCTTGTGTGGTTGTCTTGTTGTTTATGTGTCTGCCGTGATCCCTTATGGTGAGCAGTCTGTCTTAGCAGGTGTTGATATCGTTGATAGCTGGAGTCCGGGCAGGGATGAGTCTTCACGAGATTTGATAGTAATAGCGAGTAGCCTTTGAGTTGTATCTTTTATATCGTCAGTTGGTTTTAAATCACTTGTAATATAACACAATAGTTCTTTTATCGACATTTGATTATTATTGTCCTCGGGCAACCGAGATGGTAATGCCCTTATAGGCTAAGGAAGGCCTAGTTAAGGCTCCTCTGAATATGGGGGTGTTACAAAGTGGTATCAGAGCGGCGATTTTGGAACCTATAACAAATAAACTTAATGAACGTAGTGAGTCTAATAAAATGAACCTGGTGTATGTATAATGGGAGCCCCGCTGATACTAGATTTTGGGTGAGTAGGCGCCCTCATTTAAAAATCTTGGCCCCATGATACTTAAGCCAGTCACAGGGTATGGGAATGTGGAGTCCGTGTGTATATACGTGATGTATATGTTTGTTGTGTCGGAGTTATTTGTGGTCGAGTCTTTGTTAACGTAGAGATGGGTATAATAGTTGCATTTAGAATGTGCATAGTGAAGATTTGGCATGATTAGTGAACTTGTACGATGATTATGAGAAACGTGACAAGAGTTTATTTGATAGAAATGCGTGAAAAGTGTGGAAGTGAATGCTGTAGCATGAATAGTAATCGTGTTGGTATTTGCTGCAAGTTGTTAATAACGGTGATCCTATATGAGTTTATAATTCCTACTGTAGCTATAAAGATGATAGTTAAAGAAGTGTTGAGTTATAATATGAGACATAGCATATAGTAATGCGTATATGCCTTGTTTAGTGGTTGCAACTTTCCGCTGCGTGACGATCGATTTATGTAGAATGGTTTGCTTATGATTGAACTTGGAACATGATGGGCCTTAATTTGCTATGTAGAGTATGCATTTATATGACATGAAAGAATGAATTATCGTTAATTTTATGTTTCATGTTGATGTGAACACGAGTTTGGTAGTAATATGGTAAGATAAGTTTAAGTATGGTAGGGTGACGTGATTATGCTTTTGAATGACTCGGTAGCAGGTAAACTGAGTTGGGTAATTTGTTGTAGCGTATTATGACATAAAACTTATTTGTTGAGACGATATGGTATGCTTGAGTAATAATGGTAATGCGTGAACGAGCATGATAACTAGTGACGAATCCGAACATAGTTTGGAATCGACACGCGATATTGTTTTTGCAGGAATCTTCAATTTACTTCGTATTTCTGACCGTATACCTAACTTTACTTGACCGAGTGCGAGAGCTTACTAGACCGAGTAGACCTCACTCGATCTCGTTAGAAAGCTATGGCGTCGGGATGTGGAAATTTTCTGCAGATACTCGACGAAATAGCGCCTACTCGATCGAGTAGAGGGCACTCGATCGAGTACCCAAGACACTTGATCGAGTAGGTTACTGTACAGTGATTCTGCGGGTTTCTTAAAACCCCTAACTCTTTCTATTCTTCTCATTATTTCTTCTTGATTTCGAAACCTAAGCTCTTAAAACCCTCAAAAGCTCTCATAACTTTGTAGTGTGGTGACAGATTTGGGTTGTTTCTTCTTATTTGTTTGCATTCTTTTACTTTCCTACTTAATCAAGGTATGAATTCCTTCCCTATTTACATGTTTTTATCACTTTGACTGAAATTTCGATTCATATGGGCAAATCATTGCTTTTAACTGTTGTAATATGATTCACATGTTTCCCTTTTCTTGAATGTTGGTGATTAATTGCTGTAAAATAGATTAGAAATCGCGAAATTAGGGACGGATTTTCTAGGGTTTGCAAAAATCAAAACTGATTTTGGGTTGTTTTTACATGTTATATGATGAAATTGGACACTATATATGGTACATATCATGTTGAAAGTTGAATTTTAGTAATTTTCACCCTAAAAGTGCCCTAAAACTCCGTCTGAAAAGCGCCTCAAATTGAAATTCGTTTTCTATGTCTGGAATTTGGTGTTGCATATGATTGTTTAAGTAAGGGTAAACTTCAAATATGATAATGGTGATGTTAATTGATGGCGAATATGTCAAAATTGTTACAAGTTTTGTAGAGAGACCGTCTGACAAGTCTAAATGAGTCGTTTGTTTCTAATATTGAAGGTTGGTGATGTTATGTTCTAAATAACCTCTCTATGAGTATGTATGATACCTCACATGTTATTAGGTGTACATATAGAGTAACATTGAATCATGCTAGGATGTTGGAATTGGTTGGGTATGTTGTGTTTACCATGCTAAACTTTTCACAAGTATTGGATATGAGTTGCTATAAACTGAATGTGCATATCAAATTGGGAAATTACTGGTGAAAGTGTGTGCCTAGTTTCGTATCCAAGTTCAATTGCGTGAATTATGTACCTTTTATGTTTATGCAAGTTGGTTTAAGTTATATGCTGAAACAGATGCCGAGACTGAACATAGGGACCCGACAAAGCAAAAGGGGGAGGGCTTCGCAGCCTGAGACTGGGGAAGGGAGTGGACCCGTGGTACCCGCGGTACTGGAGTACCCCTCGATAGTGTTTGTAGATTTTAAACAGAGAGAGCATTTTGTGGTTTTGCAAAAACGCAAAATGAGGCCAACTCGGTGTGTGGATACCACACTTCTGACAGATGTGGGAATAGATACGGATGTCCGTCACATATTTGAGACCTTGGGCTTTACGGGGTTGTATCGGCCGAGGAAAAATTCCTACCCTTTCCTTACTTTGGAGTTTATAAGCTCCTTTAGTTATGACCCTGCTGCCCAAAGCGTTGAGTTTCGGTTGATGAACACAAGTTTCTTGCTTACCATGGACCTTTTCGCGTCTCACCTTGGGTTGGCCAAGCCTCCCAAGGATTCCATCACTGATATTCCTGCTGAGTGCGATGTCTGCCGCCTAATGCCTTGTCTTACCGGAAAGCCAGCTCCTACCTCAAGCAACATGTTGATTAATGATGTTCAGCATGTTACCTTGAGGATCTTTCTTCGTTCTCTTTCGAACCTCCTTTATGATAGACCGTATATCAGTAAACTGAACAATCATGAGGTGTTGCTTCTGATGTCTTACCTCAACCCGGAGCGGACCGAGAGGGTGGTCTTTAATGCTCCTGCCATCGTCTGCGCTAGCCTTGCTTTGATGGCTACGGCCACTTCCCGGTATTTGAGTTGCGGCGCCATCGCCACTCGGTTAGCTGAAAAGCTAACCACCTTAGAGGCTTCTTCCGAGTATGTTCCTCTGGCTACACCGGTGCCTATTATGAACCGTGACTACTACCTCGACCTGAAATGGTTAAGAACTTTAGCTGATGGCAGCCTTGCTTGGAGGGTGTGGGGCATGAGCTGGATGAAGATTCCGGCTCCTGAGTACCTCCCACCGACAGAGCCGTTAGACCCGGTGGTTATAGGAGTGGACTCCGATAAAGAGGAGGAAGAGGGTGATGATGGACCTCGACAGTTGAGGACGTACCTCATTGATGACACGATTCTCCAGGTGATGCCCAAGCCGAAGAAGGGGGAGAACGCGGCGGTAGTGGAGGAGAGGCCCAGGTTGGGGAGAGGACCCCGTCGAGTGAGAGAGAGGACCGCTGAGACTAGACCACGGCCGGTAGCACCACCGCAGCATCACCCTTTTCCGTGCTACCCCTACCTTGACACCCCGGAGACGCGATCGAGTTACTTGGAAGAGAGACTTTCATCTATTTTGACACTCAGAAATATGCACGAGATGGCGTACACTTAGGGGATTGGGACCGAGGGACCGCATCCGGTGTGGTGGAGTGGAGTCGGGGACTATAGTGGGGTTTTCCACTCTTACGGGGTGGATCAGTCAGCTTGGGAGACGCCTCAGTCCTTTGCTTATGGTGGTTTGGCCCCATGGTACGTAGGTCCTGGAGCTGGAGCGGGAGTTGATGCAGGTATTGGGTCATCGGGAGCGGGCACCTCGGGGGGCGATGGTGGTGGTGATGAGGTGATGGAGGAGAAGCAGCAGCAGCAGCAGGAGTGATACTCCTATTCTCTACCTTTGTGTTTTGTTGATGGTAGTCGTCGTTAGATTATGGTAGTTGTTGGTTGTTAGAACTTTTATTTTCGGATTTGTATGGTTGGCCATAAGGCCGGATTTGCTAGTTTGACTTTGTTGCAGGATTTTGTGAGTCGGGAAGTCACCCCGACTCAAGTTATGTGACGATTATGTATATATATATATATGCATATATATATATATATATATATATATATATATATATATATATATATATATATATATATATATATATATATATATGCGGGTTATGACGGAGTTTCAAGATATTTAACGGTAGGTACTCGTGAGTACCCCATACTCGATCGAGTAGCTGCAGGTATGACAGAATTGAAGCATTATGATCTCAGGGCTACTCGATCGAGTAGCCAAGTGTGGACAACGGGCCGCCCACGGGGGCGCTTGGTGAAAGTCGAAAAACAAGCGTTTGCATTTTGTAAGGAGTCGCCACCAATTTTTATGGGAAATTGGAACCGTTCGAATACCTCGTGTCATGTCAAGACACAAAGTAGTGACATGAACACTAAGCAATCGTTACCCTTAGCATTCTATGTCTAGAATGACTCTCGTGGATGCCAATGAACACGGGTGCTCACGGAGATCTGGAGTAAGGGGTGAGGGTACGTATTAGGAAGCTCTTTTGATCGAACACCTAATCCCGCCCGCCTCGATAGCGACCTCTACTAATGATTAGGGAAGTTATTCGTACTTGATATATCGTCGGTTATATGCATGCAATGCAACATCCAAGTTTTAATCCTAACATGTGAGAATTAACTAAGTCGGTTGACACGTAATTAGCATACAATTGGGTCGAAGTTGGAATTTAATGTTGATTTACATGTGGAAACATACAAGTAATAAAAGAAATACAATAATCATAAATTACAATAATGAAAATTACATTAATTACATTGGAATAGGCGATTTATGTCGAAAATACCTTTAAAACGGATAATTTGAGAAAAAGAATAAAAGAATAAAAAGAAATAAATTAACAAACAGGAATTAGCGATATTACGGATATTAGTTAGTTAATACGTGGACTAATTAACCAGAGGGCGCAGTCTCTGCTGCGCCTGTTCCAAGGGTGATTTCTGTCCCTGGAATCCGGAACTGCAAATCGTTAATGTTAATTGGTAATTTTATAGATCGATTAAATTATTTACTCGGATGAAAGTGATTAATACTTTTATTACATGTCAATGATGGTCATGAAAGCGATAAACATGGATGAGACGGATGCAAACGGATTATTTACATGAAATTATGATGGAAACATTAATGAGTTCTCTGTTGAAATAAGTCAATTAGGCTAAATATGACGGATATACAACGAATATGCGAATAAGCAGATGAAAATTATATCAATGACGAATTCCAGAAACTCAATATGAACAAATTGAATCTCTAAAACCCGGGTTTGACTTTAATGACGAAAACCCGTAAATATGAATTATAAGGGATTTAAGTAGGATTTATGATGAATTGAACATATTAATGAATGATGAATTATGATACGATATACATGTGAATATTTGATGCGGACGATGTCGTCACTCATCCAATCAAACACATTTATAATACTCAACAAACAACTAGTTAGCGGTAAGTCGAGGTCGATCCATGGGACGGTGTGCTTTGGGTTCTAAGTCTATCTATCTCAATTTATGCTAGTGTCACAATTGATGGGGTTTGTAGTTGTGTTCTAGGCTAATGCAAGCAATAAGGTAAAACGAGCAATAAAAGGAAAGATGTAAACAAATGATTAAAAGTGCTAGGATATCATGGGGTCATGGGGGATTCATGGTGTTGATCATACAAACATGTTTACAATTATATGCAAGCAATTAGTGTTGTGGAGGAACCGAGTTGGGTTATGTCTTACGGTTCATAGGAAGAGTTGGGTCCCGGAGCCGAATCGATTAGATTGTACAACACCTACAAGTCGACTTACTTTCCTCCTATTCAACTTCTATGCATGGTCTAACAAGACTCGAGTTGGGTTATATCTTACAAGTCAAGTTGAGTAGATAAGAGATGGTTGTAAATGCAAGGATTCATAGGCTTAGCATTTCATCAAACATAACATGTGCATAAAGTTGACATCACAACAAGCAAGCAATTTAATCATGTGAACATATTAGATTAAGCATGAATCAATCCCATGTTGGTTTCCCCTAATTACCCATTAATCCTAGCTAAAGAAACTACTCACTCATTATCATGGGAAACATGTCATTAATGGTGTCAATCATCATAACAAGTATAAACATGATAATGGAATGAAGAAATGAACAATAAAGAGTAAAAGGGTAAAAGAATTATACCAACTTTAGATGATCCAAATAATAAAGCAAAGAATAATAGAAGAAACTTGATTGATTGATGGAAGGTTGTCAATCTCCCAATAATAACCAAATAATCTTCAATTACCCAATAATAAACTTGAATGATAAACTTGAACAATAATTAAGGAGAGATTAATGTGTAATTTGTGGAAAGATTAAAGAGTAATCTATTCTAATCTACTCCTAATCTAATCTAAAGAAGGATTTTCTACCCAAAAACAACATGCTTGATTAATTACAAAGATGGGGTATTTATAGTGGAAATTAGGGAGGATGCATTAGGGTTAACTAAGGGCTAAACTAGTAATTACACTTTTTAAGTTGAGCAAGGAGGACCCGGTATTTTTCGAGAGAAGGGCTTCTCTTTTCGTAGCTTGAAGAATGAAATCCGTCTTTGTGCGGGAATCCGGGCGGATTAGAGTCGGGACGGCGGATTTGGGCGGTGCAATCGAGCGGATTCGGGAGAGGGACGCTCGGATTGTTGAGGGGGAATCCGAGCGGATTTGGAGCAAGACGCTCGGATTGTACCAAGGGAATCCGAGCGGATTAGGAGCAATCCGAGCGGATTATAGCAGGGGACGAGCGTCTTGACGTAAGACGCGCGGATTCTTTATGACTTCTTTGTTTGAGCTCGGATTGTAAAACGGACGTCATTTTCTCATCCGGACTCCTATTGGAGTGATTCAAAAGCCTAGATCGCTTGTTTTTTTCGACGCCGTTCCATCTAGCATATTTTCAGAGCCAAAAGAGCAACTCTTGGTTTGGGTTCCGAGCAATTTCTTCATGCAATGCCTTCCTTGCTTTTCCTCCTTGCTTCTAACCCTTTGATCTTTCTATATACACTTTATTCCTACATACTTGGTCATCATTCTTGCCTCCTCTTCATACTAGTCCATCTAATATCATCAATTAGCTTCCAAATATGCACGAAAGACGGGAATTTCCGCCTTATTATCTTCTTTTCTACAAAACATATGAAATGCGATAGAAAAGCAAATAGGAAGGTTTTGACGGATAAAATGGCCATAAAATGCTATAATAGTATGCAAAATAGGCTCAATTAGGGGACTAAATGTGCGCTAATTATGGTCACATCAAATATCCCCAAACCGAACCTTTACTCGTCCCGAGTAAAGAGGTGACTAAAACTAGACCTTTATTTAAACTAACCTAATAATATAGCCGATATGAGACAATTAGCGGGTCTCACTCCGCCCCTTCAACTCACAACAAGACAACCATGAGGTAGGATGCCTTCTTGCAAGGCAAGGTGGGTCTTGCCAAAATGGCGACACATCCAATCATTAAGCACACAAAATCAAGTAATGGATGCATCTACAAAAGAATAGCCACTTTCCTCATCTAAGTGGCGGAAATTACCTACAAGGGAAGCAATTCAAGGGTACACAATCCTTCATAGATGCAATTTTTTCAAACTACTAAGCCTAGAAGGATACCAATAAATCACCTCCAAAATGTGTCAAGCTAGGGTACCTTTGTCCTCAATCGTTAAATGCTTTTGTCAAGAGTAGACTCCCTATGGCGTTAGAAACACTGGAGGATCGCGGAATTCCCCCTCTTGCCTAGACAAGAAGAAGGGTCGTCCCCTCTCTACCATGCACAAAAATGGATACGATGGATAAAGGGATCGATAGATATTTGAGTTTCACTTTGGGAGTTTGCTTTTGTTGTTTTTCCCCCCAATTTCATGTGGCATATAACATTTGAGAACACTTTCTTTTTGCCATTTCTTTTTGATTTTTGGCAATTCAACACTTGACAACTTTCAACTTTTCTTTGCATTTCTTTTTGAACATTTTCAAATTCACCCCAATTAGTAACGAGGGTGCCTTGTATTTGAAGCTTAGGAGTTCTATTTTTGCTCCTCTTTTCATTTGATGCAATTTTGCAAACTTTCTTTCACTTTTCATTTCTTTGAACTCAAATTGATTTCTTTTTGTGCCCATTCCCTTTGATGACTAAAATGTGGTAGAACATGGATGAATGATGGAAGTATTCATGGTTTCAAGGGTCACCTTAGAATAAACGGTAGCCAAGGAGTTATCACACCACAAGGTACTCTTGACTAGGCCTTAATCCATGGGTCAAAGGATACTAGCATGACACATCCTAGGGTGTTTTACAAGTATTCTAACAAGCAAAGTCTTAAGAATAAAAAGCATCTACTAGGGCCTATATACACTTGTCAAGCTTCCCAAGTAGACGGTTTCGCAAAATTTTTCTAACATGCAAACTACATGCCATGATGCAACTAGCATATAAACATCCTAATGCATATGCTTCTACCAACTAGTATGCCAAATAATCTAAATGCAAGTCCTAAATTCACATTATTTATACCGCATCAATCAAAATAAAGCCACATAGTCATTAACATAAAGAGGAAAAAGGAGATTGGAAAGATCATACCATGCGGTCTTCAATATCCTCATGTCTCGGATGTGACATAGTCGATCAATGTGAACAAGGATAGAACAAACATAATATATACAAAACAATATAAACACGACTATACTTACAAAGGAAATGAACTTGTTTTTGGTTTTTTCAATTTTTCAAATTTTTATGGGTTTTTGTTTTTATGAAATTAAAAGACATATTTTTGTGATTTTTCGAAATTTTTTCAATTTTTATGCATTTTGGAATATAAATTCCCATCCCCCACTTTATTTTGGACATTGTCCTCAATGTACATGTAGGAGTAGGAATAAAAAGGAAATACGTGTTTTTGGATTTTTGATTTTTTGAAATAAAATACAAATGCAATGATATGGTATGCATGCTCTAACTAAATGCAATTCTATATGACATATATAACAAATGAATGCAATCTAAACTATAGTATATGATGCATGCTAAATGCACAAGTCACTTATGATCAAACCTCCCCAAACCGATTTAAACACTATTTCTAGTGTAGAAAAGAATAGGATTGGTCATTAGTGACTATGCATGAATTCTAGTCTATATGCAACTATCTACATGAATTATATTACAATGCAACTATACTATGAACTAACTAATGTAAATGCAATATAATACAAATGCAAGCTAAATGTATATAACTAAATGTAAGTGTAAATGTAATGCAAAGTTAAAGGAAAGGATATCTTACAAATGGTGGTTTGAGATAGGACTCCACCAAACTCATTCAAGTTCCATTATCCATGGAGCTCAATGCTCTCAATAGTTGGTCAAAAGCTTGTGAATGGTCCTCAAGTAAGCATGAATAAGTCTTGAACCATTGCAAAATAGAGTAGGGCCAATCCATGAGGGACCTCCCTTTGAACTCCTTCCCCTTCTCTTTTGCTTTGTGATGATGGCCTTCCCGACTCTTAAAACTAGCAAACTTGAGATTCTTGTCATGGGGGCTTTTCCGGTAGCTCCTATTTCTTCCAAATTTGATGACACAAATGCTTGGACTAGTCAATTCTCCAAGGGTAGAAGGCGAACTTTCATGGCGTTGATGATGGGATGTCTTAGGAGTTGGGATAGTGGATGCCAAATTTCCACATAAAGACTCCTTCTTAACCTTTTCTTTGAGCTTCACCACTAAGTAATTCTTGTATGACGATTTGACCTTCGTGAAAAGGTCCATAATGTCATCTCCAACTATCATGGGCTCCATAGTGGGTGCGAAAAGGTTCTCATGAAGGCATTCCTCCTCTTCATCGAAGCAATCTTCAAACTTCTCAAGGATGGGTTCCTCAAGAAAGCTAATCCCATAACTCCCTTCATCATTTGAGTCCATATTTCCCTCATCATCTTCTTCCATAGATGTATCATCATCACTTTCTCCATATGAATCATAAATAGGGGCTTCACTCTTCTTCACCAACTCATTCTCCAACACCTCAACATCTACTTCAAATGACACACCCTCATACTCACAAAGGCTAAGAGTATTTGGCTTACTCAACCTCATGTCTTCATCATCAAATACCACACTTTCATACTCACAAGAGCCCAAAGAGGTTGGCTCTTCCCACTTCTCATCAAAGGTAACTCCTTCAAACTAACATTCATGGTCAATGTCCAAGGAGTGGTGAAGGGTGGTTTCTTGGGATTCTTTCACTTGGGCAATTTGAATCTCCAACTCCTCACATTGGGCAACAATGCCTTGAAAAACATTGTCCCTCTTTTGGCTCTCCTCTAGCATTTGTTTTATGAAGTTTTGTTGATCTCCCATCATTTGGAGAATCACATTTTCAATGGGTTCATCTTCTTGTTGTGGGTAGGTGTGAAAGTGGTTGTATTGTGGCATTTGGAATTCATTGTGAAGTGGGTATTGGGTGGATGGTTGTTGTTGGTATTGGATGTGGTGATTTTGGTGGGAAAAGTTGGGGTAGTAGTTAGGATTTTCATTGTACGAATAATAAGGTAGGTTTGTGTTGACTTGCTCCTCAAACTCCCCATATCCATAGTCATACTCAAAAGATCCACCACATACTCCATATGTCAAGTCTTGAGTCATCATCACTAAGACAAGGAAACAACTACAAGCATGGAAACTACACAAAAATGGTAAGAACAATCCTTGAGGAACAAGTTCCTCAAGGTGAAAGCACAATTAAAATAGACAAACAAGTAAGAACTTAATCACATAGCACCGTCCCTAACAACGGCGCCATTTTGATGCGGACGATGTCGTCACTCATCCAATCAAACACATTTATAATACTCAACAAACAACTAGTTAGCGGTAAGTCGAGGTCGATCCATGGGACGGTGTGCTTTGGGTTCTAAGTCTATCTATCTCAATTTATGCTAGTGTCACAATTGATGGGGTTTGTAGTTGTGTTCTAGGCTAATGCAAGCAATAAGGTAAAACGAGCAATAAAAGGAAAGATGTAAACAAATGATTAAAAGTGCTAGGATATCATGGGGTCATGGGGGATTCATGGTGTTGATCATACAAACATGTTTACAATTATATGCAAGCAATTAGTGTTGTGGAGGAACCGAGTTGGGTTATGTCTTACGGTTCATAGGAAGAGTTGGGTCCGGAGCCGAATCGATTAGATTGTACAACACCTACAAGTCGACTTACTTTCCTCCTATTCAACTTCTATGCATGGTCTAACAAGACTCGAGTTGGGTTATATCTTACAAGTCAAGTTGAGTAGATAAGAGATGGTTGTAAATGCGAGGATTCATAGGCTTAGCATTTCATCAAACATAACATGTGCATAAAGTTGACATCACAACAAGCAAGCAATTTAATCATGTGAACATATTAGATTAAGCATGAATCAATCCCATGTTGGTTTCCCCTAATTACCCATTAATCCTAGCTAAAGAAACTACTCACTCATTATCATGGGAAACATGTCATTAATGGTGTCAATCATCATAACAAGTATAAACATGATAATGGAATGAAGAAATGAACAATAAAGAGTAAAAGGGTAAAAGAATTATACCAACTTTAGATGATCCAAATAATAAAGCAAAGAATAATAGAAGAAACTTGATTGATTGATGGAAGGTTGTCAATCTCCCAATAATAACCCAATAATCTTCAATTACCCAATAATAAACTTGAATGATAAACTTGAACAATAATTAAGGAGAGATTAATGTGTAATTTGTGGAAAGATTAAAGAGTAATCTATTCTAATCTACTCCTAATCTAATCTAAAGAAGGATTTTCTACCCAAAAACAACATGCTTGATTAATTACAAAGATGGGGTATTTATAGTGGAAATTAGGGAGGATGCATTAGGGTTAACTAAGGGCTAAACTAGTAATTACACTTTTTAAGTTGAGCAAGGAGGACCCGGTATTTTCTGAGAGAAGGGCTTCTCTTTTCGTAGCTTGAAGAATGAAATCCGTCTTTGTGCGGGAATCGGGCGGATTAGAGTCGGGACGGCCGGATTTGGGCGGTGCAATCCGAGCGGATTCAGGAGAGGGACGCTCGGATTGTTGAGGGGGAATCCGAGCGGATTTGGAGCAAGACGCTCGGATTGTACCAAGGGAATCCGAGCGGATTAGGAGCAATCCGAGCGGATTATAGCAGGGGACGAGCGTCTTGACGTAAGACGCGCGGATTGCTGTCTGACTTCTTTGTTTGAACTCGGATTGTAAAACGGACGTCATTTTCTCATCCGGACTCCTATTGGAGTGATTCAAAAGCCTAGATCGCTTGTTTTTCGACGCCGTTCCATCTAGCATATTTTCAGAGCCAAAAGAGCAACTCTTGGTTTGGGTTCCGAGCAATTTCTTCATGCAATGCCTTCCTTGCTTTTCCTCCTTGCTTCTAACCCTTTGATCTTTCTATATACACTTTATTCCTACATACTTGGTCATCATTCTTGCCTCCTCTTCATACTAGTCCATCTAATATCATCAATTAGCTTCCAAATATGCACGAAAGACGGGAATTTCCGCCTTATTATCTTCTTTTCTACAAAACATATGAAATGCGATAGAAAAGCAAATAGGAAGGTTTTGACGGATAAAATGGCCATAAAATGCTATAATAGTATGCAAAATAGGCTCAATTAGGGGACTAAATGTGCGCTAATTATGGTCACATCAATATTAAACTATTGTGATGAAGAATTAAAGAAAATAAACGAAACAAATAACAAACACACGAATTACAGAGGACGAAGAAGAAGAAAAGAAGCAGGAATTGCGGCAGCCTCACGAAGAGGCGCAGCAGGAACTGCGCTCCTTCGAAGAGGCGCGGCGATTCTTTGCGTCTTTTCTCGACGTCATCTCTCGGAAATCCGCAAAAACAGAGTCTTAAAGCACGGTTTTGGAAATCAGTTTTAATGGTGTTTTCGACATAAATCTTACAACGATGATACGATAAATAAAATACAATAAATAAAAGAGGATTATACACCCTCAGACTTACATGTTGATGAAACGAGATGAACTAAGATATTGACTAGTGAATGCTCGACGCGAATGCAAAGAGAGTGCCCTCGTAAGAGGAAAATGATTGATTAATTTAAGTTGATTGAGTGTAGTTGGTCAAATTGGTCGGTCATGCAACGGAGAGGCTGGTACCCGGAAGGATCCGAGCTTACGTGGTCGGAAGTCCAAGCACGTAGGCGCCAATTAGTAAGAACAAAGTCTAGAATGCAAAGGGAGAAGAGAAGGGCGGACACTCGCGTGAGAAATATGAGGAACGAAGGCTCCTATTTATACTAATCACGCGGAGGAATAGGGTTTCGGAGACTCTTTGGAAGTGAATCTCGGAAATATATGAAAAAAAAGATACGTAAGACATGCAAAGAAGGGCCCGGGAAGAGGCGTAGCGACCGCTGCGTCTCTTGGAAGAGGCGCGACACTGCTGCGTCTATTCCCAGGAGGTTTCCTCTATTTGAAGAAAGATTTCGCGTTTGAGTTATGGTAGGACGGAAATAATTCGATTATCTTATGAATATTACGGGATATTATTTGCCAAAAGATAGAATTTATGAAATATGGAATAGAAATATCCGGAACATTCCGGAATATTCCGACTCGGAATTTAACGATTATCGAGAAAATGGAGACGGTTTTTGACCGGACTCGAATGTACTCTAATTCGCCAAAACGACCGTATCGGGACGTAGATGACAACTAAGAGGTTGACATTTAATATTTGAGCAATCACTTGATGACAATCTTTAATCTGTCACAAATCGTTCCGCGAATCAAACATGCGGCCCAATCATCACAGGGTGGTTTGCGGGAGGTGCAGAAATGAGGTATCTACAGAGCCCCCACTTTGACCGAGGCTTGGACAAGACGAAAGTCAAAGTATAGCCATCAGGTCAATCGAAGATTACAACCGGACGACTATGGCGACGCGAGGCGGTTCAAGGGGTCGAACCATGGACTGTCGTCGGGAATATTTTAGAGTCGCATCGACTATCGGGGAGGGTCGTTTAAAGTCCATTAGACTACGTAAGGAAGCTCGCTTGACCATAAGAAGAAACCATACCGAGATACCCCTGGGTGAAGCGGGATTGAAGACGCTTCGGCAAAACTCTTTGGTCCGAAGATAACTTGATGTCCGAAGGCATTAGGGGTCACAGGGAACTTTGGTCGAACTCTCATGGGGAAACAAGAAATATTGAAAGCGCGGGACGTCGTAGAAAAGCCGGGGAATCCGCTTGCGTTAGTCTCAAGCGAACTCGGCAAAACTTGAGGTTGAATCGCTTGCGTCGGTCTCAAACAAACTCTTCTTTGGGAATATTTTGACGATTAGGAACATCTTGATCGTCGTGGGAGAAATCTTGAGTGAGCGATCGCAAAATACTCTTATTTGGATATAATGATCTTGAGCAATACTGCAAAATATCTTTGCTGCTTATTTGGATAAAATGCGGGCGGAACGAAAGAAAATCATCGAAACGGACCAAAAAGAATATAATAGCGTTGAAGAAGAGGCGCACCAAAGATGGGCCCACAAATAACGAACTCATAACGAATTTTTGAAAATCCGTATGGAGGGAACACAAGGAAGAGGCGCAAAGCAAGAGTGCGTCTCTTGGAAAAAGCGCTTGGCGCTTTCTTGCGTCTTTTCCCAATTTGGCTATTTCTGCGTAAAACCGCGAACTCGGAAGGATTGTATTTCATTATTTGAAACACAATTCTTGCAATTTCTCTCTCAAATCTTCACCATTTCCGTTGAGGTTTGATCCAAAAGCTTGCATTAAACATGACTAATCGAGGTATGTGTTCCAATCTTGCATTAATCATCTACATTTGTTGAATTTTGAGCCGCGAAAACTAGGGTTTTCGACCCTTTTGATCGAAAATTTGGGGCTTTTCCCCCAAATGGATTTGCTATGCCAAATTGATGTTAGAAACGGATAGTAGGCAATGTTAGGAACATAACCATGTATTTGCTTCGAATTTTCATCGAGTTTTGAGCCCTTGAGTGAATCTTGAGACGGTTTTACAGCTGAACCGTAAATTGCTTCGAAAATAGCCTTAGGAATGCCCATTGGCGATAAAATTTGGTATTTGGGATCCTTGGATGATGGGTAAACTTTCTACCATCTCGAAATTTTGGTTTGTGACAACTTTTTCAGGACACCTTTCTAGGGCATAATCGCGTTATGGCGGATCTTTGCCGAATTTTCGACTTGAACCTGGAACTAGGCTTTGACTTGGACTTGGCTTGACCCAATTTATCACATGAGTGATTGGGTTGGCGGGAATATGGCCAAAGATGGCATGGAAAGGGCAGTTTTCAGGGCTCTGAAGGCTCGAAAACTCCTTAACAAAGACTTGTCGTCATGTGACGCGGCTTTGAATTTACTTTAACGTTGCGGTGATGAGGCTTCTACTTCTGGGAGGACTCCCATGGAGATAGACGTCGATCTTGTTGAGGAGGCTTTAGAGCGAGGCCTTCACATTGCGGTGATGGCTGCCGAGACGAGGCTCACGAGGAGGAGGCTGTCGAGGAGGAGGAGATCCCGAGACAGGCCAACGTCGAGCGAGGAGGTCGTCACCGAGAGGAGCTCTGCGTGGCCGAGACTGGGAGAGTAGGCACCTCGTGTGGGCTGCAGAGGGTCACCTGTCCTACGGGACGGTGAAGAGCACAGTAAATAGAATTCACTACTCACTACATGTCCTCTTTCATTCTTTTAGTTCAAATTTCTTTCAAATTTCAGCCAAAACTAAAGATAGCTTTGTTTCAAATCATTATAGGAGGCGGGAACATCGGGCCGTTCTCGGGTTACACAAGCGATGGAGCACTACGAGCGGCTGTCGGCGGAGGAGAGGGCCATGATCGAGCGTGGAGCGTTTGGTCCTCTGGTTCGAGATATGGAGGGATATCGTGAAGAGGAAGTTGCGGGCTAACCTTAGCCTGGTCCGCGCTTTCTTGGACCGATTCTGGGATACGACTTCCACGTTTCACCTGCCTTTCGGTGAGGTGGGAGTTACTCTGGAGGATTATGGCATGATTTCAGTGCCGTGTGGGACCGAGGAGACGGTGTGGCCGGAGGCGCTATGAGGGCGGATTCGGCCGAGGCGAGGAGATTGATCGGTTGGAACTTGTCGCCGAAGGCTGTTGCGATCGGGTTTGGTACCAGTACCTACGTCCGAGACTACTTTGCGGGGAAGACCCCGACGGCGGTGACGATCGATGGGAGGGAGCTGCTCCTCCTCCTCCTTGTCTGGTGAGCAGAGGGCTCGTCGTGGCTTTGGTGGTTCTGTCTTCGATTTACCTCGGAGACAAGGGCGAGAGGCTATCGACGAAGCTTCTTCCCTTTCTTTCGACACGAGTTCCCTAGGACGCCGGGACTGGGTCCTTCTTGGTTTTGCGGTCCTCATCCGCTTCATGAGGGCCATGGTTCGTCCGGAGTTGATGGAGAAGGGGATTTCTCCTGGCGGCGTCGGACTGGACTCTTGTTGGAGGTATGAACCTTCCTTTAGACCAAGGTAAATTCCTTTCTTTATTAAATCACGAAAGATCGTCATTGATTATTACATTTCTACGGGCGTGGGTGTACTCTTACTTCCCGAGTCTCGCGCCCAAGAGGACGGAGCCGCTGGAGAAGGCCTATCCCGTGGTGAGGATTGGGTGATGTCTTGGACGAAGAGCAAGCGCTCTTCGCACAATGTCTACCGGCGGGACGTGAACGCCGTTCGTGGCGACGTGAGTATCCCACTCGTATTCATTTATATTTCTTATCCTTTGCCTTCACTTGATCATAGGAATGATCTTTGCCTTATCTTGTCGTGATGGGTGCCAGGACCTTGGGCGGAGTACGCTGGAGCGCCTCCTTTTTATTCCGAGGTCCTTCGACCTAGGAGCCCGAGAGTTCTTTGTTGTGGACGTCGACGGGTCTGTGTGGTATCCGGGCGAGCGTTTGGCTCGTCGGTGCTCTCGGGACGCGTTGACGGTTCCCGTCGATCCTCCGAGGACGATGTTCGGGGAGCCTACGAGGCCGAGAGGAGGCGGACCGGCCGGGTGGTGGCGACGACCTTCTTCTCCCTGGCGAGGACTACTCTGGCGTTCCTTTACGGGAGGTTGGTGTGCGCCGTAGTGGTGAGTATCTTTTACTTTTCCTTGACTTGATTTTGAGAATTACGACGAAAGATCGTCGATTAATGAGAATTATTTGTCCTTGCAGGAGGTCGAGGCGGCGGGCATCGAGCCCCCAGTATACCCCGAGACTCTTGAGTACATCGACGCGCCCGGGAGGACGACGATCTCCGAGCTGCGTGACTTTGACGTAGGCTGTGACGGATCTTGGTCTAGACGATGGCGACATCGATTCGGAGGGTGAGCCTCCGGCTTATATACCTTTCGTGTAAGAACACATTTGATTGAACTTGTTCAATTTTGCGAGAATTTCTTTTGAAATGCGGTCGCGCCATCTCGGTTCGTGGCACTATGGAGGGTGGCCAACCGGCTACGAGCTACCGCCATCGAGGCACTCGTCGGTGGTCGAGGTCGTCAGGTATGAACCTCATTTGATTTCTTTTGATTTTTGATTTTCAGTTTTGTTTGAATTGATTGACATGAGCCAATTTACTTGTTTATAGGTGGCCGTGAGTCGGAGCGAGAGTTGACCCGATCTCGGGGAGACAGCTCGCTTGTTGAGGAGCTCGAGTTTCGGGATGCCGAGATTCTTTGCTCTTACGGCGAGGGTTCGAGTTGGAGGGTGCCCCGGTAGTTTTGTGTAGTTTTGTACATTTGGACATCGATTTTGAACATTTTTGGACTTTGTTTGGGCGCAAGCCCCGATTTATGGACTTTGGACTTTGTTGGGCGCAAGCCCCCGATTCTTGTACATTTGTTTCATTTGGTGTATATCGACGGCGGCTGAGTGCCTTTCTTTCTTTGGGTTGTGTTGCTTGTATCTGCAGGTTAGTTCTTGAACAGGTTTGGTAGATAACGGTTTACGCCGTCATGCTGCCGAAATTTACATAGAAATCACGCAAAACATACATTTTATACATATGGCCTTTGACCAGCGCAAAATGAGACTCGAAAGAGCACGAAAAAATGCAAAAATGCAAAAATTTTGTCGGAAATGACCGGACGGTAGGGAGGGTTACCCCCTAAAAAAAGAAAAAAGAGAAATCTGTAAGTGTAGAAATGAAATGTTGAAATGAAAACAAAAGGAAATTGTTTCCCAAAAAGAAAATGAAATTTACTTCCTAAAAAATAAAAAAATGAAATTCATTTCCTAAGAATAAAAAGTTTGAGTGTCATGAAATGGCGAAGGTGTCGATGTTGCCTCGAAATGCGTGCCCGCGAAAATAGGAAACTTGAAACATGGTAAACTCGTATTTACCAAAATAAAATCCCGTAGGAATAGGAAATTATTCGTTATAGAATTAGGAAAGATCAAACGCGGAAATCACGAAGTGAGCCAGGGGAAGAGGCGACATGAGCTGCGTCCCTTTGAAGAGGCGCATCGGGGTGCGCTACTGTTCCCAAGTTGGTCCGTTCGGCGGATTTTTGGAAACAGCAATTAGTATAAATAGAAGCGTCGACGAGGCGTTAATTCACACAATTCTTCCGTCTCTTCCTCGTCTATTCACATAAAACTCTCGAAATAAATCTTCAAGAGAAAATTGTCATCATGAATACTTTGGAGATCCGTCTGAAGGAATGGACCAACGAGTTTTCGAATGTGGAGAAGCACGACATGGGTGCTTATAACCTTGGGTCTTTGTTGAGTTTGAAACTCATTAAGATTGTAAAACCGTTCTTGGATGCTTGCCTTGACTATTGGGACCTGAATTATCATGTTTTCGCGTTCCCGGGAGGTGATATTTGCCCATTTCTGAAGAAATATTTGCTATTGGTGGATGGGATCCGAACATTTACCCGCCATTCCTTCCACTTCACAATGATATAAGAGCAAATTAGAGACTTGCTTGGGTGACGGACTTGAGGTGGATCGCCTAGTTACCCCGAAAGGCGTGAGAATGTTGGATTTTGTAGACCGATTCATTAACGGGGCCGACCCCTTGTTTCCCATGTTGCCAGGAGGAGGGCATTTGGCTTTTGTTTTCTGCACGTGTATGTCTTCCAAGGACACGTTGATGAAGATTTGAGAGGTGATCCCCGTCTTTTGGGTCTTATTGAGCAAATGGAGTCACGCGAGAGCCCAGCTTGTTTATGCTTAGGGGAGATCATCTTGGGTTTGGATAATAGGAAATCCAACCGCGATCTGCCGTTCTTGGGGAGTCCCGTCATTTTGCAGGTAAGAGACATCATTCCTTTTTTCGTTTTTTTTTTTTTTTTTTTTTTTCGTTTTTTTTTTTTTTTTTTGGTTTTTTTTTTTTTTTTTTTTTGTTGTTTGGTGTCTAATACCTGCTTTTGGTAGGTTTGGCTTATGGGCAGCTCACTACTCGAGCCCCGGTTCATGCACTTTCCTATCATTCCGTATGATTGCGATGAGGACGCGGTTGTACATGGTGGACTTCACCCGGGTCTGTGACTATTGGAAGAACAAGCTGAAGAATGATGATGGCCTGTTGATTAGGTGGGTTGTACCGTGGTGGCATCTCAAGTCCGTCACTGGAGTGTCTTCTTTGGATCCCACTAGGTCCGTGCGCATTCCGGGACTGGAGTTCATGGTATGCATCTTTTCGGAAAGATTGATGAGGCAAGTTGGGCTGAAGCAGACGATCCCGAGGCTTGACACCGTCCCGCAGACTGCTATGGCGCTTACTACAGAGAGCCGAAGAGAGTGGGCTATCAAATGGGCCCAAAGAAACATGTGGTTCTTGAGTTTCTCCGCCAATGCTTTGTGGGTGTCGGATTCCTATCTGAGGTGGAGAAAGGCTGCGACTTCGGAAGAGCGCGAGAGACTAAGGAAACGCGAACCTGTTGACTACAAGGTGCGCGAGGAGAGAAAGAGAAGGAGAAGCATCGACGAGAGGAGAAGAAGAAGCCGGTTTTGGTCATTCACCCTTGAAGAAATCAAAGACTACTCTGTTGCGGAAATGGTGGTTGGCAAGAACGGAAGAGTCGGGCCTCGAGAAAGACCGTTGGTGATTAGGTCTGAAGTGGTGCAAGAGCGCCGGCTCGAGGTCGTGACAAGAAATATGACAAGAGTGACAAGGGCAAGGGGAAGATGGAGGAATAGCCCGAGTCCTTATTTATTATTTGATTATTATTATTATTGTTGTCATAAAAAAGGAGGAATTTTTAGAATCCTAGCCTATTCTATTTTTATTATGTAACGTACTATTATTATTAGAAAGCGAATGGAATAAAAAAGGTTGAATGGTTATGAAACCGTTGTGATTTTCTTTTATTATTCTTGTCGAATTTCAAATGCAACGCAAATGTCCTTCTATTTATAATGGGTTGAATCCTGTGAAGGATTGCCTACGTATTCACTTAAAAAAGCGAAATCAAACCCTTGCGCGTAGTTCGAGTAAATGTAAAAGAATAATTGTTCGAAGCAAGAGCTTGTAATGAACATAGAAACTAAGCATGAGCTTTTGCTTGTTCTCAAGGTGCGAATTTAGTTTATTTGATGATATGAGGATGACAAATTTGTCAAAATGCAAGAGCATAGTGACAGTTAGCTTATTTCAGCTGGGCCAGGGGCCGTTTATTTAGTGCCACAGGAGCGACACATGGGTTTACGCGAGGCGCGTGTGTGGTCCTATTCTAGGCATAGTATCGTTTGAATTGGTCAAGGTTTGTGGGATTTGAAAACTCATTCCCATCTAGGTGCGTGATTCTAACCGCACCCCCGGGAGTATGGATTTGACTAGATATGGTCCGGCCCAATTAGGTTTGAATTTTCCCCTTGGGTCGACGGGTAAAAGAGCTCTAACCGATTTGAGTACTAAGTCTCCTTCTTTGATGTTTCTTGGCCTAACCCTTTTGTTGAAAGCTCGTTTGATACGTGCTTGATATGTTTGGCCATTATGTAACGCGCGTAGCCTACGTTCATCCAGGAGGATGAGTTCTTCATATCTATCTTTCTTCCAATCGGCCTCCGGGATTTGGCTTTCGAGTAGAATACGCAAGGATGGTATTTCTAGTTCGATTGGTTGTACGGCCTCCATGCCGTAGGTCAAATAGAAAGGAGTAGCCCCGGTGGGCGTCCTAAGCGATGTACGGTACCCCCATAGGGCAAAAGGTATCTTGCTTGGCCAATCTCTGTAGTTGTCGGTCATTTTCTTGAGAATTGTGACAACATTCTTGTTTGCCGCCTCTACCGCGCCGTTAGTATGTGGTCTATAGGGCGAAGAGTGGTGATGCTTAATCTTATATTTGGCTAGCAATTGCTCGGTTTCAGCTTGGAAGTGTGACCCATTATCACTAATGATCTCATGTGGGCAACCATATCGGAAGATGATGTTGTTTTGTATGAATTTTGCCACATTTTTAGCCGTAAGACCGGTGTAGGAAGCCGCTTCTACCCATTTGGTGAAATAGTCAATCGCCACTAGAATGAAACAGTGACCTCTGTTAAAATTTGGGGTTATCTTTCCGATTATGTCAATTCCCCATGCGGAAAATGGCCAAGGAGATGTCATCGTGTATAGAAACGAAGGAGGGACATGTTGTACATTCCAGAAGATTTGGCAATTGTGGCAATGTCTCACGTATTTGATGCAATCGGATTCCATTGTGGTCAAATAATACCCCAAACGTGTGATTTTCTTTGCCATCATAGGCCCACTCATGTGGGGACCGCATTCTCTGTCGTGGACTTCTTCCATCACCTTTCGTGCTTGTGAATGATCAAGGCAACGTAGGACTACACCAAGAGGTGTTATTTTGTATAACTCTCCTTGCATCAGGATGTATTGGGAAGCTAATAGGCGTATAGCACGTTGTCCCCTTTTGTCCATATCCGGTGGATAGGTACCATTAAGCTTGAAATTCAGGATTGCTTGGAACCGGGGTTCCTGTGCGATTTCCTCTTCATCGGTGATTTGGTGGACATAAGCGGTTCGGCAAGTCGTTCGATACACAAGGGCATGTCTATCATGTGATCGGCATATTTATCAAGGATGCAAGTTTCGCAAGAGCGTCGCAAATTGATTTTCCTCCCGAGGTAGGTGTAAGTAGGTTACGTGATCAAAGAATTGAGCAACTTGGTCTATCCTAGCCTGATAGGGTGCGAGGCTTTCACTTCGGATTTTCCAAGATCCTGTAACTTGGTTGATGATTAGTGATGAGTCCCCATGTACTTGGAGGTTTTTTATGCCTAAGCTTACTGCCTCTTGTAGCCTAATGAGACAAGCTTCATACTCTGCAGCGTTGTTTGTCACCTCGAAGTCGAGTTTGACAGAAATCGGTGTATGCTCACCTTCGGGAGAAATGAGCAACACTCCTATTCCGAATCCTCTTAAATTTGATGCTCCATCAAAGTATAGATCCCAGGAGTCTACATCTGTTTGAAGTATATCCTCGTCGGGAAATGACCAAGTATCTATGGTTTGTGCGTCGTTGATAGGATTTTCTGCGAAGAATTCGGCGACGGCGCGACCTTTTATGACTTTCAGTGGCACATATTTGAGGTCGAATTCGAGAGCATCGAGTCCATCTTGCCGGGCGTCCGTTGAGGACGGATTTCTCGAAGAGGTATTTGATTGGATCCATTTTGGAATATATTTTGTGGAGTAGCTAAGCATGTAGTGACATAGCTTCTTCGTTGCCCACACAAGAGCGAGGCATGTCTTTTCGAGTTGCGAGTATTTGCACTCATATTCCAGGAACTTCTTACTTAGATAGTAAATAGCTCTTTCTTCGCTTCCTCGATTTGAGCCAACATGGCACCCATGGCGGTTTAGTTTCTTGTGAGATATAAACCAAGAGGTTGATCTTGTTGTGGCGGCATGAGCACTGGTGGTTTAGCCAATATCTCCTTGATTCGGTCAAACGCCTTTTGACAATCGTCATCCCACATGGTGTGGTCTGTTTTCTTGAGTTTCTTGAAGATAGGCTCGCAAATCATTGTAAGTTTCGATATGAATCGACTTATGTATTGTACTTTTCCCAAGAATCCTCGACTTCTTTTTTTTGAGGTTGTGGCATTTCGATCGAGCTTTGATTTTTGAAGGATCTATTTCTATACCTCTTTAGCGACGACGTATCCCGGGAGTTTCCCGGATGTTACCCCAAATGTGCATTTACGGGGTTGAGCCTCATGTTGTACTTTCGTAGCCTTGCGAAGAATTTGCGAAGGTTCGCAATATGTCCCTCTCTTTCCTTGGACTTGACGATCATGTCATCTACATATACCTCAACTTCTTTGTGCATCATGTCATGTAGGAGTGTAGTTGCGGTGCGTTGGTATGTAGCTCCGACGTTGATCAATCTGAATGGCATTACTGTATAGCAATATGTTCCCCATTGGGTGACGAATGCGGTCTTGTGCATATCTTCCATGGCCATCTTGATTTGGTTATAACCCGCATATCCATCCATGAAGGATAGTAATGCGTGGTGCGCGAAGATTGTCCACCAATATGTCGATGTGAGGTAGAGGAAAGTCATCTTTTGGACTCGCTTTGTTTAAGTCCCTTTTTGGGTACGGGTACTATGTTAGCTACCCAGTCAGAATACTCGGAAACTTTGATGAACCCGGCTTTGAATTGTTTATCAACTTCTTCCTTAATCTTGAGAGCCCATTCTGTTCTCATTATTCGTCGAAGCTTACATTTCACGAGTTTGAAACCACAGCTTAATCGGAATCCTATGTTCGGCGATATCCCTGTCGATCCCTGGCATGTCCTTGTAGGACCAAGCGAAAACGTCTATGAATTCATTTAGGAGGTCTATGAAATCGGCCCTTTCGGTGGAGCTCAAGGTAGTCCCTATCCTAAGTTCTTTGGGTTCTAGTTCGGTTCCTACGTTGATGGGTTCGGTATCTTCTATTACTGGTCCCCCTTCCCCTTCTTGTAATATTTCTTTGGCTACGTAGGGAGGTATTTCGGTCAAGTCTGGGTCTTGGTCATCCTCAGTATCATCATAAACAGAATTGCACTCGAAAAAGAACAGAGAGTAAGCGAAACCGATTTATTCATATTAAGATTTGAGTAAAGTTGAAACAAAAAAGCCAACCGATCCATGGTCGGTGGTGGCAAAGGAACGATGGTTGGGGCATTTCCGAACTACCGTGACTACTCGAGGCTAAGCTAGGAGAAACGAAGGGAGTGGGGATGACAACGGGAGTAGACTCTCTAATGACTTCTCTAGACTCGACTCGACTCGACTCCGACTCGACTCGAACTCGTCGTCTTGGTTCTCCTTTGAACATCTCTCCTTCTCCGGTAGTGAGCTTGAAGAGTCTTCCTTGGTTGTTGGTCCATTTGATAGATTTTCTCCATCCTTTCTGCTGCTTTATGTCGATTTCTGTGATCAACGCGGTGGGGTTGAAGCGATCGTCCTGAAGTATCATAGTAATGATCTCATCTTGCGCGGCCCTAATGAATCGATCTTCTCCAAACAATAGGCTCACGACTTGTTCGTCGAAGCAAGGTGCTTGACGGGTTTTGACGGTAGGAACCGTTTTGGGAGGAATGAAGTAGCAATCGTGAAAGATCTCGATTCAGGCTAACTTCCTCTCAAGATAATGCCAAGGTTCGGGAAATCCGTGGAAGAGTTCTGAACTTCCTTCTTGAGCGAAGTACCCATTTAGAGTGGGGAGATATGGTCTCATTTGGACTCCCACGTGCTTGCGATTTTGGACTTGAGCGAGCATTTTGAGAACTTCCTCTTTTGTGGGTTTGTACCCTAGTCCAAGTGGTATCCTTGTCGAGTTGCCTTCCTTGTATGGTGCAAAGGTATTTTTCCGAGTTGGGTTCAAAGGCATTCCAGGGAAGTATCCCTGAGATTTGAGTATGTGGTTGACCACCAAGTTGGAGTAGGGATTATAGTATAAGGGTGCCAACTCACTTTCTATGACATTCACACTTTGGAAGCCCCCAAGTTCGTATATGGGATCCGCAAGGACTCGATTGTTTGATTGTTTCTCGATTATTGCCTTGATGGGTGACGAAGTGATCGTCACAACTTTGCCATTTAGTGGGATCTTGATCTTTTGATGAAGGGTGGATGTTACCGCTTTGGAAGCATGAATCAAGGCCTTCCCGAAGTATGTTGAATGAAGCTTCGATGTCCACTATTTGGAAGTTAACTTTTCGCTCGATTGGTCCTGTGGCTATGGTTAGGCTAGCAAGTCCAACCACTTTTCGTCGTGTACCGTCATATGCACGTACACCTTGATTGGTGGGAGTCCAATCCGACTCTTTCATGCCTAGCTTGTATGCCGTTTTTGGGGTATGGCGTTGACCGCGGAGCCATCATCTACCAAAGTCATTGGCACATTCTTCTTTAGACAAATGACAGTGATGTATAGAGCAAGGTTGTGACTAGCGCCAAAAGGTGGCAAGTCTTCATCTGAGAAAGTAATAGGATTACTTAGCCACGGTGATTCTTGGAAGACCAAGTTGACTACATCTTGAGGAGTGGAGTTATGTGCTACATTCAATTTGGCCAAAGCTTGCGGTAAAGCTTGCGCGATGCGGAAATGAGCTTGCCACTAATTGCGGACTGAAAGATCAGCCTTGGTCTTCGTAATTGCTTGAGCAAATGATCGGTGGGGTCATCTTCGTTGTCATTTGGTGTGATGACGTTGGTTGGACCGTTTTGAGTAGTGCTTTGATATGGGCGACCCGAGCGAGTTAGGTGATCCACATCTTGGTCTTCACCATTTTGGACTATTTCCTTGACTAAGGAGTTTTCAATGAGGTATTCGTCTTCATCATCATCGGCCCAAACCCCATTGATCGCATGACTAGTTCCTTCCTTCTCATGATGTCACTTTCTAGTCGTATGATTTGATCGACTAGTTTATCAACCACGGTGACTACTTCTTGCATAGTGGCATTTTGAGAGAAGATCAATGGTACGCGTTCTTTAGGTATTGCGTTGGGATTGCGCAAGGTCGTTACCATGTTTTCTAGTTCCCACACTTGTCTATCTACATTCCTTGCCCATGTGATGAAGTCGGAAATGGTAGGGGAGATAGTGGAGTAGAGCCTTTCTTTCTCAATTTCATGAATTTCATTTTCGGTGGGAGAAATGAGGTGTGAGCAATCTAAGGTAGATTCATCACTTGTAATCACTAGAACTCCAAGAGGATTCGGAGTGTTGTTGGGTTTACCTCCCGGTGGAATTGGAAGTCGACCATCTTCAATCATATCTTGAAGCACGTGTTTCAACTTGTAGCATTTTTCTGTGTCGTGCCCTTTGCCCCTATGGTATTCACAGTAGGAATTTTCATCCCAGAATTTGGACTTCCTTTCGGGTTCGGGAGTAGGTCCAATGGGTTGGAGTTTACCTTGTTTCATTAACCTTTTTAGAGCGTTGGAGTACGTATCCCCAAGGTTTGTGAATTTCCTTGGTGGAGTAGTTTTCTTGGATGGCTCGAGAAGGTTGACTTCGTCGGTCTTGCTAGTAGAGCCGTATGAACGACTTGTGGACCCTTGATATCCTCTACCTACCGTTTTGGACAAGAGTCCTTTACGGATGTCATCTTCAATTCGCGTCCCTAGTACAGTTAAGTCCTTGAAAGTCTTGATGTTTTGATATCTCAAATGGTTGGCATATATGGGCTTGAGATTATCCACAAACTTTTCCACAAGAGTAGCCTCATCCGGGCGTTCAACTAGTTGAGTACTAGTCTTCCTCCACCTACTTAGGAAGTCGGTGAATCCTTCTTTGTCATTTTGGGTAAGAACCTCTAGAGTACGCATGTTGACTTGGATCTCGGCATTATCCGCGTATTGTTTCGAGAACTCGATTGCGGCGTCTTCCCAAGCAGCGACCTTTTTGTGATCTAAAGTGTAGAACCATTGCTTCGGAATGGTGTCAAGAGATGAAGGAAAGATCCTTAAGAACATCTCGGGTTTGATGCCTTTGATAGACATCTAATCCTTGAAGGCGCGGATGTGGTTCAAAGGGTTCTCATGTCCTTTAAACTTAGGGATATCCGTCATGCTAAAGTTAGTTGGCAATTTGGAATTGACGGCTTCATATTTGCGATTGTTTTCCCTATAAATGTTATCCCCCTTAAGGTACATCAATTGCTCCTCTAGGTATTGGAGTCTCTTCTCGGCTGCAGTTGTTCCTATGATAGGATTCTCATCTTTAGACTCGTCATCGGAAAAACGTAGTACTTCACCTTTAAGGGGAGGCAACCTTCCCTCTACATCAAAGATACGGCCTTCGATAAGTTCAAGGCGGTCATAGGTTTGTTCTTGAGTGATTTGCATTTGGGCTAGCGCGGCTAGGATTCGATCATTACTCTCTTGAATTTCTTTGGAGGTTTGTTTCATCGCTTGATCCAGGGCATCTTGGAAAGCTGGATAAGAGATCGGCGACAAATCAAAACACGATCGACCATTCTATCACACTTGCTAAAAGAGGAAAAGTTTTGACTCGTGAAGTGGGTGTGTGCCACTTGTGTTGAGTGGATTTTGAAGAAAGACAAGGTCTTTGAAAATGTGTGTCCTAGTCAACTGTAGTGTAGTTGTAGGAGTGGACTCGAAGTGAGGTTTGAAATGGGCTTGTGGCCCGAATTTTGACACGACAATCGGACGGAGTTTTGACCGGATTTTGCGCTAATTGAAGGCCCTATTTCGAAATTCTTGTTTGAAAATAAGGATTTTGATTTTTTTGAAAATTCGTCATGGTTTTGTTTAGAAATGGTGATCACGTAGGGTTTACACACTTATACAGGCATTATAATGGGATCTTTGAGTGCATTTAGAAGGGTTTTGGTTTAAAGGGTAGGTTGCCATACCGAACCATCAAACCCGAAGTCTGTGGAGAGGTTCGTGCCAAACAAGAGTAAGGCCGATTCCTAGTCCATTTCTCAAGTAGTGAAGGCCCTTGATACAAACAAGAGTAAGCATCATGGTATGGATGACGTCAATCGCTATCCATCCTTAGGCCCAAATAAGAATTAGGACCGTTTAGACGGGACGATTGGTCGAATGGGTTGGGTTGGGCCTAGGAAGGCCGAATTAAACGGTCTAGGAAGACCGAGTTATGAAAACCGACAATTGTCTTGTATAAACTTATTCCCTAACCTTGTTCAAGTTTCACCCTTGGCTACACGTAAGTGTATTATCCCAGTGAGTCGCCAAAGCGTGGACAGCGGGCCGCCCACGGGGCGCTTGGTGAAGGTCGAAAAACAAGCGTTTGCATTTTGTAAGGAGTCGCCACCAATTTTTATGGGAAATTGGAACCGTTCGAATACCTCGTGTCATGTCAAGACACAAAGTAGTGACATGAACACTAAGCAATCGTTACCCTTAGCATTCTATGTCTAGAATGACTCTCGTGGATGCCAATGAACACGGGTGCTCACGGAGATCGGAGTAAGGGGTGAGGGTACGTATTAGGAAGCTCTTTTGATCGAACACCTAATCCCGCCCGCCTCGATAGCGGCCTCTACTAATGATTAGGGAAGTTATTCGTACTTGATATATCGTCGGTTATATGCATGCAATGCAACATCCAAGTTTTAATCCTAGCATGTGAGAATTAACTAAGTCGGTTGACACGTAATTAGCATACAATTGGGTCGAAGTTGGAATTTAATGTTGATTTACATGTGGAAACATACAAGTAATAAAAGAAATACAATAATCATAAATTACAATAATGAAAATTACATTAATTACATTGGAATAGGCGATTTATGTCGAAAATACCTTTAAAACGGATAATTTGAGAAAAAGAATAAAAGAATAAAAAGAAATAAATTAACGAACAGGAATTAGCGATATTACGGATATTAGTTAGTTAATACGTGGACTAATTAAACTAGGTCAAGGCATAAACGGAGTTCAGGGACAGAAATCATCTGGAACAGCGTAGCGGAGAGGCTGCGCCCTCTGGAAGAGGCGCGGCGATTCTTTGCGTACATTTCAAGGGTGAGATTCAGGCTAATGAAGCCGGAAGCGCAAATCGTTAATGTTAATTGGTAATTTTATAGATCGATTAAATTATTTACTCGGATGAAAGTGATTAATACTTTTATTACATGTCAATGATGGTCATGAAAGCGATAAACATGGATGAGACGGATGCAAACGGATTATTTACATGAAATTATGATGGAAAAATTAATGAGTTCTCTGTTGAAATAAGTCAATTAGGCTAAATATGACGGATATACAACGAATATGCGAATAAGCAGATGAAATTTATATCAATGACGAATTCGAAACTCAATATGAACAAATTGAATCTCTAAAACCGGGTTTGAATTTAATGACGAAAACCCGTAAATATGAATTATAAGGGATTTAAGTCGGATTTATGATGAATTGAACATATTAATGAATGATGAATTATGATACGATATACATGTGAATATTAAACTATTGTGATGAAGAATTAAAGAAAATAAACGAAACAAATAACAAACACACGAATTACGGAGAGGACGAAGAGAAGAAGAAAAGAAGCGAGGAAGCTGCGGCGGCCCCTCACGAAGAGGCGCGGCGGAGCTGCGCTCCTTCGAAGAGGCGCGGCGATTCTTGCGTCTTTTCTCGACGTCATCTCTTCTGGAAATCCGCAAAAACGAGTCTTAAAGCACGGTTTTGGAAATCGGTTTTAATGGTGTTTTCGACATAAATCTTACAACGATGATACGATAAATAAAATACAATAAATAAAAGAGGATTATACACCCTCGGACTTACATGTTGTGAAACGAGATGAACTAAGATATTGACTAGTGAATGCTCGACGCGAATGCAAAGAGAGTGCCCTCGTAAGAGGAAAACGATTGATTAATTTATGTTGATTGAGTGTAGTTGGTCAAATTGGTCGGTCATGCAACGGAGAGGCTGGTACCCGGAAGGATCCGAGCTTACGTGGTCAGAAGTCCAAGCACGTAGGCACCAATTAGTAAGAACAAAGTCTAGAATGCAAAGGGAGAAGAGAAGGGCGGACACTCGCGTGAGAAATATGAGGAACGAAGGCTCCTATTTATACTAATCACGCGGAGGAATAGGGTTTCAGAGACTCTATGGAAGTGAATCTCGGAAAGATATGATAAAAAAGATACGTAAGACATGCAAAGAAGGGCCTGGGAAGAGCGCGGCGAGCCATCTGCGTCTCTTGGAAGAGGCGCAAAGACTCTTGCGTCTATTCCCGAGGAGGTTTCCTCTATTTGAAGAAAGATTTCGCGTTTGAGTTATGGTAGGACGGAAATAATTCGATTATTTTATGAATATTACGGGATATTATTTGCCAAAAGATAGAATTTATGAAATATGGAATAGAAATATCCAGGAACATTCGAATATTCAGCTCGGGATTTAACTTGATTATCGAGAAAATGGAGACGGTTTTTGACCGGACTCGAATGTACTCTAATTACTGCCAAAACGACCGTATCGGGACGTAGATGACAACTAAGAGGTTGACATTTAATATTTGAGCAATCACTTGACGACAATCTTACGAACTGTCACAAATCGTTCCGCGAATCAAACATGCGGCCCAATCATCACCGGGTGGTTTGCGGGAGGTGCAGAAATGAGGTATCTACACCAAGACACTCGATCGAGTAGCGGGCACTCGATCGAGTACCACTAGTTACTCGATCGAGTAGCACTGTTACAGGAACTTTTGAGGAATTAAAATTGTTTAATTGTTATATAATTGCATGTTTGGTGTTTAACATGGTTATTAATGAGTAGTAACATGTTTGGACCATTCATTTCAATTGTTGTAGGTCGTGCTTGGTTTTAAAGGCGTATTTACAACGAATAGGGAAGTTGTTGTTATTCTTATTGCATTCATTTTACATCCGTTTTGTCTACAATTGGTATTTCACCGGATTCTATATACATACAAATGCAAATGATATACTTATACATGCTTGGCGGTGACTAATTGTTCGAATAGGGTTGTATATATCTTTATGATTGACTAGTTGTACGAGTAATATGAGTAATGTCAACAATAAATAATATGATTTTGATTTATGTTACGATGCAAGTAATAGGTAACATGTGTGGTAATTTGGTGGTGAACTTCGGGGACGAAGTTCCTTTTAGAGGGGAAGAGTAATGTCGCAAAATAAAAAGGCTGATTTTGAAATTATGTTGTTGTTCGTTTATAATGTTTTGTTGTTTATTTACAAAGTTCTCTGTTACTTTGGCCACATTTATTGTATGAAGTTGTAATTGGTTACCTTAGTCATTGGGTAATTCGTGCGTCGAAGTGGAAGTTGATAGTCGTGGTGCCATGTGTCGTAATAAAATCGCGTTGTTGAGTACTTTAGTGGTGCTAAAGTGACATGTTTCGCGTTGATGGTAGTTGCTACGCGTTGTTGGTGGTTGCTAAGTGAGAAGATTAAAAACTCGTAGTGTGTTGAGTATTTCAAGTAATATCTTGTATGAGTCGACCTATATAGAGTGACAGTTGATGATGATGACATAGGGGAATGGTATATCTGGGGAGTAGTGACCTGTGTCAAAAGGATAGTGATGTCGTTGTGTTCCCGTGTCTTGTGCTTTGAGTTAGGTGAGTTGAACTTTGGGGACGAACTTCTTTTTAAGGGGGGAAGACTGTAATACCCGCCCTTTTAGAGACCTTTTGACCAGCGTTGACTGACCTTGGGAGCGTTAATAGTCCTTAGAAGTGCGTGCCAAAACTATCTTGGGTTGCGAGTTATGTGTGGTACTCGATAGAGTAGAGGCTACTCGATCGAGTAGCGTGGTTACTCGATCGAGTAGGGGGTCACTCGATCGAGTATGTGGGACACTCGATCGAGTACCGGGTTTTCAGCGAGGGTTTTTAATCGCGTTTTGTTAAATCCGCAAATCATTTCCGCCTCATTTCTTCAATCCTTTAGTTGCCTCTTTCCCTTCCCTTCACCATAAAACCTCCATGGAATCCTTTTAAGGTTCTTGTGCCCTAGGAGAGCGTAACTTGAGTCGGGAAGCGGTTTTTTGCCGGGTTTCTCCTTGTAGGTATGTCGTCATCATCATCCGTATCCTTGTCTTTGCAGTTAGGGTTTGCTTGGTAGTGCTAGATGATTGTGTGGTGGTTATAGGTATTGCTTGATTGCTGGATGTGTCGTATGTTGGCATGGATTGGTTGCAGTTGCTTAAAGGTAGGTTCGCTTACTCAGTTTCTGTGGATAGTCTAGTATGTCGGTTGTTGTGTCGTTGTTGTTATATTGTGGTTGTGTTTGTGTGGCAGTGTATATGCGGTTGTTGGTTGTTGTTGTATTTCAGCGGTTTGTGATTGTTTGTCTCTGGTTCTCGAGATGCGTTCTCGG
Organism: Silene latifolia; assembly: GCF_048544455.1. Taxonomy (NCBI): domain Eukaryota; kingdom Viridiplantae; phylum Streptophyta; class Magnoliopsida; order Caryophyllales; family Caryophyllaceae; genus Silene; species Silene latifolia. The sequence goes on along the minus strand of NC_133538.1, from coordinate 444,087,891 downwards.
CTGAGTGGAGTCACTTGCGGGAGTGGCTTCACGCCCTAGTTTCGCCCTCCGTGGAACCCGCCACGGGAGGGGATGTGCACATTAATGGGACAGGGTTATCGCTCGGTATGATGAGCGGGGCTTAGGTGAGAACGGCTGCGGTCCCCCACTGGCAGGGCTGGTCCAGTGGACAGTCGGTGACGGAGATTGATTGGAGTGGGTGTGATTGTGTGTGTGACCGATTGTGTTATGTTGTATTGATAGATGTTGTTGATATTGTCTTGTTTTATCTTAGTACTGACCTTGTGTGGTTGTCTTGTTGTTTATGTGTCTGCCGTGATCCCTTATGGTGAGCAGTCTGTCTTAGCAGGTGTTGATATCGTTGATAGCTGGAGTCCGGGCACGGATGAGTCTTCACGAGATTTGATAGTAATAGCGAGTAGCCTTTGAGTTGTATCTTTTATATCGTCAGTTGGTTTTAAATCACTTGTAATATAACACAATAGTTGTTTTATCGACATTTCATTATTACTGTCCTCGGGCAACCGAGATGGTAATGCCCTTATATGCTAAGGAAGGCCTAGTTAAGGCTCCTCTGAATATGAGGGTGTTACAGCTTCGTTATTGATGGCAAAGAGGACAAAGTCTGTATATTAAAGAAATCCATTTATGTGCTTAAGCAAGCTTCTCGGAAATGGTATATTAAGTTCCATAATACCATTACCTCCTTTGGGTTTCAAGAAAACACTGTTGATCAGTGTATCTACGTGAAGATCAGTGGGAGTAAGTTTGCATTTTTGGTCTTATATGTCGATGACATACTTATCGCGAGCAATGATTTGGGACTACTACGTCAAACTAAAGATTTTCTATCAAGCAACTTTGAGATGAAGGATATGGGAGAGGCGTCCTATGTGATCGGGGTGGAAATATCTCGAGACAGATCACAAAGGACATTAGAATTGTCTCAGAAAGCCTATATCATGAAGGTCTTAGAAAGATTTAATATGGTAAAATGTAATCCCAATGATGTTCCTATTCAGAAAGGGGATAAGTTCAGCTTGAGTATGTGTCCTAAGACTGAACTAGAACGAAATGCCATGAAAAACTTTCCCTATACATCTCTGGTTGGAAGCTTAATGTATGCACAAGTCTGTACAAGACCTGACATAAGTTTTGCAGTGGGTATGTTGAGTCGATATCAGTCCAATCCTAGAATGGGACATTGGAGCGCGGCTAAAAAAGTTTTAAGGTACTTAAAGGGAACAATGAACAAAATGCTCACTTATAGACATAATGATCAGCTTGAGGTTATTGGATATGCTGACTCAGATTTTGGAGGGTGTGTGGACTCAAGGAAAAGCACTTTTGGTTATGTGTTTGCTTTGGCTGGGAGAGCAATCTCCTAGAAGAGTGCTAAACAAACAATTATCGCCTCATCCACTATGGAAGCTGAATTTGTAGCATGCTTTGAGGCTACTATTCAAGCTTTATGGTTGCGGAACTTTCTTTCAGGGCTTAGCGTTATGAATTCCGTTGCAAGGTCTTTGAAAATTTCTTGTGATAATGCCTTGTTGTCTTCTTTTCGAAAAATGATAGGTACTCTAAAGGAATAAAGCACATGGAAATGAAGTACCTATCAGTTAAGGAGGAAGTTCGGAAAAACACTGTGTCAATTGAGCACATCATGACTAGTGCTAACATAGCAGATCCTTTGACTAAGGGATTACCTCCAAAGACATTTCTGAAGCATGCTACTGTTATGGGTCTGGAGGATAATCATTAAGGCTTTTCATTTATGTTGGATCCTGCTAGTATTTTGTAATGATGACACTTATGTTTTGATTAATCAATTTATGTTTTCTTATGATGATGATTTCTGAACAATTTCTGTATCGTATTATTGTTATTGTATACATTGTTGTTGCACGATTAACAGAATCAGTTCTTTTCCTCAAGGACATTATCGGGGATTATGTTTGCTGCTTGTACAATCTGATTATACTAAACGATCGGTTCGTAGTACATGGAAGGACCACTTCTCTTGTATAGTAGTGTTTCCGCCATGACTCAACCAGTTGTTCGGAATGACTAGGGTAATTAAGACAAACCCATTATGTGTTCATTTAGCCGCTTACGCGTCTTATGGTTCTACTTATGCGTGACATTATGTTTCGGTCAGTAATATGGTCCAAGTGGGAGAATGTAAGAATTATTAATTTTCTATTATGTGGACCTAATTACTGATGTCAGTCACTTTAATTAGAAACGGTTAGAAATAATGTTTCGGGTTTTTTTTATAGGGAGTAATAGAATAAGTGGATTACGGTTAATGTTTACAGGCCATTAACATATTAGGCCCGCTTATCTATTTAAGCCCCTCCTGCCACCTATATAAATAGATCACACCTGTTTGTGGTTTAAACCTAATTCATATTAATTGAGTGAAAAAACACAGAAAGAGAATTAGAAACTAAGGAAGGTAGGAGAAGGCAAAACATTAGGATTCATCTTCTTATTGTTCTTAAGAAATCTCCTCATCAGATCTAATGACTACTCCATGTATGTATCTATCAGTAATTATCGCTGCAATCAAGATCCTATAATTATTGTTTACACTAATTACCTGCTCAAGTTTCCAATGAAAATGCGAAAACTACGTCTTAATATTAAGACATCATTAAAATTAGAGAAAATTGTTGATTACCGCCTTTTAAAAATCACTTTTTGAAAATTACAGCCTTATATAATTTTTTTTTAAAATTACACCCAAAATATTACTTTTCTTCTAAAATTGCACCAACTTGAGGTTTTCGGTGAATTTTGATGATGTTTTTATGATGTTTGGGGTGATTAATTGGTTTGTGTCAAGGAGAGGTAAGAAATGCGGGTAAGAGGCTCTCAAATAATAAAGGATACATCATAAAAACATCAAATAAAAAAATCACCAAAAACCTCAAGTTGGTGCAATTTTAGAAGAAAAGTAATATTTTGGATGTAATTTTCAAAAAAAATTATATAAGGCTGTAATTTTCAAAAAGTGATTTTTAAAAGGCTGTAATCAACAATTTTCTCTTAAAATTACATTGAGAGTAAAAAGTTAGTACCTAATAGAAAGCAAAAGGTAAGAATTGAACTGTGAACGTGAAGTTAATTGCAGTATCACTCGTATTGTTTAAATGTTTTATCTTTCAACGTTTTAGCCTAACTAAGCTTACATTGAGCAAACTCAGGAAATCGCTCAATGCAATCCATTGTTCTCAAGAGTTCTTTTGCATGGTGCCTTAGGGCCGGCCCTGGACACATGCAAGCGGTGCGGCCGCACAGGCCCCTGGATTCAAAGGACCCAATCGCATGACATATCTGTAGCGGATAATAATTAATTTAGCGCGTCATATTAGCATAATATTCACCGTGACTCAGTGGTAAGAGGTGCACTATACATCATCAAAGATCTAGTGTTTGACTCTTCATCCATGTTAACATTTTGTTAACTTAATAAGGTTGTTTATTTATTGAAAAATTTTCAACAAAGGAATCGAACTTGGCTCTTGCAGCTTCTATATTGTTCTATATTGTTTACCGAACCACTATGCCACTTAAATGTAGCTGGTGATTATGAAGGCATTTGTAATTATATACCAATTTCTTCTAGAAATGATAAATAAATTAACTATAAACAATTCTTCTTTTAAGATACGTTTTTTTAAATTTTTCCAATTTTTTTAAAAAAATGATAGGGGGCCTCTTTTGAATATTTCACACAGGGCCCCCAAAACTACAGGGACGGCCCTGCTGGCTTCAGGTTATAGCAATTACGAACATATTTTTAGAATACTCGATAGTTCCAATGTTAAAGTATGTGCCATTTCAGTACTCCTTTAGTCATTTCCGGTGGTGAAATATGGTCAGGCTAAAGGGGAAGCTAAGTGACCGACAACCAGAAGTCATATTTGCACTGTGCCAATGTACCTTTGTCGGGTCCATAATCCCAGATTCCATAAGATCCTCATAACTGCCAGTTGCAGCATTGTACCCGTATCTGAAATCGTCATTGCCAAGGACCTGCAGAATTGGTATCCTCAAGTTTAGAAGAAAGAGTTTACAGTAGAAACACAATAGATTGCATCAAAGATACAAAATGCTAACAAAAGGACCTTCTCTACAACCAAACGGACGTTGGCCCCTGCATTTTCTGCTATCTTCCTTATAGGGTACGGCAGTGCATGTCGGAAGATCTCAGCTCCAATCTGTGCAAGCACATTTATACTCAGTACAAAACACAGAATCTTTATTCAAGGCTGAAGTGCAAAATAATCTTCAGTGCTGCTACAAAGTTGATTTTTCGCGGTTTATAAACAATGTATCCAAAATAGGAATTTATTATTACACAAGAAGTGAATTACCTTTTGTTCCTCATTTTCTAGCTGCTCTTTGATTTCATCAACCTTCAGTGATAGCCTTAAAAGGCACATCCACCACCAACTACGACGCCTTCTTCGATGGCCGCCTGCAATAAATGATCTGAGATCCTCAGCAGCTCAAACACAACTATAATACAGTAAGACTAATAAAATAATACGGAGTATGTAATAACACCATAAAGAAAATCAATAGAAGGAAAATGCAAAGGTGATAATGTGAGCCAGTCCTATCTTTTCGTTCACACAAACAAAAGTTAGTAAACGGAAAAGCAGCTGACATATGTTTCATGTCACGCGTAATACGTCTTTTCATTAGCTAGAAAGACTCAAACAGTTCCATCAATGTTATACAGCAAACAGAATACCTTAGTTGCATTCAAAGCATCCTCCATTGAAGAGTTAGGAACGATAAACACCTAAGAGAGGGAGGGGGTGAATTAGGTGTACCTTTTTAAATTTTGTTCTTAACTTAGTTAATTGATAACTTAAGTAAAGAACCTTAAAGCACAAACCTTGAAAAACATAATAGAATGTAAGTTCACAAGATGGTACAGCCGTTTTATGTCACAGTATAGCTGACTGTGACACCGAACTTGATTAGATATAAACGAGAAATAGCAAAGTGAAAGAACGTAAAAGTAAATGAACAAACAAACGACATTTAAAAATTGGTTCAGCCTCTAATCCGAGGCCTACGTCCAATCGTTATTTTATTGCTTGTTTAGAAATTTAATCAAACTACTAAACCCTTACAATGAAAATAACTCGCCAATCTACTCCGATTGCACTCAAACTTAAAGTTACTCCGCTTCAAGAGTTTATGTGTTCTATCTCATAGGTGTGCAGAATATTTGAATCTCAAAAGTTCACTTAATGAAGATGGAAATTACAATTAAGACCTAACACGAGAATCATGGAATTAACTCATTATGTTACAGTACAGCGAACTGATACTTGGAGGTTTACAGCTTTTCGAAAACAAATGAAGACTTTAAAATCTGAAAAATATTTTGCAAATGCTTGAAGAACAAAGCTTTAAATGCACAAATGATTTGCAAGGTTTTACAATAAATGCTTTGGAAAGTCTTAAGAAATAAATGAGACTAAGACACTCTATTTATAATGGATTTGATTATTAAGAAATACAACTTAGGTTAATTAAATCCAATATAAAATTAGTAGCCTTTGAATGATGGTAAGTGTTAGGCTTTAGGCTTGGGGCTCAAGTCTTTGATAAAAAACAGAAAACTTATCCCAAAACACTCAACATGTGAAACTTTACAAAATTGACAAAAAACTTTTCTAGCTTTAAAACTTTGACAAGTTCAACTTACCATTTCAGTAAAAAGCAAATGCACAAATCTAGAGGATTAATCAATGTGGATTTGTGACTTAAAATTTCAGATTTGTTTTCAAACTTTGAAGATTCAAATGTTTAAGTTTGGATAATATGAAATTTGTAAAGTTTTAACACTTAAACATTTCGCATAAAAACGTTCCTCTATACGGTAGTATCAGAAACAACAGTGCAGTTCACTGTTGCATGGTTTTGCAGCCACTTGACATAAATGAGAGTGTTACACTTACTCTTACAATTTTCGACTAAGGCTAGGATAATATCATTGTCTTGACTTCTTGATTGCTTCATCTTGATCATGTGGAGCCATCATTGAGAGTCCATTTGATTGCTTCAATCACTAATCATTTTCAACTAAAAGCAAACAATCAAATAACAAAGGAACTTCACATCATTAACCAAATGTGTTCTAACAAATTTTCCCTTTGATGATGACAAGTCCAAACATGTGTGATATTCCACCTTAGCCCATGGTTAGTTGGTCTTTGGTCCTTTTGACATAAACATTATTAATAAACATGATCAAGGTATTCGAAAGGGTCAACATGCTTGGCTAAGTAGAACATCTAATCATGGAAGCTAAGAGATAATTACGGTGAACGTTAGCCTAAGAGTTAAAAGATCACACATAAGCACGTTTTAGAACTACTCCCCCTCTTGACATCATCAAGGAGGGATAAAACATGTTCAAACTAGCTACACGATTCAAACCACATGCAAATATTGTTCAAGCAAAATAAAAAAAACATCCAAAAGTTGCAAAAGAGTTTAGTAAACATAGAGCCAAAGATGATAATAGAAGAAAGGATTAGGGAGGCAAGTGCTTAAGCCACGGTTTTTGGCTTCTTGTCATCGAGACATTCAAAGATATCCTCGGTCATGGTACGGAGATCAGCTACTTCATCGCTAAGCTTGGCATTTTCCTTAAGCAATTGTGCTTCACAAGCCCAACAAGTTGATCCAACTTAGCAACAACCACCCCCTGTTCAACAGTCGACCCAACTGTAGCATCACCTGCACCTTGATTTTTCCTTAGCAATTTCCCATTTTTAGTTTCCATATTCATACGAGAAAGAAGGCTCAGAGTCATTTCATCACTGAATTTTTCAATATCGGGGCTTCCTTTCATGACCAATCCTTCATTCATAAAGATAATAGAGAGCCACATCCCATATGGTACCACGATGTTTTTGTCAAAGTTGCCGTTTTGGAATTCGGTGGCCATCTCTTGAATTTGATGGAACATGAGACGGGGAAGGTTAATTTGTTTGTGTTTGACAATGTGGTGAACAAGGAGCATGTCAAGAAGAGAGCATCTCCCTCGACTGTTATTGCTAGGGACAAGGTTGCGGAAAACAAGGTTAAAGATAAACCTAATTGGTGCGGTCAATTCAAGGGCATAGATGTTGGTTGGGCCATTATCATCATGAGGTCGAAGAACTTTCATGACATGGGTAGATGTAACCTCATCAATCTCACCCCAGTCACTTTTTGGGTAAGTGGTAAGCGCGACATCACATACTTCAAGGTGGGCAGCAAGTTGTTCAATTGTTAAGACAAATGGTTCTTGATTAATGTAGGCCGAAAGGGTTCCAGATGCAACATCGACTTTAATTGTAGCATAGAATTGAATGATCTCGGACAGATACATAGGACTATATTTGTCCAAGAGATTCACCCAACCCTGAGCATACATGGCTTCTTTGAAGTATTTGAAGGCAAGAGAAGTATCATACCATGATTTTTTGTACCTCATTCCACTGTGAAAGCAACAGACCAGCATACCGTGACATGGCTTGAGCACATCATCCGGAAGATCAAGTGAGTTGAGATGATTGATGACATCATTCTTGAATGATTCTCCAAAGGGTGCAACAACGAGGTGTGGGAAATAAATCTGTATACTTCCCTTAAACTAGAAGGATTATAACGATTTAATAAAGATGATCTAAGGTCATAAAATAAAATACATAAACATAAGTAAAAAGATTTAGAATTAACCTTCGGTCCTAGCAAATATGGCCTAAGAACAATATCAAAATTGATATTCGCCTATTAGTTGCACCCAAGACGATCTGAGATATGCCCTTTGATTATGCTAGAAATCAATCTAAAATTTTCTGTAAAATTTAATTGTCTTTGTGTTCTTGTGATGAGAAAGAGGAGGCTAGGTTAAGAAAAAGCATTTGGGGTAGAAATAATTCTCTACTTTTCTTTTTATACAGACCGAAACTTGGAGTCAATTAGGAAAAGAAAAACTTTCCCTAATTTCGGCCAAGTGAACCGAAATAAGGAGTATTTTTCTCCTTATTTTGGTCTTTCCAAAAATATATAAAGTGTGTTAAATTGTCATCTAGTGAGGATCGAACCCATGACCTCTTGGCTTATGTACCCTAACTATTACCACTATGACACATTCAACTTGTTGATATTAAATACAACTGATTATATTTAACTACGAATTATCAGATTAATTCGTCCAAACTAACCTTATATATATTTAATTTAAATATAACTTATTATATTTAATTTACGAATTGACAGTTAATTCGTCTCAACTTAATATTATTTAATTTTCATTAAATAACTATCTCATCAACACATTGACTAACTTTTTAGTCATTTTGGGCATCGTAATTATATTTCTATAACCACATTTCTCAAACACGTCCTATAGGTGTGACCTTTAGGGACCAGTTGATCACCGCCATCTGTATGATAATAACGTCAAACTTTCTAGCAAGCCAACCGTTATTAGGTAAACGTTAATCAACTGATTAAATATACGAAGTATACCCTTGTGAACCTGTAAGAGATTTACAAATGTTATCACACTAATTTGTGGAGGACACCAGCTCCAACAAACTCCCACTTGTCCTCACAAGTGTATGTGCGATAACCGATTCTCATATCCTATAAAATTTCTCCCACTCAATGTAAAACAATTTGCAAATCCGAATTCACAAAGGTCGTATTTTACAAGCAATCAGTATCAAGAGTGGTTTTCCCGACTAGAGAGTAACTTAACTGATAAACGAATCAACATTCGAGCATGGCCATGCATTTCGATTCAACTCCTCGAGTGGCCCCGAGAAATAACTATACCGATAAGGGTTGGATATTTTCTTCAACTCGAATCCTGCAGATTTAAGCACAATATGAAATGACCCAGAAAAAATCTACTTAGCCCCAGTTACGGTAGACCGTGAGAAAGAAACCAAAGTCACCCAAAAACTGCCTTAATCTCAAGAGACAGTTGATAGTCAAAAGAATCGACTCTAGGAACACAATGGATGTCCTATCCATGACCTGGCACCGAATGTTATTAAACATTTAGGACTCCATTACGTTGTCACAAAAAGTTGTCCTACGAGGTATCGTCATAATCTCGTATTTGTGATCGATTAGTCAACCGTTTAACTTATGGCTCGTTGAACCCACCATCAATCGACTGCACAATATAATAGCCGGAGTTATCAGCTCACATTGGCGATTACGGACCAAAACAAATATAATGTAATTGATTCACTTTGTGGCGTTCAATGTTGTCAAGATCAATCCACATGAAAAACAAAATATTATATATATAAAACGATGAAGTTATAAATAATATATGAAAAAGATAATGTATCAAATCCATAATCAAGTACTACAACTCTGGAACATGTTTAATTCCCATGGAATTAACATGCCCTACATGCTTATCATAATTCAACGGTTTGGTGAGAGGATCCGCGATGTTATCATCCGTCGCAATCTTGTTAATCACTATCTCTTCTTGCTCCACGTAATCACGGATCAGGTGAGCCTTCCAAAGTACATGTCTAGATTTGTTGCTAGACTTTGTCTCCTTAGCCTGGAAGATGGCACTTCTATTGTCACAATAGATGGTGATCGGGTCATTCGAACTAGGAACTAGCGAAAGCCCTTGTAAGAATTGACTCATCCATATCGCTTCCTTTGCTGCCTCCGAAGCGGCATAGTACTCGGATTTAGTAGTAGAATCTGTTACAACACTCTGTTTGGAACTCTTCCAGCTGACCGCAGCACCATTAAGAGTGAAGACGAACCCGGACTGAGATTTTGAATCATCTCGATCCGTTTGGAAGCTAGCATCTGCGTAACAAGGTTTGCGCATAACTTAGTATCGCCTCCATAAGTCAATACCCAATCCTTAGTCCTCCGTAGGTACTTGAGGATATTTTTGACTGCTATCCAGTGTGTTTCACCTGGAGTCTTTTGGTACCGACTCGTCATACTCAATGCATATGCCACGTCTGGACGTGTGCATATCATGGCATACATGATTGATCCTATAGCTGATACATAAGGAACACGACTCATGCGCTCAATCCCTTCAGGCGTCGTGGGTGACTGAGACTTGCTCAACTGCATCCCAGTCGTCATAGGAAGGTTCCCCTTCTTGGAGTTAGTCATCTTTGAACCTCTCAAGAACCTTATCCAAATAAGACTCGACTAAGTGATAACGTCCGTCGTGATCTATCTCGGTAGATACGGATTCCCAAAATACGCTGTGCCTCACCCAGATCTTTCATCTGAAAATGGTTCTTCAACCATTCTTTAACCGAAGATAGGAGAGGAATGCCATTCCCAATCAAGAGTATGTCATCGACATACAATATTAAGAACACAATGATGCTCCCACTCGACTTGATATATAAGCATGGTTCTTCGACCGATCGAGTGAAACCATACTCTTTTATCACTTGGTCGAAACGATGATTCCAACTCCGAGAAGCTTGCTTAAGTCCATAAATGGAACGTTTAAGCTTGCATACCTTCTTAGGATGTTTAAGATCTATGAAACCTTCGGATTGCACCATGTACAACTCTTCCTCCAAATAACCGTTTAAGAAGGCGGTTTTCACATCCATTTGCCAAATCTCATAATCATGAAATGCGGCAATCGCTAAAATTATCCGAATGGAACGTAGCATGACTACAGGTGCAAAAATCTCATCATAATGCAATCCTTGCACTTGAGTGAAACCTTTTGCCACAAGTCGTGCCTTATAGATATCTGGTTGCGCGTCTACAGAACGCTTTATTTTGTAAAGCCATTTGCACTGTAGAGGTTTTACCTTATTAGGTAAATCAACTAGATCCCATACGTTATTCTCATACATGGAGTCCATCTCGGATTGCATGGCTTCGAGCCATAGCTTTGAGTCGGAACAGGCCATAGCACCTTTATAGGTTTCGGGTTCATTACTTTCTAGAAGTAAAACGTCATTCTCCTCGACCATACCAATGTATCTGTCCGGAGGATGAGAGTCTCTACCCGACCTCCTAGGTTCCTCAGGAATATTAACCGTATTATCAGTTGGAGGTACAGCTTCCTCCATATGTTCCTCGGTTGTTGGTTCTGGAATCTCCGACAGCTCGAAGGTTCTATTACTCGACTTGTTCTCGAGAAATTCTTTCTCTAATAACGTCGCACTAGCCGCAACAAAAACTCGATGTTCAGTTGGCGAATAGAAGTAATGACCAAATGTTCCTTTTGGATAACCTATAAAGTATGTCTTGACCGATCGCGGGCCGAGCTTATCCTCGTGTCTCCACTTGACATAAGCCTCGCAGCCCCAAACCCGAATAAAGGACAAGTTAGGTACTGTTCCCTTCCACATTTCATATGGAGTCTTGTCGACAGTTTTAGACGGACTTCGGTTAAGTATAAGAGCAGCTGACAAAAGAGCATAACCCCATAATGAATCACGCACTATGGTGTGACTCATCATGGATCGAACCATATTAAGTAAGGTTCGATTTCTCCGTTCGGACACACCATTCAATTGAGGTGTTCTAGGTGGAGTTAACTGCAAAACGATTCCACAGTCTTTTAGGTGTTGATCAAACTCATTTGAAAAATATTCGCCACCACGATCTGAACGGAGTGCTTTAATCTTTCTACCCAGTTGGTTTTGTACCCTATTCTGGTATTCCTTGAATTTCTCAAAGGACTCACTTTTATGCTTTATTAAGTAGACATATCCGTATCTACTCAAATCGTCCGTGAAAGTGATAAAATATCTATAGCCATCTCTAGCGGTAATTGACATAGGTCCACATACGTCCGTATGTATGAGTCCTAATAGGTCACTAGCGCGTATTCCAACATCTTTGAAGGAAATTCGAGTCATCTTGCCTATGAGACATGATTCACACGTGCCATATGCAGAATATCCGAATGAGGGAATAGTCCCATTATCGACGAGTTTCTTTACGCGTTTCTCATTTATGTGTCCCATTCGACTATGCCATAGATAGGTTTGATCTTTGTCACCAACCTTTAATTTCTTATTATTCATGTGTAATATTTCCGTGGTTTGATCTAAGATATAAATTCCATTCATGGAAACTGCTTTGCCATAAATCATTTCATTAAAAGAGAAAATACAACTATTATCCTTTATTGAAAATGCAAAACCGTCTTTAGCTAGTATGGAAACATAAATAATGTTCTTAGATAAACTGGGTACATAATAACAGTTATTTAAAGATAACTCAAAACCACTAGGGAGTTGGATTACATATGTTCCCTTCGAGGCGTGACTACTCGTGCTCCATTCCCAACTCGCAGTCCACATCACCTTTTTCGAGAGGTATGATGTTCTTTAGGCCCCGCAAATGATTACCTGAGATGAGAACCACAACCGTATCTAGTATCCAAGTTCGAAACTTGCATGGTTAATCTCAATCATATGAATATAAGATGACATACCAACGAACGACGCGCGGCTGCCTTGATGTCCTCACGGTAGACGGGACAGTTCCTCCTCCAATGTCCGGTCTTGTGACAATGGTGGCACTCTATGTCACCGCCCTTGCTCTTTGTCTTGCCCCGTGAGCCACTAGTCTCACCAGGCGCACTCTTACCGTTTCCTGGCTTCTTAAACTTTGGCTTACCTACGGCTAGGTCGCCATGAGCCTTGCCCTTACCTTTACTCTTGTTGTGAATCGTGAGAACATCCTGCTTCATGCTCCCACTCAATTTCATATCCTTCTCGGTCTGTACGAGAAGGGAGTGTAGCTCATGAGGACTCTTTTTCAAGTCATTCATGTAGTAGTTTGCCCTGAAAAAGGCAAAACCATCTTGAAGAGAATGAAGCATTCAGTCAATGACAATGCTCTCACTGATTCTACAATTCAGTGACTCCAGTTTCTCGACATTCTCAATCATGTGAAGAATGTGTGGGCTAACCTGGTTGGCCCTTCTCGAGTTTCGCATCAAAGAAGCGACAGGTATGCTCATATGTAACGATTCTCGGTGCCTTTGAGAACTCGTTAGTGAGCGTGGTGAAAATCTTGTTTGCACCTTGGGCAATGAAGCGTCTCTGCAAATTGGTTTCCATTGCAAAGATGAGTACGTTCTTTATCTCACCCGCTTCCATAACGAAATCACTATAAGCGAGTGACTCGTTGATTCTCGCATTTGGGCCAGGTTGACCGGCATTGGCTCGATTAAATACCCGAGCTTACCGTCAACAATGGGAGATTCCGTAGTCCGCCTCCCGATCCGCAAAATTGGACCCATCATTCTTGATCGAGTGGACGATTTATTTGGTCCATGAACATTTTAAGCCGGGACGAACGATCTAGTGTGGCACTAGGCATTGGGATTGCGTTATTTCCAGCCATTTGTTGTAATGGTATTATTGATAATAAGCGTGTTCTACACTTTGTGAAAGAAGAATAAAATAATAAGCATGCATCGTTTTATTTTAAGTCTAATGAACTAATGTCATAACGCGAAGACTCAAAAACATTTATACAATTGACCTCCCTCAAGAATTATATAAATGACCCCAAGACTCAATTCTCAGTAAATTGATAAGCTAACCTTTTAGCTAATTCTACCGTTAAATTCACGGTCGATAAATTTCTGTAAATTCTATCTTTAGTCCATCATAATCACGAGAAACTCTTCGGACTATGATGTTGAGGTAAACTAAGTCAACACAACTACTTACCCAACGTAGAAGGGGTCATATTAGGCCTACCGACGAAGAAGGGACTCATAGATGTTTGCCCTTATAAAGACTAATCTCAATTTCCGTTTTAGAGGAAGATCCCATCAACTATTTTTAATTCATTTTAAGTGAACTATAATCTAGCATGCGAGAATGATTTAAACTAAAGTGATGGCTTATAGACTGTGACATCTGCATGTCCATGAAAACTAACATACAACTATATGAGTCAATTTTCATGCATTTTAGTAGTAGGTGGTTTGGTTTTAGGCGGAATATGATGCAATTACTAGCATGTGAATGAAAAGCAATAAAATGAAAAACGTAAAAAAAACAGTAAAAGTCCTAGTGTGGCCTATCCTACCAAAATGAACAATAAATATAAGTTTGGAATCCATCCTTGGACCCGAGAAGCTTGTCTTGATATTCCATCTTGATCCATGTAGCGGGAGTGAGCTTGAATCTTCATCTTTAGTCTTCTTTGAAATTACAATAAATAAAATTACATAATTGACCTATTAATTACATTCTAATTTCAAAACCCAAAACTAAAATAAAGGAGATTCGAGATCTCATAATTACATAAGAAATCATGTTTCCTTCATTACGAAAACATAATTTGACTAAGGCCACACTAAGTATTACAAAATACAACCGATTGCAAAAATAAATACGTAAATAAAATTCATTCATTCGATTCATTCAACAAAAATAAAAGCATCAACTAAAATAAATTAAACATACATAATACAATACATTAATTATGCTGATTAATTTATCCAAACCACCTATTTAAATTAAATTAAGTGACAATTCCGCAATTTAATCACATTAATTTCATCCTCAATCCATATTAAACTTGTAATATGAATTCTATCCGTCAAAATTTTAAACCGCTTTAAAATAACTCGGTATCTTTAAATAGTGAACCGATTCACAATAACTAATTGGCCAAAATAAAAAAAAAAACAAAATCCAATTAAAATTGGTTCGGCTGGAAAAATAAACAAAAAAAATTTTTATTTTTATTTTTAACAGCTACTTCACGGCTGATCATAAAAAAAAAAACAGCCCCTTCCTTTTTTTTTATTCGGCAATTAAGAAAAAGAAAAAAAACTTTCCATAATTTTTTCCGGAAAAAAACTTTCCTTCTTTTTTTTTTTTTTTTCTGATTGGGTAATAGAGAAAAAAAAACCTAAAAACGTTTTTTTTTCACGGCATACCTTAAAAAAAAGAGCCGTCAAAATAATTTTCCTTTTACGGCAAAAAGCCCTAATACAAAAATTGATGAAGAACAAAGTTTATAGTTGCTAATAGAACATGGTTTAGGAAATGAATTAACAATCATGATTAATCTTATATGCTAAAACTATATAGCAAAAATAAGTTCTTGTATCAATGACATGATGATACTATATCTATTCTAACTTAATTTGCATTAAATCAAAATTTCCCAATACTTCATATGATAATTTTAACCGATTAAAACAATGATATGATCAAAAGAAATTGAATATAAATCATCAAACAAAAGGAAAAACGAAATAAAAAAAACAGGCCGAAAGAAAAAAAAAAAGGTCTCGGCTAAAAAAAAAATTTCAACCGAAAAAAAAAACCAAACCCTAATTTATTTTCTCGAAAATTAGGTTATAGTTTACATACAAAATTTATGAAAATCATCAAAATTAAAATCGTAGCCTAAAGCTCTGATACCACTTGTGGGAAATAAATCTGTATACTTCCCTTAAACTAGAAGGATTATAACGATTTAATAAAGATGATCTAAGGCCATAAAATAAAATACATAAACATAAGTAAAAAGATTTAGAAGTAACCTTCGGTCCTAACAAATATGGCCTAAGAACAATATCAAAATTGATATTCGCCTATTAGTTGCATCCAAGATGATCTGAGATATGCCCTTTGATTATGCTAGAAATCAATCTAAAATTTTCTGTAAATTTAATTATCTTTGTGTTCTTGTGATGAGAAAGAGGAGGCTAGGTCAAGAAAAAGCATTTGGGGTAGAAATAATTCTCTACCTTTCTTTTTAAACAGACCGAAACTTGGAGTCAATTAGTAAAAGAAAAACTTTCCCTAATTTCGGCCAAGTGAACCGAAATAAGGAGTATTTTTCTCCTTATTTTGGTCTTTCCAAAAATATATAAAGTGTGTTAAATTGTCATCTAGTGAGGATCGAACCCATGACCTCTTGGCTTGTGTACCCTCACTATTACCATTATGACACATTCAACTTGTTGATATTAAATACAACTGATTATATTTAAGCTAAAATCATCAATTACTCCCTTTTATAGTACACTTTTTCAAAATTACTCCCTTTTATAAAAAAATTTAAAAATTACTCCCAAAAAATTGCTGAAATTTTTAAATTGCTCCCAAATCCCTATTTTTGTACATTTAGGACGAAAATGCCCTTGATTCGCAAAATTGGGTCATTTTGTTTGCTTCATATCTGGAGTTTTACATAGACAAAAATTACGTTCTTTATACGGATAGAATCTTGAAGAAGTCTACTTTCCAATGGCGTTGGAATCAATAAGTTTTACCGTGTGAATTTTGCCCAACAAGCCTTCAAAGACTGATACGATTTTAAGACAGATTTGCGTCTTTCCACGAGAATTGCGATTCCCGACAAACTACAAATCATCCAGAAGTCTACCTTACCAATTCGGAAACTAGACTCAAAGGGCTACAACCATGTAAAAGGGCGTTTACATTAAATCAAAATAACACCATGGAAATGGCTCCTCAATATCGACACGAATCGGAAAAACAGGAATTTCGGTCTTAAAATCGTATCAGTCTTTGAAAGCTTGTTGGGCAAAATTCACACGGTAAAACTTATTGATTCCAACGCCATTGGAAAGTAGACTTCTTCAAGATTCTATCCGTATAAAGAACGTAATTTTTGTCTATGTAAAACTCCAGATATGAAGCAAACAAAATGACCCAATTTTGCGAATCAAGGGCATTTTCGTCCTAAATGTACAAAAATAGGGATTTGGGAGCAATTTAAAAATTTCAGCAATTTTTTGGGAGTAATTTTTAAAATTTTTTATAAAAGGGAGTAATTTTGAAAAAGTGTACTATAAAAGGGAGTAATTGATAATTTAGCCTATATTTAACTACGAATTAACAGATTAATTCGTCCAAACTAACCTTATATATATTTAATTTAAATATAACTTATTTTATTTAATTTACGAATCGACAGTTAATTCGTCTCAACTTAATATTATTTAATTTTCATTAAATAATTATCTCATCAACACATTGAATAACTTTTTAGTCATTTTGGGCATCAATGTAATTATATTTCTATAACCACATTTCTCAAACACGTCCTATAGGTGTGACCTTTAGGGACCAGTTGATCACCGCCATCTGTATGATAATAACGTCAAACTTTCTAGGAAGCCAACCGTTATTAAGTAAACGTTAATCAACTGATTAAATATACGAAGTATACCCTTGTGAACCTGTAAGAGATTTACAAATGTTATCACACTAATTTGTGGAGGACACCAGCTCCAACACGAGGTCCATGCATGTGTTAAGAGGAACTTTGGCCTCAATGATGTCATCTTCGTTAGCCACACCTTCCTCTACACCGGGTATGGTTCGTGGGTGTCGACGCCTTTTGGGAGCACGAGGTTTTGACCCGGATCCTTTTCTTATTTTGCCGCCGGTTTTGGGTTTTGGAGGAGATGATTCAGGGGTCACATCATCATCATCATCACCAAATATCTCCACCATTTTCCTCTTGGATCGGGTTCTACAGGCAGGTTTTGAGAACAATGGGTCAAGCCCATCATCAAACACTTGCTCGGCATCCCCTTGGTCATTACCATCTTCAACATTGATGATTTCTTCAACATGCACCTCCTTTGTTGCATCATTATTTGGAGGTTCATTTATGTTTTCGGCCTCATTAACGATTTCTACATCCCTTTCATTTACTAGTTCTTTTAGAATTTCACCAACTTCATCAATCAGTTTCTTTTCTTTCTCAACTTCAAGTTCATCACTTTTCTCCTCATTTTCTTTCGATTTTTCCTCCTTTTCTCTCAAATATTCCCCTTTTTCTTTTGATTCTCCCTCATGAAATTCGCCCTCTTTCTCCTCTTTATTTTCACTCGACTGATCCCTTTTCTTTTTTTTTTCATTTTCTTTCGACTTCTCAATTTCATCCTCCTTTTCAATTGTTCCAACTTTCTCAGATTGCATGGTAGCGGGTTCCTCCTCATCAGTATCAAAGTCAACCTCTTAGTCTAACTGTAGCGAGATCGAAGGTCTCCTACCACGACCTCCTCTGCCCCGACCACCACCTCTTTTGGCAGTTGTTTTCTTTCGTGCAACGGTGGCCTTGGCAGTAGCAGGAATGGTTACATCAGTTTTTGCAGCGGATTTGGGAGGCATTTTTCTTTTTGCAATGTATTTTGGGTTGAAGGTATTTCTAAGTTTGAGAACTTCTTTGGAGTATTTTGGTTTTGAAGACATTTCAAACATTTAAAAGGGAAAAAGGGCTTTTGACGGTTTTGGGAATTCAAAGGGAGTTGATGGGTGGTTTTGTTTAGTGGATAATAGGGAGTTAGTGTGGGTATATGGGAAGTAATTGTGTGGTTGGTGTGGTTAACTAGGAAAGGGTAATCAAAGTGGACGGTTGAGTGTTGAGGAGTGAAGGCTAGGTTTAGGCTTTTAAGTGATGTGACATAAAGGTATTGAATGGCTCAATGTAACAATTATCTCAAATGCAACATAAGGTTATTACTTTGTTTTGTTCGGTCCATTTGCATGCAACAAATAATGTAATTAGATAATTTTTATTCACATACTAATCCATCCTCTAATCAATCATTGAGAAAATTAATCCAATCATGTCACATGTCACCTAATAAACCAATTTCCAATCGAAGTTTTACGAATTGTTCTCTTTCTAATGGTTTTGTAATAATGTCCGCAATTTGATTTTCCGTTCTACAAAGGCTTAGACATATATTACCTTTTTCAACTTGATCAACCAAGAAATGATGTCTTATGTCGATGTGTTTAGTACATGAGTGTTGTATTGGATTCTTTGATATGTTAATAGCACTAGTATTATCACAAAATATAGGAGTGGTTTCAAAAGTAATACCATAGTCATGCAATTGTTGATGTACCCAAAGAATTTGTGTACAACAAAGAGTGGAACTTACATAGTCACTTTCGGCCGCGGATAACGCAACGGTATTTTGTTTCTTGGATGCCCATGAGATGAGATATGGTCCTAAGAATGTAACAATACCCGAGGTACTCTTCCTATCCAACGAGTCACCGGCATTATCCGCATCCGAAATCCTACAAGATCAAGTTTGTAGTGAGTTGGGTACCACAGATATAGCCCTTGTGTTCCAATCAAATACCTAAATATCCGTTTGACGGCTTTGAAATGTGATTCCTTAGGATTTGATTGGAAACGAGCACAAACACATACACTAAATTTTATGTCGGGTCGACTAGCGGTCAAATAGAGTAATGAACCGATCATACCTCGATATACCTTTTCACTAATGCTCTTACCATTTTCATCCTTATCAAGCTTGATTTTAGGCACCATTGGTGAAGGCATAGGATTAGAATTAGTCAACCCGAACTTACTTAGCATTTTCTTTAAGTACTTTTGTTGATGGATCATTGTTCCATTTTCACTTTGTTTAATTTGAAGACCAAGGAAGAATCCAAGTTCTTCCATCATACTCATTTCAAATTCGGAAGTCATTAAATCGGAAAAGAACTTATAAAGGACATTGTTAGTTGCTCCAAAAATAATGTCATCGACATATACTTGCACAAGCAACAGTTCGTCTCCTTGTGACTTGATAAACAACGTTTTATCGACGGAATCACGTAAGAAACCATTTTCCAATAGAAATTTTGAAAGCCTATCATACCAGGCCCTAGGAGCCTGTTTTAACCCATAAAGCGCTTTATCAAGTTTAAAGACATGGTTAGGAAATTCGTTGTTTATAAAGCTCAGAGGTTGTTCGACAAAAACTTCTTCATCAAGGTACCCATTTAAAAATGCAGTTTTAACATCCATTTGAAAAAGTTTTATGCCTTGATAAGATGCAAAAGCTACAAGCATTCTTATGGCTTCAAGCCTATCTATCGGTGCAAAGGTTTCGTCATAACCGATTCCCTCTTGTTGGTTAAAACCTTGCACCACTAGTCTAGATTTGTTCCTTACGATTTCCCCAACATCATCTAGCTTGATGCGAAAGACCCACCGTGTACCAATTTCAGTACGTTGGGAGGGCTTAGGGACAAGATGCCATACCTTATTCCTTTCGAATTGCTCAAATTCCTCTTTGCATGACTGTCACCCAGTATTCATCAGTCAAGGCTACTGTGACATGGTCAGGTTCAATTTGAGAGAGGAATGCATCGTATGTAGAGAAATTTTGGAGCGATGATCTGGTTTTTATTCAAGATTTTAGGTCACTGGTTAGGTTTGATAAAGGATGTGAGCTTTGGTGTTTCCCTTTTTTGGGAGTAAGCGAGTTTGAGGAATTGGTTTGTTCGTGTGTAACAGTGGAGGTGACTGTTGCATGAGGATTATTTGAGGGGGGTGATTGTGGTTCGTTTATTATTTGGTTGGGCGGTTCTTCACCATTCACATTCCCCCTGGATGAGCTAGCATCTTCTTGTGTCGGAGGACGATTAGTTCCCCGTGAATTTTGGACATCATCCTCAGGCAACAGTGGCTCCAACTGCTGCTCAGCCTCTTCTACCACTTGATCCATATCATGTCGTGTCATTCCAATCTCAAAATCATCATCATATTCATCATCTTCATCATCAACCTGTGTGTTTGAAACAAAGAGACTAGATTCGTCAAATATTACATGAACAATTTCTTCCATTTTCATAGTCCTCTTGTTATATATTTTATAAGTTTTAGTATGATCGGAATAACCAACAATAACTCCTTCATTACTACGAGCATCAAATTTGCCTAGGTTATCTTTTCCATTATTGTGCACAAAGCATTTACTACCAAAGCATTTTAAGTAAGAGATGTTAGGTTTTCTTCCTCGTAGTAGCTCATAGAGAGTTTTCTCAATGATTTTTCTAATCATGACACGGTTGTAAATGTAACAAGATGTGTTTACGGCTTCGGCCCAAAAATTCTTTGGAACTTTAGAGCTAATGAGCATGGTCCTAGCCATATTTTCAAGAGTTCGATTCATTCGTTCCACAACCCCATTTTGTTGTAGGGTTCTTGCGGCCGAAAAGTTTTGGCTAACACTATTATCATTAGAATAGGCCTCAAATGACAAGTTTTCAAATTCGGTTCCATGGTCGGATCTCAATGAGATGGGTTTATAACCAAATTTGTTTTGAACCTTTCTGACCCAAATTAAAAACTCATCAAATGTTTGGTCTTTAGAACTTAAGAAAAGAAGCCAAACAAATCTTGTAAAATCATCTACAATGACACAAATGTAGCGACTTCCACCTCTACTTACAACGCGCATGGGTCCGCATAAGTCAATGTGGATGAGTTCAAGAGGTAAGGAAGTGCTAACTACCTTTTTGGATTTAAAGGAGCACTTGACTTGTTTTCCTTTAACACAATCATCACAAAGTGACTTAAATTCAAATTTGATGTTAGGAATGTCGTCAACTAGATCAAGTCTCTTGAGGGTGTTAAGTGTTTTAGCATTTATATGACCAAGTCGTTTATGCCAAAGCCAAGGCTCATTCTTTTGAACACTCATGCATGACAATGTTTGACCCGACAATGAGTATAGATTAGTCATGTAGACATCTTTGACATGTTTACCTTTAAGTATGAGCTCTCTAGTTTTTCCATTGATTATTCTACAGTCACTAGCAAGAAATTCAACAATATTACCTCGATCACATAGTTGTGAAATGCTCAAGAGATTATGTTTCAAACCTTTGACAAGCAACACTTTGTCGATGCATAGTGATTTTGACTTACCAATCCTTACAATACCAATGATTTCACCCTTTTTTGTTATCGCCAAAAGTCACCATGCCACCATCGTAGGCCTATAACGAGAGAAATTGGCTTTCATCTCCCATCATATGACAAGAGCATTCACTGTCTAAGTACCAATTGCTGCTGCCTCTCACTAATGCCTATAAGAAATCAAACATTTAGTTTAGGAACCCAAACTAGTTTGGGTTCCTTCTTGACAACAATTTTCTTGACTTCCTCTTTCTTGATCCAAACTTGTTTAGCCATTTTAGTGTTTCTTTATAAGTCACGGACTCTCTTCTCACAACCATTAAACTTATGACCAGTTTTACCACAGTAATTACAGATGATATATTTAGGAAGATCGACATACTTTCTTCTTCGGAAGTCAGTTTTGCTTGGATCCTGGTTTCGAGTACAACAGTGCGTGTTACTGTTGCATTTGAAACCAAGTTTAGTTTTCTTTGCAAATTTTTCATATTCTTGTGATTGTTTTAAAAGAAACTCCAAAATATTCTGACTTCCTTCCCATTTTAAGTAGAACATTTTAGCCTCATCTAGCTCTTTTGTCAATGCTTCAATTTTAGCAAGATGGTTAAGATTTAGTTGGCCAACATTGTCGAAGGCTTGTTTTGCATGTCTTATTTCATCACTAAGCAATAAGCCAATTTGCTCAAGTTGCTTGTTATCTCTTTTGCATATGGTGAGGTCAGCTACAAGAGAGTCACGTTCTTTAGTTAAATAAGACACTACTTTAGTGAGAGTATTAATTTCTTTTCTCGATTCAGATGCCACAGTAGTAGCATCTGTTGCATGAGTCTGTTCAGCCTTTTTCAAGGTCTCAATTTGAACAAGAAGGTCATTGTTTGATTTTTGCACTCGATCTAAAGCACTTTTGACATGACTTGACTCATCATTCAACATTTCAGCAATCTTGACAAGATCATCTTTTTCACTTTCACGAGTTGCTAAGTCAGTCAAAAGTTGGTTACATTCTTGAGTTAGTGACGACACATTTTATTTGTTGGAACCTAATGCAACAGTGCAGGGATCTGTTGAATGCTTTTTATCAACCTTATTGGCTAGACTCAGATTTTGTTTTTGAAGCTTTTTGATTTTTTTTTCAAGACTCAACAAAGTACTAGGTTGATCAACCTCATTTAGACATTCTTTTAAGTTAACATTTTCTTCGGCTATGTCCTCAATTTCAGTTTGCATAGCTTCTAATTTATTAGTTTGGACACGACACTTATCAATGAATTGGTCTAGGAGGAGACAAACTTTGTCTTTAGAGAAAGATCAAACCTTTTTCTTGAGCTTATTTACCTCATTGTCTGAATCTGAATCTGAGTCAACTGAGTGAGCCATAAGGCACTTGATGTTTTCTTTCTTTGGTGGCTTACAATTATCCTTAGAGGAGCCGGATGAGATGCACAATGATAACTCATTATTTTACCTATATTTTATATAATAATTCCCCGTAATTTTATAATGTCTTCGGCATTTTTAGTACGTTTTTATATTATATTTACTTTCTTTGCGGTTTACTACGAGTTTATTTAATTATTTGCAGGAAGGAGTCTTTTACGCTAAAAAATACGACCAAGATGAATCAAGATATTGATCAATTAGGAAAACGAAACATTCGAGACGAGTACACGTTTAGGCAAAATAAACGAAGTCCAAGGATACCAGTGCCATATGTGTTGATTTATCAAAGCCCATGTTGATATTAATTGCCCTTAATTAGCGCCTAATACGGATTGAGCGATGGGCTTTGTTGTGGACTTGTGGACATTTACAAGTTGATTTTGTGATCGTAGGTTGCTATATATGGACTACTATAGAAATAAAGATGGTTACGGACGTACGTAGATGACGGGGCTATTAATAGCACTTCCTATATTAGTTTTACGTACGTAGATTTAGTATTAGCTTAGGGTTCCATTCTTGTTGATTTGCACGTTATTTTGCTACGGTTTCGATTAATATTTGTTCTTCAAGTTTCATGTTCTTTACATTTAAGTTTAATTCAAGACTAAGTCTTTCTTTCCCTTCTCTTTATTTTAATTATGCATTCAATTATTATCTATATTTATTTATTTATTTCGCTTTATGAGTAGCTAATTTATTAATAGGGTGAAGAAGATCTAGGTTGTTAGAAAAGGGTTACTTTTGAATTGATTGTTAAATTGCTTTTAATTGTTGTTTAATTATCGTCTTAAACCTAGTTGATTAATTTGATCAGAATTGATTAATTATTCTTGCATAAATTAGGATTATCACCGACAGGGTTAAGACTAGTATAGGCCACGATAATTGAATTAGACCGGCTTAATTATAGCGATTGCATGTTAAGTTAGATCTACAAAGACATATTAGAATCAATCGATCATATGACTTTCAACAATATAAATTGCTCAATCAATGAATTAAATCCTACCATTTGATGACTACCTAGTGAACCCGAATCCCTAGACTCTTTAATATCATTGTTATTCGTCTTTATTTACTTGCAATTAGTTGATTAGCATACAAACAATCAAACCCCCAAAATTGGTTACCTTAAGACGGATTTAAATATAAACAAACTAGATAATCACCGCCTCCCTGTGGATTCGACCCTGACTTACCGCTAGCTATCTTATTAGTAGTAGTATAGGATTTACTTTGATTAAGGCCAACGATTGAAAATAACCGTATCAAATTTAAAATTTGATATGGCTAAAATCGTATCACCAAATCAAAATAAAACTATCTCAAAACTAACAATAATAGCTAGTGGTAAGACAGGTATCGAATCCACAGGGAGGCGGTAATAGTCAATCTGTAAATATTTAAATCGTTTGAAGGTAACCGTTTTCTTTGGGGTTTGTTTTGTTTGTTATCTAACCAACTAATTGCGAGTAATTAAAAGGGTTTAAAACAATGATAATAAAAGTCTAGGATTTCCGGTTCACTAGGTCAATTATATGGAGTCTATTAATCAATTGCTAAATCTATCAAGTTATCTAAGGTCATAAGATCGGTTGATTCTATTTATGTCCTTTAGATCGATTCTAACATGCAATCGCTATAATTAGATACAATCTATTTGATTATCGCAGCCTATATTAGTTCTAACCCTGTGGGTGAAAGCATTAATTCGCTACACTAATTAACAACTCAGGCCTAATTTAATTAACTAGAATAAGAACAATAATCAAACGACAACTTATGTGATTTCTCTATCAATTAATCAATTTCCCCCTTTCTAATTAACCTAGATCCCCTTCATCCTAGATGAGGGATTTAGCTACTCATGACTAAAGCAACAACAACAATAATGATAGGGTTATGCTCTTTCATGGACATGATTTACTCAATCATGGACATAAATGATCATTATACCCTTGTGATTTCTACAATCTTATTTACCCTCTTATTTCAATCCAATAAAAATCTCTTAATTACTCTTTACAATACCAACTTACATGATGTTCACATTCCCATAATGGCATAATCAGATTCAACGCCAATGCAAATCCAGATCTCTTCTTTACACTAAGATTTGTCCCACATTTGTTCTAGCCCAGAAGATTCTAGCATCATTACACTTTTGTAAATTTGTGTTTTATACTTGTTTTCGTTTTGCAGCCAAATGAAAGGAGGAATTGGGTGATTCATTACAACACAACCACTATACCGCCACCATTGCCCCCCTCCCCCGCCACCCTAGCCACCCCTTCCCCCATAAACCCTAATTTTAAAAATCTTAATTTTATCTAACCCTAATTTAATCACTGCATAATTATTTACATCTAATTTAATACACCTAATGAATGATTAAAGTAATGGTGAAATAAGAATCATTATTTGATTATGAGAAGTGAGATTAATAATGGAGTAATTTGATGATAATTTGGTTAATTTTAAAAGATAAAAAAAGAGAGAATTTTTTTGTTCATTAGAGTAAAAGGGTAAGATATGGAAACATTATGGCAAAAAGTCCACGGAAGAGTAAAACTCGTCCATGAATGAGCAACTACGTAATGATAATTGAAGACATGATTGAAAACATGAAATAAGAACAATAATTGAATAACATAAACTTGAATGAATAATTATTGAAGAAAGATTAATACCGTAGCAACAAGGAAAGATTAAAGCTAGAGAGTATTCAGCCGTTCTAAGCAAAATAAAGCGTAACCTAATAATAAAGTACGAGTTTAGAATTTATAATACAAGATAACTGTTTTAGGAAAATCCGGAAATAAATATGCCAGAGAGGTTCCTCGATCGAGCCTGAGGTGACTCGATCGAGGACGAATACTCGATCGAGCCTCAGGGGACTCGATCGAGGAACCAGCTTCACAGACTGATTTCTTCGTTTCTTCACTTCTAGCCTTCATGCTACCTCGTTCCTCTTGCCATGCTCCGTGTATTCCACTATGCCATCTCCGCTATGCTCATCTTAGCTTGATTATCCTCGTAATGCGTCATTTCTGCATTAAAACATAAAGTAGCGGCAATATCGACAATTCCCTAAAATAAGGCATATAAACGATATAAAGGCACGAAAACGGTATATAAAATGGTATAAAAGGAGTTATAAAAGTATATAAAAGTGATACATCAAACTCCCCCAAACCAAACTTTTGCTTGTCCTCAAGTAAAGCAATCAAACCAAACAAAGGACAAACAACAAATGGTGAACGAATAACTCAGAGCAAACGTCTAGGCACATACAAATCCCAGCTATCCACATCTATAACAAAGTAATGACCAAAAATTGTGCCAATAAAAAAAATTTAAAGGCACGGGTAACAGATTAACGCAGCTCTGCTCAAGATGTGACACGATACCGAGACTCAGCCAAATGCTTTTCAACCTTGCAAGACAATTTTGTTGGATTCTCGCGGTTTCACTCAAGCACTCATAAGGGGTGAGATATATGTAAGATAGAAAGAATAAAGACACTCACTCAACTTATGAAACATGCATGCAATCTAATGTGATAGAAGATTCTCCAACTAGTGTGCATTCTTAATACAGACCAAGTACATGTATCAAGGACAGAATGGTGGTAAAGTGGCATGGGTATAGAAGTGGCTTGTGCAAAAGCACGTATGGGTATGTGAGGCTCAGACGGTAGTCGAACCACTAAACCAAAAGCCAAATCTTAAAGCATATAATACAATCATCCAACTGGAGAAATCATCTCAACTTTGGTTTACGATCATTAGATAAAATGACGAGATGCTTCAAATATCTGGACAGTTAATCACGGTGGTTCAATTAAGTTACCTCAATAATATCAATTCCACCAGATAATCATGCGACTCTTGTTGGTGCAAAACGAAGCAGTAACAATGTAAAAGATGAGAAATAACCGGATTCGTAGTGAGGTGATAAGAGAGCCACTGCCTTGAAAACTATTTCGATATGTCCGTGGTGGCGATCAACAATTACCGATAGTCCCCCACGGTTTTACACTAGTGCACTCAGGCACGCCCACTCGAGACTGAGAGCACTGGAACCATTTTAGAAACTTTACCAGAAACATTTAGAGAAGAAAAGAGAAGAGAGTGTTTTTTTTATAATCTGGAGTGATGAGAGTTGCTCTATTTATAGTAAAAATAGAGCAACAACGGAGCCAAAAACTGCTCCATAATAACAGCAATCAAGGCGTGATTAGTGGAGCATTAACAGCTCCTTAATTGCTGCCACTAACAGTCTTATTTGACTGACTGTTACAAACCTCAACCAAAACCAGTTACACTGAATGTGGACAGCCCACTTGACACACAAGCCCAAAAAGATTAAAAGAGGGCCTTTGGTCCGCACCGCAGGTGCTCTACCCAAACCCGAGATCGAGCAGGCGAGCGCGCGTGTATGTGTGTTTGGAACCAAACCCAGAAGCCCAACAGTCCCAACAAAAGCCTCCTTGGTCCACATAGCTGACTAGTGAAATACACAAGTTAATATAAGCAAGGGAAAGTCGGAGTTTCCCACCGATGTGGGACAAGATAAAAACCAAATTGTTGGTTTATTTGGCTATTTCACAGCCATCATTTCCAACAATCCCCCACAGATGGCGAAGAAAGAAAGAAAAATTCTGGGTAAAGGAAGGATTCGATACTTCGGTATCAATATCTTTCGATTTGAATTGACACTTTAGTGAAATAAGAAAACAAATTACTTACAGTGAGAGAATATCTTGCGATTTGAATTCCTATCTGAGCTTCAGTCGATACTCTTCACAACACATATCATACCTTCAGATTTAGATCGTTCCGTGATTTCAAAGTGCAACGCGCTCTTTTAGAGCCTTGCGTTTACCTTGGTACTAATAGATGTGTTCACAAGACTTCTCATAGTTTTATGATCATCACACCTATGTAGGTGGCTCAAGTGCTTCTCAATAACACTTCTCACACGAGCCATTAAGGACATATGCCCAACCTGGTGTATATAATTCATCAAGTGCGTCTCAAAAGCACCATCATTTAAGGCTATGAATCATACAACGCCATAGGAATAGAACCTTTAGACCTAGTCGCTCTTGACTTAAGGACTTAATAAGTCCCATACCCCTCGACGTTTCAACGACTAGTCTCCTAACCAACCCCTTTGTAAGGGGATCACCAAGGTTACTTTCGGACTTCACATAGTCCAAAGTAATAACTCCATTATCGAGGAGTTGTCTAACTGCAGAATGCCTGATTCGAATGTGTCATTTTTTCGCATTATAGACACTATTCTTAGCAACACCAATAGCTGCTTGTGAGTCACAGTGTAAGGAGACCGGTGTCTACCGTCCTCCTACATCTGCTAGTAGGGTTTTCAACCAATCAGCCTCTTGTCCTGCCAACTCAAGAGCTATGAACTCCGATTCCATGGTAAAGTGTGCAATACAAGTCTGTTTGGATGACTTTAACGATATAGCACCTCCACCCATGGTGAAGACATAACCACGAGTAGAACTGATCTCATCGTTACCTGAAACCCAATTTGCATCAAAATATCCTTCTAACATAGCAGGAAATTTACTATAATGCAAACATAGATCAACTGTTCCTTTTAGGTATTTTAGTAAACGACGAAGAGCATTCCAATGTTCATTACTAGGGTTATGTGTATAACGACTCAGTCTACTAACAACATATGCAATATCTGGTCGGGTACAATTCATATGAAACATCACATTACCTAGGATCTTAGCATACTCTTCTTGGGATACACTCTTACCCAAGTTCTTACATAAATGTATACTAGCATCATTAGGTGTTCTAGCAGGCACTTCATCAAAGCAGTTAAACTTTTTAAACACCTTTTCCACATAATGAGATTGACTCAAAGCAATACCTTTAGGGTTTCGGATTACCTTAACACCTAGGATTAAATCAGCTTCTCCTAAGTCCTTCATCTCAAATTGTGATAACAAAAAATCTTTGGTTTTAATTATTACCTCCAAATTATTACAAGGAATTAACATGTCGTCAACATATAGGCATATAATAACACAATCAGATTCTGCCACTTTGGAATACACACATGAATCAAAATTGTTAACCATATAGCCATTAGTTACCAAGGTGTTGTTGAATTTCTCATACCACTGTTTAAGTGCTTATTTCGGACCATATAGTGATTTGTTCAGTTTACACACTTTATTCTCTTGACCCTTTGCCACAAACTATTCAGGTTGAGACATATAGATCTCTTCCCTTAGTTCACTATTCAAAAAAGCAGTTTTAACATTCATCTGGTGTATAAATAGGTTATGAATGACAACTAAGGCGACAAGAGTTCTTATAGTCGATATTTTAGTCACAGGAGAATAAGTATCAAAATAATCAATATCTTTCTTTTGTGTAAAACCTCTAACCACAAGTATAGCTTTGAACCTTTCTATTGTACCGTCAGGTCTCATTTTCTTTTTGAAAATCCATTTACTAGTAATGGGTTTACTACCTTTAGGTAAATTAGTCAATTCTCAAGTCTGATTAGACACAATAGAATCAAATTCACTTTTAATAGCATCTTTCCAAAAATTAGCATCGTTAGATTTCATTGCCTCATTATATGTGTTTGGATCATCTTCTATTAAAAAGACTGAAACAAATTCATCACTAGTACAAACAGTGTATCCATGTTTAGACAGCAAAGTTGAAACAACAAAATCATCTCCAAATTTCTTTGGACATCTAGGTCTCTTAGTCCTTCTAGGTTCAGCAGTATGATCAATAGAAGTGCTACTACTAGCATGTGAAGATACATCATTAGATGCAACAGGTAAACATGGAGATGATGCAACAGTCTCTTTTAATGGAAAAACATGCTCAAAAAATTCAAGATCTCTTGCTTCAGATATAGAACGATCACTCAAAGACATGAATCTATAAGCAGAGCTATTTTGAGCATACCCAATAAAAACACAATCATAGTTTTTTGGTCCAGCGGTAGGTCTCCTAAAGTCAGGCAAACCCACTTTAGCCAAACACCCCATACCCTAAGGGATCTCAGGTTATGAGGATAGTCCTTCCAAATCTCGTATGGTGTCTTATAAATTTTCTTATGAGGTACACGGTTAAGAATATGACAAGCCGAAAGAATCGCCTCCCCCCCACATATCGTCAGATAGGCCAGAACTTAAATACATAGCATTCATCATCTCTTTTAATGTTTTTTTTTTTCCATTCAACTACTTCATTTGATTGAGGTGAGTAAGGTGGATTAGTCTCATGTATTAAACCATTTTTCGCACAAAAGGCGACTAGATAATTAAACTTATACTCGCCTCCTCTGTCAGACCTTACCCTTTTGATTTTCCTATCGAGTTGATTTTCGACTTCAGTTTTGAAATTTATAAACGATTGTTTTGCTTCATCTTTAGTTTGGTGTATCGTGAACAATCGTCTATAAAAGTCACATAATAATTTTTCCCGCCTCTAATTGCAATATTCTTGAAGTCATCTAGGTTAGTGTGAATCAGTTCAAGAAGACTCGTATTCCTAGTGTTAACTGGTCTATTATTTTCTTTGTGAATTTAGCTTCAACGCAGCTAGCACATTTAGAGAATTCTTGACTCGTCAAACTTGGAATTAAACTCATAGTTCTAAGTTTTTTAATATAATCAACATTCACGTGACCTAATCTACCATGCCAAACATCAAGAGACTCAGCGGTATAAGCAAAAGTAGATGCAATATCAGCGATATTATTAGAAACTAAATCAGAGTTCAAAACAAATAAACCCCCAGATATGGACATGGGCCACACGTATGCCCGACCGATATGCGGACGTACATCGGTCTCTTGAAAGCCACGCTCGGCGGCTTAAAAATGCTTTCGACCGGATCGCTTTAGATCGGCCGGTTTCGTCTCGATAAGGGCCGCGAAACGGTGTAGAGATGTTCGGAGTCGCCACCAAGAATTTTTGGGATGCTTGGAACCCGTTCGAAATCCACTTTATACCTCGGTCAATTAAGGCAAAAAGCGGTGCTTGACATAGGTACTAAAGATAAGGACTCGTCCCCCTTTTAGCATTCTATGCCTAAAATGACTCTCGTGCGCCCTGGATAAGGCCATCCACTATCCAAAGGTTCTGAGTAAGGGGTAAGGGTACGGATTGGGAAGCCCTTTAATCGGACACCCAATCCCGCCCGCGTTAGCGGCCTCTACTGATCGATCGTGGTTGTTTAAGTGCAAAAGTTGATAAAACGGTGTAAATGCATGAATGCACATCCAAAAGTGTTAACCTAACATGTGAGCTTTCTAAGTCGGTTTGTTAATCCAAATATCAAGCATAAGATGTCAAGTTGGATTTAAATTGATTTGCACGTGAAAACGGAAATTAAACATCCATTTACCAAATTCGGGTTATGATGCTTAACACGATCCATTTATTGAAAAAGGGTGTCAAATGACAAAGTGTAAAAACGTAAGCTTGTCAATCCGATCCGTCATGTATTCGGATTAACCGTAATCGGGATCATCCTAGACAAGTGCTAAAAACGAGGCAGAACAGTGCCAGGCAGCCCCTTTGGGGCGCGAGCCTATTGGCGATAGAAGGGGCTCTGCCCTGGTTTTGAAATGTAGAAAACAGACGGCCCCTTGGGGCGCGAGCCATGAGGCGACCCAAGGGGGTTTCTCCTGGTTTTTGAAAAGGTTGTTTAAACCGTTTTTTGTTATTAATGATTTGCAAATATGATTTGCATGACTCGGAATAATTACTATTATATTAGTAATATTTGTTGTCGGATTTGCAAGTTTGAAAAACATAATAAAATGGTAAAAAGAAAATGTTTGATTTGAACTAATTAGGTTAAGTTTGATTATTTGTAATTAGTCAAGTTTGTCATCGTACTCGGATTAAGCCGACATTTTATAAAGAACCAAGGATGATTATGAATTATGACTAATATATTTGCAAATGTAAGCAAATGAGAAAAATGGTAAATAAAAGAAAAGGGTGTTAAAATACCCATTAAAATGTGATTAACCAACAATATCATCGGGTCACGGAATAAACCGTCATGGTATAAGGAACCAAGGGTGATTATGATTTATGGTTAAAAGTTTGTTATAGAAATGGTTTGAAACATTCGAAATGGTAAAAACCGAAAAAGGAAAGAAGTAAAAATAAAAGAAAGTGTTGAAGGAAAGACGAACTCAAACACGTTTGAGTCTGACCTGGGCACCCCATTGGGGCGCGAGCCACCTTGCACAATAAGGGGCTTCTACCTCAGGCCAAAACTCAGTTTTGGCTCGTCTAACCTATATTTGAATCGTGTTATGCATTGTTTATGCTTATAGACTCATAAAAACAGTAAATACATGAAATAAAGTGAGTTGTTTACCCCCTCAAACTTACGTATTTTGATGTTTTGCGACGTAGATGACTTTAGAGACAAGTTTTCTCGTAGCGACTACTCACGATCAAGAAGTTTAAAAAGAGTGCCTTAAAAAAGGATTTTGTTTTCAAAATATGTTGAAAATATGTTAATTAAAACATGTTGATTAATGAATCGAGTTGGTCAAATGGGTCGGTCGAATGCACGGCGACGGTACCAAACAATATGTGTAAGGCTTGTGTTTACGATCGGTAGGTCGTAAAAACGTGTCGATTTTGTGACTTAGGAAGTCGAGTATAGAAGTTTAAGGGAGATGTGAGGCGGCGGACTCTCGCGTGAAAATTATGGTTTGTGATGGTGGGTATTTATAGAGAAATGTGGGATGGTAGGTCGGTTGATTTTGCTTGGAGGCTAAGAAGACACCCCATTGAGGCGCGAGCCACCCCATGACTCAATGGGGTGTACTGTCCCTTTCGCAAATTTGGATTTTGCATTTGTTCTAACCAATGTTTTGTTGGTTGTGATTTGTGGCCTTTGAGGTTTGCTTAGCCGTGTAAGCTTACTCTTAGGTGATATTTGGGGTAGGTATTTTGTGTCTTTGACTCGTGTTTGACCCGTGTGAGTCGGGATTTGAATTTCGAGTCGGTTTTTGGCTCGGTGTCAGTTTTAACTCTAATTAGGGTCATTTTAGAAATGACATGATGAAGACATTCATGGCATTATTTTTGACATTCGAGATTTGGGTTGACTCGAGTTGACTCAGGTTGACTCGAGTTGCGGGTTTCTAAGTCGTTTTTGGGTCTGAAGCCGTTTTAACTCTAAATAGTGTTATTTTAATGCAAATGAAGTTAGAAAACTTTTGAAATCATTTTTCATATCCGAGTAGTGCATTAAACCGTCTCATATATAGCCGATCCACGAACGCATATCAAAAACACGTTATAGTCCGATCATCATCGGGTGGTTTTTGGAAGGTGCAGATACTGGGTATCTACAGAGCCCCCACTTTGACTGAGGCTTGGACAGGGCGAAAGTCAAAGTATTATCTCTAGGTCAATCGAAGATTATAACCTGAAGACCATTGCGACGTCGAGGCGACTCAAAAGGGTTTGAGCCAAGGACCTGCCGTCGGGAAGGGCGACGTCGAGGCGACTCGGGGATTCGAGTCAAGGGCCTGTCGTCGGGAATAGTTTAGAGTCTGTCGACTTTCAATTCGGGTCATTTAAAGTCCATTAGACTACGTATAAAGGCTCGCCAGCCATAAGAAGGAATCATACCTGAGGCATCTTCGGGACATGTCCTTGAATATTTTGCGCCCAAAGGCTCACCAGCCGGTGTTGAAGGCGGTGCATTTTGAGGCTCGCCAGACATAGAAAGGGGTCATACCCGAGGCATCTTCGGGATATGTCCTTGAATTGCTTGCGCGCAAAGGCTCGCCAGCCGGTGTTGAAGGTGGTGCGTTTTGAGGCTCGCCAGCCATAGGAAAGAGTCATACTTGAGGCATCTTCGGGATATGTCCTTGAGTCGTATGTTGTGTGCGTGCAAAGGCTCGCCAACTGTGATAAGGAGTCATGCCCGAGGCATCTTCGGGATACGTCCTTGAGTTGTAACTTGTTTGCGGACAAAGGCTCGCCAGCTTGTGTAAAGGAGTCGTACCCGAGGCATCTTCGGGATACGTCCTTGAGTTGTATCTTGTTTACGGACAAAGGCTCGCCAGCCATCTATGGTCGAATGACTGACTGTGGAAAATAGCCTGTGTGACTTCCATTGAAAAAATCGGCACTCGTTGGGGAGTTAGAAACTTCTCAGGACTTGCCGGGGATATGAGGTTCTACTCGCTGGGAGGTAGCGTATGCCATGTAATCGACGGGGTTAAAGCCCTTGGACTTGATGGGTCGCCATTTGTTGGGAAGAACCCAGTACTCAATTTGAGTGAATTTGTGTTCTCAAGATTATCTGCATGGTTACTGACCACACAAATCCGCAGTCGCATAGACAAGTACGTTGAATGCAAGCATATAAGTACGTACGCACATAAGCATGTGAGCAATTAGCATAAAAGCAACTAGCATATAAGCATATAAGCATATAAGCACATAAGCATGTGAGCAGTTAGAATATAAGCAACTAGCACGTAATATCTCACGCGAGGGAAGATAGAAATTTTGAATGTTGTGAAGCTTAAAGGCGAGTCTTGTTACTCGTAGATCTGTGATTTGATAGATTGGAGACATGTGACCGTTGGGACACTGAGTCACACAGACATATACTGACTGAATGACAAATGGGCAGTTGTGAACGTGGTACAGACTTAGTATCAACACGACACGGGGATGACTCTGAGAGACCTTGCACATGTAAGTGCAACTCCTAGCCAAGAAAGGGTGACAGCGCGTATCAAATCCCTGAGGTAGAAGGTCCGCTCGGTTGGGGAACATGAATTGATCATCTTCTCCAGACATCTATGCCCTTGTTTGCTTACTTGAGATCCCTTTTCGAGGTATGATGATTCAGAGGGCGGAACCAAGACCTTGTCATCACCTGAACCGAGCACTAGACTATGGGCGGTTTTATTTTGGACTGTAGTTGAGACTCAAGAGATGTTTGAGGATAAAGGATGGGTGGCGTCTTGAAAAAGAAGCCCCCAGAGTGAGAAGGTGAGATTCTGACAAAAGGAGGAATGGGCAACGAATTAAAGAAGAAGCCCCCAGTAAAGAGGTATAAGATTGATTTTTGCAGTTGGGTGGGCTGCTTTTGAGGATTGATTTTGATGGTTGAGATTGAAAGGGTATGCGGTTGTGTCCTTGTTGGAGGACTGCCTACGTATTCGCGTGTTTACGAAATCAAACCAGATCGTAGTTCTGAGCTGTGTGTGCAATGGGTTGCAAATTGAAGGTGTGAAAATTGGATGTGTGTGGGAGTGTGATTGTGTCCTAGTAATAAGACTGCCTACGTATTCACGTGATGTGAAATCAAACCAGATCGTAGTTCTGAATGTGTGCCTATGCGAGTTGTTAGGACCTTAAAGTGTGAGGGTCATGACGGTAAATTCCGTTTGGTGACTCGAAAAATTGATTTGAGAGAATTCCCCTAGATCATGAATCGAAGGGGTCTAATTTGTAAAAAAATTTCCTCATCATGTGAGCACACTAAAAACTGGACCCTAAGGGTAGATTGGGTATGTCCCGTTCTCGGTAGCAAAGCATTCGACGACTCCGTATCTGGGTCAGGTTGAAAATTGCTTCAACATTAGGGAATGTGGAGCTTGGTAATAATAGGTTTGTTTGACATATAAAAATCTGGGGTTAAGCGTCACGACGGAAAATTCCGTTTGGTGACTTGAAGATTGATTGGAGATAAATACCTCTTGATCATGAATCGAAGAGGTGTAACTTGTGAAAAAGTTCTTTATCATTTGAGCACACTAAAAAGTGGACTTTAAGGGTAGATTAGGTATGTCCCGTTCTCGATAGCAAAGCATTCGATGACTCCGTGGGGTTTGTGGTGAAAAATGGCTTCAACAATAGGGAATGTGGAGCTTGGTAATAATGGGTTTGCTTAACAGATAAAAATCTGGAGCAAGAATTTTGTGGTGTTTAGGCCGAAGGGTAACAGCTTGTAGTGTGGTGCGGAATAGGGTCTCCGGCTTGATGTGGCCTGAGAACGAAATGGTTGGTAAATAACATGGGATCAGATTTCCATGTCTGGACCTTAAAGGTTAAGGTGTGATATTACGAGCTTGAGGGGAATCCTTAAAATCCTAGATAGGTCTCCCTGTAACAGTCTCTGGAAGGACTTAGGGGTAAAGCAGTGTTGGGTTTGTTGTTTGTTGACGAGTTTTGAGCTCTTGTTTTAGCTCTTTGACATTAGGCTTTTGTATTTTTGTGTTTTGTACTTGTTGGTCCCGGAGTTTGGAGGGAAGAAATTTTGGTCATGGGCTTTGGACTTTGTTGGTCCTGGACTTGGTGTTTTGGACTGACTTGTTTGGTGTTTTGGAGTTGTCGATCCGGGATTTTATGTGTTGGACTCGTTGGTCCGGGCTTTGGACTTGTTGGTCCTAGACTTGGTATTTTGGACTCACTTGTCCAGGATTTTGTGTGGTTGATGCTTTCTTTGGATTTTGGCCTTTTTGGGAAAAGGGTTTCAATCTTGTTTTGTTTTGATTTTGGCTTGAGTCTTGGCCTTGACGTTGGGTGATAGCCTTTGGCTTTGGCTTTTGCTTTGAGTGAATTGACTTTGGTTTTTGCTTTGACTTTAACTTTGGCTTTGGCCTTGAGTGAATTGGCGATTGGCTTGGGCCTTTGATTTTGGCCTTGGCCTTGGTCTTGGGCCTTTGATTTTGGCCTTTCGCTTTGGCTTTTGATTTATTGGTTCTTTGCCGTCCTTCTTTCGAGGTAGGTAAAGGTGCGGACGGGGATGTACCCATTGGTGAAAAGTTGATAATTGGCGATGGGATGTTTTTGTGGGGAATGGGCTTGCCTTCCGTCATTGATCATGAACAAGGAGATGTTCTGGTTTGTTATCTGAGTTCGTCGTAGGATCCCCTTGATAGAAGCTCGTTCTAAATTGGGTGCTAATGAAAGGTTTCTATTGCCAGACATGGAATAGGTAAAGAAAATGGACACGGAGTTTCGAGTCCTCTGCTTACTCGGTACGGAACGTCACTCGAGTGTACTCACATTGAATTGGAACATATTGTTCGTTTTAAATCAATTCTCAAATCAATTCTCGTTGTCAACGGGAAATGGTAAACAGGAGAATATATGATAGCTGGAAATCGTGCTTTTATTTACATAAATAAGATGTTAGCACAGACTCGATGAATACATGTGACTCATGGGGACATCCCCCAGTTTGTCACTTAGGAATAAAAGGACAGACACTAGAATAGATATGAAAAAGCCTAAGACTCGGACTC
Organism: Silene latifolia; assembly: GCF_048544455.1. Classification (NCBI taxonomy): domain Eukaryota; kingdom Viridiplantae; phylum Streptophyta; class Magnoliopsida; order Caryophyllales; family Caryophyllaceae; genus Silene; species Silene latifolia. The sequence continues at coordinate 444,050,370 of NC_133538.1, read as the reverse complement.
GGACTCGGACTTAATCGTAGATACGAACTCCTAATCATCATGTTTCTCCTCGAAGGTTTCTTTTGCAGCATCCAGCGGCTTGAATGTTTGATCTTGAGCATTGACCCACTTAAGCACTTCAATCTCGTTGTTGGGAATGATATGAGGACAATAGTCCATGAGGCTATTATCTCCTTGCAGAAAGAGATGTTCATTAGGGTCGTCTTCATTACTTGGTTGGCATAGGGATGAAGCTGTCAGTTCATGGTTGTCGATCATATCTTGAATAACATGTTTCAGTTTGAAGCATGTTTCCGTATCATGACCTTTTCCTTGATGATATTGGCAATAGGATTTGCCGTCCCAGAAACGGCTTTTCTTGCATTCAGACGGGTCCAGGGTGGGCCCGATTGGTTGGAGTTTCCCTTAATTCATGAGCTTTTGAAGAGTTACGACATAGGTTGTGTTGAGCCTAGTGAATGTCCTTTGAGAACGTTCAACCTTGCTGTTTGACTTGAGACATTCAGGAGGATTGTCTTAACTGAGAGGTGCAATTATGATTTTGCCAGCTTCAATCATATCTTGAATGTCATGCTTGAGTTTGAAACAGGTTTCAGTGTCATGGCCCTTGCCTTGATGATATTGGCAATAGGCCTTTCCGTTCCATGAACGACCTCTTTTGTGTTCAGGTTTGTCCGGAGTCGGACCAATAGATTGCAGCATTCTTTCTGAAGCAAGTATCTCCAGAGCGGAGCCATATGCTATTCCCAGATCCGTGAAAACCCTTTGATGTTTTCCCAAGGTTCCAACATTGGTGTTTTTGGGGATGTTTTTGTGAGTTTTGTCTTTGTCAATCCTGGGCGGAAGCAGGATTGGGTCGTTGTCAATGGACAATTTTGGGGAAATTGCTTTGTATTTTAAAAGGGATTTTGGTGAGGTGATTTCTTTGTTGGTAGGTTTGCGGAAGTGGGAACCATCGGATGACTCCTCATTTTCAATAGCTGTTGGTTAGTGAACGGAGGGTTGGTTTTCTCCATTGTGGTCAGGTTCATTTTCTGCACTACCAAACCTCTTCTCCAAATTAGCTACCCGAGTGTTCAAATCATCGATAGCCACTTGCAGCTTTGAGAATATGTTGTTGATGGAGACAAAGAGCATTATTATACAGCTTTGTATGCCATCCTCATCAATTGCATGAATTTCCTCATCGTTCGGAGGGCTGAGGTGAGAGAAGTCTAGGGAAGATTCCTGGCTGTGTCCAATAGGGTTTTCTGGAGGGTTGTTTTTGTTGTTTTTCGAGGGAGGTAATGGTAACTCGCCCTTTTCGATCATATCAAGGATGACACCCTTTAGGGGGAGACACATTTCAGTATCGTGTCCGCGGCCTTGGTGATATTGACAAAACAGGTTTCGGTCCCATCTACGTCCTCGCTTGTTTGGTAGAGGGTCTGGAGTTGAACCAATGGGTTTGAGCTTTCCTTGGGATATTAGCCTTTCCAAGGCTGTGGCATAAGGCATACCCAAATCAGGGAAGGACTGATGAGGTCGTCTGGTTTTGGTTTGGTCGTTGGCCAGTAGCCGGCTTTCCAGTAGCTCAACCCATTGCTCAATATCAGAAGTGGAAAGATTCCCGGTTATCATTTTGTCCTCAACTTAGGAGAGACGAGTGCTCAAGTTTTCCACGGTAGCTAGGAGTCGAAGGACCATATTGTTGGTTTCAGCAGAAGTCATGGCGGATGAAGGTTGATCAGCTTCTTGAGTTCCTGGTTGGCAATCGATGGCACCCAAGGGATTCCTATTTGACATAACGATAGGCGTTATAACTTGTCTTGGCAAGGAATCGCACAAACAAAGGCAAGTACGACACATATGTATAAAAGACAAATACGTCATGAAGACGCGACAGTGTGACTAAGTTATGAGTTCATTAAAGATCGTGAATGACCTCTCGTGTTCGAACTCAGAGTGCCAGATGTTGAACTTGACTCGAGTGTCGACTTTGGCATAGTGATGCCTAGACAGACGACTTCTGACATAGTTTATATGTGCGTTGATGGAGTGACGCCGTTGGACGAGACATATACACAAACTTGACCTTTGACCCATAATGTAGGGGAAATGCGGGTTTAAAACCCGACACGTTTTGACTCTGATAAGGCCATTGAAGATGTCTCGTCAATTAGGCGACACGGCCTAGACCAGAGGGTAGGTATTAACTTCGCCGGAGATCCAACGTTATCTAGACGACTTGACTTGAAATAGACTGGACTCTAATCGACTCGAGGCTGAATCAGAAAAGTGGATTGAAATTTTCGAAAATAGAAATTTTCAAAAAGATTCATTTGTCATTTTATGGACGGCTTCCGAAGAGTAGGGATCTCCGAAAGTCGATCAGTTGATGAGTTGTCTTAAGTTTGTTTTCAAAAGACGGTTTAAGTTGAAATTGCGGCGGCTCTGAAAACAAAGTGTTGTTTCCAAAGACGTTTTTTAAAAATTCCGAATCACGGATTAGAAAATCGAGAATCGAATAATTTGGAATCGTCATCACAATGGCCATGAAAACGGTTAAGTTTGTTTTCAAAAGATTTAAAATTGGGTTGAAAATTTGAATACGGTTAGATTTGTTTTCAAACAATTTGGAATCGGATTGAAATTTGAAAACGGATAAATTTGTTTTCAAAGATTTGATTTTGATTTGAAATTAGAAAACGGTTAGATTTGTTTTCTAATGATTTGAAATTTGATTGAAATCTGAAAACGGTTAATTTTATCTTCAAAGATTGAGTTTTGATTTGAAATTTGAAAACGGTTAAATTTGTTTTCTAATGATTTGATTTTGAATTGAAATTTGAAAACGATTAAATTTGTTTTCAAATGATTTGAAGTTGGATTTGAAATTTGAAAACGGTTAATTTTGTCTTCAAAGATTTGAGTTTGAATTGAAATTTGAAAACGGTTAAATTTGTTTTCAAAGAATTTGAAATAGGATTTGAAATTTGAAAACAGTTAAATTAGTTTTCAAAGATTTGATTTTGAATTGAAATTTGAAAACGGTTAGATTTGTTTTCAAATATTTGAAGTTGGATTTGAAATTTGAAAACGGTTAGATTGGCCTTCAACTGATTTGATTTTTGAATTGGAATTTGAAAACGGTTAAATTCGTTTCCAAATGATTTGATTTTTATTTGAATTTGAAAGCGGTTAAATTGGCCTTCAAATGATTTGATTTGAATTGGAATTTGAAAGCGGTTAAATTGGCTTTCAAATTATTTGTTTTTGAATTGGAATTTGAAAATGGTTAAATTCGTTTTCAAATGATTTGATTTTGATTGGAATTTGAAAACGGTTAAATTCGTTTTCAAATGATTTGATTTTGATTGGAATTTGAAAACGACTAAATAGCCTTTCAAATGATTTGATTTTTGATTGGAATTTGAAGGCGGTTAAATTGGCTTTCAAATGACTTGATTTTGAATTGGAATTTGAAAACGGTTAGATTTGTTTTCAAATGATTTGATTTTGAATGGAATTTTAAAATAGTTAAATTCATTTTTAAGATTTGAAATTGGAAATCGTGAGGATTAAATTCGTCATTACGACGGGGTTAGAAAACCGTTTTAACCTTTGAAAGACGATATGCAAATAGAAAAGTGTGAGGATTGAAATCGTCATTACAACGGCTTAGAAAAGCCAATTTTGATTTCGAAAACGAGATTTGAAATTTGGAAAGATGCACGGGTTAAAATCGTCATTACGACGGTTTGAAAAAATGTTTCTGTTTAAAAGTTGATTTCGAATTTTAAAAATTCGAGGGTAGAATTTGTCATTACGATGGCGTAAAGGGGCGCTTTGAGAGATAACGGCCGGCAAGGGATCGAGGTTTAAAACGGTCATTATGACGACGTAAAATTGTATTTTGAAATGGTTTGTGAAAACCGAGGTTTGAAATCGTTATTACGACGGCATGAAAAGGTGTGTTTGAAATGGTTATAAACAACCGGGTTTTAAAATGGCCATTATAACGGCTTAGAAAGGCGTGTTAAATGGTTGTAGAAAATCGGTTTTGAAAATCGTCATTACAACGGCCTAGAAAGGCGTGTTGAAATGGTTGTGGAAAATCGGTTTTGAAAATCGTCATTACGACGGCCTAGAAAGGCGTGTTGAAATGGTTATAAAAATCGGGTTTGAAAATCGTCATTACGACGGCCTAGAAAGGCGTGTTGAAATGGTTATAAAAACCGGGTTTGAAAATCGTCATTACGAAGGCCTAGAAAGGCGTGTTGAAATGGTTACAAAAAACCAGGTTTAAAAATCGTCATTACGACGGCATAAAAGGTGGGCAACGGTCGGCGAAAGACCGAGGTTTGAAATGGCCATTATAACGGCGTAAAAAGGTGTTTTTTTGAAAGTTTGAAAATGACACGGAAGGACTTATGATCAAGTAGCACATAAGCAGTCACAATTTCATTATATTATGCATTATGCTGACACGTGTTTTGGCTTAACAGGGTGGGTTACACACCAAGCAATCAAACCCCGATTTGCGAGAGGGATACCAATCCAAACAAAATGTGTAAGGAGGGTGCCCTAGCCTCGTGCTCGAAAGTGATGAAAGCTCTTTGATAAAACAGAAATGTGTAACGTCAACGGTATGCTTGACTCAATCGGGATTCGAAACGCAGGGATGAGAAAACACACGCCGACGAGACGAGCCAATTGGCCGAAAAAGGTTAGGTTGTGGGACCGGACAAGGAACCCGACTTATGACCATAATATCAATTAATGCACTTTAACCACGACCTCGTTCGAGTTTCACCTCTAAGGATCACAAAGACACAAGTGCCCTAGTTTTCCCAAGTGGAGTCGCCAAACTGTGGATATGGGCCACACGCACGCCCGGCCGATATGCGGACGTACATCGGTCTCTTGAAAGCCACGCTCGACGGCTTAAAAATGCTTTCGACCGGATCACTTTAGATCGGTCGGTTTCATCTCGGTAAGGGCCGCGAAATGGTGTAGATATGTTCGGAGTCGCCACCAAGCATTTGTGGGATGCTTGGAACCCATTCGAAATCCACTTTATACCTCGGTCAATCAAGGCAAAAAGCAGTGCTTGACATAGGTACTAAAGATAAGGACTCGTCCCCCTTTTAGCATTCTATGCCTAAAATGACTCTCGTGCGCCCTGGTTAAGGCCATCCACTATCCAAAGGTTCTGAATAAGGGGTGAGGGTACGTATTAGGAATCCCTTTAATTGGACACCCAATCCCGCCCGCGTTAGCGGCCTCTACTGATCGATCGTGGTTGTTTAAGTGCAAAAGTTGATAAAACGGTGTAAATGCATGAATGCACATCCAAAAGTGTTAACCTAACATGTGAGCTTTCTAAGTCGGTTTGTTAATCTAAATATCAAGCATAAGATGTCAAGTTGGATTTAAATTGATTTGCATGTGAAAACGGAAATTAAACATCCATTTACCAAATTCGGGTTATGATGCTTAACACGATCCATTTATTGAAAAAGGGTGTCAAATGACAAAGTGTAAAAACGTAAGCTTGTCAATCTGATCCCTCGTGTATTCGGATTAACCGTAATTGGGATCATCCTAGACAAGTGCTAAAAACGAGGCAGAACAGTGCCAGGTAGCCCCTTGGGGTGCGAGCCTATTGGCGATAGAAGGGGCTCTGCCCTGGTTTTGAAATGTAGAAAACAGACGGCCCCTTGGGGCGCGAGAGGCGACCCAAGGGGGTGTCTCCTGGTTTTGAAAAGGTTGTTTAAAACCGTTTTTTGTGATTAATGATTTGCAAATATGATTTGCATGACTCGGAATAATTACTATTATATTAGTAATATTTGTTGTCGGATTTGCAAGTTTGAAAAGCATAATAAAATGGTAAAAAGAAAATGTTTGATTTAAACTAATTATGTTAAGTTCGATTATTTGTAATTAGTCAAGTTTGTCATCGTAGTCGGATTAAGCCGACATGGTATAAAGAACCAAGGATGATTATGAATTATGACTAATATATTTGCAAATGTAAACAAATGAGAAAAATGGTAAATAAAAGAAAAGGGTGTTAAAATACCCATTAAAATGTGATTAACCAACAATATCATCGGGTCACGGAATAAACCGTCATGGTATAAGGAACCAAGGGTGATTATGATTTATGGTTAAAAGTTTGTTATAGAAATGGTTTGAAACATTCGAAATGGTAAAAACCGAAAACGGAAAGAAGTAAAAATAAAAGAAAGTGTTGAAGGAAAGACGAACTCAAACACGTTTGAGTCTGACCTGGGCACCCCATTGAGGCGCGAGCCACCTTGCATAATAAGGGGCTTCTGCCTCAGGCCAAAACTCAGTTTTGGCTCGTCTAACCTATATTTGAATCGTGTTATGCATTGTTCATGCTTATAGACTCATAAAAACAGTAAATACATGAAATAAAGTGAGTTGTTTACACCCTCAAACTTACGTATTTTGATGTTTTGCGACGTAGATGACTTTAGAGACAAGTTTTCTCGTAGCGACTACTCACGATCAAGAAGTTTAAAAAGAGTGCCTAAAAAAAGGATTTTGTTTTGAAAATATGTTAATTAAAACATGTTGATTAATGAATCTAGTTGGTCAAATGGGTCGGTCGAATGCACGGCGACAGTACCAAACAATACGTGTAAGGCTTGTGTTTACGATCGGTAGGTCGTAAACATGTGTCGATTTTGTGACTTAGGAAGTCGAGTATAGAAGTTTAAGGGAGATGTGAGGGGGCGGACTCTCGCGTGAAAATTATGGTTTGTGATGGTGGGTATTTATAGAGAAATGTGGGATGGTAGGTCGGTTGATTTTACTTGGAGGCTACGAAGACACCCCATTGAGGCGCGAGCCACCCCGTGACTCAATGGGGTGTACTGTCCCTTTCGCAAATTTGGATTTTGCATTTGTTCTAACCAATGTTTTGTTGGTTGTGATTTGTGGCCTTTGAGGTTTGCTTAGCCGTGTAAGCTTCCTCTTAGGTGATATTTGGGGTAGGTATTTTGTGTCTTTGACTCGGGTTTGACCCGTGTGAATCGGGATTTGAATTTCGAGTCGGTTTTTGGTTCGGTGTCAGTTTTGACTCTAATTAGGGTCATTTTAATGGAAATGATATGATGAAGACATTCATGGCATTATTTTTGACATTCGAGATTTGGGTTGACTCAGGTTGACTCGAGTTGCGGGTTTCTGAGTCGGTTTAGAGTCCGAAGACGGTTTTAACTCTAAATAGTGTTATTTTAATGCAAATTAAGTTAGAAAACTTTTGAAATCATTTTTTATATCCGAGTAGTGCATTAAACCGTCTCATATATAGCCAATCCACAAACCCAAATCAAAAACACGTTATAGTCCGATCATCATCGGGTGGTTTTTGGAAGGTGCAGATACTGGGTATCTACACCAGAAAGATAACTCTTGCCCACAAATTCCCCATTACGCGACATTAGAACCTTGTCAGCCTCAAAAACAAGTTTCAAACCAGATTTCTTTAACAAGGCACTAGACACGAGAGTTCGACGCAATGAGGGTACATACAAAACATTGTTTAGAACAAGTGTTTTCTCTGAGGTGAGTTTAGGAAAGATCTTGCCTTTTCCTGTGATCATTGTGGATGAAGAATTACCCATATAGACACATTCCCCATGAGCTACCTCCTCGAACTCAGCAAATAACTCCTTATCAGCACAGAGGTGTCTAGAAGCACCAGTATCCAAGACCCATTCAACAACATTACCCACCAGATTTGCTTCCACACAGCAATGACATCGTCAGTTACAGCAACATTGGCTTCAACAGTTTTCTATTCAGTGCATTGGTAGGCTTTGTGACCAGTTTTTCCACAGACATAGCAAACAAGTGGACCCTTTGGTTTCTGGATCTTAAGAACTGGTTTAGTTTATTTTCCTGTACCATTCTTCTTAGCAGGACCATGTTCCTTAGCCTGACCACCCTTGGCCTTACCCTTACCCTTGAACTTTTCAGCACTAGATGTACCACCAGACTCAACAAGATTAGCAGCAACAATAACATTCACAGTTTGACTAACAAGTTTAACCTTGAGACGGTGTGCCTCCTCGGTCCTCATGTGACTCACTAGTTCTTAGAGTGAAAGGTCTTTTTTCTTATGCTTTAGGTGGTTCCGGTATTAAGACCAGGAAGGGGGAAAACTGTAACACCCTCATACACCAAGGTGCCTTACCAAGACCACCTAATGCATGAAAATGGTACCATCTCGGTTACCCGAGGCAATGTATATCAAATTGACCATAAAAGAACATACTTTAGATAATTAAGTTTAAATGATTACATAACAAAATCCCAAAACTGTAGAGTGAAATACATTTGTTCCAAAGTACCAAAACCAACTGAAAAGAAATATAAGTTCAAAGACACAGCGGAAGACTCTAATGACATATGGTGACTCAATCCTAGCTATCCCATGCGCGTCCATCTCATACCTGCTCAAGAACTGCTCACCATCCCCGAATGGATCACCACAGTTTTTAAAACAATTAAACAGGGCCAGTTACTAAATACAAAATATAAGATACAACAATATAAACAGTACACACAATCACCCAACTCCGTCACATCTCCAATCACCTGACTAGCCAGAAGGTCTAGCCCTGCCAGATTACCAGTAGCAACTAGTAATCCACATCGCCAGTGGGGGACTGCAGCCGTTCCCACCTAAGCCCCCCTCATCAACACCGAGTGAAAACCCAAGTTCCTTAATGTGCACATCCCCCTTGTGACGGGAACCACAAGGGGTGAATCAAGGGCGCGAAGCCACTCCCGCAAGTGACTCCAATCAGCCGAGGACGCACCTCGCGAACCACAGACAAACACAACCAACCACCATACAACAACAATTATCAATTACCAATACCAATATGATATAGATCAACAATATTAAACAATCAACCACAATCAACCATCAAATATAATGTAATCAATAACCGAGTAGGGAAACCCTACCTGGAAAACCAATTCACCACGATCGTCACAATCAGCTAATCAAAACCGTTCTTCTACGAAATCACCTCCTATAATCACACAATCATACAATTATTATCTAACCATCACAATACTCCTAAAACCCCCAAAATACCAAATTAGGGTTTCAACTATAATCAATGAAACGACATAAAAATCATACTAGAATCTTACCCACGATGCGACGGTCTCAACGGCGTAAAGAACTGAACGATCCGACGACTCTAGCCCTTAGAATTTGATAGCAATGAGAGAATAAGAAGCTACATAACTTTTTTTTTGTGTAAATAGTTTAGAAACTGTGAAAAAGTAGAATGAAATTGATAAAATAACTTTATATAAGATGCTCACGTTGCTATCAAAACCCGGGGAAACTACCCGTAAAACCGACTTACTCGATCGAGTGCCCCCTACTCGATCGAGTGACACCTACTCAATCGAGTACCCATCAGACAGTATACTGGTTTGTAACTAAAACTCACTTACTCCACAGAGTAAGCCTTACTCGATAGAGTACCCAACAGCACAGAAAACCGTAATATTACAGTCTTCACTACTTAAAAATGAACTTCGTCCCCGAAGTTCAAACCCATACTCAAAAACAAACACACACGACACCACAACGCAAAAAAACTCAATACAAAAACCCCAACCACAATTCATACCGACACAAAACAACTACTAACTGTACAAAAACTAACATAAAACCACACCAAAACATTATGCGATCATCTCCTACCCCCCTAAAAGAAACATGGTTACGTCCCCGTAACCACACATACCTGATCAAAAAGAGACGGATACCGCTGCCTCATAGCCTCTTCCGCCTCCCAAGTAGCTTCCTCAACCTCGTGATTAAGACCATAAAACCTTAAGCAACACCGTTTCCCCGGACCTAGTTTTCCGAACCTTGCGATCTAGAATCTGTTTTGGCACCTCAAGATAAGACAAGGATTCATCCAACTCGATGTTTTCCACCTCTAACACATGGGAAGGATCACTCATATACTTTCATAACTGAGACACATGAAACATATTATGTACACGATCCAAAGCTGGTGGTAATGCTAACCGGTAAGCAACCTCTCCCACACGTTCCAAAATCTCATATGGTCCAATGAACTTCTGGCTCAGCTTCTCTTTCTTACAAAACCTCATAACCCCTCGCATCGGAGATACTTTCAGAAGAACCTTATCCCCAACCTGAAACTCTATGTCACGGCTAATCACTTTCACTTGGTCTATCATCTCCTGTACCATCTGTGGTCCTAAAACCACTGCCTTAGCTCTATCATCCTAACAAATTGGACTCCTACACCTCCGCCCATACAAAGCCTCGAACGGAGCCATCCCAATACTCGTGTGGTAGCTGTTGTTGTAAGAAAACTCGATCAAATCCAAACTATCTTCCCAACTACCACCAAACTCCATCACACAAGCTCGCAACATATCCTCCAAAGTCTTGATAGTTCGCTCAGTCTGTCCGTCTGTTGCAGGAATTCAAAGTGGTTCATTGTCCCGAGGAATTCATTGTGTCCCACCATTCCCCTACAACATCCCACAAGTAGAACGCAGCTTGTTCCACTTTGAATTCCTCGGGACAATGAACCACATTCAAGATGTTCTCCATCTTCCTATGCCAATTGTCGAGCAAAATTGGCGCACCGGTACCCATATACTCTTTTGGGTTGAAGCGGGCTATCGTAATTAGATCCGGCAAAATCAACCCGACCCGATTGACCTGACCCGAAAACGCTGACCCGAGACCCGAAATTGACCTGAACTGCCGCACCCCAATGACACCTGAAACCCGAATTAACTCGACCCGACCGGAAAATTACCCGAGCTTTCATCGACCCGTAGTAACCCGACTCGAAATGACCCGACCCAAAACTACCCAACCCGAAAATGACCCAACAAAACATAACTTTAATTGGCCCCAAAAGACTTGAAATGCCTTTTTCCTTCTTAATCATTGACCCGAAAATGACCTGACCCGAAATGACCTGATCCGCTTGACCCGAAACAACCCGACCACCAAACCCAAAACAGATCCGTAAACCCGAAATGACCCGACCCGACCTAACCCGAATATTTTAGAAACCTGAATTGACCCGACCCGAAATGGCCCGACCCGAACCCGACCCGTTGACCCGATTTGCCAGGTCTAATCGTAGTGCTCATCTTGGCAAAGTCTACCCGACATCTTTGTCTTTCCCAAATCTTTTTAGGGCCTCGGTAAGTGCATCTTGATGCTCAAGCATCTTGGCTATATCTTCTACACTCATCTCCTGCGCCCTAGTGTACAAAGCAGATCTCTTCGGCGGCATATCTTTAAGCTATAAGAGGAGAGACAAATGTAAGCACATAGCCTACAACTCAAAGCATATATGAACTCTACAGCACCCACTCGATCGAGTAGAGGTCACTCGATCGAGTTGCCCGCTTACTCGATCGAGTACCTCAACTCCAGAGCCTGACCAGAACATACAACAAAACGTACTCGATCGAGCCCCAAACGTACTCGATCGAGTAGCCTCCACTCGATCGAGAACTCCTCTTACTCGATCGAGTTCCCCAAAACAGCAGTTATTGCCCAACGTTGTCATATACCCACTTGACCGAGCTCAGCCCACTTGATCGAGTCCTACCTACACGATCGAGTATCCCCCACTCGATCGAGTCATGCCCACTTCTTTAACTACCCGAATGCTTTAACTTACTAACTTTTCGCAACACAAAATATACATATATACATCAAACACAACGTCCTATTCACATGTTACTATAATGCCACATTATAAATCACCCATCATGCAACATATCATTATTCACAACATTTCATCATATGAACTACTTCACCTTTTTCACCACGCCCTCCATTCCTCCACAAACATTTTCCAACATTTCTATACAACACATCATCCAACATATGCAATAAAACATTAGTAAACACATATCGATCCCATGACACCCCATAGTGTTAGGTTTAAAGTTGAAGGGCGAGTTCGCGACCTTAGGATGTCTCCCAAGTCTTTGAATTAGCTCCTAACAGCTCCTACCCGGGTTCATTTTAGTTTGACTCCCTAGAGTTATTAGGTTTATTAGTTACATGTTCCAAAATCGTCGCTCTGATACCACTTTGTAATACCCCCATACACCTAGGTGCCTTACCAAGACACCTAATGCATGGAAGTGCTACCATCTCGGTTACCCGAGGCAATGTATATCAAATTGACCATAAAAGAACATACTTTAGATAATTAAGTTTAAATGATTACATAACAACATCCCAAAACTGTAAAGTGAAATACATCTGTTCCAAAGTACCAAAACAAACTGAAAAGAAATATAAGTTCAAAGACACAGTGGAAGACTCTAGTGAAACGTGGTGACTCAATCCCAGCTATCCCATGCGCGTCCATCTCATACCTGCTCAAGAACTGCTCACCATCCCCGAATGTATCACCACAGTTTTTAAAATGATTAAACGGGGTCAGTTACTGATTACACAATATAAGATACAACAATATCAACAGTACACATAATCCCCAACTCCGTCACATCTCCAATCACCTGACTAGCCAGAAGGTCTAGCCCTGCCAGATTAACAGTCGTAACTAGTAATCCACACCGAGTGAAAACCCAAGTTCCTTAATGTGCACATCCCCCTTGTGACGAGAACCACAAGGGGTGAATCAAGGGCGTGAAGCCACTCCCGCAAGTCTCTCCACTCAGGACGCACCTCGCGAACCACAGACAAACACAACCAACCACCATACAATAATAATTATCAATTACCAATACCAATACTATATAGATCAACAATATTAAACAATTAACCGCAATCAACCATCAAATATAATGTAATAAATAACCGAGTAGGGAAACTCTACCTGGAAAAACAATTCACCGCGATCGTCACAATCAGCTAATCAAAACCGTTCTTCTATGAAATCACAACCTAACCATCATAATACTCCCAAAACCCCCAAAATACCCAATTAGGCTTTCAACTAAAATCAATGAAATGACATAAAAATCATACTAGAATCTTACCCACGACGCGACGGTCTCAACGGCGTAAAGAACTCAACGATCCGACGACTCTAGCCTTTAGGATTTGATAGCAATGAGAGAAGAAGAAGCTACGTAACTTTTCTTTTGTGTAAATAGTTTGGAAATAGCGAAAAAGTAAAAAGAAACTGATAAAATAACTTTATATAACATTCTCATGTTGCTATCAAAACCAAGCGAAAAATCCCGTAAAACCGACTTACTCGGTCGAGTAAGTCACTTACTCGATCGAGTAACCCCTACTCGATCGAGTGACACCTACTCGATCGAGTACCCATGAGACAATATACTGGTTTGTAACTAAAACTCACTTACTTGACAGAGTAAGCCTTACTCGATAGAGTACCCAACAACACAGAAAACCGTAGTATTACAAAAACGTTCTAAGAGAACATTGGCCAGGAAAATGTCATCTATTTTCATCCCCTCATTAACGACATCAGCACATAAATTTTCATAGACATGTACTGATATACTTGTTCCATGATAGGTTTCCCATCGACCATCTGAAATCCCAACCACTTACCCACACTATATTTTTTTTTCCCTGCGTCATCAGCCCAATATTTCGTCTCCAACGACTCCCAAATGGTACGGGCAAACTTATGAATCATAAACAAATCAAACAAGTTATCGGTCATGTTGTTCAGTAGATGGTATTTAGCAGTTTTATTATCCTTATAAAATTTCTTAATAACCTCTTCATTTGACTTAACTACAGAAATAACTGGAGGGGTTTGTTCAAAGAGGAGGGTCGCAAAACAGCACACAATCAATTTCGAGTAGTTCAAAGAACATCAGCAATTTTTGTGACCAAAGTTTGTAGTTGTTACTATCTAGACGCTCAAGTTTAGGCAAATCAGGAAGATTTTTGGACAATACAGACGACATTGTTACAGCAATAAACAAAAAAAAAAATAGTTTTCAAATTGTTGGTGCTAAACGAAGCAGTGAGAAATAACCGGATTCGTAGTGACATGGTAAGGGAGCCACTGTCTTGAAAACTATTTCGGTACAACCGTGGTGGCGATCAGCAATTACCGGTAGTCCCCCAAGGTTTTACACTACTGCACTTAGGCACGCAAACTCGAGACTGAGAGCACTGGAACGATTTTAGAAACTTTGCCCAGAAACATTTAGAGAAGAAAAAAGAAGAGAGTGTTGTTTTTTTTTTAATCTGGAGTAAAGAGAGTTGCTCTATTTATAGTAAAAATAGAGCAACAACGGAGCCAAAAACTGCTCCACAATAACACCAGTGAAGGCGTGATTAGTGGAGCATTAACAACTCCTTAATTGCTGCCACTAACAGTCTTATTTGACTGACTGTAACTGCAGTCAAGGCGTAATTAGTGGAGCATTAACAGCTCCTTAATTACTGCCACTAATAGTCTTATTTGACTGACTGTTACAAACCTCAACCAAAACTAGTTACACTGAATGTGGACAGCCACTTCATACACAAGCCCAAAAAATTAAAAGACCCCCCGCACCGCATATGCTCTACCCAAACCCAAACCCGAGCGCAGGCCGGGCTGGGCCGGGATAGCGTGCGCGTGTGAGTTTGGGCCCAAACCCACAAGCCCAACAGTCCCAACAAAAGCCTCCTTGGTCAAACAAGATATCGGTCATGTTGTTCAGTAGATGCTATTTAGCAGTTATATTATCCTTATCAAATTTCTTAATAACCTCTTCATTTGGCTTAACTGCAGAAATAACTGGAGGGGTTTGTTCTGCAGTAGGAGGGTCACAAAACAGCACATAATCAATTTTGAGTTGTTTAAAAAACATCAGCAATTTTTCTGACCAACGTTTGTAGTTGTTACCATCTAGACGCTCAAGTTTAAGCAAATTAGGAAGATTTTTGGAAAATACAGACGACATTGTTACAGCAATAAAAAAAAGTTTTCAAATTGTTGATGCAAAACAAAGCAGTAACAATGTAAAAGATGAGAAATAACCGGATTCAAAGTGACGTGGTAAGAGAGCTATTGCCTTGAAAACTATTTCGGTACGACCGTGGTGGCGATATGTAACTACCGGTAGTCCCCCAAGGTTATACACTACTGCACTCAGGCACGCCCACTCGAGACTGAGAGCACTGGAAAAATTTTAGCCAGAAACATTTGGAGAAGAGAGTGTTGGTTTTTTTTGTAATTTGGAGTGAAGAGAGTTGCTCTATTTATAGTAAAAATAGAGCAACAACGGAGCCAAAAACTGCGCCACAATAACAGCAGTCAAGGCGTGATTACTAGAGCATTAACAGCTCCTTAATTGCTACCACTAACAGTCTTATTTGACTGACTGTTACAAACCTCAACCAAAACCAGTTACACTGAATGTGGATAGCACACTTTACACACAAGCCCAAAAAATTAAAAGAGTGCCCGCACCGCAAGTGCTCTACCCATACCCAAACCCGAACGCGGGCCGAGCCAGGCCGGCGTGCGCGTGTGTGTTTGGACCCAAACCAACAAGCCCAACAATCCTTAAGAGATGCTACCTAAAAAGATTAAAAGAGGGCCTTTAACCCGTGCCGGAGGTGCTCTACCCAAACCTGAGCCCCAGCTCGCGCCGACGCGCGCGCGCATGTTTGTGTTTGGACCCAAACCCACAAGCCCAATAGTGGCGATCAACAATTACCGGTTCCCCCAAGGTTTTACACTACTGCACTCAGGCACGCCCACTCGAGACTGAAAGCACTTGAACGATTTTAGAAACTTTACCCAGAAACATTTAGAGAAGAGAGTGTTGGTTTTTTTTTTTGTAATCTGGAGAGAAGAGAGTTGCTCCATATATAGTAAAAATAGAGCAACAACGGAGCCAAAAACTGCTCCACAATAACAGCAGTCAAGGCGTGATTAGTGGAACATTAACTACTTCTTAATTGCTGCCACTAACAGTCTTATTTGACTGACTATAACAGCAGTCAAGGCGTGATTAGTGGAGCATTAACAGCTCCTTAATCGCTGCCACTTATAGTCTTATTTGACTGACTGTTACAAACCTCAACCAAAACCAGTTACACTGAATGTGGACAGCCCACTTCACACACAAGCCCAAAAAAATTAAAAGAGCGGCCGCACCCCAGGTGCTCTACCCAAACCCAAACCCGAGCGCGGGCCAAGCCGGGCCGGCGTGCGCGTGTGTGTTTGGACACAAACCCACAAGCCCAACAATCTTTAATTGCTGCCACTAATAGTGTTATTTGACTGATTATAACAGCAGTCAAGGCGTGATTAGTGGAGCATTAACAACTCCTTAATTGCTACCACTAACAGTCTTATTTGACTGACTGTTACGAACCTCAACCAAAACCAGTTACACTGAATGTGGACAGCCCACTTCACACACAAGCCCAAAAAATTAAAAGACCGCCCGCACCGCAGGTGCTCTACCCAAACCCGAGCGCGGGCCGAGCCGGGCCGGCGTACGCGTGTGTTTTTGGACCCAAACCCACAAGCCCAATAGTCCTTAATTGCTGCCACCCAAAAAGATTAAAAGAGGTCCATTGGCCCGCACCGCAAGTGCTCTACCCAAACCCGAGCCTGAGCCCCAGCTCGAGTCGACGCACGCGCGCATGTGTGTGTTTGGACCCAAACCCACAAGCCCAATAGTCGCGATTAACATTTACCAGTAGTCCCCCAAGGTTTTACACTACTGCACTCAGGTATGCCCACTCGAGACTGAGAGCACTGGAACGATTTTAGAACTTTACCCAGAAACATTTAGAGAAGAGAGTGTTGTTTTTTTTGTAATCTTGAGTGAAGAGAGTTGCTCTATTTATAGTAAAAATAGAGTAACAACGGAGACAAAAAATACTCCACAATAACAACAGTTAAGGCGTGTTTAGTAGAGCATTAACAGCTCCTTAATTGCTGCCACTAACAGTCTTATTTGACTGATTGTAACAGCAGTCAAGGCGTGATTAGTACAGCATTAACAGCTCCTTAATTGCTGCCACTAATAGTCTTATTTGACTGATTGTTACAAACCTCAACCAAAACCAGTTACACTGAATGTGGACAGCCCACTTCACACACAAGCCCAAAAACATAAAAGAGCGCCCGCACCGCAGGTGCTCTAACCAAACCTAAACCCGAGCGCGGGCTGAGCCGGTCCGGCGTGCGCGTGTGTGTCTGGACACAAACAAGCCTTAATTGCTGCCACTAACAGTGTTATTTGACTGACTGTAACAACAGTCAAGGCGTGATTAGTGGAGCATTAACAGCTCCTTAATTGCTGCCACTAATAGTCTTATTTGACTGACTGTTACAAACCTCAACCAAAACCAGTTACATTGAATGTGGACAACCACTTCACACACAAGCCCAAAAAATTAAAAGGGCACCCGCACCGCAGGTGCTCTAACCAAATCCAAACCCGAGCGTGGGCGAGCCGGGCCGGCGTGCGTGTGTGTGTTTGGACACAAGCCCACAAGCCCAACAATCCTTAATTTCTGCCACTAACAGTGTTATTTGACTGACTGTAACATCAGTCAAGTAGTGATTAGTGGAGCATTAAAAGCTCCTTAATTGCTACCACTAATAGTCTTATTTGACTGACTGTTACAAACCTCAACCAA
This sequence comes from Silene latifolia, assembly GCF_048544455.1. Classification (NCBI taxonomy): domain Eukaryota; kingdom Viridiplantae; phylum Streptophyta; class Magnoliopsida; order Caryophyllales; family Caryophyllaceae; genus Silene; species Silene latifolia. Next base: position 444,032,699 of record NC_133538.1, on the reverse strand, counting down.
AACCAGTTACACTGAATGTGGACAGCCCACTTCACACACAATCTTATTTGACTTACTGTAACAGCAGTCAAGACGTGATTAGTGGAGCATTAAAAGCTCCTTAATTGCTACCACTAGTTGTCTTATTTGACTGACTGTTACAAACGTCAACCAAAACCAGTTACACTGAATGTGGACAGTCCATCACACACATGACTGACTGTTAGAAACCTCAACCAAAAGCCTCCTTATTGGACTGACTGTTACAAATCTTAACCAAAACCAGTTACACTGAATGTGGACAACCCACTTCACACACAATCTTATTTGACTGTAACAGCAGTCAAGGCGTGATTAGTGGAGGATTAACAGCTCCTTAATTGCTGTCGTTAATAGTATTATTTGACTGACTGTTACAAACCTCAACCAAAACCAGTTACACTGAATGTGGACAGCCCATTTCACACACAATCTTATTTGACTGACGGTACCAGCAGTCAAGGCATGATTAGTGGAGCATTAACAACTCCTTAATTGCTGCCACTAACAGTCTTATTTGACTGACTGTTACAAACCTCAACCAAAACCAGTTACACTGTTGTTGGAGTAAGTGTCCTCAACAATAGTGCGATCACATGTTCAAATCTCATGATAAGAATACATAAGGGATGAATCATTTATATAGTCAACTGATCAACATTAATCGGTAATAATTGACTAACTAGAGTTTGACATTACTGTCGTTTGACGGTGGTGATCAGTTGATCCCTTAAGGTCACACCTATAGGAAAATTCCCTTAATTGATAAGTTAATTAATTGTATATTGATACAAGTTAATTAACTCCTTAAAAATTGAACAATTTATTTGTGAGTGTGAATATTTATATTTTATTACAATTTGATTAAATAAGATTCATTTTAGTAATTAAAAGATTTTTATTACTAAAATTGATTATTGTTTATGAAACAATTGAATTAAGAATGATTGATTAATTATAATTGCAAAATGTTGTAAATTATATTTGTATGATCCATTTTAATAATTGTAATCATGCATTACTAGTTAAATTGTCACATGTAATTTATTTGTTGTAAAATGATATTTAAGGGTTAAATATGCATTGAATATCAATGGGCATGGTGTGTGACACATGACCTACCTTATTACAAATGACAAATTGACAAACATAAAATGGATGTCCATTTTATGGGTGGACCGAAAATTAGTGGATTTTGGGGTTAGTGGGTGTTTTATTTTAATTGTTAAAATAAAACACAATAATTACATTTTGCTAGCCTTACACACCTAAAATTTAGAGAAGAGAAAAAGAAAAGGGGTGAAGGCCATACATTGGCCTTCATGACCCTCCAAACCGGCTCCCCTCTTCCATATAGAGAAAAATGTTCTCATTTTGACTCGTGCAATTTTTATCATTCTTCATTACATCTTGATACGGTCGTTATGTACCAAAAATAAAAACCTAGCTACGACTAACAGAAGTTAGCGGTAAGTAGGGTCGATCTCCACAGGGAGGCGGTCACTATCTACTTGTCTATTCGGTCTGTCTAAGTCACAAGTTGGGGGTTTTGAGTTGTTTGACTAAACTAAATTAGATAAAGCAAGAGAAATATAAATGAGAGGAATTAACAAGCAAGGGGGAGAGGACTAGGATTTCGGGTCATCAATGAACGTCAGTCAATCGCAGTTCAGGTCACAGATCATTCGATGTGTCGGTCTAAGGGGCAATGAATATCTCCTTTCGGTCTCAATTCGCCCTAAAATGCCATTAGCTTAACTTCCGCCCTCACTAAAGCATCCTATTGTTCACTGCGGGTCTCACCCCTTCCAACCTTTCGGTCTAGGTCAAGGCTTACCAATATTAAATTAGCTAATTTGTCGACTCAACTAGCATGATACAATTATAGCAGCGATTAACAACATAGACTAAAACAACAACGACAACCTATAAACCTAATTAGCAATTTAACATTAGTCCATTGAATCACTTAATCCTAGCAGAGAGAATTAGCTAGACATAAATAAAGAAAGAACAATAATAAAGGGAGGAAAAAACAATAAGCATTAATTAAATTAAAGAAAAAAGGGAAAGGAAGAAAGTTACAGTAGAAAAGGATCCGGAAAATAGGAGAGAAAATAGTATTCAACAGTAACCAGAGGAAAAATTAACGTGTGATGTGTGTGGAGAGTTACAAATGACGTCTCCCCTTCCTATTTATAAGAAAAATAGGATTTTATTTAACCTAATGACGGATTAAAGCTAAAAGCCGAGCCCATAAGAGAAACCACTCGATCGAGTAGTTTAAAACCACTCGATCGAGTAAAATAAAGCTCAAACCACTCGATCGAATAGAAAATCTACTCGATCGAGTAAATCCTAAAATGCAACTACTCGATCGAGTAGAAAAAGGACTCGATCGAACATAATTGTACTCGATCGAGTACTTTCTAGCGCACAACTTCCTGCTTTGCGCACTGAACTTCAAACGGCTGCCATTTCTTCGTTACTTGGGCAAACAGGGCGATTCCAGTGGCGTTGGAAAGCTAAGAGGACAAGATTTCATCTCCAATTATAATCACCTGAATATGAGTTGTAGAACTCGAGATATGGCTCTTCAAAGTAGGCACTAGCAATTTGAAGTTCTTCCTTTACTCGCCTAGCTATCTTTCTTCTTTGCGCATCTCAAAATAGCTATATTCCCGCCCCAAATTCACTCTTCCTCCAAATGCATGCTAAACGGATAGTAAAAGGCTCGATTTCACTACTTTCTGGTTCATTCCTGCAAATAAGACAAAACAAACCAATGTAGCATATTCGGGGCATTTCGTAGCATAAACTACGATAATAGCATAGAAATACGTGCATATAAAAATGCCTAAAAAGACTATATAAAATGCACGTATCAAATCTCCCCAAACCAAACCTTTACTCGTCCTCGAGTAAACTAAATGCAAACTAATGGAACGAAAAAGATAACTCAGAGCTAGCTATAACTTGTCTACTTAAACCAGTTTAATGCAAACTAAAATCAACAGTTACACCTACAATGGTCATTACGCAAACGAATTATACGATGTCCATAAATAAAGCTGACCTATCTACCCTGCAAGACCAACAAAATCGGACTCTCACGTGGTCACTCTTCTCTCATGAAGCAAAGGGTGAAAGTATATGTATAAGAGAGAAAGAGAAAACAGTCACTCACCTAGATTGCGACCTACATAACATGCATGCAACAAAAGTGATAGACGATTCAAGTACTACACATACATTCCAACCAACAATGTCCGTCACAGCCGAGAGCTTACAGATAATATGGGAAAGTGAGGTTCAGGTGAGAAAAGGCAAAACAAATTATTGAAATGTGAAGGTAAAGCGTCAAGCTAAGTCCTAAACAAGGCCATATAAGACCGTCCGAATCTCAACTGACTAAGAAATAGACACAAGTGCCCTTCATTTGGCACACATCTCACTAATCTCATACACAATCTCCTCAAAAATATGGAGTAAGAACGGAGGAGTTAGACGGTCGCAACTTTCCTTTTTTAACACCGTCTAAATGAATCAAATGAAACAAATCAAAAAAATTTCAACTCTTTTCTACGTGAAACATAACTTCTTTTTTTTTTCTTTCTTTCTTTCTCCTTTTTCACGTTTTTTTTTCTTTTTTTTTTCTTTTTCAATTCTTTTTTTTTTCTTTTTCTCCTTCCTCTATTTCCACCAACTCCATACAAAAAGATACGGGCCAAACTGCAGACAGAAAATCATACCACAAAAGACATACTAAACTAGCTTGACTAGGCAGGCTCAGTTTGGGATGTAGCTAATGGGTCAAAAAGGCAAGTTTTGGCTTATGTAGAGCTAAATGGGTGAAAAATATAAGGAAAAGGGGAAATTTGCACGCACCTCCCTGCATGTGACACCAACCACAAACCCGAATGTGTGCATTTGACAAGAAATCGAATTTCATAAATGTGCAAAAGTAATAGACATGTTATGCAAGGAGTACTACTCTCAATTACTATGCAAACCGGTCATGGATGTCACGGTGATATGGCTCTAAATCTCGAAATTATAGAGTAGGTTGCCAATTTATCGGGTCAAGTCTAAAATCGGACTAAATTTGAACAAAAACTCGTAGATATGCGCAAGACTTAGCTAATAACTGTCAATAAAGTGCAAGGCTCAAGTAAAAAAAAAGACAAGTTAAAGTGCAATTTCATCACGGAAATCTACCGTTCCGACTCAACCTATATGCAAAAATAAATGTGAATATTTTATTAATTTTCGTTTTTTTTTATTAATTTTTTTTGTTTTTTTGTTTTTTTTTGTTTTTTTGGAGAACAATGCATATGAAAAATGAAAATTAAACGTGATAACAGGAATGCAATAAAAGGTGAATGCAGACACATATATGGATGCATAACCTCCCCAAACCAAACCGTACAATGCCCTCGTTGTACCCAAAAATAGGGAAAGGAAATGCAAACTAAAAAAAGGAGAGTGAAGATGCGGAAAACTTACAAGATAACGCGAAGAAGGGACCTCCCCAAACCAGCCAGCAACATGGGAGGTCACAAACAGCTTCATAGTGGCGTCATAGGAAGCAAATCAAAGTAAGAAAACTCGATCGAGAGAACCGATTATTAAACAAAATAAAAACTGAAATGTTCGAAAAACAACTGAAAATAAAAATCTCTCCGGGTTGCCTCCCGGGTAGCGCTAGTTTCAGACAGGTCCCAGCTCGACCTTCTTTTCTTCCAGCTGCTCCAATCAGTCACAATCAAAATAGTTCAAAGCTCTTAGCATGAGATCATATATCTGCGCATGTGCTACACAAGAGCATAAGTAGCACCATAATATAAAAATAAAATAGGAAATTGAAATATTTAATCGTTTAAGCCTAACAAATTTCCTATGACAGCTCCTAAATTTGTCAATAAAATAAAGGAGCGCAGGAGCAATTAATAATAATCTAGGGCATTGTTTTAGTTTAACAAATTTGAGATGACAAGAACGGTGAAAGATTGTTAAATTAAATGACCAACTGGGAAGGGGCAAAGCATTAAAATGCGAAGTATAAGTCAAATGAGGCAATGTACTGCTTAAACAAACAATAATAAAATTATCGTTAACTACCTCGGGTTGGTTGCTCTCAATAACGGAATCATTGACAAAGGAAGATATTACCTCTTCCGTGCTAGGAGCAATTACCGACTCAGCTGCCTCCTCGTCACCCTCCTCAGTGGATTTCATCCCGTAAATCGCAGCCTCAAGTGCATCTAACTCGGCTTTGAATAGAGGAGATTCACCGTATCCATTATCATCATCAAAATCGTCATCTAGAACAAACCCACATGACGAATCAATGCTCTCACTGGCCAAATCAGTCGATCGAGTAGAATTGTTACTCGATCGAGAGCTTTCTTCACACAAACTATTCGATCGAGTGGTTAAATCTACTTGATCGACTTCCTCATCATAGAATTTACTCGATCGAGCAATGTGGACTGTTCGATCGAGTGGGTTAGGCTGGACCGTGGTGAAGTGCTTGAGAAAAGCTTCATCTTCATTACCACCTTCAATTTCCGAGTCATAAATGTCTTCATCATCACTAGACAACTCGGGCCTTTCATGGGAAAGACTACTGACAGGAAAAACAACATATTCCGTCTCTGAGTCGCTATAATCCAACTCGGCAACTAATTAAGCTACTTGAGATTCAAGTAGCTTGAGGTGAGCTTCCTTAGATTTATCGCTTTCTTGCATTCGAAGCATAAGTGCTTTTAATATAAACTTCAACTCAGCAGCCCCTTAATTCTCTTCAACGGGAGGAAGGGTTTGTTGTTGCGGTGGCCAGACAAAAGGAGGCTTGTGATAGCCTCGCTGATAGGATTGATGTGGCGGCACAACTATAGAGGAATGGCTAGCTCGTCCACGGAGCCTGAACTCGTAGACCTCGTCATTTTCTGCCATGCAAAAGGCCGCATTGTGCTCAGCAGCACCACATTTCCCGCAGTAGATCACCTGCTGCGCCATATAATGGAACATATGTGACGGATCAAAGGTACTCAAACCTTCCCTTTGACGATCTTTTACCTAGAACTGTCTAGGTAGGACCTGTAGGGCCTATCAAAACAGCACTCAAGGAAAAAGATAAGAAGTGCCTCAAGGAGTAAATTCCTTGAGGCTAAAAACAGACAAAATAAAACAAGTAAATAAATAGTTGCCTCCCCGGCAACGGCGCCAAAATTTGATACGGTCGTTATGTACCAAAAATAAATACCTAGCTACTACTAACAGAAGTCAGTGGTAAGTAGGGTCGATCTCCACAGGGAGGCGGTCACTATCTACTTGTCTATTCGGTCTGTCTAAGTCACAAGTTGGGGGTTTTGAGTTGTTTGACTAAACTAAATTAGATAAAGCAAGAGAAATAGAAATGAGAGGAATTAACAAGCAAGGGGGAGAGGACTAGGATTTCGGGTCATCAATGAACGTCAGTCAATCGTAGTTAAGGTCACAGATCAGTCGATGTGTCGGTCTAAGGGGCAATGAATATCTCCTTTAGGTCTCAATTCGCCCTAAAATGCCATTAGCTTAACTTTCGCCCTCACTAAAGCATCCTATTGTTCACTGCGGGTCTCACCCCTTCCAACCTTTCGGTTTAGGTCAAGGCTTACCAATATTAAATAAGCTAATTGTGTCGACTCAACTAGCATGATACAATTATAGCAGCGATTAACAACATAGACTAAAACAACAACGACAACCTATAAACCTAATTAGCAATTTAACATTAGTCCATTGAATCACCTAATCCTAGCAGAGAGAATTAGCTAGACATAAATAAAGAAAGAACAAGAATAAAGGGAGGAAAAAACAATAAGCATTAATTAAATTAAAGAAAAAAGGGAAAGGAAGAAAGTTACAGTAGAAAAGGATCCGGAAAATAGGAGAGAAAATAGTATTCAACAGTAACCAGAGGAAAAATTAACGTGTGATGTTTGTGGAGAGTTACAAAAGACGTTTCCCCTTCTTATTTATAAGAAAAATAGGATTTTATTTAACCTAATGATGGATTAAAGATAAAAGCCCGAGCCCATAAGAGAAACCACTCGATCGAGTAAAATAAAGCTCAAACCACTCGATCGAATATAAAATCTACTCGATCGAGTAAACCCTAAAATACAACTACTCGATCGAGTAGAAAAAGGACTCGATCGAACATAATTGTACTCGATCGAGTACTGTCCAGCGCACAACTTCCTGCTTTGCGCACTGAACTTCAAACGGCTGCCATTTCTTCGTTACTTGGGAAAACAGGGCGATTCCGGTGGCGTTGGAAAGCTAAGAGGACAAGATTTCATCTCCAATTATAATCACCTGAATATCCGTTGTAGAACTCGAGATATTTCTCTTCAAAGTAGGCACTAGCAATTTAAAGTTCTTCCTTTACTCGCCTAGCTATCTTTCTTCTTTGCGCATCTCAAAATAGCTATATTCCCGCTCCAAATTCACTATTCCTCCAAATGCATGCTAAACGGACGGTAAAAGGCTCGATTTCACTACTTTCTGGTTCATTCCTGCAAATAAGACAAAACAAACCAAAGTAGCATATTTGGGGCATTTCGTAGCATAAACTACGATAATAGCATAGAAATATGTGCATAAAAGGCCTAAAAAGACTAAAATGCACGTATCACATCTCTAAACTCTCTCTAAAATAGTTTTAGATTTTATAAAATTATTCATCTAAATTCTAATACTATATCATATTATTACTAGTGTAGTAATAAAAATATTATTAGAATAATTAAGCATCACTAATATATTAATCTAGTTAATTTGTATATTAGTATTAAGGGTAATTATTCTGGGTGCAACAAGAGGAGAATCTTTACACTTGAGATTTTTGAAGGATCATCCATTATAGTTAAAGCTCAAGAACAAATGAGGAAGGTGTCCTTATTTGTTCCCAAAATTTCGAACCAAATACAATGTAAGGAACATTGGTTTTCTTTTATCTCCTTTTATGTTATGCATGCACTAGATATTTAGTGACAAAGTTAAAAGGATAATTAGATAACCATTAAAAATGTCTAATAATAGGTATATGAACCTAACAATTGGTATGAGAGCATAGGATGTTGCATGCATAATCGATTTATAGTTTTTTCGAGTTATAAGTAACTTAATTAAAACTAATAATTTTTAATTTATTAGATAATGTCACGAAATCATATTGCATATTGTATATTCTGGTCCTGAAATGTATTTAGGTCATTTTGATGATTTATGGTATTTTATTGCTTATTTTAATGATTTTTAGTGATTTTATTACAGTTTAATGGGTAAAATGGTATTTAAAATACTAAATATAGTTAGACTTAGTTTCTGACCTTGAAATTTTTATATGACCTCACATGCATATTTTACTTATTATATGTAAAATTTAGTATAAATTTGATTTATTTTGCATGATTTATGATTTTTATGAGATAAAAAATGTAATAAATGGAGGTAAAATGGTTAAAATTAGTTAATCTTCGAAACATGCTATGAAATTTTAATATGTTGTCACATGCAAATTTTATTCACTGTGTGTAAAATTTAAGATGAACTTGATTCATTTTGCATGATTTATGAATTTTTAGTTTAAAAATGACATAAATAGTGACTATTTTAGAAAAAATAGCTAAAACAAATTACATGGCATGAGAAAATTATTTTAGGTTGAATTTATATCCCAATTTTTAGATCTAAAGTTGAAAAATTAATTAGATTAATTTTTATATACTTTTCTTAGATGTTTTATTTGATAAAACCTACAAATCTTAACTACATTTTTCTCGAAATAAATTCGAAAATTTTAACCATGATTTTTGACATTATGAGTGTCATGGATATATTCCAGAATGTTCAAAAATTTAAAATTCAAATTTTGAAATTATTGTAATTTAATTTGAATTTATTTCATAAAAGTTATATGATTTTAGGGTCTAAAATGAGCATAAATATTACATCAAGTTGAATTATTATAAAAAATTGAGTAATGACTTATTTTTTAACCCTAAGAGAGTAAGGATAATTAACTTGGACTAAAATTAAATTTTAGTAATATTTAGCGATTTTAATAAATTAAATATCGCGAATTTCCATAAAACCGGGTTATATGTACGATATAAGCTAAATAGGGCGATTTGGCACATAACTTGGCATGTTAGATACATATTATAATGCTGCATATTTCATTGTTGAATGTCATATTTTTATTTATGTAATTTTGAATTATGTAATTTTATCTTAGTATGGCCTTAGTTTTAATCGATATTACCCGTAATGTAAGGGGATATTGATTCGGTTGTAATTTAATGTGATCTCGTATCACTTTTATTTTTACTAGTTTTCATATTACAAATGTATAATAGGAATAGCTATGTATTTTATTATTATTTGTAATTCCGGAGTTCCTTCAAGACGGTGCCATTCGGAAAGGCGTTCCGACGAAGACGGTGCTTTTGGGAAGCATGCCACTTGAAGAGATTCAAGGGACCGGAGTTGGTTTCCGAATTTTTAATAGATTATTTGATTTTCTATTTTAGGAAGGTCATACTAGGAATTTATAATTTGCTATGCATTTCTTTTAATATGTTGCATGCATTGCCAAATCACCATAACAACACATGCATATCATATTGAGTCTTCGACCGTGTCAATTATGATTATCGATAATTCGACTTTTAGCTCACTTAAAATTGATAGATAATAAATTGAAAAGACCTTTACTTTTAAAAGATTGAGACTTAGCCTTACCAAATAGTAGGAGCCCATGAATCTCAATTTCATATGGGATACAATACGATTTTTCGGGGTACTTCAATTGACGTTGGGTAAGTGGGGTAATAAATAGTTATTACACTTCGAAAGTTTAGTTGATCTCAACGAAGGTATTTTGCGACCGTAGCCGCAATAGGTTCGGGGCTTCGGGCTAGAGATGAACTTAACGTAAATTCATCGACCGAGAGTTCTAATTGTAGAATCGGTTAAGAGGTTTAACCCACCAAGTTATATTAGTAAAGGTGTATAGGGCCCGTTGGCTCACATCCAAGTTAATATGAATTTTGGGTCTCGGAATCATTTATTATAGTTGGGTAAAGGTCACTATATAAATGCTATACTTGTCTTAATGTTTACAAGTATTATGACAATAAATGTTAATTAATTTCCTTCATATCCGTTTTGTAGTTATTTTTCCGCAATGGATTCATCTAATTCTTGTACACCGATCACCATTGATTAATGGCTCCAATCATTTGATGAAAAATGCTCTATTTATGACAATGAAACGACTAGAGAACTACGCTTTGGCATTGGTGATGATGGAAATCTTTGCTACCTTACCACTTCCACACCTCCCACTCCCATATTCATGCCCACCTCTTTGGTAAGAGAATCTTGTGAAGATAATCTCACTAATTCCATGACATCCTTGTTTGTAAAAGCAAGGAAAAATAAGAAATTGAGTGAGAGTTCTAGCAAGAATGTCCTTGCAACTAAAGGGAGTAATGGTAATTTTGAAAGAAAGGCAAAGAAGGGTGAGAAACCCAAACCCAATTATGGAATGGAAGCGGATAATGGGACTACCACAACCAAAACTAAGAAGGGTGCCCAATCCTACGATAAATGTCAATATTGTAATGTCATGGGCCATTGGAAGCAAAATTGCCTCAAGTATTTGGGAGATATCAAAGCTGGACTTGTTACTCCAGTCGGGGTTAAGTAGTGTGGAAGCACTTAGCTAGGGTGACGTGGATCTCCGATTAGAAAATGGATCTAGAGTAGCCGCCATTTCAAAGGGAGCCTATGTGATTACCTTAGCTAAGTGATTTTAAATTACATCTACATAATTGTTATTATGTACCCACTTTGTCTAAAAACATTATTTCCGTTTCTATGTTAGACATGGAAGGATTTTTCTTTCGCCATAAAAAACAATCGTTGTATTTTGTCTAAAAATGACTTGGCCGTGAGCCAAGCCACTTCTATTAATAGTATTTATGTTTTAGACACTTCCAACTTAACTAAAGATATCTATAACATACAATCCAAAAGACTCATAACAAGTGACCAAAATGAATCGTACATTTGGCATTGTCGATTATGTTACATAAATGAGAAACGCATTAAAAGGCTAATGTCGACTGGAATTATTGGACCATTTGATTTCCAGTCATATGGAATATGCGAATCTTGTCTCCTTGGCAAAATGATTCGTGCTCCCTTTAGTGGTAAAGGGACACGAGCAAGTGATTTATTGGGACTAATACATACCGATGTATGTAGTCCAATGAGTACCACCGCTAGGGGAAATTATGACTACTTCTTCACTTTTACCAATGATTTAAGTAGATATGGATATTTTTACTAAATAAAATATAAAAGTAAAGCATTTGAGAAATTCAGGGAATTCCAAAGTGAAGTAGAGAACCAATTGAACAAGAAGATTAAAACATTACGATCCGATCGTGGTGGTGAATATCTAAGTAATGAATTTGATTCTCACTTGAAAGATTGTGGCATCGTGTCGCAACTTACTCCACCTGGCAACCACAACTTAATGATGTGGTCGAAAGGTGGAATCGAACCTTACTAGATATGGTTCAATCCATGATGAGTCAAACGGATTTACCAAATTCGTTTTGGGGATTTGCAATCCAAACGGCTATTCGATCATTAAACCAAAGCCCAACTAAAGCCGCCGAAAATACTCCATATGAGATATGGAAAGGAAGATTTCATAACTTGTCATACTTAAGAATTTGGGGTTGCGAAGCTTATGTCAACAACAAATCTGTCGATAAGCCAGCACCAAAGTCTGACAAATGTGTCTTTGTAGGTTAACCGAAGCAATCTCGTGGATATTACTTCTACAACCGTCATGAGAACAAAGTGTTTGTGGCTTGTGAGGCTATCTTCCTAGAATTGGAATTCATTTCTAGAAGATAGAGTGGGAGAAAATTTGAAGACCTTAACAAAGTTCAAGAACCACAAACTGGAAAAGAGATACAAGAAGACGTTCCTTTGTCATCCAATTCAGTTATTGTTTCCTCCTTGGTTTAGGAGGTCAGGTAGAGTCAGTCGCCAACCTGATAGATACGTAAGTATTGTTGAAATGGGTGGTGATTATGACGTGTTACGTTTAGAAAGTAACGAACCTGTAACCTATGAAGCGGCCCTTTCTAGTCCCAACTCAAAGTTATGGCTAGAAGCCATGCAATTCGAAATAAATTCTATCCATGAGAACCAAGTGTGGGACTTGGTTGATTTGCCTAAAGATGTGAGACCTCTTCAATGCAAATGGATCTTTAAGGTAAAGAATGGTATAGATAGACATGATGATGTCTACAAAGCAAGGTTAGTTGCAAAAGGTTTCACTCAAGTTCATGGTTTACACTATGATGACACTTTTGCCTCCCGTAGCCATGCTTAGATTAATTCGGATCATGTTGGTGATTGCCGCATTTCATGATTATGAAATATGACAAATGGATATCAAAACCCCCTTCATAAATGGGTATTTAGAGGAGGATGTGTTCATGACACAACCCGAAGGTTTTGTAGATCCTAAGAATCCTAACGTGGTATGCAAACTTAAGAGATCCTCTACGGTCTTAAGCAAGCATCAAGAAGTTAGAATCATCGTTTTAATCATGTGATAAGAAAATGGTTTAGCTCGAGTTGTCGAGAAGCCATGTGTATACATGAATTTGAGTGGGAGTCAAAATTTCCATGTTTAGGCATGCAGTTCAGTGGGAGAAATTGTCTTTCATTTTAATGTCATTGAGAATGACACCCTAACACTACCATCTATGAAGGAGTGTTTTGTTTTGTCAATTCTCGATGAAAGAAGACATAATGAATTCTAAAAAAAATTTCAAATCTATTATGACATAGGGAATTTTAGATTGGCAATTATATAAGTATCTTGTATTTATGAGATTCTTTATCTGTTTAATATCAACAAGGTTGAGCATGTTATTCATATTGATGGAAGTTGAATTACTATGATAGAGTCATAGTTATTCACTGAACCTAATAAGTTGTTGATTACATGAAATCAATTGTTAATGTTTCCGCCATTAGAACGATCATATGTCATTATATGCACATGCCCTGATGAATCATATGCTTGGAGTATGATAAGTCAAGAACAAGTTAATTCGAATGAAGGTCATTAGAAAACCTTCGAGAACATCCCACTACAACAAATCATCACTTGCGCCACGAATTATGCCACGGGAACTCATAATTCGTGGCTAAATTTTGCTTAGCCACGGGAAAAACTTATTCATTATTTTGGAAAAAAAATTTATGCCACGGGATAACTTTTCCCGTGGCAAAAAGTCACTTCCGCCACGAATTAGGCTACACCCGTGGCAAATAATCATTTTAGTCACGGCCTATGTCACACCCGTGGCGAAATTTTATTTAGTCACGAATTGTTTCGTGGCAAATATTATTTTAGCCACGAACAACAAACACCCGTGACGAGTATCTTTTCCGACTTAAATCTGAATGAAATTTAATTAAATATAATAATATGAAAATACATTTGAATATAAAAATTTAGAAACACTTTGATTAATTTAATTAATATTTTTTATTGTTTTATTTAATTTAATAAGAAATTTTAAAATTTTATAAACTTATATGCAAGCAAAGAAAAGTTTATCGTCTAAGTTTTTGATTTTTTACAGATCACATTTATGTTTTGTAGGTTTTTCAAAATATTGATAATTTAAAAAAAATTGTTTTAATATATACTCTATTTATTAAAGTCGTGAATTTCTTTTACTTTTTTAAATTAAACTTTATAATCTTGAATAACAATCTTAAATGATCGTATCACATTTAAAGATATAGCATATCAAATTGAATAAAAAAGTTATTTACCATCTATCTTTGAAAATCCAAAATTAATATATTGTTAAACTATTTCATTCAAAATTTTATTTCCAACTTTATTTATAGGATATTTATAGAAAAATTTGAATTTGATATAAAATTTACGGAAATTTCCCATGGTATCCTCGAACTTTGCCAGATTACGCATGGTACCCCTTATTTTAAGTTTCTACTTATGTTGCCCTTGTGTTTACCTTTTTCATTCCCAGAATACTCTTTGGGGAAATTTCGTCATAACGTCTTTACTCCTATAAGTAATTTGATGAGTAATTGTGCATGTTATGTTGTTATTGTTATATTATTTAGGTACTAAATGTTAGTTTATTAGACAAAAGAAGGATTTAGGTATAATTAGATGATGAATTGATAGTGTATTAGATAACAAAAAAAGGCGTCACAAGGCATATGAGTAGCGGCGTTATGACGGAAGTTTGTCAAAGGGTATTCTGAGACTGAAAAACGTAAATACAGAGGTAGCATATGTAAAAACTTTAAAAAAAAGGGTACCATATGTAATCTGTCAAAAGTCGAGGGTACCGTGAAAAATTTACGTAAAATTTAACTTGCTGAGAAAAAAAAATTGAAATTTTTTTCATTGAAAATGAGCGCATCACACGGAAAAATATATATAAATTATAATAATTTAAAGTCACATGTGCAAATAATGTGAAAATTTTAAGAAAAAAAACGATAAATCATAACAATGAGAAATCAGTTTAGGAAAATAAGCGATTCTTTTGTACAATAATCTTTTTTGTGGTTTTTGGGTAAAAAAGTGACTATTTTTTGGTTAATAGTGATCACTTTGGGGAAAAAAGACCTTTAATTATAAAAAGCGGTAATTATTTTACCAAAAAATGGTCTCATTTTTCATTTCGCAGGTACAACGGTTATACAATAGAATTTGCGAAGAAAAATATACGAAAAAATGAGTACATGAGAAATGAAAATAAATATGTCGATAAACAAAAGAAATAAAAAAATGTTAGGGAAACACAATTAATTTTACTTTTTTGAGAAAATGGTTTACTGACTTGGGCAAAAAAATGATGTCAAAATCATTAATCAGGAGGTTAATGTCGAAAATTTAATTGTTTCGGCCAAAATAATGTTTTTCCTTAAAAAATTGTAAAACATTTAACATTTATGTAATTAAATAGTACTAAAGGTAAGATTTGAAAGAAAAAAATAAACTTAAAAGGATTCAAAGTGCTAATTATATCAACAAAGGTAACATTCAATTTCGGTGGCACATCAAAATAACTCTACGGTTAAGCGTGCTCAGGTGAGAGTAGTGTTGGGATGCGTGACCTCCTGGGAAGCCTCTCCGATGCTCACAAATGCATGACTCGTGAAACGAAATAACGTTCAAATGAATCAAGTTAACTAGCGAAACAATTACCTAGATTGTCACGGTTCCGTATATGATAAAATACCAATTGTGAAAAATAAAAAAATTATTTTACGTTTTATTTATTTAATTTTCATATATATTGTTTGCCACGAGAATTATTTTTTCGCCACGGGAAATTTCTTTGGCCACGGGAGTTATTAGCCACGAGAGAATCCGTGGCCAAAAATTCAATAATAGCCACGTTCTTGTTTTTCCCGTGGCTATCCCTTTGCCACGGCCACTTGCGCCACGGAAGGTATTCCCGTGGCAAAATGATTTAGCCACGGAAAAATAGTACTTGCGCCACGAATTTAGCCGTGGCCCCAAGTGCTCATTTGTAGTAGTGTCCATTAAAATTCTTGAGGAGAATTGAGGATATGTTCTTATGTTTGGATATACATACTAAGTTGTGTGTTGAAGGGTTACACAAACTCTAGTTTCCAAACCTATAAGGATTTATCGAAATCCTAGGCTTATTTTATTGACTTAGGAGTAAATGACTAGAAAAATATTTTAGTTTTCACCATTGCAAGTTCTACAAACAGAATCTAAGTACATTGTGATAAGATGGTCAGCATAGGGAGTGAGAGTAGATTCCTCTACCAAAGACTTTATCACAAGTTATATGATAACAGTGGGAGCATCTTCCAAGTATAAGAGCCTAAGTCTAGTAAGAAGGCTAGACACCTACTTAGATAAATTCATGTCATTAGAAATAACATTGAATAGAAGGAAATATCAATTCATAACGTTGGACTGTATGGGTACATGGTATATCCACTTACCAAGCTTTCATTGCAATTTAACTAGTGTAAAATGTACACTATAGATTATAAGATATGAAGTAGTAATAAGGTATTGACTATTCATATATGATAGATCGCATTTATCGTTCGAGTTTCTTTAAACTCATTCAATACTTTATTATATCCAAATGAGTTGTTGAGACAATATTGAACCCCATTAAAGTGAACTGGATTGACATAGTATCCCCTGGTTACTTATAGGAGGTGACGTCTCGAAAGTAACTAGAGTGTGATGCGATTGATGGCAAGTTCAAGTGCCATAGGGTCATATGGGATGACTAGTCGATCACATAGACAGACTGTATGAGACACTCTGTTGGGCAGTGACCGCTTATAGAGTTCTATAAATTCATGAAGCCTGGTCGTGTCGAGAGCTACTATAGTATTCTTATGAGTCAATTCTTTTGACTAGAGACTATTCGCCCAAGTTAGCACAAATTTCTGATTGGCTTTGATTTATACTCTACGACTGTCGTAACTGAAGTCAAATGGGTGTATTTTGGGTTATGATGAACCGTGGCTATACGAAGGGAATAGTGCGATAGGAATTGTCCACCCCCTTGTCAGGGTTGTTTGAAATTTCAGGGCCACTTGAGGAGTGGTGAACTGAAAATGCGTGGCCACGCTCGGAAGGTATCTACGGTAGATAATTCCGGTCAGACAGTTACTCTCCAGATCGAGGAAACCACTCAAGATATGATCAAATGCAAGTACGACCTGCAAGACACCTTGCATTGAGTGGGAGATTGTAATAGGATAAGAGAATTGGTGACGCACACTTGGCTCGGACAAGTGGGAGATTATAGAGTAAGTGTCCTCAACAATAGTGCGATCAAATGTTCAAATCTCATGATAAGAATACATAAGGGATGATTCATATATATAGTCAACTGATTAACATTAATTGGTAATGATTGACTAACTAGAGTTTGACATTACTATCGTTTGACGGTGGTGATCAGTTGATCCCTTAAGGTCACACCTATAGGACAATTCCCTTAATTGATAAGTTAATTAATTGTATATTGATACAAGTTAATTAAATCCTTAAAAATTGAACAATTTATTTGTGAGTGAGAATATTTATATCTTATTGTAATTTGATTAAATAAGATTCATTTTAGTAATTAAAAGATTTTTATTACTAAAATTGATTATTGTTTATGAAACAATTGAATTAAGAATGATTGATTAATTATAATTGCTAAATGTTGTGAATTAAATTTGTATGATCCATTTTAATAATTGTAATCATTTATTACTAGTTAAATTGTCACAAGTAATTTATTTGTTATAAAATGATATTTAAGGGTTAAATATGCATTAAAATATCAATGGGCATGGTGTGTGACACATGACTTACCTTATTACAAATGACAAATTGACAAACATAAAATGGATGTCTATTTTAGGGTGGACCGAAAATTAGTGGATTTCGGGGTTAGTGGGTGTTTTATTTTAATTGTTAAAATAAAACACAATAATTACATTTTGTTAGCCTTACACACCTATGATTTAGAGAAGAGAAAAAGCAAAAGGGTGAAGGCCATGCTTTGGCCTTCATGACCCTCCAAACTGGCTCCCCTCTTCCATATAGAGAAAAATGTTCTCATTTTGACTCATGCAATTTTTATCATTCTTCATTACATCTCTAAACTCTCTCTAAAATCGTTTTACATCTTATAAAATTGTTCATCTAAATTCTAATACTATATTATATTATTACTAGTGTAGTAATAAAAATATTATTAGAATAATTAAGCATCACTAATATATTAATCTAGTTAATTAGTATATTAGTATTAAGGGTAATTGGTTTGGGTGCAACAAGAGGAGAATCTCTACACTTAAGATTTTTGGAGGATCATCCATTATAGTTAAAGCTCAAGAACAAATAAGAAAGGTATCCTTATTTGTGCCCAAAATTTCGAACCAAATACAATGTAAGGAACATTGTTTTTCTTTTATCTCCTTTTATGTTATCCATGCACTAGATCTTTAGTGACAAAGTTAAAAAGTTAATTAGAGCACCATTAGAAATGTCTAATAATAGGTATATGAATCTAACAAATGTATCATTACAAACTACAGAAAATGATAAACTGAGAGAATACAAACCTGAAGTTTTCTAGTGACAGAACCATCATGGTTGAAGTAAAGTTCTTTTTTTGCCATGGATGTTGTAATGGTGTTAATTTTATATGATGATGTTGATGAAGTGTGTTTGAGTGTAGAAAAATTGGATGATGACATTTGAGATATGGAAGAAACGGGATTTGGTATGCAAGACATTGGATTGATATGAATAATGAAATAATGGTAGTCTAATTGTGGAGTTGTTCTTAGTGAATGAAATGGATAAGAGATGCACGCGTCAGGGGGATTAACAACGGTTCAATAGTATATGGCGTATGCTCTTAACTAGGGATGGCAATGGGTAGGGTCTAGGTAGGGTCCGCCTAGACCCGGACCCAACCCGAGATTTTTCCTTTGGACCCGTACCCGACCCAGACCCGCAAGGGTCTAAAATTTGAGGACCCATACCCGGACCCTATGGGTAAGGGTAGGGTCTGGGTCTACCCGCGGGTCCGAGTTTCAGCCACTTTAGTAACAAGGTTAACAACTATGGGTCTATAATATTAAAAAAAAAATTCATACTACTTTAACATTATGAGTTTATTAATCTGTCGTTAATGGTGGTTGTCGGTCGCCGGCTATTAGAGAGGTGGTTGCTAGTCGCGTTTCAGTGCTGTGGTGGTGGTTTTCTTGTGTCAGTGGTGGAGTGGTGGTATTGTCAGAAGAGTTTGGTTGGGTTTTATCACTTTATAGGATGAGGGAAGAGAAAGAGACTTTAGTTGGGTTTCCACAGTCTGCCAGTATGAATTCATAAAAGTTGTAATTTTGATTTTTTTCTTTAATAAAGGGTCTAAGGGTCGGGTATGGGTCTCATAACTTAGACCCGGACCCGGACCCGAAATATTTTCTTAAGACCCATACCCGACCCATACCCATTGGGTCTGAAAAAATGAGACCCATACCCGACCCGTTAGGGTCCGACCCTCAGGGTCTGGGTCGGGTCCCCGACCCACTGCCATCCCTACTCTTAACTCTCAATGTCTAACTCTGAGTATACCCAGTCTTGTCTTGTTCAAGACTGTCTTATTTAAAGTCGGAAAATGAGTTTTTATCTCTACTTTAGAGCATGTTTGGTCTCCTTTGATAAAAAAGAGTTTCTAGTTTTAAAGCTTAACTAGTTTTAAACCCGTGCAAAATTGCACGGGTATGTATTTGGGCCAGAATGAATGTTTTTATGTATATTTGATTTTGCATTTATTGTACTTATCTAATTGGTCTAAATCAACGATGTACATAATTAATGTTTAAATTTGTTACAAACATGTGTTCACATGCACTGGTTTATAAGGAAATAACGTAATCTACTCTTGTAAATAAAATTGCATACATAAAAAACTTTACATTCGGATAAAAGAAATATAATCTAATAATCAACTTTAACATATGCAAGTTATTCTAAAAATTGAAAAATTTCATGATACACTACATTAGTAGTCGTAGTAGAAGTGCGCATATCTGAGTCACAAATTAAAATTTTCAAGCCTTCTTTTCGGGTGACCCTGAAAAGTGCGACATAAAGCTGGCCATGACTAAACACTGGTCTTGGAAGATAGATGCTGACCTGAGATAAAGACTGCCCTTGACTCTTGTTTATCCTCGGTGATGAACGGCTTTCTATACAGATCTGAGAGGATTATTTTTTCTTAAAAAAACATATTTTAAAGTTTTTCGACTTACCTTATCATGTTTTTATTATTAAAACAATAATTGTTATAATAATTGTGAATTATTTATTAAAAAATTTATTAAAAAAAGTTTACTAAAAAATTTTTAATCACTTGTAAATTAAAATAAAATTTATTTATTTGTTTTTTTAGAGTAAAAATAAAATAAAAATAGCTTTAAATGCTTGTTGAAGACTATTAACTCGGTTTCCTATCATTGTCACCTACCAATTTCGGTGTGCGCGGCTGATAGTTAACATGCCGAGTTTTATATTCGAAGTACATATGCGGCAGTATCGTTTTTTGAAAAAAAAAATGTGTACCCTGTAATTTTAAAAAATTATGTTGTGAATTTGTGGTACAATAATATTAACAAAAATACATGTAATTCATTTCCGTTGTATGTTCGAACCCGTATATAACTGTAATTCCTTCTGTAATTTTATTGTGTAATTTTGTTTCAAAAATTATGTAATTTAATCACATTACTTGCATTTGTAATTAATTCTGCGTAAATGTTATGCATTTTCTTTACACGGATGGTATAGAATTTTATCATAATATTAATTCGAAGAAGTATTCCATAAGATTATTTTATATAATTTGTTGCGACACGGAATTTAGTGCATGTTCGAAAAGACGGATATCTGAATAATTAAATACGCTGCACACTCATGGGTCCCACCATAACTTGGATTTTCCAAAAAAAAAAATGCATTTATGACGTGGCGCGCTGTACAATGAGTATTGTCTTCTGAATTTATATAGATAAGATTTTTAAAAGCATTTTTTTTAAGAAGCAGGAGCAACAATTTGGTGCTTTTATATTTATGGGCAAAAAGATGGTATTTAAACTTTTGAGAATTTACAATTAACTTTTAAATATATGATGTGTTTGGCCAAAAAAACGCTTTAAATCCAAAAACACTTTTAAAAATTAGGTCAAACACACACTTAATTAGGTGTACGAGTCGGCTTATGCTCTCAATGTCTTAACTCTAAAAGTCTCTAACAAGCTTCGGTTTCTTTCAAAGTCGTGTCTAACTTGGCGAATTGTCATATCAAAATAAACATTGTGCCTAAGCCCAACCCAAGTACCAACACCACAAACCAAGCAACAACTAGAATTGTTTATTAGTCGCCTGGTCCATTGAACTCTGCTTATCCAGCCCACAAAATAAGCGGGTACATACCCAAGACATTTTAAGAAATTTACAAAAACTTAAACCACTAATCCATCTCAAAATCTACTAACTCGCTTATCTATGAACCAAAAATTTAACTCACGTCCAAGGTCCAACCCCATCCCAGCCAAATGACCAAATCCGTATTAAATCACCTTTTAAAACACCCATATCTTAGGTTGTACGAAAACAGGCACAGACACGATACGGACACGCGACACGGTACTTTAAAATTTTTAGGACACGGCAAAAAAAATCAATATTGTGGACTGCGCGCACCCGCGCCGCGCGTTGATTTCGAGGCGGCGGCACTTCTCCCATAGAACTCTGGCGCGAGGCCGAGGCACGTCATGGGCCGTTACCGATTTGAAAGGCATTGAAACCGGTGAAAGGTTTGACAAGCCTGCATTTGTGGAGTCGCCACCAATTTTTATGGAAAATTGGAACCGTTTGAATACCTCGTGTCATGTCAAGACACAAAGTAGTGACATGAACACTAAGAAATCCGTTGCCCTTAGCATTCTATTTCTAGAATGACTCTCGTGATGCCAATGAACACAAATGTTCACAGAGATTTTGAGTAAGGGGTGAGGGTTCGTATTAGGAAGCTCGTTTAGTTGAACACCTAATCCCGCCCGCCTCGATAGCGGCCTCTACTAATGATCAGGGATGTGGTTTATACTCGATATGTTGTCAATTTGTATGCATGCAATGCAACATCCAGTTGATTAATCCTAGCATGCGAGATTAGACTAAGTCGGTGAACAAACAATTTAGCACTCAATTGGGTCGAAGTTCGAAGTTAGATTAATTATTTATGAATGCCAAGTAAATCAATCATACAAGAGAATAAGTAAAGAAAAAACAAATAAATAAATAAGTTACAATTCATAAACTTGAATTTACATCATAAACATGCTCAAAATAATTTGAAAAGAAAAGAAAATAAAAGAGATAAAAGAAAATAGAAGAAATAAGGGAATTAAAAGGAATAGGAAATAAAATAAATTAGGAAAAAAAAATAAAGAAAAATATGAATTATATGGAAAGTAGTCGAATTATAGAAAATATGTCGAATTATGGTGATAATAAGAATAATAGTTGATTAAAATCCTAGTTAGAAAAGCTATGTCAAAACGAGACGAGTTCAGAGGCAGAAGCCATACCAGAACAGGCGCAGCAACAACTGCGTCCTCTGGAAGAGGCGCATGTGGGATATATTTGTATGCATCCCTTTAATTTAAGGATTATAACGAATCATAAAGTGATGAATACTAGTCATAAAATTAAATTGCATTAACAAAAGGTAGAGAATTAGAAATAACCTTAGGTCCTTGCTAATTCGGCCTATGAACAATATCGCAATGATATTCTCCTATCAGTTGCACCCAAGATGCTCCGAGAAATGCCCTTTGATTATGCTAGAATCGATCCAAAAATTAACTGATTAATTTTTAGGTATTTTTGTGTTTTTCGTAGAGATGAGAGGCAATTAGGTTAGAATGAAATTAGGGTAGAAAAATAAACTCCCTACTCCTCTTATTTGCACCGAATTGAGGAAGTCCAAGGGGAGATATTTTTCTCCTTATTTCGGCCCATCTAATACCGAAATAATAAGGAGTAATATCTCCTTATTTTCGGTTTTGGCAAAAATGTATAAATGTGTTAAATTGTCATCTAGTGAGGATCGAACCCATGACCTCTTGGTTTGAGTACCCTCACTATTACCACTATGACACATTCATCTTGTTGATATTAAATATAACCGATTACATTTAATTACGAATTAACAGATTAATTCGTCCAAGCTAACATTACATACATTTAATTAAATATAACTTATTATATTCAATTTACGAATTGATTAATTGTCTCAACTAATATTATTTAATCTTCATTAAATAATTGTCTCATCAACACATTGACTAACTGTTTAGTCATATAAGGCATCAATGTGATTATATTTCTATAACCACATCTCTCAAACACATCCTATAGGTGTGACCTTTAGTAAGCAGTTGATCACCGCCATCTGTATGATAATAACGTCAAACTTTCTAGCAAGCCAACCGTTATTAGGTAATCGTTAATCAACTGATTAAAATACTAAGTATACCCTTGTGAACCTGTAAGAGATTTACAAATGTTATCACACTAATTTGTGGAGGACACAAGCTCCAACAAACTCCCACTTGTCCTCACAAGTGTATGTGCGATAACCGATTCTCATATCCTAAAATTTCTCCCACTCAATGTAAAACAATTTGCAAATCCGTATTCACAAAGGTCGTATTTTACAAGCGATCATATCAAGAGTGGTTTCCCCGACTAGAGAGTAACTTAACTGATAAAAAAATCAACATTCGAGCATGGCCATGCATTTCAGTTACAACTCCTCGAGTGGGCCTGAGAAATAACTATACCTGATAAGGGTTGGATATTTTCCTAAACTCGAATCCTGCCGATGTAAGCACAGTATGAAATAACCCAGAAAAAATCTACTTAGCCTCCAGTTACGGCAGACCGTGAGAAAGAAACCAAAGTCACCCAAAAACTGCCTTAATCTCAAGAGACAGTCGATAGTCAAAAGAATCGACTCTAGGAACACAATGGACGTCCAATCCACGACCCGGCACCGAATGTTTTTAAACATTTAGGACTCCATTACGTTGTCACAAAAAATTTGTCCTACGAGGTATCGTTATAATCTCGTATTTGTGAACGATCAGTCAACCGTTTGACTTATGGCTCGTTGAACCCACCATCAATCGACTGCACAATATAATAGCCGGAGTTATCAGCTCACATTGGCGATTACGGACCAAACAAATATAATGTAATTCAGTTCACTTTGTGGCGTTCAAAGTTGTCAGTACAATCCACATGAAAAACAAAATATTATATATTAAACGATGAAGTTATAAATAGTATACGAAAATGATAATGTACACCTTTGAAGGAAATTCGAGTCATTTTGCCAATGAGACGTGATTCACATGTGCCATATGTAGAAAATTCGAATGCGGGAATAGTCCCATTATCGACGAGTTTCTTCACGCGTTTCTCATTTATGTGTCCCATTCGACAATGCCATAGATAGGTTTGATCTTTGTCACCAACCTTTAATTTCTTATTATTTGATACGTGCATTTTATATAGTCTTTTTAGCCTATTTTATGCACGTATTTCTATGCTTTTATCGTAGTCTATTGCTACGAAATGCCCGAATATGCTACTTTGGTGTATTTTGTCTTAATTACAGGAATGGACCATAAAGTAGTGAAATCAAGCCATTTACCGTCTGTTTTGCATGCATTTGGAGGAAGAGTGGATTTGGAGCGGGAATTATAGCTGTCTTGGGATGCGTGAAGGTGTTTTGGGAGCTAAAAGGACAAGTCAAAGTCAAACTAACGAGAATTATGAGCTGCTGAAGTCAAGATCCACTCGATCGAGTGCTTAACTAGTCGATCGAGTGGTTTAGGATTCAATAATCAGTCGATCGAGTAGTTTATTCATTCGATCGACCAGTTCCTTATATGCCTTTACTCGATCGAGTGAATTAGTTGGTCGATCGAGCGGTTTCTGGCTGGGTTTGCTCGATCGAGTGGTTTTATTCCACTCGATCGAGTGGATTTTGCTACGGGCTGGGCTTTTTAGGTTTAATTCCGTCATTAGGTTTAGCTAATCCTATTTTCTTATAAATAGGAAGTCAGTATGTCATTATAAACTCTCTCACACACTTTTACTTCGTTCCCTTTCTCTCTGGTTCGAATATACTGCTACTGTTACTTTGTTCTTAATTTAGGATCAATAATTAAAAGTATTAATTCTTTCTCTTTCTTTTCCTCTTTAATTATTATTTATGTTTATTGTTCTTCCTTTATTTCTCGTTTCCCCCTTATTTATGTCTAGCTAATCCTGTAGTATGTTAGGATTAGGGAAGCCGTGGTAGCATGTTTTAATTGACTTGAGTAGATTAGCCTTGCGATAAGAATTGTATTAGGCAATTTAATTGTTATCCGGTCGAATGAATGCATGCAGGAGACCAATAAATTTAGTTAACCCCGACCTGGATCAAAAGATTGGAAGGGAAGGCTTGCTTAATTACAATAGGGTATTGTAGTGAGGACGAAAGTTAAGCTATTTACGCTCTAGGGCGGTTTAAGGACCGAAAGGTGACGACCATAGCTCTTCTTATCAATAGTCTAACCGCCTTAGTATTTCCGATAGTATAGCTACCACGGTGGACCGACTCCTAGCATATTTTCTTTCTCTTATTGTTAATTTCTTTTATCCCTTTTCTCTTGCCTTTAGCCTCAGTAGTTCAGTTAGTCCAATTCAATCAAAACCCCCATTTCTGTGACACCCTGACAGACCAAATTAAACAGATAGATAGCAACTTAGCCTCCCTGTGGAGATCGACCCTACTTACCGCTGACTTCTGTTGGTAGTAACTTAGGTTTTTATTTTTGGTACAAAACGACAGTATCATTATTCACGTGTAATACTTCCGTGGTTTGATCTAAGATGTAAATTCCATTCATGGAAAGTGCTTTGCCATAAATCATTTCATTAAAAAGAAAATACAGGTATTATCCTTTATTAAAAATACAAAACCGTCTATATCGAGTACGGAAATAGAAAGAATGTTCTTAGATAAACTGAGTACATAGTAACAGTTATATAAAATAACTCAAAACCACTAGGGAGTTGGATTACATATGTTCCCTTCGAGACTGCAGCAACTCGTGCTCCATTCCCGACTCGCAGGTCCACATCACCCTTTTCGAGAGGTATGATGTTCTTTAGGTCCTGAAAATTATTACACAGATGAGAACCACAACCAGTATCAAGTACCCAAGTTCCGAAACTTGTATGGTTAAACTCAATCATATGAATATAAGATGACATACCAACAGGAACAATGCGGCCTGCTTTGATGTCCTCTCGGTACACGGGACAGTTCCTCCTCCAATGTCCAGTCTTGTGACAATGGTGGCACTCAATGTCACCGCCCTTGCTCTTTGCCTTGCCCTGTGAGCCACTAGTCTCACCAGGCGCAGTCTTACCGTTTCCTGGCTTTTTAAACTTTGGCTTACCTACAGCTAGGTCGCCATGAGTCTTTCCCTTACCTTTACCCTTGTTGAAATTCGTGAGAACATCCTGCTTCACACTCCCACTCAATTTCAGATCCTTCTCGGTCTGTACGAGAAGGGAGTGTAGCTCATGAGGACTCTTTTTCAAGTCATTCATGTAGTAGTTCGCCCTGAAAAGGTTAAAACCATCGTGAAGAGAATGAAGCATTCGGTCTATGACAATGCTTTCACTGATTTTACAATCAAGTGCCTCCAGCTTCTCGACATTCTCAATCATGTGAGGAATGTGTGGGCTAACCGGTTGGCCCTTCTGGAGTTTCACATCAAAGAAGCGACAGGTATGCTCATAAGTAACGATTCTCGGTGCCTTTGAGAACTCATTAGTGAGCGTGGTGAAAATCTTGTTTGCACCCCGAGCAATGAAGCGTCTCTGCAAATTAGTTTCCATTGCAAAGATGAGTACGTTCTTTATCGCACCCGCTTCCATAACGAAGTCACTATAAGCGAGTGACTCGTTGACTCCTGCATTGAGGCCTGGGTTTACCGGTATTGGCTCAGTTAAGTACCTGAGCTTACCGTCAGCAATGGCAGCGTTTCGTAGTGCTGCCTTCCAGTCCGCAAAGTTGGACCCGTCGTTTTTTAGATGTGTGAACTGATTCATTTGGTCCATAAAAACTTTAAGCCAAGACGCGCGATCAAGTGTGGCACTAGGCATTGGGATTGCGTTATTTCCAGCCATTTAGTTGTAACAGTATTATCAAAATAATCGAGTTCTATACTGCGAGAAGAAGAATAAAAATAATAAGCATGTGCATCGTTTATAATTTTAAGTCTAATGAACTACTGTCATAACGCGAAGACTCAAAACATTTATACAATTGACCTCCCTCAAGAATTATATAAATGATCCCAAGACTCAATTATCTTCAAATTGATAAGCTAACCTTTTAGCTAATTTTACCATTAGAATTCTTGGTCGATAAATTTCTGTAAATTCTATCTTTAGTCCATCATAATCACGAGAAACTCTTCGGACTATGATGTTGAGGTAAACTAAGTCAACACAACTACTTACCCAACGTAGAAGGGGTCATATTATGCCTACCGACGAAGAAGGGATTCATAGTTGTTTGCCCTTATAAAGACTAGTCTCAATTTCCATTTTAGAGGAAGATCCCATCAACTTTATTTTAATTCATTTTAAGTGAACTAATATCTAGTATGCGTGAATGAATAAACTAAGGTGATGGCTTAAACACACGTGACATCTGTATGTCTATGAAAACTAACATACAACCTATATGTTTCAATTTTCATGCATTTTAGTAGGTGGTTTGGTTTTAGGCGGAATATGATGCATTAACTAGCATGTGAATGAAAAGCAATATGAATGAAAACGTAAAACAATAAAAGTCCTAGTGTGGCCTATCCTATCAAAATGAACATTAAATACAAGTTTGGAATCCATCCTTGGACCCGAGATGCTTGTCTTGATGTTCCATCTTGATCCATGTAGCGGGAGTGAGCTCCAATCTCTATCTTTAGTCTTCTTTTGAAAAATACAATAAATAAAATTTACATAATAAACCTATTTATTACATTCTAATTTCAAAACCCAAAACTAAAGAAAAATAAAGGAGATTCTAGATCTCATAATTACATAAAAATTATGTTTCCTTCATTACGAAAACATAATTAACTAAGGCCACACTAAGTATTACAAATTACAACCGATTGTAAAAAAAACGTAAATTAAACCATTCAATCGATTCATTCAACTAAAATAAAAATGCATCAACTAAAATAAATTAAACATACATGACACAATTCCTTAATTATGTTGATTAATTTTATCCAAACCACCTATTTAAATTATCAAATTAAGTGACAATTCCTCAATTAATCACATTACTTTCAAACTTAATTCATATTAAACTAGTAATATGAATTTAATCCATTAATATTTTAAACTGCTTTAAAATAATTAGGTATCTATTAATTTTTGTGAACCGCTTCACAAAAATTATCATACATTATAAATTTAATGTATAAACAAAATTGGCCAAAACAAAAAAAACAAAATCCTTTTTTTTTTCTTTTTGGTCTCGGCTGAACAATAAAAAAATCAAAATTTTTTTTTTATAATTTCAGCACGGCTAAACTAAAAACAGAAAACAACTTTCCTTATTTTGTACACGGTTTTATCTGTAAAAACCGAAACAAGACAATTTTTTTTTTTTTTAAAATCAGTCCTCTGTAAAAAGTAACCACGTGAACAGTAATAGGAAAAAAAAATTTCTTTTCTCGGATGCTTTTCAAATCGGCATAAACAAAAACAGCCGCAAAAAACTTTAATCGGTTTTTCAGGAGAAACCGAAAGAAAGAAAAAAAAACAGAATTTTTTTTTTAAAAAATACTGTTCATCCGTGAACACGGAAACGAAAAAAAAAAATTTCCACGGCTAAAAAAAAATTCCAGCCGATTATATTTTCTCGCAAACCCTAATTATTGTTTACAAACAATTTTATGAGAATCATCAAAATTAAAATTCGTGACCTTGGCTCTGATACCACTTGTGGGATATATCTGTATGCATCCCTTTAATTTAAGGATTATAACGAATCATAAAGTGATGAATACTAGTCATAAAATTAAATTGCATTAACAAAAGGTAGAGAATTAGAAATAACCTTAGGTCCTTGCTAATTCCGCCTATGAACAATATCGCAATGATATTCTCCTATCAGTTGCACCCAAGATGCTCCGAGAAATGCCCTTTGATTATGCTAGAATCGATCCAAAAATTAACTCATTAATTTTTAGGTATTTTTGTGTTTTTCGTAGAGATGAGAGGCAATTAGGTTAGAATGAAATTAGGGTAGAAAAATAAACTCCCTACTCCTCTTATTTGCACCAAATTGAGGAAGTCCAAGGGGAGATATTTTTCTCCTTATTTCGGCCCATCTAATACCGGAATAATAAGGAGTAATATCTCCTTATTTTCGGTTTTGGCAAAACTGTATAAATGTGTTAAATTGTCATCTAGTGAGGATCGAACCATGACCTCTTGGTTTGAGTACCCTCACTATTACCACTATGACACATTCATCTTGTTGATATTAAATATAACCGATTACATTTAATTACGAATTAACAGATTAATTCGTCCAAGCTAACATTACATACATTTAATTAAATATAACTTATTATATTCAATTTACTTAATTGATTGATTAATTCGTCTCAACTAATATTATTTAATCTTCATTAAATAATTGTCTCATCAACACATTGACTAACTGTTTAGTCATATAAGGCATCAATGTGATTATATTTCTATAACCACATCTCTCAATCACATCCTATAGGTGTGACCTTTAGGGACCTGTTGATCACCGCCATCTGTATGATAATAACCTCAAACTTTCTAGCAAGCCAACCGTTATTAGGTAATCGTTAATCAACTGATTAAAATACTAAGTATATACTTGTGAACCTGTAAGAGATTTACAAATGTTATCACACTAATTTGTGGAGGACACAAGCTCCAACAGCGCATCACTTGTTGCGACTGTTCTTGAGTTGGGTTCTGACTGAAAGTCAGACTCGCGGGTTAGTTATTTTTCGTTGGTTGATTTACGTCGATTATTAGAATATGACTCAAGTAGAAGTGTTTTAGTAAGATTATATGCATCTAAGATAGTCGTAAAGTGAAAGAAAAAAACGAATTAAAACGAAGGTTTATAAATCATGGTTATTTACGATGTCGGAATCGATTTATAAACAAAACTTGAATTAAAGACGGTTAAATAAAAAAGAACAAAGAGAAATATGTACAAAAGAAGAATTTCAGGAACTTGATATGAATGAATCGAGTCTCTTAAATCCCGTTTTGAATAAGATAACGAAAATCCGCAAATATTGAATTATAAGGGATTTAAGTCAAAAATTATTGAATAGGATTTTATCAAATAAATAGAAACTGAAAACAGCGAAGATTTGAAGAAATAAATAAAAAACGAAAGATGAAAATAAACAGTGGCACGAGGAAGAAGAAGAAGAGCAGCAACGGATAAGCAGCCCCTCGAAGAGGTGCAGCAGATGCTTCGACCATTCCAGAAGGTGCATCAGTTGATGCGTTTCTTCTCGACGTCATATCGCTGTTGTTTTTATTAAAACGGTTTAAAACTTGACTTTTGAATACAGTTTGAGCATATTTATGATATAAAATGTTACATTAATTATAATACATAAATAAAATAAAGAAAATTGGGATTTTACACCCTCAGACTTACATGTTAGCGTCGCGAGATTTAACTAAAACGGTTTTTTAGTGGTAACTCGACTCGATCTATGCAAATATGAAAGTACCCTTGAAAAAGGATTTAGAACAAATTGATTTAACTGATTGTGTAGTGGTCAAAATGGTTGTTCATGCAAATGTGACTGGTACTCAGAATGATCTGAACTTACGTGGTCGATTGATCAAGCACGTAGACGTCGAAAAGCAAGAGCGTGCTCTTAGAATGCAAAGGGAGAAGTGAAGGGCGGACACTCGCGTGCCAAATATGGAGGCCGGAGGCCTCTATTTATACTAAACATATGGAAGAGTTTAGGAATGACACGGTTGATTTGGAAACAAATCACGGAAATATTCTGAAAAATGCGAAAAGAGGGCTGGAGAAGAGGCGCAGCAACTACTGCGATTCTTCGAAGAGGCGCAACATCTGCTGCGTCATTTCCCCTGAGGTTTCCTCCTCAACAAGAAAGATTTCCGCGTTTTATTATGGAATTTCGGTAGATATACACTTCCTTATTCCGTAAAACACAATATTATGGTAGATATTTACTTAAAATATTAATTTTAATTAGGAATAAATATCCAGATAATTCTGGAACATTCTGGAATATTCCGACTCGGCATTTAAACGGTTTTTAGAAAATGAAGTGGTTTTTTACCCGGACTCCAAATGAACTCTAATTGATATCAAAACGACCGTATCGATGTGTAGATGTCGACCCAGGGGTTGACTTGAGTGTTTGAGCTATCACTTGACGATGAACTTACTAACTGTCATAAATCGTTCCGCGTATCAAACATGCGGCCCAATCATCACTGGGTGGTTGGCGGGAGGTGTAGAAATGAGGTATCTACAGAGCCCCCACTTTGATTGAGGCTTGGACAAGGAGAAAGTCAAAGTATAGCCCTCAGGTCAATCGAAGATTACAACCTGAAGACTATGACGACGCGAGGTGGCTCAAGGGGTCTGAGCCAAGGACCTGTCGTCGGGAACATTTTAGAGTCTGTCGACTTCCGGGGAGGGTCGTTTAAAGTCCATTGGACTACGTAAGGAAGCTCGCCAGCCATAAGAAGAAATCATACATGAGACTTCTTTCCTGAGATATTTTCGGAGGTGCGTAGGAGCTGGGGATAAGACCTAAAGGATATGTAAGGATTATGCTAGGGTGTGGGGCCCTAAAGTAAAACATCGACGGGAAGGAGGCCAAATATAAGTTCAACCTAAGGGGTAACCAAGGTTTGGGTGTAGGAACTCTAAGGGAGTGTGATCCTAAAGGATAGATCCTAAGGGTAGAAATGTATGAACTCTAGGGAAGTTGGGGTGTATGAACCTAAAAGACGGGCTTATGAACCTAAAAGAAGATGGGATCCTAAGGGTGTATGAACATAAGAGACTTGTTTATGAACCTGGGATCCTAAGGGTGTATGAACATAAGACACTTGTTTATAAACCTAAAAGGAGATGGGATCCTAAAGGTGTATGAACATAACAGACTTGTTTATGAACCTAAAAGGAGATGGGATCCTAAGGGTTAGTTATTGGGATATTAATTTTGGTTTCGGCATATGCATCCAAGCTTTCTATGGTATGGGAACTTCAAAAGGATTTATGAGTTTATGAACCTAAGGGCATTTGGTATGAGAGCATTCAGGTTTACGAACCTAAGGGAAGCTATTTTGGGATCTAAGAATCTAGCGGTAGGAATCCTAACTTCGGGTTTACAAACCTAAGGAAGAAGGCTCTGGTTTGAGAAATTCTGGAGAACGACACCTTTGCTGAACTCCGTGAAGAAACAATAATATCGAGGGTAGCAGAACATCGGTAAAAACTGCTGGGGAATCTGCTTGCGTCAGTCTCAAGCGAACTCTGGCAAAAATTTGAGGTTGAATCTGCTTGCGTGGGTCTTAAGCGAATCGTGTTTCCGAGAAATACGTGGGCTGTAAGCGGCAATGAACTCTCGCTGGGGAACACATCGACGATTAGGAACATCTTGCGCGAAGCCCCCAGTTTGAGCGAGCTATGCTTCTTATACTCATCTGCATGGTTAGTAGCCACACAAACAATCTAACAGAAAAAATAGCACATAGCACATGAGGAAACGCACAAATTTTGAAAGCTCTTTCCTTCATGAAATTTGTTGCTTGTAAAGCGTTATGCATACCCAATGGGCTTTAGATGCATGCCTTGACATGACATCGACTCACTAGGATGTAAGACGATAGACTAACGCAACGCTGACTTACATTTGACGCGACACAGGGATGAATTTGACAGACTTTGCTTAAGTATGCACAACCCCTAGCCAAGTGTGGGTGACAATGCGTATCAGTTCCAAAGGTAGAAGAATTGGAATGATGACGGCATTTAAAGGCAACGCATGAGCCATGGATCAGCTGTCTACTTTGGACATCTTTTGACATCGTCTTGCGTAACGAGACTCCTCTTGAGGCACGATAACTACAAGAATCGATCTAAGACCTTGTCATTGTCCGGACCAAGCACTAGTTTGACTTAAAATAATAGAGGAATAAAGACAGGGTGGTATCTCGGAAGAGAAGCTCCCGGGATGAGAAGATGACTCTGGAATTTGGTAAAAAGGAGACTGGGCGACAAAAAGGAGCCCCCAGTAAAGAGGTAGAAATGGAAATTGTGGTTGGAATGTTATGAAATGGAAAGGGATGATCATAAAATGGGTGTCGATACTTGAGGTTGATGGTTGGGATGGTTGTGTCCTTGAGGAGTGCCTACGTATTCACGTGAAGTGAAATCAAACCAGATCTTAGTTCTGAGCTGGCTTTGAGGTCGAAATTTAAAAGTCGGGATGGTTGTATCCTTGAGGACTGCCTACGTATTCACGTGAAGTGAAATAAACCAGATCGTAGATCTGAGTGTGTGCCTAAGAAATGTTGCCAGAGCCTTAAAGTGCATGGGTCACAAGGGTGTATTCCTCTGGTGACTCGAAGAATTAATTTGAGATAACTCCCTCTGATCATAGACCAAAGAAGTATAATTAAGTTTGTAAAAATTTCCTTGTCGTGTGAGCACACCTAAAAGTGGACCCTAAAGATGATATGGGTTCGTCTCGTCCTAGGTAGCAAAGTATTTGACGACTCCGTGCCTGGGTCAAGGTGAAACTGGATTGGATATTTGGAATATGGAGCTTGTAAATAAGAGGCTTTGATGAACAAATCTCTGGAGCTTGATTTTGTGGAGTTAAGGCTTTATGGTATTATGGCTTGTAATATGGCTTGGAAATGGAGTCTCGGGCTTGATGTAGCCTGAACACATAAAGGTAGGTTAAAATGACGTGGGTTCAAGTTTCCATGTCTTGGCCCTAAAGGATGGGTATACTTGACAAGCTTGAGAGGATTCTCAAAATTTCTAACTATCTCCCTGTAACAGTCTCGAGAAGGACTTAGTGTGTGTGATGTGTGAAAGGCTAAGTGAGGGTGCTAGCTGACCATCTTCATAGATGTCTTGATTCTATATAGAATTCAGCATTATTTTGTTCAGTATTTGATTTCATACTCGTTCTTGATTCAGACTCAGATTCTT
The DNA here is from genome assembly GCF_048544455.1 of Silene latifolia. Lineage (NCBI taxonomy): Eukaryota > Viridiplantae > Streptophyta > Magnoliopsida > Caryophyllales > Caryophyllaceae > Silene > Silene latifolia. Next base: position 443,998,599 of record NC_133538.1, on the reverse strand, counting down.
GGTCTAGAATATATCTCGGCTTTTTGCTCAGATTCTTGATTCAGGTTTTTGAACATAACTTTGACTTTGGATATTGACATTGGCTTGCTTGATTGAGCCTTGTTCTTTTGACTCTTTTGTCTTGGATTACGGGCATAACTGCGACCTTGGATATCGATCTTGGTCATTTCTCTTAACTGAGCCTTTGTCTTTGATCATGGCTCGTGTCGTCTTGGATTTTCTTGCTACCATGGATTTGAGTCAGACAAGCACCTTTGGTGTGAAACAGGTTGGTTTTTAGTAACATGGGTTGTTTATTGTGGGGAATGTGCTTGCCTTCCATCATGGATTCTTCACAAGGGAGATGGTTTGGATTCGTCCTAGAATCTCTTGAGATAGGCTCGTCCTAAACTGAGGTATGGGGAGGTTTCTGTTGCCAGACATGGAATAGGTAAGAAAATGGACACGGAGTTTCGGGTCTCCTACAACTTGGAATGGAACATCGTTTAAGTGTACTCACATCGACTTGCCATGCGTTGTTCATTTTAAAATGTCTCAAATTAGTTCTTGTTGTCACAGTATGGACAACGGGGGGCCCACGGGGGCGCTTGGGAGGAAGAGAACAAACGTTTGCATTTGTTGGAGTCGCCACCAATTTTTATGGGAAATTGGAACCGTTCGAATACCTCGTATCATGTCAAGACACAAAGTAGAGACATGAACACTAAGCAATCGTTACCCTTAGCATTCTATGTCTAAAATGACTCTCGTGGATGCCAATGAACACGGATATTCACAGAGATCTGGAGTAAGGGGTGAGGGTACGTATTAGGAAGCTCTTTTGATCGCACACCTAATCCCGTCCGCCTCGATAGCGGCCTCTACTAATGATTAGGGACATCATCTATACTCGATATATCGTCGATTATATGCATGCAATGCAACATCCAAGTTTTAATCCTAGCATGTGAGAATTAGACTAAGCTGGTTGACACATAGTTTTAGCATATAATTGGGTCAAAGTAGGATTTAATGCTCAATTACATGTGAAGGCATGCAAATAAATCATACAAATGCGATAAATAACACAATAATAGAAAATTACAATAATTACAATGGATTAATTGATTTATGTCGAAAATACCTCTAAAACGGATGATTTGAGAAAAAGAATAAAAGAAAGATTTAACGAACAGATCAGTAGGTGATAATATGATTAATAGTCAATTATACGTGAGCTAATTAAACTAGGTCAAGCAACAACGGAGTTCAGAGACAGAACTCAACCTGGAACAGGCGCAGCAAGACTGCGCCCTCTGGAAGAGGCGCAGCAGATGCTGCGTCTGTTCCAAGGGTGAGTTATGGTTGTGAAGCCGGAACTGCAAATCGTTAATGTAAATTGGTGATTTTAAGGGATAATTAATGTATTTACTCGGATGAAAGTGATTAATAGGTTGTTTACATGTGATTAATGGTCATAAATGCAACAAAACATGGATGAGACAGATGCAAACGGATTATTTACATGAATGAACGATTAATTAGTGACATGGGTGAACTAAATAGGTTAGACATAACGAATTAACGATAAATTAATGACGAATACGACAAAAGACAGACGAAAAATATATCAAAGGTCGAATTCCAGAAACTCAATATGAAAGAATCGAATTTCTACAACCCGGATTGAATTTAATGACAAAAACCCGCAAATATGAGATTATAAGGGATTTAAGTAATGAATTATACGTGTGAATGAATGATAAACAATATACATGAGATTATTAGACTATTGTATCGAAGAATTAAAGAAAACAAATCAAACAAACAAAGACGAACGAATTACAGAGGACGAAGGAAGAAGAAAGGAAGCAGGAACTGCGGCAGTCTCACGAAGAGGGGCAGCAGGAACTGCGCTCCTTCGAAGAGGCGCAGCAGTTGCTGCGTCCTTTCTCGACGGTCTGTCTTTTGAAAATCCGTAAAAAGGTTTTGAACACGGTTTTAGAAATAGGTTTTAACAAGGTGTTTTCGACATAAACCTTATATTAGTGATGATACAAAAAAGTAAAGAACAATAAATAAAAGAGAGATTTACACCCTCAGACTTACATGTTTGACGAAACGAGAAGAACTAAGTTATCGATTAGTGATGCTCGACTCGAATGTAGACGAAAGTGCCCTCGTAAGAGGAAAACGATTAGATTAATTAAGTTGATTGATGTGGAGTTGGTCAAATTGGTCGGTCATGCAAACGAGGCTGGTACTCAGAAGGATCCGAGCTTACGTGGTCGAATGTTCAAGCACGTAGACGCCAAAAAGTAAGAACAAAGGTCTAGAATGCAAAGGGAGAAGAGAAGGGCGGACACTCGCGTTAGAAATATGAGGAACGAAGGCTCCTATTTATACTAATCACGTGAAGAAATAGGGTTCCGGAGAGTCTTTGGAAGTGAATCTCGGAAAGATGAGAAAAAGATACGAAAAAACACGCAGAAAAGGACCTGGGAGAGGCGCAGCAGTCACTGCGTCTCTTGGAAGAGGCGCAGCACCTGCTGCGTCTGTTCCCAAGTGGTTTCCTCCTGCGGAAGAAAGATTTCCGTGTTTGAGTTATAGAAGGACGGAATAATTTGGTTTTCCTTAATATCTTGTAGGAATATTACGGGAAATTGTTTACCAAAGATTAAAGATTGTGAAATAATTATAAAATATGGAATAGAAATATCTGGAACATTCCAGAACATTCCGACTCGGGATTTAACGGTTATCAGAAAATGAAGACGATTTTAGGCCCGGACTCCAAATGTACTCTAATTACTGTCAAAACGACCGTATCGGCACGTAGATGACAACTAAGAGGTAGACATTAATAATTGAGTAATCACTTGACGATAAACTTACGAACTGTCACAAATCGTTCCGCGTACCAAACATGCGGCCCAATCATCACCGGGTGGTTTGCGAGAGGTGAATAAATGAGGTATCTACAGAGACCCCACTTTGACTGAGGCGTGGACAAGGCGAAAGTCAAAGTATAGCCATCAGGTCAATCGAATATTACAACCTGACGACTATGGCGACGCGAGGCGGCTCAAGGAGTCTGAGCTAAGGACCCCTATCGTCGGAAACATTTTAGAGTCTGTCGACTATCGGGGAGGGTCGTTTAAAGTCCATTAGACTACGTAAGGAGGATCGTCAGCCATAAGAAGAGATCATACCTGAGACTTCTGGACGAAACGGGACTGAAGGCGCTTCGGCAAAACTCTTGGGCTGAATATAACTTGGTGTCTGAAAATATGAAGGCTTGTTCCTAAAAAGGGGGCATCTGAATGATATGAGGAAAGACAGCAGGACACAGTCTGGAACTGCTGGGAGAAATTTGCTTGTGTTCAGCATCAAACAAACTTCGGAAGAATTCGGGGTCGATGTTGATCTCCATATCTCGAGAGGGAAAGTCTATCCGCGTACTCTCGTTGGGGAACATAATCGGGAACTAATCTCCATGTCTCGAGAGGGAAAGTCTATCCGCTTACTCTCGTTGGGAAAATATAATGAAGGCGTGTCGAAACACCCGTAAAGGAATTTCTGCTCGTTGTGACAAGCAAGGTCTTGGAAGCGATAAATGACGTATGATAGTCTGCTGCTGGCTTAGAAATACGGTTCTAAACGAAAGATAATCATCAAACGGACCAAAAAGATAAAATAGCATTGGGAAGAGGCGCACCAAAGATGGGCCCACAAATAACGAACTCATAACGAATTTTTGAAAACTCGTATAGAGGGAACACCAGGAAGAGGCGCAACAAGAGCTGCGTCTCTTGGAATAGGCGTAGCGCCTACTGCGTCTGTTCCCAAGGGTGTATTTTCTGCGTAAAAACGCGATGAACAGAGGGTTCATTTGATTTGTTTCGAAACACAAATCACACAATACTCTCTCAAATCTCAACCATTTCCGCCAAGGTCTGATCCAAAAGCTTGCATTAATCATGACTAATCGAGGTATGTGTCTCATTCTTGCATTAAACTTCTATATTTGCTCAATTTGGATCGAAAAAATTAGGGTTTTCAACCCAATTATTTCGAAAATTTGGGGCTTTTCCTCCAAATGCATTTGCCTTGTAAAATTGATACTAGAAATGGATAATTGGTAGTATAAGGAACATAACCATGTATTTGTTTCGAATTTTCGTTGAGTTTTGAGCATTTGAGTGAAATTAAGACGGTTTCACAGCTAGACCGTAAATTGCTTCGAAAATAGCCTTAGGATTGCCCATTTGCGATGAAAATTGATATTTGGGAACCTTGGATGATGGGTAAACTTTCTACCATCTCGGAATTTTGGTTTTTGACGACTTTTTCAGGACACTTTTCTAGGGCATAATCGCCGTTATAACAAAATGCTGCCGAAATTTCGACTCGAACCTAGAACTAGGCTTGAAATTAGGCTTGAACTAACCCTAATTACCACATGAGTGATCGGGTTTGTGAGAATATGGCCAAACATGGCGAGAAAAGAGCGATTTCAGGGGCTTCCGAAGGATCGAAAATCCCTTAACCAAGGCTCGTCGTCACGTGACGCGGCCTACATTCGCTTTTATGTTGCAGGTGATGAGGCTTCTACTTCTGGGAGGACTCACATGGAGATAGACGCTGCTGTTGTCGAGGAGGCTTTGGAGCAGGCTTTCACCGCCGCGGTGATGGCTGCTGGGGACGAGGTCCACGAGGAGGAGGCAGTTGAGGAGGAGGAGGCCCCGAGGCGGGCCAATGTCGGACGAGGAGGTCGTCAGCTGAGGGGAGCACCCGCGTGGGCTGAGATCTGGGAGAGTAGGCACTTGCTTTGGGCTGCAGAGGGTCACCTGTCCTACATGACGGTGAAGAGTTTGGTAATTTTGAATTCATTACTCATCACTCACCTTCTTTCATTCATTTCATTTGTTCATATCTTACCCAACTTTCATTCAAAACTAAAGATGGCTTTGTTTCAAATCACAATAGAAGGCCGGGAACATCAGGTCGTTCTCGGGTTACACGATAGCGATGGAGTGCTACGAGCGACTTTCAGCGGAGGAGCGCGCCATGATCGAGCGTGGAGCGTTCGGTGCCTTGGTGCAGGCCTGGAGGGATATCGCGAAGAGGAAGTTGCGGGCAAACCTTAGCCTGGTCCGCGCTTTCTTGGACCGATTCTGGGATACGACTTCCACGTTTCACATGCCTTTCGGTGAGGTGGGAGTCACTCTGGAGGACTACGGCATGATTTCTGGTCTGTCGTGTGGGGCTGAGGCGGTGGAGTGGCCGGAGACAGCCATGAGGGTGGACTCGGCCAAGGCGAGGAGGTTGATCGGCTGGAACTTGTCGCCGAAGGCTGTTACAGTGCCGGGCTTGGTGCCCAGTTCCTACGTTCGAGACTACTTTGCGGGAAGGATCTCGGCACTGGTGACGATTGACGGGAGGGAGATGGCTCCTCCTCTCTGTACTGCTGAACAGAGGGCCCGCTTGTGGCTTTGGTGGTTTCTTTCTTCGATTTACCTCGGAGATAAGGGAGAGAGACCGTCGACGAAGCTTCTTCCCTTCCTTTCTGACCTGAGCTCCCTAGGGCGTTGGGACTGGGTCACTGCTGGTTTTGCAGTCCTCATCCGCTTCATAAGGGCCATGGTTCGTCTGGAGTTGATGGAGAAGGGACCTTATCCCGGTGCTGTCGGACCTGGACTGCTGTTGGAGGTATGAACCTTCATTGAGATTTAAAATCAATTCCTTTCCTTGTCAAATCAATTCTTTCCTTTATCAAATTACGAAAGATCGTTATTGACTATCTTGTTTTGCAGGTGTGGGTGTACTCCTACTTTCCGAGCCTCTCGCCCAAGAGGACGGAGCCGCTGGAGAAGGCCTATCCCGTCTTGAGGGATTGGGTGATGTACAGGACGAGGAGCAAGCGTTCCTCTCACGGTGTTTATCGGCGGGACGTGAACGCTCTGCAGCTGGACAGCGTGAGCATCTCACTTATATTCATTTTGCTTCTTCATTGCTTTTAATCGATTATAAGAATGATTCCTTGTTTGTCTTGTCCCAGTGGGTGCCCAGGCCTTGGGCGGAGTACGCTGGAGCGCTTCCTTTTGTGGCTGAGGTCCTTCGACCTAGGAGCTCGAGCCGGCTGCTGCTGAGGACGTCGATGGGTCATGTGTGGTACTTGGACGAGCGCTTGGCTCGTCAGTGCTCTCGGGACGTGTTGACGGTTCCCATCGATCCTCCTAGGACGATGTTCAGGGAGCCTTCCGAGGCAGAGAGGGAGGCCGACTTGGCTGGCGTTGGTGGTGACGCCCTCCTTCTTCCTGGCGAGGACTACTCGGCGTTCCTTTACGGGAGGTTAGCGTACTGGCCGGTAGTGGTGAGTATCTTTACTCTTCTTCTTTACTTTATTTTAAAAGTATGATGAAAGATCACCGATTAATGAGAAATATTTGACCTTGCAGGAGGTTGAGGCGGCGGGCATCGAGCCCCCAGAGTACCCCGAGACACTCGAGTACACTGACGCGACCGGGAGGACGACGATCTCTGAGCTGCGTGACTTTGACGTGGCTGTGACGGATGCTGGCCTGGACGACTGGCAGCATCTGATTCGGAGGGTAAGCCTCTAATTTGCATAATATTTGTGTAAGAACACATTTGATTGAACTTATTCAATTATTGAGAATTTCTTTTTTAAAATGCAGGTCGCGCCTTCTCGGTTCGTGGCGTTATGGAGGGTGGCCAACCGGCTGCGAGCTACTGCCGTCGAGGCACTTGTCGGCGGTCAAGGTCATCAGGTATGGACCTTGTGCCTATTTCATTTTTGAATTTTGATTTCCCTTGTAATTGCTTGAAATGATTGACATGAGCCAATTTTGTTGTTTACAGGGGGGCCATGAGTTGGCCCAGTCTCGGGAGGAGACAACTCGCTTGTTGAGGGAGCTCGAGGTTCGAGACGCCGAGATTGCTGTTCTCGCGGCAAGGGTTGCGGAGCTGGAGGGCGACCGGCAGTAGTCTTGTTTTTTTTCTATTTGTATTTTGCACCACATTTGTACATTTTGGACCTTCATTTTTAACATTTTTGGACTTTGCTTGGGGCTCGAGCCCCCAGTTTGTTGTACATTTCCCTTTTTGATTGTATATATGACGGCCTGAGTGCCTTTGCTGCTGGGTTGTGTTGCTTGTACCTGCAGGTTAGCTTTGAACAGGTTTGGTAGATGACGGTTTACGCCGTCATGCTGCCGAAATTTACATAGAAATCGCGCAAAACAGACATTTGTATATACATACGGCCTAAATTAGCGCAAAATGAATGACTCAAAAGAATGCAAAAAATGCAAAAATTTTGCAAAAATGCAAAAAAATTGCAAAAATGCAAAAAATTTGCCGGAAATGACCGGACGGTAGGGAGGGTTACCCCCCTAAAAAAGAAAAGAAATAGAACCCTATAAGTTAGAAATGAAATGGTGAAAAAAGACATAAATGAAATATATAAATGAAATAAATATATAAAATTTGAAATGAAAGAAAATGGAATTGAAAATTATTTCCTAAAATGAAAAAGTACAATTGTGATAAAATGACGAAAATGTCGATATTGCCTCGAGATGCGCGTCTGCGAAATTAGGAAACACGAAATATGGTTAATTTCCACGTATTTACCAAAACAATCACCTGTAGGAATAGGAAATTATTCGTCACGGAATTAGGAAAGATCCAACGCGGAAAATCACAGAAGTTTTGGTGAGGAAGAGGCGCAGCATGAGCTGCGTCCCTTTGAAGAGGCGCAGCAGGTGCTGCGCCTGTTCCCAGGTGTGTCTGCTCGAGCAGATTTTAGGAAACAGAAATTAGCATAAATAGAGACGTCGATAGAGCTTTTATTCACACAATTCTTCCGTCTCTTCTTCGTCTTATTACATTAAATTCTCAAAACAAGCACTCATCATGAATACTTTGGAGATTTTAGTGGACTAATGAGTTTTCCAACATGGAGAAACACGATATGGGCGCCTATAATCTTGGATCATTGTTGAGTTTGAAGCTTATCAAGGTTGTCAAATCGTTCTTGGATGCTTGTCTTGATTACTGGGACCCGAATTATCATGTTTTTGCGTTCCCTGAAGGCGATATTTGCCCATTTCCTGAAGAATTTGCTGCGATTGGGGGGTGGGACCCTGAACACTTGCCTGCTATTCCTTCTACTTCGCAAGGGTATAACAGCAAATTTAGAGACTTGCTTGGATTGACTAGGCTTGAGGTGGACCGTCTAGTGACCTCGAAAGGAGTGCGAATGTTGGACTTCATTGACCGATTTATTAACAGGGCCGACCCCACCGTTTCTTATGTTGCTAGGCAAAGGGCATTTGGATTTTGCTTGTTGCATGTGTATGTCCTCCAAGGGCATGTTGATGAAGACTTGAGAGGTGATCCCCGTCTTTTGGGCCTAGTTGAGCAAATGGAGCTGCGCAGGAGCCCAGCTTGTTTATGCTTAGGAGAGATCTTGTTGGGTTTGGATAATAGGAAAGCCAATCGTGACCTACCGTACTTGGGAAGTCCTGTTATCTTGCAGGTAAAAGAACATTTTCTTCTTTTTTGTTTTTTTTCTTTTCGTCGTTTTTTCTTTTGTTTTTCGTTTTTTTTTTCTTTTTTTTTTTGCTTTTTTTGCTTTTTTTTTTCGATGTCTAATACCCGCTTTTGGTAGGTCTGGCTTATGGAATGGCTTCGATTGATCGAGCCCCCAGTTCATGTTCCTTCTTATCATGCTCGTTCGATTGCAATGAGGACCAGGTTGTACATGGTGGACTTCACTCGAGTCTGCGATTACTGGAAGAATAAAATGAAGAGTGATGACGGCCCCTTGATTAGGTGGATTGTACCATGGTGTCACCTCAAATCTGTCACTGGAGTGTCTTCTTTGGATCCTACCCGATTTGTGCGTATTCCTGGCTTGGAATTCATGGTGTGCATCTTCCCGGAAAGGCTGATGAGACAGGTTGGACTAAAACAGACGATCCCGAAGCTTGATACCGTCCCGCAGACCGCTGTGGCACTTACTACTGACAGTCGAAGGGAGTGGGCCATCAAATGGGCCTAAAGAAACATGTGGTTCTTGACCTCTTTTGCTAATGCCTTGTGGGTGTCGGATTCTTATCTGCGATGGAGGAAAGCTACTACTCCGGAAGAGCGCGAGAGATTGAGGAAGCGCGAGCCCGTTGACTACAAGGTGCGCGAGGTGGAAAAGGAGAAAGAGAAGCATCTGACCGAAGGAGAGGAAGAAGCCGGGTTTTGAGTTGTTCGTCCTTCGAAGAACCCGGAGACTTCTCCTGCCGTGGAGATGGTGATGGGCAAGAATGGTATGGCTAGGCCTCGAGAAAGGTCGTCGGTGATTAGGTCTGAAGTGGCGCAAGAGCAACCGGCTCGAGGTCGTGACAAGAAATATGACAAGAATGACAAGGGCAAGGGGAAGATGGAGGAATAGCCCTAGTTTTTATTATTATTTATTATTATTATTATTGTTGTAATAAAAAGGTGGGGTTTTTAGAATCCTAGCCTATTTTATTTATTATTATGTGGCATATTATTATTAGAAAAAAGAATGAAATAAAAAGGTTAAATGGTTATGAAACCGTTTTGATTTTCTATCTATTATTCTTGTCGAATTCCAAATGCAATGCAAATGTCCTTCTATTTACATTTTGAAATTAATGGGTTGTATCCTGTGAAGGATTGCCTACGTATTCATTAAAAAATGAAATCAAACCCTTGCGCGTAGTTCGAGTAAATGTAAAAGAATAATCGTTCTAAGCAAGAGCTTGTAATGAACTTAGAAAATAAGCATGAGCTTTTGCTTACTCTGAAGGTGCAGTTTAGTTTATTTGATGATATGAGGATGACACATTTGTCAAAATGCAAGAGCAGAGTGACATTAGCTTATTTCAGCTTGGCCAGGGGCCGTTTATTTAGTGTCACAAGAGCGACACGTGAAGTTACGCGAGGCGCGTTTTTGTTCCTATTCTAGGCATAGTACCGTTTTAATTGGTCAAGGTTTCTCGGGTTGGAAAATTCATTCCCATCTAGGTCTGTGATCCTAACCGCACCCCTGGAAGTATGTATTTGACTAGAATTGGTCCGGCCCAATTAGGTTTGAATTATCCCCGTGGGTCAACAGGTAAAAGAGCTCTAACCGATTTGAGCACTAAGTCTCCTTCTTTGATGTTCCTGTGTAACACCCCGTATTTTTATAAATATTTTATAATTTCTTCTTATTTTAAGTTATATTCTGTTGGATTTTTAAACTACTAGACCCCCTTTCGTAGAATGTACAAGTTTTCACTTTTTTATTTTTCACAATAACCTTGTTTTGAAGCTCCTCTCTTAAAATTTCAATTTATTTTATTTTCCATCTCAACTTAAGACGGATAAAAATCTTTCGTTAGATATCGTGATCAGATGTTGCTTATGCGATTCGAAGGGGAGAGCACGAAGTTTAGACTCACCAGATGAAGTTGAAGCTAGATTAGACACACGTATCTAGTCGATCGAGCCAAGAGTTGCAAGTCACTCCATTTTTCTAACCTGACTTCAATATGACTATTATGGTTTATCAAAAATAATATTTTCATATTAAAATATAGTTTCAGAGGCATTGAAATAGAACTTTTAAATATTATTTTATGCAACTTTTAAAGTACGATGTTAAAAGTAAACTGCTATTGAAACTTTTTATTTTATTAACCGACGTCCAATTTATGTACTACAAAATTAAATCTCCATTTTATAGTAACACTGGACTCGTTTGACGCCGCGACACTACATTTTCAATCAAATATTAAAAGTAATATATTTCGAGTTTCCAAAACGTTATACTGTTACTATGCGATTATTATCAACCCGTGACCACACTTAGCTAATTAAGTAGTTGTATTTTGTTTGTGCAATTACACCATCATAAAATCTCATTTTTGTGGCCGTCTCACAAATTTTAATTGTTACATCATTATTATTGTAAGAGTTATTTTCAATTGTAAGACGGAGGGAAAAATTTAACAGTTGGCCCCTAATGGCGCTACGTGTCCATTCCTTTCGTTGCTCTTAAGATGACTTTAATAGTCACAATTGCCTTTCAATGCCACCCCTATTTTCCTTCGTCCTTGACTTGTCATTTACACACAAAGTAAATAAAAACCATTCTTTTGGCTTTGCATTCCCAGAAAATCGAAAACGCACTAGATAAAACAATAAATGATCCAAATCCCCTTCATTATCTAGTTCAAACTTGATTAAGTTTCTCAAATTTTCATCTTGAATGCTTCTCTTTATGGATGTTCATCTCATTTATTCACCCTACAATTAGTTAAAGGTATTAATACTAATTTTCCTCTAAAAATCTAATTTCTCACATTCTTTTAGTTTACTTATGTTCAAAAATAACATGCATGTCAAAGTTTTTATGAGATCTTGACTTAAAGGTAATTTATACTTCAAAATATACTCTAATTGGATTATTATAGTGGTCTAATTGTAGAATTTTTATTGATGGGTTGATACTCGTACCGAGAAGAAAGAGAGGCGGAGGAAGCGGATATCGATTTCCCCGACTCGTTAGAACCATCTCAAGGCTGACATTTTATTAAGATTAACAAAATCCCTTTATAAGGGTGGGTAAATTAACACTTCCTTTTCATGGTTTATTGTTGCATATTTGCATGTGAAAACTACTACTTGTTAATTTTGCTTGCTCTTATTTTTGCATGTATTAACATTATCTAATAAATCAATTTCAATGAGCTTAAGATTGAGTAATAAAAATATTCGGTTAAGGAAGGTGTTGTTGGCAGAATACTTGAAATCATGGGGGTTGATATTTCTTTCTACAAGCTTAAATTTATTGATTGATACTTCATATATTTTTTTCAATTAGAGAAAGTTTTGTACGAAAGTTTTGTTTCAAATTGTTGATTGTGTTCAGCCAAATGATTTTGGTCAATAGAAGATTAGTCCTTCAAATTTTAGATTATTTTAATCTTATTTTATAAACTAGGTTTTGACTAATAATAATGATATTTATTTTGAAAACTTTGACCGAACCCTTAATTGATCGGAGGCTTTTTAATAAAAGTTTTATAAGATAAAAGTTACATTTATATCTAGTTACATCTTAATTTGGTAATACTTACTTCCATATATTATATCCTTAATCTTATTTGTTTGATTGAGTAATAAATGTTCTATGTTCTACTATTTGTCTTATTTGATTTCATTATTATAATATAATTTAGAAGCCATGTAATTTAGGTTTTTTTTTATCTATTTATTTGTCCACGAAGCGATGTAATTTAATTATTGGATGCGAGACTTAACTATCGATACCCCAAAGATGCAATAATTAAAGACCTAGTTTATATTTTTACGAGTAAGTAAGAATAATTTTAGCACCATGGCAATCGCTTAGGCCAGACACACGATATCGTTAGTCCAATTTTAAAGTTTAAGATTGTATCGACGTAGAAAATTTATTTTAAGAGTCACCATTTGATAATAACTACTACTATGTCAGTTTAAGGAGGATTTGGAGTAAAAGTTACATTTACCTATGTTAAAAAGATTTGGCTAAAATAAACCCTTTCAAAATTTCTCAATCAACGCATTCATTTTTTTTATTATTATTCAAATTATGATTTAGAGGCAAATTTTCGAAGACTTGAATTTTTACTCGAAGTTTTAGATAAACTTAAGTTCTCTTAGCCTCCTTATCGTTGGTCAATTATGGAGGTACTAAATCGGAATTTTGAAACAAAGGTCTCTTAACACTTTGATCAAGTTTACTTAACCAAGATTGCTCAAATTTATGGGATATGTCAAGTAAATAACATAATAGAATTAGGAGCGATTTTTAATCAATTAATTACCAAGGGTCTAAGACTGTCCCTTAGTTAATTAATTCAACTTGGTTTGATAATCTTGTGAATCACTCGCAATATTAACCAAGTCGATAGCCAATCCCCGGCTTATAAATAGGGACAACCCCAATAAGGAGACTATTGTTTGATTATCTGCTACATGGTTCGGGCTAAAGGTTTATAAAAGAAAAGGAACTCAGTTGGAAATGGAAATTTTAACACAACGTTTTAAAAATGAATTTTGGAAATATTCTATTTTTCTTGGGCATTTTTAGGGCTGAATTCGAAAGCTCATTGAGCGGGAAAGCATGTTATTACTATTGTGTACGTAATGACATGGAAGAATAGCAATTAGCTTAACCGTATAAAACCGTCCGTTGCGTACGAAGGGTCTTTGGTGGACCTATCCTTAGACTCGAGAGTAGGCGGGAGTGTGGCCATGCTTTAGGTAGGGACCTGATCAGTCTCGTACGTGTTAGGTGGATCGCACCCGGGTTCCCTAAGGTCTATATTTGGTTAGGCTTAGGGGATAATAGCCGGGTGGTGTTTAGTCCGTGGTACGGGTAATAACCCCACGTACCGGCATTCGACTCTGGAGATGAGTGGAAGAATTTCGTTTTAAACGTGCTTATGTCACCACGGTAAACAGGGTAATAATGTAAGCCCCCTGGTATCGGTGTGATTGGCGGTATATGATTATCGTAGAAGTTTCGGTTATTGGTCATATAATCGGAATGTGTATGATAATTGGCCGGTATATCGTGATAAAGTGTTACTAAAAGCAATACGGCATTGAAAAATTTGTTTGTTTTCTCAAAAATTGTGTTAAAAGTATGGACGTATGATTCTGATATACATGCTGATAATGATTGTTTATGTTATGTTTTAGTTGTTTAAAGAAGTTAATCTACCCACCTGACGTTTGTTGTTTTTCTTATAAAACTTTTACAAATTTTAAAACGTCAGATTTATCAGATTTGTGAAGACCGACCATTCCCGAGACAGGCGAAGCTAAGATGGGATTTAGATATATTTTATTAGAACGTGTTAGTAATTTGTTAGAAACAATTGTAATATTTAGTATTATTTTAGTAATTGGAATTAGTTGAATATAGTAGTAAATCGGATATGTATTTATCTTCCGCTGTTTCCTATTTTGGACTTATATTTAATAAAGTCCTAGAAATCCGGGTTGTTACAGTTGGTATCAGAGCATGGTTTTTCTGGTTGGTGTTAAAATCTCCACATTTTAACATTGGCTTTAAAATTTTATGCTCCCCGGTTCATGGAAACGAGTCAACTATTTTCTAGGATCATAGGTAAAATGACTAAATCACCGAAAAAGAAAAGTATTGGGTAGCAAGGGTAGAAATACTAAAGACCGGCTTAGTTTTAGGGACCCGTAGTTTTTGTTTTATCGCTATTTATGGTTGACTTGTGTGTTTTATTTCGTAATGTATAATCGGCAGCTATTGGTGGTCTTACCTTTATAACTACTAACCAAATAATTGATATGTAATTCCAACTAACTTCGTCACTATGGAGACCGTGTTATTATTAAGACTGCTGGGATGAATGAAGACCGTATAGCTGCATTAGATGGATACCACCTCGTTATACTAAAGATTCGTTATATTATTATTTTTACATATATCTCCCTCAGTTTTTCTTTAAGCCACCCTCTTTTTAATTTCGCATCAAATGATTACCTTTTGAGTTTTAACATTTATAATAAAATCATATAAACTCTTTAGTTGTTAACAAGAAAATTTTGGTTCTCTTGATTTCCTTTCACTTGAGTTGATACTATTGCTCCCTTGAAAAATAAAATAAAATTTTACATAAATTAGTACTAAAATTTGTTTACTCTTTCATCTAACCTGTTGTTTATTAAAAACTCGTATCTTGATTATATTCAAATACTTTTACAAGCCGTTTATATTCTCTTAATTTCCTAAGTTCATTTCTTACTCCCGAAAGTCATTTTAACATGATTTCAAACTCAAAATTTGTAAAATATTTTCTCATTTAAAACTCAGGATTAATTTTGTTAAAACATTTCTACCCTATATATAGAGTCGTTAGATTAGATTTTACTTGTATATTCTCTTTTGGATTTTCTTTGCACTATCCTCTTAAATTTGTATCGAATTGTTTCTTTTTATCATGATATCTTTAAAACTCTAAATTAGTCACAACAAATTTACGTTCTCTTGATTTCTCTCAGCCCATACCGATTTCAAAATTCTTTTAATATTGCTCACTTTATGAAAATTATATTTTGTCAAAAAGTAGTCTACTCTACTATAATTATTTATATATTTGTCTAACTTGTTGGTTCCATTTAAACTCTTTAACTTCACAAATATCTTTTTACCTACAAACTTGGTCTCACATTATAACATTTTATATAAAGATTTATATATTCATACCCTCTTGTCTCCTTAAACTCCATTTTTACCGACATGCTGGAACAAGTGAAGCCCCGGCAAGCTGGATTCGACCCTGGCGCGAGAATTCGCTAATTAGATTTAACTATTGTTGCGTAAATGTCTTGGACTTTCTTTATGGTTTCCCCGTTTTCAAAATCGCGTCAATTTTGTTATTTTCGATATTTATTATAGTGTCGTCTAAGCTCTTAAGTTGGCTACAAAAAATTTTTTCTTTGAATTCTTTCAAATTATAGCGATTTTAGAAATATAACTTTTGCATGAAGTAGTTCAAAATTTGTCAATTATTATCTCCTTTCAAAACAAACTAGATGGTTTTAGTTCCATAATTTGATTTCACCAACATCTTTTACATGTAAAGTTGTTCGAAATGAAACCTTTTATATACCCTCCTATTTTCTTAGACATCATTCTTATCTACATTTTCAGTGTAAATATGATTTTCCGAACTATGATTTTGTGAATATTTTAGAACTCTTTCAAATATTGAAAGCTCTCTTACCCATATAAAATCTAGCCTTAGACAGCGCAATGTATTAAGTGAGGTTAATGAACAGAGAAAAGTATACTTGACGGCTTGCTCCGAGGATTCTAAAATTTGACTTGGATTATGAAAGGAAATATATTTTTTAGGAATAGTTGTCGATCGAAACGTTGAAGTAAATAGTTTTAATGGGATAAATAGTTTTAATGGGATAAAGTTTTTGACTGAATGGTTAGCCATTACTCTAAGGATATTGATATATTCTTGTGAAATAAGGAATATTATGGAATAAGATCTAAAGCAATAAAAGGAATCTATCATGGAGTAAATAATTTGGTATTGAGATTTAAGAGTATTTGATATTAAGAGACATAATGAAACCTTCTTGTCGGTTATTTAATTATTTAAGGATATATTGGAACTATAGGTACTGATGTGAACATTATTTGCGCACATTTAGTCCCCTAATTGAGCCTATTTTGCATACTATTATAACATTCTTTGGCCATTTTATCCGTCAAAACCTTCCTATTTGCTTTTCTATCGCATTTCATATGTTTTGTAGAAAAGGAGATAATAAGGCGGAAATTCCCGTCTTTCGTGCATATTTGGAAGCTTATTGATGATATTAGATGGACTAGTATGAAGAAGAGGCAAGAATGATGACCAAAGATGTAGGAATAAAGAGTATATAGAAGGGTCATAAGGTTTAAAGCAAGGAGGAAAAGCAAGGAAGCCATTCATGAAGAAAACTGCTCGGAACGCAAACCAAGGGTTGCTCCTTTGGCTCTGAAAATATGCTAGATGGAACGGCGTCGAAAAAACAAGCGATCTAGGCTTTTGAATCACTCCAATAGGAGTCCGAATGAGAAAATGACGTCCGTTTTACAATCCGAGCTCAAACAAAGAAGCTGTACAGGAATCCGCGCGTCCCGCGCTGAAGACGCTCGTCCTCCCAAATCCGCTCGGATTGCTCCAAATCCGCTCGGATTCCCTCTCTTTTTGCCCGAGCGTCTTGCTCCAAATCCGCTCGGATTCCCTTGCTACAATCCGCCCGTCCCGACACTAATCCGCTCGGATTCCTTTACAGCAATTTTCGTGTTGTTCAAGCTCCGTGAAAGACGCCCTTCCTTCGAAAAATACCGGCTTCTCTCTGCTCAAATCTCAAAAGTGTAATTACTAGTTTAGCCCTTAGTTAACCCTAATGCATCCACCTAATTTCCACTATAAATACCCCATTTGTAATAATCAAACCATCAAGTTTTATTAGATTAGAACCAAGTTTTATTAGATTAAATCAAGCTTTCTTAGATTAGATTAGGAGTAGATTAGAATAGATTAATCTCAATCTTTCCACACAAATTACACATTAATCTCTCCTTAATTATTGTTCAAGTTTATTATTCAAGTTTATTATTGGGTAATTGAAGATTATTGGGTTATTATTGGGAGATTGACAACCTTCCATCAATCATCAATTTCTTCTATTATTCTTTGCATTATTATTTTGGAATCTCCATAGGTATAACTCTCTTAATCCTTGTTTTAATTATTGTTAATCTTTCTTACTTGTTCATCATGTTTTACCTTGTTAATATGATTGACAACCTTGTTAGCATGTTAAACTTGATAATGAGTGAGTAGTCTATTAGCTAGGATTAGTGGGTAATTAAGGGAAACAAACATGGGGATTGATTCATGCTTAATCTAATATGTTCACATGATTAAATTGCTTGCTTGTTGTGATGTCAACTTTATGCACATGTTATGTTTGATGAAATGCTAAGCCTATGAATCCTTGCATTTTTACCATCTCTTATCTACTCAACTTGACTTGTAAGATATAAACCAACTCGAGTCTTGTTAGACCATGCATAGAAGTTGAATAGAAGGAAAGTAAGTCGACTTGTAGGTGTTGTACAATCTAATCGATTCGGCTCCGGGACCCAACTCTTCCTATGAACCGTAAGACATAAACCAACTCGGTTCCCCCACAACATTAATTGCTTGCAACATTGTGAACATGTTTGTATGATCAACACCATGAATCCCCTATGCCCCCATGATATCCTAGCACTTTTTATCAATTATTTACATCCTTCCTTTTATTGCTTGTTTTACCTTATTGTTTGCATTAGCCTAGAACACAACTACAAACCCCATCAAATCGTGACACTAGCATAAATTGAGATAGATAGACTTAGAACCCAAAGCACACCGTCCCATGGATCGACCTCGACTTACCGCTAACTAGTTGTATGTTGAGTATTATAAATGTGTTTGATTGGATGAGTGACGACATCGTCCGTATCAAAATGGCGCCGTTACCGGGGACGGTGTTATGTGATTAAGTTCTTACTTGTTTGTCTATTTTGATTTTGCTTTCACCTTGAGGAACTTGTTCCTCAAGGATTGTTTTTACCGTTTTCTTGTAGTTTCCTTGTTTGTAGTTATATCTTTGTCCTAGTTATGATGATGACCGAAGGCTTGGCACGTGGAGTATGTGGTGAATCTTTTGAGTATGACTACCATGGGTATGGGGAGTTTTTGGAGCAAGTTGAAACAAACCTACCTTACAACTCATACAATGAAAGTCCTAACCACTACCCCAACTTTTCTTACCAAAGCCCCCACATCCTACATCCACAACAACCACCCTCCCAAAACCCACTTTACAATCAATGCCAAATGTCATCCTATAATGAACACCCATACCACCAAATTCCCATGTGCTCACAACAAGAGAATGAGCATAATCTTGACATGCAAAGTGTGATTCTCCAAATGTTAAGGTGCCAACAAAATCTCTTCATGAAAATGCTAGAAGAGAGCCAAGCTAGGGACAATGTTCTCAAAAACATTGTTACTAATGGCGAGAAGTTGGCAAATCAAATTGCCCAAATGGAAGCCACCCAAATTCTAAATGAAGAAGAAAGGGAAAATAATGAGGGTGAAGAAGAATTTGGATGGCATTATGAAGCTACTCTTGTGAATCCCCCACCACCTCCTAAATTCATAAGTATTGAACATCCCATATTCCAACTTGTACCCAACTTTACAAACATTCATGATGGATGTGAATATGAAGATGTAACTTTTGAGGAAGGGGAGTGCTTGATTGATTATGGACCAAGAGTGGATGATGAATTGAAGCATAATGTTAGGGTGGAGAGCAATGATGAATGTGAGTTGAAGGCCAATTATGAGACAAGCACTTTGTCTAAATTGTCTAATGAATCTAGCTCACACACTAGCCTTGCTTCTCCAATTTGGGATACCTATGATGATGATGAGGAAGACCTCCCACCACAATTTCCCTCTTTGACCCATGTAGAGGAAGTGTGTTCCCTTGACACTTATGGGAGTGAAGGTAAAACTTTGAAAGAAGAGGTTGATGAATTTGAACTTGCAATCTTTGGGGAATTGAGAGGTCAAGAGGAAAACTATGATGTTGGCATCTTTGATCATAGTTTGGAAGAAATTGAAGCTCTTTTCTTTGGAAATGGTTCAAGTTCTAAGGAGGGTCAAGAAGAAAGTGAAGATAATGAAAGCATGAATGACCTCAATGATGAGAAGTTGACTCCTCCACATCTTATCCTTCAACTATCCCCTCATCAAAGAAATGAGAACTTTCCTTCTACTATTGAAGGATTGATGAATCAATGCTCTATCATCATAGAATTTGAAAGAGATGGTAAAGAGTGGAAGCCTCCGGATGAATATGGGCAATACTTCATACCTTGTATTGACAAAAATCATGGGCTTGTTGGTTTGAAGCATTGTAAGAAGCCAAGTGCCAAGGGCAAAACAAATGGGAGAGTATTTGGCAAGTTCTATTCCAAGCCAAGATGGGTAAACTACGTTTTGACATCACCAATCTCCTATTTATGCTTACATGAAGCCCATTCAAAAGCCTTTGACCGGTTGTTGAGAGCATTAAGCAACATGGACAACATCAATAATCATGGCAACAAGGAATGAGTTTGGTGGAGTCCTCCCTCAAACCACCATTTGTAAGATATCCTTTCCTTTCACTTTGCATTACTTTTCCACTTACATTTAGTTATATACATATACATTTAGCTTGCATTTGTATTATATTTCATATTGCATTTACATTAGTGAGTTCAAATAGTATAGTTTGCATTGTAATATATCTCACATGATTCATGTAAATAGTTGCATATAGATTAGAATTCATGCATAGTTACTAATGACCAAACCTATTTCTTTTCTACACTAGAAATAGTGTTTAAATCGGTTTGGGGAGGTTTGATCATAAGTGACCATAGTTTACTAGAAATCATGCATCATATAGTATAGTTTAGATTTCATTCATTTGTTATATATGTCATATAGAATTGCATTTAGTTAGAGCATGCATTCATTCATACCATATCATTGCATTTGTACTTTATTTCAAAAAAATCAAAAATCCAAAAACATGTATTTCTTTTTCATTCCTACTCCTACATGTACATTGAGGACAATGTTCAAAATAAAGTGGGGGATGGGAATTTATATCCCAAAAATGCATAAAAATATGTCTTTTAATTTCATAAAAACAAAAACCATAAAAATTTGAAAAATTCAAAAATCCAAAAACAAGTTCATTTCCTTTTTAGTGTAGTCTTGTACATATTATTTTGTATATATTGTGTTTGTCCATCCTTTTTCACATTGATCGACTACGCCACATCCGAGACATGAGGATATTGAAGACCGCATGGTATGATCTTTCCAATCTCCTTTTTCCTCTTTATGTTAATGACTATGTGGCTTTATTTTGATTGATGCGGTAAAAACAATGTGAACTTAGGACTTGCATTTAGTTTATATGGCATATTAGTTGGTAGAATCATTTGCATTAGGATGTATATATGCTAGTTGCATCATGGCATGTAGTTTGCATGGTTAGAAAAATTTTGCGAAACCGTCTACTTCGGAAGCTTGACAAGTGTATATAGGCCCTAGTAGATGCTTTTTCTTCTTAAGACTTTGCTTGTTAGAATACTTGTAAAATACCCTAGGATGTGTCATGATAGTATCCTTTGACCCATGGATTAAGGCCTAGTCAAGAGTACCTTGTGGTGTGATAACTCCTTGGCTACCGTTTATTCCAAGGTGACCCTTGAAACCATGCAACCATCATTCATCCATGTTCTACCATATATTTTTGTCATCAAAGGGAATGGGCAAAAAAAGAAATCAATTTGAGTTCAATGAAATGAAAAGTGAAAGAAAGTTTGCAAAAAAATGCATCAAATGAAAAGAGGAGCAAAAATAGAACTCCTAAAGCTTTAAATATAAGGCACCCTCGTTACTAATTGGGGTGAATTTGAAAATGTTCAAAAGAAAATGCAAAAAGTTGAAAGTTGTCAAGTGTTGAAAAGCCAAAAATCAAAAAGAAATGGCAAAAAGAAAGTGTTCTCAAATGTTATATGCCACAAGAAATTGGGGGTAAAAACAACAATGAAAGCAAACTCCCAAAATGAAACTCAAATACTATCGATCCCTTTTCCATCTTATCCATTTTTGTGCTTGGTAGAGAGGGGACGACCCTTCTTCTTGTCTAGGCAAGAGGGAGAATTCCGCGATCCTCCAGTGTTTCTAACGCCATAGGGAGTCTACTCTTGACAAAAGCATTTAACGATTGAGGACAAAGGTACCCTAGCTTGACACAATTTGGAGGTGATTTATTGGTATCCTTCTAGGTTTAGTAGTTTGAAGAAATTGTATCTATGAAGGAGTGTGTACCCTTGAATTGCTTCCCTTGTAGATAATTTCCGCCACTTAGATGAGGAAAGTGGCTATTCTTTTGTAGATGCATCCATTACTTGATTTTGTATGCTTAATGATTGGATGTGTCGCCATTTTGGCAAGACCCACCTTGCCTTGCAAGAAGGCATCCTACCTCATGGTTGTCTTGTTGTGAGTTGAAGGGGCGGAGTGAGACCCGCTAATTGTCTCATATCGGTTATGTTATTAGGTTAGTTTAAATAAAGGTCTAGTTTTAGTCACCTCTTTACTCGGGACGAGTAAAGGTTCGGTTTGGGGATATTTGATGTGAACATTATTTGCGCACATTTAGTCCCCTAATTGAGCCTATTTTGCATACTATTATAACATTCTTTGGCCATTTTATCCGTCAAAACCTTCCTATTTGCTTTTCTATCGCATTTCATATGTTTTGTAGAAAAGGAGATAATAAGGCGGAAATTCCCGTCTTTCGTGCATATTTGGAAGCTTATTGATGATATTAGATGGACTAGTATGAAGAAGAGGCAAGAATGATGACCAAAGATGTAGGAATAAAGAGTATATAGAAGGGTCATAAGGTTTAAAGCAAGGAGGAAAAGCAAGGAAGCCATTCATGAAGAAAACTGCTCGGAACGCAAACCAAGGGTTGCTCCTTTGGCTCTGAAAATATTCTAGATGGAACGGCGTCGAAAAAACAAGCGATCTAGGCTTTTGAATCACTCCAATAGGAGTCCGGATGAGAAAATGATGTCCGTTTTACAATCCGAGCTCAAACAAAGAAGCTGTACAGGAATCCGCGCGTCCCGCGCTGAAGACGCTCGTCCTCCCAAATCCGCTCGGATTGCTTCAAATCCGCTCGGATTCCCTCTCTTTTTGCCCGAGCGTCTTGCTCCAAATCCGCTCGGATTCCCTTGCTACAATCCGCCCGTCCCGACACTAATCCGCTCGGATTCCTTTACAGCAATTTTCGTGTTGTTCAAGCTCCGTGAAAGACGCCCTTCCTTCGAAAAATACCGGCTTCTCCCTGCTCAAATCTCAAAAGTGTAATTACTAGTTTAGCCCTTAGTTAACCCTAATGCATCCACCTAATTTCCACTATAAATACCCCATTTGTAATAATCAAACCATCAAGTTTTATTAGATTAGAACCAAGTTTTATTAGATTAAATCAAGCTTTCTTAGATTAGATTAGGAGTAGATTAGAATAGATTAATCTCAATCTTTCCACACAAATTACACATTAATCTCTCCTTAATTATTGTTCAAGTTTATTATTCAAGTTTATTATTGGGTAATTGAAGATTATTGGGTTATTATTGGGAGATTGACAACCTTCCATCAATCATCAATTTCTTCTATTATTCTTTGCATTATTATTTTGGAATCTCCATAGGTATAACTCTCTTAATCCTTGTTTTAATTATTGTTAATCTTTCTTACTTGTTCATCATGTTTTACCTTGTTAATATGATTGACAACCTTGTTAGCATGTTAAACTTGATAATGAGTGAGTAGTCTCTTAGCTAGGATTAGTGGGTAATTAAGGGAAACAAACATGGGGATTGATTCATGCTTAATCTAATATGTTCACATGATTAAATTGCTTGCTTGTTGTGATGTCAACTTTATGCACATGTTATGTTTGATGAAATGCTAAGCCTATGAATCCTTGCATTTTTACCATCTCTTATCTACTCAACTTGACTTGTAAGATATAAACCAACTCGAGTCTTGTTAGACCATGCATAGAAGTTGAATAGGAGGAAAGTAAGTCGACTTGTAGGTGTTGTACAATCTAATCGATTCGGCTCCGGGACCCAACTCTTCCTATGAACCGTAAGACATAAACCAACTCGGTTCCCCCACAATATTAATTGCTTGCAACATTGTGAACATGTTTGTATGATCAACACCATGAATCCCCTATGCCCCCATGATATCCTAGCACTTTTTATCAATTATTTACATCCTTCCTTTTATTGCTTGTTTTACCTTATTGTTTGCATTAGCCTAGAACACAACTACAAACTCCATCAAATCGTGACACTAGCATAAATTGAGATAGATAGACTTAGAACCCAAAGCACACCGTCCCATGGATCGACCTCGACTTACCGCTAACTAGTTGTATGTTGAGTATTATAAATGTGTTTGATTGGATGAGTGACGACATCGTCCGGATCAGGTACATAATTGCGGAAATAGCATAAGAAATTTATGAAATAAGTTCATACATTTGATTGATAGTGAGATTTAAATTGGGATGATTATTTTAGCAATTTAAATATGACTATGAAAGTAAGGAGAACAACTTTATTTAAGAATTGGCAGTGATTAAGGAATGAGCAACACTATTAAGTGGGTAAATGCTTTAAAGATAATAAGTTATTGTGGTTCTATACCTTTTAAGGACTTGGGAATATTATGAGTGAGTATTATAGTCTCCTCGATCCGATTTATTAAATTTCAGAGTTGCTCAGCGGAAGCGTAGTAGACCATAACCCAATCAAAGGCTAGGCAATGGAACACCAATTATCTGAGATTTGAGAACATGGTATAAGCAATATATGACTATGATGATTTTTGTTATTCCCTTAAGGAATATAAGTATGCGATGTTCACTGTTAGAATGTGAAGAGATTTTAAGGAAATAGGAAATAGACGATTATGGGCAAGTAATGGTAGAACGAAGCTCATATTACAAGTTTATGAGAGAATTATTACAAACAGAATTTCACTTTGTGGAGGTAAACATATATAAAGTTAACCAGAAATTTTGTGATTAGTAACTTTGTACGGAAATGATGAAATTTAAGGATATCGACATATCCTACAACACTAGACTTATATTTGGATATATGATCCGATTTTTATGGATGAGTGACTCATACTACGAACCTAAACCGACTTCTTATACTTTCCTAAGTTTCGAGGACGAAACTTTTTATTAGGGGGTAGGACTGTAACACCCCGTATTTTTATAAATATTTTATAATTTCTTCTTATTTTAAGTTATATTCTGTTGGATTTTTAAACTACTAGACCCCCTTTCGTAGAATGTACAAGTTTTCACTTTTTTATTTTTCACAATAACCTTGTTTTGAAGCTCCTCTCTTAAAATTTCAATTTATTTCATTTTCCATCTCAACTTAAGACGGATAAAAATCTTTCGTTAGATATCGTGATCAGATGTTGCTTATGCGATTCGAAGGGGAGAGCACGAAGTTTAGACTCACCAGATGAAGTTGAAGCTAGATTAGACACGTATCTAGTCGATCGAGCCAAGAGTTGCAAGTCACTCCATTTTTCTAACATGACTTCAATATGAATATTATGGTTTATCAAAAATAATATTTTCATATTAAAATATAGTTTCAGAGGCATTGAAATAGAACTTTTAAATATTATTTTATGCAACTTTTAAAGTACGATGTTAAAAGTAAACTGCTATTGAAACTTTTTATTTTATTAACCGACGTCCAATTTATGTACTACAAAATTAAATCTCCATTTTATAGTAACACTGGACTCGTTTGACGCCGCGACACTACATTTTCAATCAAATATTAAAAGTAATATATTTCGAGTTTCCAAAACGTTATATTTGTTACTATGCGATTATTATCAACCCGTGACCACACTTAGCTAATTAAGTAGTTGTGTTTTGTTTGTGCAATTACACCATCATAAAATCTCATTTGTGATCCGCCTTCACAAGACTAATTGTTACATCATTATTATTGTAAGAGTTATTTTCAATTGTAAGACGGAGGGAAAAATTTAACAGTTGGCCCCTAATGGCACTACGTGTCCATTCCTTTCGTTGCTCTTAAGATGACTTTAATAGTCACAATTGCCTTTCAATGCCACCTCTATTTTCCTTCGTCCTTGACTTGTCATTTACACACAAAGTAAATAAAAACCATTCTTTTGGCTTTGCATTACCAGAAAATCGAAAACGCACTAGATAAAACAATAAATGATCCAAATCCCCTTCATTATCTAGTTCAAACTTGATTAAGTTTCTCAAATTTTCATCTTGAATGCTTCTCTTTATGGATGTTCATCTCATTTATTCACCCTACAATTAGTTAAAGGTATTAATACTAATTTTCCTCTAAAAATCTAATTTCTCACATTCTTTTAGTTTACTTATGTTCAAAAATAACATGCATGTCAAAGTTTTTATGAGATCTTGACTTAAAGGTAATTTATACTTCAAAATATACTCTAATTGGATTATTATAGTGGTCTAATTGTAGAATTTTTATTGATGGGTTGATACTCATGACCGAGAAGAAAGAGAGGCGGAGGAAGCGGATATCGATTTCCCCGACTCGTTAGAACCATCTCGAGGCTGACATTTTATTAAGATTAACAAAATCCCTTTATAAGGGTGGGTAAATTAACACTTCCTTTTCATGGTTTATTGTTGCATATTTGCATGTGAAAACTACTACTTGTTAATTTTGCTTGCTCTTATTTTTGCATGTATTAACATTATCTAATAAATCAATTTCAATGAGCTTAAGATTGAGTAATAAAAATATTCGGTTAAGGAAGGTGTTGTTGGCAGAATACTTGAAATCATGGGGGTTGATATTTCTTTCTACAAGCTTAAATTTATTGATTGATACTTCATATATTTTTTTCAACTAGAGAAAGTTTTGTACGAAAGTTTTGTTTCAAATTGTTGATTGTGTTCAGCCAAATGATTTTGGTCAATAGAAGATTAGTCCTTCAAATTTTAGATTATTTTAATCTTATTTTATAAACTAGGTTTTGACTAATAATAATGATATTTATTTTGAAAACTTTGACCGAACCCTTAATTGATCGGAGGCTTTTTAATAAAAGTTTTATAAGATAAAAGTTACATTTATATCTAGTTACATCTTAATTTGGTAATACTTACTTCCATATATTATATCCTTAATCTTATTTGTTTGATTGAGTAATAAATGTTCTATGTTCTACTATTTGTCTTATTTGATTTCATTATTATAATATAATTTAGAAGCCATGTAATTTAGGTTTTTTTTTCTTATCTATTTATTTGTCCACGAAGCGATGTAATTTAATTATTGGATGCGAGACTTAACTATCGATACCCCAAAGATGTAATAATTAAAGACCTAGTTTATATTTTTACGAGTAAGTAAGAATAATTTTAGCACCATGGCAATCGCTTAGGCCAGACACACGATATCGTTAGTCCAATTTTAAAGTTTAAGATTGTATCGACGTAGAAAATTTATTTTAAGAGTCACCATTTGATAATAACTACTACTATGTCAGTTTAAGGAGGATTTGGAGTAAAAGTTACATTTACCTATGTTAAAAAGATTTGGCTAAAATAAACCCTTTCAAAATTTCTCAATCAACGCATTCATTTTTTTTATTATTATTCAAATTATGATTTAGAGGCAAATTTTCGAAGACTTGAATTTTTACTCGAAGTTTTAGATAAACTCAAGTTCTCTTAGCCTCCTTATCGTTGGTCAATTATGGAGGTACTAAATCGGAATTTTGAAACAAAGGTCTCTTAACACTTTGATCAAGTTTACTTAACCAAGATTGCTCAAATTTATGGGATATGTTAAGTAAATAACATAATAGAATTAGGAGCGATTTTTAATCAATTAATTACCAAGGGTCTAAGACTGTCCCTTAGTTAATTGATTCAACTTGGTTTGATAATCTTGTGAATCACTCGCAATATTAACCAAGTCGATAGCCAATCCCCGGCTTATAAATAGGGACAACCCCAATAAGGAGACTATTGTTTGATTATCTGCTACATGGTTCCGGCTAAAGGTTTATAAAAGAAAAGGAACTCGGTTGGAAATGGAAATTTTAACACAACGTTTTAAAAATGAATTTTGGAAATATTCTATTTTTCTTGGGCATTTTTAGGGCTGAATTCGAAAGCTCATTGAGCGGGAAAGCATGTTATTACTATTGTGTACGTAATGACATGGAAGAATATCAATTAGCTTAACCGTATAAAATCGTCGTTCGCGCATTTAAGGGTCTTTGGTGGACCTATCCTTAGACTCGAGAGTAGGCGGGAGTGTGGCCATGCTTTAGGTAGGGACCCGATCGGTCTCGTACGTGTTAGGTGGATCGCACCGGGTTCCCTAAGGTCTATATTTGGTTAGGCTTAGGGGATAATAGCCGGGTGGTGTTTAGTCCGTGGTACGGGTAATAACCCCACGCACACCGGCATTCGACCCTGGAGATGAGTGGAAGAATTTCGTTTTAAACGTGCTTATGTCACCACGGTAAACAGGGGTAATAATGTAAGCCCCCTGGTATCGGTGTGATTGGCGGTATATGATTATCGTACAAGTTTCGGTTATTGGTCATATAATCGGAATGTGTATGATAATTGGCCGGTATATCGTGATAAAGTGTTACTAAAAGCAATACGGCATTGAAAAATTTGTTTGTTTTCTCAAAAATTGTGTGTTAAAAGTATGGACGTATGATTCTGATATACATGCTGATAATGATTGTTTATGTTATGTTTTAGTTGTTTAAAGAAGTTAATCTACCCACCTGACGTTTGTTGTTTTTCTTATAAAACTTTTACAAATTTTAAAACGTCAAATTTATCAGATTTGTGAAGACCGACCATTCCCGAGACAGGCGAAGCTAAGATGGGATTTAGATATATTTTATTAGAACGTGTTAGTAATTTGTTAGAAACAATTGTAATATTTAGTATTATTTTAGTAATTGGAATTAGTTGAATATAGTAGTAAATCGGATATGTATTTATCTTCCGCTGTTTCCTATTTTGGACTTATATTTAATAAAGTCCTAGAAATCCGGGTTGTTACATCCTGGGCCTAACCCTTTTGTTGAAAGCGCGTTTGATACGTGCTTGATATGTTTGGACATTGTGCAAGGCGCGTAGCCTACGTTCATCTAGGAGGATGAGTTCTTCATATCTATCCCTCTTCCAGTCGGCTTCTGGGATTTGACTTTCGAGTAAGATGCGCAAGGATGGTATCTCTAACTCGACTGGTTGTACAGCTTCCATGCCGTAAGTAAAATAGAAAGGAGTGGCCTCAGTGGGCGTCCTAACAGATGTGCGATATCCCCAAAAAGCAAAGGGTATCTTTCTTGGCCAATCTCGATAGTTGTCAATCATTTTTCTTGAGAATTGTGACAACATTCTTGTTTGCTGCCTCTACCGCGCCATTAGTTTGTGGTCTATATGGCGAAGAGTGGTGATGTCTAATTTTGTACTTGGCTAGCAATTGTTCAGTCTCAGCTTGGAAATGTGATCCATTATCACTAATGATCTCATGTGGGCAACCGTATCGACAGATGATGTTGTTTTGCATGAACTTTGCCACGTTTTTAGCTGTGAGACTAGTGTAGGAAGCCGCTTCTAACCATTTGGTGAAATAGTCAATTGCCACTAGGATGAAACAGTGACCTCCTGTTTCGGCTGGAGTTATCTTCCCGATTATGTCGATTCCCCAGGAAGAAAATGGCCAAGGAGATGTCATTGTATAGAGCAATGAAGGAGGGACATGTTGTACATTCCCGAAGATTTGGCAATTGTGGCAATGTCTTACGTATTTGATGCAATCGGATTCCATTGTGGTCCAATAGTACCCCAAACGTGTGATTTTCTTTGCCATCATGGGCCCACTCATGTGAGGACCGCATTCTCCATCGTGGACTTTTTCCATCACTTTCCGCGCCTGTGAATGATCAAGGCAACGTAGGATTACACCAAGAGGTGTTCTTTTGTATAACTCTCCTTGCATAGGAACATATTGGGAAGCTAGTAGGCGTATAGCACGTTGTCCCCTTTTGTCCATATCCGGTGGATAGGTACCGTTGAGCTTGAAATTTAGGATTACTTGGAACCAGGGTTCATGTGCGATTTCCTCTTCATCGGTGATTTGATGGACATAAGCCGGCTCTGACCGTCGTTCGATACATAAAGGCATTTCCACCATGTCGTCTGGTATATTAATAAAAGATGCGAGTTTTGCAAGAGCATCCACAAATTGATTTTCTTCCCGAGGTAGGTGTAGATATATCACGTGATCAAAGAATTGAGCAACTTGGTCTATTCTGGCTTGATAAGGTGCTAGGCTTTCGCTTCGGATTTTCCAAGATCCCGTAACTTGGTTGATGATCAGGGATGAATCCCCATGTACTCGGAGGTTTTTAATGCCTAAGCTCACTGCCGCTTGTAGTCCAATGAGACAAGTCGATTCTGCAGCGTTATTTGTCACCTCGAAGTCGAGTTTGACAGAGATTGGTGTATGCTCACCTTCAGGAGAAATGAGCAACACTCCTATTCCAAATCCCCTTAAGTTTGATGCTCCATCAAAGTAAAGGTCCCAGGAGTCTACGTCAGTTTGGAGTATATCTTCGTCTGGAAATGACCAAGTGTCTATTGTTTGTGCATCATTGATGGGATTCTCTGCGAAGAATTCGGCGACGGTGCGTCCTTTTATTACTTTCAGAGGCACATACTTGAGATCGAACTCTGAGAGCATCAAAGTCCATCTTGCTAGACGTTCGTTGAGAACGGGTTTTTCGAAGAGGTATTTGACTGGATCCATTTTGGAGTATATTTTGACAGAGTAGCTAAGCATGTAATGGCGTAGCTTCTTCGTTGGCCACACAAGAGTGAGGCATGTCTTTTCGAGTTGTGAGTATTTGCACTCGTACTCCAAGAACTTCTTACTAAGGTAGTAGATAGCCCTTTCTTCACTTCCTATAGTTTGAGCTAGCATGGCACCTATGGCTGTTTCGGTTATTGTGAGATATAAACCAAGAGGTTGATCTTGTTGAGGTGGCATGAGCACTGGTGGTTTAGCCAATATCTCCTTGATTCGATCAAATGCCTTTTGACAATCATCATCCCACATGGTGTGATCCGTTTTCTTGAGCTTCTTGAAGATAGGCTCGCAAATCATGGTGAGTTTCGATATGAATCGACTTATATATTGCACTTTTCCCAGGAATCCTCTGACTTATTTTTCAGTTTGAGGTTGTGGCATTTCGATTAGAGCCTTGATCTTGGAAGGGTCTATTTCTATACCTCGTTGGCTAACGACGTATCCCAGGAGTTTGCCAGATGTTACTCCGAATGTGCACTTCTGAGGATTGAGTCTCATGTTGTACTTTCATAGCCTTGCGAAAAATTTGCGAAGGTTCGCAATATGACCTTCTCTATCTTTGGATTTGACAATCATGTCGTCTACGTATACCTCAATTTCTTTGTGCATCATGTCATGTAAAAGTGAAGTTGCGGTGCGTTGATATGTAGCTCCGGCATTGATTAACCCAAACGACATTACCGTATAGCAATAGGTTCCCCATTGAGTGACAAAGGCGGTCTTATGCATGTCTTCTATGGCCATCTTGATTTTGTTATAACCCGCATACCCATCCATGAAGGATAGTAATGCGTGGTCTACAGTATTGTCCACCAATATGTCGATATGTGGTAGAGGGAAGTCATCTTTAGGGCTTACTTTGTTTAAATCCCTAAAATCAACACAAACATGGATTCTCCCATCCTTTTTGGGTACAGGTACTATGTTGGCTACCCAGTCAGAATACTCGGAAACTTTGATGAACCCGGCTTTGAATTGCTTATCAATTTCTTCCTTAATCTTGAGAGCCCATTCCGTTCTCATTCGGCGAAGCTTCTGTTTCACAGGCTTGAAACCTGGCTTAATTGGAATTTTATGCTCGGCGATATCCCTGCCGATCCCTGGCATGTCTTTGTAGGACCAAGCGAAGACGTCTTTGAACTCGTTTTGGAGGTCTATGAAATCGGCCCTTTCGGTAGAGCTCAAGGTAGTCCTTATCCTAAGTTCTTGGGGTTCTAGTTCGGTTCCTACATTGATGGGTTCGGTGTCCTCTATTACTGGTCCCCCTTCCCCTTCCTGTAGTATTTCTTTGGCTACGTAGGGAGGTATTTTAATTGAGTCTGGGTCTTGGTGATCCTCAGTATCATCGTAAACAGAATTGCACTCAAGATAACACAAAGAGTAAGCAGAACCTGATTTATTCATATTAAAGTTTGAGAAAAGTTGAAACAAAAAAGCCATCTGATCTGTAGTCAATGGCGGTAAAGGGACAGTGGTTGGGACATTTCCGAAACTACTGTTACTACTCGAGGCTAGGCTAGGAGAAACAAAGGGAATGGGGATGACGAAAGGAGGAGACTCCCTAGTGACTTCTCTAGACTCTGACTCTGACTGCGACTCCGACTCTGACTCGAATTCATCGTCTTCTGGTTCTCCTTTAAACATCTCTCCTTCTCCAGTGGTGAGCTTGAAGAGTCTTCCTTGATTGTTGGTCCACTTGATTGATTTTCTCCATCCTTTCTGTTGATTCGTGTTTGTTTCTGTGATTAACGCGGTAGGGTTGAAGTGATCGTCTTGAAGTATCATGGTAATGATCTCATCTTGCACGGCTCTAAAAAATCGATCCTCTTCAAACAATAGACTAACGGCTTATTCGTCTAAGCAAGGTGCTTGACGGGCTTTGACGGTAGGAACCGTTTCTGGAGGGATGAAGTAGCAATCGTGAAAGATCTCGATTCCGGCTAGCTTCCTCTCGAGATAGTGCCAAGGTTCAGGAAATCCGTGAAAGAGTTCTAAGCTTCCTTCCTTAACGAAGTATCCGTTTAGGGTAGGGAGATAGGGTCGCATTTGGACTCCTACGTACTTACGGTTTTGAACTTGAGCAAGCATCTCGAGAGCTTCCTCTTTGGTGGGTTTGTACCCTAGTCCAAGTGGTATCCTTTTTTGGTTGCGTTCCTTGTATGGTGCGAAGGTGTTTCTTCGGATAGGATTTAAAGGCATTCCAGGGAAGTATCCCTGGGCTTTGAGTATGTGGTTGACCACCAAGTTGGAGTAGGGATCGTAGTATAAGGGTGCCAATTCACTTTCTATGACATTTATGCTTTGGAAGCCCCCAAGTTCATATACTGGGTCCACAAGGACTTGATTGTTTGACTTCTTTTCGATTATTGCCTTGATGGGTGACGAAGTGATCGTCACCACTTTGCCATTTAGTGGGATTTTGATCTTTTGATGAAAGGTGGATGTGACCGCTTTGGAAGCGTGAATCCAAGGTCTTCCTAGAAGTATGTTGAAGGAAGCTTCAATGTCTACTATTTGGAAGTTAACTTTTCGCTTAATTGGCCCTGTGGCTATGGTTAGATTAACGAGTCCTACGATCTTTCGTCGTGTAACATCGTATGCGCGAACTTCTTGATTGGTAGGGGTCCAATCCGACTCTTTCATGCCTAATTTGTATGCCGTTTTGAGGGGTATAACGTTAACCGCGGAGCCATCATCTACCAAGGTCATTGGCACGTTCTTCTTTAGACAAATGACAGTGATGCAAAGAGCCAAGTTGTGACTAGCGCCGAAAGGCGGCAAATCTTCGTCTGAGAAAGCAATAGGATTACTTAACTTCGGTGGTTCTTGGAAGACCAAGTTGACTACATCTTCGGGTGTGGAGTTATGTGCTACATTTAGTTTGGCCAAAGCTTGCAGTAAAGCTTGGCGATGTGGGAATGAGCTTGCTACCAATTGCCAGACTGAAAGATCAGCCTTTGTCTTCTGTAATTGCTTGAGCAAATGATCAGTGGAGTCATCTTCGTTATCATTTGGTGTGACTATGTTGGTTGGACCATTTTGGGTAGTGCTTTGATATGGACGCCCCGAACGGGTTAGATGGTCCACATCTTGGTCTTCGCCATTTTGGACTATTTCTTTGACTAGGGAGTTTTCAATGAGATACTCGTCCTCATCGTCATCGGCCCATACTCCATTGTTTGTAGTTAGTTCTCTCATTCTCATGATCTCGTCTTCTAGTCGTATGATTTGGTCGACTAGTTAATTAACCACGGCGACTATTTCTTGCATAGTAGCATTTTGAGAGAAGATTAGTGGCACATGCTCCTTAGGTGTTGCGTTGAGATCATGTAAAGTTGTTACCACATTTTCTAATTCCCAAACTTGTCTATCCACACTTCTTGCCCATGTGATGAAGTCGGAAATGGTAGGGGAGATAGTAGAGTAGAACCCTTCATTCTCAATCGCGTGGATCTCATCTTCAATTGGAGAAATGAGGTGTGAACAATCTAAGGTAGATTCTTCACTTGTGATCACTAAAATACCAAGAGGGTTCCGAATGTTGTTGGGTTTACCTCTCGGCGGTATTGGTAGTCGACCATCTTCAATCATGTCTTGAAGCACATTTTTCAATTTGTAGCATTTTTCTGTGTCATGCCCCTTGCCCCTATGATATTCACAGTACGAGTTCTCGTCCCAGAACTTGGATTTCTTTTCGGGTTCGGGAGTAGGTCCTATGGGTTGGAGTTTGCCTTGCTTCATTAGCCTCTTAAGGGCGTTGGAGTAAGTATCCCCAAGGTTTGTGAACTTCCTTGGTGGGGTACTTTTCTTGGATGGCTCAAGAAGGTTAACTTCATCGGTCTTGCTAGTGGAGCCGTATGAACGACTTGTTGAGCCTTGATATCCTCGACCTACCGTTTTGGACAAGAGCCCTTTACGGATGTCATCTTCTATCCTTGTCCCTAGTACGGTTAACTCCTTGAAAGTTTTGATGTTTTGGTATCTCAAATGATTTGCATAGATGGGTTTGAGATTTTCCACGAACTTCTCCACAAGGGTGGCCTCATCCGGGCGTTCAACTAGTTGGGTACTAGTCTTCCACCACCTACTTAGGAAGTCGGTGAATCCTTCTTTGTCATTTTGGGTAAGAACCTCTAGAGTGCGCATGTTAACTTGGATCTCAGCATTATCCGCATATTGCTTAGCAAACTCGATCGCGGCATCTTCCCAAGTAGCGATCTTCTTGTGTTCTAAAGAGTGGAACCATTGCTTTGGGATGGTGTCAAGAGATGAAGGAAAGATCCTTAAGAACATCTCGGGTTTGATGCCTTTGATAGACATGTAATCCTTGAAGGCACGGATGTGGTTCAAAGGGTTTTCATGCCCCTTGAATTTAGGGATATCCGTCATATTGAAGTTAGTTGGCAATTTGGAATTGACGGCCTCATACTTGCGGTTGTTCTCCCTATAAATGTCATCTCCTTTAAGGTACATCAATTGCTCCTCTAAGTATTGGCGTCTTTTTTCAGCTACAGTCATTCCCATGAGAGGATTTTTGTCCTTGGATTCACTCGCGAACTCACCTACTACTTCACTTTCGTGAGGAGGCAATCTCCCCTCTACGGCATAGATCCGGCCCTCGATAGTATCAAGGCGATCATACACTTGATCTTGAGTAACTTGGATTTGAGCTAGTGCGGCTAGGATTCGATCATTACCATCTTGAAGTTGGTGGAGATTCGTGTCACTGGTTCCAGGTATCTTGAAAACTGGATAAGAGACCGATGATGAATCAAAACACGATCGACCATTCTAAGACACTTGCAAAGAGAAGAAATGTTTTGACTCTTGAAGTGGGTGTGTGCCACTTGTGTTGAGTGAGCTTTGAAGAAAAGACAAAGTTTTGAAAATGTATATCCTAGTCAACTATAGTGTAGTTGTAGGAGTAGACTCGAAGTGAGGTTTTGAAATGGGCTTGGGCCCGAATTTTGACTCGACAAACGGACAGAGTTTTGACTGGGTTTTTATTTTTTACAAAAATCGTCATGGTTTCGTTTAAAAATGGTGATCACGTAAGGTACAAACATTCATACAAGCATTATAATGGGATGCTGAGTGCATTTAAATGGGTTTTGGTTTAAAGGGTGGGTTGCCATACCGAACAATCAAACCCGAAGTCTGTGGAGAGGCTCGTACCAAACAAGTGTAAGGCCGATTCCTAGTCCATTTCCTCAAGTAGTAAAGGTCCTTGATACAAACAAGAGTAAGCATCATGGTATGGATGACGTCAATCGCTATCCATCCTTAGGCCCAAATAAGAATTAGGACCGTTTAGATGGGACGATTGGTCGAATGGGTTGGGTTGGGCCTAGGAAGGCCGAATAAAACGGTCTAGGAAGACCGAGTTATGAAAACCGACAATTGTCTTGTACAAATTATTCCCTAACCTTGTTCAAGTTTCACCCTTTTGGCTACACGTAAGTGTATTATCCCCATCGGAGTCGCCAAACTGTGGACAACGGGGGGCCCACGGGGGCGCTTGGGAGGAAGAGAACAAGCGTTTGCATTTGTTGGAGTCGCCACCAATTTTTATGGGAAATTGGAACCGTTCGAATACCTCGTGTCATGTCATGACACAAAGTAGAGACATGAACACTAAGCAATCGTTACCCTTAGCATTCTATGTCTAGAATGACTCTCGTGGATGCCAATGAACACGGATGTTTACAGAGATCTCGAGTAAGGGGTGAGGGTACGTATTAGGAAGCTCTTTTGATCGAACACCTAATCCAGCCCGCCTCGATAGAGGCCTCTACTAATGATTAGGGACATCATCTATACTTGATATATCGTCGATTATATGCATGCAATGCAACATCCAAGTTTTAATCCTAGCATGTGAGAATTAGACTAAGCCGGTTGACACATAGTTTTAGCATACAATTGGATCAAAGTAGGATTTAATGCTCAATTACATGTGAAGGCATGCAATTAAATCATACAAATGCGATAAATAACACAATAATAGAAAATTACAATAATTACAATGGATTAATTGATTTATGTCGAAAATACCTCTAAAACGGATGATTTGAGAAAAAGAATAAAAGATAGATTTAATGAACAGATCAGTAGGTGATAATACGATTAATAGTCAATTATACGTGAGCTAATTAAACTAGGTCAAGCAACAACGGAGTTCAGAGACAGAACTCAACCTGGAACAGGCGCAGCAAGACTGCGCCCTCTGGAAGAGGCGCAGCAGATGATGCGTCTGTTCCAAGGGTGAGTTCTGGCTCTGAAGCCGGAACTGCAAATCGTTAATGTAAATTGGTGATTTTAAGGGATAATTAATGTATTTACTCGGATGAAAGTGATTAATAGGTTGTTTACATGTGATTAATGGTCATAAACGCAACAAAACATGGATGAGACGGATGCAAACAGATTATTTACATGAATGAACGATTAATTAGTGACATGGGTGAACTAAATAGGTTAGACATAACGAATTAATGACAAATTAATGACGAATACGACAAAAGACAGACGAAAAATATATCAAAGGTCGAATTCCATAAACTCAATATGAAAGAATCGAATTTCTACAACCCGGATTGAATTTAATGACAAAAACCCGCAAATATGAGATTATAAGGGATTTAAATCGGATTTAAGTGATGAATTATACGTGTGAATGAATGATAAACAATATACATGAGATTATTAGACTATTGTATCGAAGAATTAAAGAAAACAAATCAAACAAACAAAGACGAACGAATTACAGAGGACGAAGGAAGAAGAAAGGAAGCAGGAACTGCGGCAGCCTCACGAAGAGGCGCAGCGAGAAGCGCTCCTTCAAGAGGCGCAGCGATTCTTGCGTCCTTTCTCGACGAGTGCCTCATCTTCTGAAAATCCGTAAAAAGGTTTTGAACACGGTTTTAGAAATAGGTTTTAACAAGGTGTTTTCGACATAAACCTTACATTAGTGATGATACAAAAAAGTAAAGAACAATAAATAAAAGAGAGATTTACACCCTCAGACTTACATGTTTGACGAAACGAGAAGAACTAAGTTATCGATTAGTGATGCTCGACTCGAATGTAGACGAAAGTGCCCTCGTAAGAGGAATACGATTAGATTAATTAAGTTGATTGATGTGGAGTTGGTCAAATTGGTCGGTCATGCAAACGAGGCTGGTACTCAGAAGGATCCGAGCTTACGTGGTCGAATGTTCAAGCACGTAGACGCCAAAAAGTAAGAACAAAGGTCTAGAATGCAAAGGGAGAAGAGAAGGGCGGACACTCGCGTTAGAAATATGAGGAACGAAGGCTCCTATTTATACTAATCACGTGAAGGAATAGGATTTCAGAGAGTCTTTGAAAGTGAATCTTGGAAAGATATGAAAAAGATACGAAAAAACACGCAGAAAAGGACTTGGGAAGAGGTGCAACAGTCATTGTGTCTCTTGGAAGAGGCGCAGCACCTGCTGCGTCTGTTCCCAAGTGGTTTCCTCCTTCGGAAGAAAGATTTCCGTGTTTGAGTTATAGAAGGACGGAATAATTTGGTTTTCCTTAATATCTTGTAGGAATATTACGGGAAATTGTTTACCAAAGATTAAAGATTGTGAAATAATTATAAAATATGGAATAGAAATAT
This sequence comes from Silene latifolia, assembly GCF_048544455.1. Classification (NCBI taxonomy): domain Eukaryota; kingdom Viridiplantae; phylum Streptophyta; class Magnoliopsida; order Caryophyllales; family Caryophyllaceae; genus Silene; species Silene latifolia. The sequence goes on along the minus strand of NC_133538.1, from coordinate 443,960,731 downwards.
CCGGAACATTCCGACTCGGGATTTAACGGTTATCAGAAAATGAAGACGGTTTTAGGCCCGGACTCCAAATGTACTATAATTACTGTCAAAACAACCGTATCGGCACGTAGATGACAACTAAGAGGTAGACATTAATATTTGAGCAATCACTTGACGAAAAACTTACGAACTGTCACAAATCGTTCCGCGTACCAAACATGCGGCCCAATCATCACCGGGTGGTTTGCGAGAGGTGCAGAAATGAGGTATCTACACACAGGAAAGGGTAAAAGATGACATAGGATAGAATATGTGGATTGAAAAGTGTACTTTTATTGAAATAAATAATAAATATATAGACTCGAGAAGACATGTGACTCATGGGACAGCCCCCGGGTTGTCACTAGGAATGGAAATGGACACGAAGAAAGACACTAGAAAAATTATGGGAAAAAAAACCTAAGACTCGGACGCAGACTTTGATTCGATCCTAAATCTAGACTCTTAATCATCATTGTTATCTTCGGGAAATCTCTTTAAGCATCTGGTAGCTTGAATGTACGATCTTGATCGTTGAACGATTTGAGCAGCTTGTTCTCGTTGTTTGGGGTACTAGAAGAGTAAAGGCCCAGGAGACCTTCCTGTCTTTGAAGACTAAGACGCTCATGAGGGTCATTCTTATCTTTTAATGGACCGAGGGTCGATAAAGATATCTTGCCGCGATTGAGCATATAGTGGATGGTATATTTGAGTTTGGAACATGTTTTAGTGTCATGTCCATTACCCCTATGGAATAAACAATATTGAGAACCGTCCCAGAAGCGATCTCTCCTCTCGTACTCAGGATCTGGGGTTGGACCGATTGGCTGGACCAGTCCTTTAGCAAAGAGTCTTTCAAAGGCGATCGTATAAGGCATGCCTAAATTGGAGAATGACCTTAGAGGCGGAGTTCCTCTTTCTGGTGAAGGTTCTATAACCTTTACGTCGGTAATGTGGATTGTTTGATTATTGATTGTAGATGTGGACGGTGAACCTTCTTGGATGATTTCATTGATACGAACAATCTCTGCTGATAAGTTTTCGACAGTCTTGGTGCCACATTTCAAATGAGAGGTGTAAAATGGGTGCAGACAGTCAATAACGTCTTCAACCAATATTGCCTCTTTTGACTGATCGGGTATTTGTGAGTTTGTTTTCCTTCTTTTAACCAAATGATTGGTGGGTCGTTCATTTTCTTGATCATCCACGATGTTGAACTCCCTATAAGGTCGCTTAGTTTCTGTATCCGAACTAGTTAGGAGCGAGATAGAAATCATACCATCCTCAATCCCATCTTGTATGACATGCTTGAGTTTATAGCAATCTTTGGTATCATGCCCCTTATCCCTATGGTATTGACAATACGAATTGTCATCCCAAAATTTAGATTTCTTTTCTGGGTATGGGATAGGCCCTATTGGTTGAAGAAGACCTAGAGAGGATAGTTTGTTCGAGGCTAGGGCATAAGGTATGCCTAGAATTGTGAATGACCTGGGAAAGTTGTTAGGTTTCTTTGACGAAGGCTCCATGAGGTTGCCTTTGTTGATTTTGATTCCTGGATGAGACGAATTAGAGATAAGTTGCTCATTTGTTGCGTTCTTCTTAGGACTGTGAGGTTGAGGGTTTGTCTGTACACTTTTCATCTTGAGAGGTTGGGCCTCAAGTTTCTTACCCATTTCAGCAAATTGGTTCTCCATGTTGGAAAGCCGGGACTATAGGTTATAAATGGCTCATTCTAACTTGGAAAATTTATTGTTGAAGGCAATGGAAAGCATGAGCATTCCACTTTGGATATCGTCTTCCTCAAGCACGTTGATCTCTTCGTCGTCACGAGGATCGAGGAGATAAGAACAGTATAGGGATGAATCTTCATCATGTTTAGTGCTGCTAGACCAAGAGGGTTGATCCTCTCGAATTGCTCGACATAAGGCGGCACTGGAAGCTTGCCCTCTTCGATCATATCATGGATGGTGTGTTTCAAGAGAAAATACTCTTCAATATCATGGCCTCTACCTTGGAGATATAGGCAGTATTTGTTGCCCTTCCAGAGGTTCATCCGCTTCTCTAAAGGTGGATCCGGAGTCGGACCTATTGGATGTAGCTTACCTTCGGCAGAGAGTCTCTTCAAAGCATCGGCATAAGACATGCCTAAATCAGAAACAACCCTTTGATGCCGTTCAGGTGTCCTTTCGGTTGTTTTCAGCTTCCTAAGACGACAGTTATTGCAAGAGGTAAGCTTTGGATGACCTAGACTAGAGGTTTCTCTAGGTGGCGTGTTCTTTTCCACCATCCCATTTTTAAGGGCGAGGACGCGAATGCTAACATTTTCCACTATAGCTTGAACTCGTAGGAGCATGGCATAAATGTTTGGGAGATACACGGTGCTTGTGGCTCGAACTGCTTTGTGATTTTGCTGACTGACGGAACTTGTTGGATTCCTACTCGATAGAAATGACGCACATTACAACTCGATTCGACATGGGATCACGCATACTAAGGCAATAAGTAACGAACATAGGAAGGGACAAGTAATCACGAGGATAAGATGACAAATCTAGACTTGACTTGTGAATTCGTTAAATGTCGTGAGTGACTTCTCGTGTTTGAATTCACGGTGCTTGACTTTAATTTTAGACTCGAGTGTTGACTTTGACGGAGTGACCCTTGTATGGTTGACCTTATTGGCGGGATTAATGACACGTGTTCATTCTAGACTCGGGTATAAGTGTAGATACCCGAGGTGTGCTTATAGGTGTTAAGAAGACGGCTGCAATTTAGACTTAAATGTGAGGCCCATTGAGATTCGTGTGTTGAGCCTCGGGACGTGTCATTAGGGAAGTTATAAAAACACTGCTTTGAAAGAAAATGGATTTGAAAGGTGAGCTCCATTAAGTCTTTTGTGTACGACTTGGGCACGTGTGACACGAGGTGTCGAAAATATTTAGATCCTAAGTGAATTGGGGTATGGTGTCTAAAATGACGGCGTGACGCCTTAGGACTTGACTTGAATTTGAAAAGACCCAAAATGTAAAGGAAGACGGGTTTATGACCCGACAGAGTTCCGACTAGGACATAGTCGGTTTGAATTTTGACTCTAACTTATCCAATTGAATTTACATATTTACATTTACATGGTTTGAAAATATTTTCTAAAACGTTTTTTTGGTTTTTTTTGGACTTTTTTTTTATTTTGTTTTGAGAATTTACGAAGGATTTTGTTTACAGAGAATTTAAAATTGACTTGAATTTTGAAAATAAATTTTATAGAAAGTGGAAAGGTAATGGATTTTACATCTACAAAAAATTGAACATTATTTGATTTACAAAATGGATTTTTGAAAAGTTTTTTTTTTCTTTGTTGGAAAATTTAAATTTGAAAATCGGAAAATTCGGCATTATCTGGTTTACAAATGGGACATTTGAAAGGTTTGAAAATGAATTTTATTTACACCAAAAATTTTGACATTATTTTGTTTAGAAATGAGGAATTTAGACACGTGACTGATTCGGAAAACACATACATACAAATAGGCATTATAACAGTATACTGAGTGCATTTAAAAGGTTTTGGTTTAAAGGATGGGTTGCTATACAAAGCTATCATACCATGGTCTTTGCAGAGGTCCTTGCCAAACATGAATCGGGTCGGTTCCTAGTCCATTCGCACGAGTAGTGAAAGCTCATGATACAAACATGAGTAAGCATCGTGGTATGGTTGACGTCAATTGCTATCCATATTTAGATGCAAATAGGAACTTGCAACGTCCAGACGGGGCGATTGGTCGAATGGGTTGGGTTAAGCATAGGAAGGCTGGCTAAAACGACCTAAGAAGGTTGAGTAATGAATACTGACAACTGTTTCATATAAACTATTCCCTAACCTTGTTCAAGTTTCACTCTAGGTAACACTAGACTTAGTCTAAGTGTATTATCCCCAACGGAGTCGCCAAACTGTGGACACAGCTACCCGCGCCGCGCGCACCTGCTCGTTGATTTGGAGGTGGCAACACTTCTCCCACGGAACTCCAGCGTGAGGCTGAGGCACGTCATGGGACGTTACCGATTTGAAATGCATTGAAACCAGTGAAAGGTTTGACAATCTTGCATTTGTGGAGTCGCCATCAATTTCTATGGAAAATTGGAACCGTTCAAATACGTCGTGTCATGTCAAGACACAAAGTAGTGACATGAACACTAAGAAATTCGTTACCCTTAGCATTCTATGTCACGAGGATCGAGGATATGAGAACAGTCTAGGGATGATTCTTTATCATGTTTAGTGCTGCTAGACCCAAGAGGGTTGATCCTCTCTAATTGCTCGACAGAAGGTGGCACCGGAAGCTTTCCCTCTTCGATCATATCTTGCATGGTGTGTTTCAAGAGAAAACACTCTTCAATATCATGGCCTCTACCTTGGTGATATAGGCAGTATTTGTTCCCTTCCAGAGGTTCACCTGCTTCTCTAAAGGTGGATCCGGAGTCGGACCTATTGGATGTAGCTTACCTTGGGCAGAGAGACTCTTCAAAGCATCGGCATAAGACATGCCTAAATCAGAAACCACCCTTTGATGCCTCCCAGGTTTCCTTTCGATTGTTTTCGGCTTCCTAGGACGACAGTTATTGCAAGAGGTAAGCTTTGGATGACCTAGACCAGAGGTTTCTCTAGGTGGCGTGTTCTTTTCCACCATCCCATTTTCAAGGGCGAGGACGCGAATGCTCAAATTTTCCATTGTAGCTTGAACTCGTAGGAGCATGGCATAAATGTCTGGGAGAGACACGCTGCTTGTGGCTCGAACTGCTTTGTGATTTTGCTGACTGACGGAACTTGTTGGATTCCTACTCAACAGAAATGATGCGCATTACAATCGATTCGACATGGGATCACACATACTAAGGCAATAAGCAACGAACACAGGAGGGACAAGTAATCACGAGGATAGGACGACAAATCTAGACTTGACTTGTGAATTCGTGAAATGTCGTGAGCGACTTCTCATGTTTGAATTTACGGTGCTTGTCTTTAATTTTAGACTCGAGTGTTGACTTTGAAAGAGTGACCCTTATATGGCTGACCTTATCGACGGGATTTATGACACGTGTTGATTCTAGACTCAGGTATAAGTGTAGATACCCGAGGTTTGCTTATAGGTGTTAAGAAGACGGCTGCAGTTTAGACTCAAATGTGAGGCCTATTGAGACTCGTGTGTTGAGCCTCGGGACGTGTCATTAGGGAAGTTTTAAAAACACGGCTTTGAAAGAAAATGGATTTGAAAGGTGAGCCCCATTAAGTCTTTTGTGTACGACTCGAGCACGTGTGACACGAGGTGTCGAAAATATTTAGATCCTAACTGAATTGGGGTATGGGGTCCAAAATGACGGCGTGACGCCTTAGGGCTAGACTTGAATTTGAAAAGACCCAAAATGTAAAGGAAGATGGGTCTATGACTCGACAGAGTTCCGACTAGGACATAGTCGGTTTGAATTTTGACTCTAACTTAGCCCAATTGAATTTACATATTTACATTTACATGGTTTGAAAATATTTTGCTTTAAAATGTTTTCTGGTTTTTTTTGGACTTTTTTTTTTACTTTTTTTTTTATTTTGTTTCGAGAATTTAAGAAGGATTTTATTTATAGAGAATTTAAAATTGACTTGAATTTTGAAAATAGAATTTTACAGAAAGTGGAAAGGTAATAGATTTTACATCTACAGAAAATTGAACATTAATTGATTTACAAAATGGATTTTTGAAGAGGTTTATTTTTCTTTGTTGGAAAACTTAAATTTGAAAATCGGAAAATTCGGCATTTTCTGGTTTACAAATGGGACATTTGAAAGGTTTGAAATTGAATATTATTTACACAAAAATTTTGACATTATTTTGTTTATAAATGAGGAATATAGACACGTGATTGATTCGGAAAACACACACATACAAACAGGCATTATAACAGTATGCTGAGTGCATTTAAAAGGTTTTGGTTTACAGGGTGGGTTGTCATACCAAGCTATCATACCATGGTCTATGGAGAGATCCGTGCCAAACATGAGTCGGGTCGGTTCCTAGTCCTTTCGCACGAGTAGTGAAAGCTCATGATACAAAATGAGTAAGCATCGTGGTATGGTTGACGTCAAAAGCTATCCATCTTTGGATGTAAATAGGAACTTGCACCGTCCAGACGGGACGATTGGTCGAATGGGTTGGGTTAAGCCTAGGAAGGCTGGCTAAAACGACCTAAGAAGGTTGAGTAATGAATACTGATAACTGTCTCATATAAACTATTCCCAACCTTGTTCAAGTTTTACCCTAGGTAACACTAGACTTAGTCTCAGTGTATCATCCCCAGCGGACTCGCCGAGCTGTGGACACATCCACCAGTGCCGCACGCACCAGTGCGTTGATTTCGAGGCGGCGGGACTTCACCCGTGGAACTCCGGCGCGAGGCCGAGGCACGTCATGGGCCATTACCGATTTGAAAGGCATTGAAACCGGTGAAAGGTATTACAAGCCTGCATATGTGGAGTCGCCACCAATTTATATGGAAAATTGGAGCCTTTCGAATACCTCGTGTCATGTCAAGACATAAAGTAGTGACATGAACACTAAGAAATTTGTTACCCTTAGCATTCTGTAACACCCGCAAATTTCTCGGTTTGACATTTGTAATTTATTTAACCATTCTATTACTTTATTTTATATTTTTAAATTATTTGATTTAATTTATTTTATTTTAAGCATGGTTTTTATAAAAGTAATATTTTAAAGCTTAATTTATATAAAAATACGTATTTTAGTCGGATAGTAATAATATTGACAATAGTAATAATAGTTTTCCGTCTTAAGTTAATATAGACTTCAGACATTTTCCCGTCTAGCATAAGACCGTCACATTTCACTTTTGAACCTAGTTTAATTCGGACCAACCCAATTTCGACAACACAACACACTCACTTACTCTCTTACACTCTAACTTATTATTATTATTATTATTATTATTATTATTATTATTATTGTTATTAATATTATTATTATTATTATTATTATTATTATTTTTTTATATAAAGGCGCGCAGCTTTCATTAAAATAAAAGTAAAAGTTTACATGAAATTGGTGGGGAGCCGAGATACAATCTGGGCTCCCACACCCTTAGCAATAGAAAAGCTAAGTCTAATAAAAATGTAAGCGGCCACCCGAGCTCCCGCATCCTGAGATACCGAGAATTTCTGGATCCGCTTGAGCAGGGCCACAGCATCCGAACCCAGCTCCCCTAGTGAAGAGAAAGAGAAAGGAAGGAAACCGTAGCCCGCCACCGTGCACAGATCCCCATACTTAGCACACTTCCGCTGAGCAGCATCAGCGACAACCCGACCAGGCACAAAATCCACCATCCCAGTCTGAGTCAAAGGAGAAGAACCTGTCAAGTCAACGCACACATCACGCCCCCTGTCCCAAGAATAAAGCAATAAATCCGCAGACGAAGAGAGCCACCATGTCCATCAACCAAACCGATATCAACCTCCTTTCCCGCAGAATACGGATCGATGAGATGTCGAAAAGAGTGTCCCGGACAAGGTTATGCCGATGTTTAACGCCCACAGTACCAGTATAAGAAACAGCGTGGTCCCCAAAAACATCCTCGGCAAAAACCCGAGAGCAAGCCGGACATGGCTTAGATACCGTGAATAACGGAACACCCATACGATATCCCAGCACACAACGGTAATTCCTCCCGTTCATAGTCTGACCCAACCCTGAAATAGAAACCGCACGCAACCAATCAGAGGAGTGAGAACCCCGCTGAGACTGCCATAAAGCAATCTGGCGTGGCGTCAAAGAGAAAAAGACTCGAGGCAGAAAGAACGTCGCGAAATAAATATCGCCAATTTCTTCATAAGTTTGGGGCAGCAATTTCACAAGGGTTACCTAAAACACCAGATCCCCGTAGTCACAAGTAAACACCGCGCAAAGATCATCAAAAGCAGGGCCAGCAGCTACAATACCAGAAGGGCCGAGGAGCTTAGCCTGCAAACCAGCAAACTGCAAGCGAGACGCAATAAAGGCATAAAATAAAACATCTCCCGCCGCATACACACCAAGACCACCAAGCTGAAAAGGGAAAGTAGCAAGGCGCCACTGCCAATCCCCAAAACCCGGCCCGGACGCGGTGACAATACGTTCCAAGCTAGAACGCAGAGCGGCATCAAAAGGAAGATGGACAGACCCAAAAACAGTAGGGGAGCAAGTACGAAGGGAGAAGTAAATCTTGGAAATACCAGTACAAGCTCGAAGAAGAAGCAACTCACATTGCGGGTCCTCAATCCTCGCAACCAAATCCATTAGCTCAATGGTCTTGGTTACTCTCGTCGCCACAACCGCACTGCTAAAATCAGAACAAGCACTGACAGGTCCGCCCAAAATAGTAACACCACGTGATGGCCGAGAAATAGAAAGGGGGAAAACCCCAGGAAGGCGACTCCGAGGATCCTCAACAGGCCAAAAGACCTCCGTCTTGGAAACATTAAGATGCAACCCAATAAGAGGGTCGTCCACCATAATCATATCCAAGACCTTCCCCACCTCCAAAGTATCACCCACGATGGTGCCATCATCTAAGTACCATGCCTGTAAAGTAAGGTCAAAAGTGTCCCGGATCTTGCAAACTAACGGATGCAAAACCAAAGCGAAAAGCAAAGGGCCCAAAGGATCACCCTGCTGAACACCCTGACAAGACCACAAGCAGTGCTCCCCATAAAAAAGGCAGGCCGAGCTGGAATAACAAAACTCCACCCAACGGGAAAGTGCCGGGCAACGACGGCGGACCTCCTGAAGCATGGTCGAACGATCAACAAGGTTGAACGCATTCTGGAAATCAACCAGCAACATAGAAAGCCCCACCTGAGTCCCCCGATCCTCAATAAGCCGGTTCAAGGCATGCAAGATAGCCTCTCCTCCACCAGACACCCCAACCCCAAACTGAAGCCCATCAAAATAAGAAGATAAGGACGGACCAACCATAGAAGCACCAACCTTGGAGACAAGCCGTCTCCAAACCGTACCAACAGCAATAGGACGAACCCCACCACCCGGTTTAACGAGTGGTGTGAGAGGGGCGCTAGCAATGTACTCACCCAGAGGAAGAGGACAACGACCCTCAAGAAAAAGATTAACCACCCTAGTAATAGAAGTGATCAAATCATCTGAAATAGCCACAGCAGCGCCACTCAAACAATCCATAAGGTGTTGGGCACGAAAACCATCCCTCCCACAGGAAGTGCCACGAGGGAAGCTCCGAATCATATCCAAGATCACAGCCGAAGAGGCAACCAGAGGATGATGATCCCTAGACAGAGGAGGCAAAGAAGGAGGCGGGGCAACAGGATGCTTCTCACGCAAGGCCACGAGAGTGGCATCGGAGTAGGGGGCGACCCCAGAGGAAGAAAGCACTCGTAGAGAAGCAGTATAATGGCCATCAGAAATCTTCCGCCGACATTGGCGGAGGTTAAGCTCACTCAAATCCAGCTCCTCATCCACAGAAAAAGAAGAAGGACCCTCATCAAAACACTCATGTAACAACTGCAAACCCCCACCCCCCCAGGTGTCCCCCAAGCAAGTATATCCCTGGCAATACACTCCTCCTGATGCTGACGCCGAATAGCTGTCCGACACTCATGATTACTCCGAGGAGCAAAAGTCCTGAGCAAACAAAGGGGTAGAACAAGCAACCGAACCCAGCGGGAGAGATCACAAGGGGCATCAAACACCGCATCCAAGGCCCCTTTCAAAGCCCGAGCAAACCCAAGACGGCACTTAGGAGGAATAGATTTGACGGTGCGAAGGCCTAAAGACAGCAAACGATCCAGCGAAGATATAGACCACTGAACGAGCTCTACACTATCATCAGAAGAAACCGAAGTAGAAGGAGCCAAAGGTCTCGGAATACCATGAATATGGAAGGTGTAAATGCCATCAACACACCCCGGATGCTCCATAATATCACCCCGATTATGCCGACATCTAGCTCTAACAGTACGGGTCATAAAACACACCCCACACAACCAGAGCCCCATCCGTCTCAAAGAACTCTCGGCATTGGAATAAACAGTCAAACTATCAGAAAGAGTCTGCCGCGTAAGGTCCAATGCACCGTCATGACAATGTCGGACCTGTAAATGTTTCTGCCAAGCTGCATTTGTAAGGCCCTTACCAAAACCATCCCGACACCCATGAAGACCCGAAAAAGGACAATGGTACCGCACAAGCTCGGGCATGAAGGGAGAAGCAAAACCCCACGCCCTACCTGCACAAAAATCGTGATAGTTGTGAAAGGATCCCCACGTGATAGTGACCAAGCCACACACGCGCAAGAAACGACCAAAGAGCAAGCAACCACACCCCTTCACAATACCACTAGGCTAAAAACCACTACCCGAAAAAGAACACCACGTCAACCCACTGACAAACACCACCAAGATCGAGCAACCAATCAAAGAACAAAGACGGCAAAGAGGCGAAATAACGCGACAAAGAGAGAGGAAAAAAAACGCGACAAAAGAAAGAAACCCAAAACACAAAAGAAAAACCCCGAGAAAAAGAAACCCGACAAGGCGGGGTAAAAAGCAACAAGCGATGGCAGACGGTCAACCCCACCGAGAAAACACCCCTCAAACGACCAAGGTAACCGGAGGCACAAGAGATCCCGTCAAAACAGTAAAACTCGCACAACCCGAAAACCCGCTAGAAGTCGATAAACCAATCAAGAACACCCAAAACCCGCACCAGCGTAGAAAAGAGTGTTGATGAAAGGCAGAGGGGATGTTAAGGATTAGAACAACAGTAGCAACCGGAGAAGAACACCAGCAGCAACCGGAGAAGAAAGAGTTGCCCTAATCGCGAAAACAACTACTGCCCTAGCCGCGAAAACATAAACAGAAAACACCACACACAGGCACGCACAACGACGACGTGAGTCCTACCGCCGGCGTGATGTGGTGGAGAGGGTCCTTGGTGGCAGCCGATGACAGCAGCAGCAGCAAGCAGTACACAGACAACCCCGCAAAACTGCAACGCCACAAAAAACGACCCCGACCACCCAGTAAAACATGACGCCGGTGACGTGAGGTTACCGGCGGTGAGGAAATCCGACGGTGACGTGAGGTTACCTGCCGGCGTGAGGAAGAGTGAGGAGCACGAACCCTAAACGCTGATCGCCTTTTCTATCGCCTCCTCTCTCCTTATTATTATTATTATTATTATTATTATTATTATTATTATTATTATTATTATTATTATTATTATTATTATTATTATTATTATTATTATTATTATTATTATTATTATTATTATTATTATTATTATTATTATTATTATTATTATTATTATTAAACCCCCTCACCCGTCCCCTCACTCTATCCCCTTCCTATTTCGACTAAACATGCAGTATCAACAACTCCTCATACTCACCATTAACATTCGATCTTCAACCTCCGTTTTCTCCCTAGTTTCTCAACCTTTTTCCTTGATTTTCACATCATTAGCTTCCACTCTCCGTCCTTCAACTTTTTGGGGAAGAAAGTTTCGCTTTTGTTGAATTTTCGAAATGACCCGTCTTATGGGAAATTCGATTTTTAGCTTAAAGATCCCATCTTTCTCGTTCTAGGTGAAGGAATTGAAGACCCAGAGTATGACTTATGCCTTGTGGACCATTTATTCGAAGAATAAGGAGCATTTGAGGTAACGGGGATAGGTTACTCGATAAATGTCAAAATCTCTTGTTATTATGTCGTTTTGTGTGATAAATTCGTATGTTGAATGTTTAGTTGCGGTAAATTTTCATTCTTTATGAGGTTTCGCTTTATTTTCGTTTGAAAACGGTATTTTAGCTGGATAAAATTTCAGCTTGTTCTTGTCTTAAGTGTCGTCTTATAAAGACTCATTTTTGGGCTGTTTTAGGCATGAAAACAGAGGACTATTATACTATTTTGAGACGGGATTTAGGGTGGTGTGAATGGTGGTTGTGGTCAGTCGAATGATGGTCATGTGGGGCTGCTCGTGGCCTGTATTGGGACCGTTTTGGTACCGTTTGTGTTACTGTTTGGTGCGAGTGCAGGTAGTCTTTTCGGGGTAGTTTTGAGCAGTCGTGGGGGAGCTGTGTAGGGACTGTCGTAGGTGGCCATTGTAGTGTGTAAGTTAATAAATTTCTGTCTCAACTTTGCTTAGAAATCCGTCTTAGAGGTGCCTTGAAATGGCTGTCATGGTATGGTTTTGAGTGTCTTTGTGGTTCATGTCGAGTGTTGATGTTGTGGGTAGATTATTCTTACTTCCGACTCAAGTATACGTTTGAATTTCCCACTATTAACATGTGCCCCTTTCAATGGACACGGTTGTGTTATGTTTGGAGTTTGTAATCTTTACTTATGGACGGGTGGTTGCACGGCTGAGTTGGTTGGTGACGGTGGCTGTTTGGGCTATTTTGGGAGTGGGATGATGGCTGTTTGTGGACTGGGCAGGGGCCTGTGTGGCCTGTTTCACCACGGTTGGCCTGGACAATGGCCTGCCTCGCCTGGGCAGCTGCCTAGCTTGGTCACGGCTGTTGGTTGGGACATGAAAATGGTTGTCCTAAGTCCCCTCCTTGAGTCGTGTTTTGTAGCTTGGTTGGCATCAAATGTGTTTGTTTTAATTATTTAAATTTCCGTCTTGTGGAGTATATAACGTGAATTATTAATTATCGTTCATTTATATACTTTTTCTCACATGGTTTATATTTGTGAAATTCATTATTGTATGAAATGACATGTTTTCCTTATAAAATGAGTTTAATTTAATTATTGTATGCTCATGAATATTGGGGATTGAATTATATACATATCCGCCTCATATCTATTGATGCGTGTCTAAAATATGATGTTTCACACTTTATTCTACACGCATTTCAGAGCTCAAATGTGCAATATATGCCATTATTTCCCTATTTTCCTCTACTTTCGTGTTTTTGTCTATTATTGCAGAAATATGAAGAATTGAGCGGAAATCGAGCCGAATCCGTCCCTAAGTAATTGACATTGCATTTGACATGGAGTATTGACTCGAGGAATGAGCTTGGTGCGCGTTTCAAGGCCTAAAGATAGCAAAAGCATGGGTGCGTACGAGTTTAACAAGCGAAGAAGTGCTTCTCGAAACTGCAGGCTGCTTCAGATGGCTATATCTCGAGTTCTAGAGCAGATAATCGAGTGATTCCAATTGGAGGTGAAAGCTTATCCTCTTAGCTTTCCAACGCCGTGTAGAACGCTTGATTTGACCAAGTAACGAAGAAATGGCAGCTGTTTTAAGATCGGTGCGCGCTGCAGGAATCGTCAGAATGCTATTCTGTACAGCGCTGTTGGTCGATCGACTGGCCCAAGTGGTCGATCGACCACCCCATGGGTTCCAGTAGCTACTGTTCGCTGCTACTTAGTCGATCGACTGATGCTTATGGTCGATCGACTGAACAACGGGTCTGATGCGCAAATTAAAAGATCGAGAATTCCAAAGCCCATTGTGATTAGGTTAGGAATAAAGGTTACGCAGGATTTTTCCTATATAAACTAACCTATGTTTTCAGAATAATGATCAGTTTTTAGGAGAGACATTAGGTCTCGGTTTTATATAGTTTACATTCAATTCAAATATTTTAGTTTCTCAATAATGTTCGCTATTTTGCATCTGGATTTCCTTTCGGCCTTCAGTTTCGGTATTTCTCAATCATAATTTCAGTCTTTAAGTTTATTATCTTCGTAGTTAGAATTGCTAGATTAGTTCCCTAAAGCCGTAATTTTCTTTATTGCGAATTTACTGTTAAATCGTTTTAATCATGCTTCCGTTTACTGTTTTAATTGCTTTCGTAATTATAATTAGAATTATTATGAGTAGCTAAATACCCCGTGCTAAGATGTGAGGGGACCTGCGGTGAAGACGACATAGATTAGTAAACCTGATGTCGGCCTTTGGTCGATCGACTGGATTAGTCGATCGATCGATCGATTCTGTTGGTCGATCGACTGGCTTAGCTGGTCGATCGACTGACGCGCGATAGATTAGCACCGTTTCAATGTTTTAATTGTAATATTTGACAACGAGACCGAGAGGAGACTTGTTAAATGCTTAGTATTTGACCGACCCACAAGATCGAGAGATAGGGGAGGGAAAATAGATTAATAAATTGAGACGACTAAATTGCTAGATCGAAAGATAATGTAATTTAGGCATTAGGAATCACTTTTCAGGCGAGAGCGGTATTAGTGAGACCTAGGGACCGTAGCATAGCCGAGAGGCGCTACTAGTTAAGAATGGACCGAGAGGACTTCTTATTTGCCCACCTATCGTGATCTATCAGACTTACTTAGATACCGTGTCGCAGTGCAGTGAACCGACCGTCATAGCATTCTTTTTATTATTGTTTACATCTCTTTATTATTACTTGCCTTTTATTTATGCATTTAGACTTAGATATAATCCACTCCAAAACCCCCACAATTTGTTACCCTTAGACTAGAATTAATAACAACTATTATCTCCCTACCTCCCTGCGGATCGACCCTTACTACCGCTTGCTAGTAGTAGTTTGGTTTTATAAATATTATTTTTGGTATTCACTTCGACGGGTATCAAATTTTGGCGCCATTGCCGGGGAGGCAGCGCTAGTTTTAGTTGTCTTTAATTTTAGTCTTTCTTTCTTTAGTCTCAGGGAACTTCGGTTCCTTGAGACCGTTCTCATGTCGTTCTTCCGAGTTTTTCGCGGGAAGAGAACGAAATCTTTGGTGTCTATTTAGCCAGACTTTGGGAGTTTATTGAGCCCAGACGAGATGCCTTCTCTGATCTCCAAATATGCTGCACCATTTTCCGGCAAATGAATGACCCTACGCGAGCATACCTCGAGTCTATAGGTAAGTGGGATTTTGAAGGAATCCCTGTCATTGAGGTATTAAAATTCTTTAATTGGTTTGCTACTGAATCTCTTAAACCTACTTTTTCTCTTCATGTTGACTCAGATGAGGGGGTGGGTGAGACCTTAGAAACCGATCTAGGAAATGCTGACGGAGACATAGAGGAAACCATTAGCGTGGTTGACAATCCTTTTTATGAGGATAGTCTAGAACCCCTTTATGATTCTTGCAATGTTAGTGAGGACGATTTGGAGGCTCTCTTCGAGAACCTCCATCTTGACGAGTCTAGCGATGAGGAGAGTGATAGTCTAGAGGTTAAATGGGATACTTATGATGATATCGATGATGAGCCTATTTTAGGAGACCCCATTGACCCATTTGACTTTACTATCCCATGCATTTGGGACGATTATCCACCTTCTCCCTTAGTTGATCAGACTCCTCCACCTCACGTTTCATATCCGTCAGAGTACTTTAATTCTACTCGCGTTATTATTGAGTCGAATGCACCTGAGTTCGTTAATTCTCCACTTGTGGTTAACTTAAGCTTTTATATTCCGCCCTTAGCTGGAGGGCAGAATAACTCTGTGGACAATTTTAGGAGCTGCCATAGGAAATTTGTTAGGCTTAAATGTTTTTACATTTTGATTTCCTATGTTATTTCTATATTATGGTGCTACTTACAGTTTTGTGTAGCACATGCGCAGCTATTTGATAGGTTGCTGAGAGCCTTGAATTGTTTTGATTGGGCTCCATTAGAGTGAGCTGCTGAAGAAAAAAGAGGTCGAGCGGGACCTGTTTGAAACCAACGCTAGCCGGGAGGCAACCCGGATGTGTTTTGTTTTTGTTTTGAATAAAACCTCATAATTGTTTAGAAATAAAAACTCTTAGTCGTGTGCTTGTTTTTCTTTTTAAAACACTATAGACTGTTACTTTGGGTTTTGCGCAATTTTTGGGCGCGTTATTATGTGCTTTTGCAGGTTGAAGACCATGATAGCTTAATTTATTGAGCTAATTAGACGAAATCAGAAAGTTACAGATTGATTAGTTGATCGATCGATAGCAGTATGGTCGATCGACCGAGCCGCATCTCGGAGTTTCGGTCTCGATCACTTGATCGATCGATCGGGTGATGTGGTCGATCGACCACCACTGCCCGGCATTGTTGTACCTATTTTCGATCATTCCCCTGCTGTGTTTGATCGTTTTGCGGAATTGAGGGAGTCTTCCCTCCACTTTGTTTTCCGTCTTATTTCTGATTTTTTCCTTTTTCGTAACTTTGCACATAATTACCGTCCCAAAATTGTTTTCTCGATTTTATGCGTGGTTTTGTTTGTCTTTTCAGGTACTTATTGGTAGCATGCTGGCTCTGAAACCTCCTAGCTCTTATTTGGTTTGGGGAGGTTTCCTTTTGTCGCGCTCAAAGTCTTGTGAGTTCCGATTTCCACTTCATGTCATATTTATTTATTTCATTTTTCGCAAATTCCGTTTCTCTTTTCTCTCATTACATGATTTTGCACAATGGGGACATTGTGCGATTTGGTTTGGGGAAGGGTTTTGCGTCGCACTTCATTCATTTGTTTGCATTCACGTTTAAATTTCAGTTTGCATTGTTTATTTCATTTTCATTATATACAGAAAATTCAAAAATCCAAAAAAAAATTGAAAAATTTCAAAAATTTCCATAAAATGCACGTTTATTTTAGCATATAGGTCGAGTCGGAACGGTAGTATTTCTATGATGATTTTTCATTTGCACTGTTTTGCCGAGCCTTGCTAGATCAACATGTTATTGGTAGAATCGTATATGCATATCCACGAGTTTTCGTTAAATTATTTTCTTTGAGCTTGAGACTTGACTTTGAAAATTGGCAAGCTACATCATATTTTCGAGGTTTGGAGCTTTATAATCTGGTGTCATCTATGACCGGTTTATTTAGGAATGTGAGTAGTACTCCTTATGAGACATGTTTCCTTAATGTGCATAAATATGAACTTGATCTGCTTAATACCTGTATGCATTAGGTCTGTGGTTTGTTGACACATGTGGTAGAGGTTTCCTTTTCTCATTTTACCCATAAGCTTCACACTGCCAAAAATATCCTTTTTTGTCCCATTTACTACATCCTACATTTAGCCTGCCCTTGTCAAGCTAGTAGTTTACGTTCTGGGATTGTTACTTCGTTTTTGGTGGTATTTGCTCGATTGAGATGTTGTTGGGAAAATGAAAAGAAGGAAAGAAAGAAATAGAAAAGAAAAAAAAAGAAATGGAAAATGATTCGAAAAAAGAGAAAAAAAAAAGAGAGTTTTGTACTGTTCAAAACGGTCGATCGACTGCCCTTTCTGGTCGATCGACTGCAGCCCGAGACAGAAAAGAAAATCAATTCGCATAATTCAAGCCTTTATCTTATGGCGATTTTTGCTCCCACGTTGCATTTATATCTTATGGGGAGTTGATTGATTTTTATGGAGATTGTGAGATTTGTGCTTGCTATAGCACCGTTTAGTTTGATTATGAGCAAGAAGTTGGATGTTGCCATTTGGTTCCGTTTTGGTACTAGCTTGATCACCTGTACCTCCACTTTTCCATAATTTTTTTGCCTCTTCTTACCCATTACCTCACATATCCCATATATACCTCGGCATGTGTCATTGGTCATCTGTTTGGTTGGAATGCGTATGTACGGTCATAGAGATCATTTTCATATTTTATTGCTGGCATGTCCTCATAGGTCGTAGTTAGGTGAGAGTCACTACAAAATTTATTCTTTCTATCTTACGAATATATCACCTGTGCTTAATTGAGTGATTTGAGCGACCCGCGAGAGTCCAATTTGATAAGTCTCCATAGTCAAGGGTGCAGCAGTTTTTGACGACTTTATAATTCGTTTGCATGATTCACATTACTAATTGATTGTTGGTTGTGCATTAAATCGGTTTAGGCTTAACAGTTTGCATTTCGCTCTGAGATTGAACTCGTTCCATTAGGTTTTAGGATCGAGTCTAGTTCTCGCTTGGGGACAAGCAAGGTTTGGTTTGGGGAGATTTGATGCGTGTCTAAAATATGATGTTTCACACTTTATTCTACACGCATTTCAGAGCTCAAATGTGCAATATATGCCATTATTTCCCTATTTTCCTCTACTTTCGTGTTTTTGTCTATTATTGCAGAAATATGAAGAATTGAGCGGAAATCGAGCCGAATCCGTCCCTAAGTAATTGACATTGCATTTGACATGGAGTATTGACTCGAGGAATGAGCTTGGTGCGCGTTTCAAGCCATAAAGATAGCAAAAGCATGGGTGCGTACGAGTTTAACAAGCGAAGAAGTGCTTCTCGAAACTGCAGGCTGCTTCAGATGGCTATATCTCGAGTTCTACAGCAGATAATCGAGTGATTCCAATTGGAGGTGAAAGCTTATCCTCTTAGCTTTCCAACGCCGTGTAGAACGCTTGATTTGACCAAGTAACGAAGAAATGGCAGCTGTTTTAAGATCGGTGCGCGCTGCAGGAATCGTCAGAATGCTATTTGACAGACAGGTGTTGGTCGATCGATGGCCCAAGTGGTCGATCGACCACCCCACGGGTTCCAGTAGCTACTGTTCGCTGCTACTTAGTCGATCGACTGATGCTTATGGTCGATCGATGAACAACGGTCCGATGCGCAAATTAAAAGATCGAGAATTCCAAAGCCCATTGTGATTAGGTTAGGAATAAAGGTTACGCAGGATTTTTCCTATATAAACTAACCTATGTTTTCAGAATAATGATCAGTTTTTAGGAGAGACATTAGGTCTCGGTTTTATATAGTTTACATTCAATTCAAATATTTTAGTTTCTCAATAATGTTCGCTATTTTGCATCTGGATTTCCTTTCGGCCTTCAGTTTCGGTATTTCTCAATCATAATTTCAGTCTTTAAGTTTATTATCTTCGTAGTTAGAATTGCTAGATTAGTTCCCTAAAGCCGTAATTTTCTTTATTGCGAATTTATTGTTAAATCGTTTTAATCATGCTTAGTTTCATTGTTTTAATTGCTTTCGTAGTTATAATTAGAATTATTATGAGTAGCTAAATACCCCGTGCTAAGATGTGAGGGGACCTGCGGTGAAGACGACATAGATTAGTAAACCTGATGTCGGCCTTTGGTCGATCGACTGGATTAGTCAGTCGATCGATCGACTGTTGGTCGATCGATCGCTTATTTGGTCGATCGACTGACGCGCGATAGATTAGCACCGTTTCAATGTTTTAATTGTAATATTTGACAACGAGACCGAGAGGAGACTTGTTAAATGCTTAGTATTTGACCGACCCACAAGATCGAGAGATAGGGGAGGGAAAATAGATTAATAAATTGAGACGACTAAATTGCTAGATCGAAAGATAATGTAATTTAGGCATTAGGAATCACTTTTCAGGGCGAGAGCTGGTATTAGTGAGACCTAGGGACCAGTAGCATAGGCTGAGAGGCGCTACTAGTTAAGAATGGACCGAGAGGACTTCTTATTTGCCCACCTATCGTGATCTATCAGACTTACTTAGATACCGTCGTCAAATGCATTGCAGTGAACCGACCGTCTTAGCATTCTTTTTATTATTGTTTACATCTCTTTTATTACTTGCCTTTTATTTATGCATTTAGACTTAGAAATAATCCACTCCAAAACCCCCACAATCGTTACCCTTAGACTAGAATTAATAACAACTATTATCTCCCTACCTCCCTGCGGATCGACCCTTACTACCGCTTGCTAGTAGTAGTTTGGTTTTATAAATATTATTTTTGGTATTCACTTCGACGGGTATCATCTATCATGACGTAAGTAATTCACGCCCGTTTATTATATTTATCTTAAAGTAATTTATGAGAATGAAAAGAGATGTTATCAAAATGTTAGTACAAGGTTCAATTGAATTTATTATAATTTGATCAAGTGTTTTATAAGATTTAAGTGGAATGTTTACCTTTATACTATGAGAATGTTCACATCGCATTTAGTATACTTTGCTTAAGTATCATTTAGAAATGAAATGAAATGCCCATTTATGTTATACAAGTACGAATAGCTGAATTTACATAATGGGTGGTAAGGAGTCGTATTCTTATGATAATGCCTTTATGCTATACCTTTTTGCTTGACTTATCTTTACGCCTCTTTCAGACTGTCCTGCCAATTGTGGGTTTAGCTCATATCTTCTGCCTCTTTCAGACTGTCTTGCCGATTGTGGGTTCTCGATTTCCGATTTATGGTTCGAGTCTTGGATGCGGACTGTCCTGCCGCATGTCGAATTGGGAACTGTACTGTCCCGAGAGTCTGGCCAGATTTAGACTAGGACTGGGTCTTGGGAGTACCATTGTCGTCCTACCAGGGGAATTATATATAATGAGTAATAAAGGTCTTGCTTGGTTATAGATATTGTCATATATCATTTAAGGCAAGAGTTATGCCTTGTGTTGTTGTCTTGTTCCTATCAGATACTAGGGGTGAGCTATAAGCCCTCTAGTTGTGATATGATCGTCGGGATTGATGTTCCCATCCATTCTTATGGTGAGATGCAAGCCATAAGTATGAATGTGACATTAGTAGCCACGTCCCATGCAATGCTTGCTAAGTGGTTTTCCAAGTAATGGCTACAGTTTCTATTCTTGTAATTTGGATTGATTGATCCCTTACTTAACTGCTTCACATGATTCGGATTCTAATCTCACATCTATGTTGTATTTCCTAGAAATGCGTATCTTTGTCTAAATGACCGTATTCTCGTCTTTCTTATTATTTAATTATTTCACATGAATAGTTGAATCTTTCTTAGGCTAATGTTGATCTGTCTTGTTCCATCTCATTTAATTGTCATGTTTAAATATAAACTTGATATTTATATCTTTTGTAAGTATCTTACATGATTTACCTGTTTTAGTTCTTTGTTTTGTTCATTTTGACAATTTGTGGCTGAGAGAACCTTGAGTTACTCCCCACTGACTGTGGCGTTCATGTTTACATGAATGACAGGTATTAGTTGGTGCATCTATGGGGTGAAGACATGTGTGAGCTAGCGAGCACCTTGGACTAGTAGTCGGCTTAGTAGGATTACTTAGACTCACCTTTTATCATTTGTCATTCGAGGGATATATTTTCCCTCACCTTGACTATCACGTTTGTATAATTTAATCTTTATTTCCACATGCTTTATTTGTGTTTTAGATTTTAATGAACCCGCACTTTAAATTTTAAAATTTTCAAAAATTTCCTAATTTCCGCTTGAATTTATAAGTTATATTTTCCGCATTTTGTTGGGGTTTAAAGTTGGTATTAGAGCCTATGTTGCTCCCGACGCACACACGTGTACCCCAAATTTAAATTGGAACTTGACCTTGAATAATGAATGAGAGATAGGTAGAACTAAGGACCTAAGTTGGTAGTCTCTTTGTGTATGCTTCGTGGTAGGTTCTAACATGTTTGTTGATTGTCAATTATTTTTGCACCCTTGGATCAATAACCGTGAGCTTACCTGTGTGGCGATCAAGTTTTGGTGCCTATTGCTGCAGATTGAGGATTTATTCAACTTTTGAAGAATGTGCTTCTACTTCCTCGAAGACATATGTCATTCTTGTGTATCTTGCCTTGTTCTTTTACTTCTTGATGCTTATCTTTCTTCTAAACTCTCTTTTGTTTTACTTTGGAAGCTACTCTTGTACCCTCCCAACGTGTCCCTTGTCCCTTGTTAATCCTCCCTTGATGCCTTCTTGATAGTTCTCTTTCTCTCATGGGATGTTAATCTTGGTTGGATAATTTGACCTTGTGAAGTTTGTTTGTGGTTGACCATTTACCCTTACCTTGAGGAGTTTTGTTGCTGCGGAGGTTTTAGTAGTGTGGTGAGACATACCTTGGTGATTCTTATGCTTAGTAACTTGACATAGAGTGAGTGTGTTTGATTGGTGGATTCTGTGTGTTAAGTATGAGTTGCCTATGTTACTAAGGTTATGGTACTTGGTCTTATTGTTTATACTTGGAATTTGAGAGCTTGGTAATTCGAGTATTGTTGCTTAGGGTTTTGACATGGAGTAGAGTTTATGACGAGAGCTTGGAAGGAAACACCTCTAGGACGTTGTTGGCCATTAGTGATGAAAGTGTTAATTGGAAGTTGAGTTGAGCTCGAGGTTAGCATAGTCGGTATACTTTTATGAGTGTTGTGATGATTACATAAGAACCATGTTAGGCGAGAGTTGCTGCTAGTTTTGGAATCTCATTTGGGTATTCACTTTGCGGTAATGAGGGTTAGTAGCCAGAGTTCTTGAGATGTAATTATAAGTTGGGATCGATAGATGTTGAGCTGAGATGAGTTAGATGTTTTGGGTGGTTGTCTCGTGATTTGGAGAATGTCACCACCTACGCTTTAGGTTTCGAGAGTATAACAAGATCTCTTTGGGATGATAGAATGTGCAAAAGAACTTTTGAATTTGGATTTTTGATTGAGGGTTTTACCATTTTGGGAAACTCATAGTTGACACTAGTTGGATAAGAGTATTGCTTTGTTAAAAGCTTTGACATTGATCTTGTGGAGGTTGTTTTTAGTTGTTTGAGGATCTGGAGTGGTGAAATAACACTTATAGTGAAGTACCTTGTTACATGGAATAGCTTAGGTTGAAGTAACGTAAGTGTTTTGAGTAAATCCTTGGGAGCAATGTGGTTATGAGTTTTGTTGTTATGAAGTTTTCGGAACCGCTTAGGATGATGTTGTTATTTTAGATTTGAGTATCTGGCATTTCCTTGTTGTCTAATCTCCCTTTTTCTTTGACCATAAGCGTTACCGTCCATACCTCTCTTCCCCGCTTCGTCGTGCTCCTTCTTTAAGTTTGATGCTCGTAACTTATAAAAACTATATCCTTGACATCCTTGTTGCCTTACTTTGACTCTTACTCCTAGGGAGTTCATCATGGTTCTTTTGTTGATTAAGTTTGGATCCTCTTAGCGTACTTTGTATTTATGATATCTAAGTTACTTTTCATTTTGTACAATTTCTAACCATTTCAAACTACCATTTTGGTTCGTAGTTAAAAAATTATTTTACTTTTACAAAATTTTACCTATTTTAAAGGTTTAAAAATGAAAATTTGATTTAGTCCCCTATTTGTTCTTTGAGTATAGATTCCTTTATCATGATTTTTTATTGCTATACCCGAGTTGCTTTTAAATTTTGCTCGATTTCTAAATAACTTTGATTTATTTATGATTCCTTGTGAAAATTTATTGTTACATTTTCAAGAACTTAACTCCTTTTTGAATTTAAAAGTGAAACTTTTATTTTTATTTTTGCTTTTGCCAAAGAAAATTTGAGTGGATTATCATTGTTCAATTGGTTTTAACGTTGATGGGTTATCAACGCTCGTTATTAAAGGCGTCTAATAACTTGCCCTACGCTTATCGGCGAATGATTTTGTTTCAAAATTTACCTTTGACTTGGAAAGTTAGTGTTCTTGTGTGCACGACAAGAGCAATTTCGTTCCATGAAAGAGACTTATTTTTGTTGAAAACTCTTCGTAAATGTTTTTGGAAGTATTTTTTTGACTTTGAATTTCTGCAAATGATTTGATATTTGACCTTGTCTTTGATTTGGAATGTGAGGTTCTTGAATACGCAACAAGAACACTTCCGTTCCTTTGACGAGAATCTGGTACTGTTAAAAAATTTTACTTGAGACTTTTGAAGGAATTTTGATTCTTACAATGACAAACCTTTTAATATTTTAGTTACCAATTTCAAAAAGTCCGGCTTTATCTTTATAACCTTTCATTTTCTACTTTCAAGTTTCGAGGACGAAACTTTTTAAAAGGTGGGGTGATTGTAACACCCGCGAATTTCTCATTTTGACATTTGTAATTTATTTAACCATTCTATTACTTTATTTAATATTTTTAAATTATTTAATTTAATTAATTTTACTTTAAGCATGGTTTTTATAAAAGTAATATTTTAAAGCTTAATTTATATAAAAATACGTATTTTAATCGGATAGTAATAATAGTGACAATAGTAATAATAGTTTTCCGTCTTAAGTTAATATTGTGAACCCCCGCGATAAAGCGGAAAATATAAGTTATAAATTCAAGCGGAAATTAGGAAATTTTCAAAACTTTTAAAATTTAAAGCGCGGGTTCCTTAAAACCTAAAACACCAACAAATAATGTGAAAATAAAATTGAATTATACAAACGTGATAGTCAAGGTGAGGGAAAATATATCCCTCGAATGACAAATGAGAAAAGGTGAGTCTAATCAATTCTACTATACCGACTACTAGTCCAAGGTGCTCGCTAGCTCACACGTCTAAACCCCACAAATGCATCTTCACGAACCTGTCATTCATGTAAACATGAAAGCCAGAGTCAGTGGGGAGTAACTCAGGGTTCTCCCAGCCACATTATGTCAAAACGAACATAACAAAGAACATGAACAAAAAATCATATTAGATAAGTTATGAGTGAATCGTCTTATAACTAAACATGGCATCATACGTGTTTAAACCAACAAGGATAAAAGAAATGATGAAATAAACAAGTAAGGCATAAGCAACAATAAAATAAATGGAGAATAAAGACAAGGAAACAAACACGACCGCTTAGCCACGAACACGTATTTCAAGGAGATATGACCAAAGAAACCATCCAAATAATGCAAGACATTTACTACTCTTAGACTATAATTTCCCCGGGTAGGACTACGATAATGATACGGTCCTAGTCTAAATCTGCAGATTCTCGGGTGTACATCCCGATTCGACGTGCGCCAGCACATCACGCACCCAAGACTCGACTACTCATGGAGATCGAGTACCCCAATCGCCAGAACAGCACGAAAGTGGCGGAAAGACTAAGATAAGACTCACTTTCCAGCACAGCACAAGTGGCCCAAAACCACACTTGCGAACAAAGACAAGTAGGCCAAACCCGTACTTGCGTAACAAAGACAAGTAGAGCGTAAATGTATGTCAAGCACATACGATGGTAATATGGCATTTCTAAAAGAATACGACTCTTACAAGTGTAAGACCAACACAAAGTGCAGACGGAGTATCCGACTCAGAGGCTACCTTTAAAGCATGTCCGAGATACCACACCCAAGACTACATCTTAGACTCCAACCTCCTGGTAGGACGACGATCATATCTCAACTAGAGGGCCTATGGCTCACCCCTAGTATCCGATAGGACCAAGACTCAGGGACGGAATTATTAATGTCACATTCATACTTATGGCCTGCATCACCATAAGTACGGATAAGAACATCAATCCCGACGATCATATTGTAACTAGAGGGACTATGGCTCACCTCTGGTATCCGATACGACCAAGACTCTCACAACTGAACAATACAAGACGTTATCAAGGATATGACTCTTACAAGTACATATTTATAATAAATATCTCATACTTGTATTATATTAATAAATATTCCATTTCATAATTTAACATGCCGGTTAAATAAAATATAACAAGTGATAATGAATAATTTACGTTATGTGAAATTTACGGGATAAAATGTGACCAACTCAAAGACTCATTTATGAGCCCATAAAACAAGTCATAAAAACCCAATACTTGAAGTCACAAGAATCCATCAAGTTAATCATGCGAAGTCCAACCATGTAATCATGTGAAGTCCAACATTTAAAACATAACAAGCCCAAAAGAAGGAAGTTTGTAAATTCCCCATATAAATTATAGTGAACCCAATCTATAAAATATAATGAGCGGTAATGAATAAACGTTTCATTTCTCATTCACATGTTACTTGAACAAAGTATAAATAACTGATAACAAATGAATTAACTAATACGGAACACGAGGCAAAACGTAAACAAACCAAAATCCAAACCACCCATAAGTATATACGAGTCAACAAGGGAAAACTTAGGTCATGATACGAATAAAAAGCATAAACAACCATCATACACAAAGGATGTATATATTTATAGAACTTAAAACGGTAAAACGGGCGCCATTTACTCATACGGACTCCGAATCAAGTGATTCAAGTGGCTAAACCACCTAATTTTTTGATCCTGTTCCATCTGTCACATTTTCAGTGGCATTGAAGTTCGTCCCGGTCAGGTACGACAGGTATCCAGGCCAACACGGGTGGTTTATGACGGGTTTCTAAGCATGATTAAAACGTTATTCATCCATACAAATGATCCACATTCATACATGTATATACATTTGAGTCGGGCACAAGAAAATTATCTTAAACACATGTAAATCACGCCCCAAAACAACATTTATACGCCCAACAAGCCATATATAAAAATGTTGAAACGGTCTTAAGATAGATTGTTAAGCATGTAAAAGATGAAATTCACGCAATTAAACTACCAAGTTCATAAATATATTCCACCATGAATCCAAAGTTGCAACCTTTACTCAAATTAAACATGGAAAACATGTATAAAAACGTTTCAACCAACACCACATGAACAATTCAAAAAGACTAACAATTTATATCAACAAGGAACAATACACAACATACAAACACACAAATTGACATAATATCTAGTAACCCATCACCGTTACCTCATTAGCTCTTCAATAAGCATGTTTCCGACCCAAAGCTACTCCGGTTGCCCAAATCCGCAACTTGACACACAAATAAACGAAATTAACACGGGTACTCGTGCCCTAAAGGTCACGACCAGAGGAGAAATATGGAGAAAGTTAAGATCTTTCTTACCTAGAAAGATGGAGGACGGAAAGAGGAGAAGATAGATGCGAAAATCACTTGAATCGGATAAAAATTGAGCAAGTTATGGGTGTTTTAGTGGAAGAGGTGTAAGATGCAAAAATGGTGTTTGTGTTTGTGGTGGTGTTGCTGAAATTTGTTGTTAGGTGGAAGAAGATAGGCTTTCAAGCATTTATATGGGTGGAAGGGAAGAACATAAGAGAAATGTCCATAGTTGCCTTAGGCCCAAATTGACATTTTGGGTCGATATTACACTAGAAATACGCCTTAAGCTTACTACAACTCAAGACGGATATTTTTATCAACATTAATATTATTATATATGTAAAGTCGTATTTTATAAAAACGGATTTAAAAATATAAATAAAATAATAAAATGGCTAATTAAATTATAAATTCCAACACGGAAAATTTGTGGGTGTTACAATCACCCCACCTTTTAAAAAGTTTCGTCCTCGAAACTTGAAAGTAGAAATGAAAGGTTATATACAATAAAACTGGAAGTTTGGAATCGGTAACCAAAACATTAAATGGTTACTTATCGTAAGAATTAAAATTCTTTCAAAAGTTTCAATTAAAATTTTCCGACAGAACCAGATCGAAAGGTAAATCATTTGTATAAATCAAAAATCAAAATGTTTTCAAAAATATTTATGAAGGGTTTTCCAAGTATGAGTCTCATTCATGGAACGAAATTGCTCTTGTCGTGCACACAATAACGCTAACTTTCCAAGTCAAAGACAGATTTAGAACAAAATCAATTCGCCGACAAGCGTAGAACCAGTTATCAAACGTCTCCAATAACGAGTTCTAACATCTCATCAGCGTTAAAATCAAAAGAAAAAGGTAATCCACTCAAATTTTCTTTTACAAAAGCCAAAATAGATATAAAGGTTTCACTTTTAAACTAAAAAGGAGTCAAGTTTGTGAAAAGATAACATCAAACTTTGACAAAGAAATCATAAGTAGATCAAAGTTAATTGAAATTGGATAAAATTTAAAGAAATCTCGGGTTTAGTAATTAAAATTATGATAAAGAAATCTATACTCAAGGAACAAATAGGGAGTTAAATCAAATTTCTATTTTCGAACCTTTTAAAAATAGGTAAGATTTTGTAAGAGTAATATAGTTTTTTAACAACGAACCAAAAATGATAGTTTAAAATGTTTAGAAATTGTACGAAAGGAAAAGTAACTTGGACATCATAGATACAAGTATGCTAAAAGGATTCAAACTTAACTAATCAAAAGAGCTATGATGAATTTCATAGGGGTAAGATTCGAAGTCAAATCCACAAGGATGTCAAAAATAGAGTTTCATAGGTTACCAACATCAAATTTTAAGGAGAAGCATGATGAAGCAAGGAAAGGAGGTGTGAACGGTAACGTTTATGGTCAAAGAAGAAAGGGGATTAGACAAGAAGGAAACGCCGGGTACACAAATCTCAAACAACAACATCATCCCAAACCGTTCCGAAAACTTCCTAACCACAACACTTATAACCGCATAACACCCAAAGACTTCATCAAAACACTTATGTTATTTCATCCTAAGTTATTCCATGAAATGAGGTACTTCACTACAAGTGTGATCTCATCACTCCAAATCCTCAAATATCCACAAAAAACTTCCACAAGATCAAGGTCAAGGTTTCCAACAAAGCTATACTCATATCCAACCAGTGTCATCTATAAGTTTCCCAAAATGGTAGAATCCTCAATCAAGGATCCTAATTCCAAACTCTAAATTCCCAGAAAGGATTTCTCAATTATTCCACAAGGTTCTCATATAGAGTAAGGTAGTAACAAGTCAACCGAAAACTCCTTTCATAAAAGTTCACTCTACTACACACTCTTTGAGAAAGATGTTTAATCATTGAAGTATGAAAAATCCATAGGATCTCGAGTCCTTCTATCCTTTTACTTATTACGGATTCCCAAAAGTGGAACTACACTCATCTACATCATCATCCCATCATCTCAAGTACTCAATACCACTTCAAAGTTTCTAAAACCATAAATTGAAACTATGTCCTTCAACTTAACAATTGGCGTCAACCATACCATTATCCTTTCTAGTTACTAAAACAAGCGCTAAGACTTCCGAACAATGTAGCTTAGTCTCACTGTCATACCATACCTCAAATAGTAATCAAGATCATTTACTTAGACAAACTAATAATCCCACAATTAGCATTTGTTATATGGTAACATACACATTAAACCCTCATATCCAAAACAACTACGAAAGTCAATCACAAACTCGACTTACTTAGTCAATCCTACATCCTCAAATCCACCATTCAATCTCATCCATTATAAGTCAAGTACTAGGCACTAGCATCCCAAGACACGTCTCACTACACTTCCGAAGCCTTTCCAATTCCAAACATAAACAACAAAGCCAAGTTCTATAACCTTAGTAACATAGGCAATTCACACTTATACACAGAATTCCACTAATCAATTATGCTCACTTTATGTCAAGAAACTAGGTATAAGAATTACCAAGTATGTCTCACCATACTACCTAAGTCTCTCTAACATCACAACCACTAAACCAAGGTTATGGGTCAAATACAAACAAACTCAACAAAGCCAAAGTATCCAACCAAGATTAACATCTCACAAAAGAAAGAGAACTATCTAAAAGGCGTCAAGGAGGACAAGTAAGGAACAAAGGACAAGTTAGGAGGGTACAAGAGTAGATTCCAAGGAAAAAAAAGAGTTTAGAAGAAAGATAGCCACCAAGAGGTAAAGAATAAGGCAAGGAACACAAAGAATGAGGAATATCTTCGAGGAAGAAGAAGCATTCTTCAAAGATTGAACAAACCTTCAGTTTCCGGCACTAGGCACAAAGTCTTGATCTCCACATAGGTAAGTTCACAGTCATTGATCAAAGGGCACAACAATTATTAAATGACAATGAACAAACATGTTATAACCTAACAAAGAGCAAACACACTACAGACTACCACCTTTGGTCCTTAAGTCTACCCATCTCTCATTCATTATTCAAGGTCAAGTTTAAAATTAAATTTGGGGTACACGTGTGTGCGTAGGGAGCAACAAAGGCTCTGATACCAACTGTGAACTCCCGCGATAAAGCGGAAAATATAAGTTATAAATTCAAGCGGAAATTAGGAAATTTTCAAAACTTTTAAAATTTAAAGCGCGGGTTCCTTAAAACATAAAACACCAACAAAGAATGTGAAAATAAAATTGAATTATACAAACGTGATAGTCAAGGTGAGGGAAAATATATCCCTCGATGACAAATGATAAAAGGTGAGTCTAAGCAATTCTACTAAACCGACTACTAGTCCAAGGTGCTCGCTAGCTCACACGTCTAAACCCCACAAATGCATCTTCACGAACCTGTCATTCATGTAAACATGAAAGCCACAGTCAGTGGGGAGTAACTCAGGGTTCTCCCAGCCACATTATGTCAAAACGAACATAACAAAGAACATGAACAAAAAATCATATTAGATAAGTTATGAGTGAATCGACTTATAACTAAACATGGGATCATACGTGTTTAAACCAACAAAGATAAAAGAAATTATGGAATAAACAAGTAAGGCATAAGCAACAATAAAATAAATGGAGAATAAAGACAAGGAAACAAACACGGCCGCTTAGCCACGAACACGTATTTCAAGGAGATATGACCAAAGTAACCATCCAAATAATGCAAGACATTTACTACTCTTAGACTATAATTTCCCCGGGTAGGACTACGATAATGATACGGTCCTAGTCTAAATCTGCAGATTCTCGGGTGTACATCCCGATTCGACGTGCGCCAGCACATCACACACCCAAGACTCGACTACTCATGGAGATCAAGTACCCCAATCGCCAGAACAGCACGAAAGTGGCGAAAAGACTAAGATAAGACTCACTTGCCAGCACAGCACAAGTGGCCCAAAACCACACTTGCGAAACAAAGACAAGTAGGCCAAACCCGTACTTGCCAGAACAGCACAAGTAGGGCGTAAATGTATGTCAAGCACGTACGATGGTAATATGGCATTTCTAAAAGAATACGACTCTTACAAGTGTAAGACCAACACAAAGTGCAGACGGAGTATCCGACTCAGAGGCTACCTTTAAAGCATGTCCGAGATACCACACACAAGACTACATCTTAGACTCCAACCTCCTGGTAGGACGACGATCATATCTCAACTAGAGGGCCTATGGCTCACCCCTAGTATCCGATAGGACCAAGACTCAGGGACAGAATTATTAATGTCACATTCATACTTATGGCCTGCATCACCATAAGTACGGATAAGAACATCAATCCCGACGATCATATTGTAACTAGAGGGACTATCGCTCACCTCTGGTATCCGATACGACCAAGACTCTCACAACTGAACAATACAAGACGTTATCAAGGATATGACTCTTACAAGTACATATTTATAATAAATATCTCATACTTGTATTATATTAATAAATATTCCATTTCATAATTTAACATGCCGGTTAAATAAAATATAACAAGTGATAATGAATAATTTACGTTATGTGAAATTTACGGGATAAAATGTGACCAACTCAAAGACTCATTTATGAGCCCATAAAACAAGTCATAAAACCTAATACTTGAAGTCACAAGAAATCCATCAAGTTAATCATGCGAAGTCCAACCATGTAATCATGTGAATTCCAACATTTAAAACATAACAAGCCCAAAAGAAGGAAGTATGTAAATTCCCCATATAAATTATAGTGAACCCAATCTATAAAATATAATGAGCGGTAATGAATAAACGTTTCATTTCTCATTCACATGTTACTTGAACAAAGTATAAATAACTGATAACAAAAGAATTAACTAATACGGAACACGAGGCAAAACGTAAACAAACCAAAATCCGAACCACCCATAAGCATATACGAGTCAACAAGGGAAAACTTTGGTCATGATACGAATAAAAAGCATAAACAACCATCATACACAAAGGATATATATATTTATAGAGCTTAAAACGGTAAAACGGGCGACATTTACTCATACGGACTCCGAATCGAGTGATTCAAGTGGCTAAACCACCTAATTTTTCGATGTCGTTCCATCTGTCACATTTTCAGTGGCATTGGAGCTCGTCTCGGTCAGGTACGACAGGTATCCAGGCCAACACGGGTGGTTTATGACGGGTTTCTAAGCATGATTAAAACGTTATTCATCCATACAAATGATCCACATTCATACATGTATATACATTTGAGTCGGGCACAAGAAAATTAGCTCAAACACATGTAAATCACGCCCCAAAACAGCATTTATACGCCCAACAAGCCATATATAAAAATGTTGAAACGGTTTTAAGATATATTGTTAAGCATGTAAAATATGAAATTCACCCAATTAAACTACCTAGTTCATAAATATATTCCACCATGAATCCAAAGTTGCAACCTTAACTCAAATTAAACATGGAAAACATGTATAAAAACGTTTCAACCAACACCACATGAACAATTCGTAAAGACTAACAATTTATATCAACAAGGAACAATACACAACATACAAACACACAAATTGACATAATATCTAGTAACCCATCACCGTTACCTCATTAGCTCTTCAATAAGCATGTTTCCGACCTAAAGCTACTCCGGTTGCCCAAATCCGCAACTTGACACACAAATAAACGAAATTAACACGGGTACTCGTGCCCTAAAGGTCACGACCAGAGGAGAAATATGGAGAAAGTTGAGACCTTTCTTACCTAGAAAGATGGAGGACAGAAAGAGGAGAAGATAGATGCAAAAATCACTTGAATCGGATTAAAATTGAGCAAGTTATGGGTGTTTTAGTGGAAGAGGTGTAAGATGCAAAAATGGTGTTTGTGTTTGTGGTGGTGTTGCTGAAATTTGTTGTTAGGTGGAAGAAGATAGGCTTTCAAGCATTTATATGGGTGTAAGGGAAGAACATAAGAGAAAGGTCCATAGTTGCCTTAGGCCCAAATTGACATTTTGGGTCGATATTACACTAGAAATACGCCTTAAGCTTACTACAACTCAAGACGGATATTTTTATCAACATTAATATTATTATACATGTAAAGTCGTATTTTATAAAAACGGATTTAAAAATATAAATAAAATAATAAAATGGCTAACTAAATTATAAATGCCAACACGGAAAATTCGTGGGTGTTACAAATATAGACTTGAGACATTTTTCCGTCTAGCATAAGACCGTCATATTTCACTTTTGAGCCTAGTTTAATTCGGACCAACCCAATTTCGACAACACAATACACTCACTTACTCTCTTACACTCTAACTTAAATTATTATTATTATTAAACCCCCTCACCCGTCCCCTCACTCTATCCCCTTTCTATTTCGACTAAACACACAGTATCAACAACTCCTCATACTCACCATTAACATTCGAACTTCAACCTCCGTTTTCTCCCTCGTTTCTCAACCTTTTTCCTTGATTTGCACCATTAGCTTCCCCTCTCCGTCCTTCAACTTTCTAGGTAAGAAAGTTTCGCTTTTGTTGAGTTTTCGAAATGACCCGTCTTATGGGAATTTCGATTTTTAGCTTAAAGATCCCGTCTTTCTCGTTCTAGGTAAAGGAATTGAAGACCCGGAGTAAGACTCATGCCTCGTGGATCATTTATTCGAAGAATAAGGAGCATTTGAGGTAACGGTGATAGGTTACTCGACAAATATCGAAATCTCTTATTATTATGTCGTTTTGTGTGCTAAATTCATGTGTTGAATGTTTAGTTGCGGTAAAGTTTCATTCTTTATAAGGTTTCTCTTTATTTTCGTTTGAAAACGGTATTTTAGCTGGATAAAATTTCAGCTTGTTCTTGTCTTAAGTGTCGTCTTATAACGACTCGTTTTTGGGCTGTTTTAGGCGTGAAAACAGAAGACTATTGTATTGTTTTGAGACGGGATTTAGGGTGGTGTGAATGGTGGTTGTGCTCAGTCTAATGATGGTCGTGTGGGGGCTGCTCGTGGCCAGTATTGAGACTGTTTTGGTACCGTTTGGTGCGAGTGCAGGTAGTCTTTTCGGGGTAGTTTTGAGCAGTCGTGGGGGAGCTGTGTAAGGACTGTCGTAGGTGGCCATTGTGGTGTTTAAGTTAATAAATTTTCATCTCAACTTTGCTCAGAAATCCGTCTTAGAGGTGCCTTGAAATGGCTGTCATGGCATGGTTTTGAGTGTCTTTGTGGTTCATGTCGAGTGTTGATGTTGTGGGTAGATTATTCTTACTTCTGACTCGAGTATACGTTTGAATTTTCCGCGATTTACATGTGCCCCTTTCAATGGACACGGTTCTGTTATGTTTGGAGTTTGTAATCTCATCTTATGGACGGGTGGTTGCACGGCTGAGTTGGTTGGTGACGGTGGTTGCTTGGGCCATTTTGGGAGTGGGATGGTGGCTGTTTGTGGACTGGGCAGGGGCCTGTGTGGCCTGTTTTACCACGACTGGCCTGGACAGTGGCCTGCCTCGCCTGGGCAGCAGCCTAGCTTGGTCACGGCTGTTGGTTGGGACGTGAAAATGGTTGTCCAAAGTCCCCTCCTTGGGTCGTGTTTGGTAGCTTATTTGGCATCAAATGTGTTTGTTTTAATTATTTAAATTTTCGTCTTGTGGAGTATATAACGTGAATTATTAATTATCGTTCATTTATATACTTTTTCTCACATGGTTTATATTTGTGAAATTCATTATTTAATTGTCTCATTTATTTATGAAATGACATGTTTTCCTTATAAAATGAGTTTAATTTAATTATTGTATGCTCATGAATATTGGTGATTGAATTATTTACATTTCTGCCTCATATCTATCATGACGTAAATAATTCAGGCCCGTTTATTATATTTATTTTCAAGTACTTTATGAGAATGAAAAGAGATGTTATCAAAATGTTAATAGAAGGTTCAATTGAATTTATTATAATTTGATCAAGTGTTTTATAAGATTTAAGTGCAATGTTTACCTTTATACAATGAGAATGTTCGCATCGCATTTAGTATACTTTGCTTAAGTATCATTTAGAAATGAAATAAAATGCCCATTTATGTTATACAAGTAAGAATGGCAGAATTTACATAATGGTTGGTAAGGAGTCGTATTCTTATGATAATGCCTTTATGCTATACCTTTTTGCTTGACTTATCTTTACGCCTCTTTCGGACTGTCCTGCTGATTGTGGTTTTAGCTCATATCTTCCGCCTCTTTCGGACTGTCCTGCCGATTATGGGTTCTCGATTTCAGATTTATGGTTCGAGTCTTGGATGCGGACTGTCCTGCCGCATGTCGAATCGGGAACTGTACTGTCCCGAGAGTCTGGCCAGATTTAGACTAGGACTGAGTCTTGGGAGTACCATTGTCGTCCTACCAGCGGAATTATATATAATGAGTAGTAAAGGTCTTGCTTGGTTATAGATATTGTCGTATGTCATTTAAGGCAAGAGTTATGCATTGTGTTGTTGTCTTGGCCCTATTGGATACTAGGGGTGAGCTATAAACCTTTTAGTTGCGATATGATCGTCGGGATTGATGTTCCCATCCGTTTTTATGGTGAGATGCAAGCCATAAGTATGAATGTGACATTAGGAGCCACGTCCCGTGCAATGCTTACTAAGTGGTTTTCCAAGTAATGGCTACAGTTTCTATTCTTGTAATTTGCATTGATTGATCCCTTACCTAACTGCTTCACATGATTCGGATTCTAATTTCACATCTATGTTGTATTTCCTAGAAATGCGTGTCTTTGTCTAAATGACCGTATTCTCGTCTTTCATATTATTTTATTATTTCACATGAATAGTTGAATATTTATTATGCTAATGTTGATTGATGTGACCATTATTTGCGCACATTTAGTCCCCGACTTGAACCTATTTTGCATATTATTATAGCTTCTCATAGCCATTTTTCCCGTCAAATGCTTCCTATTTTGCTTTCCTATTGCTTTGTGTTTGATTTGTAGGAAAGGAGGCAATTAGGCAGAAAATTCCCGTCTCTTGAGCCTATTCGGAAGGACATTGACGATCTTGGTTGAACGAGTATTGAAGGAAGGGCAAGAACCAAAGACTAACATTGCAAGAATAAGGAAATTGTGAAGAGACGGATTCTGAAGAAGAATCTGGGCGTCCAAGAAGCCAAGACGCCCGTCCAAGAAGCTTGAATCCGAGTGTCCAAGCCTTACAGACGCTCGTCCACCCATGCAACAATCCGAGAGGATTCACCTCCTGGCCGAGCGGATTGTGGCGTCCTCAGCAAAGATGCCCATCTCTCCGAAATACTAGCGATTCCCTGCTTAAAACTTAGAATTGTTAATTACTAGTTTAGCCTTAGTTAACCTAATGAAGCACTACTATAAATACCCCATTTTGATGATAATCAAAGGGGGCTTCCACATTAGAAAATCCTCTTAGAATAGATTAGGAGTACATTAGATTAGATTACTCTTTAACCTTTCCACAAATTTCACATTAATCTCTCCTTAATTATTGTTCAAGTTTATTACTTTTGGGTAATTGAAGATTATTGGGTCATTATTGGAGGATTGACAACCCTTCATCAATCAATCAAGTTCTCTTCTTTTATTCTTGCTTTATTATTTAGATCATCTCAAGTTGGTATAATTCCTTTACTCTTTACTTTTTATTGTTTATTTCCTTAAGCTTTTATCATGTTTATACTTGTTATAATGATTGACACCATTAATGACATGTTTCCCATGATAAAGAGTGAGTAGTCCTTTAGCTAGGATTAGTGGGTAATTAAGGGAGAAAAACATGGGGAATAATAATGCTTAATTTAATATGTTTCCATGATTAAGATTGCTTCTTTGTTGTGATGTCAACTTATGCACATGTTATGTTTGATGAAATGCTAAGCCTATGAATCCTTGCATTTACAACCATCTCTTATCTACTAAACTTGACTTGTAAGATATAAACCAACTCGAGTCTTGTTAGACCATGCATAGAAGTTATTAGGAGGAAAGTAAGTCGACTTGTAGGTGTTGTACAATCTAATCGATTCGGCTCCGGAACCCAACTCTTCCTAAGGACCGTAAGACATAAACCAACTCGGTTCCTTTACAACATAAATTGCTTGCAACTTTGTGAACATGTTTGTATGATCAACTCCCATGAATCCCCTATGAACCCGTGATATCCTATCACTTTTAATCATTTGTTTACATCCTTCATTTCATTGCTTATTATACTTTATTGCTTGTATTAGTCTAGAACACAACTACAAACCCAAACAAAATGTGACACTAGCATAAATTGAGATAGATAGACTTAGAACCCAAAGCACACCGTCTCATGGATCGACCTCGACTTACCACTAACTAGTTGTTTGTTGAGTATTATAAATGTGTTTGATTGGGTGTGTGACTACCAACTCTTATCCTATCAAAATGGCGTTGTTGCCGGGGATGGTGCTATGTGATTAAGTTCTTACTTGTTTGTCTATTTTAATTGTGCTTCACCTTAAGGAACTTGTTCCTCGAGGATTATTCTTACCGTTCTTGTGTAGTTTCCATGCTTATAGTTGTTTCCTTGTCTTAGCTTTGATGGCTCAAGACTTGACATATGGAGTGTGTGGTGGATCTGTTGGAGCTTGTGTCCTCCACAAATTAGTGTGATAACATTTGTAAATCTCTAATAGGTTCACAAGGGTATACTTCGTATATTTAATCAGTTGATTAACGTTTACCTAATAACGGTTGGCTTGCTAGAAATTTTGACGTTATTATCATATAGATGGCGGTGATCAACTGGTCCCTAAAGGTCACACCTATAGGATGTGTTTGAGAAATGTGGTTATAGAAATATAATCACATTGATGCCCAATATGACTAAAAATTTAGTCAATGTGTTGATGAGATAATTATTTAATGAAAATTAAATAATATTAGTTGAGACGAATTAACTGTCAATTCGTAAATTAAATATAATAAGTAATATTTAATTAAATGTATATAATGTTAGTTTGGACGAACTAATCTGTTAATTCGTAATTAAATATAATCAGTTATATTTAATATCAACAAGATGAATGTGTCATAGTGATAATAGTGAGGGTACACAAACCAAGAGGTATTGGGTTCAATCCTCACTAGATGACAATTCAACACATATTATATATTTTTGGAAAGACCAAAAATAAGGAGGAGATACTCCTTATTTCGGTCAGTTTGGCCGAAAATTAGGAAGGATTTTTCTTTCCTAATTGACTCCAAGTTTCGGTCTGTATAAAAAGAAAGGGAGAGAATTATTTCTACCCTGATTCTTTTTCTTGACCTAGCCTCTCTCTCTCAACAGAAAAAACACAAAACAACTAGATTTTACAGAAAACTTTAGATCGATTAGGGCATTTCTCATATCGTCTTGGGTGCAACTGATAGGCGAATATCAATTTTGATATTGTTCTTAGGCCATATTTGCTAGGACCGAAGGTTAATTCTGAATTCTTTATAGTTTGTTTATGTATTTTGTTTATGACCTTTAATCATCATTGTTAAATTCGTTATAATCCTTCTAAATTAAGGGAAGTATACAGATTATTTCCCACAAGTGGTATCAGAGCACTAGGCCACGTTTTTTAATCTTGATGATTTTCATAAATTTGTATGTGAACAATGAGGAGTTTCGAAATATTTTAGGGTTTCGAATTTTTTTTGGTTCGGCAAAAACTTTTTTTGTGCCGAATTTGTTTTTTTTTTTTTTCCTGCCGTTTTTTTTCTTTTAGTTTGATGATATTTTTCCATTATATTTTTCATATTATAGTTTATAATCAGTTAAAATTATCATATGAAGAATTGGTAGTTTTTGATTTAATGCAGATTAAGTTAAAATTAAATGGAATCGTCATGTTTATGATGAAAAGATTGTTTTTGCTATATAGTTTTTGGCATATAAATTAATCATGTTTATTATTTCATATGCTATTCATGTTCTAATAGCAAATGTAAACAATTTTGTCATCAAATCTTGTTTTAGGGCATATTGCCGCAAAAGAAAGAAAAAAAAAGAGGGAGGACGTTTTTTTTAAGGTTTGCCGTAGAGAAAAAAAAAATTGTTGTGTTTTTTTTGGTAAGCCGAGAAGAAAAAAAAAAGGAAAGTTTTGTTTTCTTGTTTTTTTTGCCATATTGCCGAAAGAATAAAATATGGAAAGTTTTTTTTTGTTTTTCCTAATTGCCGAATAAAAAAAAAGGGGCTGTTTTTTTTCCAGCCGTGTGGAGCTGAAATTATAAAAAAAAAAAAAAAAAAAAAAAATGTTTATTTTTCAGCCGAGACCAAATTAGTTATTGTGAATCGGTTCACAATTTAAAGATACCGAGTTATTTTAAAGCAGTTTAAAATTTTGACGGATAGAATTCATATTACAAGTTTAATATGGATTAAGAATGAAATTAATATGATTAATTGCGGAATTGTCACTTAATTTAATTTAAATAGGTGGTTTGGATAAATTAATCAACATAATTTAGGAATTGTGTTATGTATGTTTAATTTATTTTTAGTTGATGCTTTTAATTTTGTTGTATGAATCGAATGAATGATTTTTATTTACGTATTCAATTTTTGCAATCGGTTGTAATTTGTATTACTTAGTGTGGCCTTAGTCAAATTATGTTTTCGTAATGAAGGAAACATGATTTTTATGTAATTATGAGATCTC
Organism: Silene latifolia; assembly: GCF_048544455.1. Lineage (NCBI taxonomy): Eukaryota > Viridiplantae > Streptophyta > Magnoliopsida > Caryophyllales > Caryophyllaceae > Silene > Silene latifolia. The sequence continues at coordinate 443,921,364 of NC_133538.1, read as the reverse complement.
AAATCTCCTTTATTTTAGTTTTGGATTTTGAAATTAGAATGTAATAAATAGGTCAATTATGTAATTTTATTTATTGTAATTTCAAAGAAGACTAAAGATGAAGATTCAAGCTCACTCCCGCTACATGGATCAAGATGGAACATCAAGACAAGCTTCTAGGGTCCAAGGATGGATTCCAAACTTGTATTTATTGTTCATTTTGATAGGATAGGCCATACTAGGACTTTTTTTCGTTTTTTTTACGTTTTTCATTATTATTGCGTTTCATTCACATGTTAGTAATTGCATCATATTCCGCCTAAAACCAAACCACCTACTTCTAAAATGCATGAAAATTGACTCATATAGGTTGTATGTTAGTTTTCATGGACATGCAGATGTCACAGTCTATAAGCCATCACCTTAGTTTATTCATTCTCGCATGCTAGTTTATTGTTCACTTAAAATGAATTAAAATAAAGTTGATGGGATCTTCCTCTAAAACGGAAACTGAGATTAGTCTTTATAAGGGCAAACATCTATGAATCCCTTCTTCGTCGGTAGGCCTACTATGACCCCTTCTACGTTGGGTAAGTAGTTGTGTTGACTTAGTTTACCTCAACATCATAGTCCGAAGAGTTTCTCGTGATTATGATGGACTAAAGATAGAATTTACAGAAATTTATCGACCAAGAATTCTAACGGTAGAATTAGCTAAAAGGTTAGCTTATCAATTTGCAGAGAATTGAGTCTTGGGGTCATTTATATAATTCTTGAGGGAGGTCAATTGTATAAATGTTTTGAGTCTTCGCGTTATGACATTAGTTCATTAGACTTAAAATCAAAACGATGCATGATGCGTGTCTTTTATATGATGTTTTACATCCCATTTTACACGCATTTCAGAGCTCATTTATATAGTTTATGCTACATTTCTCCCTATTTCCGTCTACTTCCGTATTTTTGTACATTATTGCAGAAATGTGAAGAATCCAGCGGAAATCGAGCTAAATCCGTCCCCGAGTATCCTGCATTGCATATGACGTGAAGTATTCACCCGAGGAACGAGCTTGGTGCGCAATTCAAGGCCCAAAAGACAAATCCACAAGATTATAGAAGTCAAGTAGCAGCTCAGCGCCGATCGACCATCGCTATCGTCGATCGACCAACTGCGGGTTCCGAAGCTATCAGATATGAAGATCAGTCGATCGATCGCCATGCTCAGTCGATCGACCAATCTGCTATCCCAGACGAGAATTAAAAGACCGAGGAAGCGCAAGCCCATTGAGTTTAGGTTTTAGAAATAAAAGTTACGTATGTTTGCTATATAACGTAACTTAGAACACCAGTTTTGAGGATCCGGATTTTATCAAGTTTTTACATTAAGTTTTAGACAGTAACATTGAGTTTTATTAGGGTTTGAAATATTGTTAGCATTGGAATTTTCGCTCTTGTTCTTAATCATTCTTCTGCTATTCTCGGTATTCTTCTGCCCTATTTCAATTCACTTCTATTTCGTTATTAGTATAGAATTGCTAGTTAGATTCCCGAAACCATTTTATTATTGCATGTTAATTGTTTGTCCTACCGCTTTAATTATGAATTCAGTACTTTTATGCCCTAGTATTATTGTTGTTATCACCTTCAGCATGAGTAGCTAAATAGTTTGTGCTAGGATGTAGGGGAATTATGGCGTAGGCGGCGTAGTATTAAATTGGACTGAATCGCGTGTCGATCGATCCGCTTTACCCGGTCGATCGATCGACCACGTGAGGTTACCTTTCATTTTAATTGATTTTAATGATGTATTTAACGAATCGAATGCATGCGACCAGTTAGATGCTTAATTTATGACTGACCCATTAGATCGAGAGATAGGGAAAGTTGTTAGATCACCAATTAAGATGACTAAACTGTGCTGAGATCGAAAGATAGGTAGAGTTTAGACCGTTAGTCACTTTTAAGGACGAGAGTCAGTATTAGTGATATTAGGGACCTATAGCGAGATCGAAAGATGCTATTTGTTAAGAGTGGACCGAGAGGACCTCTTGTTTCCCGCCTCACTTGTGTTCGATTTAGACCTGTTTAGTATGTTGCCGCCGAAGCTATAACGAACCGACCATCCTAGTACCTCCTTTTATATTTGATTTCATCTATTTGCTTAGTTTACTTTATTTTATCACTCATTAGCTATAGACCAATCCAATCAAACCCCCCACCTTATTGTTACCTTAGACTGAATTTAAACAACTAGAATTTACGCCCCGCCTCTCGTGGTTCGACCCGACCGCCGCTAGCTATAGTTGTAGTTGGAAATTATAAATTTATTTTTGACACCTCACGACGGGTATCAAATTTTGGCGCGTTCATTCGGGGAGGCAATTGTTCTAATTTTTGGTTGTCTTTATTTTAGTTCTGTTTTTTCGCCTCAAGGGAAGACGAGTACCTTGAGGCGTTCTTATCTTCTCCTTTAGTGTTGTTTATTTGCAGTACTTCAGGAGAGTCCACTCATGTTCCATTCTTGGGAGCAGCAGGTGGAGATTTGTGGGAGATGTGGCGCTGAGGGGCATGCTTCTATTATGTGCCGAGCATATATGGACCAAGTCTATGCTTACTGGCATTATAAACAAGATCATTATGCGCCGCCACATCCGTGCTATCAGCAAGGGTTCCAAGAGCCTTCATATTCTTTTGCACCACCTCAGCAAGACCCTCTTTCTTCTGAAGAGAGTGCGGAATTGAAGTCTACGATGGAGATGCTTAAACTCCAAATGCAAGAAATGGCTGAACAGAGAGAACCTTCTTTCAAAAGACTTGAGCTTCTCTTGGCTCAAGTAGCTGCCGAGCAAAATGATGATATGTATGACTCGGAGGATGATGATTTGGAGGATGATGAAGCGTCAATTGAAGACTTTAATGCTGTGCCACATGAAGAATTCGATCAAGCAGATTTGTGTGGTCGAACGATTGACATTGCAGAAGGGAGAGCGGTCGATCGACTAGAACCAGTGGTCGATCGACCAGTTATGCTGGAGGAGGAAACTACTCGATCGAGTAGTGACGCTGTTCGATCGACCCCTGCAGCCTTGGGAATTGTTAAATCGTCACCAACGCCTATTCCGGATGACGATGAGAAGGTAAATGAAGACCACTCCTATCCGATTAGAGGTAATTCCACTCCTTTAGTCGATTATGTATACCTTCTTACTCCTTCTGTTAAACCATTTGCTGCTGTAGAATTGATGCCTCCGCCCCAGTTTGGGAACAAATTGGAGGAACATCGCTTTCTTTCTCTTTCTACAGGTCTTGGCAAGTTCAAAGACCCCGGAGGTGAGTTGGGTGTTCCTAGCTTGAAGTCCTGGCACGCCGGATATATGATCCAGGAGGAGGTCCTGATGAGGATATGCCGTCTAAGAAGAAGCTGTGCGCTAAGGTGAAAGATTGGGATCCGGATGCTGCGAGACGGTTTTGTTCTTCCGTTGCCATGTTGTGGAGGTCGGGAGTAGATTTGACAGTTGCTGAAGCCACTGCGTTCAATCAGAAGCCTAGTAGTGGGCCAGTGGTTTGTGCTTTTTGATGATCGAAAAATGGGTCGATCTGGGACCGTCTAATCTAGCACTACCGGAAGGCAACCCGGAGTTTGAAACATTTCCTTTAATTTGGTTTTGGAACATTTAGCTTTATTTCTTTTTGTGTGCTCTAATAATTAGCTAGACTTTAGACTTTACATTTGGGTTTTGCGCAATTTTGGGCGCGTATTATTGTGCACTTGCAGGTTTTTAGACCTCATTGGCTCAAGTTATTGAGCAATTACGAAGAAATCAGAAGTTACAGCAGTATTTTCAGTCGATCGACTGACCCTTATGGTCGATCGACTGGCTGCACAGTTCCAGGAGCTTCTGTTCCTGTTCAATCTGGTCGATCAACTGCCTACTATGGTCGATCGACTGCCCTGGACTGTTGTATCTGTTCACGACCTCTCCCCTGCTGTGTTTGGTCGATTTGCGGACTTGAGGGAGTTTTCTACTCCACTGTATCTTCCGTCAAATTATTTATTTCTTCTATTTTCTCAATTATGCACATAGTTACCGCTTCAAAAATTGTCTTCTCGATTTTATGCGTGGGTTTTATTTGTCTTTCAGGTACTTATTGGCAGCACTGCTAGCTACTGAAACCCTTTAGCTCACGCTGGTTTGGGGAGGTTTCCTTTTTGCTGCGCTTAAAGTCTTGTGAGTTCCCGATTTTCACTTCATGTCTTATTTACTTCATTTTCTCGCAAATTCCCGTTTTCCATTTTTATTCATTACATGATTTTGCACAATGGGGACATTGTGCGATTTGGTTTGGGGAAGTTTGATGCGTGTCTTTTATATGATGTTTTACACCCTATTTTACACGCATTTCAGAGATCATTTATGTAGTTTATGCTACATTTTCCCCTATTTCCGTCTACTTTCGTGCTTTATTGCAGAAATGTGAAGAATCCAGCGGAAATTGAGCTAAATCTGTCCCCGAGTACCTTGCATTGCATTTTACATGAAGTACTTACACAAGGAATGAGCTTGGTGCGTGTTTCAAGGCCTAAAGATAGCAAAAGCATGGGTGCGTACGAGTTTAACAAGCAAAGAAGCACTTCACATTATTACAGCCTGCTTCATATGGCAATATCTCGAGTTCTAGAGCTGATAATCGAGTGATTCCAATTTGACGTGAAAGCTTATCCTCTTAGCTTTCCAACGCCGCGTAGAACGCCTGATTTGACCAAGTAACGAAGAAATGGCAGCTGTTTTAAGATCGGTGCGCGCTGCAGGAATCGACAGAATGCAGTGACAAAGACTTGGTCGATCGACTGACCTACATAGTCGATCGACCGGAGCACGACATACAGCAGCTCCTGTACAGCGCAAGTTGGTCGATCGATTGATGCTTATGGTCGATCGACTGAACAACGTCTCTGACGCAAAATAAAAGATCGAGGAAATGCAAGCCCATTGTGTTTAGGTTTTGATAATAAGTGTTATGTATATTTCCTATATAACGTAACCTAGAACATCAGATTAATCATCGAGTTTTTACATTAAGCTTTACATACAGTTCTTTATAAATAATTAGGGTTCGAGATTTCTTTCGGTATTGAATACAATTTGCTTTGTCATTCGGCTTGTTCTTTTCCTTCGCAATTCATACGGTACTTTCTGGTTTTATTCTGTTATTTCACTTTCGTTCATAGTTGTCGAATTGCTAGATCAGTTCCCAAGCCGAATTGCCATCTTTTGTTAATTGTTTATTTTATCGTTTTAAGTATGAATTCTTTTGTTTATTTCATTAGTTTTATTGTTTTTATCTGAAGACTTCAAATTTTGGCGCCGTTGCCGGGGAGGCAATAGTTCTAATTTTAGTTGTTTTATTTTTACTCTTTCTTAGTTTAAGGGACTTCTGTTCCTTAAACTTTTCTTATATTCTTTTTGTAGTTTCTTCTTATGCGCAGGTCACAGGGTGGTGAAATAGTTCCATTCAATCCTGAGATAGAGAAATCTTTGCGCGAGTTGAGACGATCACAAAGGGTATTACCGACAGAGGAAGAGCTGAGTACTCTGTCAAGCTATCACGAGAACGAGTTGTTCGAGGAAGATCCACATTCTTCACCCGTTTCCACTTCTTCAGCCGAGACAGTCACTTCTCCAGAAATTCCAGTCATGGCTGAGAAAGCGAGTATAGCTAGTCATTCTGAGCCGACAGCTGCAAATTTATATAAGGGGTTCGAATTACCAGGAGATGACAGGAAGTTCGAACCAAAGCCTTCATACATTAATATGGTTGAGAGAAACCAGTTCGGGGGAGCTGCAAATGAAGATGCAGCTAAGCATATAGAGACATTTATTGACTACTGCTGTTCTATACCCCCACCAACCGGCGTGACCCAAGACCAGATCAAGGAGACTATGTTTATCTTCTCCCTTCGTGATGCTGCAAGGGAGTGGTATAGAGATTTGGACCGAGTCGTTCATGGGATCACCGATTGGAATTCATTGGCTTTGGCATTCTACAAGAAATATTTTTCTGCCTCAAAGACCAATGCAATTAGAGCTCAAATCACGAGCTTTAAACAAGGGCCAGACGAGAACTTCCACGAAGCATGGGTCCGTTTTAAGAAGTTGGTGCAAACCATACCGCACCATGGGTTCGAAAAATGGAGCTTGTGCAATCGATTCTCAGAATGGGTCGTATGACGATCGAGGGCTATTTTGGATGCCTGCAGCCCGGTGGCCGATTTTCTTTGAGAATTTGGGAGAAACCAAGGGGTGGAAGATCATTGATGATATAGCCACCCACAAGGCTGAGTATGGGAATTCCAGAGGGAATCAAAGGAGGAGCGCTGAATCTCCTTCTGTAGCTGCGCTTGAAGCTCTCACTGCGAGATTTGACAAGTATGAACTAGGAGGAGCTTCAAAAGGGGGTATTTACCAAGTAAATGCTATGTCAGACGGTCCTTTCGTCTGTGAAAGGTGCGGAGCTGAGGGACACGTTTCGAAGAATTGTCCTAGTCCCTTTGAGTCTTATGGTGCCTTTCAACATTATAGGCAGACAAACACCTACTATGAGCCTAATGTTCATCCCAACCTGAGGTGGAGTAGCCAGAATGTCCTAAATCCAACTCCACCTCCGCAGCAGCAACCCTATGTGCCCCCTCATCAAAAGCAACAACAATATCAAAAACCTCCTTATGTGCCGTAGAAAAAGCAACAACAATCCCATGGTTCGATTTTGCTTTGAGTTCAAGAACTTGTTCTTTGAAGGAGTCCCAAGCAAGAGAGGCCGGGATGAAGCTACTAGAGAGCCAAATTGCTCAATTGGCTAGTAAGAGTACCACTCGAGCTCCGGACACTTACCGACTCAAACTGACCAAAAGGAGACCTTAAATGCCATCACGTTGAGGAGTGGGTCCACCCTGGAGGGGCCTGCCATGGTCGAGGACGCTGTTGAAAAGAATGAGGCGGATTCGAGTCAAAAGAAAGCTGTAACGAATAATTCAAAGAAAAAGGCGTCTACCAGGTATATATCGATCGATCGATATACACCTTGGTCGATCGACCGATACGGGTTACAATGTTTTCCTCGAATCGTACACCTCGGTCGATCGACTGAGGATAGTGGTCGATCGACCAATATCACTGCTGATAGCGAGATTTTTCGTCCTCCGATGCTCGATAACTTGAGGGACCATTTGTTTCGGGGCACGACAACTCCGAAAGTGTTAGGGCCGGACCGAGTCTTTGATGGGTCCGTCCCGATTCAAGTTCGATCCGATGACGGTTAATGGCTCACATTTGAGACGGTCGAGGAGGGTTCGAGCTTTAACAAGGAGAAAGCGGTGGACTTCGCCCTAAGTCCACGGATGCCGGCATGCGCAACTTAGAGGAGAGGGCTAAGGTACTTCTTACAGCCCCATATCCGGAGAGACTAGTGCCGACAAAGGAACAGGTATCTTTCAGTAAGTTTGAAAAAGTTATTCGTAGCTTGAATGTACAAGTACCCTTCCTTGAGTTAGTTAATAAAGTGCCAGCCTACACTAAATTCATGAAACAACTCTTGTCTAAGAAAAAGTCACTTGAACATGTTCACACTGTCGCATTAACTAAAGAGTCATGCTCTTATTTGTCTCACACTGCACCCCATAAGCTAGAGGACCCGGGTAGCTTTTCTATTCCTTGCAATATAGGTACCTTCTCTATTGAGAAGGCATTATGTGACTTAGGAGCTAGTATAAGCGTCATGCCTTTGAGTCTAGCTAGGAAGCTCAAATTGACTAGGTTCGCAGATGTGAGATATGACAAGATGAGATGGCTGACCGATCTGCGGTCCAGCCAATAGGAGTCTTAGAGGACATCCCTGTCCAAATAGGGAAGTTCTTCTTCCCCGTCGACTTCGTGGTACTTGACATGCCTGGGGATGCCCATATTCCCATTATTTTGGGTAGGCCATTTTCGCACACCGCCGGTGCGAGTCATAGATGTCGGTCTAGGAACCTTGACTTTCAAAGTGGGAAAGCATTTTATTGTCTTTGCCCAACCTGCTAAGAAAAAGGACCTCATGTGGCCTGTGACTTGTAACACGGTTTCTGACAAGAAATCGTACTTTGTGCTTCCTGATTTACCTATCTCTATTCCTGTTGTAACCCCTCCGCCCCAGACTGGGAGCAAATTGGAGGAAGATTTGTCTATTTCTGATAATGCAGGAGCTGGTTTGGGGAAGGAAGAACAGCAAGTTACTCTAGCTGTAAAGACCCGATCATTCAAAGAGGAGGTCTTGGTTGCCTTAGCTATGGCATTGACGAGGAAGTTGATGACGAACCGGTCAAGGCACGGAAGTCCGACTTGGACTTTGATAAGCCCGAAGAGATCATTGATTGGGGAGATGATGAGAATGTTGACCCGTTGAGTTCAGCAGACGTAGAAGCTAAGGAGGGTGCAGCTGATCAAATAAGCATCGTTGAGGCTACCTCTAGTAGCCAGAAGCCGACGAAGTGGGCCATACCGTGGCCATTCTTGATCAACTATTAGTTGATCGAGCTCTTTATAAACTTCATTTTATTTGCTTCTGTTAGACACTTTTTATTGCTTTTGTGTGCGCGAAACTTCGCATTTTATTTTGCTTGCTTAGGATTTTATGCGTTTGAGACTTTATTTTGGGTTTTGCGCAATTTTGGGCGCGTATTATTGTGCACTTGCAGGTTTTTAGACCTCATTAGCTCAAGTTATTGAGCAAATACGAAGAAATAAGGGATACAAAAGATATTTTCGATCGATCGCTACATTGGTCGATCGACCGAGTTGCACTTTCCAGAGCTACTGTTTTCGACACATTGGTCGATCGACCGCCGTCCTTAGTCGATCGACCAAGGACGCTCTTCAGTACTGTTCACGACCTCCCCCCTGCTGTGTTTGGTCGATATGCGGACTTAAGGGAGTTTTCTACTCCACTTTATTTTCCGTCCAATTATTTATTTCTTCTAATTTTCTCATTTGTGCACATATTTACCGTTTCAAAATTGTCTTCTCGATTTTATGCGTGGGTTATATTTGTCTTTCAGGTACCTTTTAGTAGCACTGCTGGCTACTGAAACCTCCTAGCTCACGCTGGTTTGGGGAGGTTTCCTTTGCTGCGTTTAAAGTCTTGTAAGTTCCCGATTTTCACTTCATGTCTTATTTATTTCATTTCCTCGCAAATTCCCATTTCTCTTTTCTTCATTACATGATTTTGCACAATGGGGACATTGTGTGATTTGGTTTGGGGAAGGGTTTTGCGTCGCATATCATTTGCTTGCATTCACATTTACATTCTGTTTTGCATTGTTCATTTCATTTTATACGAAATTCAAAAAAAAAAAAAATTTAAAAATTTCAAAAATTTCCATAAAATGCACGTTTATTTTAGCATATAGGTCGAGTCGGAACGGTAGTATTTCAGGGATGATATTGCATTTTGCACCTGTTTTGCCTGAGCTTTGCTTGATTAACATGTTATTAGTAGAATCGTATAAGTGCATATCTACGAGTTTTCGTTAATTATTTGCTGGACTTGAGACTTGACTTTGAAAATTGGCAAACTACATCATATTTCTGAGATTTAGAGCCTATAACTGGTGACATCTATGACCAGTTTATTTAGGAATGTGAGTAGTACTCCTTATAAGACATGTCATATCAATATGCATAAATATGAACTTAATCTGCTTAATACCTGTACGCATTCGGTCTGTGGTTAGTTGACACATGTGGTAGAGGTTTCCTTTTCTCATTTTTGCCCATGAACTCCACACTGCCAAAAATATCCCTTTTTGTCCCATTTACTACATCCTACATTTAGCCTGTCCTTTGTCAAGCTAGTAGTCTGTGTTCTTGGGGTTGTTACTCATTTTTTGGTGGCATATGCTCTGTTGAGACGTTATTGGGAAGATGAAATAAAGGAAGGAAAGAAACAAAGTTGAAAAGAAAAGAAAAAAAAGATGAAAATTGATTCGAAAAAAAAAAAACTGAAAAAAGAGTTCTGTACTGTTCGTGCAGTCGATCGACTGCCCCTTTTGGTCGATCGACTGAGGTCCGAGAGAAAGAGAAAGAATCAATTCGCATAATTCACGCCTTTATCTTTTGGCGGTTTTTGCTCCCATGTATTATTCATATTTTATGGGGAGTTAGTTGATTACTTTTATACCTGGAGATTGTGAGATTTGTGCTTGCTATAGCACCGTTTCATTTGTTTTTGAGCAAGAAGTTGGATGTTGCCATATGGTTCCGTTTCGGTACTAGCTTGATCACCTGTACCTCCACTTTCCCATAAATGTTTTGCCTCTTCTTACCCATACCTCACATATCCACATATATGCCTCGGCATGTGTCATGGTCTCTTGTTGGTTGGAATGCGTATGTACGGTTGTAGAGATTGCTTTCATATTATATTGCAGGCATGTTCTTATAGGTCGTAGTTAGGTGAGAGTCTTTATAAAACCAATTCTTTCTATCCTCTTATATATTCACCTGTGCTTATGAGTGCTTTGAGCGACCCGTGAGAGTCCAATTTGATAAGTCTCTACAGTTGACGGTTCAGTAGTTTTAACGGCTCCATAACTCGTTTGCATGATTCATTTGCTAATTGATTGTTGGTTGTGCACTAAATTGGTTTAGGCTTTACATGTTGCATTTCGCTCTGAGATTGAACTCGTTCCATTAGGTCATTAGATCGAGTCTAGTTCTTGCTTGGGGACAAGCAAGGGTTTGGTTTGGGGAAGTTTGATGCGTGTCTTTTATATGATGTTTTACATCCCATTTTACACGCATTTCAGAGCTCATTTATATAGTTTATGCTACATTTCTCCCTATTTCCGTCTACTTCCGTATTTTTGTACATTATTGCAGAAATGTGAAGAATCCAGCGGAAATCGAGCTAAATCCGTCCCCGAGTATCCTGCATTGCATATGACGTGAAGTATTCACCCGAGGAACGAGCTTGGTGCGCAATTCAAGGCCCAAAAGACAAATCCACAAGATTATAGAAGTCAAGTAGCAGCTCAAGCAGTCGATCGACTACTGCTATCAGTCGATCGACCAACCTGCGGGTTCTAGAAGCTACTGTATACTGAAGATCAGTCGATCGACCGCCATACTCAGTCGATCGACCAATCTACTATCCCAGACGAGAATTAAAAGACCGGGGAAGCGCAAGCCCAATGAGTTTAGGTTCTAGAAATAAAAGTTACGTATGTTTGCTATATAACGTAACTTAGAACACCAGTTTTAAGGATCCGGATTTTATCAAGTTTTTACATTAAGTTTTAGACAGTAACATTGAGTTTTATTAGGGTTTTAAATATTGTTAGCATTGGAATTTTCGCTCTTGTTCTTAATCATTCTTCTGCTATTCTCGGTATTCTTCTGCCCTATTTCAATTCACTTCTATTTCGTTATTAGTATAGAATTGATAGTTAGATTCCCGAAACCATTTTATTATTGCATGTTAATTGTTTGTCCTACCGCTTTAATTATGAATTCAGTACTTTTATGCCCTAGTATTATTGTTGTTATCACCTTCAGCATGAGTAGCTAAATAGTTTGTGCTAGGATGTAGGGGAATTATGGCGTAGGCGGCGTAGTATTAAATTGGACTGAATCGCGTGTCATTCGATCGACTGCCTTACCCGGTCGATCGACTGACCACGTGAGGTTACCTTTCATTTTAATTGATTTTAATGATGTATTTAACGAATCGAATGCATGCGACCAGTTAGATGCTTAATTTATGACTGACCCATTAGATCGAGAGATAGGGAAAGTTGTTAGATCACCAATTAAGATGACTAAACTGTGCTGAGATCGAAAGATAGGTAAAGTTTAGACCGTTAGTCACTTTTCAGGACGAGAGTCAGTATTAGTGATATTAGGGACCTATAGCGAGATCGAAAGATGCTATTTGTTAAGAATGGACCGAGAGGACCTCTTGTTTCCCGCCTCACTTGTGTTCGATTTAGACCTGTTTAGTATGTTGCCGCCGAAGCTATAACGAACCGACCATCCTAGTACCTCTTTTTATATTTGATTTCATCTATTTGTTTAGTTTACTTTATTTTATCGCTCATTAGCTATAGACCAATCCAATCAAACCCCCCATCTTATTGTTACCTTAGACTGAATTTAAACAACTAGAATTTACGTATGCCTCTCTGTGGTTCGACCCGACTGCCGCTAGCTATAGTTGTAGTTGGAAATTATAAATTTATTTTTGACACCTCACGATGGGTATCAATGCACATGCTTATTATTTTTATTCTTCTTTCGCAGCGTAGAACACGTTTATTATCAATAATACTGTTACAAAAAATGGCTGGAAATAACGCAATCCCAATGCCTAGTGCCACACTAGATCGTTCGTCCTGGCTTAAAATGTTCATGGACCAAATGAATCAGTCCACTCGACTGAAGAATGATGGGTCCAATTTTGCGGACTGGGAGGCGGCACTACGGAATGCTGCCACTGCTGACGGTAAGCTGGAGGCACTGAATTGTAAAATCAGTGAGAGCATTGTCATTGACCGAATGCTTCATTCTCTTCACGATGGTTTTGCCCTTTTCAGGGCGAACTACTATATGAATGACTTGAAAAAGAGTCCTCATGAGCTACACTCCCTTCTCGTACAAACCGAGAAGGATATGAAATTGAGTGGGAGCATGAAACAGGATGTTCTCACGATTTACAAAGGTAAAGGTAAGGGCAAGGCTCATGGCGACCTAGCTGTAGGTAAGCCAAAGTTTAAGAAGCCAGGAAACGGTAAGAGTGCGCCTGGTGAGACTAGTGGCTCACAGGGCAAGACAAAGAGCAAGGGCGGTGACATAGAGTGCCACCATTATCACAAGACTGGACATTGGAGGAGGAACTGTCCCGTCTACCGTGAGGACATCAAGGCAGGCCGCTCGTTCCTGTTGGTATGTCATCTTATATTCATATGATTGAGATTAACCATGCAAGTTTCGGAACTTGGGTACTAGATACTGGTTGTGGTTCTCATCTGTGTAATCATTTGCAGGGCCTAAAGAACATCATACCTCTCGAAAAAGGTGATGTGGACCTGGGAGTCGGGAATGGAGCACGAGTTGCTGCTGCCTCGAAGGGGACATATGTAATCCAACTCCCTAGTGGTTTTGAGTTATCTTTAAATAACTGTTACTATGTACCCAGTTTATCTAAGAACATTATTTCTGTTTCCGTACTTGCTAAAGACGGTTTTGCATTTTCAATAAAGGATAATAGCTGTATTTTCTCTTTTAATGAAATGATTTATGGCAAAGCAGTTTCCATGAATGGAATTTACATCTTAGATCAAAGCACGGAAGTATTACACATGAATAATAAGAAATTAAAGGTTGGTGACAAAGATCAAACCTATCTATGGCATTGTCGAATGGGATACATAAATGAGAAACGCGTGAAGAAACTCGTCGATAATGGGACTATTCCCGCGTTCGATTTTTCTACATATGGCACGTGTGAATCATGTCTCATTGGCAAGATGACTCGAATTTCCTTCAAAGGTGTTGGAATGCACGCTAGTGACCTATTAGGACTCATACATACGGACGTATGTGGACCTATGTCTATTACCGCTAGAGATGGCTATAGATATTTTATCACTTTCACGGACGATTTAAGTAGATACGGATATGTCTACTTAATGAAGCATAAAAGTGAGTCCTTTGAGAAATTCAAGGAATACAGAATAGGGCAGAACCAACTGGGTAGAAAGGTTAAAGCACTCCGTTCAGATCGGGGTGGCGAATATCTTTCAAATGAGTTTGATCAACACCTGAAAGACTGTGGAATCGTTTTGCAGTTAACTCCACCTGGAACACCTCATTTGAATGGTGTGTTCGAATGGAGAAATCAAACCTTACTTGATATGGTTCGATCCATGATGAGTCACACGGTAGTGCCTGATTCATTATGGGGTTATGCTCTTTTGTCAGCCGCTCTTATACTTAACCGAAGTCCGTCTAAAGCTGTCGACAAGACTCCATTTGAAATGTGGAAGGGAACGGTCCCCAACTTGTCCTTTATTCGGGTTTGGGGCTGCGAGGCTTATGTCAAGTGGAGACACGAGGATAAGCTCGGCCCGCGATCGGTCAAGACATACTTTATAGGTTATCCAAAAGGAACTTTTGGTCATTACTTCTATTCGCCTACCGAACATCGAGTTTTTGTTGCGGCTAGTGCGACATTCTTAGAGAAAGAATTTCTCGAGAACAAGTCGAGTAATAGACCCTTCGAGCTGTCGGAGATTCCAGAACCAACAACCGAGGAACAGATGGAGGAAGCTGTACCTCCAACTGATGATACGGTTAATATTCCTGAGGAACCTAAGAGGTCGGGTAGAGACTCTCATCCTCCAGACAGATACATTGGTATGGTCGAGGAGAATGACGTTTTACTTCAAGAAAGTAATGAACCCGCAACCTATATAGGTACTATGGCCTGTTCCGACTCAAAGTTATGGCTTGAAGCCATGCAATCCGAGATGGACTCCATGTATGAGAATAACGTATGGGATCTAGTTGATTTACCTAATAAGGTAAAACCTCTACACTGCAAATGGCTTTACAAAATAAAGCGTTCTGTAGACGCGCAACCAGATATCTATAAGGCACGACTTGTGGCAAAAGGTTTCACTCAAGTGCAAGGATTGCATTATGATGAGATTTTTGCACCTGTAGTCATGCTACGTTCCATTCGGATAATCTTAGCGATTACCACATTTCATGATTATGTAATTTGGCAAATGGATGTGAAAACCGCCTTCTTAAACGGTTATTTGGAGGAAGAGTTGTACATGGTGCAACCCGAAGGTTTCATAGATCCTGAGCATCCTAAGAAAGTATACAAGCTTAAGCGTTCCATTTATGGACTTAAGCAAGCTTCTCGGAGTTGGAATCATCGTTTCGACCAAGTGATAAAAGAGTATGGTTTCACTCGATCGGTCGAGGAACCATGCTTATATATCAAGTCGAGTGGGAGCAAGATTGTATTCTTGATATTGTATTTCGATGACATACTCTTGATTGGGAATGACATTCCTCTCCTTTCTTCGGTTAAAGAATGGTTGAAGAACCATTTCCAGATGAAAGATCTGGGTGAGGCACAGTGTATTTTGGGAATCCGTATCTACCGAGATAGATCACGACGGACGTTATCACTTAGTCAGGAGTCTTATTTGGATAAGGTTCTTGAGAGGTTCAGCATGACCAACTCAAGAAGGGGAACCTTCCTATGACGACTGGGATGCAGTTGAGCAAGTCTCAGTCACCCACGACGCCTGAAGGGATTGAGCGCATGAGTCGTGTTCCTTATGCATCTGCAATAGGATCGATCATGTATGCCATGATATGCACACGTCCAGACGTGGCATATGCATTGAGTATGACGAGTCGGTACCAAAAGACTCCAGGTGAAACACACTGGATAGCAGTCAAAAATATCCTCAAGTACCTACGGAGGACTAAGGATTGGGTATTGACTTATGGAGGCGATACTAAGCTATGCGCAACCGGTTACGCAGATGCTAGTTTCCAAACGGATCGAGATGATTCAAAATCTCAGTCCGGGTTCGTCTTCACTCTTAATGGTGCTGCGGTCAGCTGGAAGAGTTCCAAACAGAGTGTTGTAGCAGATTCTACTACTGAATCCGAGTACTATGCCGCTTCGGAGGCAGCAAAGGAAGCGATATGGATGCGTCAATTCTTACAAGGGCTTTCGGTAGTTCCTAGTTCGAATGACCCGATCACCATCTATTGTGACAATAGAGGTGCCATCTTCCAGGCTAAAGAGCCAAAGTCTAGCAACAAATCTAGACATGTACTTCGGAAAGCTCACCTGATCCGTGATTACGTGGAGCAAGAAGAGATAGTGATTGACAAGATTGCGACGGATGATAACATCGCGGATCCTCTCACCAAACCGTTGAATTACTATAAGCATGTAGGGCATGTTTATTCCATGGGAATTAAACATGTTCCTGAGTTGTAGTACTTGATTATGGATTTGATACATTATCTTTTTCATATACTATTTATAACTTCATCGTTTTATATATATATATATATATATATATATATTTTGTTTTTCATGTGGATTGTACTGACAACATTGAACGCCACAAAGTGAACTGAATTACATTATATTTGTTTTGGTCCGTAATCGCCAATGTGAGCTGATAACTCCGGCTATTATATTGTGCAGTCGATTGATGGTGGGTTCAACGAGCCATAAGTCAAACGGTTGACTGATCGATCACAGATACGAGATTATGATGATACCTCGTAGGACAACTTTTTGTGACAACGTAATGGAGTCCTAAATATTTAATAACATTCGGTGCCAGGTCGTGGATAGGACATCCATTGTGTTCCTAGAGTCGATTATTTTGACTATCGACTGTCTCTTGAGATTAAGGCAGGTTTTGGGTGACTTTGGTTTCTTTCTCACGGTCTGCCATAACTGGAGGCTAAGTAGATTTTTTTCTGGGTCATTTCATACTGTGCTTACATCTGCAGGATTCGAGTTGAGGAAAATATCCAACCCTTATCAGGTATAGTTATTTCTCAGGGCCACTCGAGGAGTTGTAACTGAAATGCATGGCCATGCTCGAATGTTGATTCGTTTATCAGTTAAGTTACTCTCTAGTCGGGGAAACCACTCTTGATAGTGATCACTTGTAAAATACGACCTTTGTAAATGCGGATTTGCAAATTGTTTTACATTGAGTGGGAGAAATTTTAGGATATGAGAATCAGTTATCGCACATACACTTGTGAGGACAAGTGGGAGTTTGTTGGAGCTTGTGTCCTCCACAAATTAGTGTGATAACATTTGTAAATCTCTTACAGGTTCACAAGGGTATACTTCGTATATTTAATCAGTTGATTAACGTTTACCTAATAACGGCTGGCTTGCTAGAAAGTTTGACGTTATTATCATACAGATGGCGGTGATCAACTGGTCCCTAAAGGTCACACCTATAGGATGTGTTTGAGAAATGTTGTTATAGAAATATAATCACATTGATGCCCAATATGACTAAAAAGTTAGTCAATATGTTGATGAGATAATTATTTAATGAAAAATAAATAATATTAGTTGAGACGAATTAACTGTCAATTCGTAAATTAAATATAATAAGTTATATTTAATTAAATGTATATAATGTTAGTTTGGACGAATTAATCTGTTAATTCGTAATTAAATATAATCAGTTATATTTAATATCAACAAGATGAATGTGTCATAGTGGTAATATTGTGGGTACACAAACCAAGAGGTCTTGGGTTCGATCCTCACTAGATGATAATTCAACACATATTATATATTTTTGGAAAGACCAAAAATAAGGAGGAGATACTCCTTATTTCGGTCAGTTTGGCCGAAAATTAGGAAGGATTTTTCTTTCCTAATTGACTCCAAGTTTCGGTCTGTATAAAAAGAAAGGGAGAGAATTATTTCTACCCTAATTCTTTTTCTTGACCTAGCCTCTCTCTCTCTCTCATCAGAAAAAACACAAAACAACTAAATTTTACAGAAAACTTTAGATCAATTCTAGCACAATCAATAAGGGCATATCTCATATCGTCTTGGGTGCAACTGATAGGCGAATATCAATTTTGATATTGTTCTTAGGCCATATTTGCTAGGACCGAAGGTTAATTCTGAATCCTTTATACTTTGTTTATGTATTTTGTTTATGACCTTTAATCATCATTGTTAAATTCGTTATAATCCTTCTAAATTAAGGGAAGTATACAGATTATTTCCCACATGATCTTTTGAGTATGACTATGGGTATGGGGAATTTGAGAAGCAAGTCAACACAAACCTACCTTATTATTTGTACAATGAAAATCCTAACCACTACCCCAATTTTTCCCACCAAAATCACCACATCCAATATCAACAACAACCACCCACCCAATACCCACTTAATAATGAATTTCAATTGCCCCAAAACAACCACTTTCACACCTACCCACAACAAGAAGATGAACCCATTCAAAATGTGATTTTCCAAATGATGGGAGATCAACAAAACTTCTTCAAAAAATGCTAGAGGAAAGCCAAAAGTGGGACAATGTTCTTCAAGGCATTGTTACCCAAAGTGAGGAATTGGAGATTCAAATTAACCAAATGAAAGAATCCCAAGAAATCACTCCCCACCATTCTTTGGACATTGATCATGAATGGGAATTTGAAGTAGTAACTTTTGACATGGGAAGAGCCAACCTCATTGAGCTCTTATGAGTATGAAAGTGTGCTATTTGATGAAGAAGACATGAGGTTGAGTAAGCCAAATACTCTTAGCCTTTGTGAGTATGAGGGTGTTTCTTTTGATGTGAACATTGGGATGTTGGAGAAAGAATTGCATGAAGCGCCCACTTATGATTCATATGAAGATAGCGATGATGACAAGACCATAAAAGAGGCCTACGAACACTACTACAAATGAGCACTTGGGCCACGGTTAAATTCGTGGCGCAAGTGCTAAATTTCCGTGGCTAAGTCATTTCGCCACGGGAATACCTTCCGTGACGCAAGTGGCCGTGGCAAAGAGATAGCCACGGGAAAAGTAAGAACGTGGCTATTTTTGAATTTTTGGCCATGGATTCTATCGTGGCTAATAACTCCCGTGGCCAAAAAAAATTCCCGTGGCGAAAAAATAATTCCCGTGGCAAACAATATATATGAAAATTAAATAAACAAAACATAAAATAAATTTTTTTTTTTCACAATGAATATTTTATCATATATGGAACCACGACAATCTAGATACTTGTTTTGCTAGTTAAGTCAATTCATTTGAACGTTATTTGGTTTCACCAGTCATGCATCCGTGCCCATCAGAAAGGCTTCCCAGGAGGTCACCCATCCCAACACTACTCTCACCTGAGCACGCTT
This sequence comes from Silene latifolia, assembly GCF_048544455.1. Lineage (NCBI taxonomy): Eukaryota > Viridiplantae > Streptophyta > Magnoliopsida > Caryophyllales > Caryophyllaceae > Silene > Silene latifolia. The sequence goes on along the minus strand of NC_133538.1, from coordinate 443,902,401 downwards.
AACTGTAGAGTTCTTTTGATGTGCTACCGAAATTGAAAGTTAACTTTGTTGATGTATTTATCACTTTGAATCCTTTTAAGTTTATTTTTTTCTTTCAAAACTTACCTTTAGTACTTTTTAATTATAAAAATGTAACATGATTTACAAATTCTTGTGAGAAAAACATTATTTTGGCCAAAACAATTAAATTTCGACGTTAACCTCCCGACTAATGATTTTGACGTAATTTTTTTGCTGAAGTCAGCAAAACCATTTTCTCCAAAAAATAAATTTAATCTTGTTTTCCTAACATTTTTTTATTTCTTTCGTTTATCGACATTCTTATTTTATTTCTCTTGTACTCGATTTTTTGTTTGTTTTTCTATGCAAATTCTATAGTATGACCGTTGTACCTGCGATATGAAAAATGTGACCATATTTTTGTAAAATAACGACCACTTTTTATAATTAAAGTTTTTTTTCCTCAAAATGGTCACTGTTAACCAAAAGTAGTCACTTTTTACCCAGAAAACACGAAAAAGACTATCGTGCAACAGAATCGCTTATTTTTCTAAACTGATTTCCCTTTGTTATGATTTATTGTTTCTTTTCTCAAAATTTTCACATTATTGGCACATGTGACTTTAAATTATCATTATTTCTATATTTTCCCTGTGATGCGCTCATTTTCAATGAAAAACATTTCCATATTGAATTTTTATATTGATAATTTTTCCAATATGTTCTTTTCTTAATTAATTTGTGGGAGATCATTTTTTTTTTACTTTCATTTCTTAGCGCATTTATATTATTTAATCAATTTTGTAATCTAATTGTTGTTTCTTTTTTACTCCTAAAAACATTTTCCCGATTTTTTTTTCCTCAACAAGTTGAATTTTATATCAAATTCACATTTTTCTATAAATATCTTACAAATAAAGTTGTAAATATAATTTTGAATGAAACGGTTTGACAATATATTAATTTTAGATTTCTCTTAGATAGATGGTAAATAACTTATTTATTTAATTGATATGGTATGTCTTTAAATGTAATACGATCATTTAAGATTTTTATTCAAAATTATAAAGATTTAATTAAAAAAAGTAAAAGAAATTACTAGAAATTCATGAATTTAATAAACAAAATTATACTCCCTCCGATCCACACCAAATGTAACAATTAAAATGAATGATGCACACCAAAGGTAAAATACCTTATTTGGCCTACAACATTACCAAGTTGTCCTTATATCCATTTCATATTTACACAAAATATATTACATATCCACATACCATCCAACAATTAAACCCACAATTATGTGGCCCACCTATTTTTTTCCCTCTTTACCGTTACTTTTTCCACCTTTTTCTTAAATACTCCATTTTCCTCTATGTTACCTTTGGAACGGATCAAATAGATTATATTAAAACAAAGTGTTTCCAAAATTTTATATTTAAATGTATTTTCATATTATTTATATTTGATTATATTTCATTCAGATTTTGTATATTTTTAAAGCAAACAATTTTTTTGGTTTGCCTTAACATGAAAATATCTTAATTTAAGTCGGAAAAGATACTCGCCACGGGTGTTGTTAGTTCGTGGCTAAAAATTTTTTTGCCACGGAACATTTTGTGGCTAAATAAAATTTCGCCACGGGTTTGACATAGCTCGTGGCTAAAATGATTATTTGCCACGGGTGTAGCCTAATGCGTGGCGCAAGTGACTTTTTGCCACGGGAAAAGTTATCCCGTGGCATAAAATTTTTTCCAAAATAATGAATAAGTTTTTCCCGTGGCTAAGCAGAATTTAGCCACGAGTTATAAATTCCCGTGGCATAATTCGTGGCGCAAGTCGATCGACCAACCTACGTTGTATAGGAGCTACTGGAAGTCGTGCTCTGATCGATCGACCAGAGGCATCGGTCGATCGACCACTGTAGCTGGTAGTCCGCTTCTAAATTCTTCATAAAGTTGTCTTTCAGGCCTCGAAATGTGCACCAAGTTCGTTTCTTGAGTAAATACTTCATGTCAAATGCAACACTAGGTACTTAGGGGCGGATTTGGCCCGATATCTACTCATTTCCGCTATAATCTGCAATATTACATGAAAATACGAAAGTAGACGAAAATAGGGAAAATGGTAGCTTAAACTACACAAATGAGCTCTGAAATGCGTGTAAAAGAGGATGTAAAACAACATATTTAGGACACGCATCAAGTCTATTCTTGACAAAAGCGTTTAACGATTGAGGACAAAGGTACTCTAGCTTGACACAACTTGGAGGTGATTTACTGGTATCCTTCTAGGCTTAGTAGTTTGAAGAAATTGTATCTATGAAGGAGTGTGTACCCTTGAATTTCTTCCCCTTTAGATAATTTCCGCCACTTAGATGAGGAAAGTGGCTATTCTTTTGTAGATGCATCCATTACTTGATTTTGTGTGCTTTAATGATTGGATGTGTCGTCATTTTGGCAAGACCCACCTTGCCTTGCAAGAAAGCATCCTACCTCATGGTTGTCTTGTTGTAAGTTGAAGGGGCGGAGTGAGACCCGCTAATTGTCTCACATCGGTTATATTAGTAGGATAGTTTAAATAAAGGTCTAGTTTTTGTCACCTCTTTACTCGGGACGAGTAAAGGTTCGGTTTGGGGATATTTGATGTGACCATTATTTGCGCACATTTAGTCCCCGACTTGAACCTATTTTGCATATTATTATAGCGTCTCATAGCCATTTTCCCGTCAAATGCTTCCTATTTGCTTTCCTGTTGCTTTGTGTTTGATTTGTAGGAAAGGAGGCAATTAGGCGGAAAATTCCCGTCTCTTGAGCCTATTCGGAAGGACATTGACGATCTTGGTTGAACGAGTATTGAAGGAAGGGCAAGAACCAAAGACTAACATTGCAAGAATAAGGAAATTGCGAAGAGACGGATTCTGAAGAAGAATCCGGGCATCCAAGAAGCCAAGACACCCGTCCAAGAACCTGAATCCGAGCGTCCAAGCCTTACAGACGCTCGTCCACCCTTGCAACAATCCGAGCGGATTCACCTCCTGGCCGAGCGTATTGTGGCGTCCTCAGCAAAGATGCCCATCTCTCCGAAATACTAGTGATTCCCTGCTTAGAACTTAGAATTGTTAATTACTAGTTTAGCCTTAGTTAACCTAATGAAGCACTACTATAAATATCCCATTTTGATGATAATCAAAGGGGGCTTCCACATTAGAAAATCCTCTTAGAATAGATTAGGAGTAGAATAGATTAGATTACTCTTTAATCTTTCCACAAATTTCACATTAATCTCTCCTTAATTATTGTTCAAGTTTATTACTTTTGGGTAATTGAAGATTATTGGGTCATTATTGGAGGATTGACAACCCTTCATCAATCAATCAAGTTCTCTTCTTTTATTCTTGCTTTATTATTTAGATCATCTCAAGTTGGTATAATTCTTTTACTCTTTACTTTTTATTGTTTATTTCCTTAAGCTTTTATCATGTTTATACTTGTTATAATGATTGACACCATTAATGACATGTTTCCCTTGATAAAGATTGAGTAGTCCTTTAGCTAGGATTAGTGGGTAATTTAGGGAGAAAAACATGGGGAATAATCATGCTTAATTTAATATGTTTCCATGATTAATATTGCTTGTTTGTTGTGATGTCAACCTATGCACATGTTATGTTTGATGAAATGCTAAGCCTATGAATCCTTGCATTTACAACCATCTCTTATCTACTCAACTTGACTTTTAAGATATAAACCAACTCGAGTCTTGTTAGACCATGCATAGAAGTGATTAGGAGGAAAGTAAGTCGACTTGTAGGTGTTGTACAATCTAATCGATTCGGCTCCGGAACCCAACTCTTCCTAAGGACCGTAAGACATAAACCAACTCGGTTCCTTTACAACATAAATTGCTTGCAACTTTGTGAACATGTTTGTATGATCAACTCCCATGAATCCCCTATGAACCCATGATATGCTAGCACTTTTAATCATTTGTTTACATCCTTCATTTCATTGCTTATTATACTTTATTGCTTGCATTAGTCTAGAACACAACTACAAACCCAAACAAATTGTGACACTAGCATAAATTAAGATAGATAGACTTAGAACCCAAAGCACACCGTCCCATGGATCGACCTCGACCTACCACTAACTAGTTGTTTGTTGAGTATTATAAATGTGTTTTATTGGGTGTACAACGACACGCTCACATCATTGATCTATCTTGTTCCATCTCATTTAATTGCCATGTTTAAATATAAACTTGATATTTATATCTTTTGTAAGTATCGTACATGATTTACCTGTTTTAGTTCTTTGTTATGTTCATTTTGACAATTTGCGGCTGGGAGAACCTTGAGTTACTCCCCACTGACGGTGGCGTTCATGTTTACATGAATGACTGGTATTAGTTGGTGCATCTATGGGGTGAAGACATGTGTGAGCTACCGAGCACCTTGGACTAGTAGTCGGCTTAGTAGGATTGCTTAGACTTACCTTTTATCATTTGTCATTCAAGGGATATATTTTCCCTCACCTTGACTATCACGTTTGTATAATTTAATCTTTATTTTCGCATCCTTTATTTGTGTTTTAGTTTTTAATGAACCCGCAATTTAAATTTTAAAAGTTTCAAAAATTTCTTAATTTCCGCTTGAATTTATAAGTTATATTTTCCGCGTTTTGTTGGGGTTTAAAGTTCTATGTCTAGAATGACTCTCGTGATGCCAATGAACACGGATGTTCATAGAGATTTTGAGTAAGGGGTGAGGGTACATATTAGGAAGCTCGTTTATTTGAACACCTAATCTCGCCCGCCTCGATAGAGACTCTACTAATGATCAGGGAAGTGGTTTATACTCGATATGTTGTCAATTTGTATGCATGCAATGCAACATCCAGTAGATTAAACCTAGCATGTGAGATTAGACTAAGTCGGTGAACAAACAATTTAGCACTCAATTGGGTCGGAGTTGGAAGTTAGATTAATTATATGTGAATGCCAAGTAAATTAATCATACAAGAGAATAAGTAAAGAACAAACAAATAAATAAATAAGTTACAATTAATAAACTTGAATTTACATCATAAACATGCTCAAAATAATTTGAAAAGAAAAGAAAAGAAAAGAGATAAAATAAAATAGAAGAAATAAGGGAATTAAAAGGAATAGGAAATAAAATAAATTAGGAAAATTAAAAAATAAAGAAAAATATGAATTATATGGAAAGTAGTCGAATTAAAGAAAATATGTCGAATTATGGTAATAATAAGAATAGTAGTTGATTAAAATCCTAGTTAGAAAAGCTATGTCAAAACGAGACGAGTTCAGAGGCAGAAGCCATACCAAAACAGGCGCAGCAACAAGTGCGTCCTCTGGAAGAGGTGCATCACTTATTGCGACTGTTCTTGAGTTGGGTTCTGACTGTGAAAGTCAGACCCGCGGGTTAGTTATTGTTCGTTGGTTGATTTGCGTCGATTATTAGCATATGACTCAAGTAGAAGTGTTTTAGTCAGATTATATGCATCTAAGATTCTCGTAAAGTGAAAGAAAAAAACGATTTAAAATGAAGGTTTATAAATTATGGTTATTTACGATGTCGGAATCAATTTATAAACAAGACTTGAATTAAAGATGGTTGAAAGCAAAAAGAACAAAGTCTGAAGAACAAAGAGAAATATGTACAAAAGAAAAATTCAGGGACTTGATATGAATGAATCGAGTCCCTTAAATCCGGGTTTGAATAAGATGACGAAAATCTGCAAATATTGAATTATAAGTGATTTAAGTCGAAAATGATTGAAAAGCAACAATGGATAAGCAGCCCCTGAAAGAGGCGCAGCAGATGCTGCGACCATTCCAGAAGGCGCATCAGTTGATGCGTTTCTTCTCGACGTCATATCACTGCTGTTTTTATTAAAACGGTTTGAAACTTGACTTTTGAAAACAGTTTGAGCATATTTATGAAATAAAATCTTACATTAATTATAATGCAGAAATAAAATAAAGAAAATTGGGATTTTACACCCTCAGACTTACATGTTAGCGTCGCGAGATTTAACTAAAACGGTTTTTTAGTGGTAACTCGACTCGATCTATGAAAATATGAAAGTGCCCTTGAAAAAGGATTTAGAACAAATTGATTTAATTGATTGTGTAGTGGTCAAATTGGTTGGTTATGCAAACGTGACTGGTACTCAGAATGATCTGAGCTTACGTGGTCGGTTGATCTAGCACGTTGGCGTCGAAAAGTAAGAGCGTGGTCTTAGAATGCAAAGGGATAAGAGAACGGCGGACACTCGCGTGCCAAATATGGAGGCCGGAGGCCTATATTTATACTAAACATATGGAAGAGTTTAGGAATGACACGTCCGATTTGGAAACAAATCACGGAAATATTCTGAAAAATGCGAAAAGAGGGCTGGAGAAGAGGCACAGCAACTACTGCGATTCTTCGAAGAGGCGCAGCAGCTGCTGCGTCATTTCCCCAGAGGTTTCCTCCTCAGCAAGAAAGATTTTCGCGTTTTATTATGGAATTTCGGTAGATATACACTTCCTTATTCCATAAAACACAATATTATGGTAGATATTTACTTAAAATAGTAATTTTAATTCGGAATAAATATCCAGAGAATTCTAGAACATTCCGAAATATTCCGACTGGGCATTTAAACGGTTTTTAGAAAATGAAGCGGTTTTTTACCCGGACTCCAAATGAACACTAATTACTGTCAAAACGGCTGTATCGGTGCGTAGGTGACGACCCAGGGGTTGACTCGAGCGTTTGAGCTATCACTTGACGATGAACTTACGGACTGTCATAAATCGTTCCGCGTATCAAACATGCGGCCCAATCATCACTGAGTGGTTGGCGGGAGGTTTAGAAATGAGATATCTACAAATATACATATTAAAATTAAGGGAATTTGAAGAACATTATAACCAACATCTAAACTTTGGTCATTTAAAGGCCACAAAATAGTAAAATGACAACCAATATTAATGTCTTATACGTTAAAATCAACATGTCTTAAAAACTACAAATTTCCAAATTACAAACCCAAATTTAAATAACCATTCAAGTCTTACAAAATTAAATAAAAAGTATCAAAGGTTCCAAATTACAAACCCAAATTCGAGTTACAATACTATAGTTATCAAACCGAATATTTTCTGCAAAATATAATAACATTAAAAGGCACCAGAAATAAGTTGGACAAACAATGCTCACCAAAAGCTGAAAAAAAGGGAGTTCGCGTATCATCCTTTGCATCATTGTAATTATTCATTAAACTTCTTTCGGTAAGTGGGAATAAAAACTCAGTTAGTTATTCGCTTCCGAAAATTACCCCTAAATCAAACAAACCGTAGCTTCCGAAAAATCAACAATTTCAAAATTTAAAACCCCCAAATTTAATAACAACAACAATAATAATTGTAATACTACGGTTTTATGAGTCTCTGGGTACTCTATCGAGTAGGCCTTACTCTGTCGAGTAAGGGTGTGTTGCGTTTTAAAATAGTTTCTGACCTGTTGGGTACTCGATCGAGTAACGTAGATAATCGATCGAGTAAGGGGGCACTCAATCGTGTACCTTAGCTACTCGATCGACTAGTCGGTTTACAGGGAATGATTTGACAGGTTTTGCTAATAACGCGAGTTTGATATAAAAGGTTTCCGTCAGTTTATTTAATCACTTTTAACCTTTCTAAACCCTTCAAAAGAAAAAGGAGTTACGTAGTTCTCTCTCGTCGCGTTGTTGGCAAATCCCCAAGGCTAGGAGTGTCGGATCATCTTGTTCTTTGCATCATAGTGTTCCTTGCGTAAAGGGTAAGATCTACATACCAATTTTATACTATTTCTTTGAGTTTGTTTAAAACCCTAATTGGGTAGATTTGGGGGTTTTGGGAGGGTTATGTTGATTAGGTGATAATTGTATGATTATGTGTATAGGAGAAGGGTTCATAGAGGAAAGGTTTTGAGACAGCTGCTAGATCATCTGATGTTTGTGTTGCATTCCAGGTAGGGTTTCCCTACTCAGTATTAGTTACATAATATGTGGTGATTGTGCTGTAATTAGTGCTTGTTGATTGGTTTCGTGACGGTTGTTGATTGATTGTTGTTGATGGATGTGATCGTTTGTCTTTGGTTCTCGAGATGCGTTCTCGGCTGAGTGGAGTCACTTGCGGGAGTGGCTTCACGTCCTAGTTTCGCCCTCCGTGGAACCCGCCACGGGAGGGGATGTGCACATTAATGGGACAGGGTTATCGCTCGGTATGATGAGCGGGGCTTAGGTGGGAACGGTTTCGGTCCCCCACTGGCAGGGCTGGTCCAGTGGACAGTCGGTGACGGAGATTGATTGGAGTGGGTGTGATTGTGTGTGTGACTGTTTGAACTATGTTGTTTGTTGTATTGTTGGATCATATAAATTGTGTGATTAGTGCGACCCGTTTAAATGTTTTAAAAGCTGTGGTGATCCATTCGGGGGTGGTGAGCGATTATTGAGCGGTATGAGACGATGCGTATGGGATAGCTGGGATGAGTCACCATGTTGCGGTTCGAAGTCTTCATTTGTGTCTCGACGCTTGATAGTATTTTGAAAGTAGATAGTTTTGAGAACTTGTATTTCCTTTTATCAGTTTTGGTTTTGAACATGTAATCACTTTAACTATAATTACTTTTAAAGCACGTTTCTTTATTGTCTTATGATATTCATTGCCTCGGGCAACCGGGATGGTAGCATACTTATAACTGAGTGGTCCTGGTAAGGCACTTGGAGTATGGGGGTGTTACAAATGGTATCAGAGAGACGATCTTGAAACCTGTAACCAATGAACCCAATAAACATAGGGATTCAAATAAAATGAACCCGGGGTAAAAGTTGTAGGAGCTAATGCAAAGACTTGGGAGACGTCCTAAAGTCGCGAACTCGCCCTACAATTTTGAACCGGTCACTATGGGATATGAGTCGGGATCGCTATGTTTTTACCTTGTGTATTGTGTACCTATGTAGTGATGTGTGGCATGAATCAGTGGATGTATGCATGTTGAGAATGGGGAATGTGTAGAAAAGATGGTGATGATGTGATTTCGTAAGTTATTGATTGAAAGCATGATAGTTGTTTTACGATATGGCATTATAGAAATACGGAAAGAAAATTTGTTTGATTTGAGTTATACATAGAGTTATGTATACATATATGTTGTTGGTAGTGTTGTACGAGTTTATATAGCTGAAAGTTTGAGTAAGAGCATGAATAATTGGTGGAAAAGATGATAATTGTTGCATGATAATATGATATTTTTTTTATAACGCATGTTGTATGATGGAAGAGATTTTATAAGGTTGTTATGCTAGTAACATGTGAATATGATACTTGATGTCATATAATTGTGATTTTGTTTACGTAAAGTTATATAATAAAAACATGGGGGTAATAAGTGATTGGTAAGTTGAATGATATATGTGCATCGAGTTATTTGTTGCTTGGCTTTTGAAGTTAGTAACATGTGGTTAGGGATACTGGTTTTATGAGCATCGAGTTGTTTTTGCTTACCATGTTGTCGTTTAAGTTGTTGGGAAGTAAAATCAAGTAGTTGTGTTTTCGATTATAGGGAGGTTGTCTTTAAACTGTTATAACTTGAGATTCATAAATGATTTTAATGTGATTCTAATTGGAGGTGATAGCTTGTCCTTTTACAATTCTAACGATAGGTCACACGCCCAAAACGACCAAGAAATGAGTGAGTTATGACTGTTTTACAAAATCTGGACAGTGTTGAGAAATGCGTAGGTACTCGATCGAGTAGCCTTGGTACGCGATCGAGTAGGGGGGGACTCGATCGAGTACGTCAGTTACTCGATCGAGTAGCCCTGGTAATTTGTTTTACGTGCTTCTGATCTTCACCTACTCGATCGAGTAAGTCACTTACTCGATCGAGTGGCCTGTACTCGATCTAGTGACCCTTGTTTTGGGTCATATGCTTATCTTTTGAATTCGTTGCATATTATGTTTAATTCAAAGATGTTATTTTACTTCTTTATGCATTGTTTTACATGTATGTTGGTCTTGATACGTAAGTTACCCCATCTTATGGTGAAGTGAGTGGCACCTGTGGTGAGTAGGAGTTCGGTGGGAGGACATGAGTTATATGTGTCGTGATAGATAGTGGAAAAAGAAAAGACAGATTGGTATGGTTTATTGAGACATAGAGCATGTTTTGTGAGATGAGATGAGCGATATGTTTGTATGTTGAGTAATGCAAGAGTAATTGAATGTGGGCAAGGGATGATGTGAGTTTATGGAACGTGAGAATGAAAAGATTGAAATGAGGGACGCAAATGGTGGCAGCTTGAGATGTGTAAAGAATCATGGAGGGGGATGGTTAGGAGTCGTGTGGGTTAAGAAAATACATAGTGAAAGTTCGTTTTAAAGGGGTTGAGAAGAGTAGTATATAGTGAACTTTGTGGAGACATGTCGCGAGGTGGATTTGTAGACAGTGAGTGAGTTTGGGAGATTTGGTTTATTAAGAGATGAAACTACTGTGTGATTTCCTTGGGCAATTAGCGGTATGATAGAAGGGAGATGTAATTGTTGAACAGTAAACGTTGATTCTATGGATGGATTAGTGGAAAGGGTGATTGATGACTTAATAAGAGAATATTTGTGGTAAGAAAGAGTGAGATGATATCGATATGAAATAATTAGATGTGAGTTTTGGAGCAAAGTGAGAAAAACAGAAACACTAAAGAGTTAGGTAGAAGTGATAAGGAGTTGAATGGTTAATTGATTTTGTAGAGTGTAAAAGAAAAGAATGAGGGGAATAAAACTAAGAAAATGTTCAAGGAGTTATGTGATATAGAGGTAAGGAGTCGTCGAGATGTGTGCTACCAACCATGAGGATGTTAGTCAATGGTTATAGAGGAGTTTCGGGACAACATGATTAGTCTTGAGTTTTGAGGAATTCAGGAAAGTAAGAAGTTGGTAGAATATCTGCATGATATGAGATTTTGGTGGAGATTTAGATGATGATACAGTTAAGAATGGTATTGGGAAGAATGTTGAAGTAATTTTGTTGATGGATTTGATGTTCATTATTTGGGATGTTAACCAAAGATAGGAAAGAAATTGTGATATTTAGAGATGAGTGTAAGAGGTTTGATGCCGGATTTTGTAATGTTATGGTTTGTGACTAGTGGTTAAGGGTAATGGTATATTAGAAAGGTAACAATTCTGAAGCGGTTGATTTTGCAGAGACCAGGTTGATATGTATGGTTGTAAGAGAGTGTAAGATATGGTTATATGAGACGGTTGTTAGTAGTTGAGTATTAATAGTATGGTTACATTTGGCAGGGGGTGATGGATATGCGAATGGGAGAATATGTTATGAGGGGCATATGAGTTAAGCTCGGGCGACAGGTAACCTTTGTTGAGTGGTAACTTACGTGATCAGGATTGACTAGGTGGATGTGATTACGGGTCTATGATGTGTATAATGTTTGCGTGAGGTGCTGACCTCACGGGAAGTGGTACGGTGTGATAGTTATAAAGCTGTGATCTGAATGTTCTGTAATATAGGTTGGACACGGTAATTTAATGGAATGATATTCAAGAAGGTAATAATTTGATGGATCTGGCATGACTGGTTATACTTGTATGTATTCATGATATACGTTATTCCGTGATATGGTAAGGGGATGATATTCATGAGGTCATTATCTGTTTAATTCATAAAATATGTTGAGTTGTGATTTAGTAAAGTGGATTTGAGTAAGTTTTTCTTGTCTGAGAAGTTATTCTGAGTCAGTGTTTATGGGGATTGTATGTAGTTGTGATGTCTATTGATGTGGTTGTTGTGCCTCGGGTGGTGATCCGGGCACGGTACATAGTGTTGTGATGCGGGTATTTTCGCACTGCGGTGTGGCTGTTGGTGGCGGTGTTGCGATGCCGTCACCGGTTGTGGTGGAGTAGGCAGGATGACTATGATACGAGTTTTCAAAAGTACATACCAGTCATACATAGATTGTTGTTTTGTTTGCTGTTGCCTCCTGTGAGTTTCAGTTTGTACAGATAGACAGTTGTTTTGTTTATTGATGTTTCTTACCAGTTAAGTTTTGGTATGAGGGTAGAGTATGATATGAAAGAGAGTTGTATATGTTTTCGTTGTTGTCATGGTATAGTGAGATTCTGTTGATGGGACACAGTTGTGAGAAGTTGTTACAGTAATTTTGATCTTGTTTTAAGTTGAGGCATCAGTAGTCATAGTCATGATCTGATATATGCAGGTGGTTCATAATCCTTTGTTGAGACAGTGAGTGTAGGGTGTTGAGTAATTAGTGTCGTGTTAAGTTATGTGTGAGTCTTGCGGTAATGAAAGAAAGGAACTTGAGGATCTAGTGTGAGTGTACGTAACAAGTGTGGATCGTGAGTTATGCTTTTGGCGATAAGAGTTTTATGTAGTTTATATAGAGAGGGGTGTCATGTGGCGGTAATAGGGAACAAGTGAAGTTTTGGGTTAAGTTAAGGATTTTGTGGTATAGGTTAGGTGGTGTGACGAGTGAAGTGAAGTATGAGAGTTGTTTAAATAAGAGAGCCTTGGATATGTGCATGGCGAGTGTTTAGGTTCTAGGTGGTTATCTTTGACATGCGGTGGTGATGAGGATAATGAAAAGATATTTCTAGGATTTAGTATTAGTGAGTTACGAGGACGTAACATTTATCTTAAGAGGAGTAGGATGCGATAAAAGAGATTTTGATGGTTGTACATATGGTAGTATATTTGGAAGTAGAGTGTTGGTGTAGCATAAGGTATGGATTTGTATATGTTGTGGTTGATAGTGTTAAAAGGTCATGGACGTGCTTGTAGTAGTTCGATGTTAGGAATGCGAGAATACTTCGATAGTGTTGACAGTTGGATGATGAGGTTATGAGTGTGAGTAAACTTCGAGGACGAAGTTCCTTTTAAGGGTGGTAGAATGTAACATTCCGTTTGATGTTTATGTAGTTGGTTATGTATGGAGTTAGTGTCGGGAGAGTTTATGATGTAGTTGATACGACATCGTGAGCGAGGTGTGGAGGTAGGAATAGTTGGTAGAGTTGGTGTTAAGAGTTCATGGTTTCATGTTTTGTAAGTTGGGGTTTTGTTTTGAGTTCTTTGTAGCTTTGTTGCGTCTTGACCGAGTTAGTATGTTTGTTTTTATGTATGGGTTGAACTTCGGAGACGAAGTTCTTTTTAAGGAGGGAAGACTGTAATACTACGGTTTTATGAGTCTCTGGGTACTCTATCGAGTAGGCCTTACTCTGTCGAGTAAGGGTGTGTTGCGTTTTAAAATAGTTTCTGACCTGTTGGGTACTCGATCGAGTACCTTAGCTACTCGATCGAGTAGCCGGTTTACAGGGAATGATTTGACGGGTTTTGCTAATAACGCGAGTTTGATATAAAAGGTTTCCGTTAGTTTATTTAATCACTTTTAACCTTTCTAAACCCTTCAAAAGAAAAAGGAGTTACGTAGTTCTCTCTCGTCGCGTTGTTGGCAAATCCCCAAGGCTAGGAGTGTCGGATCATCTTGTTCTTTGCATCATAGTGTTCCTTCCATCAAGGGTAAGATCTACATACCAATTTTATACGGTTTCTTTGAGTTTGTTTAAAACCCTAATTGGGTAGATTTGGGGGTTTTGGGAGGGTTATGTTGATTAGGTGATAATTGTTTGATTATAGGTATAGGAGAAGGGTTCGTAGAGGAAAGGTTTTGAGACAGCTGCTAGATCATCTGATGTTTGTGTTGCATTCCAGGTAGGGTTTCCCTACTCAGTATTACTTACATAATGTGTGGTGATTGTGCTGTAATTAGTGCTTGTTGATTGGTTTCGTGACGGTTGTTGATTGATTGTTGTTGATGGATGTGATTGTTTGTCTCTGGTTCTCGAGATGCGTTCTCGGCTGAGTGGAGTCACTTGCGGGAGTGGCTTCACGCCCTAGTTTCGCCCTCCGTGCACATTAATGGGACAGGGTTATCACTCGGTATGATGAGCGGGGCTTAGGTGGGAACGGCTGCGGTCCCCCACTGGCAGGGCTGGTCCAGTGGACAGTCGGTGACGGAGATTGATTGGAGTGGGTGTGATTGTGTGTGTGACTGTTTGAACTATGTTGTTTGTTGTATTGTTGGATCATATAAATTGTGTGATTAGTATTGACCCCGTTTAAATGTTTTAAAAACTGTGGTGATCCATTCGGGGGTGGTGAGCAGTTATTGAGCAGGTATGAGACGATGCGTATGGGATAGCTGGGATGAGTCACCACGTTGCAATTTAGAAGTCTTCCGCTGTGTCTGACGCTTGATAGTATTTTGAAAGTAGATAGTTTTGAGAACTTGTATTTCCTTTTATCAGTTTTGGTTTTGAACATGTAATCACTTAACCTATAATTACTTTTAAAGTACGTTTCTTTATTGTCTTATGATATTCATTGCCTCGGGCAACCGGGATGGTAGCATCCTTATAACTGAGTGGTCCTGGTAAGGCACTTGGAGTATGGGGGTGTTACAATAATCATTATAACGATTGATTTTGATTAATTTGATTATTTAGAAACTTATTATTATGTATAGTATATATAGATATTAATATAAAAATAAAACATAGATTGAGAAATTAGGGGAAAATGAAAAAGCAAGATACGTGGGGAGCAGAGGTTGCCGGCAGCGAAGGGGAGGCCGGAAGGCATCGCAATGCAAGAGCAAAAAAAGGAGAGAAGTGTGATGTAAGGTGACAATGGAAAAGTGAGATGTCGTGATAACTGATAAAGTGAGATTTTGATTTCAAAACTCCTTATTTGGTGTGTCCAGCGGACACTGGCCGTGTCCAACCATGTTGGACCGTGTCCGACACGTTTTCTTTTAACATAAAAATCGAGGACACGTGTGGACATGGGCCCACCTGCGTATGCCCAGCCGATCTGTGGACAACGGCAGCGGTCTTTTTGAAAGCCACGCGCGGCGGCGTAAAGGTGCTTTCGACCGGATCGTTTTAGATCGGTCGGTTTCGTCTCGGTAAGGGTCTCGAAACGATTAGAGATGTTCGGAGTCGCCACCAAGCATTTGTGGGATGCCTGGAACCCGTTCGAATTCCACTTTATACCTCGGTCAAATTGAAGCACAAAGCAACGTTTTGACATAGGTACTAAAGATAAGGAAATCGTCCCTCTTTAGCATCCTATCTCTAGAATGACTCTCGTACGCCTTGGATAAGGTCGTCAACTATCTAAAGTTTCTGAGTAAGAGGTGAAGGTACGTATTGGGAAGCCCTTTAATCAGACACCCAATCCCGCCCGCGTTTAGCGGCCTCTACTGATCGATCTTGGTTGGTTGAATGCAAAAGTTGATAAAACGGTTTAAATGCATGAATGCGCATCCAATGATTTAAACCTAACATGTGAGCTTTCTAAGTCGGTTGATTTAATCCAAGTATCAAGTATAAGATGTCGAGTTGGATTTATGATTGATTTGCTTGCAAGACGGAAATTAAACATCCATTTACCGTATTAGGTTTAGGGTGCATAACATGATCCATTTGTCTTAGTAAGGCATTTTGCAAATGTGGTTCGAATAGTCCTCTGATCCGTCCTATATCCGGGTTAACCGGAGTCGGGATCGTCCTGGACTAATGCTGGAAGGGAACAGGCCCTGTACCAGACGGCTATAAGAGGCGCAAGCCAGCCGGCGGTGTAAGGGGCATCCCTCTGGTTTTGAAAATGAGAAAGAAGAGGCCTGCTTGGGGCGCGGGTTAGCCAACGGCTGTATGTCGTGTTCTGGTTGTTTAGAAAACGTTATGAAACGTGTTGAAAATGGGTATTTGGACCCGGTTTGATTTTGAAAGGGTCGTTTAGACCGTATTTGTTGATTTGAAGAACTAGACTCGGATAATCATCATTGTTTGATAATATTCGATGTCGGGTTCGATTTGACAAGCTTGACATGAATAGTTTTGAAAATGATTATGGACTAATTGTTTTAAGTCCATTTTGAATGTAATTAGTCGGTACTCATCATCGTACCCGGGTTAAAATCCGGCATGGTATATAGAACCAAGGATGATTTCGTGTTGGTGACTAATATGCTTGTTTTGAAAATGTAAAGAAATGAAATAAAAGGCTTTAAAATACCTCTTAAATGTCATTAACCAAATATTATCACCGAAACACGGATTTAACCGTCATGGTATGAAGAACCAAGGGTGAAAAATGCTTTATGGTTAAAACATGTGAAATGAAACAAAAAGGTTTCGAAAATACTTGAAATGGTAAAAACCGATTACAAATATGAAAATGGATTAAGGGAAATGACGAGAACAAACACGGTTGATCTCTGGTCTGAGCACCCCTTTTAGGCGCGAGCTTTGTTGGCGACCTAAGGGGCTTCGCCTCGGACAAAAATCGATTTTGGCTCGTTTATTCCATGTTTTGGTTCATGTTATGCATGTTTTAGCATGTTAAAGTCATGAAACGAAAGAAAACATAATAAAAGAGGATTTTTACACCCTCATACTTACATGTTTGGTTGTGGCGAGTGACCGACGTAAGTGTAACAACTTGTTTGATCGGAAAAAACTCGGTTTAAAACCGTTTTGGTAAGTAAAAGAGTGTTTTAAATGTTTAGTGATGGTGTAGTGGTCAAAGTGGTCGGACAAGTAGTTTAATGCACGATGACGGTACCAAACAATGTGTAAGACTCGTGTTTATGATCGGTAGGTCGTAAACACGCGTCGGATTGTGACTTTAGAAGTCGAGTCGAGAATTTTAAGGGAGAAAAGAGGGGGCGGACACTCGCGTAAGTCTCAAATGGGCGACATTTGAGGGGTATTTATAGAAGAATGGGTGGTTGTGTGAGTTTTGAGCGATGTGGCCACCTGGGCTGCTCAAAGAGGCGCGAGCCACGTCGTGGCACTTCGAGTTGTGTTGTCACTATCACAACAAACGCAATCATGATTTGTTCTATCCTAGGTTTTGTAGTCACATGTTTGGCACTTGACCATTCACGAATCCGGGAAAACTTAGTATAGAAGGCTTGAAGATATTTTGTTTTTGTGGTTGACTCGGTTTGACTCGTTGTTGGAGTCGGAATTTTGAATTTTCGAGTCGGTTTTTGGCTCGGTGTCGGTTTTGACTCTAGTTAGTGTCATCGCGACCCCGTCGTTGTGCATTAAACACTCCAGGTATTTTCGAAATGTTTTGAAATGTTTTGTTTTCGAAATCGTTTTAAGTTCTCCGACGTAAAGTTGTACACAAACTGTCGATCAAACGCTGCGATCCCAAAACATGTTGTAGTCCGATAATCATCGGGTGTTTGTTGGAGTCTCAGCAGATACTGGGTATCTATAGAGCCCCCACTTTGACTGAGGCTTGGACAGGGCAAAAGTCAAAGTAGAGTCCCCAGGTCAATCGAAGATTACAACCTGAAGACCCAAGCGACGTCGAGACGGCTCGAAAGCATTCGGGCCAAAGACCTGCCATCGGGAAGGGCGACGCCAAGGCGACTAGAGGGTACGAGTCAAGGACCTATCGTCGGGAACAGTTTAGAGTCTGTCGACTGTCCGTGCGGGTCGTTTAAAGTCCGTTAGACTACGTGCAAAGGCTCGCCAGCCATAAGAAGGAGTCATACCTGAGGCATCTTCGGATATGTCCTTGCATGGTTGTGGATAAATGCTCGCCAGCTGTGGTGCGTATATATGAGGAGGGCTCGCCAGCCGCGGTGCGTTGTGAGGCTCGCCAGCCGCGGTGCGTTGTAAGGCTCGCCAGCCGCGGTGCGTTGTAAGGCTCGCCAGCCGCGGTGCGTTGTAAGGCTCGCCAGCCGCGGTGCGTTGTAAGGCTTGCCAGCCGCGGTGCGTTGTAAGGCTCGCCAGCTGCGGTGCGTTGTAAGGCTCGTCAGCCGAGACAAGAAAATGTACCCGAGGCATCTTCGGGATGTATCCCTGAAAAGGTAACGAAATGTACCCGAGGCATCCGAGGCATCCGAGGCATATTCGGGATGTATCCCTGATGTGGTAAGGAAATGTACTCGAGGCATCTTCGGGATGTATCCTTGAAAAGGTTGCGGACAAAGGCTCGCCAGCCAATGGGGTGGTCGATTAATGGACCATGGGAGTAGCCGCGCCGATTGGGCTTGTTTTGAGACTAGCGAACTCATGATGTCGCTGGGGAAATAGTGAGTATGGGTTCTCACTATCACTGTCTTTGGAATGAGTGGGTTTCGCGAGGAAGCCCCCTACTGGTATTTGAAGGAACGGTGAATTTGGAAATTTCACCATTCGTCGGCTTGAATTTGCAGTGGCGGTTTTGATCGCCGTTTGTTTCAATTTTAAAGGAAAATAGCAAATTTGAGTTTGCTATAGCGTTTGAAGTGACGTTTATGTGCCGTCGTTGACATTTGATGGAAATAGTGAATTTAGAATCTTCACTATCGATTGAAGTGGCGGTTTATATGCCGCCGTTGACATGTTGAAAGAAATAGTGAATTTGGAATCTTCACTATCGATTGAAGTGACGGTTTATGTGCCGTCGTTGACATGTTGAAAGAAATAGTGAATTTGGAATCTTCACTATCGATTGAAGTGACGGTTTATTTGCCGCCGTTTGCTTGAAAATAGCGATTTTGAATTTTCGCCATTTATTTTTGAAGTTGGCGGTTCCGATCGCCGTTTGCTTGAAAATAGCAATTTTGAATTTTCGCCATTTGTTTTTGTCTTTTTTCGAGGAAATGACAATATTTGATATTGTCAATGAAAATTTCGAAATCTGTTGTGGGAAATTGGGCCAAAGCCCAAATTTTGCTGAAAAAGAAAGGGGAGGCCTGGTTTAGGCGCGAGCCACCTAGCGATACAAGCCGGCTTCCCTATTTTTTGTTAAAAAGACGCGAGGTTGAGTTGCGGATGAACATTCATCTTCAACCTCGAAAATTCGCCCAAAATTGCCATTGACGGACCTTCAAGCTTGCTTTCATCCGTGCCATTGTCAACAAATGTCATCTCAAGGTAAGTATTTCCTCTTGAATCCTTTCAAATTTGTTGGTTGTTAGCTAAATTGAATTAGGGCGGATTTTGCCCTAAAAATCGAATTGGGCGTTTTTGCTTGAGCCAATTTCGAGTGAAATTGATGTTTGCATTAGGTTAGAAACCTGTTTAGGAGTATAGGGGTGCTTTTAGTTTGCATTTTGGTCCCCGTTCCCGCTCCCTATGCTCGAAAAACGTGATTGAGGCGAGAAACCGTCTCATTTCACAATGCCAGGTTTATTTGCTTGGGTAGTGGGTCCCACTAGGTTGCATTGTAGTTGGGAAAACCCGTGTTTGCCATTTAAGGAGCTTCATTGGATGCTTGTGGGCAAAATTGAATTTTTGCCTTTTGCGATGGTCTTACGTCTGACAAAATAAGCGCTTGTTTGGGCTTGAATTGAGTCAGTCTGCCTTGAAATGGACCTTATTGGTATTTTGGGTCACCTTGAGGCGTGATAAAATCACGTTTGCCTTTTTGCGGTCGTTTTTGAATTTTTGACCGGCTCGGGCTCAAATTAGCGTATGAATTGCCTTTTTGAACCGTAGAAAAATCCCCATTGTGTCGGGAATGTATTTTGGGTTGTTGGCAGACCTTGTATGGGTCTTGAAATGCCGTTTTTGCGGTTTTGACTCGTCTTTTGCTTGAAAAGAGGGGCGAGTCGTTTTTGTGTTGTTGTTTTTTGTGAATGGTTCGGGGCGGGATTGCCCCTTGTTTTTTTGTTTGCAGGTTGTGTTTTTGTTGTTTTTGGATTCGTCCATTTCATGCCGTCGTAATGCCGAAATTTCGGCTGACGTTTTTTGTTTGCAGGAGAGTGTTCGGAGCAGGTCGGGTTTATGGCTGCGACTTTCGAGGAGTTGTTCGGGCCGGCCCCGGGTAGTCCGGTTAGCACGCCTGCCGTGGTTGTGGAGCACGTTACTGAGGAAGAGAGACCTCCTGAGCAGACAGTTGGGGCCTCAGGGGCCGTTGGGGAGCGTGCAGAGCCCGTTGTTGGGGCTGTTAGTGCTGGTAGAGCTCAGACTGGGGCTGAGGCAGGTACCTCCGGGAGGAGGATCACTTCGAGGGAGCGGCGTCCTCGGGGGACTAGGCGGACGTTGCGGGACGTCAACAGGGTCGTTGAGTTGGGCCCTGTCCACCACGTTGAGTCTCGCGGCCATAAGAGGCGGAGAGCGGAGACAGTCCATGATGATGCTGAGGTCGCGAGTTTCAGAGCCAGGCGAGTTACAGCCCCGCGGGGGTTGCTTTTTACGGGCGACGCCAGAGTGGGCCGAGGGTTTTGACGGTAGCCAGTTGTTGCTTCAACTGGACCGACACCTTTCCTACCGTGCTCACGAGGGCATGGTGAGTCACGTTCCCCGGTTGAAATTTGTCATTCATTTTTGAAATGTCGAGCCTAAACAGGCGTTCTGACGTTTGTTTGCTTTTGATTTCAGGAGATCGGCACCATGAAGACTTTCTCGGGCTTTTCTACCTGCTTGGGCCTTTACGACGTTCTTCGAGCCGGGTCGAGAGCGTTGATAGAGGGGTCGGCGTTTGGGTCGTTGGTGGCCACTTGGCGGGACATTCATGGGTCCTCGATTAGGTCGAACCTGTGTTTGATCCGCGCCATGTTGGACCGGTACTGGGACACGACGTCGTCGTTCCACATGGAGTTTGGGGAGGTCGGTGTGACTTTAGAGGACTTTGCCATGGTGTCCGGCCTTCCCTGTGGCGAGCTGCCCATTGAGTTTACCGCGACTCCGGAGAGAGTGTCCTCTCCTGCGGTCACTGCTTTGATTGGTACTGCTTTGCCGGAGCCTTCCGACGTCACTCCGTACCTGATTGCGAGTTCCTACGTGAAGGACCACTTCACCGAGAGGGTGGCGGTGTTGTTACGGCGCCGTTGGCGAGCCCGGAGGAGAGAGGCCGAGGCCGACGCGAGGGAGGCGGCCGTGGTTGTGGTACTTCTTGGGTGCCACGTACTTTGGCGACAAGGGCGAGCGCTTGTCGACCAAGGTGCTTCTTCTTCTTGCCGACCTTGACGCTTTGGGCCGGTTTGACTGGGTTACGCCAGCTTTGGCGAGTTTCACCCGGTACTTGCACGCGGCGGTGCGTCCGGAGACAGTGGGAGCGGGTAGTGCTCCTGCTTTGGTTGGTCCCGGCCTCATCCTTGAGGTATGAGTTTTTTGTGGTGGTTTTTTTGATTTTGATTTTGATTTTGATTTTGATTTTGGCAATTTTTGAGAAATTGGCTAATTTGTGTTTGATGTGTTTGCTTACAGGCTTGGTTGTACGCTTACTTCACTCCTCTGCGTCCGGGGACTGCAGACGGTGTTCCCTCGGCTTACCCTGCTGTGAGGGGTTGGACGGTTGGTCGGAAGAAGTCGACTAAGTCGACTTACGAGGACTGCAGGCGTCGCGTGAACAAGCTTCGGGTTGCTGATGTAAGTTTCTGCTTTCCCTTCTCCTTTATAGCAGTAGCTAGAGATAGGATGACTAGGTAGCTTAGGAATCCCCCAGTTAGCTGAGTAGCTTTTTTTCGAATGCAGTTTGTTGGGCGGCCTTGGGAGCACTACACGGGTGTGCCGGCTGCCGTCACGGAGCGTTTGCGACCTCGCAGCTCCCTGCGCCTGTACTTAGAGACGGCGATTGAGCCGGTTTGGTACTTAGGCGAGCGCCTAGTTCGCCAGTGCCTTATCGAGACTTTCGTCGTGCCGGTTGACCCGCCTGGGGTGTTGTTCCAGGGTCGACTCCTGATGAGGTTGAGGAGCACCTTCACGGTCGAGGAGATGAGTCGTTGTTTCTGCGGGACGCTGACTACGACACCTTCCGGTTGTCGAGGCTCGCTTGGTACCCGATCGAGGTATGTTTTCCTCTTTTCTTTGTTTTTGTTGCCTCCCTTGATAGGAGGGTTCGTCATTTTTGACGTGGATCCAAATGGCAGGGAGTCGACCCGCTGATGAGGACTCAACCCCCAGCTTTCCCGACGGAGACCACTTTTCAGGGGCCGAGTGGCGAGGAGCTTCAGTTGCGCTTACCGGAGCCTGCGGTCGCCGAGGTGGCTGACGCTGGCATGGAGTGGAGGTTGACTAGTCTGAGGGTGAGTTCCTGTCTTGAACATTTTATCCATTTATACTTTGCCTTACATTGTTTTGAAGGACATTTTTGTTTTGTAGGTGACGACTGTTAGTCACCAGAACTTGTGGCGGATGGCTAACCGGATTTGGGTGTCTTGGCTAGTGACCTGGCTACGAGTGAGGCTCGGCTTTCTCAGGTACGTTTTGTGTGTTGTTTTTGTATATTTGGTGTTGTATTTCACGTTTTTAGATCTTGAGGATCTGTTATTGTGTTTGGCAGGGCACAACGGATCCGGCGGAGCTTG
This sequence comes from Silene latifolia, assembly GCF_048544455.1. Lineage (NCBI taxonomy): Eukaryota > Viridiplantae > Streptophyta > Magnoliopsida > Caryophyllales > Caryophyllaceae > Silene > Silene latifolia. The sequence continues at coordinate 443,880,001 of NC_133538.1, read as the reverse complement.
CTCGGGTCCGTGCTGAGTTGGAGGCGGCCAGGTTGATGATCGAGGCCCAGGGGTTGGGGATTACCCTTCGAGACCAGGAGTTGAGGCGTCACGAGGACGAGCTGCGGAGTCGAGACGCGGAGATTACCTCTCTGAAGGCTCAGTTGGCTGCAGCGGAGGAGCTTCACGTTGAGATGGAGCATGAGACGTTGGAGAGTTCCCCGGAGAGGGAGTCTGAGCTGGTGGTGGTGTCTGCGTTGGCGGCGATTCCTAGCGAGACCAGGACTGGTCCGATGGGAGACGTCGAGTAGTCGTTGTAGCTTGTCCGTGTCTTGGACTCTTGACTGTACATATTTACATTTTGCGTGAGGCGGTTTGTATATATGTGTTTTTGGACTGTGGTTTGTTTTATGATTTTTGGCTTTTTTTGTGTTGTGTTTCGGAGGAGCGTTGTTGGCTGTCAACTCTCCTTTTGCTTTGCACTAGTTCCTGCATCGTTAGTGTAGAAAACAGGCAATAGATAGCATATGAACACGTAGAAGCATTTGATCACGTAAAGCATTTCTTTGAAAAAATCAAAATTAACCAAGATGACTTGAAGTCAAAATTTGAAATTTTGAAACGAATTTTTGAAAATTCCGTGACAAAATCATCACGTTTGGAATTCAAAAGGAATTGATTTGAAAATTTGAGCAATTAACTCGTGTCGTGAATTAAATTGCATCGAAATTTTGAAAATGACTCAAAAAAAAATATAAAAACTCAAACCGTCAGGAAAGAATTTCGGAAAGGGTTTTTTGCGAGTATATTTTTGGCTTTTGAGGTCAAGACTCGAATTTGTGAGTGCTTGAATTTTGAGGAAAACTGATGTCGTGTTATCAATCTTCGGTTTTGAATTTTGTTTTGCGAAAAAAGCAAAAAAAATTTGGGATTTCGACTGACATGGAAACGATCCGTCGCGGATCGGGGCGACTAGCCCTTCCCCCCTTAAAAAAAAAAAGAAAAATCCGTATGTTTAAAGCTGCGTCATGGAAACCGTGCCGGACTTCGTAAAACGCGAAAACAAGGAAATGTGAGTGTGAAGAAACACAAAATTTCCTGAATCATTCCGAAGAGGCGCGAGGTTCCTGGCGGGAGGTTTGAGGTGTCAGGAGAAAACACATGTTGAAAGAGACAAGTCAACAGCGGGAATCCTGGAGAAGCCCCAAAGAGGCGCGAGCTGCTTGGCGATGGAAGCCGGCTCTCCCCTTTTTCTGAAAAATGCGCTGATCATTTTGTATAAATAGAGACGTTTGCGCTTCATTGTTTCAGCATCCGAAACACAAAAACATCTCTACAAAACCTCCTCTTCTTCCACAAAAAAAAAATATTTCATGGATGCTTTTGAGAACGCCTTGCGGCAATGGTGTCGGGATTTGTCGCCTCCCGAGAAGTATCAACTCGATTGCATGGGAGTTGGTCAATTGTTGGTGCTTCGTCAAGTCAAGGTGTAACCTTCGTTTCTTGAAGCATGTTCTCGGTTTTGGGATTGAAAACATCATGTTTTCGTTTTCCCGAAGGGCGAGATTTGTCCTCTTGTCGAAGAAGTTGGAGCCATTGGTGGGTGGCCGGGTTATACTCCGGTGCTTCCTCCGACTCGGTTGTGCTACAAGGAGAAATTTCGTTCCATGTTGGGCTTATCAACAAGCCAAGTCAACTTTCTTCTTGCTCCACATGGTGTGGATATGTTGGCTCTTATCAACATCTTCTTGAATCGGTTAGATGCTAATGTCTCGGAGGTTGCTAGGAGAAGGGCTCTTGCATTTTGCCTTGTCCATGTGTACCTCTTTGTTGATGTCTTGAAGAAGGAGGGGCCAAGATGCCACGGTAGCATGACCCTTATCCATGTGATTGAGAAAATGGAGCATGGTAGAGATCCATCGTGGTTGGTGCTTGGAGAGATTATCCAAGCTTTGGACAAGGAAGGCTCTTGTGGAGAAGCTCCCTCTTTTGGATCGCCAAGGATCCTCCAAGTGTGGCTATTGGAGAGGCTAAGGTATGTAGGGCCTCCGGTTAATCCTTCTTCTTACTCCTTCCGTCACCTCACCATGAGGAAGAAGTTGTACCCGGATAGTTTTGCTTCCACCGAGGCCTATTGGGCCGCAAGGTTGGCGGAGGAGGGTGGTCCTCATATCCGTTGAATGGTGTCGTGGTGGCATTTGAGGTCCTTCACGGGGTTGCCCGCTTCGGGTGCTAGTCCTCGTTCTTTGATGGTGGTGGGTTTGAAGGTTGTTTCCTTCATATATCCCGAAAGGCTCATGAGGCAAATGGGGCGTCAACAAAAGGTGCCCGCTCAAGATACTCTTGTCCAAGAGAATGTGTTCCGGAACTCCGAGCTTGTGGAATTCTTTGAAAGGTGGTGGGCCACTCGGCCACTTTGGGAGGTGCCAAACCCCGTTGCCACGACATGGGTGACTCCCGCTTATGTCAAATGGTCACGTGCTCCATCCTTGGAAGAGAGATCCAAATTCCGTAAGGACGAGGTTGTCGACTTGAAGTACCGAGAGGTTGGCAAGGCCAACCGTGCCTTCTTTGAAGAGTATGTTGAGGGAGCTACTCCCGATGTGATGAGACCACCGAAGAGGAGGAACTCCGGCCCCAAGAGTATGGTGGGCCTTGCATTGTCTCGTCTTTGGTCGAACATGGGGTCTTGTGCTAGACCGGAGGCCGTTGCCGTCTTAGATCCGTTCAGGATCCGTTCCGAGGAAGAAGTCCATGCTAGGCGGGCTAACAAGAAGAGCAAGGGGAAGATGTACCCCGAAGGAAAAGGCAAGGGTATAATGGAAGAGTGAAGGCCTCCATTACCCGTTTTATTATTATGTTGTATTATTGTTGTGAGTTTTTATTATGTTGTACTAGCTAGTTATTGTGTGTTTTGTGCTAGTTTTACTCTATGAGGTGTGTTAGTTGACGCCTTAGCTTCGACAAGTTGCAGACTCGTCGAGCTTTATTTGTTGTTGAAATTGTAATCCCTCCCATTATTAATTAAATAAAAGGATTGCTCGTGTCGAAAGTTGTGAACGCTTGTTTCTTCCATCCATTTGGTAAAGGCAACTCGATTTGAATCGTCCTAAACAATTGCACTTGGGAAAGTGGTATTTTGTGGGAAGGGAGAAAGGCTCATTTTTTGTATTTTCGTGGGGAAAGGGAATGGTTTTCCCTTTCCTTTTTTTTGATGGGATTTTTTGTATGTGGGGATGGTTGTATCCTTCTTGTGTAAGAAAGGACTGCCTACATATTCACCGGGAGAGGTGAAATCAAACCATGATCGTAGTTCGAAATGCTTTGTGAATTTGAATTGGGTTTTGTGGTTGTATCCCTCAAGCATAAGAGAGACTGCCTACTTATTCACCTGAAGAGGTGAAATCAAACCATGCTCGTAGTTCAGGGGTTTTGGTTTTTTTTTGTAGTGCAAATGGACGTTGCCTTTGACGGATCAAAGGACATTTGAAACAGGCAAGGTGCCTCAGCTTAGACTCGATAAAACATGCAATTTCAAATTAGAACATATTGAGGAACTTGACTTGAAAAGGGTTGAGGTTGGTGCTAGTTGCGAAACTAGGCTAGGTTGTTTGTTGATAGGGTTCAAGGGTAGTATTTCTTGAGTTGGTCTAGGTTGGTTGGGTTTGTAAAGTCCTCCCCGTCTAGGTCACTCAATCTCACTGCGCCCCCCGAAAGTATTTTCTTGACCAGGTATGGCCCGGCCCAGTTAGGTTTGAATTTTCCCCTCGGATCGACGGGTAATGGTGCTCGGACTGACTTGAGGACCAAGTCGCCCTCCCGGATATTTCTGGGTTTGACCTTCTTGTTGAATGCCCATTGTATACGTCGTTGGTATAGCTGGACGTTGTGCAAGGCGTTGTGTAACACCCCCATACTCCGAGTGCCTTACCAGGACCACTCAGGTATGAAGATATCACCATCTCGGTCACCCGAGGTATGATAATCAAATAGACAAAACGGAAACAACATTTATTATAAATAGTTTAATGATGAATACAATCCTCAAAACCAAACCAAAGTACAATACATTATTCCAAACTATCTGTTCTCAACTGAAATGTAAATAAATGCTAAACTACAGCGGAAGACTCTATCGTCATGTCGTGGCCATCCCAGCTATCCCAGTACTCATCTCTATACCTGCTCAATATCTGCTCACCATCCCCGAATGGATCACCGCAGGTTTTACAAAACAACACCGGTCGTACTAATCACACAATCAATATAAACAACAATAATAAGACAAACATACAAACCTGAATCACACACACATACACACACCACCGACTCCCATCATCTCAAATCGACCGTCCACTTTGGGACCCACTACGCCAGTGGGGGACCGCAGCCGTTCCCACCTAAGCCCCGCTCATCGTACGAGTGATAACCCTGTCCATTAATGTGCACATCCCCTTTCGTGGCGGGTTCCACGAAGGGCGAAACTAGGGCGTGAGATCACTCCCGCAAGTGACCCCACTCAGCCGAGAACGCATCTCGAGAACCATCAACAAACACAATCACAATCACAATCACAATCACAATCATCATATCAAACAACTAACTACAAAGACATCACCAATATCCCATTATGGGACTAATACCGAGTAGGAAATCCTACCTGGAAAGCACAACACGCAGACGGTATCTACAAATTTGTATCAAAACGGCTCCTCTACGAATTCTCCTCCTATCATACAACACATAGATGCTACCATTCAAATACTACTCATAAAAACCCCCAATTCCTAAATTAGGGTTTCACCAATCTTAACAAACATTATATAAATTATATTAAAAGCTTACCCTCGACGCAAGGAATCCAACGACACGAACTACGATACGAACTGACCGTCTGAACTCCGGGAATTGTCAAGAACGCGATTAGGAAGAAGACTAGTTGCTTTCTCTCTTAAACAGGTTTTAGGTTTTGTAAAAAGTGATTTAGAACAATGACGAATATGTTTAAATACCTTAATCGCGTAATTAACAAAACCCGAGAAAACTCCCCCGTAAAACCGGACACTCGATCGAGTACCCAAGGTACTCGATCGAGTACCCCCCTACTCGATCGAGTGCCCCAGCTACTCGATCGAGTGCCCAACAGGTCAGAAACTATTTTATTTCGCCACTTACCCTTACTCGACAGAGTAAGGGCTACTCGATAGAGTACCCCAAAGACTATAAATACGGAGTATTACAGTCTTCCCTCCTTAAAAGGAACTTCGTCCCCGAAGTTCAAACCACTACTAAACAAAGGTACTCCCATAAGCCTCCCGACTCGAAGGTCAGACAAAACACCACGTAAAGCATGATACTAACCCAACTTATCCCGACAAACATACCGACACAACATATAAAAGGGGTGTAAAAACTCTTAAAAACTCTCGCGATCATCTCCTACCCCCCTAAAAGAAACAAGGTTACGTCCCCGTAACCATACATACCTGATCAAAAAGGAAAGGGTAACGCTCTTTCATGATATCCTCCGCCTCCCATGTAGCTTCCTCAGTCTCATGGTTAGACCAAAGGATCTTAAGCAAAACTGTCTCACCACTCCTGGTCTTCCTAACCTTTCGGTCTAGGATCTGCTTAGGCACCTCAAGGTATGATAAAGACTCATCCACTCTAAGCTCTCGCCTCCAACACATGTGACGGGTCACTCACATACTTCAGTGCAATGCGATACATGAAACACATTATGTACTCTCTCTAACGCATTTGGTAAAGCCGGACGATAAGCAACTTCCCCAACTCGCTCTAAGATCTCATAAGGCCCTATAAACTTCTGGCTTAGCTTGCCTTTCTTCCCAAATCTCATAACTCCGCGCATAGGAGACACTTTCAGAAGAACCTTGTCCCCAACCTGAAACTCTATGTCCCGACGATGTAGATCTGCATAACTCTTTTGTCGATTGAGTTTGCTCTCATCCTTTCCCCGATCATCTTAATCTGTTCCACCATCTCATGCACCATCTCTGGTCCTAAGACCACCGCCTCAAAGACTATCGTCCCAACAGTTGGACTGCTACATCTCCTCCCATACAAAGCCTCAAACGGTGCCATACCAATACTAGTGTGATAGCTGTTATTGTAAGAAAATTCTATCAAGTCCAACCTCTGCTCCCAGCTACCACCAAAATCCATCACACAAGCTCGCAACATATCCTCAAGAGTCTTGATTGTTCTCTCAGTCTGCCCGTCTGTCGCAGGATGAAATGTTGTACTCATCTTCAAAGTCGTTCCCAACGATTCCCGCAACTCCTTCCAAAACCTTGATATAAATCTCGCATCTCTGCATAGGACACTATGTCCTTAGGGACTCCATGTAACTTAAGCACGTTCTTTCGATAGGCCATAGCCAATTGTGCCTTAGTCCATGTATCTTTCATTGGAACAAAGTGAGTCGACTGGTCGACGATCCACTATCACCCAAATCATATTGTTACCTTGTTGACTCTTAGGCAAACCCACAATGAAATCCATGGAAATGGATTCTCACTTCCACTCAGGCACCTCCAAAGACTGAACCTTACCTTGTGGTCTTCTCTGTTCCCCTTTAACTCTCTGGCATGTCAAACAACGGGACACAAACTCAGCTGTCTCTTTCTTCATCCCAGGCCACCAAAACGTTTTCTTCAAATCTTTGTAAAGCTTGTCTCCACCCGGATGCACTGAATATGGTGTGCAATGCGCTTCTGTCATGATCGTCTTTTTCAACTCCTCATCGTTAGGAACACACCACCTACCATCAAACCTCAAGCTACCATCTGTATGAATGGAAAAGCGGGACGCTGCCCCTTTCTCTACTCCAGCTCTCCACTCCACTATCTTAGGATCCAAAGCCTGCTTATCCCGAATGTCATCATAAAACTCCATATGTACTGTCATATCACCCATAGCATCTCCTTTCTGCATCATATGAATCCCAAAGCTCGCTACCTCATCCCTCAGCCTCATCAAAGATAGAGCTGTACACAAGGAATGTACACTCTTTCTACTCAAAGCATCAGCAACAACATTGATCTTCCCTTCATGGTAGATGATTTCCATGTCGTAATCACCAATCAGCTCCATCCACCTCCTCTGTCTCATGTTCAACTCCTTCTGCGTGAAGATGTACTTGAGACTCTTGTGATCAGAAAATACCTTAAAGATTGCTCCATAAAGGTAGTGCCTCCAAATCTTGAGAGCAAACACCACTGCACCCAACTCCAGGTCATGAGTAGGGTAGTTCTCCTCATAAGGCTTCAACTGCCTAGAAGCATAGGCAATCACTTTACCATTCTGCATCAACACACATCCTAGCCCATTCTTGAAGCATCGGTATAAACCTCAAAATTCTCGCTCCCTTCAGGCAATGCCAAGACAGAGGCGTGGTCAAACGCTCCTTTAAGGTTTGGAACGCCGTCTCACAACTCTCATCCCAACGAAACCTGTTCTCTTTCCTCATCAACGATGTCATCGGTCTAGCTATCTTGGAGAAATCTTTCACGAACCGTCTGTAGTATCCAGCTAAACCCAAGAAACTCCTCACCTCAGCAACATTCTTTGGTGCTTCCCACTTTGTCACGACCTCAATCTTCGCAGGATCCACGACTACCCCATCTTTAGAGATTACATGCCCCTTAAAAGCAACTTTCTCTAACCAGAACTCACACTTGGACAGCTTAGCATACAACTTGTGATCTCTCAAAGTCTGCAACACAATCCTCAGATGCTCCTCATGCTCCTCCTTAGTCTTAGAGTAGACTAAGATATCATCGATAAACACCACCACAAAGCGGTCCAAGAACGTCGAAGATCCTATTCATCAAATCCATAAACACCGCCGGCGCATTAGACAACCCAAATGGCATCACCACATACTCATAATGGCCATACCTCGACGTGAAAGTCGTCGTCGGTATGTCCACATCTCTAATCTTCACCGATGGTACCCCGACCTCAAATCAATCTTAGAAAAGATGTTGCACCACTCAACCGATCAAACAGGTCATCTATCCTTGGCAAAGGATACTTGTTCTTTATCGTCACTCGGTTCGGCTCCGGTAATCTATGCACAACCTCAAGCTCCCATCTTTCTTCTTCACAAACAGAATTGGTGCTCCCCAAGGCGATACACTTGGTCTAATGTATCCCTTCTCTATCGAATCATCCAACTGCTTCCTAAGCTCCTCCATCTCCTTAGGACCCATACGGTGCGGTGCCTTGGAGATTGGCCCCCGTCCCCGGCTTCAACTCTACGGTGAAATCTATCTCCCTCCTCGGTGGCAACCCCGGAATCTCCTCCGGGAAAACATCGCAAACTCTCCCACCACTTTGGTATCTCGTCAATCGCCGGGCTCTCTATCCGGTCATCTCTCACATGGCACAAGATCAGAGGACATCCCTTCCTCAGATAAGACTTCAAGGTACAATTTGCAATCAACTTAACTTTGGGTTTGACTAGAAACCCACGATAAGACACACTTACACCCTTTGGACCCCTTAAGGACACTTTCTTTTGATGACAGTCTATCTTAGCTTTATACTTTCCTAACCAATCCATCCCAACTATCATCTCAAAACCATTAAAAGGAAACTCTAGCAAGTCTACAGGGAAATCGACTTGCCCCACTATCAAGGATACATCTCTAAACAACCTCCCACACGATACAGACTCACCCGAAGGTATGAAAACTCGCTCACTATGATTCATATACTCTCAAACCCAATTGTTTTACATGACTCAAGACACAAACGATCGAGAAGCCCCGAATCAAACAAAACAAACATAGGAATACCATTAACAAGGAATGTACCGGTGATAACGTGCGCATCTTCCTCAGCTGCCTTCTTGTCCATCATGAACAACTTGCCACTGGTCTTCTGCCCACCTCCCTGGACAGTACTAGCTGATGCGGTCGGCTTAGCACCCGACCCTTGATTGTTGTTGTTGTTCATCGGTGTCTTCTGATAAGAATTACCGCCGTTGCGGTTGCCTCCACTCTGGTAGCTCTGACCTCCCCGGTTTGGCCATGATCCAGCTGGTCTGTTGCTCGCAAAGCTCTGTGCAGGTCTCTGAACAGATCCCGGTGCACTCGTGCACTCATGTCTCTTGTGGCCTACTCCACCACAACCAAAGCAGGTCACTCCCCAACTATTGCTCACACTCCCACGGCCACGCCCAAAGGAAGTTCCAAAGACTAAACCCGGACCCGAGAAGAAAATCCCTTAGGCGATTGTGGTTGCCTTTCTTGTAATTAGATTGGCCACCACCCTCGCTCTCGGACTTCCTCTTCTCTCCACAGACCTCTCTGAGCCATCTCCACACCTCTCCGCTCTTCCGGCCCCTCTCATAAGCCTCCTTAACATCGGTGAGGACTCCCACGGGTAACTTATCCATAATTTTCGTGGTTAGCCCTCTCTCAAACCTCAAAGCCAGATTCTCCTCACTCAAACCCATATCCTCTCGGCAATATCTAGATTTCTCATTAAACATACTGTAGTACTCGTCTACGGACATCTCAATGATCATCTTAAACTTATCAAACTCCTCCCTCAACCTACTTCTCACATGTTTAAGTCGAACTCCTTCCTCACGACCTTACGAAACTCCCCCAAGGTATAGCAGGCAATCCTTGGTTGGTATATATCTCCTTGGCACTCACTTTCACTGAATCCCACCACTTGCCAGTGCCTCCCTCGGATAGAACGCAGCCTGATCCACTCTCATCTCATCGGGACGACGAACTAAATCTAGTATGTTCTCCATCTCCCTCACCCAACTATCAAGATGGTTAGGCTCCTCAACTCCCTTGTACTCCTTCGGGTTAAACCTCGCAATATAGAGGCTGACTTTAGCATGGTCAACCTCCTTCTCCTTACTCTTATCCTTGTCCTCATTCACTCTCTTGGGAGGTCTCGGTAAGAGCATCCTGGTGTTCCAACATCTTAACGATGTCATCCGTGGTCATAAGCTCAGCTCTTGCATACAAAGCATTTCTCTTGGGCGGCATCTTGAAGCTATATAAGAAAGGGTAAACATGAACACACGTACTAAACCTCAAACACGAAAAACGCGCGCCGGAGAACCTACTCGATCGAGTACCCAAACCCACTCGATCGAGTAACGGGCTACTCGATCGAGTGCCCCCATGTACTCGATCGAGTACCCAAACCCGTAACCAAACGGACCTTCGATCTCTAACCCACTCGATCGAGTATCTAGGCTACTCGATCGAGTGACCCTCTACTCGATCGAGTACCCCTTGTTACTCGATCGAGTGCCCCAAAACGCGATTCTGGACTCAAAATCGCCAAAACCTACCCGATCGAGTCGACCTCACTCGATCAAGTACCACCAATACGTAAGAGCTACCCGCATATTACGTCATATACTAACATGCTAACTTTATAAATCACATTATATCATAACAACCATGCTATTAATTGCAACGTTGTAAAACATTCCATCATGCTATCATTTCATCAACAATGTCCATATATATATAACATCACTTTTCTTTTATCTCATCAACTTCCAATTCGAACATCCAACCATCAACACATTCCATCACATTGTTACGCAAGTTACTAAGCACACACATGACTCAACACACATTTCCCTCATGTGACCGGTTCAAAGTTGTAGGGCGACCCCCGCGACTTTAGGACGTCTCCCAAGCCTTTGCACTAGCTCCTACAACTTTTACCCCGGGTTCATTTTAATTGACTCCCTATGTTCATTAAGTTCATTGGTTACAGGTTTCAGGATCGTCGCTCTGATACCATTTGTAACACCCCCATACTCCGAGTGCCTTACCAGGACCACTCAGGTATGAAGATATCACCATCTCGGTCGCCCGAGGTATGATAATCAAATAGACAAAACGGAAACAACATTTATTATAAATAGTTTAATGATGAATACAATCCTCAAAACCAAACCAAAGTACAATACATTATTCCAAACTATCTGTTCTCAACTGAAATGTAAATAAATGCTAAACTACAGCGGAAGACTCTATCGTCATGTCGTGGCCATCCCAGCTATCCCAGTACTCATCTCTATACCTGCTCAATATCTGCTCACCATCCTCGAATGGATCACCGCAGGTTTTACAAAACAACACCGGGGTCAGTACTAATCACACAATCAATATAAACAACAATAATAAGACAAACATACAGCTGAACTGTCACACACACATACACACACCACCGACTCCCATCATCTCAATCTCGACCGTCCTTTGGGACCCCGAGTGGGGGACCGCAGCCGTTCCCACCTAAGCCCCGCTCATCGTACGAGCGATAACCCTGTCCATTAATGTGCACATCCCCTTTCGTGGTGGGTTCCACGAAGGGCGAAACTAGGGCGTGAGATCACTCCCGCAAGTGACCCCACTCAGCCGAGAACGCATCTCGAGAACCATCAACAAACACAACCACAATCACAATCACAATCACAATCATCATATCAAACAACTAACTACAGCACATCACCAATATCCCATTATGGGACTAATACTGAGTAGGAAATCCTACCTGGAAAGCACAACACGCAGACGGTATCTACAGCTGTATCAAAACGGCTCCTCTACGAATTCTCCTCCTATCATACAACACATAGATGCTACCATTCAAATACTACTCATAAAAACCCCCAATTCCTAAATTAGGGTTTTACCAATCTTAACAAAACATTATATAAATTATATTAAAAGCTTACCCTCGACGCAAGGATTCCAACGACACGAACTACGATACGAACTGACCGTCTGAACTCCGGGAATTGTCAAGAACGCGATTAGGAAGAAGACTAGTTGCTTTCTCTCTTAAACAGGTTTTAGGTTTTGTAAAAAGTGATTTAGAACAATGACGAATATGTTTAAATACCTTAATCGCGTAATTAACAAAACCCGAGAAAACTCCCCCGTAAAACCGGACACTCGATCGAGTACCCAAGGTACTCGATCGAGTACCCCCCTACTCGATCGAGTGCCCCAGCTACTCGATCGAGTGCCCAACAGGTCAGAAACTATTTTATTTCGCCACTTACCCTTACTCGACAGAGTAAGGGCTACTCGATAGAGTACCCCCAAGACTATAAATACGGAGTATTACACGTTGAGTCACCGTTCATCTAGAAGAGTGAGCTGTTTGTACCTTCGACGGGTCCATTCCGCCTCAGGGACTTGACTCTACAGTAGAATGCGTAGAGATGGGACCTCTAACTCTACCGGTTGAACCGCCTCCATACCATATGCTAGGTAGAAGGGTGTGGCGCCTGTCGGTGTTCGAATGGAGGTTCGGTACCCCCAGAGTGCGAATGGGAGTTTGCTCGGCCAATCGCAGTAGTTGTCTTGCATTTTCTTGATGATAGTAACAAGAGTTTTGTTCGCTGCCTCCACCGCTCCGTTGGTTTGGGGACGGTAGGGGGATGATCGATGTCGTTTGTTCTTGTATTTGTCCAGCAAAGCTTGAGTTTCCGCCCGGAAGTGAGAGCCTTGATCGCTGATGATTTCATGGGGTACCCCATATCGGCAGATGATGTTGTTTTGAATGAACTTGGCCACTTGTTTGGCGGTCAAGACTGCATATGACTGTGCTTCCACCCATTTGGTGAAGTAGTCGATGGCGACGAGGACGAAGCAATGCCCATTGGTGCCTATCGGGTTGACTTTCCCGATGATGTCGATGCCCCAGGTTGAGAATGGCCAGGGTGATGTCATGGTGTATAAAAGGGATGGTGGTATATGTTGTGTATTGGCGAAGATTTGGCAATTGCGGCAATGTTTGACGTAGTTACGGCAATCGGCTTCCATGGTTGTCCAGTAGTAACCTAACCGCATGATTTTCCGTGTAAGCATCATTGCATTCATGTGAGGGCCACATTCTCTGTTGTGAACTTCTCCCATGACTTTCTTGGCTTTGTGATGGTCAACGCAAAGGAGAAGAATTCCTTGGGATGTTCTTTTGTAGAGCTGATTTTGGTTTATCACGAATTGTGATGCAAGTAAACGGATGGCTCTTTGTCCTCTTTGATCAGAGTTGGGAGGAAATTCGTTTTTGGTTTTGTAATTGAGGATGGCTTGGTACCAAGGTTCATCATGGCTTTCCTCGTTGTCGATAATGGCACAAATGTGAGCTGGCTCGCTCCGTCTTTTGACACATAGGGGCATCGATGACATGTCGTCAGGTATGTTGACGAGCGCGGCAAGTTTTGCCAGGGCATCAGCAAATTGATTTTCCTCTCGCGGCAAGTGGAAGTAGTCGATTTGGTCAAAGAACTCGGCCTCTTGACTGACCTTTGCTTGGTAGGGAGCTAAGCTGTCAGATCGGATCTTCCACGATCCGGATACCTGATTGATGATGAGTGAGGAATCGCCATGGACCCTCAGTCTCTTGATGCCAAGTGTGATGGCTGCTTGTAAGCCGATGAGACATGCTTCATATTCAGCGGCGTTGTTGGTGACGGCGAAGTCTAGCTTGACCGAGATCGGAACGTGTTCTCCCTCTGGTGATATTAGAAGGATTCCTACCCCGAAACCTCTCAGATTAGATGCACCATCAAAGTATAGGTCCCATGCGTCGGAGTCGGCACAAAGGATGTCTTCGTCAGGAAGTGACCAAGTGTCGGTCGTTGGATCCTCGTTGACGGGATTTTCTGCTAGGAAATCGGCGACCGCTCTTCCTTTGATAACCTTGAGGGGTACAAACTTGAGATCAAATTCGGACAACATGAGTGTCCACCTAGACAGCCTTCCTTTTAGTACGGGCTTTTCGAAGATGTATTTGACAGGGTCCATCTTGGAGTAGATGTGGACCGAGTAGCTGAGCATGTAATGCCACAGCTTCTTTGTTGACCATACTAGGGCAAGGCATGTCTTTTCCAGTTGGGTATACCTCGTCTCGTACTCAATGAACTTTTTGCTGACGTAGTAGATGGCTCGCTCCTCGTTGCCAACTGTTTGTGCTAGCATTGCTCCCATGGTTGTGTCAGTAACAGTCAGGTACAGGGATAGAGGAATCCTCGGTTGAGGTGGCATGAGAACAAGAGGTTTGGATAGGATTTCCTTTATCCTGTCGAATGCCTTCTGACAGTCGTCGTCCCAATCGGTGTGATCGGAGGCGCGAAGCTTCTTGAATATTGGTTCACAAATCATAGTGAGCTTGGCGATGAACCGGCTGATGTACTGGACCTGACCGAGAAATCCCCGAATCTCCTTCTCATTCTTAGCCCGAGGCATTTGTTGAAGGGCTTTGATTTTGGTTGGATCAATCTCAATGCCTCTTTTGCTAACGACATGTCCCAAGAGCTTTCCGGAGGTGACCCCGAATGCACACTTCTGAGGATTTAGTCTCATGTTATATTTCCGCAGACGAACGAAGAATTTCCGGAGGGCATTGATGTGGCCGTCCCGTTCTTTTGATTTGACGATCATGTCATCGACATATACCTCTACCTCCTTGTGCATCATATCATGTAGGAGAGTGGTAGCGGTTCTTTGATAGGTTGCTTCGGCGTTGATGAGGCCGAAAGGCATGACCATGTAGTAATATGTACCCCACTGTGTGGTGAACGCAGTTTTGTGCATGTCCTCCTCAGCCATTTTAATCTGGTTGTACCCGGCATACCCGTCCATGAATGATAGGAGAGCATGTTCGGCGGTGTTGTCTACCAGAATGTCAACATGCGGCAAAGGAAAGTCGTCCTTTGGACTTGCCTTGTTCAGATCCCTGAAGTCGACGCAAACCCGAATTCGTCCGTCTTTCTTTGGTACCGGCACAATGTTGGCCACCCAATCCGAGTATTCAGACACTTTGATGAACCCAGCCTTGAACTGTTTGTCCACCTCTTCTTTGATTTTTAGGGCCCACTCAGGACGCATCCGGCGTAGCTTCTGTTTCACAGGTTTAGCCTCGGGTTTGATGGGTATCCGGTGCTCTGCAATTTCTCCGTCAATCCCAGGCATGTCTCTGTAAGACCAGGCGAACACGTCCTTGTATTCGTGGAGGAGGTCAATGACTGTTGTCTTTCCGAGGGGTCCAAGGTTGTCCCTATCCTAAGTTCTTGAGGTGTATTGTCGATTCCTACGTTAATAGGCTCGGTTTCCTCAATGATGGGGGTTCTGGTTTCCCGTTTGTCAAGTTCTTTGGCTAAGTGAGGTGGGTAGTTACTCAAGTCAAATTCCTCATGATCATTCAGAATTGCATTGCAGTTAAAATGAGACGAGTCATAAGCAAACTTAGCGTTCATTAAGTTGACACAAGCGAAAAGCTCGGAAAGGACAGACATCTCATGGTCAGTCAGAGGCGACACAACAGAGAAAGTGGCCCCTGGAACGGGCTCCAGGTTGTCACCTTTCATTGGAGTGGGGGTGACCTTAGTAGACTCAACCTCTGAATCAGCCACGACTTTGTGATAAAACAGTAGGAAGGGGACCTTGACTGGGACATCCGGAGTGTTAGGAGCTATAACAGACTCGACTCCGACTCGGACTCGACTCGGATCCTTCAAAGACTTTCCTCCTTGAACATAGGGCCTTCTCCGTTGTGATCTTGAGAATGCGGCCTTGGCGATCGGTCCACTTGATGGTTTTCCTCCAGCCTTGGGTGGCTTTCTCCGGTCGTGATCGGAGATCAAGGCGGTTGGATCAAACGATTGTCTTTCGGGCGATGTTGATGATGTCCTCATAGTCGAGGCGTTTGATGTTATCTTCCCCAAAGAGTAGTAGTGTGACTTGTCCGTCGAGGCATGGTGACGGTTTGGACTCGGTTGATGCGGCTTCGATGTTGTCGGGAATAAAGTAGCAGTCCTGGAAGACTTCCACTCCCGGGTATCTAGCCTTCGCCACAGAGTCATAGATAGGCTCCGGAAAGCCGTGGTAGAGCTCAAACTCTCCCTCGGGGACAAAGTATCCGTTGAGAGTCAGGTGGTAGGGACGGAGGATGACTCCGTGCTTCTTGCGTTTTCGGATTAGGAGGTTCATCTCCTGGATGTCTTTGTCAGTAGGCTTGTATCCGAGTCCAAAGGTAATGTTGGGGACCTTGGCCTGCTTCAAGGGAGGCAATGGGTCCTTCAGCGGATTGAGCGACAAACCCGGGAAATAACCCTGGCGCATCATGATACGGTTGATCGTGAGGCTGGCGAACGGGTCACATTCAGAGGTTGTTAGCTCATCAGTTATGGCGTTCACGGCTTGGAAACCCCACATTTCATTGTCGTCCTCCTCAATGGCTTGGGAGGCTACCCCTCTTCTCATGACTGCTTTGATTGGGGAAGCGGGGATCGTGATCGTTTTCCCGTTAAAGGGGACCCTGATCTTTTGGTGAAGCGTTGATGTCACTGCTTTGACGGCGTGAATCCAGGGATGTCCCAGGAGCATGTTGAAGGATGCGTCGATGTCGACCACTTGGAAACTGGTTTGTCTTTCTAGTGGCCCGGTTGCGACGGCTAGAGTGATAAGCCATACGACCTTACGACGAGTTCCGTCGTAGGCGCGTACTCCTTGATTCGTTGGGATTAAATCAGATTCCTTAATACCCAACCTGTGGCCAGTTTTGAGAGGAATGACATTCACGGCGGAACCGTCATCCATGAGGACCATTGGTATGTTCTTTTAGAGGCATTGCACAGTGATGTATAGGGCCAGGTTATGGTTGGCTCCGAACAGGGGGATATGCTCGTCGGAGAAGACGACCGGGTTGCTCAGATCAGGGGCGTCTCTTGTCATGTGTGCCACTATTTCTTCTGGGGAAGAGGTGGAGGGCAAGGTTAATTTCCCCAAGGCCTGCAGCAAGGCCTGTCGATGCTCAAAAGACGTTACGATCAGTTGCCAGATAGAGATCTCGGCTTTTGCTTTCTGGAGCTGTTTCAGGATTGAGTTCTCGGGAGCCTTTGGTTGAGTGTCCACCTCTGGGACGATTTGGTCATTCGTTGTTGGAACGACCGCTGGGTTGCTCGGATTCTGATAGGGACGTCCGGACCGGGTGAGATGTCCGATTTCCTTTGTCCGCTTCTCCTTTCCTGGGACGACATAGACATCCTCAACATCATCCCGCCATATGCCGTTAATTTCAGGGTCTCGAGGATACCTCGGAGGGGTATGTTGGAAATCTATATCTCATTATACAACATATTCTTATATGTTTCAAATTTATTTAGTCATAAAATAAATTTTAGATCTTATGCATGCAAACTAAAATAAATAAGTGAAGAAATCATTTTCTCACCATATGAATTTCGGTCAAATGGGCACCAACAAGATCTCCTTCTTGTTAGTTCTTGAGCTTTCCATATTGGATGAACATACATGACCTCAAAATAGAAGCCCTCCAATTAGTTGCACACAAGACTATCCTTCAAACCCACAAACTAATATGTACTAGATATTTATATTGTGGTTTACCTTAAAATTGATTACTAACACTCATATATTACATTAATAATTTTAGTAATCTTTTGAACAAATTTGAATCAAAAACTCATCCTTTTTGATGAAGATTAAAGAGAGAGAAGAGAGGAAAAACACATGAACCTTTTGCATGTAATATGAGAATGAATGATGAATGAATTAAGAGAATAAAAATTCTCTATCATGCCCTCAAAAAACCGGTGGCCTTAGTCTATATTAGGACCATCATAATTTTTCTTTTTGTCTTCACAAGACAAGTAGGTGTAAGTCTTTTGCATTGTCATGTCACTATCATGCAATTTGGACAAATGAATAAGACAAATGGAAAAAGACAAAACATCTCACAATGCCCACCAATTTCGGTTTATGTGTGTAATATGGAGTCCATTTTATTTTTGTCAATTGTACAATTGTATGTCATGTGATATGTGACATGTCTTATGTCATGTTTTAATTTAAAATGCATATTTAACAAATTAAATATCATTTATTAATTAAATAAATCATATTTAACAAATTGACTAGTAATATAAAATTACTTTCTCATAAAATGGTCATTTAATTACTAGTTAGTATAATTCACAATATCTTGTAATTATAACTAACTTATCATTCTCTTCTCGCGTGTTTCGCAAACACCGATTAATTTTAGTAATATAACTTCTTAAATTACTAAATAAAATCTCATTTAATCACATTATAATAAGATGTCATTTTCTCTCTTATGATAATTTGTTCAATTTTAAGGAATTAATTAATCTGTATCGGTATACAATTAATTAACCTTTTCAATTAAGGGAATCGTCCTTTAGGTGTGACCTCAAGGGATCAACTGGTCACCACCGTCGCACGACAGTAATGTCAAACTCTAGCCAGCCAATCATTACCGATATGTGTGGACCAGTTGACTATATATGTAATGTATCATCCCTTTCGTATTCTTGGTATGAGATTTAATAATGATATTTAAATCATGTGATCGCACTATTGTTGAGGACACATTTCCCAACAATCTCCTACTTGTCCTCGACAAGTGTGCGTCACCAATTCTCTTGTCCTATTACTATCTCCCACTCAATGCAAGATGTCTTTCGGGTCGTACTTGCAAGTGATCATATCGAGAGTGGTTTCCTCGATCTGGAGAATAACTGATTGACCGGAATTTATCCACCATGGATACCTTCCGAGCGTGGCCACGCATTTCCAGTTCATTACTCCTTGAGTGGCCCTGAGATATTGTTTTAACCCTGACAAGGGGGTGGATAATTCCTATCGCACTTATTCCCTTCGACTAGCCACAGCCATCATAACCCAAAATATGCCCATTTGACCCCATTTACGAAGGTCGTAGTAACACAAATCAAAGTTAATCTGAAACTGTGTCATCTTAGGCGAACAGTCTTTAGTCAAAAGAATCGACTCATTAGAATACTATAGTAGCTCTTTGCCACGACCAGGCTATATAAATTTGCCAGAACTCTATAAGCGGTCACTGCCCGACAAAGTGTTCCTAACAGTCTGCCTATGTGATCGACTAGTCATCTCACATGACTCTATGGCACTTGAACTTGCCATCAATCGCATCACACTCTAGTCACTTCGAGACGTCACCTCATACAAGTGACTATGGGCGAATACAATTTTAATCCGAGTTCACTTTAACGGGGTTCAATGTTGTCTCTACAACCCGTTTGGATGTAACAAAGTATAATAAAAGAGTTTTATAGTAAAACTCAAACGACAAATGCGATTATCACATATGAATAGTCAATGCTTGATTACTACTTCATATTCTATAATCTAATTTGATCTTTTATGTAGTTATACATCTCAATTTAATTGAAATGACATGACTCATCATGTTAAGCCTATGAGAAGGCTTTGGTTAGTAGGTTTTATCAACTTCTTGTACCTTACTCAACCTTACTACATACTCGTTTTCCTTTGTAATGTATACATTTGCATTACAAAACTTTCTGAGTACGTGTCGAGATCCAATCAAGACATAGGCCCTCTAGCCTTAGAATAGCTCCCACTGTTTTCACAGTGTGCGGGACTCATCCTTCTTGCACCTTTCATGATTGCAAGTGTACTCAATTTCCGTTGTAAACATTTCTCATTGTTCTTTATTGCCTAGAACGATTCTAGAAAATCTACTTCTTAATTAACATAGCCACAATGGTATCTTAACCATCTAATGTGTTTTTATTATGGTTTTGTCAGAAACCATGTGCAATCTCAATTGTCAATTGTCACTTGTGTAACACCCTTACACAAAATTGCATCATAAACACTTTGCTTTACTTCCTTAATGCTTCTGCAAGCACTTAAGGGTAATATTTATGGCTTACTTGGTAAAGATTACTTAAATTCGATTTTGAAAACAATTCATCATACTCAAAGTATATGAAGTGTTATACATCATTACTCATTTAATTGATCCGGCGGCGGAAGCAAATGTAATCAATCAAATATGTTCAATTTAATTGAACTAGTCATGAATCTTATCAACGTAAGACTTCTTATTGACGCTAATATCATGTGGATTTATCTTCATAAATCCGGATATTAAAGATGTATTATGATACTCCAAAAATATTAAATCATTCGCAATGATCAATATGTCATCCACATATAAGACTAATTAAAATTACCGTAACTCCCACTAAACTTCATGTATAAAACAACTTCTCGACTTATCGAGAAAAGTTTTATAACATGATCAAATCATTGATTCCAACTCATTGATGTCCTACTTAAGATCCTCTCTTAAGTTTCACATTATCTTAGGATTGTAAGAATCTATAAAACTCATGACATGTATTGAATACATTCCTTCTTTTGAAGAAGTGGGTTTTAGATTCAGTTGCTGTATGCATATCCTCATAATGAAACACAATCACTAAGAAGATCCAAATAGACTTAAGCATTTCAATTAGTGCAAAACCCTTTGCAACCAATCTTGCTTTGAAATCTCTCTTTATTAGTGCAAAACCCTTTGTCACTAATCAAGCCTTTTTATTTCGGATTTTCATGGCTCTAAGCCTTGTATTGAGTTGTGACATAAACACTCTCATGTCTTATGTAAGTCATATGTTCATTACTTTCCAGAAGTAATCAACTTGAATCAAACGATTTCTTTTGTAAGTTATAAGCTCTTTACTTTCTTAAAAGTAGCATGAATTCATCATCTTTAACAAGGGACGAATTTAACCTCCTAGGTTTTGAAGAAACAATGTCTTACACAAAACGTCTCATGTAGCCAAGAAAGACCAGTTTCTTGCGACATAACATTCTCTGTGGCATTCTTTGTGGCTCTTGAATAATTTCTCCCACTTTGTCTTCTAGAAATAAACTTGTATTTTAGAAAGACAGCTTCACGAGCCACAAACCCGTCGTACTCGTGATAATTGAAAAGGGAAAAATGAGCATTTGTTTCTTATGAAAACTTACAAACATGGTACCCTTACCATTTCATATCTCATATGATTCGATTTAGTGGAAAAATAATTTAGACAAAAAGATAAAATCCCCAAAAGGATTAAGTAACTCAAAGTAACTTGATTGAAGTCCAAACCATATCGAATAGCGTTTGATTTCTTATCCAACCACACATTATTCCATAATGCGTGCTAAGAGAGATTAACTTGTGATACTATATCACATTTCCTTTGGCTTATATCAAAGTCTTCACTTTGATAATCCCATCACGACTAAATCATGATTCCTTGAACTCTTTAAACTTCTTCAAAGATTTTTCTATTTACCTTATTAAGTGAACACATTAGCGTCAACTTAAATCGTTGGTAAAAGAAAATGATCAATTTATTTGGATCGATGATTTACAACCTCGATCTCCTTTTCAACCAAAAGGCACGAGACATCTTGCTTTGAATACAAGATACGCATATACCATTAACAATCTAATGGTTTCAAGAGTACTCGATAACTCTTTGCGTTCATCATTCCAAAATTTAAGGTTTAATCTTGGGTTACCAATTTGAGTCTTGCATCATCTACATGATATATCATTCTAGTTTGGTTTAGAATATAATCACCTTGATAATGGGCTAGCCATACATCAAATCGTGGTGTATAGGGTCACAAAAGTGAAAACCTCTTTTGTATCTTAATAAGTTTATATTCTTATTTAGAGTTCATGCACTTAATAGTCACAATTAAGTACAACTTTAAATCCAAAAACTAGATTGAGTACACAATTACTCTATCTCTCGACATTATTGTTGCTAGTCGTCATATTCTAATCATCTTATGTGTCGAATACAATGATGAAAACCTCCACTGGTTTCTAATATTGACGAAGTGGTACTAGCAAAATTTATGTTTAATCAAATAAACATTTAAAAAAGAAGGTCCCATTAGATGTCCCACAACTAACTTGTTGATTCTTCAATAATTTGGAGTAGTTTCCTTTCTTGTGTCCAACATTTAAGACAATGGAAACTTTATCGGTCGGGATTGATAGGTTTAGTATTGCTATTCTCAACAACTTTACTTTCAACATTACCTTGTATCAATTCCATTATAATCTTTACTTCTTGAACCTCATTCTCATCTTAACGGTTTAAGAGAATGCTCCGACTCATTTCAATGAGTCTTTGCTTTGAGAAGCAAAATTGAATTCATGAAGATTACTCTTCATTTGTTCGTTTTAGTCTTAAAACTTTCATTGAAGTGGTTGCGATATTTTGGTCAATTACGAATTCCAACAAATCTAATTACCAAAACAATTTATCGCTTCAAGGTACTTAATTCAATTAAGTATATGAAAAACAATCCATTGTAAGTAGATGTGTTAGTTAAGAATCAAAAACCTGTTTGATAATGAATAACTTATATCTATACTCTTTACAAGAGATCCTTAGCAATGGTTCATTTGAGGTTTTAGAAGCAAATTCATATTTGTCTTTAGTTGCGATGTTTTAATGGAGATTTGAATCAAAAAACGAAATGATATCGTATATGAATTGTGGTAAAGAAATAGAACAATACGTCAACGGAATAATGAAAACAAAACATTTATCGTTATAATAATACTTGTAAACAAGTATAGCATTTACATAGTGACCTCTACCCAACTATGATAAATGATTCCAAGATCAAAATTCATATTAACATGGGCACGGTGTGGCCGATACATCCCTTATCAATATAACTCGGTGGATTAACTCTTTAATCGATTCTACTTTTAGAACTCTTGGTCGATAAAATTACATTAACATTTATCTTTAGCCCAAAACACATCCGACAAGGGCACGGTGTGGCCGATACATCCCTTATCAAAAAAAAACTTTTGTTGAGTTCAACCCAAATTTCGAATAAATGTGTCCATGATCCAAATCCACATCAACTTGGGCACGGTGTGGCCGATACATCCCTTATCAACATGAATTCGCTGGATAGACATTTATCACCCACTTCCCCTACGTAACAAGGTTTGTACCCCGGTGTGGCCGAGTGCACTCCCTCATGAAATAGGTTTTCATGGTTTCTACTATTTGGTAAGGCTAAGTCTCAATTGTTTATTTTAGAGAGAGGTCATGTCAATTTATTATCTATCACGTTTTAAGTGAACTAAAGCGGTGAACTACGATAATTATAATTGACACGGTCGATATACTCGATTAAAAGATGATGCATGTTTTAGTTATGGTGATTTAGCGATGCATGCGACATATAAATAAAATGCAAAGCATAAATTTAAATCCTAGTAAGGCCTTCCTAAAATAGAAAATCTAATTAACTATTACATATTCGGAAACCAACTCCATTGGTCCCTTGAACTTAGGTTGAGGCACGCATCTCGAGGTAACACCGTCTTTATGTATCGCCTTCTTGAAGAAATCCGTCTTTATGGAACTCCGGAATAAATAAATTACATAATAAATTACATAATTTCCTATTATACATTTGTAATTAAAATAAAATAAATCTATTAAATTACAAAACGGTGATACGAGATCACAATAAATTACAACCGAATCGATATTCCCATACATTTCGGGTAATACCAATTTAAAAACTAAGGCCATACTAAGTAAAATTACATAATTCAAAAGTTACATAAAATAAAATTATGACAATCATAAATAAAATGCAGCATTATAATATGTATGAACATGCCCAATTTTATGCTAAATCGCCTTTAAGGAGCCAATATCGTATATTACACGGTTTTTACGGATTTGCGTGATTCAACGTTTTATAATCACTAAAATTACATAAATTCATA
Source organism: Silene latifolia (assembly GCF_048544455.1). Lineage (NCBI taxonomy): Eukaryota > Viridiplantae > Streptophyta > Magnoliopsida > Caryophyllales > Caryophyllaceae > Silene > Silene latifolia. The sequence goes on along the minus strand of NC_133538.1, from coordinate 443,856,325 downwards.
TTTATGCACAAGTTAATTACCCTAACTTCTTAGGACTCAAAAATTAGTCTCCACTAACCATTTTACCATAATTAACTCATATTTCTTATTATTGTTCATAAAAGGACTTAAAATAACAATAAAAAGCTATAAACTTCAAATAAATCACAAAATTTCAAATAAATTCAAAATTTGAAATTTAAAACTTGTGAACATTCTGAAAAAAATACCATGACACTCATAATGTTCAAAAACTTAGGTTAAAATTTCGTAATATTATCGGAAAAACTATGTTGCGGTTTATCGGATTTATCAATAAAAATCATAAAAACATGAGAAAAATTATATTCATCAACTTTTCAATTTTAGATCTGAAAAAAGATAATAAAATGCAACATGTGACGTTTTTCCTTAGTCATGAAGTATGTTTTAGCAATTTTCACTAATTAAGTCACTATTTATGCTATTTTTCATCAAAAATCCATAAATCATGCATCAAGACTTCATTATAGCCTATTATTTTACACACATCTTGTAAAATTGCATGTGACAACATACTAAATTTCTATGACCATATTCAAAATATTTCTCATATTAACCTATTTTTCATCTAAATCCGATTTATAACATGAAAAATCCATATTTCGAGCATAAGAACTCATAAAATTATGAAAATTTCCAGATCATCTAAAAATAATATATGTGAAAACATATACAAAAACCACCGGAAAATACGAAGTTTAGCTAATTTTCGTCCAAAAATGACATTTTTATCATAAAAATCACATTTTAATGCCAATATTATATAAAATGAACAATAAAAATCCATAAATTAACCAAAATATCCTAAATACATTTTAGGATCAGAAACTTTAACATGCATAAATTATTTTCGTGATATATCATAATAACACAAATTTACAAGTTTTATATGTTAATCGTATAACTCGGAAAAACTATAACCGATTTGCATGCAAACAATCTTGTGCTCATGATACCGCTTGTTGGAAATCTATATCTCATTATACAACATATTCTTATATGTTTCAAATTTATTTAGTCATAAAATAAATTCTAGATCTTATGCATGCAAACTAAAATAAATAAGTGAAGAAATCATTTTCTCACCATATGAATTTCGGCCAAATGGGCACCAACAAGATCTCCTTCTTGTTAGTTCTTGAGCTTTCCATATTGGATGAACATACATGACCTCAAAATAGAAGCCCTCCAATTAGTTGCACCCAAGACTATCCCTCAAACCCACAAACTAATATGTACTAGATATTTATATTGTGGTTTACCTTAAAATTGATTACTAACACTCATATATTACATTAATAATTTTAGTAATCTTTTGAACAAATTTGAATCAAAAACTCATCCTTTTTGATGAAGATTAAAGAGAGAGAAGAGAGGAAAAACACATGAACCTTTTGCATGTAATATGAGAATGAATGATGAATGAATTAAGAGAATAAAAATTCTCTATCATGCCCTCAAAAAACCGGTGGCCTTAGTCTATATTAGGACCATCATAATTTTTCTTTTTGTCTTCACAAGACAAGTAGGTGTAAGTCTTTTGCATTGTCATGTCACTATCATGCAATTTGGACAAATGAATAAGACAAATGGAAAAAGACAAAACATCTCACAATGCCCACCAATTTCGGTTTATGTGTGTAATGTGGAGTCCATTTTATTTTTGTCAATTGTACAATTGTATGTCATGTGACATGTGACATGTCTTATGTCATGTTTTAATTTAAAATGCATATTTAACAAATTAAATATCATTTATAAATTAAATAAATAATATTTAACAAATTGACTAGTAATATAAAATTACTTTCTCATAAAATGGTCATTTAATTACTAGTTAGTATAATTCACAATATCTTGTAATTATAACTAACTTATCATTCTCTTCTCGCGTGTTTCGCAAACACCGATTAATTTTAGTAATATAACTTCTTAAATTACTAAATAAAATCTCATTTAATCACATTATAATAAGATGTCATTTTCTCTCTTATGATAATTTGTTCAATTTTAAGGAATTAATTAATCGGTATACAATTAATTAACCTTTTCAATTAAGGGAATCGTCCTTTAGGTGTGACCTCGGGATCAATGGTCACCACCGTCGCACGACGTAATGTCAAACTCTAGCTTGACCAATCATTACCGATATGTGTGGACCATTGACTATATATGTAATGTATCATCCCTTTCGTATTCTTGGTATGAGATTTAATAATGATATTTAAATCATGTGATCGCACTATTGTTGAGGACACATTTCCCAACAGGGTATTCCTCGGTGGGTAGTTCTTGTGGGGAATATTTTTGGGAGGGCGATTTTTTTGGGGGTAGTTATTTTGAGGGCAGTTATTTTGAGGGTAATTCTCGTGAAGGTGGTTGTTTTGAAGGTGATTTTCGTGGGGCCTATGCCAGAACGGTCGCGGGAGCAATCCATCCTGGGGTGGGTAGTTTTGAATGCTTGGGGAATTCTCTCGCGGACGTGGTGCCGGGGGATTGAAGATGAGTCGACGGTTGGCGTCGTTGAGTCGGCTGATTCTCTCGAAAAGGTGGCAATGGCCTCCTCAACTTCTTTGAAACATAGTGAGCATAGTGGCAAAGATCGAACACGAACACTCCGTCTGAAGGGTCCTTTTCCAGAGCATTTACCTCGTCGTCAATTGGCAAGATGATATGAGAGCAGTCTAGGGTCGGCTCATCGTCAGAGATGGCGTGAATTCCCAGAGGATTCGTCTTGTTGTTTGGCTTAGTTAGTGGGGGTATAGGCAAATCTCCCTTCTTAATCATGTCTTGAATGAGGTGCTTGAGTTTGAAGCAATTTTTGGTATCATGCCCTTTCCCTCGATGATACTGGCAGTAGGCGTTGGGGTTCCAAAATCGGGATTTCTTGGCGTCGGCCGGGTACGGGGTGGGCCCGATCGGTTGTAGCTTCCCTTGGTCCATGAGTCTTTTCAAGGCGCTCGCATAAGTTGACCCTATGTTGGTGAACACTCTCTGGGGGCGTTCAATTTTCTTGGGAGATGGTTCGACGAGGTTAACCTCATCAATCTTGTTTGTCTGACCTTAAGGGCAAGATCCGGTTGAGGTGGATCCCTGATAACCCCTGCCTGTGGTCTTCGCTAAGACACCCTTTCGGAAGTCGTCCTCGATGCGTGTCCCCAGAATTTGCAGATCTTGAAAAGTTTTGATATTCTGATACCTCAGCAGGTTGGCATAAACCGGGCGGAGGTTGTTGACAAATTTTTCCACCAGAGTTGATTCACTCGGCTTACTAACCAACTGAGTACTCACCCTCCTCCAACGGGTTAGGAACTCAGTGAATCCCTCCTTGTCGTTCTGGGTTAACACCTCGAGAGTACGGGTGTTGGCCTGGATCTCGACATTGTCGGCATACTGTTTGGCAAACTCAACTGCGATTTCGTCCCAGGTGGTAAGGTTTTTCGGGTCTAAGGAGTAGTACCATTGGCGAGGAATTGGCTCCAAAGAGGATGGGAAGATCCTGGTAAAAAGTTCATGTTTGACACCCTTAATGGCCATGTAGTCTTTGAAAGCACGGATGTGGTTGAGTGGGTCCTCCACTCCCTTGAATTTAGGCACATCAGTCAGGGTGAAGTTGTCAGGTAACTGGTCCCCAACAGGTTCGAACCTTCGGTTATTTTCAAGGTGGATGTTGTTACCCCGGGCTAGGAGTTATTCTTCCAAGAGTTTCAGCCTCTTCTCAGTCTCAGTCAGAGGTGGGGTATTATGTTCCCCAATTTCCTTGTTTTCCAGGGCGTCGATACGGGTCTCGACGCGATCCAGGGTGACCTTAAGAGCGGTAAATAGGCTGGCTAGCTGATCAGTTGTGACATCTCTGTTGTTATCATTGTTGTTGTTGGACGAAGCTGAAGACGGGGCCATGGCTTTGAGGCAGAAAAACGGCTCACATTACAACTCAATCCGACACGGTTCCAAGACTGAACGCAGACAACATAGAGGACGAGATCAATATCGACTCAACAAGACGGGGTGACCATGTGTGGTCCCTCGGTGCTGACTCGATTTATGACGTGACGGTGTTTGACCGAACCTTTGACACGGGTCCAATATGACGGCGTGACGCCATTGGACGGGTCTCGTGGCGAGACGACTCATAAGTAAAGACCCATAAGTACGTTTGCTTTGACTCGATAGACACGAGGCGGAATTGGAATGGTGGACCGAAGTTTTCGAAAATAGGAATTTTCAAAAAGATTCATTTGTCGCTTTAAAGGGCGGCTTCCGAAGATAGAAATCTCCGCAAGTCGATCAGTTGAAAAGGGTTGTCTTAAGTTTATTTACAAAAGACGGTTTGAGTTTGAGTCGGCTCGGAGAACAGTGTGTTGCTTCCCAAGACGGTTTTGAAATTCAAAAATTATATGTTTTGAAAATCGAGTTTGAAATGTTTGAAAAGGTCTCGGGGACGGTGCATGGTCCTCGGGATTTCGAAAGTGTCTCGAGAAAAGGGTGTGTGCTTTTCTCGGGTTTTGAAAGAGCCATTGTCGGCGCGAAACGGGTTAAAATCCGTGTCTACATGCGGCGATTATAACGGCGTGAAAAAGGTGATTTGAAATGGTTATACAAAACCGGGTTTGAAAATCGTCATTACGACGGCCTAGAAAGGCGTGTTGAAATGGTTATACAAAACCGGGTTTGTAAATCGTCATTACGACGGCCTAGAAAGGCGTGTTGAAAATGGTCATACAAAACCGAGTTTTGAAAATCGTCATTACGACGGCCTAGAAAGGCGTGCATCGGTCCGCAAAGGACCGAGGTTTGAAATGGCCATTATAACGGCGCAAAAGGTGATTTGAAAGTTCGAAAATGACACGGAAGGACTTATGATCAAGTAGCACTTAAGCACTCACAGTTTAATTATATTATGCATCATGCTGACATGGGTTTTGGCTTAAAAGGGTGGGTTACACACCAAGCAATCAAACCCCGATTTGCGAGAGGGATACCAATCCAAACAAAATGTGTAAGGAGGGTGCCCTAGCCTCGTGCTCGAAAGTGATGAAAGCTCTTTGACGAAACATAAATGTGTAACGTCAATGGTATGCTTGACTCAATCGGGATTCGAAACGCGGGGATGAGAAAACTCACGCCGACGGGACGAGCCAATTGGTCGAAAAGGGTTAGGTTGTGGGCCCGGACAAGGAACCCGACCGTGACCGTAATATCAATTAATGCATTCCAACCAAGACCTCGTTCGAGTCTCACCATCTAGGGATCACAAAGACGTAAGTGTCCTAGTTTTCCCCAGCGGAGTCACCAATCAGTGGACATGGGCCCACCTGCGTATGCCCAGCCGATCTGTGGACAACGGCAGCGATCTTTTTGAAAGCCACGCTCGGCGGCGTAAAGGTGCTTTCGACCGGATCGTTTTAGATCGGTCGGTTTCGTCTCGGTAAGGGTCTCGAAACGATTAGAGATGTTCGGAGTCGCCACCAAGCATTTGTGGGATGCCTGGAACCCGTTCGAATTCCACTTTATACCTCGGTCAAATCGAAGCACAAAGCAGCGTTTTGACATAGGTACTAAAGATAAGGAAATCATCCCTCTTTAGCATCCTATCTCTAGAATGACTCTCGTACGCCCTGGATAAGGTCGTCCACTATCCAAAGTTTCTGAGTAAGAGGTGAAGGTACGTATTAGGAAGCCCTTTAATCAGACACCTAATCCCGCCCGCGTTTAGCGGCCTCTACTGATCGATCTTGGTTGGTTGAATGCAAAAGTTGATAAAACGGTTTAAATGCATGAATGCGCATCCAATGATTTAAACCTAACATGTGAGCTTTCTAAGTCAGTTGATTTAATCCAAGTATCAAGTATAAGATGTCGAGTTGGATTAATGATTGATTTAAATGCAAGACGGAAATTAAACATCCATTTACCGTACTAGGTTTAGGGTGCATAACATGATCCATTTGTCTTAGTAAGGCATTTTGCAAATGTGGTTCGAATAGTCATCTGATCCGTCCTATATCCGGGTTAACCGGAGTCGGGATCGTCCTGGACTAATGCTGGAAGGGAACAGGCCCTGTACCAGACGGCTATAAGAGGCGCGAGCCAGCCGGCGGTGTAAGGGGCCTCCCTCTGGTTTTGAAAATGAGAAAGAAGAGGCCTGCTTGGGGCGCGGGTTAACCAACGGCTGTATGCCGTGTTCTGGTTGTTTAGAAAACGTTATGAAACGTGTTGAAAATGGGTATTTGGACCCGGTTTGATTTTGAAAGGGTCGTTTAGACCGTATTTGTTGATTTGAAGAACTAGACTCGGAAAATCATCATTGTTTGATAATATTCGATGTCGGGTTCGATTTGACAAGCTTTACATGAATAGTTTTGAAAATGATTATGGACTAATTGTTTTAAGTCCATTTTGAATTTAATTAGTCGGTACTCATCATCGTACCCGGGTTAAAATCCGGCATGGTATATAGAACCAAGGATGATTTCGTGTTGGTGACTAATATGCTTGTTTTGAAAATGTAAGGAAATGAAATAAAAGGCTTTAAAATACCTCTTAAATGTCATTAACCAAATATTATCACCGAAACACGGATTTAACCGTCATGGTATGAAGAACCAAGGGTGAAAAATGCTTTATGGTTAAAACATGTGAAATGAAACAAAAAGGTTTCGAAAATACTTGAAATGGTAAAAACCGATTACAAATATGAAAATGGATTAAGGGAAATGACGAGAACAAACACGGTTGATCTCTGGTCTGAGCACCCCATTTAGGCGCGAGCCTGTTGGCGACCTAAGGGGCTTACGCCTCGGGAAAAATTAGTTTTGGCTCGTTTATTCCATGTTTTGGTTCATGTTATGCATGTTTTAGCATGTTAAAGTCATGAAATGAAAGAAAACATAATAAAAGAGGATTTTTACACCCTCATACTTACATGTTTGGTTGTGGCGAGTGACCGACGTAAGTGTAACAACTTGTTTGATCGGAAAAAACTCGGTTTAAAATCGTTTTGGTAAGTAAAAGAGTGTTTTAAATGTTTAGTGATGGTGTAGTGGTCAAAGTGGTCGGACAAGTAGTTTAATGCACGATTACGGTACCAAACAATGTGTAAGTCTGACACCCTCGTTCATTGCGGAAAAGTAAACACAAAATTCTAGATAAAAACTGCATGGATATGTTTGTAATAGGTTCATTTGGGTAAAAACCTGTAATTTTTAAAACCTGAACCTGTTATAAAAATATCCAAATGAGAAGGTGTCAAACATGCAAGGTCCAAAAATAAATTTCATACATAAAACATCGCTAAAGTCGCGAAACAAAGTTATACAACCCAAATATGAAAAAGGGAGACATATGTCCCTAAAAAGTATATGACATAAAAGTATTTAAGGGTCACAATAATATAAAGTCAATCTAGGTCCCAAGGTTACTTTGCTCGCTAGCTCGTCCATGTACCCCATATATGCATCACCTACCTGTCAATCGTATTTTATACAAATACGAAAGCCACAGTCAGTGGGGAGTAACTCCGAGTTCTCCCAGCCACGAAATGTCATAATTAATATAACATGTAAATATAAGAATAGTAATACGAATACGAATCACACATAGCCTTAGCATATAGATGCTAGACAATCGTGCTTATCATGTGAACAACAATATAACAACACATAGTCCTAGCATGTGAATACTAGACCGACTCATACTACACTATCATGTGAATCACATAGCATCCGGGAATCCAAACTCTATCAACCATAGCCGGCTTGCATCTCACCTTCTATGATTCATAGAATCATCAAACAAGAAAGGACAATATATCTAGGGACAGGCATAAGTTCTTAAGACAGTCAATAGTCACTCTGTAACTCGAGTCTATACCACGAGGTAAGGTAAACACCCTAGTCCTAAACCTGCGCAGACCTAGCGACATGCGGAAAATACCGCATCCAAGACCCATGATCACACACATGAGTACCCCTAAGGAGTCCACCAAAGGGTTGGCTAGTATTTAAGCTGACCACATACTTCTAAGAGTACGTCAGGAGGTCATGCCCTAATTTGGATATAAGCCCACCAAGCTAAGACACAAAGGCTATTAAGCGGTGAACATATACTCGTCAAAGACTATAATGGCCTATCTATGACGAAGACCGAAATACTCACCTAGGACCTAGTCCCAGCTTGAATACTTTAGCCCACTCCACACAAGACAAGTAGGACACCCAATTAATCATAAGAGGGGCAAAGAGTCCAAACTTGCACACACAAAAGATCATACACACCCTAGCATATGAAAGACTACGCAAGAGCATATTCAGCTGACAATCCAACAATATCTCCAATATCGATAATAATCCAAATTCCAGCTAACCAACAGTACCATAATCCATGAGAACAAGCTAAAATGGCAAAGAGGCAATAAGACTCAAGCATAAGGCATCCAAAGCATCCAACAACCAACATGTGAAATGATAATTACAAATATCAAGGCATAAACATAAAACATCCAATAACAACCAAACTAACCTCAAAGACAAACCCTCGACCCTAGTCCCGCGACGGGTCATTGGTCAAATCGAGGTTGACCGGTTTAAACCTACTTTGACCAAACTCGTTCGGTCAATCTGGCCCAACTCAGAGTCTTGGCCTACTTTGGCCCAAATCACAAAAGTCATCACAATATCATTCTCATGCTATTTCCAATTTCTATCATGTGAAAAACTATCAACATAAGAAAATATATTCCAACTTACAAAATATCCAATTCAATTAAATTCTCGCATAATAAAATAGTATAAATAACCGTCTCACACAAGGGTAAACTTTTCTATAAATTTTATCGATAAAACGACGCCATTTACTCATACGGACTCCGAATTGAGTGATTCAAGTGGCTAAACCACCTAATTTTTCGATGCCGTTCAATCTGTCATATTTTTGGAAACATTGGAAAACGTCTCGGTCCAGTACTGACGCGTTCCAGCCAACACGCGGACTTGTCACAACACATAACTCCTCATCCAAATTTGTTCTAAACAATAATATACAAATGGTTAACATAAATTAAACATAAGCATACTCATCTTACTCCATTCATTCATTTATCAACAAGATCGTCTCAAACAACAACAAACAACAACAACAACAACAAACAACAACAAACAACGAATACAACTACTAATGTGACATTAATTCGTCGAGTAACTCGGAATAGTTACCTTAAGCTAGCAAAGAGACAAGTAATAACTTGAGAAAGCTTCTAAAACCCAAAATTACTCTTCATCTTCAACAACATATGAGTCACCTAACTCATCTTCAAATTCTTCACCTATAAGAACAACAAAAACACAATTATTAAGCTTAAATTCGAAACCCCAAAAAAAGTGTCTTAAACAAAATTTGGGGGAAGTGAAAATAAAGCTTACTAGTAGATGAGGATTGAAGAGAGGATTCCGAATATATAATTTTTATGCGATTTGGTGGAGAAATGAAGAAGTTATGGTGGATTTAGGGATTGTAAGGAGGATTTTTAGTGGGTTTTTGATGTTTGAGAGAAGGAGGAGATAGATTGAGTTATGGAGGAAATAAAAATTGGAAGAGGAGAAAAATGGAGGGTAGGTGGCCAGCCAAAGGCATAGGGAGATGGGTCATTTGTTTACGTTTTGGTTCGTTTCGACGGAAATTAGAAATATTCGTCGAACGCGATTTCCGAGAAAATTAAAGTTCTTAAACACGATTTTACTAAAAGATTAAGTACCCATATGGCCAATATCCAAACTCGTTTACCCAACGACCGTAAGAAATGGGAAAATCCCGATTTTACGACTTTTATCCGAAATCTATTTTATCAAAGGAAAAGGTTTAAATATAGTTTAAATCACTTTTAAACATTTCTAAACTATCAAAAATAATTACATTTCTTCAAAACAAAATAAGATTATATTTTATCAAATAGATTTCATTTCAAATAAATTAATATTAAATTAAAATAGATTAAAATATTACTTTTAAAATATAATAAAGGTCTTCAAATTTACGGGGTGTTACAATCATCCCTCCTTTTAAGAAGTTTCGTCCCCGAAACTTAGAAGAAGGAACATTGTATATATGTAGGTCTATCTCTTTAAAATCAAGTAAACAAAATCTTCAAAATATGAACGTATGAAATATAAGTGTCTTTTCAATGGAACGGAATATCCTCATCGGCCGTCCAAGAACATCAACATTCCATATCAAAGACATAAAAATATATATTTTTACACCAACAAATGATAAAACCAATTATCGGACGTCTCCAATAACGAGCTTTACCACTCATTGACGTTAAAACCAGTGGAAAACATTAAAACATTTCCAAAAGTCTTTAGTTCGAAACTCTATAATAAGGATAATAACTCCACTAGCTATGACCAAACTCTAACTACGACTTTTAAACAACTAGGCAAGGACTACTAACGCGGAGAGTATTTAAGAGAAGGAGAGGAACACTCGAAAGGATAGCTAAACTCACAAGAATTAGATAAAGGAATGAGGATTACCTCACGAGAAAAGTTCGGGATATTTGGCTAACATAGAAGATTCAGGCTCCCAAGTTTCTTCTTCGACATTTCCACAACGCCAAAGGATACGAACTAAGGGCACAACTTTGTTTCTAAGTTGCTTGTTTGCCCTTTCGAGGATTCGGATCGGCCTTTCTTCCAAAGTCAAGTTAGGTTCCAAATCTGGGATTTCTTCTTGAATAACATGGCTCGGATCAGTAATGTACTTCCTCAACTGAGATACATGGAAGACATTATAAATCTTGCTCAAATTCGGGGGCAACTCCAAACGGTAAGCAACGGGACCAATCTTCTCAAGTACACGGAAAGGTCCAATGTATTTGGGACTCAGCTTTCCTTTCACACCAAAACGTTTCACCCCTTTCATAGGTGATACCTTAAGGAACACTCGATCATCAACCTCAAAGGCAAGTGGTCGACGACGGACATCGGCATAAGATTTCTGTCAGTCTTGAGCGGTTTTCATACGCTCTCGAATGATCTGAACCTGATTGATGGTCTCAGTCACCAAATCGGGTCCCAACACAAGAGCATCTTGGACTTGATCCCAACAAACAGGACTACGGCACTTCCTACCGTACAAAGCTTCATAAGGTGACATCTTGATAGAGGAATGATAGCTATTGTTGTAGGAGAATTCGACAAGAGGTAAACATTTTCCCCAAGAAGTGTGGAAGTCTAAAGCACAAGCACGGAGGAGGTCCTCTAAAGTCTGGATAGTCCTCTCAGTCTGCCCATCTGTAGCGGCATGAAAAGCGGTACTCATCAGTAGCTTACTACCCATGGCTTTTTGCAAAGCAGTCCAGAAACGGGAACAGAATCTAAGGTCACGATCTGAAACTATATCCTTAGGCACTCCATGATAGCGTACTATCTCCCTCACATAGGCCTTAGCTAGGACATCTAATCTCCACGTCTCCTTGATAGGTATAAACCTAGAACATTTGGTCAATCGATCTACAACCACCCAAACCGCATCTTTTCCGTTAGCAGTCTTAGGTAAAGCCATCACAAAGTCCATGGAGATGGACTCCCATTTCCAAAGGGGAACATCCAAAGGTTGTAGCAAACCCCGGGTTTCGATGCTCAATCTTCACTTTTCGACAGGTAAGACACTTGCTAACATACTCTAGGACATCAATCTTCATCCTAGGCCACCAAAACTGTAATCTCAAGTCTTTATACATCTTGTCACCACCAGGATGAATAGAATAAGGAGAAAGGTGAGCTTCATCAAGGATCTTCTTCCTCAACTCGGCTACTCTCGGAACATACATCCTACCTTGGTAACGAAGGTATCCATCACTATCCACCACACAATCCTTAGCTTGCCCAAGTTGGATTTTTGCTTGAATGGACTCGAAAGTAGCATCCTCAAGTAGGCAAGTACGGATCTCACGGTAAAAATCGGGTTCTGCACTCAAGGCACTAAGACAGTCAAAGCCCTTCCCAACAAGGCTTATCCCTAACTTTTGAAATTCCGTGGTAAGTTCGTCAGGTAACACACGGATAGTGCTCAAAGAGTGACTAGTCTTCCTACTCAAAGCATCGCCCACCACATTTGCTTTCCCTTCATGATAAATCAACTCGGCATCATAATCATTCACCAACTCTAGCCATCTTCTTTGCCTCATATTCAATTCTTTCTGGGTAAAGATACACCTCAAACTCTTATGATCGGTATAAATGCAGCAATGAACTCCAATAAGGTAATGCCTCCATGTCTTCAAGGCATGTACCACGGCGGCTAATTCAAGATCATGAGCAAGATGAAGCGAGGAAAGGAGGTATGAACGGTAACGCTTATGGTCAAAGAAGAAAGGAAATTAGACACAAGGAAACGCCAGGTACTCAAATCTCAAACAACAACATCAACCTAAGCGGTTCCGAAAACTTCTTAGCAACAAAACTTATAACCACATCCCTCCCAAGGATTTCCTCAAAACGCTCATGTTACTTCATCCTAATCTATTCCCTGAAACAGGGTACTCCACTATAAGTGTGATTTCATCACTCCATATCCTCAAACATCCACAAACAACTTCCAAAAGATCAAGGTCAGGGTTTCCAACAAAGCTATACTCATATCCAACTAGTGTCAACCATGGGTTTCTTAAAATGATAACATCTTCAATCAAGGGTCCTAATTCCAATCTCTAAATTCCCACATTCTAACACCATAAATTAAAACTATGTCCTTCAACTTAACAATTGGCGCCAACCATACCATTATCCTTTCTAGTTACTAAAACAAGTGCTAAGATTTCCCAACGAGGTAGCTTAGTCTCACTCTCATTCCATACCTCAAGTAGTAATTAAGATCACTCACTTAGACCAACTAATAATTCCAAAAATTAGTATTTCTCATATGGTAACATATACCTTATAAAACCCTCATATCCAAAGTGATTACGAAAGCCAATCGTAAATTCAACTTACTTACTCTCTCAATCCTACACCTTCGATTCCACCACTCAATTCCACCTAAGTCTTTCCAACTTCACAACCTCTTAAAACTAGGGTTATGGGTTAACGACAAACAATCTCCTCAAAAGTTGAATTTTCCAAACCAAGGTCAACGTTCCTCAAAAGAAAGAGTACTATCAAAAATGCGTTAAGGGAAGATAAGCAAGGAACAAAAGACAAGTTGGGAGGGTACAAGAGTCACTCCTAAGGAAAGAAAAAAGAGTTTAGAAGAAGAAGCAAGCATTAAGAAGTAAAGAGTAAGGCAAGATACACAAAGAATGAGAAACATCTTCGAGGAAGTAGAATCATCCTTCAAGAGTTGAACAAATCTTCAATCCTCGGCAATAGGTACCAAATCTTGTTCTTCACGTCGGTAGGTTTACGGTTATTGATCCAAGGGCACAACAATGATTAAATGACAATCAACAAACATGTTAGCACCTAACCAAGAGCAATCACAAAGAGACTACAACATATGGTCCTAAGTCTACCCATCCTACCCATCTCTCAAGTTTATTATTTTAAGGTCAAGTTATTTATATTGGGGGTGCACAAACGTGCATCGGGAGCAAATATGCTCTGATACCAACTGTGACACCCTCGTTCATTGCGGAAAAGTAAACACAAAATTCTAGATAAAAACTGCATGGATATGTTTGTAATAGGTTCATTTGGGTAAAAACCTGTAATTTTTAAAACCTGAACCTGTTATAAAAATATCCAAATGGGAAGGTGTCAAACATGCAAGGTCCAAAAATAAATTTCATACATAAAACATCGCTAAAGTCGCGAAACAAAGTTATACAACCCAAATATGAAAAAGGGAGACATATGTCCCTAAAAAGTATATGACATAAAAGTATTTAAGGGTCACAATAATATAAAGCCAATCTAGGTCCCAAGGTTACTTTGCTCGCTAGCTCGCCCATGTACCCCATATATGCATCACCTACCTGTCAATCGCATTTTATACAAATACGAAAGCCACAAATAAAGTGGGGAGTAACTCGAGTTCTCCACCACGAAATGTCATAATTAATATAACATGTAAATATAAGAATATGAATACGAATCACACATAGCCTTAGCATATAGATGCTAGACAATCGTGCTTATCATGTGAACAACAATATAACAACACATAGTCCTAGCATGTGAATACTAGACCGACTCATACTACACTATCATGTGAATCACATAGCATCCGGGAATCCAAACTCTATCAACCATAGCCGGCTTGCATCTCACCTTCTATGATTCATAGAATCATCAAACAAGAAAGGACAATATATCTAGAGACAGGCATAAGTTCTTAGGACGGTCAATAGTCACTCAGAACTCGAGTCTATACCACGAGGTAAGGTAAACACCCTAGTCCTAAACCCTGCGCGAGACCTAGCGACATGCGGAAAATACCGCATCCAAGACCCATGATCACACACATGAGTACCCCTAAGGAGTCCACCAAAGGGTTGGCTAGTACTTAAGCTGACCACATACTTCTAAGAGTACGTCAGGAGGTCATGTCCTAACTTGGATATAAGCCCACCAAGCTAAGACACAAAGGCTATTAAGCGGTGAACATATACTCGTCAAAGACTATAATGGCCTATCTATGACAAAGACCGAAATACTCACCTAGGACCTAGTCCCAGCTTGAATACTTTAGCCCACTCCACACAAGACAAGTAGGACACCCAATTAATCATAAGAGGGGCAAAGAGTCCAAACTTGCACACACAAAAGATCATACACACCCTAGCATATGAAAGACTACGCAAGAGCATATTCAGCTGACAATCCAACAATATCTCCAATATCGATAATAATCCAAATTCCAGCTAACCAACAGTACCATAATCCATGAGAACAAGTTAAAATGGCAAAGAGGCAATAAGACTCAAGCATAAGGCATCCAAAGCATCCAACAACCAACATGTGAAATGATAATTACAAATATCAAGGCATAAACATAAAACATCCAATAACAACCAAACTAACCTCAAAGACAAACCCTCGACCCTAGTCCCGCGACGGGTCATTGGTCAAATCGAGGATGACCGGTTTAAACCTACTTTGACCAAACTCGTTCGGTCAATCTGGCCCAACTCAGAGTCTTGGCCTACTTTGGCCCAAATCACAAAAGTCATCACAATATCATTCTCATGCTATTTCCAATTTCTATCATGTGAAAAACTATCAACATAAGAAAATATATTCCAACTTACAAAATATCCAATTCAATTAAATTCTCGCATAATAAAATAGTATAAATAACCGTCTCACACAAGGGTAAACTTTTCTATAAATTTTATCGATAAAACGACGCCAATTACTCATACGGACTCCGAATTGAGTGATTCAAGTGGCTAAACCACCTAATTTTTCGATGCCGTTCAATCTGTCATATTTTTGGAAACATTGGAAAACGTCTCGGTCCGTCTTGTGACGCGTTCCAGCCAACACGCGGACTTGTCACAACACATAATTCCTCATCCAAATTTGTTCTAAACAATAATATACAAATGGTTAACATAAATTAAACATAAGCATACTCATCTTACTCCATTCATTCATTTATCAACAAGATCGTCTCAAACAACAACAAACAACAACAAACAACGAATACAACTACTAATGTGATATTAATTCGTCGAGTAACTCGGAATAGTTACCTTAAGCTAGCAAAGAGACAAGTAATAACTTGAGAAAGCTTCTAAAACCCAAAATTACTCTTCATCTTCAACAACATATGAGTCACCTAACTCATCTTCAAATTCTTCACCTATAAGAACAACAAAAACACAATTATTAAGCTTAAATTCGAAACCCCAAAAAAAAGTGTCTTAAACAAAATTTGGGGGAAGTGAAAATAAAGCTTACTAGTAGATGAGGATTGAAGAGAGGATTCCGAATATATAATTTTTATGCGATTTGGTGGAGAAATGAAGAAGTTATGGTGGATTTAGGGATTGTAAGGAGGATTTTTAGTGGGTTTTTGATGTTTGAGAGAAGGAGGAGATAGATTGAGTTATGGAGGAAATAAAAATTGGAAGAGGAGAAAAATGGAGGGTAGGTGGCCAGCCAAAGGCATAGGGAGATGGGTCATTTGTTTACGTTTTGGTTCGTTTCGACGGAAATTAGAAATATTCGTTGAACGCGATTTCCGAGAAAATTAAAGTTCTTAAACACGATTTTACTAAAAGATTAAGTACTCATATGCCCAATATCCAAACTCGTTTACCCAACGACCGTAAGAAATGGGAAAATCCGATCCGAAATCTATTTTATCAAAGGAAAAGGTTTAAATATAGTTTAAATCACTTTTAAACATTTCTAAACTATCAAAAATAATTACATTTCTTCAAAACAAAATAAGATTATATTTTATCAAATAGATTTTATTTCAAATAAATTAATATTAAATTAAAATAGATTAAAATATTACTTTTAAAATATAATAAAGGTCTTCAAATTTACGGGGTGTTACAATCATCCCTCCTTTTAAGAAGTTTCGTCCCCGAAACTTAGAAGAAGGAACATTGTATATATGTAGGTCTATCTCTTTAAAATCAAGTAAACAAAATCTTCAAAATATGAACGTATGAAATATAAGTGTCTTTTCAATGGAACGGAATATCCTCATCGGCCGTCCAAGAACATCAACATTCCCTATCAAAGACATAAAAATATATATTTTTACACCAACAAATGATAAAATCAATTATCGGACGTCTCCAATAATGAGCTTTACCACTCATTGACGTTAAAACCAGTGGAAAACATTAAAACATTTCCAAAAGTCTTTAGTTCGAAACTCTATAATAAGGATAATAACTCCACTAGCTATGACCAAACTCTAACTACGACTTTTAAACAACTAGGCAAGGACTACTAACGCGGAGAGTATTTAAGAGAAGGAGAGGAACACTCGAAAGGATAGCTAAACTCACAAGAATTAGATAAAGGAAAGAGGATTACCTCACGAGAAAAGTTCGGGATATTTGGCTAACATAGAAGATTCAGGCTCCCAAGTTTCTTCTTCGACATTTCCACAACGCCAAAGGATACGAACTAAGGGCACAACTTTGTTTCTAAGTTGCTTGTTTGCCCTTTCGAGGATTCGGATCGGCCTTTCTTCCAAAGTCAAGTTAGGTTCCAAATTTGGAAATATTTTTAGACAACTTTCAATTGCTAAGAAAAAGTTAGAAAATATACAAAAGCATCTAGGTTCTTCTCATATTTCCGATTTAGAAAACGCACAATTGAGATGGCTGAAAAAGCGTGAAGCACTTCTTGACTATAAACGCGTCTATTAGCAACAAAAATCCCGTATAAACAAAGCGAATTTTGGTGATAACAATACCAAGTTTTGTCAAAATTATGCCACGATTAGACGTAGTAGAAATGGAATTAAACAATTTATTAATAAGAATGGTGCTTGTATTACTGATAAAGACCTTATTAAACAAGAAATATTGGATGAGTTTAAACTTAGGTTTACAAAAAACCAATTTTGTAATTTCGACAAGGATGAGGATTTTAAGTCTGTTAAGGGATTAATTACGGACGAAGATAACACTTTTCTTACTAGTAATATTAGTATGGAGGAGGTTAAACAAACTGTGTTTAGCTTAGCCGCTGATAAATGTCTTGGTCCCGATGGTTTCCCTGCCGAGTTCTTTCAAAAATATTGGGATATTGTAGGAAATTCTGCTACTAAAGCAGTTTTAGCATTTTTCCACTCTGATAAATTACTAAAAGAAATAAATCATACTTTCATAGCATTGATCCCCAAAGTTGATAATCCTCAAACAGCAAACCACTTTCGCCCAATTAGTCTGTGTTCAACAATTTATAAAATTATTGCAAAAATTTTGGCTAATCGTCTACGGAGTGCCTTGCATAAGATTATCCACCCTTTTCAAGGTGCTTTTACACCTAATCGTTTCATTCAAGATAATATTCTTCTAGTACACGAGATTTTCAACTCGTTTAAACGCAAAAAAGGCAAAGGAGGTTGGATTGCGATTAAACTTGATATGGAAAAAGCATACGACCGACTAGAATGGAACTTTATTGTGGAAACGTTTAAGCAAATGGGTTTTAATGCTAAGTGTATTTCTTGGATTATGGAATGTATAAATACTGGTTCTTTCTCGGTGTTAGTAAATGGAACACCAGGAGACGTCTTTAGACCCACTCGAGGTATTCGACAGGGAGACACGCTTTTGTCGTATATATTTATTATGTGCGCTGAAATTTTAGCAAGATCACTACAAAAAAATAGTGACCTTAGTTCTAGTAATATTGGTATTAGAATTGGTGCTGGGATGGAGAAAATTCCATTTCTTACTTTTGCGGATGATACTATCATTTTCGCTAAAACCTCTAATCAGAGTTGCAGAACTATTAAGTACATATTAGATAAATTCTGCACGATATCAGGACAGTTTGTTAATTTTGACAAATCTACCTTTCAATGTACTAGAAATATTGATCGTTCTCTTCGTGAATCCTTTGGGGGCATTCTTCGTATGAACGAGGAAGTTCATTTAGGTAAGTATTTAGGATGTCCTATAATTGACAGCAGAGTGACCAAAAATACTTTTGAAAGTATTATTCAATCTTCTTGCACTCAACTATCAAAATGGAAAGCAAATTCATTATCGCAACCAGGTAGACTAGTTCTGGTTAATGCTAATTTAGCCACGAAGGGAACTTTTCAAATGCAAAGTGATACGTGCCTATTATATAGTCTTTTTTGTAATACTCCGTATTTATAAGTCTTGGGGTACTCTATCGAGTAGGCCTTACTCTGTCGAGTAAGGGTAAGTTGCGTTTTGGAAAAGTTTCTGACCTGTTGGGTACTCGATCGAGTAGCTGGGGTACTCGATCGAGTAGGGGGGTACTCGATCGAGTATCCTTGGGTACTCGATCGAGTAGCCGGTTTTACGGGGAATTTTCTCGGGTTTTGTTAAATATGCGATTAAGGTATATAAGCTTTGTCGTCATTATTCTAAATCACTTTTGCAAAACCTAAATTACTGTTTAAGAGAGAAAGCAAACAAGTTCTTCATCCTAATCGCATAATTAGCAATCCCCGGAGTTTGGAAGGTCAGTTCTTAGCGTTGATTATACCGTTGAGTTCCTTGCGTCGAGGGTAAGATCTATGTACCCTTTTTATTGTCTTTCCTTTGAATTGGTTAAACCCTAATTTAGAGATTTGGGGGTTTATGTGTAGTATGTGATTTGGTAGCCTTTATGTGTTGTATGATAGGAGGAGGGTTCATAGAGGAGACTTTTTGATTCAAAGTGAGAGACCGTCGATTGTGTGCTTACAGGTAGGATTTCTACTCGGTATTAGTCCCATAATGGGATATTGGTTGATGTATTGTATTTGGTTGTTTGACATAATAATTGTATTGTGATTGTGGTTGTGATCGTTGTTGATGGTTCGCGAGGCGTGGCCTGGGCTACGAGTGGGGTCACTTGCGGGAGTGGCTTCACGCCCTAGTTTCGCCTTTATACGTGGAACCCGCCATAGAAGGGATGTGCACATTAATGGACGGGGTTATCGCTCACTATGTGGAGCGGGGATTTGGTGGGTACGGCTGCGGTCCCCCCTGGCGGTAGTCCAGTGGACGATCGTGATTGAGACGATTGGATCGGCGTGATTGCGTGTGTGTGGCGATTAAGTTATCTGTTTGCCTTATTGTTATTATATATTGAATTGTGTGATTAGTATCGACCGGTGTTATTTTGTAAAACTGCGGTGATCCATTCGGGATGGTGAGCAGATATTGAGCAGGTATTGAGATGAGTACTTGGGATATTTGGGATGGCCACGACATGATGATAGGAGTCTTCCATTGTAGCTTATTAGTTATTTACATTTCGATTAGAAACGATCGGTTTGAGAACATGTATTGTACTTTGAGTTTGGTTTTGAGGATTGTACTTCTTCGCTAAGTATTTATAATTAAACGTTGTTTCTTCATTGTTTATTTGATTATCATACCTCGGGCAACCGAGATGGTAATGTTTTCATACCTGAGTGGTCCTGGTAAGGCACTTGGAGTATGGGGGTGTTACAAATGGTATCGAGCGACGATCCGAAAAACCGTAACCAATGAACCTAATGAACATAGGGAGTCAAACTAAAATGAACCGGGGTAAAAGTTGTAGGAGCTAATGCAAAGGCTTGGGAGACGTCCTAAAGTCGCGAAGTCGCCCTACAATTTTGAACCGGTCACATGGGGGGAATGTTTGTCGAGTCGTATGTGTGTTTGGTTAATTTGTGTAAGAATGTGATGAAATGTGTTAATTGTTGGATGTTTGAAGTGGAAGGTTGAGAATGTGAAAGGAAGGTTAATGAAATATATAGATTTGTTGTTGGAATGATAACATGTTGGATGTTCTACAATGTGGCGTTTAATAACATGATGAAATGATCTCGTAGATCGTATGAAAAGATGCGTAGCATGTTAGTTATGATGTAATGTGGTTTTATAAAGTTTAGCATGTTAGCATATGATATAGCATGCGGGTAGCGTTTCGTAATTAGCATGACTCGATCGAGTGGGGACCGACTTGATCGGGTGGGTTTTTGATAATTTTGAGTTGAATCGAGTTTTGGGGCACTCGATCGAGTAACTAGGGTACTCGATCGAGTAGCCTAGCTACTCCGGTTCGAGTATGTTAGAGGTCAAAAGGTCGGTTTAGGGTCGATGTTTGGGTACTCGATCGAGTATGTTGGGTACTCGATCGAGTAGCCCGTTACTCGATCGAGTATGTTTGGGCACTCGATCGAGTAGGTTCTGGGTGGCGTGTTTTCGTGTTTTAAGTTTAGTACGTGTGTTCATATCTACCCTTTCTTATATATGTATAGTCTCAAGATGGCGCCCAAGAAGACTACTTTGTATGCGAGAGCTGAGCTTATGACCATGGATGACATCGTTAAGATGTTAGAGCACCAGGATGCTCTTACTGAGACCCTAAAGAAAGTGAATGAGGATAGGAATAAAGATAAGGAGAAGGAGGTTGATCACTCTAAAATCAGCCTCTATATAGCGAGGTTTAACCCGAAAGAATATAAGGGAGTTGGGGAGCCTAATCTTCTTGATAGTTGGCTGAGAGAGATGGAGAACATATTAGACTTGGTTCTTGTCCGATGAGATGAGAGTGGAACAGTGCGTTCTATCCGAGGGAGGCGGTGGCAAGTGGTGGGATACAGTGAAAGTGAGTGCCAAGGAGATATATACAAACCAAGGGTTATCTGCTATACCTTGGGAGGAGTTTCGTAGGGCTGTGAGGAAGGAGTTTGTACCGGAGCATGTGAGGAGTAAGTTGAGGGAAGAGTTTGGCAGTTTTAAGATGATGAGATGTACGTGAGCCGAGTACTACTACAGACAGTTCAATGAGAAGTCTAGGTATCTTGAGGATATGGGTTTGAGTGAGGAGAACTCGGGCGTTGAGGTTTGAGAGAGGGTTGACCCTAAGATTATGGACAAGTTACCCGTGGGAGGCCTTCGATGTTAAGGAAGCTTATGAGAGGGGTGGGAGAGCCGAGAGGTTGGTGGAGATGGCTCGGGAGAGGTTAGGTGGTGAGAAGAGGAAGTCTGAGAGCGAGGGTGGTGGCCAATCTAATCACAAGAAAGGCAACCACAATCGTCTAAGGGATTTTCTTCGGGTCCGGGTTGATCTTTGGGGCTTCCTTTGGGCATGGCCGTGGAAGTGTGAGTAATAGTTGGGGAGTGACTGCTATATTTTGTGGTGGTGTAGGCCACAAGAGACATGAGTGCACAAGTGCACCGGGATCTTTCCAGAGACCGCACACGAGCTTCGCGAGCAAATGACCTACTGGATCATGGCCAAACCGGGAGGTCGAGTTACAGAGTGGAGGCAACCGCAACGGCGGTAATTCTTATCCGAAACCACCAACGAACAACAACAACAATCAAGGGTCGGGTGCTAAGCGACCACTTCGGCAAGATCTTGTCCGGGAGGTGGGCGGAAGACCCGATGGCAAGTTATTCATGATGGAGAAGAAAGCGGTGAGGAAGATGCGCACGTTATCACCGGTACATTCCTTGTTAATGGTATTCCTACCTTTGTTTTGTTTGATTCGGGGGCTTCTCGGTCGTTTGTGTCTTCGAGTCATGTTAAACAGTTGGGTTTAAGAGTATATGAGTGTTGTTAGTGAGCAAGTTTTCATACCTTCGGGTGAGTCGTATCTTGTGGGAGATTGTTTAGAGATGTATCTATGATAGTGGGGCAAGTTGATCTACCTGTAGACTTGCTAGAGTTTCCTTTTGACGGTTTTGAGATGATAGTCGGGATGGATTGGTTAGGAAAGTATAAAGTTAAGATAGACTGTCATCAAAAGAAAGTGTCTTTAAGAGGTCCTAAGGGTGTTAGTGTGTCTTATCGTGGGTTTCTAGTCAAACCCAAAGTTAAGTTGATTGCAGCTGTCACCTTGAAGTCTTATCTGAGGAAGGGATGTCCTTTGATCTTGTGCCATGTGAGAGATGACCGGCTAGAGAGTCCGACGATTGATGAGATACCAGTGGTGGGAGAGTTTGCGAGATGTTTTTCAGAGGAGATTCTGGGGTTGCCACCAAGAGGGAGATAGATTTCACCGTTGAGTTGAAGCCGGGGGACGGGGCCGATCTCTAAGGCACCGCACCGTATGGGTCCTAAGGAGATGGAGGAGCTTAGGAAGCAGTTGGATGATTTGATAGAGAAAGGATACATTAGACCAAGTGTATCGCCGTGGGGAGCACCAGTTCTTTTCGTGAAGAAGAAAGATGGGAGTTTGAGGTTATGCATAGATTACGGGGAGTGAACCGAGTGACGATAAAGAACAAGTATCCTTTGCCAAGGATAGATGACTGTTTGATCGGTTGAGTGGTGCATCAGTCTTTTCTAAGATTGATTTGAGGTCGGGGTACCATCGGGTGAAGATTAGAGAGGTGGACATACCAAAGACGACTTTCACGTCGAGGTATGGCCATTATGAGTATGTGGTGATGTCGTTTGGGTTGTCTAATGCGCCCGGCAGATGTTTATGGATTTGATGAATATAATCTTTGACAGTTCTTGGACCAGTTTGTAGTGGTATTTATCGATGACATCTTAGTCTACTCTAAGACTAAGGAGGAGCATGAGGAGCATCCGAGGATCGTGTTGCAAACTTTGAGGGATCATGAGTTGTATGCTAAGCTATCCAAGTGTGAGTTCTGGTTAGAAAGTTGCTTTTAAGGGCATGTAATCTCTAAAGATGGGGTAGCTGTGGATCCGGCGAAGATAGAGGCAATGACAAAGTGGGAAGCACCAAAGAATGTTGCCGAGGTTAGGAGTTTCTTGGGTTTAGCTGGATACTACGGACGGTTCGTGAAAGATTTCTCCAAGATAGCTAGACCTATGACAGCGTTGATGAGGAAAGAGAACAGGTTTCGTTGGGATGAGAGTTGTGAGACGGCGTTCCAAACATTAAAGGAGCGTTTGACCACGCTCTGTCTTAGCATTACTGAAGGGACCGAGAACTTTGAGGTTTATACAGATGCCTCAAAGAATGGGTGGGATGTGTGTTGATGCAGAATGGTAAAGTGATTGCCTATGCTTCTAGGCAATTGAAGCCTTATGAGGAGAACTACCCTACTCATGATCTGGAGTTGGGTGCGGTGGTGTTTACTCTCAAGATTTGGAGACATTACCTTTATGGAGCAATCTTTAAGGTATTTTTTCTGATCACAAGAGTCTCAAGTACATCTTCACTCAGAAGGAGTTGAACATGAGACAGAGGAGGTGGATGGAGCGGATTGGCGATTATGACATGGAAATCATCTACCATGAAGGGAAGGCCAATGTTGTTCTTTGATGCTTTGAGTAGGAAGAGTGTACATTTCTGTATACAGCTCTATCCTTGATGAGGCCGAGGGATGAGGTAGCGAGCTTTGGGATACATATGATGCAGAAAGGAGATGCCATGGGTGATATGACAAAGACTGACTTGAGTTTTATGATGATATTCGAGGTAAGCAAGCTTTGGATCCTAAGATAGTTGAGTGGAGAGCTGGAGTAGAGAAAGGGACAGTGTCCCGCTTTTCTATTCATACAGATGGTAGTTTGCGGTTTGATGGTAGGTGGTGTGTTCCTAATGATGAGGAGTTGAAAAAGACTATCATGACAGAGGCGCATTGCACACCATATTCAGTTCATCCAGGTGGAGACAAGCTATACAAGGATTTGAAGAAAACGTTTTGGTGGCCTGGGATGAAGAAAGAGACAGCTGAGTTTGTGTCCCGTTGTTTGACATGCCAGAGAGTTAAAGGGGAACAGCGACGACCACAAGGTAAGATTCAGTCTTTAGAGGTACCTGAGTGGAAGTGGGAATCCATTTCCATGGACTTCATTGTGGGTTTACCAAAGAGTCAACAAGGTAACAACATGATTTGGGTAATAGTGGATCGTGACCAAGTCACTCACTTTGTTCCAATGAAAGATACATGGACTAAGGCACAATTGGCTATGGCCTATCGAAAGAACGTGCTTAAGTTACATGGAGTCCCTAAGGACATAGTGTCTGACAGAGATGCGAGGTTTATATCGAGGTTTTGGAAGGAGTTGCAGGAATCGTTGGGAACAACTTTGAAGATGAGTACAACATTTCATCCTGCGACAGACAGGGGCAGACGAGAGAACAATCAAGACTCTTGAGGATATGTTGCGAGCTTGTGTGATGGATTTTGGTGGTAGTTGGGAGCAGAGGTTGGACTTGATAGAATTTTCTTACAATAACAACTATCACACGAGTATTGGTATGGCACCGTTTGAGGCTTTGTATGGGAGAAGATATAGGAGTCCAATCTGTTGGGAAGATAGTCTTTGTCAAGCGGTGGTTTTGGGACCAGAGATGGTGCATGAGATGGTGGAACAGATTAAAATGATCAAGGAAAGGATGAGAGCGGCTCGGGATCGACAAAAGAGTTATGCGCAGATCTACATCGCCGAGATATAGAGTTTCGGGTTGGGGACAAGGTTCTTCCGAAAGTGTCTCCTATGCGTGGGGTTATGAGATTTGGGAAGAAAGGTAAGTGAGTCGAAGTTCATCGGTCCTTATGAGATCTTAGAGCGAGTGGGAGAGGTTGCTTATCGTTTGGCTTTACCTCTTTGTGTTAGAGAGAGTACACAATGTGTTTCACGTATCGCGTTGCGGAAGTATGTGAGTGACCCGTCACATGTGTTAGAGGCAGAGAGCTTAGAGCTAGATGAGTCCTTATCATATCTTGAGGTGCCTAAGCAGATTCTAGACCGAAAGGTTAGAAAGACTAGGAGTGGTGAGACAGTTTTGCTTAAGATCCTTTGGTCTAACCACGAGACCGAGGAAGCTACATGGGAGCCGGAGGAAGCTATGAAAGAGCGTTACCCTTTCCTTTTGATCAGGTATGTATGGTTACGGGGACGTAACCTTGTTTCTTTTAGGGGGGTAGGAGATGATCGCGAATAGTTTTTAAGAGTTTTATACCCCTTTTATATGTTGTGTCGATATGTTTGTCGGGATGAGTTGGGTTAGTATCATGTTTTATGTTGAATTTTGTTTGATTGTTGAGTCGGGAATGTTGTGGGAGTACCTTTGTTTAGTAGTGGTTTGAACTTCGGGGACGAAGTTCCTTTTAAGGAGGGAAGACTGTAATACTCCGTATTTATAAGTCTTGGGGTACTGTATCGAGTAGGCCTTACTACGTCGAGTAAGGGTAAGTTGCGTTTTGGAAAAGTTTCGACTGTTGGGTACTCGATCGAGTAGTGGGGTACTCGATCGAGTAGGGGGTACTCGATCGAGTATCCTTGGGTACTCGATCGAGTAGCCATTTTGACGGGAATTTTCTCGGGTTTTGTTAAATATGCGATTAAGGTATATAAGCTTTGTCGTCATTATTCTAAATCACTTTTGCAAAACCTAAATTACTGTTTAAGAGAGAAAGCAAACAAGTTCTTCATCCTAATCGCATAATTAGCAATCCCCGGAGTTTGGAAGGTCAGTTCTTAGCGTTGATTATACCGTTGAGTTCCTTGCGTCGAGGGTAAGATCTATGTACCCTTTTTATTGTCTTTCCTTTGAATTGGTTAAACCCTAATTTAGAGATTTGGGGGTTTATGTGTAGTATGTGATTTAGTAGCCTTTATGTGTTGTATGATAGGAGGAGGGTTCATAGAGGAGACTTTTTGATTCAAAGAGAGAGACCGTCGATTGTGTGCTTACCAGGTAGGATTTCTACTCGTATTAGTCCCATAATGGGATATTGGTTGATGTATTGTATTTGGTTGTTTGACATAATAATTGTATTGTGATTGTGGTTGTGATCGTTGTTGATGGTTCGCGAGGCGTGGCCTCTACCGAGTGGGGTCACTTGCGGGAGTGGCTTCACGCCCTAGTTTATATCCGTGGAACCCGCCACGAAGGATGTGCACATTAATGGACAGGGTTATCGCTCACTATGTGGAGCGGGGATTTGGTGGGTACGGCTGCGGTCCCCCCCATCGCGGCTGATCCGGTGGACGATCGATGATTGAGACGATTGGATCGGCGTGATTGCGTGTGTGTGGCGATTAAAGTAATACTGTCTGTTTGCCTTATTGTTATTATATATTGAATTGTGTGATTTAGTACGACCCCGGTGTTGTTTTGTAAACTGCGGTGATCCATTCGGGATGGTGAGCGATATTGAGCGGTATTGAGATGAGTTTGGGATATTTGGGATGGCCACGACATGATGATAGGAGTCTTCATTTGTAGCTTATTAGTTATTTACATTTGATTAGAACGATCGGTTTGAGAACATGTATTGTACTTTCAGTTTGGTTTTGAGGATTGTACTTCTTCGCTAATATTTATAATTAAACGTTGTTTCTTCATTGTTTATTTGATTATCATACCTCGGGCAACCGAGATGGTAATGTCTTCATACCTGAGTGGTCCTGGTAAGGCACTTGGAGTATGGGGGTGTTACATTTTTAGCCTATTTCAGCACTTATTTCTATGCATTTTTATACTGTTTTTATAGTATTTTGCCCCGAATTGGCTACTTTGGTTCGTTTTGTCCATTTTGTAGAAATGAACGCGAAAGTAGTGGAATCGTACCCTTTTTCGTCCTTTTTACATGCATTTAGAGGAGACGGGATTTTCCTGAGTGAGATACTGCATTTGGAAGCGTCGTGGCACGCATTACGAGGCATTTAGGCGAGGACTTGAGCTGAAATGAAGTCAAAGTACTCGATCGAGCTGTTTTACCACTCGATCGAGTGGTTTCTACATCCCAGAGTGGTCGATCGAGCACTTTGTACTCGACCCTTAACTTGCAGAAAGACCATCTACTCGATCGAGTGACTTTCTGGTCGATCGAGTAGATTTGGCTGAGGATTTGGTCGATCGAGTGGTTTTAATCCACTCGATCGAGTGGTTTTAATCCACTCGATCGAGTGGTTTTGATGGTTATGGGCTTTAATCAGCCCGTGTGAATGTTTATTTCGCTAAACTCTTTTACTTTGCTATTTAAGCACGCTTTACTAGGTCATTAGGACTATCTAGCTTTTATCTTAGTCAGTTTACATAAAACTTTTACTGCGTACTTCATCCTTCTCCACTGTAACCTTGTTTTGGGATTATTATTGCTCGGGTTCGATTGTTCTCTACGCCGGATTCGCATTGATTGTAATTCCTTCTCTTCCTTTAATAATAATTAACCTTTTGTTTGCTTTAATTCTTTGTTTGTCTCATTATTTCTTCTGCCCTAATTTCTCTTTTATGCAATTTATTGTTTATTTCATAATGTTTATTGCTGGGAATTTAATTGCTGTTAGTTTAATTAGCGATATGAGTAGCTAAACCCCTTTCATGTTGGAATTAGGGAATCTGCGGTAGAAATGTGACGATGTAGTGAATGAATTAGATGAATTAATTGTGAGACCCTGTCACCATAGCAATTTAATTGTATTTATTCGACTTAGTTGAGTGCACGCTTCTATGTCATCCTTTAATCTGGCTAAAATTAATCCTAGATCGAAAGATTGGACTAAATAGGTCTGCTATGAACAGTAGACTACCCTAATGAGAATG
This sequence comes from Silene latifolia, assembly GCF_048544455.1. Taxonomy (NCBI): domain Eukaryota; kingdom Viridiplantae; phylum Streptophyta; class Magnoliopsida; order Caryophyllales; family Caryophyllaceae; genus Silene; species Silene latifolia. The sequence continues at coordinate 443,828,167 of NC_133538.1, read as the reverse complement.
AAAGTTAAGTTAGTGGTAATTTAGGATAGAAAGTGGACCGAAAGGACCTTTCAACATCCGTCTTACATTAATTCGTCTTAGTCTTTTACAGCTGAATCACTAGACTACCGTAGTGACCGAATTCCCGACATGTCCCTTCTCTCTTGATAGTTTAAACGTATTTCCTTGCTTTTACTGCTCTTTACTTTATTCCTCTTCTTTTAAATCTCGTAGTTTAGCAACCAATTCAAACAACCCCCATTTGTTACCTTAAGATTAGAATTAGGCAATTGATAATTGCACCGCCTCCCTGTGGATTCGATACTCGACTGCCTCTACTACATTTTAGTTGAGACCGTTAGGTTTTATCTTTGACAGGGTACACGATAGCCGTGTCACAAAGTTTCCTCCTTCCTTCATCAATCCATAATAGATTAGATAAGATTAATAGAGACTTTCTCTGGAATAAGAATCCTTCTCAGCGCTCCCTAAATTTGATTGGTTGACATAAAGTTTGTTTACCGAAATCAGTTGGTGGACTGGGGATAAAATTTTCTGAAGCAGCTAATAAAGCTCTTCAAATGAAACTTTTATGGAAAATTCTTATGAATAAGGAAAGCATATGGGTCAAAGTGATTACTAAAAAATATCTGAGAAACTGTTCACTCTTTGATCATAAGCCTAATTCAGCCTCTTCGTGGCAGTGGCGTAAACTTATGAGTCTTCGGGCTCTATTTAGAAAAGGGTTAAGATGGCAGGTGGGGAATGGTAGCAATATTAAATTCTGGACTGATAATTGGGTTTTTTCACACCCAATTACCAGCAATTTTGGTGATGATAGTACCCGTGATCTTAATCTTTTGGTTAAAGATTTCATAACCTCTGATAAACAATGGGATGTATGTAAATTATCCAATTTAGTGAACAACGATATTGTTAATCAAATTACTAACACTCCACTGCCATATAATGATATTCCGGATACCCTCCTTTGGGGGTTGTCCGTGGATGGAAAATTTTCTACCAAAACAGCAACATGGTTAGCGCAAAGTTTGTTCGATCAAAATCTTAAAAAATGTGAATTTAACTGGATTTGGAAATTGAATATTCCTCCAAAGTTAAAATTTTTCCTTTGGAAAGCATGTGTTGATGGCCTCCCAACGAAAGGTAGGCTTCTTAAAAGTCATATTAATGTCCCACCTAATTGTGTTTTGTGTAATCATCATATTGAAAACAAAGATCATTTATTCTAGAATGCCCCTTGATTGGTTCGGTTATCCAAGATATGAATATTTTTAGCTTTAACAATTTTTTGTCAAATTATGATAATATTACAAGTCAAAGTTTTCTTATGAAACTCAATTATCTCAAAGGCTTAATTCCAAATGATGATTTCAATTAAATAATTTTTATTTGGTGGAATGCATGGTTTTATAGAAATGACATTATCTTCAACAATGTTCACATTAATATCAGCAAAGTTATTATTTTATGTAATAACAGCATTAAGATCTGGAATGAGACTAGACATAAAGATCTCGACAATCCCGAAAAAGACAAGTCAATTAGAATCAATTCTGGTAAGGAAGAAATCTGGTGGGAAAAACCCAGAAACGGTTTCCTAAAGCTAAATTTTGACGGTTCAAGAATAGAAGACAATAAAGCTGCTTTAGGATTGTATAAGTGATCATAATGGTAAAGTCAGCTTGTTAAGAGCAAAAAAGTGCGGATCTAATAGTATTATTGTTGCGGAAGCTCTTGCTTTAAAAGAAGGGATTTTAGCCGCTAAACACTTAGGAATTTCAAAGTTAATTGTGGAAAGTGATAATTTATGTGTTATTAACTCACTTCGTAGTACTTGGCAAATTTATTGGGAAATCTTTATGTTCCGGGTGTAATTCCAGAGCAAGTATCGTTACCACCCGTGGCTTGTAGAATGATGTCTTGAGTTGGATTCTCCCTTGGTCTTAATCGTTCCTCTCGGCCTCTCCTGCAACAATGAACGTACTGAGGGCTTGGCTTTGTGCCAAGCGTACCCACTCCGATGCCCAAGTCAGTAAACTTAGAGGTATAAGTTGTATGCTAATTGGCTAGGAATATATTGTAGAGAGATAAGGAAGATTATACCAGATGAATAGTGTATTTAGGTCAAGTTGTATATTTCTGGATTGGATCCTTTCCTCAATGAAGGTTGAGGAGTATTTATAGACTTCACCTTTTGTCACGTAGTGGCCAAGTGGCCAGGTGGCTAACAGGTGGAAAGACTGATCTACCCCTTGGCCGAGGGACCTATGGCTGGCCGGCGGGCGCTGGTGACCCGCCGCCGAGGGGTCTTGGATATGAGTACGCGGATATGTGTCCCGGCTGGCAGGTTGTCATGCCGGGACCCAGGTTGGCAGGCCGATGGGCGGCATCGGCTAGGCTGTCTAAGTTGACTTGCTGTGGACATCTTTGACCTTGCTCAATATGTTGACTTGGTCAGCGGTGCAGAATATGCCCCATCAATTTGCCCCCAGCGTAGTCTATGCCGTGGTATGGGCTTCGATGTACGTCTGAGCGTATATTCTGCGCAAGTAGTTTGTAGAAAATTTTCCTGCATCGGCTTCTTCCGCGGCGGCTTCTTCTGCTCTGCCTAGTCTTTCTTAGGCCGTACCATATCCCCCCTCCACATGGATGTGTATTGGGCATCCGATGTGGAAAAGAAAGGGACGCTGGCCGAGACCGAGGTTGATACTGCCGGTTATTTTTGATTGCCCCCGGCCGGCGGTGTCTAGCTTGGTTGATTATGTTGCCGGCGGAGAACAGATGCTTGGGAATTTGTTGAGGAAGGTGAATAGGCGGAGAGATTTGAATAGGCGTGTTGAAGACGTTTGGTCACTGTTGCATTGATTGACACAACTGTTGCAACGATTGACATCCCGTGGTTGCATGTCCGACACGTGTCTGCACGCTGATTGGTTGACGCTTCATGGGCTGTTCTCTGATTGGTCTTGCTTCATGGGCTTTTCCCTATAAATAGGGCAGTTGCTCCGTGAAATTGGCCACCAATTTCATTCTTCAAAATTTTTCCTTCTCTCTAAACTCCCAAGGGTTTCTTTGTCTTCTAATTTCCTGAGTTGTTACTCCGGCGAGCGTTTTCTTCAAGGTAAACAAACAAACTTTCCAATTTTTAATTTTGTAAGTTCATTGTAAACATGTCTTCTGCTGATGCCGGGCCTAGTAAGCCGGGCCGTAGGTCCCCTTCTCCCGAAGTCGATCCTCGAATTCTGGAGGAATGGGAGGATGATTCTGATGTCGATGATGATGCAGAAGATTTTGGTGACGATGCTGAGGAGGCTCGTCCTAATAACGTGAGGAAGTACGTTATGGATCACGGCCTCGCTTGTAAAGTCCGTCTTGACTGTACTTGGACCCATAAGTTAGCCCGCTGTTCCGGTGAGGTATTTTTCGAGAAACATTTCTTCTTCGGTGAGGGCTACGAAATCGTTATCCCGGAGGAGGGTCAGGCTGTCTGTTGCCCTCCACCGGGCCACACCGGCGTATATATGCGACATTTGGAGTTTGGGCTCGGTTTCGCTGAATGGGTATGTTGTGGCCATCCTTAAGGCCATGAACGTTGCCGTTGCCCAATTGCACCCGTTGGCCATGAGGACCATAATCGGGTTTGTCTGGCTTTGTCTCTTCAAGGGGGAGGCCCCAACGGTGAACTTATTTCTCCGACTTCACTACCTCCAGCCGTCATTCTCTGGCCGCGCCGGGTGGTTCAGCGTGCACACGGAGAAGGGTTATGTCACTGCTGACAAACTTTCCTCTTGCAAGGGCTGGCAGGGTCGGTGGGTGTACGTTAAGGTGCCGAACGACTATCCGCTTCCCTGCTCCTTCCAGCATCAAGTTAACTTGCGGTGTGAGACTAAGGCGGAGCATGACAGATGGGTCTCCCGGAAGAAACTCAAAATGGATCTTTGGCGGGGTTCTTCTCTCGGGAGGACGAGAAGCGGCAATGCGGCTTTTTGAGGTAGACAAGGGTGGGTCGCCGAAAAGATGGATTCCTCCAACGCAGATCATTCTCCAGGATGAGCCGCTTTGCCATGTCGGCCTCATACCGGCCCCTAGCGCAGGGTGAGTGGGGTCGGTGTGTGAGGCCCATCACCGTTCTCGTTGTGTCTTTGAACTTTGATTTATTTCTTCTACTTAACTCTTGCTTCGTTTCCTTCGCAGACCATTTTGGACCGGACTGCCTCGAGGATATCCTCCGGAGAATGGGATCGAACAAAGATAAAACCGTTGCTAGCTTACATCCCAAAGCTCTCCCCAATGACCGCAGGAGGTCGCCGACCGATCTCATAGAGCGGTGAAAAGCTTGAGTGCGGTGGAGACCCGGGCGAAGGTTGTTAGTAACGTGCCGCGCCATACGCGCAAAACGAAGTCCTCGGCGGTGGTGGCGTCGACACCGGCTCCGCCTTCCATCCCCTTGTTCGAAGGAGACGGTGGAGATCATTTGTATCTCCAACGGGGATGACTCCGACGAAGAGGAGGGCTCGCCCCTTGTCCGTAAAAAAGAAAGCGACGGCCTATACCGCGACCGTTGATTCTCTGGCCGACGAGGAGACGCGTTTCGGCCAAGAAGGCCAAGCACGGTATTGTTCTTTCGTGGCTTCGATTTAGCCGGTTCAACACGTCTGCGTATGTCGATACTTATGCTTGCTTTAAATTTTGTAGATCGTCCATGATCGTCCGCCGCTCTGTTGGGCGCAAGTGGAGGGGAGTTCGTGCGGGCCGGTGATCAACACGTCACCGTGAACTCTCCATCCCAGAAGGTTCTCCTCCCCATCTGCAAGGCCGGTGATCAAAATGTCACCACTTGTCCCTTCATCCCGAAGGTTTCCCTCTCACCACAGTAGGTGATCAAAATGTCACCACTTTGTTTCCTCATCCCGAAGGTTTCCTTCTCCCGGCTCATAGATGAAGGCACGGAGCTTATCAAGGAGTGGCGAGGTGGAACGGTCTTACCGGTGCTCGTATCGTAGAGCGGGGAGAAGGCCTTGGCTCAATCCGCTTTTTGAGCTTAATGCCATTAAGAAGGTGGCCGTGAAGGCAAAGCGGGGGATCTTCTCAACGAGCGAGGCTCGGGGGATCCGAGAGGGCGCTCTTGGCGAAAGAAAACTTAGGCGGGGACGTTGAAAAGGAGGTCCTCCGAGAGATCCAAGGCCGAGGCTGCGGCGGCCGAAGCCGCTAAGCTCTTTGGGGAAGTGTACACTTGTTCAGAGGCACGCCGACCTCTACCTCAAGCAGAGGAATGAATCCAGGGACCTGTTTAAGGCCCAGGCGGAGGTGGTTCGGATCAGAGATGCCGTCATTAGGCAAAAGGATAAGGACATTGAGATGCTCCAAACCGTCATGCTCCCTAACATGTGTCTTTGAATTCCAGGGATTTAGCCGAAGGAGCTGCTAGGGAAGTGATTGAGGAGCTCTTCCCTCTTGATGGTTCCTTTCCGTGGGACAGATATGACAAGCTGCTTGATGACAAGCTCGAAGCCAAGGAGCAAGCCGTGGCGGAGAAGGCTAAAGAGGCGGTGAGGGCGAAGGCAGAGAAGGAGGCGGCCGCCGAGAAGCGCGCTCTTCGAGAAGGCTAAGGAGGCCCAAGAGGAAGCCAAGCGGGCAAAGGCGGCTGAGGCTGCCGAGGCTAAAGCTGAGGCTGCTGAAGCTGAGGCTGCTAAGGGAGCTGCTGGGGTACCCATCGAAGAAAGTGCCGCTGCCGTTGCTGATGGCGAGCAACAACGGACATAGGGAGATAGCATTTGTAACTTTTTGTCTTTTGGCTTATCCTTGTAATTTCTTGTGATTCGTTGAATATATTTAATAAGAGTTCGTTTTTACTTCACTTCTTTTCCTTGTGCTAGTATTCGAGCTTCGACTGTCCTTTTAGCGTCTCCGTCTTTGTCCGGGTTGTCTCTTTCCGTTATTAATTGAGTATCTCTTATGTTCCCGCCTCGGCTTGGCCGAGGCAGTCTAGAGTGCGTGTCTCAATTGTGTTAACGCTTCCAAGGCATCTTGATCGTTTGGCCAGTATCAACCGCGGCTGGTTATAACCGTCGCATGATGTCCGCTTCCTTAGGGTGCATGCCGCTCTTGTCGGTATGACAGTGTGAGCCGTCGTCTGCCGTGGCGTCTACTACTTGGGTGGCTGCGACGGTGCACATTTCTTGAAGGAGACTCCGTGGCGTCTACTACTTGGAGGATCTGCGACGGCGTCACACCTCTTGGGGTGGCTCGCCGTGGCGTCTACTACTTGGAGTGACTGCGACGGTGCCGTTTCTTGAAGGAGACTCCCGTGGCGTCTACTACTTGGAGTGAGCTGCGACGGCGTCACACCTCTTGGGGTGACTCGCCGTGGCGTCTACTACTTGGAGTGGCTGCGACGGTGCTCATTTCTTGAAGGAGACTCGTGGCGTCTACTACTTGGAGTGGCTGCGACGGCGTCACACCTCTTGGGGTGACCGCCGTGGCGTCTACTACTTGGAGTGAGCTGCGACGGTGCTGTTTCTTCATAGAGATCGCCGCTCTTGTCGGTGTGACCGGAAGAAGCCGACATCCGCTATCGATAGTGACTCGCCGCTCTTGTCGGTATGACAAAGTGTGAGCGGCGTGTTGCTTCCCTCGATAAAGGTGCCGCTCTTGTCGGTATGACAAAGTGTGAGCGGCGTCTGCTCCTTCCTAGTGACTATGGGAAGAGCGTACATTCTGATGGAAGACTTGGATGATTTTTCATTTAGGTAAAAACATGCGTCGGGGTGCCCACAGCTGTTTTGGACACCTCCGACGTTACATGGATTATTCCCGAGACTTTCCGGCGTCCTAATGGCCCGTTGAAGGCGTACCTCCCCAGTTAGCCGCTAGTTACATCCATGAGGTCGCTCTCCTGTTGTAAGGACAGACCTTTCCCTTTTTCCGATTTCTTTGCCACCTTAAGGGATTGCATGTTGCATCCTCTGGCAGCTATCTGGGCGTTCACCACCTCGTCATTCTCGTCTTTGGAGACGAGCTTATGCGCTTCCCCCCGGTCCGAGACGTACATCAATGTTAGGGCCCGGATGGACATCACTGCGTCAGCCTCGCTCAGAGTGACGCGGCCTATGAGAACGTTGTAGGCGGATGAGCCGTCATTGACCACGAACTCAGCTAGGACATTCTTGGCCGCGTTCCTTTCACCGAACGTTACCGGGAGTCTGACTGATCCCAGTGGTACCAGTCCGGCCCCAGAGAAACTGTATAGCGAGTTGGTGCAGGGGCTTAAGTCCTTGACCTTCAGGCCGAGGCTGAGGAAGCACTCCCTGAACATGACATTCGTGTATGCGCTTTGTGTCAATCGAGGCACCTTTTGACCAGGTGGTTGGATATGTCCAAATTGACTACAAGTGGGTATTTGTGAGGAGCGATGACTCCCTCGTAGTCCTTTCTTCCGATGAGTTATGTCGGGGATGTTGGAAGAGGGGTGGCCGTGTTGGGCACAAAGTTGATGGCCCGATAGAGCTCGTTCGGGTGTCGTTTGTACCCATGAGCGGACCCTCCGTTCTCGTGGCCCCCGATGACAACGTGGATCACTCCTATCCGTTCGAAGACGGATTTCTTCTCGAACGCGGCGTCGGTCTTTTGGCTTTTGGCAACGTACTTGCCGAGGCTCCCCTTCCGGATCAGCTCTTCAATGGCATTCTTCGGATGCGGCGATCGTTGGTTAGATGGCGGTGTGGCCGTGGTACTCACGATCTTGGCTCGTGTCACCGTCACTTTTTGGTTTTGGGGTCTCTCCCACTTCGGCCCTCGCTTTTGCTCGGGCGAAGACTTCGGCGCCGATACGACGAGAGGGGTTTTATCGTTATACCGCCTCTGGTGGTACGTTCCCGAACTCCACCCGGCGCCCGCCGAGTCCCGTTTCTGGCAGATTTGTCGGCCGTGACCTATTATTGTCTCGGCGTCTTTCTTCGGACCGTGACCCGTTGTTGTCACGGCGTCTTTCATGCGGGTTGTCCTCCTGGCGGCTCTTCTTTTCTGAGTGCTCGGCCTCGCTCGGACCTAGCCATGTCTTGTGATAGTCTTCTACCTTGATGGCTTGGTCAGCCTTCTTCCTGGCGGCATCCAAGCCCAGGCCTCCGCACTTGATGAGCTCATTTTTCAAATCTCCCCTTGGGAGGCCTTTCATCGCCGCAAGGCCGCGGTTCGGGGATTAATCTCCGAATCTGTTGGACCTTTCCGTCGAACCTCTTCATGTAGCTTCGTAGAGACTCGCCCCTTTCCTGTTTGATAGTTAGGAGGTCCGATGTCTCCACGGCCCTTCTCTTGTTGCAAGAGTATTGGGCTAGAAAGGCGTCCCTTAGGTCGGCGTAGTAGTACACCGAGCCGTCGGGGAGCCCCTTGTACCAACTTTGAGCCATCCCATGCAATGTTGTTGGGAAAACTCGGCACCATACTTCATCGGGCTGCTCCCATACCGACATGTGAGACTCGAAAGCCTCGGCGTGGTGGTGGATCACCCTCCCCTTTGTATGATATGGGTGGCAACTTGAGCTTAGTTGGCACCTGGACTTCTAGGACGTAGGCGCCGGGGGTGTCGATCACATGCCGGACGACACGTGGCGATCGGCTCCTCGCATTCCTAGCCCGACTCCTCTCCTCGTAGCGGGAGGGACTTCTTCCCCGACTCGGCGAGTCGGGCTTCTTCTTCTCCGACTCGATGGGTCGGACTTCTTTCATTCCTCGGAGTGGGCCTCGTGGGTCGCTACGGTGACGCCGTCCCCCGCGAGTGCGGTGGGACTTATGTCCATCACTAGCATTCGGGGCTCCTCCGGTGTTTCAACAGGCCAACCTCTTCCGGTGCTCCGTTCAAGTCTCTTGGAGTCACGTTCGGGCCCCTGGTCTCCGGACGGGTCCCGCCGCTCTTGTCGGTGTGACAAAGTGTGAGCCGACGTCCTACCGATGAGGTCCGAGATTTGCTTTAGCAATGCCACGTCGACCACATGTCCCATGAGGGTGACTTGGTTGGTGGCGTCGCATCGGTGTTATTGGCATCCCGAACTCGGTTGGATTACTCGCCGGCGGAGGGTCGTATGACTCGAGAATTGTTGAAGGTATCATCCGGGTGGAGGGCTCGTCGATTACGAACACCTCTTGTTCTTTTGACATCTTCTTAGCTTTTTGGGTGGGTTTTTGTTTTTTTTTTTTTTGTTTGGGAATGAATGTGACTAGCTTCTAGTGTCTTTCCCCACGGACGGCGCCAATTGTTCCGGGTGTAATTCCAGAGCAAGTATCGTTACCACCCGTGGCTTGTAGAATGATGTCTTGAGTTGATTCTCCTTGGTCTTAATCGTTCCTCTCGGCCTCTCCCTGCAACAATGAACAGGCGAGGGCTTGGCTTTGTGCCAAGCGTACCCACTCCGACGCCAAGTCGGTAAACTTAGAGGTATAAGTTGTATGCTAATTGGCTAGGAATATATTGTAGAGAGATAAGGAAGATTATACCAGATGAATAGTGTATTTAGGTCAAGTTGTATATTTCTGGATTGGATCCTTTCCTCAATGAAGGTTGAGGAGTATTTATAGACTTCACCTTTTGTCACGTAGTGGCCAAGTGGCAGGTGGCTAACGGGTGGAAAAGGCCGATCTACCCCTCGGCCGAGGGACCTATGGTGGCCGTGGCGGCGCTGGTGACCCCCGCCGAGGGGTCTTGGATATGAGTACGCGGATATGTGTCTGGGGCGGGAGTTGTCATGCGGGACCAGGGTTGGCAGGCCGATGGGCGGCATCGGCTATTTGTCTAAGTTGACTTGCTGTGGACATCTTTGACCTTGCTCAATATGTTGACTTGGTCAGCGGTGCAGAATATGCCCCATCACTTTAGTATCAAGGATGTGAAATTAGACCTTCTTTTTTCGATGAAGTGATAGTTAAACATTGTTTTCGTGAAGTCAACAAGGTTGCTGACTTCATGGCTTCTATTGGACATTCATGTCCAACTCTTTCGAAGTGGTTTGAAAGCCGGTGGCTTCAACTTATCTCACTCATTCGAAAGTATGAGATAGGCTGGTCCTACCCTAGAGGATCAACCTAATTTTCTTACCTTATCAAAAAAAAAAAAAAAAAAAAAAAAAAAAAAATATTCCTCACATATAGAAATGCACCTCAATAGAACCACCTAAACTTAAAACATAAACGAAGTAGAGCTAGAAACACAAAAACACAAAAAAATGGAAGCATTGGCTACATTGAGTGGATTGAGCAATTCTATCCAATGTTCCACCACCAACCACCACCTCTCCCTCCACCTCTCCCTCCACCGTAACAACCACCATCACCACCACAATAACTTAGCCGCATTTCACTCCTCAAACTCCCATTTTTTCTCTTATTCCCCAAAATGCCCTCGTTTATCTGCAAAACCCATCAAAACCTACATCTTTCTTCCTCATTTAGTTGCTTCCATGGTATGTTTACTCCTTATTTTCACCTCTTCCTTTCATCTTTTTGCTTCAATGTTTTATGGGTTTTCAGTAAAATGTTGAATAATTTACTTCTTATTTTCCCCTCTTTGTTTCAAAGTCTTCATCTTTTTACCTGAATTTTTTTTGGGTTTGCAGGAAAATGTTGAATTTATCATCTTTCTACTTAATATTTTTGTGTGTTTTCAGTAAAATGTTGAAAGTTTACTTCTTTCTTGTAAAGTTTTCATCTTTGCACTTCAATTTGCTGTGGAATTTTTGTAAAATGTTACAAAATTTACTTTTTTTTTTACCCTTTTCTTGCAAAGTTTTCATCTTTTTACCTAATCTTTTGTGGGTTTACAGGAAAATGTTGAAGAGACTTACATTATGGTTAAACCAGATGGAGTTCAGCGTGGTCTTGTATGTAATTTCATTGATGAACTTGAATATTCCATCTTATTAATCATTTGTTTACCTTTAGGTGTGTTTGGATTGAGAGATTTGGAGGGAAAAGAAAGGGAAGGAGAGTAAGAGGATTTAAAATCTCTTGTTTGGATAGCAAATGAGGTCGGATGGAAATGGAGGGGGAGAGATTTGGAGGGATCCAATTTCCCTTGGAGCCTAATTAAAATCTCTCCACAATAAGCAAGATTTGGAGGGAAATTGTATCTAAACACCCACACTCCATTCCCCCTTCCATTCTCTCCCTTTCCCTTCCCTCCTCCCCCCTCCCCTCTCTTTTCCTCCACTTTTGCTATCCAAACACACCCTTAATTAAAGTACCCGTCGCAAAGAATTGAAAAGGTTGTTGATGGAATTTTGATCAGGTAGGGGAGATAATTTCAAGGTTTGAGAACAAGGGTTTTAAATTGATTGGGTTAAAGATGTATCGGTGCCCTCAACAATTGGCTGAGGTTCGGATTTTTGTCTTTTTTTTCGGCTCGAAAGTTTTGATTTTTATGTTCTTTTGTATCTCTTTTAGTATTGTTCACTTGATGAGGTATGAATTATGGAGATATCATTCATGAGGATTATAGGTTGCTTGGATAGACATACTAGATTAGCTTGGCATGTTTACGTATTTTTCGCTTAGTCGATTATTCTAGCACGACAGTGTCTTATTCATACCATCTGAAACTATATCATGAGCTTCAAAAGACATACGGAGTACTAGATTAGCTTGGCATGTGTAGGTATTTTCTGCTTAGTCGATTGTTCTAGCACGAGTCCGTCTTATCCATACAAAGCTCTATCATGAGCTTCAAAAGACATACTCCCTCCGTCCCAGTCAATTGTTGTCCTTTGGTTTTGGCACAAAGACCAAGGAAAGAGGAGGTCAATTACTAAATGACAAGTGTACCAAATTGAGTGTGAATGATCAAATTGCCCATCAAGTTCATTCTTAAAATAGAAAGGACAACAATTGATTGAGACACCCAAAATGGAAAAGGACAACAAATGACCGGGAGAGAGGGAGTACTAGATTAGTTTGGCATGTGTAGGTATTTTCTGTTTAGTCGATTATTCTAGCACGAGACTGTTTCATACCATCCATAGCATATCATGAGTTTCAAAAGCTACTGTGATTTTTGCTAATACAAGTATACAACTGCTAGGGCGGAGCCAGAGATTCCGTTGTATGGGGTCATTTGAGTTTTGCTATTAATTGTTCATTTTTATTGTTGGATCCTATAGATGCTAGCATAAAAATTCAAATTTAGTTAAAATTTGCGCGGTAGAACATCGGTCGTCTAAGATCATGTGGAGTCTTGAGACCCCATGACCTTGGGCGTGCCTACACCACTGTCAACTGTTGTCAAAAGTTATTATGGCTTCATACAAGAATTTTATGTCGTCGAATTAGATAAACTATCTTTTTGTTGATAAAATACTTCATTTTTAACCTAAGATTGCTACATAAGATTCAAGACTTTGGTTCTACGACTATGGAGTTCAGCTTAGTGTGCAGTGAAGGGGGGAGGAAGGGGAAAATCAATAAATCTTCTGTCTTTAATCAAATGCTTTCTCTATTGCTCGAAAAGGCAACAACTTTCACAATGTATTGGTCTTTTGGTGGTTAGAAATGACGAATAATGTGTATGACTTATGAGCTCTTACAGAGATAAACTTTTACAGGAGCACTACAAAGATCTCAAGGCCAAGTCATTCTATCAGAAGCTGATCGACTATATAACATCTGGTCCTGTTGTTTGTATGGTAAGATTTCTATCCTAAAATTGGTTTTCTTGGCGAAATGCTGAAGCCGATTAGTGCAAATTAACAGTGGAATTGAATTTTTGTTAGGCTTGGGAAGGCGTTGGCGTTGTTGCATCGTCACGCAAACTTTTAGGAGCTACTGATCCTCTTCAAGCTGAACCTGGAACTATCAGAGGGGATCTTGCTGTCCAAACTGGAAGGTTAGTCTGTTGTGAGCACAGCAATGTTTACATAATTTACGAGCTAAGAACTGTCTGCTAATCTCTTTTTGTGAATGTTAACTTGAGACTGTACTTGCAGAAATGTGATTCATGGAAGTGATAGCCCTGACAATGGCAAGCGCGAAATTAGTAAGTTACTTCTATGCCTTTCTTTTACTCATCTTCTAGATGTTTCTTTGATGAATTGGTTGCAGTATGGGTAATGGTTAAAAGTTAAAGTTGAGCAAAATTTAAGTAGTCAAACATAAGTGATGTGTTTTTTAAATATACCTTTTCCCATGGAGTGTTACATTTGGTCTAACTCTCGGCAATGGAGATCCTGGCTTCCAAAGAGACTTGAGTTGTTAGGGTTTTCTTTCTAGGAAAGTCGGTAAATAACACATTACTGGTGTCTGGTGATTGTGTAGGTCGTATATTGGAGATTATTTGGAGTCTGATATTCCGATTTACTTTTCTCCTTTTAGGTCTCTGGTTCAAAGAAGATGAAATATGTCAGTGGACTCCTGCTCAAGCACCATGGCTAAGGGAGTAATTTTTTACCAATTTTGCAACAGTGATGGCGAACGTTTTGACAATATTGAGCTTCTTTTATGAGAGATGCTTTTTGCATACCGGCATGACTGCATGACAATCCATTTGTTGAATTAAAATGTAATTTTTGCTCATGTTTTGTTAATAATTTTGTAATGACTACCTACTCTGGTATTCTTGATTTCTCGTCATTCATGACATGATAAAAATAGAGATTCATTCTCGGAAGAAAAGCTTTAGCGTATCTGAGTTGGAAGAAATTGGTCCGTGATGCATTAATAAACTGGCCCAGCAATTGAAAGTTGTGATGTTTATATTCATGAACAAAGGGAGTGTGATATAAACAGAAAGCAATCGCTTATGAACGCAAATCTAAATGCAAAGTGACAACGTACAAATTGCTTCGGCAATACGAGTTCATCAAATAATCATACTGATACAAGCTTACAACTTAACTGCATAATTTCATGCTAAAATAAACATCTGAACACACAGGAAATTTATCGCAGACAGCAAACAAAGCGTTATTCACTTTCTAACTCAGAATTTTCGAGCAGGCTGTCGATTCAGAATCACTAGAACAACCAGAAACATCTGAACACCACAGAAATTTCTCGCAGACAGCAAACAGCGCGTTATTCACCATCTAACTCAGATTTTTGGAGCAGCCTGTCGATTCAGAATCACTCGAACAACCAGAAACATTCGACAGGGGATCACTATCGCAAGAGCTAAACCCTTGTTTTTTCTGCGAATTACTGTACCTAGAAAACAGGAACTGTATCGAAACACCAACGCCTTTCTCCTGTACTCGATTAGATTCCGAATTCATACTGACACAGGAACTATCACCACTTACAGTTACTCCTGAATTTGCAGAAAAATCTTGAGACGCATTCGTACTCGATTCAATATTCATCGAATCATGAGATACAACGCTTGAATCATGCTCGGAGCTCAAACAACGTCTAGATCCTTGCTTAAGCTTCATCAATGTCGCCTCTGCATACCAATTCACAATCAATTTTATCAATTAGGGTTTTGAAATAATACAAATGAAATTGATCAATTAAAATCCATTAAAAAGAAGAAAATACCGAAAATGGAGAGAGAATCATCTTTAAGAAGCTTAGAAGGAGGCCTTTCATGTTCAAACCATTCCACCATTGACGGTGATGACGACGACGGCGTCGGTCGTATCCTTCCGAACATATTTCTCCTCTTGTTGAATAATTTATTTTCACTAATTATGTCGACAGTTTATGAAAAGAGGGACAAAGAGAGGAGTCTTGGTGGAAAAATATTTGAAATGAGAGCGGGAATTGTGAATCTTAACGGCTCGTTTGGAATGAGAGTAATTATTAAGAGAGTAATAGAGCTCAAATGAACTAGAAAATGGAGGAATGTGATGGATGTTGGAGATAGAAATGGAGGAAGATAGTGTAATAGTCTATCCATTAAGGCTCTCTTTGGTAAAACTAACTGAAAAGTTAGCTAAAACCTAAAAATGTAGCTGAAAACTGAAAAGTTAACTGAAACCTGAAAAGGTAACTGATAAGATAGCTGAAAATTAGTAACTGATAAGGTAGCTGATTATATAAAAAAAATGTTTGGCAACAAACTGAAAAGGTAACTGATCTTGATGAAATGACGTAAAAGGATATGATAATTATTTAATAGTATATATTTAAAGGGTAAAAACGGAAAATCAAACCAAATCAGGTACCTGAAATCTCAAATGCTACTCTAGGTAGCATTTCACTTCAGGTAGCTTATTTGGACAAATAAGTTACTTACCAAACGCTTACAAAAAAAATAAGGTACCTGAAATTTTGGTCAAATAAACTACTTTGACCAAATCAGGTACCTGAAATGCCTTGCCAAACGGAGCCTAAGGGATAATAATCCTCTCCCCCTCAAGTAATGCATTACCTCCCTATGGAGGTAATAATTCCTCCCTCACCACTTTTTTCCACCCTCCACAACCACCACAAACCACCAATCTCCTTCCATTTCTTCTTATTTTAACCTCTATTACTCCCTTAATAATTATTCCCATTCCAAGCGAGCCCTAAGTGGATTTGAGCGGGATGGTTGAATATAATGAACTATCAGGTCCTATTCTTTTGCACTGAAATGGATCTGAACTGAACTGAATTTATAGGATTTGAACTGAATTTAATTGAACTTATAAGATCTAAATTGAACTTATAAGATCTGAACTTTTCTAAACTTATAGGATCTGAACTGAACTGAACTTATAAGATCTGAACTAAACTGAACTTATAAGATCTGAACTGAACTGAACTTATAGGATCTGAACTGAACTGAACTTATAGGATCAGAACTAAACTTATAAGATCTGAACTGAACTTATAAGATCTGAATTTAAATTAACTTAAATTAATTTAACTTAACTATTATTGTTGTTGTTGTTGTTGTTGTTGTTGTTGTTGTTGTTGTTGTTGTTATTATTATTGTTATTAGTAGTAGTAGTAGTAGTATTAAAAAACGCAAACTTTTATTGAGATTAAACAATTTTTTTACAAGAAATTAATGTAAAGTCAAGAGAAAACATTAATAAGAAAATCTACCTAGTATAAAAGCTAAGACTTTTAAAGAGTTTTTATTGGTTTCCTATTTTAAGGGATTGAAAAAAAAGTTTTTATTTTTTATGTGGGTCACCCATGTTTTATACTTCAATTTAATCACTCATTTTCACTTCATACAGGAAAGTTTTTAAATGATGGGAATTTTATTTTTAGATATTCCAAATTTATTACAACAAACCATACATTATACATTTTTACTCCATACAGGAAAGTACTAATCCAATATAAACTTTCAAAAATTACCTAGATATAAGTTTTCGATCATACTTGGTGATCGATTTTTTTTATTGATTCTTCAATTTATTTAAATTAATTTTATAAGGATATTTTTATATAACATATAATTATATTTTGCTTGCATTTTTGAAAAGCAGCCCGTATATTTTTTTTGCACGGGTGTAAAATCAGTATAGTCTAAAATACAAGGTAAGATAATAACATTTTTTCGCTTTATATACATTGGTTTATTCATACATTATACTATGATTACATTACGATAAAAATAATAAGAGGAGTGATAATTTTGTTTTAAAAATAATAATGTATATATGTATCGAATAATTAATGTCAAATGTTTTTGCATCGGTTTTTAAAAATAATACTCTGTATATAACTTTTCTGAACTGAATTTATAGGATCTGAACTGAACTTATAAGATCTGAACTGAACTTATAGGATCTGAACTGAACTGAACTGAACTTATAAGATCTGAACTGAACTTATTGGATCTGAACTGAACTGAACTTATAGGATCTGAAGAGAACTTAAATTAAGTGACTTTAAGTCCAAAGAACAGGGCCTCAGTGCTACCACATTTTGAGAATGATTTATGGCCATGACTCATGAATCATGACGGTAGATCTGGTAAATCGGTTAATTGGGTTGGTGCGAATCGGGTTATTTTGAGTTTGACAAATTCAGATCAGGTCTGATTATTTTAGTTTGAGGTCATTTTTAGGTTAGTTATTATGTAATTATTTAGATAATGGGAAATGTGAAACACTACACATTCAGGTCGAGTCATGTATTCATGTGGTCGGATACAAATCGAATTATTTGGGTTGTCAATTTTGTCAAGCCTTGTAGTGAGGTGAAAATGTGAAATTCGTAATCATTGATATGATCGGAAAACAAGACAAGAATTCGACTAGAAATTATCAGGTCAAGATTAGAGCGTTGCAACTCAATTAAGTAACTGGGCTGATCTGGGCACATCATCATATATCATATCATATATTCTAATAAAGCAACAAACAGCTACCCCTTTAATCGCCACATGTCACATTCCAATACTTTGCCACATGTTATCCACCTGTTTAAATGCCTAATTCAATTTAAAAACAATTGACAAAAAAATTGTGCAACTTTTTTTTATTTATGACTACATAATATTCGAAAATAAACTAAGAACGATACAAGGCAAGAATCTCGCACAATAATATCAAAATAATTAACATGCCAAAAATATCAAAAATATTTAGGGTTTTTCTCTTGTATACCCCTGTGTTTTTTCATTTTCTATTTGATACCCCTGTCTTTTTGTAATCCCTCATTTATACCCTTGACCTTGATTAATTACTATACAACGTGACTAAAACTGGGTTAGACGTTAAATGATCCGTCAAATAGCTTATGTGGCATGCTTTGTTGGCATTTCATTTCCCTTCATTCCTCTTTTTGTTTTTCCTCCACTTTGCCTTTGATTTTCCCTCCATTTTCCCTAAATCTCGACTATATTAACATCTTCATCTTCTTCTTCTTCACTTGCTAAATTGCTCCAAATTTTTTCCTTCAATTTTCTTCTTCCTCTCTCTACTCATGTCGACATCATCCTCAATATGGAGAAACCACCCAATTGAAGGCCTTGATTTTGATTTTAAGAATCAATCTTGCAATCGATGTGGCAAAAACGCTATCATCAAGATATCCGGGTCAATTAATAATCCAAAAGCATATTTTAAATGTTTAGATTTCAATAATTTTGTGATGTGGTTGACTGAAGATCATTTGACAATAACAAAAAGGTTGAAGATAGCATTTGAAGATGAAGTTAATGATGCATCAAGTGGAAATGTGATGAAAGAGCAAGTTATAGGTTTAAAGGAAGAGATTTTGGGTTTGTCAAGGATGATGAAGTTTTTTTCAAGTATATCTTATATTTGTTTGTTTTCCTTATATTAGTCATTGTTATGAAGTAGTGATAATTTGCAAAAATTTTCAAAATTGTATAAGTTGCTATGAATTTCCAGAAATTTCAAAATTAGTAATATGAATTGTTATGCCTTTGTATGCTTTTCCAGAAATTTCAGAATTTGTATGAACACTTGTGACCATAATGAACATTTCAAATTGCATCAATCAATACTTGTTCATTACAAAAGAACCCTTAATGAACCACACTTGGTTTCATTATAAAAAGAAGCCTTAATGGACCACACCTGGTTTCATTACAAAACACAATTTGTTAACAGTTTTCAACCATAAACCACACTTGGTTTTCAAGACAAAAAGTGATGGACACTTGAACAGTTTAAGAGTCAGCAACAAAAACTGATAAACCTAAACAAAGTACACCAACTATGGCTAATTTGTCTTCCTCTTCTTGCCAGTGCTAGTACTTTCAACATTTTCTTCTTGGGTGGCTTCAGTGGTGCTCATTATCACTCCCTCCAACTCATCCAAAGACTTGAATGTGCTTGAAACTGGTGTCATTCTCATGACTTGTCTGCTCCTCTTCTTTGTCACCTTTCATTGCATTTCTTCCCTTTCTCTATCAGTGTACCCTTCCTTACATGTCTTGGAGTTGTGGCCAAGACATTTTCATTTCTTACATCTTATGGTGATGGACCTCTTACCTTTCTTCTGCTCTCCTGGTTCTCTTCTTCTGTTCCTTGAGGGCCTTCTTATTGATCTTTTAAGGGTAGGGGGTTCCAAACTTGGCACATCAAGTGCATGCCACTACTCAGCATCAGGGATGGGGTGTATTATTAACCCATAAGCTTATTTGTATATCATAACTGAGAACTAGTCACTTACAAAATCAGCAGGTTGCAGTCCAGCAAACAATATAGCTTTTATGCCATGCTTACATGGGATAACACATTTGCCATAGTCCACATGTGCAGGTTCTCTCTTTCATATCAACATGTAGATGTGAACCACCATCAGATACTTCATGCTCCCATCTATGCTCTGAAGCATAAGCTTGACATCCCCTGGAATCTTTTTTCAGTTTTCTTAGCCTTTGCATTATATTTGGGCAGATTCCATTATCTCTCCACTTTTCATCAGCCTGTTTCCTTGTGGCATGTCTCACCATTAATTCTCCTGATTCCTGTTGTAGGAATGCATAACAATCAAATTCACTATATATTGTATAATAAAATGAGTTGAAATATGCAAAATTTTAGGCTAAGAGTTACTTTCAAGTAGGCTCAAGACATGGTTTAATCTATGAACACCTAGAGTGCTGTTGAAACTTCCAACAAAATTTGAAGTGTTCACATCACTACAAACCCTAGGGTCAAACTTGTGCTTTGTCCAATGCTCTTTGCTACCTAGGTCTAGAAACCATCTAGCACAACCTCTACCTGGAGTGTGCACAACAACCTCTAATGCTTTCTTGAATGTGTACTCAGAAGTAGCATTCACAACTCTCCATAAGAGGTTATACATCAATAGGCCAGGATATTCAGTCTTAAAGTTGCTGCAAAGATGCCTAGCACAAAACCTTTTATAGGCTTGAGGCCAAATCTCATCAAGTGCAGATTCAACACCCTGTCCACAAAGTTGATCAAATATATTACATTAAATGAAAACAATTAAATGCAAAATGAAATTGATATAATAATTAAGGGTTAATTGAAAGCTTACCTTCTGCCTATCTGAGGTGAGATTGTCCACTCTGTTCTTTCATTGTCTTGTAGTACATTCTTCAAGTGCCAAAAGAAAAATGACCAGCTGTGTCCTTGTTTTCAGAATCAACAGCAGCAACAGCTATAGGGAATAGCTCATTGTTGTCATCCACTGCAATGGCTGATAGCAAAACCCCACCATTATTCCCTTTTAAGTGTGTCCCATCTACCCCAATTAAACTCCTGCTGCCTGCTAGCACTCCACTGAACGGAGCTTTGAATGAAACAAAGAAGCTCTTAAACTGTAATGATTTTTGAGGATAATTCATCTCAACCCATATAACACCCCCATTTATCCAAGAGCCTTAACTAGGCCTTCCTAGATAAAAGGAGCTGTTACCATCTCGGTTGGCCGAGGTAGTGAATAACAAAGTACAACAAACCAAAGTACTTTAAATATAAAATTTAGCGAATAAGAGTTTTATTACAATTTAACCCAAACTAAATAAACTTAATATAAAATTAATTACAACTCGCAGCGGAAATTATATAAACTGAAATTATTAAGACTATGTGCTCTAGACTTCTAAGTAGACTGACCGAAATATTCACGCATCCCCATGAGCTCCCAAGTCAGCTAACTCAAATACCTGTCAGTCAATCTGCTCCCCAATAATTGGTTCATCACAGGTGTTTAACGAATACACGGTCAACCCAACGGTTGAGTAGGGAGTAACTAAACAATACAATAACAAATACTGAAAATAAATAAGACATAAATAAAGACAACAGTGTTAGCACAATAATAATAAATCCAGCTCATTCAATATAATCACAGATTATGGTGACACCCATAACATTCATCCATCCATATTATACTCCAGTCACATCCACTTCTCCCAAACTCCGTCTTAATGCTTCCTCGGCTCCGAATGTGCACATCTTCCTAGTAGTGAGCCTACTAGAGAAGAGACTCTGAAGGGCGTCCAGTGATCAACTGACGCCACAAAGAGTAGCGGTTGCTGAGACCGGTCCCTTCAAATAATAACCAAGGACTAGCGTTATATCGGTCCCTTCAATAAATAACTCATAAGGACTAGTAGTTCGGTCCCTTCAATAAGTAGTAACTCATAAACAACCCAACTCCATGTTCTCAATTCCACATCCATAATCACAATAATATATAATTCATCAACCACATATATATAAACAATTAACAATCACATAAATATAAGTTGAGTAGGATAATCCCTACCTGAGACGGTCGCAAATCCAATTAGTAAAGCGGAATCAAATAACACCCTTTAACCAAATCAGAGCCTACACAATATTAATATTACATACAATTAAAAACGATTCTATTCATAAAGTAGTCTACCCTAAAAGTCGTCTTAGTAACTGATACATGCAATTTATATAGTCTTTTTAGTCTTTTATTGCACGCATTTCTATGCCTTTTTGTATCGTTATGTATTGAAAAATGCCCCGAATTGGCTACTTTGGTTTATTTTGTCTAATTTGCAGAAATGAACCTGAAAGTGGTGAAACCGCGCCCTTTTCGTCCTATTTAGCATGCATTATGAGGAGACGAGAATATTGGAACAAGAGATGTACATTGGAGTGCGTGAAGGAAGGTCAAGGGAGCTGTCAAAGACGAGTTAGAGGCTGAATTGGTGGAAAACCACTCGATCGAGAAGAACTGATGGTCGATCGAGTGGTTTGGCTAACACGAGGATTCGATCGAGTGATTCTATCTGCTCGATCGAAATGGTGATTATTGGAGTTCCTCGATCGAGAGCTTTATCTGCTCGATCGAGAGGAAATGCTGGAGAAGACCTCGATGGAGTGGTCTGAATCCACTCGATCGAGAGGTTTATTAGCTTATGCGGGTTCACTAAGCTCGTGATGTTTTATTTTGTTAAGTATTACGCTTCCCTATATAAGGAAGTCGTAATTAGGTTATTAATCATCTTTTATATACTTTCTACTGCTTAACACTTCTCTTAATTACTTTGGCTGCTTAATCTCTCAACCTTTTCCTTCGCTTTTGGATTGTTCTCAACGCCGGATTCGTATCGATTGTAATCATTCTTCTACTCTTCTTAATCTTAATACTTGTTTGCTTTAATTCTTGTTGTCCCTTTATTACTCTTGCCTTAGCTTTATTTATGCTTGTTTGTTATTATTTTATTATGTCTTTCATTAATATACTTATTATTATTATTGTTGACACCCTTAATAACATGAGTAGCTAATTCCTTTTATGTTAGGACTAGGGAATCCATGGTAGGATTGTGACGATGTAGCGAATAGGCTAGATAATTTATATGTAAGAATATGTCCCCATAACAATTAAATTATAACATCAATTAGTTGAGTGCACGCTTCTAAATTACATTAATCTGGTTAACTTTACTCCTGGATCGGAAGATTGGAAAAAATAGACCTGCTATGAACATTAGACTACACTAATGAGGACGAAAGTTAAGTTAGTGGAAATCTAGGATAGAAAGTGGACGGGAAGGACCTTTCCCTTATCCTCCTCACAGTAGATTGTCTAGGCTATTTGCAACTGAGTCGATAGACTACCATAGTGAACCGAAATCCTGGCATACTCTCTTTATCTGATCACTTATACCGAATTTTCTCGCTTTTATTGCTCTTGTTTATTTCTCTTTCCTTAAATCTTTTGTAGCTTAGAAAACCAAATTAAAACCCCCATATTGTGACTCAAATAGACGAACCTTTAGACAGATATCTTGCCTCCCTGTGGAGAATCGACCCTACTTATCACTAGCTTCCGTTAGTATATTTAGCTTTATTTTTGGTACACAAACGACAGTATCAAATTTTGGCGCCGTTGCCGGGGAGGCAATAGCCCTATCTGCCTTATGTTTCGTTTATTTTTATCCGTCTCAGGGAATTTTCCTTCCTTGAGACAGTTCTCACTTATTTCTTTCAGTGTTGTGTATGCCCAGGTCAAATAGGTCGGAATTAGGCCCAGCTGATCCTGAGCTAGAGAGATCTTTTCGGCATAGACTCTGTCTGCAAAGAATGACTCGAAAGAAAGACTTGAGTACTTTTGAACCCGAACTACAACACTTTCTTTTCGCAGAAGACCCGTATTTTGAACAAGACAATCTCATTTCTGCTATCAAGCCAGTAAAAATGCCTAACATAGCGAGTCACTCAGAGCCCACAGCTGCCTCGATTCCTAAGGGTTTCAAGCTCGCAACAGAGGATGGTAACACTTTCGATATCCATCCGTCTTATATAAATTTGGTCGAAAGAAATCTTTATCGAGGTGTAGCGGGTGAAATCCGCAAAAACATATGGAGGTCTTTACTGACTACTGCTCTACCATTCCCGCCACTAAGGGAGTGACCCAAGACAAGATAAAGGAATTCCTATTTCCTTTTTCATTGACTGACGGAGCCAGGGAGTGGCTCACTGATCTTGATCGCACTGCAGCTGGTATTACCAACTGGGAAACTCTTGCTCTCGCCTTTTATAAAAGGTACTTTCCTCCCCAACGTACTAATCAGCTGAGAGGAAAGATTACGAGTTTCAAACAGGCACCTGATGAGAATTTATATGAGGCTTGGTGCCGGTTCAAGAAGTTGGTGAGGTCTCTTCCTCACCATGGATTTGATCAGTGGTTTTTGTGCAACCAATTTTATAATGGGTTGTATGATGACCACCGTGCTATACTTGATGCCTCATCTAATGGGAGATTCCAAAAGAACATTGATGATGATAAGAGATGGGCATTATTGAGGAGATGGCGACCCATTGTGCTGAGTATGGGAACCCGAGGGACGGTATTCGGATAGTACATTCGGTCGACAATGCAGTTGTGGCTCAGCTGGAAGCCATGAATGCACGTTTTGATAGATTGGAGTTGCAGCAAGCTGGTGATCAACAGACGGTTCATCTGTTGACTAGAAAGAAAACTGTCACTTGTGAGAGATGTGGGAGCAATGACGGTCCTACTGCTGTTGACTGTCTGACAGAGAAGGAACAAGTCCTTGCCTTCAACAATATAGGAAAAGAGGAGGTTCCTACTACAATAACCAAGGGGCAGTCCATCCCAATTTAAGGTGGACAAGTCAAAATGTTCTTAATCCTACTCCTCCACCGCAGCAGCAGCAACCCTATGTCCCTCCTCATAAAGCTCAACAAGGCTTCCAAAAGCCTCCTTCTTTTCCTGCACCGCATCATGGAGCTTCATCTTCTAGTGGGGTGAGTGAGTTAACTAAGCTAAAGTCGATGATTCAATCATTGACTAAGCAATTGCAAATGAGTGACCAACAGAAGGAAGCTTCAATAAAGTGACTTGAAACTCAAGTTGCTCAGTTGGTCGCGAGCCAATCCACGAGGAAACTGGGTCATTTACCATCTCAATCCGAGAAAAATCCACACGAGACGATAAATTTGATTAACGTGCGAAGTGGTCGTTCTTATGAAGGACCAAAATCGTCAACTGTTGAGGACATATCAGACCCGAAGAGTGTTATTATTGATGATGAACAGGCGTCTAATGCTCAAAATATGCCTAGCACGAAGAAAATACTCGATCGATTGATTTCTGGTGGTCGATCGAGTAGAAATATTGAAGAAAATGTTTGATCGAATGGTTCTGGTGGTCGATCGAGTAAACTGGATATTCAAGGAACTGGTCGAGAGGTTGAAACCACTCGATCGAGTGGAAATTCTGAAGAAACCGTTCGATCGAGTGGAATTGTGCCTCGATCGAATATTGTGGATATAGAGGAACTCGATCGAGAAGCTGCTAATGCTCGATCGAGTGAAAAGTCACCTGAAAGGCCTCGATCAAGAGGTAAAAAGACTCGATCGAGTGGAAAAGAGTATGAACCCGCTGAGACATTGGAGGAAAGGAATAAAGGGCTTGAAATTCCTATCACTGTGCCCTTTTCAAGGCGATTACAGAACAACAAAGCTAATCAACAGTTCGGGAAATTTGCCGAGCTCCTGAAAAGTTTACAGGTTACTTTTCCATTCGCCGAACTGCTCACTCAGGTACCCTCTTACTTAAAATTCATGAAAGCAACTGCTTTGACTGAAGTAGGTACTGCCTTAGTTCAGAATAAGTTGCCACCTAAACAGACTGATCCGGGTAGCTTCTCAATTCCGTGTCATATAGGAACCCATTTGATTGATAATGCGCTATGCGATCTAGGTGCTAGCGTGAGCGTCTTACCTTTGTCTCTTGCTAGGAGACTCGGTCTGACCAAATTTAATTGCACTAACATGACCGTTCAGATGGCCGACCATAGCATATCACGGCCATTAGGAGTTATAGAGGACATACTTGTCAAGATCGGGATATTCTTTATTCCCGTAGATTTTGTAGTTCTTGACATCCCCGAGGACACTCACACCCCTATTATTTTAGGGAGACCATTTTTATTCACTGCTCGTGCAGTGATCGATGTCGGGGGCAAGACACTTACGTTCCAGGTCAGAGACGAGGAGCTGATTTTTCATCAGTCCAAATCTCGTAGGGCTCCCATGCAAGCTCAACCTTGAAATTCCTTATCCTCTACCGATTCAGATATAGACACTCCAGCAGAGAATGTTGAATTTTGTGCTTCTATCGTAACCCCTCCGCCTCGAACTGAGAGCGAAAAGGAGGAACATTCTTCTATTTTCCTTGCTGCAGGTACAGATGGAGTGGATGCTGGAGTTGTCAACGGTCAAAGTGCAGTTAAAGTCAATCAGAATGGAGATGCCAATGGGAATGACAAAGGGAAGAAGAAAGTTCGTGCATACGTGGACGTCAACTACTCTCCTTCCACTGGTTCAAATTCAAACTCATGGCGATCGAAGAGGACGGTCAAAGATGTTGAAGGGACCTCCTCCAGATAGAAGCCCTCTTGTGGGCTACTGAAGTGTTTTGGGCAATAAGCGGGGAATGCCCCGTGTAATAACTTGTAAAATTTAAATTTCCGTTGGATTTCTTTATTGCATTTTTAGAACTGTTAGACTTTAGACTAATTAGCCTAGCGAATATAGACTATAGACTACTTATTTTGTGATTTGGTATTGTCGGGATATGTTTTTGCGTGTTTTTATGCAGGTTTGGGGAATTTATATCGCATTGGGATGAGTTACACGTGAAAACAACTCGATCGAGTACTTTTTGTACTCGATCGAGAGGAATGCCCAAGGAAACTGTTCGATCGAGTGGTTTCAGACACTCTCTAGAAATGCCTAAAATGAAGAATCCTCGATCGAGAGGAATTGTTTTCGATCGAGCAGGTTGGAGGTCACAGTTCTCGATCGCGTGATTTAAAATCACTCGATTGAGTGACTTTGCTTATTACACGCATGGAGTTAACCTTTTAACTTCTTATTTTCATACTTTTATTTCATTCTTCATTTCTTCTTCCTATTTCGTGCGACATAACCCCATATCCTCTATAAATCTTGCCCTAATACCAAATCAAACACCCACATTATTTTCCTTGATATTAAATCGACAAAAACCCTCACTTTTCCCCTTAAATTTTGTTTTGGTTGTGTTTGATTTCGGGAATTAGGGTTTTCGGGTTTTTCGATCAAAAATCCGTCTTTTGCATTGTTCTTGTCGATTTTCTTGCTTAATTGTTGTGGGAATTCATCAAGTAAGTATCCCCTTTACTCTTTTGTTGATTAATTGCTTATTTCGAGTTTAATAGAGTAATTAGGGTTTAGAGTTTAACACTTTTGTTCGAAAACCCGACTGACTTTGGGGGATTTCTTGTTTTATCGTTTAATTGTTTATATTTCCCCATTGTTTACTTGATTAGGATGGACAGTAGCTCCCTTCCCTCGACTAGCTCGACTGTTGTTCCATATTCGACTGAGACGGTGGTCCTTGTTGTTACCACCATCATTCCGACTGATAGTACCACTGTTTTTCCTGCTGTTTCCCCTACTGTTACTGTTGGTACTACTACTGCTACTGTTGCTAGTTCCGCCTCTGTCACGGCTAGCTCTGTTTCCGCTGTCAATACCACTGCTAGTGCCGCGTCTGTTTCTGCGAGCACTGCTTCTGTTTCTGCTGCCTCTACTAGCACAGCCACTGCCTCCACTTCTGGTACCGTACCTACTCCGGTGACCACCTCTGTTGCGTGGTCACCAGCTGTCACAGCCGCTTACCGGGCTGCCTTAGTACCTCGTTCCGTCAGAGGACGGGCTTCTTCCTCAGGTACTAGAGGTCGGGATCACGGACGGGCCACACCTGCTGCTGGTCCGGTCACAATCCTTGTCGATGACTCACTTGACCCGCACATCGACTACCCCGAGGTACATTTCGTTAATGGTATGCATCGTACTCGTTTCTTTGCTTTAGAGAGTTGTGATTTTTCTTCGACGAAGTTTTTGTGTCGTAAGTCACTTGATAGGTTAGGTATTTACGAGCCCGTAGTTGAGATATTGAATGGGACGGGGATGTCAGGACTGATTACCATGAGTGCCTTGACCTACAAGGAGTTGACCCTCGAGTTTTTCAGCTCCTTCACCTTTTCTGCTGGCGCATACGCCACTGACCCTCGTAGTTCTTGTGTTTCCTTCCGGTTATTTAACCGGACCACGACCTGGACCCTAGCTGAGTTTGGCAGTAGGTTAGGTTTGTCTTCTACCGGCGACTCTGAACCTCCTAGGAAGGTCATCCGCATGTTGTGGAGGACCTTGGCACAGACTAGTTATGAGGAGCGCAAGCTCGCGCATGTTCACCTTCCCCCGACTCGTTACTTCTTGCGTCTGATTGGTGGGACCGTCTTTGGCCGTAAAGAACCAAACAATGTGAACAACATTAAGCTGTCTATTCTTGGAGGTTACCTGAACATTGATAGTGAGGGACCTTTTGTGCTTAACATTGCTTACCTGACTGCTCAGTATTTTCATAATGTGGGACAGAAGACGACGGGCACAATTGTTTGCGGTGATATAGCCACTTTTCTTGCCCGTTCTATCTTCCCCGTCTTTCCTCGTAACTTACAGGACCTAGACACTGATAGGTACCTTGACATTGCTACTATGCTGTTTATGTTTTGGCTTGCTTTTGACCAGCAGACATGGAAGATTTGTGGTTCCTTGTCTGTGCCCTTACCTTGCACCACTTTGCCCCGTCTTGTTCCCCTGCCCATTGTTAAGGGCAGGCTACCTCCACCACTACCCATGTTTCACCTCCCACTTGCTCCACCTTCTACCATGTCCGCTTCTAAGAAGCGGAAGAGACCTGAGACTGGAGAGGGATCCACACCTTCTACGGGTGGCCAGAATTCCACGGCCATTCCGACCCCGATCCCTACTCCTACTCCTACTCCTACTCCTGCACCTGACCAGACACAGCCGGTTTATCCGGCTAATTTTGTTCCACCTCCACCTTTTGAGGCGTTCGCGGTCCTAGACCAAGGGCGCCGTGACGGTTTGCTTCTTGAGCTTCTTACCAGGCAGGCTCGTATGGAGCGGGACATTTCACTTGCTTTGTTCCCTCTATACGAGTATCACATGAGGAGAGGACGTCCTGTCCCCGAGGGCTGGCCGCACCCGTCTTTCTACCGGTACCCAGCTGAGGGGTATCCACAGCCGGCCAGCGAGGCAGACACCGCTGAGGAGGAGGAGCAGATAGTACGCGCTGAGGAGACGAGGAGGAGGGAGCAGCAAATGGACCCAGACTACACGGTGGAGGACGACGGTGACGAGTAGCTACTGGTCTACTCACTTCCCCAGTTTTCTGGCTGGTTTGGGGAAGTTCGTGTTTTGTATGTACAATCTTGCTCTTTTATTTATTTTTGTCTCCTTTTTATTTATTGTTTTTCATGCATTTATTGGTTGTTTTTACCCCGTTCCTGTATATATCTGCTGGTGTATGATGGAGGACAACGAGGGCGTTGTCCATTTTGGTTTGGGGAGGGTAATGCATCCTTTGAGTCTGCATTTTGCATTGTTTTTGCATTCACGTTTCCTTTTTCTGCTTGCATTGTATTTATTTCTTTTAAAAAATCATAAAAATAAAAAAAACTAGAAAATTCAGAAAAATTCAAAAATATTCACGTTTCATTTTGCATATAGATTGAGTCAGAACGGTAGATTTCCGTGATGATATTGCACTTTAACTTGTCATTTTTACTTGAGCCTTGCATTTTTATTGACAGTTATTAGCTTAGTCTTGCGCATATTACGTGTTAATATAAAAAATTTAGCTGACTGTGTAGACTTGACCTGATAAATTGGCAACCTACTTACAATTTCTGAGATTTAGAGCCATATAACTGGTGACATTCATGACCAGTTTACATAGGAATTGAGAGTAGTACTCCTTGCATAACATGTTTATCATTTTTGCATACTTATAAAATTCGATTTCTTGTCAATTGCATACATTCGGGTTTGTGGTCGGTGTCACATGCAGGGAGGTGCTTGCAATATTTTCCCTTCTTTCATTTTTCACCCAATTAGCTCCACTTTAGCCAAATATAGCCTTTTTGACCCATTAGCTATACCCAAAACTAAGTCTGCCCAGTCAAGCTAGTTTTGTGTGATTATTGTGGTATGTTTATCCTTGTGCGAGTTTTGCCGTTTCATTGTTTGGAGTTGGTAGAAAAATGAGAAGGAATGAAAAAAAAGACATGAAAAAGAAAAATTGAAAAAAGAAATGAGACGTGAAGAAAAAAAAAGTAAAGAAAAAAATTTGAAAAAATGAAAGAAAAGTCAGACGTGAAAGAAGAAAGAAAAAAAAAGGAAAAAAAAAGAAAGAAGAAAAATGAAAAAAGTAGTTATTTGAATAAATGAGACCATATTAAAAAAGGGAAGTTTGTGACGGTCTC
Source organism: Silene latifolia (assembly GCF_048544455.1). Taxonomy (NCBI): domain Eukaryota; kingdom Viridiplantae; phylum Streptophyta; class Magnoliopsida; order Caryophyllales; family Caryophyllaceae; genus Silene; species Silene latifolia. The sequence goes on along the minus strand of NC_133538.1, from coordinate 443,798,445 downwards.
ACTCCTCCGTCTTTATTTACATCTTTTTGAGGAGGTAGTGTATTTGGTTAGTGAGTTGCGTGCCAATGAAGAGTACTTGCACTTTATTTTCTAGTCAGCTGAGATTCGGATGGTGTTATTTGGTCTTGTTTATGAACTGGCTTGACGCTTTACCTCCACATTTCCATAATCTGTTTTGCCTTTTCTCACCTGTAGCCTCACTTTCCCATATCATTTGTAAGCCCTCGGCTGTGACGGACATTCTTGGTTGGAATGTGTGCATAATACTTGAATCGTCTGTCATTTTTGTTGCATGCATGTTATGTAGGTCGCAGTTTAGGTGAGTGACTGTTTCTCTTTCTCTCTTACACATATATATTTCACCCTTTGCTTCATGAGAGAAGAGTGACCACGTGAGAGTCCGATTTTGTTGATCTTACAAGGTTGATAGGTCAGCTTTATTTATGGACATCTTATAACTCGTTTGCGTATTGACTGCTGTAGCTATGACTGTTAATTTTAATTTGCATTAAATTGGTTCAAGTAGACAAGTTATAGCTAGCTCTGAGTTTTATTTTCCGTTCCATTAGTTTGCATTTAGTTTACTCGAGGACGAGTAAAGGTTCGGTTTGGGGAGATTTGATACGTGCAATTTATATAGTCTTTTTAGTCTTTTATTGTATGTATTTCTATGCCTTTTTGTATCGTTATGTATTGCAAAATGCCCCGAATTGACTACTTTGGTTGGTTTGTTTTGTCTAATTTGCAGAAATGAACCGGAAAATGGTGAAACCGCGCCCTTTTCGTCCTATTTAGCATGCGTTATGAGGAGACGAGAATATTGGAGCAATAGATGTACATTGGAGTGCGTGAAGGAAGTTCAAGGGAGCTGTCAAAGACGAGTTAGAGGCTGACTTGGTGGAAAACCACTCAATCGAGAAGAACTGATGGCCGATCGAGTGGTTTGGCTGACACGAGGATTCGATCGAGTGATTCTATCTGCTCGATCGAAATGGTGATTATTGGAGTTCCTCGATCGAGAACTTTATCTGCTCGATCGAGAACTTTATCTGCTCGATCGAGAGGAAATGCTGGAGAAGACCTCGATCGAGTGGTCTGAATCCACTTGATCGAGAGGTTTATTAGCTTATGCGGGTTTACTAAGCCGGTGATGTTTTATTTTGTTAAGTATTACGCTTCCTTATATAAGGAAGTCGTAATTAGGTTATTAATCATCTTTCATATACGTTGTACTGCTTAACAGTTCTCTTAGTTACTTTGGCTGCTTAATCTCTTAACCTTTTCCATCGCTTTTGGATTGTTCTCTATGCCGGATTCGTATCGATTGTAATCATTCTTCTACTCTTCTTAATCTTAATACTTGTTTGCTTTAATTCTTGTTGTCCCTTTATTACTCTTGCCCTAGCTTTATTTATGCTTGTTTGTTATTATTTCATTATGTCTTTCATTAGTATACTTATTATTATTATTGTTGACACCCTTAATAACATGAGTAGCTAATTCTTTTTATGTTAGGACTACGGAATCCATGGTAGGATTGTGACGATGTAGCGAATATGCTAGATAATTTATATGTGAGAATCTGTCCCCATAGCAATCTAATTGTAACATCAATTTAGTTGAGTGCACACTTCTAAATTACATTTATCTGGTTAACTTTACTCCTGGATCGGAAGATTGGAATAAATAGACCTGCTATGAACTGTAGACTACCCTAATGAGGACGGAAGTTAAGTTAGTGGAAATCTAGGATAGAAAGTGGACTGGAAGGGCCTTTCCCTTATCCTCCTCACAGTAGATTGTCTAGGCTATTTGTAACTGAGTCGATAGACTACCATGGTGAACCGAAATCCTGGCATACTCTCTTTATCTGATCACTTATACCGAATTTTCTCGCTTTTATTGCTCTTGTTTATTTCTCTTCCCTTAAATCTTTTGTAGCTTAGAAAACCAAATTAAAACCCCCCATATTGTGACTCAAATAGATGGACCTTTAGACAGATATCTTGCCTCCCTGTGGAGAATCGACCCTACTTATCACTAGCTTCCGTTAGTATATTTAGGTTTATTTTTGGTACACAAACGACAGTATCAGTAACAACTAAATCATTAATCAACAATTGCTTTTACTAACTAAATAAAATACGTGCTAATATGAGACTCGAATGACACCTTAGCATATGTATTGTTAATACTAATTGCCAATCATTGTTAAACGTCCAACCCATATGCACAAGTTGTAATCCCTTGACTGGCTGACTACATTACCATTAATTATTAAATATTGTTAATGGTTAGTAATCTAGTACGTATCCAACATACTAGATAGTGTCAAATTGTGACGAGTCAATAGGTTAACGTTATCACAATAAACATGCTTGATACCGGGTTTTAGTTGAACTTGTTGTAATATACCGGTTTGCACTTTTGGTTGTAATTTTAGAGACTTAGCTTATAACTTATCAAGGCAAAGAAGGAGAACAAAAGGAAAGCCAAGGGAATAAGTGCAAAATCAAGAGAAGCAAGCAAAAGGAAGAATTGAAGCCTTGACATGCACAAACAAGAGCCAAAATGAAGAATTGAGAACTCGGTTTCACAAGGGTCAACTTCAAACGCGTATTTCTGGAGTTATAGAGCTCGTATCGATGCAAGGCCAAGTGGAGGTGAAATCTTGTGATCTTAGCTTTCCAACGGTAGGTCGCATGCTTTATTTGACCAAGAAACAAGAGAGTTATTGCTCTCGCAAGTTGCTGCCACAGGAAAAACCGCAGTCTGCCAAAATAACGGCAATCTGCCATGGCAGACTGCCAAGACCATGGCAGACTGCCGTTTTGGATGGAAACGAGATTCTAAATTCCGTCATATGTTCCTATTGAAAACCCATTTTCCTATGCCTTGTTTTTAGACTATAAATACATGTTTTGCATTAAGTTTTGGGGGCCCCTTTTCACCTCCTTACCATCAAATCTTATGCTAGAGTTTTAATCTTGTAATAATTAGACCTTAATCAATTTTCATTTTTATTGTAATCTTTCCACAAAAATTGGGTTGTAATCAAACTATGGTTGGCTAAGTCTTTCATCTTGGTGTAATTCATCTAAAGTTTCCAACTTTGGTATTGTAAGACTCTTTTAATCTCTCTTTATTTATCCATTGATCTTTCCTTGTGCTTATTTTCTTATGTTGAGTAGATGAATGTATGAATTGATCACTCTTGCATCTTATTTTCCCAACTATTGTAAATTCTAGAGAAATGGTTTAATCTATCTAGGATTAATTGGAGCAAGCTTGTTGTATGTTGATTTGGTTTAAAGGATTAATGCAATAAGTAGGAAATTTCATGTCTTTTCTCATTTGTATGGTTTAATCTTGTGAGAATTGATCCTAGCTTCTTGTCTTGGCATAACCCTTAATGCTCATGTTTAATTTTCACTCATGGTTTAATGAATTGTTGATTAAACTTGAAGGATATACATGGATGGTTTAATTTGTGTATGTTAACATCTTGATTTGATAGTATTGGGTGGATAATATGGAGAGAATTACAAAAGAGTCAAACTTTGTCCTTGTTGGTTACTAAGGAGGGATTACACCAAGTCCTCTTTAATATTGAATTTTTTTGCTCACCAAGTGTTTGTCATATTGCTTGTTAGAAAAAGATTGCAACTTTACTTTGTTTTCATGTTACCAATCAACTCAAAACTCCCCCTTTATCTATGTTCATCTATTGTTTGTCATTGTTGATAACCATTGTTTGTTTATACACTTGTCATTAGTATTCAATAGTTTAAAATTCAAGTATTTAGCTTAAAAGTCCTTCTCTTGGGATCGACCCTTACTTGCACTATAATGTTTTATCAATTAGAGTAATATAGGGTATAGTTTGGCTTTATAAATTGTTAATTTGGTAGTTTAATTCTAGTATTTAGCGACCTAGTCTTTTTCTTTATCAAATTTTGGCGCCGTTGTCGGGGAAGGCAACATAGCTAAAGCTTGTTTTTGAACTATTGGTCTTTAATTAGCGTAGTTAGTCTTTGTAAATATAGGACTCCTTTACTTGCCTTAGTTTGTTTACTTCTTTGATGATGGCTACTCGTTATTGTCGCCAAACTCATGATGAACCATTTTACAAGTTTTTTAATAGAATGAAAGAGTATAACTCTCTACGTGAATACCCTTATGAGATGAGGAAGCTTTGTAATGTGGTATATAATGGGTTGAATGAAGAAACTTTATTCCATACCGATAAATTGACTAATCAAGAATTTATAGGCAATGCCTATAACTATGAAGAGAAGTGGAAATTTTTCCTTATGTTTGCTGTTGCGAGTAAACAATTGGAGTTTGGAAATTCACCCCTTAGAAGTGTAGCATGTAAGGCTATTCATAGTGAGGAACCTCAAATTGAGGATGACCGGTGCCCCGAGGGTAAGAGTTATAGTTGTGACTTGACTACTTCACCTCCCTTACAATCCACTCTTGAGGGATCGTTGAGTGAATTAGTTGAGGAAGTAGAACATAAAGAGGTTATTCACATTTTAGATAATGAGTGTTTTGATGATGGTTCCTATGATAAAGAGAATGATCTTGAGGTTGAAAACCCTCCTCCCCTTAATTTTGATACGAGCTACTCTTATAAAGAGTATTGTTTTTGGGATGATGAGAAGGATGCTTATGTTTTCACCACACTTCCATGCCACTCCCCCGTTGTGCTATCTACTGACACCTTCTGCATTAGTGATGATGGTTCCTTAAGTAATAGTCATGTGTATGAGGATAACTCATTGGTCCTTAGCGGCCTTGGTGAGGAGTTGTCGTGTGAGGAGTCATTGGGTAAAATTGTTGAAAAAGATGAACATGAGGGAAGTAAGGTTGAGGAAGAGGTTGTTTGCACCTTTGACAACTCTTATTTTGAGGGTCTATTTGATGAGGAGTATGATATGTGTGACTTGAAACCTTCTTGGGCCTTGCCATCCATTGAGATCCCTATTCAAATTCCTTGTACCGAAGTTCACGACTCACACCTTGGAAACAACTCTTTGGTTCATAGTAACTCTTGCCCGAAATTGACCTTTAAAGAATCGGGGGGTGAAGTGTTTGAGAAGAATGACCAAGAAGCAATGATTTTTGAGGTGGTTAGGATAGAAAAAGAGAAGGTGGAGGCTCTTGAAGACATGATTTGGGAACCTCCAAAGCCTATGAAACTTGTAAGTATGGGGGTCAAGGAAGATGCTAAAGAAGAAATGGAAAATGAGTTTGTAGAGATTTACTCCCTCAAGGAGGAACCATCTCAAATTTGTTTTGAAAAGCCATCAAGCTTATCACCCAAAGAAGCTCATGAATCCCATCATTCTTACTTGGTTTTTACGAAGTCCATCCCATCATTCAAAGAACCTTATCGTGATAAGAAACCGTTTGTTAGGCATGAAAAGTTGAAATATGTGTCTTGTGCACACTCGGTCCTTACTTATGCTTGCTATGTGGGTGATCTATACTATGGTCATGCTTCTTGTTTATGGGCTAGTGTGTATATCAAGTTACTAAGGGCGTTGCGTTGTTCCGTTCTTGATTCTTGAAGAAGAAAAATGTTGAAAAGGCGTCGAGCAAACGACGAAAACCAAAAGCGCTTTACGGGAGGCAACCCGTACTCCTTTCACATTTCTTTACTCTCCTTTGCTTTTCTAGTACTCTCCTCCACATTGAGGACAATGTGGAAACTAGGTGTGGGGGAGGAGTTTGGTTGTAACATATGTAAGCTTTATTTCATGTTTTGATGCATATTTTTGAAAAAAAAAAAATTTGAAAATCCCGGCTAGGTGAAAACCCACAAGGGTGGGCACCTAAGGCAAGATTGGGAAGGTAGCCGAGGACGGGATGAAAACCCGAAAGGGCATTCCGGGCAAAATGAAGAAATGAGTTGCGAGCCACCATAAGAGGTAAGGAAAAGTTAAGGTGAAAACCCGAAAGGGCGCCTTAAGCAAAATGAGGGATTTTCAACAAAAAAAAAAAAAAAATCGAAAAATTGAAAAATGTAACACCAAAAAGATGGAGGGATAAGAAGGGAGTGATAAGGAGGGTCATGGAAGGAGGCTAGCTTTAGGACTTAATTTCTTTTTGAGTCACAAAAATATATCCCAAATTGGAGGTTTCTTCTTGGGTTGCTAGGTTGTGAATGTTGCGGTGTTGTCCAACTTAGTAATCATGGCTTGCATTTGTATGGAGTGATAAGGGGGTGTTATAAGTAGTGATGAGTTGTGATTTATAGGAGGATTTTGATGGGTCACTTTGCCATTGTCTTGGGAAAAGGCAAGAGTGACCATTACTACTTCTTTGGTGGTATAAGAAGGGTCGAGTTGCGTGATGTGTCGGAGTTGGAGTTGTGTCGTGTGTTGTGTGAGGGATGGTATAAGGAGGGTGAGTGAGTGAAGAGTGTGTGCAAAAACTTTGAGTCTAGATTTTATTTTTAATCGGTGGATTGTTCAAGAAGGAGATATAAGAAGGAAGAGGTAAGGGAAGAGTGATCGGATTCTCCTACACTCACTTGATGGACTTGTGTACCTCCCTACTTAGTCTTGAGTTTTACTCGGGACGAGTAAAGTCCAAGTGTGGGGGAATTTGATAGTGTCAAATTGTGATGAGTCAATAGGTTAACGTTATCAGAATAAACATGCTTGATACCGGGTTTTAGTTGAACTTGTTGGAATATACCGATTTGCACTTTTGGTTATAATTTTAGAGACTTAGCTTATAACTTACCAAGGCAAAGAAGGAGAGCAAAAGGAAAGCCAAGGGAATAAGTGCAAAATCAAGAGAAGCAAGCAAAAGGAAGAATTGAAGCCTTGACATGCACAAACAAGAGCCAAAATGAAGAATTGAGAACTCGGTTTCACAAGGGTCAAATTCAAATTCGTATATCTGGAGTTATAGAGCTCGTATCGATACAAGACTAAGTGGAGGTGAAAGCTTGTGATCTTAGCTTTCCAACGGTAGGATGCATGCCTTATTTGACCAAGAAACGAGAGAGTTATGGCTCTCGCAAGTTGCTGCCACATGAAAAACCGCAGTCTGCCAAAATAACGGCAATCTGCCATGGCAGACTGCCAAGACAACGGCAGTCTGCCGTTTTGGATGGAAACGAGATTCTAAATTCCGTCATATGTTCCTATTGAAAGCCCATTTTGCTATGCCTTGTTTTTAGACTATAAATACATGTTTTGCATTAGGTTTTGGGGGCCCTTTATCACCTCCTTACCATCAAATCTTATGCTTGAGTTTTAATCTTGTAATAATTAGACCTTAATCAATTTCCATTTTTATTGTAATCTTTCCACAAAAATTGGGTTGTAATCAAACTATGGTTGGCTAAGTCTTTCATCTTCGTGTAATTCATCCAAAGTTTCCAACTTTGGTATTGTAAGACTCTTTTAATCTCTCTTTATTTATCCATTGATCTTTCCTTGTGCTTATTTTCTTATGTTGAGTAGATGAATGTATGAATTGATCACTCTTGCATCTTATTTACCCAACTATTGCAAATTCTAGAGAAATGGTTTAATCTATCTAGGATTAATTGGAGCAAGCTTGCTGTATGTTGATTTGGTTTAAAGGATTCATGCAATAAGTAAGAAATTTCATGTCTTTTCTCATTTGTATGGTTTAATCTTGTGAGAATTGATCCTAGCTTCTTGTCTTGGCATAACCCTTAATGCTCATGTTTAATTTTCACTCATGGTTTAATGAATTCTTGATTAAACTAGAAGGATATACATGGATGGTTTAATTTGTGTATGTTAACATCTTGATTTGATAGTATTGGGTGGATAATAAGGAGAGAATTACAAAAGAGTCAAACTTTATCCTTGTTGGTTACTAAGGAGGGATTACATCAAGTCCTCTTTAATATTGAATTTTATTGCTCATCAAGTGTTTGTCATATTGCTTGTTAGAAAAAGATTTCAACTTTACTTTGTTTTCATGTTACCAATCAACTCAAAACCCCCCCTTTATCTATGTTCATCTATTGTTTGTCATTGTTGATAACCATTGTTTGTTTATACACTTGTCATTAGTATTCAATAGTTTAAAATTCAAGTATTTAGCTTAAAAGTCCTTGTCTTGGGATCGACCTTACTTGCACTATATTGCTTTATTAATTAGAGTAATCTAGGGTATAGTTTGGCTTTATAAATTGTTAATTTGGTAGTTTAATTCTAGTATTTAGCGACCTAGTCTTTTTCTCTATCAATACTCAACTACTAAACCATGCATCCATGACCAATCATACACATTAAGCTTTAACATACTGACATACAACCAACAAGCTAACCATGAATGCAGACACTCGTCACAACTCAATCCAAAACACAATCACCCGAAACCGAGACCATGATTACAGTTACACCCACGGTCAGCCAGAACAACGTAACTCGATATCCATGAAGACTCATACCCATCCTTACCCACGACACTCAACCCAAACCTACCACCACGACCAGCTACATGCTACGACAAGCACACTACGACCAGACCCGAACCGCCTTCCACTCGACCACTCACGACCAGAACGTCATCGTCTCAAAGGCGACAACTCCACAGCAAAACAGAGAGACCATTCGCCGTCACCGCAAGTCCGGAACAATAACCAACTGACCCGCAACCACTATAACTACGTGACCCGACAACAACCCTGACTAATTGCATCAACCTCGTGTACCAACTCGACCTACCCAAAACACACAGCCTCTGTATCCACGGTAACCCGCAACACCACAGCCATCCCCACGTCTAATTTGGTCGAGTCACCATTAGCCCAGCCGAGTACAACACACACAGCCGAGACAACACAACCGAGTACAACAAGTCGGGTTTTCGCGCATCACAAATGTAAATAAATCGCTAATAATAAGCTAATCCCGAAATTCCCAATTCGTCTTAAACGTATTTTAATCGGTAATAAAGGGTTTAACATGGTTTGACTTCCAATTACTACCCTAATAAAAGCAATTAAACGTAATTACAAAGGTTAGATTAGACTTACGATGAAGCGGAATGAATAAAGGTCGAAACTTGTCTCACAAAACCCGTCTCCTTCGTCTTCGTCTCCCATCTTCGCTCTCTGTTTCTCGTCAAACTCTCTCTGCCTCTCCTTTTCTTTATGTGGTGTTTTTTGTTAATAAAGGTATCAAGTTGGATATAAATTGTTTATGTAATAGTCTTAAACCCGTGCAAAATGCACGGGTATGCTACTAAAGACATTGTTATTATAAAAAGGTTGAAATAAATATGATCAAGTTTAGTTGCTAATAAAATTTAAGACGGTCTCATTTGTAAGTTTCAAAAAACATGATTAATATTATTACTTTAAATGACAAACATCATTAAAAAATTGAATTATATATAACTTTTACTTAGGGTCAAGACTCGTAAATCGTTACGCACGTTTTGATTGACCCTAGTTTAATATGACCCGTTAAAAAAATAATCTTGCCTTGAATAATAAAAGACGCAAAAACTATTTTTAACCCGTATTATGACACTAACATGATCCGTTTTACATTTAGATAAATAAATATGAGCACATTAACCCGTGCAATTTGAGTTAGGTAAAGAAACACAAATTCACATTTAAGACGGGCATATCCGTCCTATCCTTAAGACGGATCAAGTTTCATACATGAGACAAAATAACATGCATTGATATTAGCAATAAGTATCTCATCTATACAAATAGGGTGTCATTTAACCCGTTTTATTTTAAAGATATCCGTCTAAATATGAGCTCGTAAAATATAGTGTAAATATTGCTCTTCATATACGCATTTTCAATTCATCTTTGCCGAAACAATTTTAGTATGTTATACGATACTTCGAAAAATTGAAAAGGTTAGATATTATAGTAATTTTCCATTTTTATTGTTACAAAAATAATTCTTTACTTATGTTCAAGGAGATATACTAATTTAAAATTTTAATGTAAAACGTGTTTTTATTTATTTATGTTAGTCGGCTAATTTTGTACCTTAACATTAAACCAATTTATAGCAATGCATATACACATGTAAATCAGAACATATTTTTCGCGCATGTAAAAATTAAGTCATAATTAAGTTGATATAGAGAAATTACAACATATATATAAAACATAGTTTGAATGTTTGACTCAACTCGACCTCTCAGTTCAAAGGTTATTTCCGGTGAATCTTGAACAGAATATAAAATGATACCGTCGTTTCAGTACCAAAAATAAATACCTAAGTACTACTAACAGAAGTCAGCGGTAAGTAGGGTCGATCTCCACATGGAGGCGGTCACTATCTACTTGTTAATTCTAGTTTGTATAAGGTCACAATTGGGGGTTTTGTTGATTTAAACTAAACTAAATGAGATTAAATCAAGAGAAAAGAATAAGAGGGATTTACCAAAAGAGAGAGAGAACTAGGATTGTCGGGTCATCAATGAATGCCAGATAATTGCAGCTAAGGTCACAGATCGGTCGCGTGTATCAATCTAAGGGGCAACGAATATCTCCTTCCGGTCTCAATTCGCCCTAAAACACTATTAGCTTAGCTTCCGCCCTCACTAAAGCATCGCAGGTCTCACCCCTTCCAAACTTCCGGTCTAGGTCAAGACTTACCAAGATTAATTATCTAATTGTGTCGACTCAAGTAGACAAGAACAATTATATGCAGTGATTAACAACAAAGACGTGATTTTAGCAACAGATCTGCAAACCTAATTAGCAATTAACTATGGTTCATTGAATCTCCTAAATCCTAGCGGGAGAATTAGCTATGCATAATGGTAAACAAAGCAAGAGCGAAAAGTAAAGAAATACTAAACATCGCAAATTAAAGAGAGTAAAGAGAGAATTACAAGTTAAGATCCGGAGTAAAGAGAGACAACAACAAAGTAGCAGCAATTAAGAGAGAAAAACAGTGTTTTTGAGAGTGTATGAGATGATTATTAACCTAATGACGACTTCCATTATATAGGGAAGTGATTATTAACATAAAATAAACCTAACACGAGATAAAAATCCCGAGTATATATGCTAGTCACTCGATCGAACAACTTTATATCACTCGATCGAACAAATCCAAGCTAAAACCTCTCGATCGAGGACTTTAGGTACTCGATCGAACACTATCAAATATAAGGCATTAACTTTTATTCCCAATTGGAATCACCTGAAAATCAGTTGTAGAACTCGAGATATGGCTCTTCAAAGTAGGCATTAATAATTTGAAGTTCTTCCTTTGCTCGCCTAGCTATCTTACTTCTTTGCGCATCACAATTAGTAGTTTCCAAGCTCCAACTCAACTCATCTCCTAAATGCATGCATAGGGACATGTTTTAAGCTTGATTATGCTCCTTTCCGGTTCATTCCTGCAAATAAGACAAGAGAAACCAAAGTAGACAATTCGGGGGACATTTGTAGCTAAACACTACTAAATATGCATAAAGATGCGTGCAAATATGGTACAATAAGTCTATATAAAATGCACACATCAAACTTCCCCAAACCAAACCTTTGCTTGTCTCCAAGCAAACTATATGCAAAACTAATGGAACAAAAAAGAAACTCAGAGCTAGCTACAAATTGTCCACTTAAACCAATTTAATGTAGCAAACTAATACTTATAGCTAAACAGTCAAATGCAAACGAGTTGTAAGATGTTTATAACAAAGCTGAACCGTCAAACTTGCAAGACCTTTGATGATGGACCCTCACGGGTCACTTTTCTCTCATGAAGCAAAGGGTAAGCATATGAGTGTAAGAGAGAAAGAAATATAGTCGCTCACCTAAACTACGACCCACATAAACATGCATGCAACTAATATAATAGACAATTCTAACTACCATACATACATTCCAATCAAATAAGGTCTGTCACAGCCGAGGGCTTACAAAAATATGGGAAAGTGAGGTAATGGGTAAGAAGGGGCAAAACAATTTGGGAATGTGAGGTTAATAGCCAAGCTAGTATCTTAGCAACGAAATAAACCATATCCGCTTCTAATCCATCTAAATTAAGCACAAATGCCTTAATCGGTGATGCGTGTATTTTATATAAGGTTTTTACCTCATTTTTACACGCATTTCTGTACTATTTATGTAGCATCCGGCTACAAATACCCCCAAATATTCTAATTTGGTTCGTTTTATGTAAATTGCAGAAATAAACCAAAGAGGAGCTAAATCGAGCCTTAAATCGTCCCATTTTCATGCATTTATGGAGAACGAGGAGCCGGAGCTTGGAATCTAACACTTTGAGGACACATGAGTTGGTTTCGGAAGATGTTACAATGTCTAACGTACCTAAACAGCTCGATCGACTACTTTTCTAGTCGACCGAATGCTTTATATATTGAAGGTTACTCGAACGAGCAGAGTTTTCACTCGATCGAGAGGTTTGATGCTTAGTTGCTCGATCGAGTGGTTTATTTCCACTCGATCGAGTGGTTTATCCTGTAATAGACTTTTTCCGCCTAATTTCGTATGGGCTTTTGTAATTAGTCCATAGGTTAGGTTTAGGAGAGGATTTTCGTATGTTAAAAGAACACTAGATTGCGTAACTCCTCTCATTCACTTTTACTCTATCATTCACTACTGTTTCTTGGATTTTGCTCTTCTTCTACACTTTGCTACTCGAATTCGGATCTGTATTGGTATTATTATTCCTCTTTAATTCCTTAATCATAATTACTCTTATTTTGCTATCTTTCTTTTATTGTTTCATCATTACTTTAATTCAATCTTCACTAGTCTTGTTATGATGTTTAATTCTTATTATTTAATTGTTGTTGTTGTTAATTCAATGATGATGCATAGCTAATTCCCCTCTGCTAAGACTAAAGGGAATCCATGATTATGAAGGGATAGTAATCGATTTATTAGGTTACTACTGGTGTATTCCTTGTTGTTAACTGCTGCATTTATCTGTATCTGTTTAATTGAATCGACGCAATTAGGCATTTATATCGCAGTAAACCTTGACTTGGACCGAAAGGTTGGAAAGGGTGAGACTAGTAGCGAACAATAGGGTACTATAGTGAGGGCGAAAGCTAAGTTATTTGTGCTTTAGGGCGAATTGAGACCGAAACGAGATATTTACTGCTCCTTAGACTATATTTTCACTAACCTGAGACCTAGATTACTTGACTGAATGATCATGGTGAACCGTCTGTCTTAGCTGCTTCCTTTATCTGTTTAATCCTTTTTCTCTGCCTTATTCTCTTCCTTACTTCCATTAGTTTAGAACAATCAATCAATTAAAACCCCCCAATTTGGTTACCGTGACGAACTTAGACAAAGCTGACATTTTCCCATCTCCCTGTGGAGATCGACCCGACTTCCGTCCCTAGCTATATTAGTTAGAGCCAGTTGGTTATTTTTGATAGGTATACGACTGACCTGTCAAATTTTGGCACCGTTGCCGGGGAGGTGGCGTAATTTTGTTGTTTTATTTAAGTTTGTTTCTCGTCTCAAGGAATTTTCTCCTTGAGACTGATCTCATTTCTGCAAAGTTTTTGATTAGTTTTGCTGGTTGTTTGTTGTGCTTTGTTTGCCAGAATGCCCAATATAGCCAGCCACTCAGAGCCTAATGTGGATTCGCTTCCAAAAGGTTTCCTATTACCCATTACTGATCCGGGAACCTTTGGAATCCACCCATCTTACATACAGCTGGTCGAGAGAAATCTCTTTAGGGGGGGTACCTGAAGAAGATCCATGCAGGCACATAGAGCTGTTTACAGAGTATTGCTCTACCATTCCTCTTTCTGCTGGGGTGACACAGGACAAAGTTAAGGGAGCTCTTTTTCCCTTTTCTTTAGCTGATGATGTCAGGGAATGGTTGAGAGATCTATATAGGGAGGCAGCCGATGTAACCGACTGGAGTTCCCTTGCCTTGGCCTTTTACAGGCGATATTTCCCACCGCAGCGCACCAATACCTTGAGAGCTCAGATTAGTTCTTTTGAGCAACTATCTACTAAAAACTTGGATGGGGCTTGGACCAGGTTCAAGAAGCTTGTCCGCTCTGTGCCTCATCACGGGTTCAAACGCTGGTTCCTTTGTACTCAGTTTTACAATGGACTATATCGAAACAAGAGAGCTATCCTTGATAGTGTAGCTAAGGGGAGATTCACGAAGAATGTTGAAGATGACCAAGGGTGGCGTCTCATTGAGGAGATGGCTATTCATGTCTCCGAATATGGAAATCCCCGAGGTAGTGAGCAAGTTAATGAGTTGGCAGCTGCTGCAGTGGAAGGTCCTAGCAAAAGTCTAGGTAATGTGGAGATTACAGAAGCTATAGGCGAGAGTGCATAGGTTTGTTCGATTACTGAGCATGTGGATATATGTGGTAGATGTGGCATGGAAGGGCATGACCCTATTGAGTGTCTGGCAAGTATAGAGCGCGTCCTTGCTTATCAGAAATACAAGCAAGGAGTTCCTTTTTCTCAACTGTATGAAGAAATGAAGAATGTTTCTACTCTTTCTACGCCAGCGCCGCAAACGGTCTCTCCTTCTGCAAACGAGGAAATTGCCGAACTGAAATCGTTGATGTTGAATTTAACACAATAGTTTGGGGAGAAGTGCAATAGGAATGAAACCGTCATAGTGGAGATGAGAGAAAAAGTCGCGTAGTTAACACTCGCGAAAGACCAAGCCAACCTTCTACCGACATGCGATCCAGTTAGTGCAACGAATATCCAAGTTAGCCTTACTCATGAGAGGCCAAAAGTACCAGAAGACGGGGTTTTGATAGCTGAAGATACTCCGGAAGATGATATGGATGAGTTTTTGGACGAAATCCTTGCTGCATGTTGTCCAGACACTCGATCGAGTGAAAACTCTACTCGATCGAGTGAAATAATTCATCCCATCACTCGATCGAGTGATAATTATGGTCGATCGAGTAGTGCCCAAATTGCTGATGGTCGATCGAGTGATATTCTTACTCGATCGAGTAAACTTGCTGAAGAAATCACTCGATCGAATGATAAGAATGATCGATCAAGTAAACCTGAAAAAGAGATCACTCGATCAAGTGATAAAAATGGTCGATCGAGTGAATGCCTACATGAAACCACTCGATCGAGTGGAAAAAGTACTCGATCGAGTAACAGAAGTAGCGGAGATCATGTTTTACTATCTAATTCCGCTACCGTGTCATCTTCCCCTGCTGTGGAGACGTCACACACTGATAAAGGTAAAGAGAAAGTCGCGGGTCCACTTATTGCTACCAGAGTACCTTTCCCAGGTCGTCTGAAGGACGCGAAGATCGAGCGACAGTACGATAGGTTTGTGGACGTTGTGAAGAACCTCCAGGTAACCGTCCCTTTTACCGAACTTGTTACCCAGGTACCTATTTACGCTAAATTTATGAAATATATTGTGACGCGTAAGAGAGAGCTAAGTGAATTTGAGACAGTTTTATTTATGGAAGAGTCTAGTAATTTACTTTTAAATAAAGCTCCACCTAAAATGAAAGAACTGGGTAGCTTTTCTATTACCTGTGTTATAGGCAATGTGGTTATTGATAAGGCTCTTTGTGATTTAGGAGCCAGCGTCAGTGTCATGCCCTTATCTGTCTGCAAGAAATTGAATATGAGTCATCTTAAAGTGACTAACATTACCCTACAGATGGCTGATAGATCTGTTAGGAGACCCTTAGGTGTCTTAGAGGACGTGCCTGTGAAAATAGGCAAGCTCTTTATCCCAGTGGATTTCATTGTTTTAGATATAGCTGAGGACACCCGGACCCCAATTATCTTAGGAAGATCGTTCCTTTGTACAGCTGGGGCTATTATTGATGTCAAACAAGGGCGTTTGACTCTTGCAGTAGGGGATGACGCGATCACTTTCAGTCTGCCTAGTACTTTGGCTCGGCCAATGATAGAGGATACGTGTTATTCGGTTGATATTATTGACGAGTCTATTTATGACTTCTGGTCAGGTTCTTTCATGAAGGACCCACTAGAAGCTCTTATGCTTTTGGATGAGTGTCCAGATAACCCAGATGACGATGATGGTGTGTTGGATTTGCTTATAGATGATTTAGATGAGCGTGAACTCACCGACGCTGAGGGAGAGCGAGTGGAACAGATGATTAACACTCTTTGCTCTATTGAGGTAAAGCTGACATCCTTGTTACCCGTGCTTAAGAAAAAAAGGAAAGCATTGGGTTATTCATTAGACGATATAAAGGGGATTAGTCCCGATATTTGTATGCACATGATAGAGCTGGAGGAAGATCACAAACCTTGCAGACAGGGTCAGCGCCGGCTGAACCAGAAGATGCAGGATGTTGTGATGGCTGAGGTAATGAAGCTGCTCGATGCAGGTATTATCTATTCTGTTGGTCATTCTAAATGGGTGAGCCCAGTGTAGGTAGTCCCGAAGAAAGGAGGGACTACTGTGGTTAAGAATGATAAGAACGAGTTAATACCCACTCGAGTAGTGACTGGTTGGCGGATGTGTATAGATTACAGACAGCTTAATGCCGCCACCAAGAAGGATCACTTTCCCCTTCCTTTTATTGATCAAATGGTAGAAAGGTTAGCTTCTCATAAATTTTTCTGCTATTTAGATGGGTATTCAGGGTTCTTTCAGATCCCTATCCACCCAGACGATCAAGCTAAGACTACATTTACTTGTCCTTAGGGCGTGTTTGCTTATCGCAGGATGCCTTTTGGTTTATGTAATGCCCCTGCCACCTTCCAAAGGTGCATGATGGGGATATTTTCAGAGTATATTGAGTCTATTATGGAAGTTTTCATGGACGATTTCAGTATTTATGGAAGTGATTTTTCTAACTGTCTGTCTAACCTTGATAAAGTGTTGTAGCGCTGCATTGAGGTTAATCTTGTGCTTAACTGGGCGAAGTGCCATTTCATGGTCAACGAGGGAGTTGTCTTAGGGAACTTAGTTTCTGATAGGGGAATAGAGGTTGATAAAGCAAAGGTGGAAGTGATTCAGCAATTACCACCTCCTGTTAATGTTAAGGGGGTGAGGAGTTTCCTTGGCCACGCCGGCTTTTATCGCCGGTTTATCAAGGATTTCTCAAAAATTTCTAAAGCACTTACACATCTGCTACTTAAGGATGCCCCTTTTGTGTTTACTGATGAGTGCCTTTACGCTTTTTCACGAGGTTAAAGCGAGGCTTTAGTCTCGCGCCGATCATCTGACCTCCCAACTGAGACTTGCTGTTTGAGATAATGTGTGATGCCAGTGACTATGCACTAGGAGCGGTGCTAGGCCAACGGAAAGACAAAGCTTTAAATTCAATCTACTATGTGAGCCGAACTATGGATGAGGCTCAAGTGAAGTACACTACCACTAAAAAAAAGAGCCGCTTTTGTAGTTTATGCCTTAGAGAAGTTTCGTTCTTATTTGATTGGGTCGGATTTTTGTTTTTTACCGACCATGCAGCTTTGAGGCATCTCCTTGCTAAGAAGGAGGCTTAACCACGGCTATTGAGATGGATACTCCTTCTTCAGGAGTTTGATTTGCAGATTAAGGATAAGAAAGGAGCTGAGAACGTTGTAGCTGATCATCTGTCGCGACTGACGCGACAAGAAGGGGAAGATTCTCTACCTATTGATGATTCTTTCCCTGATGATACTTTATTTGCTGTTTTATCGTCTATTGTTAACCAAGAGCCTTGGCATGCAGATATAGCTAACTTTGTTGTCAGTGGCAAGCTGCCGCCTGAACTTTCTCATCAGCAGAGGAAGCGTTTTCTGTATAACGCTAAGCAGTATTTCTGGGATGATCCTTATTTATTTAAGGAATGTGCAGACGGTCTCTACAGACGGTGTATTCCGCAGTGGGAGGCCAAAGTAGTCCTGGAAGGCTGTGACTCCTCTCCCTATGATGGTCACCACGGTCCATCGCGCACCGTGGCTAAGGTACTTCAGTCTGGTTTTTTACTGGCCCTCTATGTTTGCTGATGCTAAGTCTTTTGTTTCAGCTTGTGATGCTTGCCAACGATCAGGGAATATTTCGAAGAGAAATGAGATGCCACAAAATGGCATCTTAGAGGTCGAGGTTTTCGATGTCTGGGGCATTGATTTCCAAGGACCGTTCCCGTCTAGTAAAGGTAACAGGTACATTTTAGTGGCTGTAGATTATGTGTCGAAATGGGTTGAGGCAATTGCCTTACCTCATTGTGATGCCAAGACCGTGATAAAAATGTTTATAAAGGTCATATTTCCCCGATTTGGTGTCCCTAGGGTCGTCATTAGTGATGGGGGAATGCACTTTAAAGAAAAGAAACTAACTTCTATTCTGTCTAAAGTTGGTGTCCAACACCGGCGTGGTTTGGGGTATCATCCCCAAACTAGTGGTCAGGTTAAGGTCTCTAATCGCGAGTTGAAAGAGATCCTGTCTAAAGTAGTTTCTAAATCACGGAAAGACTGGAGTCTTAAATTAGAAGACACATTATGGGCCTTCAGAACTGCCTTTAAGACACCAATTGGTGCATCACCTTATAGGTTAGTTTATGGGAAATCATGTCACTTACCCGTTGAATTGGAATGTAAGGCTTGGTGGGAAATTCATGAGCTTAACTTTGATCCTAAGTTGTGTGGTCAGAATCGTCTTTTGCAGCTAGATGAGTTGGAAGAATTTAGGCTTATGCCTATGATAGCTCGCGCATTTATAAAGAAAAGACGAAGAGATGGCATGACAAGAGAATTCTACCTCGGGAGTTTCATGTTGGGCAAAAGGTCTTTGTTGTTTAATGCCCGGTGCGATTATTTCTGGCAAGTCAAGTCCAGGTGGAGTGGTCCTTATACGGTGACGGTGTTACCAAATTTGGATCCGTGGAGCTCGAAGATTTCGAAGGTAGTAGGTTCAAGGTGAATGGGCAATATGTGAAGCATTATCACGAGGCAAATGAAAGACAATCGTGTTGAAGTCTTGTACTTGACGAGCTAGATGCGCCAGTTAATTGATGACAGAAAGGTCGTGCGGGACCTCTTAAACCTGCGCTCTCCGGGAGGCAGCCCGGACTATTTTATTGTACTTTTGTTGAACTTTTTATTTTTCTTTAGCTTTATGTTGAACTTTAGACGCTGTTTTTATGCACCCTTTATTTTCTCCTTGCTTTGATACGTGTTCTGCAGGTTACAGCACTCGATCGAGTAGTTTTTCTACTCGATCGAGCACTTTTGGGGTATTATTCACTCGATCGAGTGATATATATACTCGATCGACCTGCTGGATAAACACGTTCACTCGATCGAGTGATTATTTTACTCGATCGAGCCCTTCCAGACATCAGTTCACTCGATCGAGCAGTTCCAGGCTACTCGATCGAGTAGTTACGTCTTCCAGCTGCTACTTTACGTCTATGGAGCTAATGCTTGACTTTCTTTGACCTCCCATGTTCATGGTCGGTTTGGGGAGGTCCCTCTTCACGACGTGTTGTGAGTATTCCGACTCCACTTCTCCTTTTCTCTTCAGTTTGCATTTCTTTCCCTATTTTTGGTACAATGAGGGTATTGTACGGTTCGGTTTGGGAAGGTATGCATCCATATCTGTGTCTGCATGTTTTCTTGCATTTTTGCTTGCACGTTTATTTATTGTCCCATGCATTGTCGTTTTTAATTCAAAAAAAAATCATAAAATTCAAAAATTTTCACGTTTAATTTGAGTCGGAACGTTTGAACTTTGACGCTACATTGAATCCTTACTTTAGGCTTGCATATTCTTGACATTTAGTGGCATGATTATGTGCATGATCTACGAGTTTTTGTTTCTCTCCTATCTGAACGAATAGACTTGACTCATATATCGGCAAGCTACATTACATTTTGAGGTTAGAGCCTTATAAACTGGTGACATTCATGACCGGTTTCATTTAGGATGTGAGTAGTACTCTCTTTAAGGCATGTAACATCAATTTGCATAAGCATGAGTCTAGTCATCTTAATACATGTATGCATTCGGTCTGTGGACGGTGACACATGTTAGGAGAGGCATTTCCCTTTTATTTCATTCTACCCATGAGCTCCACATAGCCAAATTGCCTTTTTGTCCTATTAGCTACTATCTATATTTCTCCTACCCTAGCCGAGCTAGTGATGAGTAGCTGTTTGGAATGTTTTATTGCAGTTTGGTTATTTTTATCTGATTTCAGAAGATGGTGGAAGAATTGAAGGGAATGAAAGAAAAAAAAATGATAGATGAAAAATGAGAAAAACGAAATGAAAAAGAAAAAAAAAGAGAACGAAAAAGATGAAAAAGAAAGAAAAATCATGTGCGAAGAAAAAAAAATGAGAAATTGTATAATGATTTTCACTCCCATGTTTTACTTATATCTTATGGGGAGTTGACGAGTTTTTGGTGTTTCGTGATTAGAGTGCATGGAATTTGGACCAGTTCATTTTGTTATATTGAGTACGAAGTTGGGATGCAGTTCTAAATTTGGATTCGTTGTTGCTAGCCTGGCTATTAACTCCACATATCCAAATGCGTTTTAGCCCCATCTTACCCATTACCTCACTTACCCAAATGTAAGTCCTCGGCATGTGTCTTGGTCATAAGTATGGTTGGAATGCGTATGTACGGTTGTAGAGACTTTATTGATGTTAACTGCATGCATGTTCTTATAGGTCGAGTTAGGTGAGTGTCTTTAGTTCTTTATATCTTTCACATATATACTCACCCTGTGCCTAATTTTGAGTGATGAGCGACCCGTGAGAGTCCGATATCTTTTGAGTCTTGCAAGGTCGATGGTTCAGTAAGTTTGAAACATTGATTTAATTCATTTGCACTTCTCATTTGCCACTTTGTTAGTTGTTGCATTAAACTGGTTTTAGTGGGTGATTTGTAGCTGATGCGTTGGTCTCGTTCCACTGTTTATTCTTAGTTGCATTCATAATTTGCTTGGGGACAAGCAAAGGTTTGGTTTGGGGAGATTTGATGCGTGTATTTTATATAAGGTTTTTACCTCATTTTTACACGCATTTTTGTACTATTTATGTAGCATCCGGCTACAAATACCCCCGAATATTCTACTTTGGTTCGTTTTATGTAAATTGCAGGAATAAACCAAAGAGGAGCTAAATCGAGCCTTAAATCGTCCCATTTGCATGCATTTATGGAGAACGAGGAGCCGGAGCTTGGAATCTAACACTTTGAGGACACATGAGCTGGTTTCGGAAGATGTTACAATGTCTAACGTGCCTAAACAGCTCGATCGACTACTTTTCTAGTCGATCGAATGCTTTATATATTGAAGGTTACTCGATCGAGCAGAGTTTTCACTCGATCGAGAGGTTTGATGCTTAGTTGCTCGATCGAGTGGTTTATTTCCACTCGATCAAGTGGTTTATCCTGTAATAGACTTTTTCCGCCTAGTTTCGTATGGGCTTTTGTAATTAGTCCATAGGTTAGGTTTAGGAGAGGATTTTCGTATGTTAAAAGAACACTAGACTGTGTAACTCCTCTCATTCACTTTTACTCTATCATTCAGTACTGTTTCTTGGATTTTGCTCTTCTTCTACACTTTGCTACTCGAATTCGGATCTGTATTGGTATTATTATTCCTCTTTATTTCCTTAATCATAATTACTCTTATTTTGCTATCTTTCTTTTATTGTTTCATCATTACTTTAATTCAATCTTCACTAGTCTTGTTATGATGTTTAATTCTTATTATTTAATTGTTGTTGTTGTTAATTCAATGATGATGCATAGCTAATTCCCCTCTGCTAAGACTAAAGGGGATCCATGATTATGAAGGGATAGTAATCGATTTATTAGGTTAATGCTGGTGTAGTCCTTGTTGTTAACTGCTGCATTTATCTGTATCTGTTTAATTGAATCGACGCAATTAGGCATTTATATCGCAGTAAACCTTGACCTGGACCGAAAGGTTGGAAAGGGTGAGACTAGTAGCGAACAATAGGGCACTATAGTGAGGGCGAAAGCTAAGTTATTTGTGCTTTAGGGCGAATTGAGACCGAAAGGAGATATTTACTGCTCCTTAGACTATATTTGCACTAACCTGAGACCTAGATTACTTGACCGAATGATCATGGTGAACCGTCTGTCTTAGCTGCTTCCTTTATCTATTTAATCCTTTTTCTCCGCCTTATTCTCTTCCTTACTTCCATTAGTTTAGAACAATCAATCAATTAAAATCCCCCAATTTGGTTACCGTGACGAACTTAGACAAAGCTGACATTTTCCCATCTCCCTGTGGAGATCGACCCGACTTCCGTCCCTAGCTATATTACTTAGAGCCAGTTGGTTATTTTTGATAGGTATACGACTGACCTGTCAATCGGCATACAAACTCACTAAACCATAGTAGTACTCCTCATAAGATGAAAATAAAACATAGGAGCAAAACCGATCTTATTCAATCAGATTTTTTTTTTCAATTTTGTCTCTTTCTTTTTCTTTTTCTTTTTCTTTTCTTTTCGGTTTTTTTCTCATTTTTCTGTTTTTCTTTTCGAATTCTGTTTTTCTTTTCAACCTATTTTTTCTCATTTCATCCTCCTTCTCTTCATAAATTACCAACTCCAAATCAATACAATACAAATGATATGTTCATTTTATATATACTTTTACCCCTCATTTTAGCTCGGTTTCTATTGATTATCATAGTTTAATTAGTATATTTTTGAGCTAATTTTGTGTTCTAGGTGTATTGTTGTGTTTGTTACGGTTTTGTAGGAATCTAAGCATTTAGAGGCTTTTTCCTATGATTTTGTACACCAAGTTCACTAAGCTAAACAAGGCCAAATATTGGACTAAGTGTGTGAAGATTGCTTGGGTTTTGCATGGAGATTAGTGGATTGAAGTAAGGAATTACAAATGAAGCCAAATGCAAAGTCAAGCCCAAAATGAAGGTCCATATCAAGGTGCAAGCATTGGATGCCAAGAGAGCTTAGGATGCTAGGAATTTAGAGCATTACCGGGTGATTAAGGAGCATTAAAAACGAAGCATAGAGATTCCTCATGTAATTAAATAAGAATTAAGACGATTGACCGAGGAACACACGACCCCGATCGGGGCCGCCCAACCCCGATCGGGGCCGCCCAACCCCGATCGGGGCTGCATGCTCATTCAACTCTTACGTTTTCTCTTCCTCTCTTATAAATAGGAGAGGTATTCCTAGGTTTTGGATATCCCATTTTTACGTCCAAGTTTACTACAATAAGCCTCAAGCATTATAAGTTTTCTCTCATTAGTTTTCATTTCAAGTTTAAGTTGTTTAAGCATTTCTTAGTTAATCTTTCAACATTTTGTATTTCAAGAGATTCTCAAGCATTTGTTATTCAATCTTTTGGTTATTAGTTGGTTGTTCTTTCATACAAGTCCTCCTTTATAAGGTATTTCTTATTACAAGTTTACAATTTATATCATTGCTTTAGTTATCACATAGTTATTATAGTCAAGTATTTCATATTTACTTAGCTTTGTTCTTTTCGTATGTTTTATCACCTAATTAGTATAATTCATATAATCATGTTCAACATTCCTTACAATTTAGTTTACATTTTACATCTTAGTATGAGTAGCTAAATTCTCTAGTCTAAAGGCTAGGGGAGCCATGCAAAATCAAACATATAATATGATTAAATAAAGTTCATAATAATATTGATCAATTGCTTCCGTCACATGTTTGCTTTGTTACGCTTAATCTTTGATTATCGGCCGTAGTCGTAGATCAAAACTTATTTATTCGTTCTAAAGTCGAGAGGCACGGAATTGAATTAGACTAAGCATGTGTGGTAGGACGACCTAGTCATGGACGAGAGTTTTTCTTGGACCCGGTCTATGGTTGATACTAATACCGTAAGGTGGGAATCTTTAAGCCTAAGTAATTGACAAGATTATTAGTATCAAGTTTATCATGTTCATATGTTTACCTTTGCATGAGTGACCCGAACCCTTTAGACTATCTTTTATCATATTATTTACATTGCAATTTTCATTAATCATCAAACCAAACCCAAATCGTAATCGACCTTGATAAAAATCCACCCATAGCATTTCACGACGTAATTCCCGTTTCCTTGTGTTCGACCCCTATTACTACATTAATTTGTTTCTAGGGAAATTATCTTTGCATAGGTACGCGATAACCTATCAAATTTTGGCGCCGTTGCCGGGGAAACGGTTTTATTGCTTTTCGAATTATCGATTTTTATCTTGTTTTCCTTTGTCTTGGGGAACACTTGTTCCTTAAGACCGTTACTTATCACTTCTCTAGAAATTGTTGTCTTATGCCCAGGGCCTCTCGTATTGGAGAATTGCTTTCACCGGATTCCGATCCTGAGAAAACATTTAGGAGAAGACGACGTTTTTGGAGGGAAGTGAAAGACGCCACTTCTCCCGTACAAGTTGAAAGTGCTAGAAAGTCTTACTTAGACGATATAGAAGCCCTTGAAGAGGAGGAGGTTTCAAGTTCATCATCTCCACCACCATCACCATCTACTACCAAAAAGATGGTGAAACTTTCCGATCACTCAAAGCCCACCGCGGCCATGCTTCCGGCCGGAATCACAACCACTCAAATCACCGCGCAGGACTTCGAGATCAAACCGGCTTTCATTAGCCTTGTGGAGAGGAAGCAATTTGGAGGAAGTCCTTTGGATGATGCCCAAAATGTCAATTCCCGAGTTGTGCCACCTAAAGGTAAAGAAGAATCCTCTAACAACTCTGTTTTGCTAGCTCAAATTGCTTTGCTCCAACAACAATTGTCGGAAAGGGATGCTAGAGATTCCATTCAACAAGTCAATGCCATGTCTTCAACGAGCCAAATCGTTGTGTGTGAAGGTTGCGGAGGTGCGGGTCATTATGCCGCCCATTGCCAAGCACCCATTGAAGAGGTAAATACTTTTCTAGCTTTAAGACAAAATGGTTATCCACCGGGTACATTCTCAAACACGTATAATCCAACCTCAAAATTCCACCCGAATATGTCTTATAGAAGCAACAATGTGCTAAGTCCTCAACCATAACCCCACCACAACAAAATGCCTATGTCCCTCAACAACAAAAATATATCCCTCCACCGGGGTATCAAAATCAACAAAGGCCCCCACAAAACAATTTCCAACAAACTCAACCTCCGCAACAAAATGCCCAACAAAATAACCAAGAGGGAGGTAAGCTTGAGGGTTTGATAATCCGTATGCAAAAGGAATTGTTGACTCAAATCCAAAAGAATGAGCAAGCTCAAAATGCCGCAATCAAAATGTTAGAGCAACAAATGGCTCAATTGGCCTCATCTAGCTCTTCAAGGAAATCGGGTCAACTACCCCCTCAAGGTGAGCAACCACATGCTACCCTTAATGCTATCTCCTTAAGAAGTGGTACGAAATATGATGGGCCATCCATGCCCAAAGATGATGAGGAGGTACTTGTTGAGTTGGAGGTCTCTCTAAATGATAAGGAAATTGAGGAAATTCCCAAGAAAGTGGATGACCCACTTGTTGTTGTTGAGAAAGTCAAGGAAGTGGAGGATGCTCCTCCAAAGAAAGATGTTGAAGCAAAGATTCCGGAAAAAGTCAAGGCGCCATTTCCTCATAGATTGGCAAAGCATCAAAAGAACTCCCAATTCGGTAAATTCATGGAAGTTGTGAAGAATCAACAGGTAACCGTTCCTTTTACCGAATTAATCACTCAAATTCCATCTTACACTAAGTTCATGAAAGACATTTTAACTAAGAAGAGGACTTTTGATGAGGTTGAAACAATAGCTCTCACCGCCGAGGTGAGTGCTCTTTTGCAAAACAAGTCCCCTCCTAAGTTAAAAGATCCCGGTAGCTTTTCTATTCCATGCACAACTGGCACCTACCAAATTGATAAAGCTTTATGCGATTTAGGTGCTAGTGTGAGTGTAATATCTTACTCTATTTGTGCTAAGCTTAATATAGGAGTCTTAAAATGCATTAGTGTCACATTGCAAATGGCGGACCGTTCTATAAAACGCCCTTTGGGAGTTTTGGAGGATGTTCCCGTTAAGGTTGGCAAGTTTTTCATTCCGGTTGATTTTATTGTTCTTGACATGGCCGGAGATGCCCAAATCCCAATCATTTTGGGAAGACCATTTTTACACACCGCGGGTGCGTTGATTGATGTCAAGAACGGTAAAATTACATTGGAAGTGGGTGACGATAAGGTCACATATAACTTAAATAGTGCTATGAAGAGTCCTATGATAGAAGAGTCTTGTTATTCTATTGACATTTTGGATGTTGTTGACATTGTTATAGAAGACTCTACACCTCGATCTTTGTCTAAAGATCCCTTGGAGGCACTCTTGCTTTTAGAATCATTTTCAGGTGATGATGAGATTGGAAATGAGGAGATTGATGCTTTGGAGCAAGAATTGGATGGAGAGGAGATATCATTGGAGGAGAGCTCGCAGTTTATAGGCTTGGTTGCTACACCTCAAGATGTTGAGGTACAAAAACCCGAGCTTAAGCCCCTTCCTTCTAATTTGAGGTATGATTTTCTAGATGATAAGGGGATGTGTCCGGTAATCGCTAGTGCTAAATTAGATGAGAGTCAATTGGCTAAATTGCTTCATGTCTTAAAGTCTCACAAGAAAGCCATTGGTTATAAACTTGACGGTTTAAAAGGCATAAGTCCCAAATTTTGCATGCACCGAATCAATCTTGAGGAAGATCATAAACCATGTGTTCAAAGTCAAAGACGACTAAATCCTAACATGCAAGAACTGGTAAAAAAGGAAGTGCTTAAATTGTTAGATGCGGGAATTATCTATGCGATTTCCGATTCTAAATGGGCGAGTCCGGTCCAAGTGGTTCCTAAGAAAGGAGGAACCACGGTAGTCAAAAATGATAAAAATGAGTTAATTCCAACTAGAATTGTGACGGGTTGGAGGATGTGCATTGACTATAGGAGGCTAAATCTAGCCACTAAGAAAGACCACTACCCATTACCTTTTATTGACCAAATGTTGGAAAGGTTGGCATGTCACAAATACTTTTGCTACCTAGATGGTTATTCCGGGTTCTTTCAAATACCCATTCACCCGGATGACCAAGAGAAGACCACGTTTACATGTCCCTATGGTACATTTGCCTACCGTAGAATGCCTTTTGGTCTTTGTAATGCCCCCGCCACTTTCCAACGTTGCATGATAAGCATCTTTTCCGACTACATTGAGTCTATCATGGAGGTGTTTATGGATGATTTTAGTGTCTATGGTTCTTCTTTTGATGCTTGTTTGACTAACTTGTCCAAAGTTTTGAAGCATTGTGAAGAAGTTGATTTGGTGTTGAATTGGGAAAAGTGCCACTTCATGGTAAATGAAGGAGTGGTACTTGGTCATATTGTTTCGGAAAGAGGAATTGAAGTGGACCATGCTAAGGTCCAAGTTATTGAGCAAATACCCCCACCGGTAAATGTGAAGAGTGTAAGGAGTTTCTTAGGCCATGCGGGTTTCTACCGCCGTTTTATTAAAGATTTTTCTAAGATTGCCAAACCCCTTACGGAGCTTCTTTTAAAAGATGCTCCCTTTGTGTTTACTAACGATTGTCTTGAGTCTTTTAATAGGATCAAGAAGGCTTTGATTTCCGCACCTATCATCCAATCACCGGATTAGAACTTACCATTCGAGATCATGTGTGATGCAAGTGACTATGCGGTAGGTGCCGTGCTAGGACAAAGAAAGGACAAGGTTCTCCATGCTATCTACTATGCTAGCAAAACCTTAGATGCGGCTCAAATCAATTATGCCACGACGGGGAAAGAACTACTTGCCATTGTCTATACCTTAGAGAAATTCCGCTCTTACTTGATTGGTTCCAAACTCATTGTTCATACCGATCATGCCGCATTGAAGCATCTCCTAGCCAAACAAGAAGCTAAGCCAAGTTTGATACGATGGATCTTGCTTTTGCAAGAATTTGATCTTGAGATTAAAGACAAGAAGGGGGCCGAAAATGTTGTTGCCGATCACTTATCCCGTTTGAAGTTCAAGGATTGAGGTATTGAGTTACCTATTGATGATTCCTTCGCCGACGATGTTCTAATGATGTTGGAAGCCAATAATCCTTGATATGCCGACATAGCCAACTACCTAGTTGGAAGAGAATTGCCACCTAACCTTTCATATCAACAAAGGAAGAAGTTCTTACATGATGCCAAGTTCTTCCTATGGGATGATCCACATTTGTTCAAACATTGCTCCGATGGGCTATTCCGGAGATGTATCCCACAATGGGATGTGAAGGTGGTGCTAGAAGGATGCCATTATTCTCCTTGTGGTGGTCATCATGGACCGTCCAAGACCGTTGCAAAGGTGTTGCAATCCGGCTTCTATTGGCCAACTATTTTCCAAGATGCCAAAAATTTTGTGATGGCTTGTGATGCTTGCCAAAGGACGGGTTCCATATCAAGAAGACACGAGATGCCTCTCAATGGAATCTTGGAAGTAGAGGTGTTCGATGTTTGGGGCATAGATTATCAAGGACCGTTTCCTTCCTCAAAAGGGAATCGGTATATTTTGGTTGCCGTTAATTATGTCTCTAAATGGGTAGAGGCAATTGCTACTCCTACCAATGATGCTCGCAACGTGATTAAATTGTTCAAGAAGATCATATTCCCGAGGTTCGGTGTTCCAAGAGCAATCATTAGTGATCGTGGTACTCACTTCGGTGAGAAAGAACTTGATGCTTTGTTGGAAAAATATGGAGTCTATCATAGAAGAGGCTTGGCTTATCATCCACAAACTAGTGGCCAAGTAAAGGTTTCCAACCGTGAGATCAAGTCCATACTTGAGAAAGTTGTTGCCAAATCACGAAAGGATTGGAGTATGAAGCTCGATGATACCTTATGGGCCTACCGTACCGCGTTTAAGACACCTATTGGTACTTCACCATATAGGTTGGTCTATGGAAAGGTGTGCCATCTTCCCGTTGAGATGGATCAAAAGGCTTTTTGGGCAATTAAGGAGCTTAACATGGACCCGAAGTTAAGTGGAGAGAAGCGGTTGTTGCAACTCAATGAACTCGATTAATTCCGCTTGCAAGCTTATGAGAGCTCCCGTCTCTACAAGGAGAGAACAAAGAGATGGCATGATAAGAAGATCTTAAAAAAAGAATTTCAAATTGGTGATAAGGTCTTGCTATTCAATTCCCGATACAAGCTATTTCCGGGAAAGTTACGATCACGGTGGTCCGGTCCATATACCGTCACAAATGTCAACAAGTTCAGTTCCGTTGAAATGATGACCACCAAGGGCGAAAAATTCAAGGCAAACGGTCATCGTTTGAAGCTCTACCATGAGAATGTGATCGTTGGTGTGATAGAGGAAATGACCGTTCAACCTCTACCAAAGAAAGCTTAAACCGACTCAAGCTTTTTCGTCGTGCGGGACGTTAAACCAGCGCTTCTTGGGAGGCAACCCAAGCTTTTTATTGCTTTTGTTTATTTTCTTTTTTTAATTTTCTGCAATTTAATTGTTTTTCGTAGATTAGTAATAAAATACTCAACTTAACGATTTTCTTTTGTGATTTCTAGGTGAAAATGAAGAAAGTAGAATTTGGAGTGCACTTGACACGCAACCCCATGCAAAACCCCGTTCGGGGACGTGATTTTCGAAAAGAAAGAAAAACAAGTCACCCCATATACGAGGAAGTCAAAAAGCGGATTCGTGGTCAACCCCGATCGGGGTTGGTGGCCCCGATTGGGTTCGTGGTCCTGTAGCTCTGTTTTGCTAATTGCGGGTGTGTAAAAAAAAAAGAAAGATTCTATCACTCTCAGCAAACCCGACGGTACTACTTCTTCCCATTCTCCATCTTTTTCTTCATTTTTCTACCTAAAATCACAAGGAAACTTCAAGTTCTTCATTGATTTGCAAGCTTTATTCATCCATTAACATCATCTTGGTAAGATCTCTTCTCTTTTCTCTTTAAATTCATCTATTACAATCAATTAATTGGATTATGCAAACCCTAAACCAATTTGGAGGAATTCGATTTTGTGCTTTTTGGTACTAGAAATTGGTTGTAGAATGATTATTACATGTTTGTAGTGTGAATTAGTTCACTAATTCATACTATTATGCCTATTAGGATGAATTTTGGTTTGCTTTAAAATGAATTTTGTCTTAAAATTTCAGAAATATGGCACCAAGAAAAGCTCCTTCACAAGGTGCTTCTAAGAGAAGGAGAGGTGAGGCGGAGCCTTCCAATGCAGCGGCGGATGTCCAAATGGAGGAAGTCCCACTATGGCATAACCCGGAATATCCAAATGTGATCTTTAACTCATTAGCTCAATACAACAATTGGTTTATTTTGAAAAACAAAGGTATGGAACCAACAAAATTCACCAACCAAGCATCTTTAAACAATATTGGAATAGAGAAAAATGTTAAAGCTTTGTTTAAAAATCTTGGCATGAAATGGCATGAAATCTTGTTATACCATGAATTATAAGACCTTCCCCGAACTCACCCTTGAGTTCTTAAGCTCTTTCGAGTTTCATAGGTCTAAGAAACCCGATTTCATTCTTTTTGTTACCTTTCGTTTATTTAATGAAGATCATAAGTTGGACTTAGCGGATTTCGCCGCTATCTTTGATTTGTCTCACAAAGACTTACCAACCGAATCACCCGATGATTATAACCCCGTTTCAACTTGGGATGCCATTTCTCACTTGACTTTTCCGGGTTTTGATCATACACCATATCAATTTATTCATTATCCCGACATAAGGATTTGGCAAAGGTTTATGGGATGGACCTTTTTTGGTAGAAATGAACCTCACTCGGTGAGGAAGATTGAGTTGGAAATCTTGGGTGCTTTCTTGAATGTTAATGGTGATGAGAAGTGGGGAATCAATATCCCCTACCACTTTGCGGTCCACTTGACCAAACAAACTAACACCAAGAATAATTGCATTGTTTTAGGTGGTTTGGTCACTAAAATTGCTCACCATTTGTGTAGGTTTAACCAAGAGACTACCGGTTTGAGACGATTGCTTGAGTCTAGGTCTAAGGGAGTTGGTCTTGATTATGAATATTTTCTTTCTTGTAATTGGTTTAAAGATGCTCATCCCAACATGATTTGGAAGATAGGTAGGCAAGACTCCATTCGTCTACCCGAGGAAAAGAAAGAATTAAACGCTTTGATTCACACTAAGCCTCGTCGTGGAAGTGACCCCTTTGTTAGATCGACCTACCATTTAGCCCTTAGAGGTGAGTCAACTACCACCGTTGAGAGACGTGTGGGAGGTCAATCCTCCCAAGCACGTCATTCCACCTCTAGCATTGAGTCACCATCTAGCATAGAAATGATGAACATGATGCAGAAAATGAACTTAGGTGTTAATCTAATTCGTTATGACCAAGAACTTTCATTACATCCTATTTATGATCATTTTGCTAGGCAAGGAGTTATCCAACCCGAGGGGCCACACCCTTCATTCTATACTTACCCTCCGGGTGGATTTCCTCCTCCATCTCCTGTTCCCCCTTCCCCTCCTCACCATGATGCAGGTACATTTGCTCATTATGAACCCGGCCCGGACTTTTGTGGTTTGGATTATGGGGTTGAGGCATTGCAAGGAGGCTATGAAGGATATGGTGGATATGGTGGCTATGGTGGCTATGGTGGGATTAGTAGTTATGGTGATGGTCTTGGTAGTGGCCAAGATACTGGTGAGTATGTCACTCCTCTTCAAGGGGATGACTCAAGTGGAAGTGGCCAACAAGGAGAATCAAGTGGTAGTGGAAAGAAGAAGAAGAAAGGGAGGAAGGGGTTCAATTTTTGGCCCTTTTCTTAGTTGATTGATGAAGACATCCCCCGAATTCATGCTAGCTTGGGGGGGGGGGGGGCTATCAAGTTGAGTAAGTTTTTAATTGCTTTGCACATTAGTTTAGATCTTGCAACCCATTAAACATAACCTCTAGTCCTTCCTGTTTTGTGGTTTGAGCCATTTTTATGGTTTGAGTGGGTGATTTGGATAGTTGGCACATTGAGGACAATGTGATGTTTAGCTTGGGGGGAGATTGCATTTGCATATAGTGTAGTTTGCATGTAGTGTAGAAATTTTGAAAATTTTTGAGAGAAATTTTTGCTTTGTGCTTGCTTGTTGCCTACTTTCCTCTTTGCTTATCCTATTAATAGCTTGTTGCTAATGATTTATTCTTTAATGATGGTATAGTAGCAACATGGGGATGTCTTGACATAGTAGGTGGGAGATGAAGAATGAACCGAATAGGCTTCATCTTGACTTGTGGCAAGCTACAAAATGGTAAGGTAGAACCTCCTTTAAGGCCATTTCATCTTTATTTGGTCTCACTTAGATGAGTGTAGGTATCTCCTTATAATGTGTGTTACATCAAAACACACAAGTATGGTCTTCATGTCATTTCTTGGTAAGCATGCATTCATTTGTTTTAGCATTTTGGAGCCATTCACATGATATTTTAGCCTTTTTTTGACCCCTTCACAAAATTTATCCTTAGCTACATCATTGAAATTGCCTACCTTTGTTAAGCTAGTAGCTTTATTGGATAGTGTTTGGGTGCTCATTGGGATATGTTTGGTTCTTTGAAATCATGTGAGCTTGGTCTTAATGCTCAAAAAAAAAAAATGGAAAAATTGAAAAATTGGAAAATGAAAGAAAATGAAAAAAATGAAGAAAGAAAAAAAATGAATGAATGATAAAAGCATGAAAAAAGAAGAAGTATGCATTGAAAAAGAAAAGAAAAGGAAGAGAAGAAGAAGAAAAGATATGAGAAATTCTCAAGTATTATTCATCATATTTTGGAGAAATTTCTTTGGTTTGAATTGAATAAATTGGGTTAGAATTGGGATTGAGCATCCTTGCATTTTGGTAGTTGCTAGCTTGACTTAGCTCCACATTACCATAACTCTTTTGTTCCCTCTTCTTACCCATGTTTATTTGCCTTCTTCCTACCCATTTGGCTTCTTTATCATGCTTACATTTGATTGTCTTTGCTTGCGAGTTTTGACATGTTTACCATATTAGATTGAGGGCACATTGTTATAAGTTGAGGATAGTTGAGTTTTCATTCACAAAAATTGTCCTTTCACATATAAAAGAGTTTGAGTGTCACGTGAGAGTCCATAAGTCGAAAGATCATGCAAGAGCTTAAAGGTTCATTTAAAGTTTTCTATGCTACGCCGTCGTGTAAATCTCATCCATGTCTTGCTCTATCCCTTGCCCATGTTGTTTCGGGTTTTTAAATCATTATGCTTAGCTTGTTTAGGATATAGCAATTGATGGGATTTGGTTTCTTGCTTGAGGACAAGCAAGGATATAACAATTGATGGGATTTGGTTTCTTGCTTGAGGACAAGCAAGGGTTTAGCTTGGGGGAGTTTGATATATTCATTTTATATATACTTTTACCCCTCATTTTAGCTCGGTTTCTATTGATTATCATACTTTAATTAGTATATTTTTGAGCTAATTTTGTGTTCTAGGTGTATTGTTGTGTTTGTTACGGTTTTGTAGGAATCTAAGCATTTAGAGGCTTTTTCCTATGATTTTGTACACCAAGTTCACTAAGCTAAACAAGGCCAAATATTGGACTAAGTGTGTGAAGATTGCTTGGGTTTTGCATGGAGATTAGTGGATTGAAGTAAGGAATTACAAATGAAGCCAAATGCAAAGTCAAGCCCAAAATGATGGTCCATATCAAGGTGCAAGCATTGGATGACAAGAGAGCTTAGGATGCTAGGAATTTAGAGCATTACCGGGTGATTAAGGAGGATTAAAAACGAAGCATAGAGATTCCTCACATAATTAATCAAGAATTAAGACGATTGACCGAGGAACACACGACCCCGATCGGGGCTGCCCACCCCCGATCGGGGCTGCATGCTCATTCAACTCTTACATTTTCTCTTCCTCTCCTATAAATAGGAGAGGTATTCCTAGGTTTTGGATATCCCATTTTTACGTCCAAGTTTACTACAATAAGCCTCAAGCATTATAAGTTTTCTCTCATTAGTTTTCATTTCAAGTTTAAGTTGTTTAAGCATTCCTTAGTTAATATTTCAACATTTTGTATTTCAAGAGATTCTCAAGCATTTGTTATTCAATCTTTTGGTTATTAGTTGGTTGTTCTTCCATACAAGTCCTCCTTTATAAGGTATTTCTTATTACAAGTTTACAATTTATATCATTGCTTTAGTTATCACATAGTTATTATAGTCAAGTATTTCATATTTACTTAGCTTTGTTCTTTTCATATGTTTTATCACCTAATTAGTATAATTCATATAATCATGTTCAACATTCCTTACAATTTAGTTTACATTTTACATCTTAGTATGAGTAGCTAAATTCTCTAGTCTAAAGGCTAGGGGAGCAAAGCAAAATCAAACATATAATATGATTAAATAAAGTTCATAATAATATTGATCAATTGCTTCCATCACATGTTTGCTTTGTTACGCTTAATCTTTGATTATCGGTCGTAGTCGTAGATTAAAACTTGTTTATTCGTTCTAAAGTCGAGAGGCACGGAATTGAATTAGACTAAGCATGTATGGTAGGACGACCTAGTCATGGACGAGAGTTTTTCTTGGACCCGGTCTATGGTTGATACTAATACCGTAAGGTGGGTATCTTTAAGCCTAAGTAATTGACAAGATTATTAGTATCAAGTTTATCATGTTCATATGTTTACCTTTGCATGAGTGACCCGAACCCTTTAGACTATCTTTTATCATATTATTTACATTGCAATTTTCATTAATCAT
The DNA here is from genome assembly GCF_048544455.1 of Silene latifolia. Taxonomy (NCBI): domain Eukaryota; kingdom Viridiplantae; phylum Streptophyta; class Magnoliopsida; order Caryophyllales; family Caryophyllaceae; genus Silene; species Silene latifolia. Next base: position 443,763,707 of record NC_133538.1, on the reverse strand, counting down.
CAAACCAAACCCAAATCGTAATCGACCTTGATAAAAATCCACCCATAGCAATTCACGACGTAATTCCCGTTTCCTTGTGTTCGACCCTTATTACTACATTAATTTGTGTCTAGGGAAATTATCTTTGCATAGGTATGCGATAACCTATCAACAAACCAAACTCGGCACGATAAATTATATATACCACAAAAACATACACTAAACTAGCTTGACAAGGCAGGCTGAATTTGGATGTAGTTAAGGGTCAGAAAGGCAAATTTGGCTAAATGTGGAGTTTAATGGGTAAAAGTGAAAGAAAGGGAAATTGTAAGCACCTCCCTGCATGTGACACCATCCACTAACCCGAATGCACTACAAGAAAAACTAAAACAGGCGACCGAAATTTGGTGACTGATATATTTAGTCGCCAAATTGGCGACTGATTTTCAAATTGCCGACTGAAATCAGTCGCCAATCTGGCAACTGTGTTTTTTAAAAAGGGAATCAAACTTGGCGACCGATATTTTAAATTTGGCGACTGATTCTTGGGTAGTCGCCAAATTGGCGACTGAAATTCGGTCGCCAAAATGAATTTCATTCGCCAATTGTTTTAATAGAATCCAGGCTATCTTTTTTAAAAAGGGAATCAAATTGGCGACTGATGTTTTTAATTTGGCGACTGAATAAGGGGTAGTCGCCAAATTTGGCGACTGAAATTCAGTCGCCAAATTAAAAACATCAGTCGCCAAATTTTTTAATACAAACCAGCGTTCCTCTCTCCTACTTTACTCTTTGCGGAAAAAAAAAGGGACGAGCGATTGAAACAGTGGCGAAGACACCAACGAACAACACCACACAACCACCCTTCCACCGCCATTTCCACCGCCACATCCACCCTCTTCAATTAGGTTAGTTTTTTTTGTTTAATTTCAGTTTATACAGTTTAATTTGTTAGATTAATTTGTAGTTAGTTTGATTAATTTGTGGTTAGTTTGTTAGATTTATTTGTAGTTTGTATGTTAGATTAATTTGTAGTTAGATTTAGTTTAATTTGTGCTTGAATTAAAAGGGAATGATTATGAGGTTTGTCTTTAGGTTTAGGGTTATTGGGGGCGCGGGGGAGGGGCCGGGGGGGGGTTCGGCCGTGGGTGGGGTTGGTCGGGGGTGGGCTGTGGTGGGCCGTGGGTGGGTGGGTCGTGGGGTGGCGGTGTGTGGGTCGTGGGTGGTGTATGGTGTTGGGTAGCTAAGTGATACCTTCTCATTATCATTAGTATTAAGCTAAGTGGAACCGTCTTAATTAATAATATTATTATTATTACTAAGTTAAGTGAAATCGTTGTATTATTATTAATATTAAGCTAAGTGAAACCGTCTTTTGCATTAATGGAATTAGCTAAGTGGAACCGTCTTTTGGATTAAGAGAAATTAGCTATTAGCTAAGTGGAACCTTCTTTAGGACTTGATTTTGATAAATTTAGTTTGATAATTCATGTTATTGATGAATTGAGGTAGAATAACCTTGTTATTTTTGTTTTTCTTGTCTCTTTTCAGGGTTGTCACATGTTTGTTAGGCACCACCGTGTGATGTATTGTTGCTTCTTGTTTTCTTTTCATTTTTGCTTTTACTTGATTAGGTAACCTCCTCTTACCAGTTACCTTTTAAATTTACTAATTTTAGTTCAAATTATGTTACGGACTTTAGGATAGAAGCCTTTATTATGTGGTTGAATTGGGCTATTGATTGACTTAATTAATTTAGTACTTGATTGTGTTGTTGTTTGATTTGATGTTGACTTAGTACCCGTTCAAGAATTACTCATTAGGAGTAATTCTTGAATAGTCCCCATTTTGGGACTGTCTTTGTACATTTCAAGTCATTTAGGTAGTAAACACGTACTTGTGATTTATTAATGAGGAATGAGTTTGGTGGCGATCCCTTTAATGTTCTCCGAATACATGTATATGTGGAGTAATTAGTTATTCTACATAGATGTGTATTTGGAGAATCAAGGGAATTGTTTTGAATTTTTTTCCTCATTAATAAATTACAAGTGGGTTTGCTAGTGACTTGAAACGTACATTGACGGGTTTAGGTTGGAGTGATAAGGACCCCATTCGAAGATGGATTACTTATTGACAATATTTATATATTGTTTTCATATGTTTATTGTATAATGTGGAGTATAATGTTTAAATTTTGTATGTAATATTATTGTTATTTTTTAAAAATGTTTAAATTATTGTGGGGTCTTCTTTAGATTAAAATGAAGAGATTGGAATGTTCATGGATGTATGAAGGAAGATTAGACCATTCCAATAAGAAAAGACGTCCTACCGGTAGATTTATAAAGGGTGTTAGCGAGTTTATTGAATTTGCTAAACAACAAGATGAATATGACTTGGTAGACAAAAAACTTAGGTGTCCTTGTGCCAAATGCAAAAACCTGAAATACCAGCTTGACATTGTAGTAGAAGAACATCTCATTATAAACGGGTTTAAGCCAAATTATTACAATTGGATTTCACTTGGAGAAGCATATTCTCCAATTCATGAACAAGCTCACACCCATCAAATATAAAATGATGAGAACCCATATAGAGAGATGGTTGTTGATGCTATGGATTCCACTATTTTTAATAGTGATGACCATACAACCATTTCTGAAGAACAACCGCCACACCCACAAGCAAAAGCCTTTATTGTCATGTTAAAAGCCTCAGAAAAACCCTTGTATGAAGGAAGCAGAATGACATTGTTACAAGCCGCTTCTAGGCTAATTACCTTGAAATGTGAGTTTAATATGCCATTTGTTGTTGTTGATGGCATTGCCTCGTTCCTTGAGGAATCTTTCCCCGATGATAATATCATGACCCGAAGTTTCTATACTACCAAAAAAGTAGTTAAAGGTCTTCTGTTACCGCATGAAAAGATTGATGCATGTCCTGAAAGATGTTTGCTATTTTGGAAAGATGATGCTTTGCTTGACAAATGTAAAGATTGTGGGGCGGATAGATATGAGACTAGTGAAGGAGATACAGTTTTGTTGTTGAAAAAAGGCAACGGTAGTAAGAGGGCCAAAAAGAGTAAGAAACCAATAGCATGTAACCAATTGTTTTACTTTCCTCTCGCACCAAGACTTCAAAGAATCTATGCCACCAAAAATATTGCCAAACAAATGAGATGGCACAAATAAAACCCACGTGCTCCGGGGAAGATGAGTCATCCTAGTGATGGGGAAGAATGGAAACGATTTGATCAGATGTATCCTGATTTTGCCAAGGAAACCCGCAATGTACGACTTGGCTTTTGTACGGATGGATTTGATCCTTTCGGTAATTTTGTGAGGAAGTATTCTTGTTGGCCTGTTATGGTCACACCATATAACCTACCACCTTGGTTATGTATGAAAAGATCATTTATTTTCTTGTCACTTATTGTTCCCGGACCAAAAAGCCCGAAACGTAATTTGGATGTTTATTTACAACCATTGGTGTAGGAGTTGAAATATTTGTGGGAAGTTGGGGTGGAAACTTATGATGTGTCTAAAAAACAAAATTTTCAACTTAAAGCTTCCCTTTTGTGGACAATAAATGATTTTCCCGCCTATGGTATGCTATCTGGGTGGTCTACACAAGGACAAAAAGCATGTCCTTGTTGCATGGAGGAAAGTAAAGCATTTTGGCTTCCCAATAGTAAGAAAATAAGCTGGTTTGATTGTCATAGATGCTTCTTACGAGAGGGAAATCCACATAGGAGGAACAAGAAGGCTTTCAATAAAGGTAAAGAGGTGGTTAATGCCCCTCCGAAATGAGTGCCTGGGGATGAGATATGGAAGACGGTATGTGATTTACCATCCCCTATTGATGGTACCGAAGAAGAATTTAAAGAATTGAAAAAGATGAAAAACGGTTGGTTTAAAAGAAGCATTCTTTGGGACCTTCCTTATTGGAAGACAATGTTGATAAGACATAATTTGGATGTAATGCACATAGAAAAGAATTTCTTTGAGCAACTAATTGACATGATCATGGATGTAGAAGGTGAAAAATGTGATAGCATTGCTTCTAGAAAAGATTTGCAGAAATTTTGTCATCGTCCCAAATTACACATTCGCGGCGACGGGTCTAAGCTAACATCCATTTTCACTCTCGACAAAGCTAAGAGAAAGGTATTGTGTGAGTGGTTACAAAATTTGAAGTTTCCTGATGGGTATGCATCATATTTTAGTCGATGTGTTGATCTTAAGAAGCTGAAGTTGCAAGGCTTGAAAAGTCATGATTGTCATGTATTCATGGAGCGATTATTACCCGTTGCTTTGAAACACCTCGTGCCGACAAACGTTTGGAATGCAGTTGTTGAGATTAGTCAATTCTTCCGAGATTTATGTGCCTCTTCAATATCTGTTGATGATATGATTAAATGCGGAAGAGCAAATACCACAGATATTGTGTATGCTTGAAATGATCTTTCCTCCTGCATTTTTTAACTCCATGGAGCATCTACCAGTTCATTTGCCATATGAAGCCAAAGTTGGGGGACCCGTCCAATATAGGTGGGTGTATCCATTTGAAAGGTAATTACGATTGTAATACCCAGGATATTTAAGAACGCTGTTGACCGATCTTGTTGACCAAACAGACCTTATGGATGAATGGGTGAGGGATCAGGCTTGTAACATAAGTTTTATAGGATTATTTACTCGACCCAGCTGAGGCTACTCGGCCGAGTATCACCTATACTCGACCGAGTAGAGCCTACTCGGACGAGTACTCCCGTACTCGATCGAGTATGACTGCTGTCGACCTAGCTGAGGCTACTCGGCCGAGTATCACCTATACTCGACCGAGTAGAGCCTACTCGGCCGAGTACTCCCGTACTCGACCGAGTATGACTGCTGTTGACACGTTAATATAAACGCAAGTTCGCGAGATTCATTTCATTTCTCATTTCCTCGACAGTTTCTCTTTCTCTAACCCTAGCCGACCTCCCTCCCCTATTACCCCATAGCTTCACACTCTAATGTATTTAGCCTAAACCTCCACCATGGGCATGACGGGATTCGCTGAGGAAGGATGACGTGGGTGGTGGTCGTCTATGTCACCATCGATGCGTAATGCTAGGTAAGTTTCTGCCTTGTGTTCATTTGAGTGATTCTTTGAGTATAGTTATGTAATAGGAGATGGTTATCATGGTTAGGATGCTTATTAGAGTCGTGCGTGGCTGTGTATGGAGGTCTTACATGCTTAGCGACAAGGTAGGGTTTCCCTACTCAGTTTACTGTAATTGATTTAAGATTGTGATTGTATTGTATTGTAATTGTTGTTATCTGCTGATCATCGGTGTATGGGTGCTGTGGTGACGGTGGTGATGTGGTTGTGTTGTGACGGTTGTGGTGTTGTGACGTTTTGTGATCTTTGTGGTGTGGTGATGATTGTGGTGGAGTCACTTGCGGGAGTGGCTTCACACCCTAGTTCGCCCTCCGTGGAACCCGTCACGGGAGGGGATGTGCACATTAAGGGATAGGGATTGTTAGTCGCTCGTTGATGAGCTGGACTAGGTGGGATGGGCTGCGGTCACCCACTGGCGGCGAGGATTACCTGTTGCGGTGGGTAATCTGGCAGGGCTACACTCTTCGGGGTGTAGTCGGTTACTGTGTGAGGTCGTGAAACTGGGATAGAGGATGATCAGCTGGTTACATTGTTATTCTGTCTTACATTTGATTAGTCAGTACTGACCCCATTGTTGTTGTTTTGTAAAACCCGCGGTGATCCATTCGGGGATGGTGAGCAGTTGGCTTAGCAGGTATTGTTGATTGTGACTGCTAGGATTTGAGGGATCGAGTCATCACGCTACCGGTCTAGAGAGGCAGTGTCATGAGTGTTATGGTTGTACCTTTATTATAAAGACGTTGTATTGAGTTATATTGTATAAGATATATTATTATTTACAATTGTTCTTTTATTGTCTAATTTGATCTACCTCCTCAGGAAACCGAGATGGTGACACCGTCATACACTGGGATGGTCCTTGGTAAGGCATTCTGGCGTACGAGGGTGTTACAAAGTGGTATCAGAGCCGACAATTTTGGAACCTGAACCAATGAATCTAATGAATATAGGGTGTCAATTAAAATGAACCTGGTGTATGTACGTTGGGAGCCCCAGCCGATGCTAGATTTTGGGTGAGTAGGCGCCCTCATTTCAAAATCATGGCCCCATCGGACTTAAGACAGACACGGGAAAAAAAAGGGTAGCTAGTGAGAGTCGTTGACTGCTTAGGGATGATTGTTGTGTGTATCTATTATTAGGGTGATATGTGTTTTGATGTATGTGTGGAAGAGTTGGAGTGAGTGATGGAATTATTGCGATATGCGACCAGTGGTAAGTTAACCAATTTGTTTCACGATGAATGTGTTGTGTTTTGAATTGCTGCTTTGCAAATGTGATTAAGGTGTATGGCTGGTGATTAGTAGCATTAGAGATGATGTGACAGAAGAGCTAAAACTTGCAGGTACCGTAATTAGATTGTTGAAGTATGCTATAAGGGTAAGGGATAATAGTTTCATGGCATTGTGAGGAATGAAGGTAGGAGTGATGATTGTTCTGATGATGGATGTACATATATACGTGTTGTTATGTGTTTATGTGGTAGAAATCAGCTTTAATAGTGACGAGCAGGTTGCAAGGAACTCCGAACGATATTAGTTAATTTTGCAGGAACAATGAAAAGTTATAACTTCCTCTTCACTTTCGGAAAACTCGACCGAGTAGGTGACTGTACTCGACCGAGTAGACCATACTCCGCCGAGTATCAAGCTACACAACCGAGTATCCGTTTTATGAAAATAAATATCGCTTCTGTTCTTCAATATTAGACCGAGTAAGAAGGGTACTCGATCGAGTAGTCCACACTCGGCCGAGTATTCCTAAGCACTCGACCGAGTAGTCGATACTCGACCGAGTATTCCCAATACTCGGCCGAGTATTACTGTAGCAGGACTTATACGGGTTATACAAAAACCCTATTTTTGTTCCTTTCTTTCTTATTTCCGCCTCCCATCTTCACATTCCCTTCTCTCTAAAAACTCCATATCTTTCTTTTCTCAAGCTTTTGGGTAAAATATTGGTGTTCCTCTTGCTCTTGCTTGCCCCAAATCAGTTTAAGGTAAGATGTAAACCTAATTTTCTTATCTGTTTTCAAAGTTATGGTATAATTTCATGTTATAATTCGGATTTTCTTTGTAAAATAACTGAAATTTAGTTTTCAAATTTATTGATTTTTGGATTCAATCTTATGTAGACCTTGTGTATACCTTGTTTAAGCGATTTCATGGTTGAAAATTCAATTTCTGAATTCTATGGTTATAGAAACAAAACTTTCTATGTTGTTGGTTGTTCTTTAATTGAAACAAATTAAAGCTTATAACCATATGAGTTGTAAAGTAATTGGTGATTTGCCGATAATTCGTCTTGAAAAGACCGCTCCCAAAATCGATACACAATTGAAAAACAACCCATCTTTTGCGCTAAGAAATTTTGTGTCAATCTCTTGTTAAAGATTGTTCTCTTGCAGTACGGTGAAAACCAGAGGCTTACCCAACAAAAGAACTTGTGCTAATGTCCAGCTTGAGACTGGTCAGTCAAGCAGTGAACCCGTAGTTCCGCCGGTGGAGGCACATCCATCGGTAATATTCTCTGATTTTAATCATCGTAAGGCTTTTGTGGCTCTTATGCATCGTCCTTTTTGCCCCACCCGCTGTGTTAACCCTGGTATCCTTGAGACTTTAGGGATCAAAGAGGACATATTTCATATCTTTCAGATTTTGGGTATGGAGGGGTTGTATCATCTGAGAAAGAAATCCTACCCCCACTTGACCTTAGAGTTTTTGAGCTCTTTTGTTTATGATAAGAAGGGAAAGACTATTTCTTTTCGTCTCATGAATGAAGATCATGAGCTTACCCTAGACGAGTTGGCTGAACATTTGGGTTTAGAGGCCGAGGGGGATGATTACCTTAGTGATGTGGCCAAAAACAGTGGTGCATCTCTTTACCTTACATATTTGACTGGCAGACCTGCCCCTAGTGCCAGTGCCATGCATATTAATGATGTTCAGCACATTTCCCTTCGTATGTTTCTGAGGATGATGACCTGTTTGTTGTACTCGAGAGATGATGTGAGCAAGCTTAATTCTCACGAGGTCATGTTACTTATGTCTTACCTCAACCTACACCGTTAGAAACCATTCTACTACAGTGCCCCTGGTGTAGTGTGCTCTAGTCTTGAGCGCATGGCCCAGTCAGATACCCGACACATTGCTTGCGAGGCCATAGTGACCTGCCTAGCTCAGCGCCTGACAGATTTTGAGGCCCCACCTCCTGAGGGGAATGAGTATGTAGAGATTGTGCCTACCATGGACGCTCAGTACTGGTGTCAGAACAGATGGTTGAGGAAGATGGATGACGGGTCTTATGCCTGGAGAGTGAGGGGAACTATGTGGATGGTGCTTCAGGACCCGGCTCATCTCCCTGTTGTTGATCATTTGGCTGAGTGGGAGACTTGTGCCATTCCTAGACCTGGGCCCCAGTCCTACCTGATTGACCCGCGGATTCTCTTGGACCTACCTGAGTCTGTCACCGTGCCTGAGGGACAGCAACATGCACCTCCCCCACCTCGGGAGCGTCGCGGAGTGAGGCAGTCTAGGGCAGACCCGGTTGTGCATGAGCCCTCTTACTCTGCCCCTGACTCCTACCCTTACCACCCTTATCGCACTCGCCTACCCCCAAAGCGAGTGCATGACCCCGGATGCGGCCGCATGACCCGGGCTGAGCGGATCTCTTCTACTTTGGTGCTCCGCAACCTACATGAGATGACCCTTAACCAGGGCATAGGGACACAGCTTGCACAGCTTGTCTGGTAGAGGGGACCGGGAGTGGATACGGGAGTATTCCACAGCTATGGTGTCGACCCGAGCTCCTGGAGACCTTCGGAGGAGGCGAGTTTGGCTACCTTGCGGGACCATGGGGAGCCAACTGCGCGATCGACTAGGAGGGGACTACTCCGCAGCAGCAGCAGGCTTTCCAGGAGCAGGGAGTTCAGGTGCAGGTACTTCTGGCGCAGGTGGTAATGATGACATGGAGGAGGGTCCCCGTTATTGATCTTGTGTTATTAGACTGTTTGGTTTGATTTTTTTTGATGTTGGATTTATTTGGTTGTGATGGATTTGTTTTGTTTTGTTGTGTTGGATTTATTACTTCTACTTTGGAGGTTGTTTTCGGAATTTGGTATCTTCTGTTGGATGACTGTACTTGGCCATAAGGCCGTTATTTACTTTATTTAGCATGAGAAGATGAATGTATTTTGTTATGTTACGCATTAGCTGTGGTTGATGTGGTGGTGAAAAGTTGAGTACAGGTTATTTAGTGAATGCTTTATGTGTGTCGTCAAAACGCCCACTGACTGTCTTAACTCGACCGAGTAGAGCTTACTCGGCCGAGTATATATATATGTACTCGACCGAGTAGAGCTCACTCGACCGAGTAAGCACTCCTACTCGGCCGAATGCAGCTGAAATAGAGACCTGATGTATAATAACGATGTGAATTGCACGAGTTATGTGAAGAATTGTATGAGGAGTTGGTTAGTCCTTATTTCGCCAGTTTATACAATAAGATTGATTATGATTATGTCACAGGTACATGATTATTGAGATAACCTATCAATTTAGGAATGTTTCGTTATATAACATTGGTCGGTAGACAGAAATTTAATTGTCAAGGGGAGGAATACCCGAGTCTTTAAATGATGTAGAAAGATAATACAATACCATACAGTGTTGTAACTGTTACCAGTCTTATGCGTGGATGTGTTTGGTGACGGTTATAATCGCCCCAGCTGTTCACGAATTTAGTTGCTATCTTGTGTTAACCCCATAATTCTTTTTATATGCTATTTAGTTGCGGAAATATTCGATTTGTACAAGTTGCAAGCGTATAATGTCATAAAGTAAGTTGTGCTACGAGAGTTTATGAGTAATGTCATGTGTGTAGTAGCTTTGGGCACGGGAAGTGGCTAGTGGTGAACTTCGGGGACGAAGTTCCTTTAAGAGGGGAAGAGTAATGTCGCGGAAATAAGTATTTATTTATGCATTTATGCCTGAAATACGTATTTAATTATACATATAATATTTGGAATCACATGTATGTTATGCATGTTAGCATTGGAATTTCATTATATTTGGAATCACATGTATGTTATGCATGTTAGCATTGGAATCACATCTAGCTACTTTTAAATTAAAATTAATAATAATAACTAATCTATTTATTATATGTTAACTTTATTATTAATAAAACTCATCATTAACTTTTATAGGTTTCTTAATCATTTGAAGAAAAAAATTGGTAATAAAGCTAGGGTGGAAGGTTCTATATGCAATGCTTATTTAACGGAAGAGATTGCAAACTTTTGTTCTCTTTACTTTGAAAAACATATAGAAACCAAAGCAAAAAACTTGAATGTTGAGAAACCGGATGAAATAGACGGAAGTTTACCCGATTTTTTTCAAACTCAAGATGATGAAGGGTGTTCATCAAAGGGGCAAACAAGATATTTGGATGATAAGGAGTATAATCGTGCCCACCTTTACGTGCTATCTAATTGTGAGCTCTTGGAGTCATACGAAACACAGTTTGTTAATGATTTCATTCAGAGGAATCCTAATATAAGTAAGGATGATGTTTGGGATAAACATGAGGACCAATTTCCAACATGGTTTCAGAAACATGTAATTGAGTTGAATATTCAAGATGATTTGATAAGAAGTTTGGCTTTTGGTCCTTCAAAAATGGTAAGAACGTGGAATCGATACTCGGTTAATGGGTTTAATTTTCAAACATTCAACCACGGTAAAGGTAAGGCTAGGTGCAATTGGGGGGTTACTATTTCTTCTCTTGATGACAACGAATACTATGGTATAGTTGAAGATATCTTTGAAATTAGTTATAATGGACGTGACCGAGCTTATAAAACTGTCTTATTCAAGGTTGATTGGAAGGATAATTCTGCCATTTGGAATGAGAGTACATGAACAATACAAGCTTGTAGAAGTGAATCGTACTAGAACATACTCTAAGTATGATCCATTTATACTTGCACATCAGGCTCATCAAGTGTATTTTGCTACTTATCCAAGCACAACAAATGATAGAAATCAAAATGCGTGGTGTGCAATCTTTAAGACAAAGGCACGGTCACAAGTTGATACAACTTTTTTCCAAGAAGAAAACGTTTCAAATGAAACACTTTTGTCTCCACCCGATGAAATCAACTATGAGCATGAGAATAAAGATGGTGAAGACATGGAAGAGGAAGAATATTATGATGTGGAAGAGAGACTGCCGGGGGAGGATGAGGCGGAGGAGGAGGAGAGAAGGGAAGAAGAGGAGGAGAGGAGGGGGGAAGAGGAGGTGAGGAGGAGAAGGGAGGAGGAGAAAAGGAGGAAGGACGAGGGGTTTGGAGATGAAGATGATTATGATGATGATGATGACGATGATGAGGATGAGGATGAGGATGAGGATGAGGATGAGGACGAGGGGTTTGGAGATGAAGATGATTAAATTGGTATAATTTTGTATTCCTCAAGAGTAAATTATTAAAATTTAGAAGTCTATATAATTTTCATTTATCATTATTTGTGTTAATTTTTATTTGTATTACTGCAGATGGCTGGAGCAGGTCGAGGTAGGAAGCGTGGAGGCGGCTCACGTTCTGGACAGAGTACGCGTCCGGAGGAGGAGGAGGAGTTTGTGCAAGAGGATCCGATGCAGACGGACGGTGAGGGTAACGGTGAGGAGACTGACGCTACCGACGATCCAGTACGGGTGCCGATACGGTACACTTCGGATCATCGGATGATTCTTGAGCCGGCAGGATTATGGTAAGTCTTATTATTTATTAGTCTACTATTTTGATTTTTTCTTTTTTTTTTGTAAAATAATAATTGTTTCTAATTTTACATGTTCAAAATAAATGCAGGTTTATGGACGATTGCGTGATACGAGGTGTCACGTAAAGCGCGAAGACTAATTTCGTGGGTCCAATTCCTACATCGTGGACACAAGCTTCTAATACACAAAAAGAGGCGTGGTTCAATAACTTTCGGGTATATATTTTCCGTAATTCGTTGTTTTAGAAACCAAATAATTAATTTTGATAAATTTTTTAAGAACCAAGTTTATACTTAATTAATTTTATACTAATATGAAATTTTGTCGCTTTTTTTTTATAGCTATCATTTGCTTGGTCACCGTCTCAAGAACAGGATGTTCGTAACAGGTACAACGACGTCGGTACTCGACGATATCGGGACGTGATCTGGAAGGTTATCAGGCGCCCGAAGGAACCAGAGCACATGAAAGGTATTTAATTAACTTGTTTTGTTATTTGTATTAATTGGCATATACTCTCTTATATTATAAATAATATCAGTAACTTATTAGTTATGATTTCATATGTGTAATTGCAGGTGACAAGTATGAAGGCTTAATAAAGCATACCAAAAGTGAAGCTTTTCAGAAGAAGTCTAAGCAAGCATCCCTCAACAAAACAGAAGGAAAGGAAGACGCCGTGAACGAGCCTACTCATTACGCGGGTTCACGATCGTTCTGGGATAAAGTATTGGGTGTAAGTTTGTCTATTATTTCACACTTTTTTTGTTTTCAATGCAACATGTTTATTTTATGTTAGATTTTTTGTTGATTTTCTAACATGTATGTTTTTTTTTTCATTCAGAAAGGAAATAAGAAGTCAAAGCCGATTGTGACGGTACCGGAACTATTTCTGGACACGCATTCCAGGGTTGATCACAAAGGGGTTAGAAGTTGGACTAAGCCAAAAGACAAGCAATTATATGTAAGTTTTCCCTAACAATTTATTTTTGTTAATTTATTCTCTTTTAAAATGTCGTATATAAGGTGGTTACCATATTAACCTACAACCATTTGTTTAATATTGTAGGAAGCATTTGAACAAGAAAAAGCCGCCAATCCAGAAAAACCGGATAATGACATATGGTATGAGTTGGTGGATGGCTTCAAGAAAGGGAACGTGTATGGTACCGGAAGTTCAATACCGGCTTTCTATGAGAAAACGCGTAGGAGATCGACTTCAACAATTCCCAGCAACACGTATCAACCGGGAATTATTAGTCAACTTCAAGGTCAAATAAGAGAGCGTGATGAACGTGATGCCAAACGTGATGAAGAATTCCGCCAAATGAAGGAAAGAAAGGAAATGTTTGAGAATTGGTGGCAAGGTTGTAACCCCGGACCTAGACCCAATTACGATCCAAATGATCCGCATGGTCCACATGGGGGGAGTGGAGCCGGTGTTGGCTTCCAAGTAAGATGATTTTAGCATGTAAGCTTGTAAAACTTGAACTTTAGACTTGAACATTAGAATAGCTTAGCTTGTAAAACTTTCATTTTCAATATATGAAATGAAGTTTGAGAAAATGGGAGGTGTTGGGTTGAAATGTATGGTGTTGTGTGTGTTGAAATTTGGGATGTATGGTGTTGTGGAACATCGGTTTGTATGTAGGTTGTAAATATTTGGCTAGCATTGAAACAGAAAAAAACCACAAAAACTTACCGCAACTTTGGCGACTGAAAGGCTTTGGCGACTGAAATTCAGTCGCCAAATTGGCGACTGATTCAATGTAGTTTCCAAAATGGCGACTGAATTTCAGTCGCCAAAGCTCTTATTCAGTCGCCAAAGTTTCTCAGTGAAACTGGCTACGTCACCCAAATTTGGCGACTAATAACAAAATTAGCAACTGAAATTCAGTCGCCAAATTGGCGACTACCTCAAATCAGTCGCCAATTTGGCGATTACCATTTCAGTCGCCATTTTAGTCATTTGGCGACTGATTAGGCAGTCGCCAAATTTGGCGACCGACTTTAGTCGCCAAAGTTAGAAAAGGCGACTAAGGTCCACGACTGACGTTTGGCGACTGATTTCAGTCGCCAAATTGGTTTTAACGACTGATTTCAGTCGCCAAAATCGGTCGCCTGTTTTAATTCTTTTTGTAGTAATGTATGCAGGCAAAAAGTAATTGAATTTCATAAACGTGCAAATTAGTGAACATGTTATGCAAGGAGTATACTACTCACAATCCTACATGAAACCGGTCACAAATGACACCAATTTATACGGCTCTAAAACTTAGAGTGTAAGTAGTTTGCTAAAATTAACAGGTCAAGTCTATTTGTTCAGCTAAATTTTAACATTAACTCGTGATCATGCAACAAGACAAAGCTAATAAGATATCAATTTATGCAAGGCTTAAGCAAAAGGACAAATAATAGTGCAATATCATCATTGAAATCTACCATTCCGACTTAACCAATATGCTAAAAGTAAACGTGATATTTTTGAAATTTTCTAATTTTCTAATTTTTTTGAGATTTTGATTTTTTATAAAAATAAACAACAATGCATACAAAAATTAGACGTGACAACAGAAATGCAATAAAAACAACATGCAGACACAGATATAAATGCATAACCTCCCCAAACCAAACCGTACAATGCCCTCATTGTACCAAAAACAGGGAAAGGAATGCAAACTGAAGAGAAAAGGGAAACGGAGGTCGGAAAACTTACAAGACGACGCAAAGGAGGGATCTCCCTAAACAGACCATGAACATGAGAGGTCACAAACAGCTTCACAGTGGCGTCATTGGAAACAATGCAAAACAAGCCTACTCGTGGTACTTCGATCGAGAAGATAGAATACTCGATCGAGTACAATCAGCTGCCGAAGTGTTCGATCGAGGAAGAAGAGTTACTCGATCGAGATGTATGTTTCTGTGGATGCTCGATCGAGGAGGATAAGCAATCGATCGAGGGAGTAGGCACTCGATCGAACAGAAAATAGCTCGATCAAAGGCTCCCTATTGCGGTACTCCTAGGCCACAGTGAAGCACCTGCAAAGACGCAAATAGCAACCACAAAAACGACCAAAAACCCAGCCGATATTGTTCGCAGTCTATGGTCGTAGAGACCAATTATTACATCTCCAACAAATACTGAAATGTTCGAAAAAACTACTCAAAAGAAATCTAAACTCCGGGTTGCCTCCCGTTAAGCGCTAGTTTTAGATAGGTCCCAACTCGACCTTGTCTTTTATTCAACAACCATTCTAATTGACCCCAGTCAAAACAGCTCAAAGCACGCAGCAGCCGACCAAACAACTGCGCATGCGCTACACAAAACTGTAAGTAGCACCATAATAAAGAAAGAGCATATGAAAGCAATATAAAGTACCGTCTCAGCCTAACAAGTTTTCGATGACAAATATGGTGAAACTTTATAAGCTTATTTATCCAACTAGGAGGGGGTGTAGTATTGAAATATATAGCATAAGTCGTATGCGGTAATTTACTTTTAATCATAACAATAATCATAAAGTTATCTCTAATTACCTCAGGTCGGTCGCTCCTAATATCGGAATCATTGATAAAAGAATGTATTACCTCTTCCGTGCTAATAGCGTTCTCTGACTAAGCTACCTTATCATTCCCCTCCTCTGTGGGTTCTATCCCGTAAATCGCAGCCTCTAAAGCATCCAACTCGGCTTTGAAAATGGGGGATTCACCATAACTATTGTCTTCATCCATATCGTCATCCAAAACGGACCAAAGTGACATAGCAATGCTCTCCGTGGCCATATCACTCGATCGAGAATGCATAGTGCTCGATCGATGAGTTTCTTCATCAAAACTTCTCGATCGAGGAGTACTTACCATTCGATCGAATTGTTCTTCCTCAGCAAAACTCGATCAAACACTCACATCTAGTCGATCGAGCAAATCTTCCTCCAAAGTGTTCGATCGAGGGGTGGAATCTGTTCGATCGAACTCCTTATGCTGAACCGTGGTGAATAATTCGAGAAAAGCTTCATCTTCATTAACACCCTCAATTTTCAAGTCATACATGTCTTCATCAATAGACAACTCAGGTCTTTCATGGGAAAGACTATTGTCGGTAAAAACAACATATACCGTCTCTGAGTCCCTTGAATCCGACTCGGCAGCTAATTGAGCTACTTGAGATTTAAGTAGCTTGAGGTGAGCTTCTCTAGATTTATCATATTCTTGCACTAGAAGTACAAGTGCCTTCACCAAGGACTTCAATTCAGCAACCTCTTCATTCTCTTCAACGAGAGGAAGGGTTTGTTGTTGCGGGGGCCAGATAAACGGATACTTTTGATAGCCTCATTACTGAAGCGGATGTGGTGGCACATATGTAAAGGAATGAGTGGCTTGCCTATGCTGCCTAAACGCATAGACTTCATCGCGCCAAATTTTGATATGGTCGTTTCCCGCTAGACAGATAACAACATTGTGCCCCGCAGCACCACATCTCTCACAGTAAACCACCTGATGCGCCATAGGATGGAACATAGGTGGAAGATCAAAGGTACTCAAGCCTTCCCTTTTATGATCTTTTACCCAGAACTGTCTAGGTAGGACCTTGAGGGCCTATCAAAACAACACTAGAGAAAAAGATAAGAAGTGCCTCAAGAAATAAATTCCTTGAGGCTAAAGATAGACAAAAAGAAACAAGTAAATAAAATAGTTGCCTCCCCGGCAACGGCGCCAAAATTTGATACCGTCGTTTCAGTACCAAAAATAAATACCTAAGTACTACTAACAGAAGTCAGCGGTAAGTAGGGTCGATTTCCACAGGGAGGCGGTCACTATCTACTTGTTAATTCTAGTCTGTCTAAGGTCACAATTGGGGGTTTTGTTGATTTAAACTAAACTAAATGAGATTAAAGCAAGAGAAAAGAATAAGAGAGATTTAACAAAAGAGAGAGAGAACTAGGATTGTCGGGTCATCAATGAATGCCAGATAATTGAAGCTAAGGTCACAGATCGGTCGCGTGTATCAGATTAAGGTACAACGAATATCTCCTTCCGGTCTCAATTCGCTCTAAAACACTATTAACTTAGCTTTCGCCCTCACTAAAGCATCCTAATGTTCACTGTAGGTCTCTCCCCTTCCAACCTTCCGGTCTAGGTCAAGGCTTACCAAGATTAATTATCTAATTATGTCGACTCAAGTAGACAAGAACAATTATATGCAGTGATTAACAACAAAGACGTGATTTTAGCAATAGATCTGCAAACCTAATTACCAATTAACAATAGTTCATTGAATCCCCTAAATCCTAGCGCGAGAATTAGCTATGCATAATGGTAAACAAAGCAAGAGCGAAAAGTAAAGAAATACTAAACATTGCAAAGTAAAGAGAGAAAAGAGAGAATTACAAGTTAAGATCCGGAGTAAAGAGAGGTAAGAACAAAGTAGCAGCAATTAAGAGAGAAAAACAGTGTTTTTGAGAGTGTATGAGATGATTATTAACCTAATGACGACTTCCTTTATATAGGGAAGTGATTATTAATATAAAATAAACCTAACACGGGATAAAAATCCCGAGTATATATGCTAATCACTTGATCGAACAACTTTATATCACTCGATCGAACAAATCCAAGCTAAAACCTCTTGATCGAGGACTTTAGGTAATCGATCGAACACTATCAAAAATAAGCCATTCGATCGAGTAGAAAAAGGACTCGATCGAACAAGATAATACTCGATCGAGTACTTTCCAGCGCACAATTCCTGCTTCGCGCACTGAATTCAAACGGCTGCGATTTCTTCGTTACTTGAGGAAACATAGCGTTTCCAGTGGCGTTGGAAAGTTAAGAGGACAAGATTTCATCTCCAATTGGAACCTAAAAATCAGTTGTAGAACTCGATATACGGCTCTTCAAAGTAGGCACTAATAATTTGAAGTTCTTCCTTTGCTCGCCTAGCTATCTTACTTCTTTGTGCATCACAATTAGTAGTTTCCAAACTCCAACTCAACTCATCTCCTAAATGAATGCATAGGGACATATTTTAAGCTTGATTATGCTCCTTTCCGGTTCATTCCTGCAAATAAGACAAGAGAAACCAAAGTAGACAATTCGGGGGACATTTGTAGCTAAACACTACTAAATATGCATAAAGATGCATGCAAATATGGTACAATAAGTCTATATAAAATGCACACATCATAAAATATATAAATAACTAATATTATTAAATTAGGTCGAAACCTTAACTGACCCGCTGGGTCATAGATTAGTTTATCTTAAATGGAATATAAAACATATAAGTCGCCAATATTATTAAAAAATTACCTTAATAGTTATATAGGCTAATTTAAAAAATTAGTAATAGAATACTTCAATTACAACACAATTAAAAATTCTGCTTATATTCCGTAATACTTTTGTATCATTTAATTTTAAAATAATTATTTTTAAAAAGGTTAATTTTTATAATTGTTTTTTAAAAAGTTAAAAATATAATTTAATTATTAATATTAAATTTAGATTATTATCTATTTTAAAAAATGGTGTAAAATATGGCAGCAGAAACTCACCTTGACTTGTACACTAATCCTAACTCGACCCGTACCTCATATGACCTTACTCGCTTACTTGTATTCTAATATGGCGCATATCACCCAATCTAAGGCGATTATTATATGCTCAAAGGCAAAACGTATAAATTCTACGGAGTAATAAATTATGGAGTAAACTATAGGCTAACACAAATTCTTGTTTTAGAAAGGGTCATTTTAGTCTAAAATAATAAGGCGTGATTTTGAGACCATGTTATGGTCAAGTGTGATCATAATGGTCCAGCTAATTCTATTTTAATTGAATTTTGGGTTATTAGACTAGTTTTATTGATAAATTGGTCGTATAATGCAATTTTTATTAAGCAAAATTAAGCAAAATACGTCACTTAAACATTTCACATAAACAATGGCTAGTAACAATCGTGTTTGGGCCAAACTTGCCAGCCCTTAACCATTACATACCCTATTTAAACCACTTTATAAATAACAAAAAAGAAAAACATCATATACTTCTCTAATGCAGAAGCCAAAAAGCTGACGTGGCATCATAATAGAGAAGCACT
Organism: Silene latifolia; assembly: GCF_048544455.1. Taxonomy (NCBI): domain Eukaryota; kingdom Viridiplantae; phylum Streptophyta; class Magnoliopsida; order Caryophyllales; family Caryophyllaceae; genus Silene; species Silene latifolia. The sequence continues at coordinate 443,744,683 of NC_133538.1, read as the reverse complement.
ATCCTACGTGTCACAGCCATAGCATAGGTAGAAGGAAAAAAAAAAAAAAAAATCTCACCTAAAATCATACGTGATTTTAGAAAAAAAAAAATCTCATCTAATCTAAAATCCTATCCTATGTGATGGAATATTCCATATTCCATTCTATATATTCCATCTAAAATATCTAATCTAATCTACGTATGGCTGATGATTTTATTGACTGCAAAGTCAACGCAATAAGTAACTAAATCCTAATTCCTAAATTAGTTGAGTGGAATAAGGAATGAAATCAGACGTACGTTTCTTTTATGGAATGACATAATATATTATCTTCTTCCTTTTGCTTTGACCTATGTCAATCTTTTTCCCCAAAATATAGCTAATTAGTTCTCAAAATACCCTACCCAAATCACTATAAATTCACATTCAACATAGTCATCTCCATCCATCTCTATCGTTCATAATTTACAAAAAAAAAAAAAATTTAAGAACTCCGATATGGCCATCAACTGCACTCCCGTCGCCCTACGCCATTTGCAAGCAGATATGATCTCCGCTGAAATTTCCGTGCGTGTTGTGCACCTTTGGGAAAGAAAAAGCTTCTACAACAAAGAAGAAACTTTAGCATTAGAGATGTTATTATTAGATGCAGAGGTATTACATGTTTTAGCATTAATTGTCACTTTCTGATTTTAAATTATGCTGTAAAATTCTCTAATTACTATAATTTACAGGACAGTCTAATTCAAGCAACTATTCGCAAGCGCATCATTTTCAAATTCAAGGATAGGATCAGCGAGGGACATCTATACAAACTGTCAAGATTCACCGTGGAGGCAAATAAAGGCGTTTGAAATGGCAACTTCAAGAATTACGCATCTACTTTGCATATCCTACAGTTGTTAGAGAGGTGCACAATCTACCCATCCCAATATATGGATTCAGGTTTGTGGACTTTGGTGATATTTTATCTGAACGAGTATCTGATGAACATTTTATAGGTACGTCCATGAAACTCATACTTAATCAACAAATCAATCACTAATTGAAAATATTTACTTATTATATAATTTTGTAACATCTATTGGACATATTCACCCAGATGTCATTGGTAAGTTTTTACGGAGTCGGAGAAGTCAAACCAACAAAGAATGGAAATAGTTGGATGACAATATACATTGAGAATATTCGGTAACAATACCACTACTTTTAATATTCAACGTTATATTCCATAGCTATTCATTTAGAACAATCATTTTAATAACCTACTAATTAATAAACATATACCCAGGAAGGAGAAATTAGCATGCTCAATATGGGACGACTATGTTGGTTTAGTTCAGGCTTTTGCTGATGCATGTAAATCGTCCACTGAACCTGCTATCATTGTCATCCGCTGTGTTCAACGGTGTAAATGGGAAGGTATACAACTATTTGAGTATGCAAAATTTAATTGTATTAATCATTGACCTGACGGCATATGAAATTCGATGAACTATCTAGGTGAACCTAGGGTGACAACTACAAGACACGCCACCCGTTTCTACTTCAACCACGCAATCCCAGAGGTGGAAGCGTTCCTCGGAGAGTAAGCTTATACAACTACTATTGTTAAAATTCTTAGGACTTTGATAATTTCAGTGAAATAATACTAATGTTATATTCTAATGCAACAAAGACTATATGCCGGTCAAGAACCAAGTAACTCCAATGTTATATCCTATATTTCGAGTGAGTCGGAAGATATGCTCTCAGGAGATAACTTGAGTACAATTACGGAGATTAAGAAATGTCAAAAGGTAATATTGTACTTTTTTTTTGTTTAATCCTGAACTATGGACTACCGACTTTACAATATTTTTGAATATATTGTGAATATATTGAAAATATTTGTTGTCATGCAAATACATTTGGGAGATATGTGACACTTGCAACTATATATGATGTTGATTTGGTATCAAGTGGTACTATGATAGTTGCAAGCATTGTACAAGTAAAGTTGTGAAGAATGATTCAGGTAGGTGGGTTTGCAAGAAAGAAAAATGCATTGGCGGAACGGAAGGTCTCGAAATTAGCATACCAAGGTATTAGACAGACTCCTAAATGAATTATTTTAAAGCGCATTTTTCAGAATAGCATACCTCACTATTCTCCTTTTGCATTCAGGTATCAGGTAAAGTTTCGTGTCATTGGTGCAGATAATGAAGTCTCCGAATTTGTCATCTTTGAGACTCAAATCACAAGCTTCATCAACGTCTCCTTGTGAGACATGCTTGCTGCCCTTGAAGAGGTAATCCTTCTGTGGTAAATGATTACAGAAGTTATAATCAGTTATTAAACATTGGCACGAATATAGGTTAAATATCTACGACTAATTTCTTATCACCCTGCAGAATGGACGAAAGGATGATATGCCAGATTTCGACATTTTCATTGACAAGCAATTTATCTTCAAAGTGGAAATTCACCCAAAGTACAACTTGGAGCAGAAATCAAAATCATACACAGTACTTAGCATGAGTGATGATCAGGATATGGTGGACCGATGGAATGCCAAGTACTTGGCCTTGAAGGTGTGCCAAAATATAACTCCTTTATGAATATACATCATCGAAAATTCTGGGACATGGTCTCATATTACCTTTTTTAAACATTAATGCAGGAATCTGAAGTTGGCAGTGTGTACCATGATGTGAAACCCAACGGTAAAGTTGCATTGGCTGAAAATAAGGTATATTTTATTTCAACCCTTTGATATTCGAATACAGTAATTTCATACTCAGTGTTAAATTCAATGTGTGAAAAAATTAATAACATTAATTTCAAATGCAGGCATGTGTATCCGAAACTGAGGCCAGTGACAGTTTCATCACTCCACCCTTAAAGCGATCATTGTCAAAAATGTTAGATGCGACCAATGATGACGATTGTGAGGTTCGTATCATAGGGGATGGATTCTCAGCCACCAAGAAATTGCTATCAGTCAAGTTGGAAAAGGAATGATCGTGGTGACAATTGTGACCATACTCATCATATTAGACTTTGGTTTTTAGAACCCCAAATAATTAGGCCAAGGGTACTACGCCCCAATGATATTATGCTATTTTAGACTACGGTTTTTAGAACCCAAAATAATCAGGCTAAGGGTATTAGACCCCAATCATGTAATGCTATTTTAGACTACGGTTTTTAGAACCCAAAATAATTAGGCTAAGGGTATTAAACCCGAATCATAGAATATTATGCTATTGCAATTAATGTATGCGAATAAATCATGAACGTGTGTTCAAAATTCCTTTACTTTTGGTTTTAATGATATATTACCATTTATCATATGTCGTTATTGCACTCAATATGAAAAATCGACAAGCTGAGCCATGGCAAATGTCATAAAACTATTAGCTACCCTCACTGGGAATGACAACAACAAACTAAACATAAATTCGCCAAAAATTTACCTAGAACTTAACCTAACTGACTAAGAACTAAGAACTATATACAATATAGCACAATCAAGTCTTGAGAGACACATTCCAAGAAACAGTACATGATAAACATTCTAGGAGTATGCACATGACTCGAAAATTACTTTAAAAATTTGGAGTCTTAGAAATAGGAACCAACTAATCTGACTAAAAAATAAGGACTATCCTTACTCACCAGATTCTTCGAGACTCCAAATATTTGCAGTTATCACAATAAAAAAAAAATTCAAAAGTATTTGTGGCTGATAAAAATTTCATTTCAAATTTTTTTACGCCATTTTGATACACATTTTCTCCGTACATATGTTATTTCAATCTTTGCAGTTATCACAATAAAAAAAATTCATACTTGGCACAAAATGAAAATTTAAATGAAGGTACTCTTAGTATGTTAGACTCTAAACCCTATATTCTATCAGATTTTGGCTCAACCACCTAGAAGATTGAATGCCACAAAAAGAGGAAATCCTTCTCAGAATCAGTTAAAACAACACTCTAAACAACACTCTCTAAACAACACTCTTGCTATTAAAAAAAACTTTCACCTAGCAGACTCATCAGAGGATTCAAATAAGAGCATGGCTCCAGATACTCCAAACACTAATTCAAAGAAGAGGAAAGCAACAATAAAAGATCGCAATAAAGGTAATACAATTTACTCCACTTTGAAAAAACGTGATTATTCCGTATCCTATATTAAAAAAAATGGTTGATAATTGACAAGAGTGTATTGTCTTGGACAGAATCAGTGCGGAAAGACTTACCCCAGAGTTCATCCGCCAACATGGTCAATCCACTCAGTGATGTAACGAATCTGGTGAACAATAGACAATCATGTCATTCCATAGAAGGTATATATTTATGAATCCGTTTAATTTATAATAATCTGTATTTTATAAGAACATAAATTTACATAGCTATGAAATTCATATTGTAGCCAATCCTCAAATCAAAAGCACAAACGTTATACATCCACAACACAAGGATAACAAGGGTATGCATGTAGTACAGTTCATTTTCTAATTTTGCACACTATTGTCGATACTTCAATTATACATGCTGAACAGTACTACTCAAAGTACAGAGAATAGTGTTCAAGGAAAGAGGAAATTCAATACTCAAATCGCCCTAACCAATGTTCGTGGAAAGGGAAAAGCCATTACGAATAAAAGAGACACAGACACAGGTAAAGATATAGGCCATTATTTAGTGTGATATTCTTATAACCATTTCTTTAATTATAAGAAAAGGAAGGCAAGAATCAAAAATCAAAACAAAGGTAATACAACTCAGTCAAGTTAATGAACTTGAAATTTTTACGCTCAAAGTATTTATAAAACTTTTCAATCATTTCAGGAAATGAACGGTCCTTCACAGAATCGGAGCGGAAAGACTTACCTCGAGTTCATCGCCAACGTGGTCAATCCTCTACGTGATATAACGAATGGGAAAACAAGAAACAACCATTTCATTCCATAGAAGGTATTTATTTATTTATTTATGAATCGTTTAATTTAGTACAATCAGTATTTTATAAGCACACAAAGTTACATTTTAGCCAATATTAGAAACAAAGGCACAAATAATTAAAATCCACTGAACATCCACTGAACAAAGGTATGCATGTAAGCACTATAAATTTCAATTTATAATTTTGCATCACACAATTGTCTATCTTTGCAAGTATACATGCTTTGAAAAAGATAAGCAAACTCTCAAAATACGAGAGACCAATGTTCGAGGAAAGAGAAAAGCCAATACTCAAAGCGCCCTAACTAATGTTCGTGCAAAGGGAAAAGCCATTATGAATGAAAGACACACAGGTATAGAAATAGGCCATTATTTTGGAGCAGTGTACGTATAACCATTTATTTAAGTGACCACATGAAAATGTGCCTATCTTGAAAAACATACACCACATATCAAGTCGGAACGCAACTCCGTTGTTAACAAAGTATCACCCCGACAAATTACGGATCTAATGCATTGAATAATGTTATCCGTAACGATGACGTCATTCGAATCCATTCATTTTGTAAAAGTTTTTCAAAGAAAAATTGTGGAATTTATCACTCTGATCAATCATCTACTTAATTTATACCAGGAGCTATTCAATATCAATATTTCCAAAATTGTCAAGTATGCTCTAAAATCGCAAGACAAAAGCGAAAGTTGATTACATCCCAAAGGAAAAAAGGAAATAAAGCGACCTTTGAATGGCTTACTTTCCATGCTACATGCCCATTTCACCAAAATGTCTTTCACACGCGCACATCACCACTTAATATACTTCAAGGTAATTTTAGAGTTCACTTAATTGTAAAGCCACTCATGATTCTGTTTTGTTACTTTTCAAGTGCATAATGTATGGGTCATAATATGCTTTATATTACATCTTTTAGCACCACATCGAACAAATGCAACCAATGCAAGACAGAATAGAAAATTGATCTTAACTACAAAGAGGATGAGCAACAGCACATCACCTGGCAGCGGTACTCCTACTTCACTGCTGAGTTGTGGTGCCACCGGTACAATTCATCACCTTACCTGTTCATATGCATAAAGCACCATCACTGTGTTAGTGTTTAATATTAACAAAAAAAATAAGAAGACGTGTTATTAAAGTATTATAATCAATACAAATGCAGGTAATGCAGATGATATTAATAATGGTATTCAGTATCAGACGAATCTGTATACGAGCTCAAATCACTTTACTCCTCCAATTGGTATCAACACGAAACTTCAGAACTACATTTCCTATTTTTTTTTTTTCATATCATCAAAATTTCTCATAATTTTCTTCTCTACTAACTATGCTATCTACTTAAATATAGTTGACTCTTTAAAAATGAATATTATCTCCACATATGAAGCATCATCAAGTCAGAATGGTATGTATAATAATATATGTTAAACATGTATTTCATCTTCTCTTTTAGCATAATATTTTGCATTTCGTTCTCTCTCTGATCTTATTACAGCATTAACTCCAATGACCTCATTCGTAACCTCGAAGCAACCTGCTTACTACAGTAGAGAAATACTGGAGGAATTGACTAGGAATATTTGTAACGCATATGAAGGTATATATACATATATATATATATATATATATATATATATATATATATATATATATACGTTTCATTATCTCACCTCTTTTTCTATATTCTACCTATTTTGCCTTTGCTTATATACATTTCGTTATTGCAGCATCTCGCCAAGTGACTACATTCACTTCGGAGAATACAAACATATCTCAAAGCCTGACTAGAAATATGTGTTCCCCATATATAGAAGCGCCATCAAGTAGAAGTGGTGGGTATAATATATATGAATTTATGATTATTTGTTTTATTTAACCACCTACTCTACTTTGGGTAATTGACATTTCGTCGTCGCAGAATCAAGAACTATGCACACAGCCAATAAACAACAACAATTGACCAGATGCGAGGCATCATCAAGTCGAAATGTTTTTGATATTGGCGAGATTGAGCAAGGTAATTTTAGAATGAGTCATTTATGTAGCTATGGAAAAAAAAAAGTAAATGGCAATGTTTATAAGCCTATGAAAATTATTCAACCATTACTAACATAATGTTGTAACCTAACTTAATTAATGCAAATGAAACACCTTGGAAGAAACACTGGAAGATACACTGGAAGATACACTCGAAGGTTACTGGGATATTGGGGATAAGGATTACAGTTGCAAACACTGTCATGCAGAAATGTGGTACGCAGAAAGAGTACGAAAGAATAGGACGCAAAAAAATCCAACTTTCTCTCTGTGTTGCATGGATGGAACCATAGAACTCCCTATGTTGAAACATCCTCCTGAATTATTAAGAGATTTGTTGAGTCAAAGTCATCCGCAAAGCAGGCACTTTATTGACAACATCAGAGCATATAATTCTATGTTTTCATTTACCTCAATGGGAGGAAAAATCGACAATACAGTCAATCGAGGTCGAGGACCTTACACTTTCAAAATGGGTGGTCAGAATTTTCATTTAATAGGGTCTTTGTTACCACCAGAATCAGCTCCCCCAAAATTCTGCCAGCTTTACATTTATGATACGGATGAAGAAATCCAAAGCATAGGAAAAATGTCGGGTAAGAGAAGCTAAAAATATTTCAAGTAGACCCCCGATTTTATGTTCTAATGAGACTCACTTACTTATATATTTATGTGATATGCGGCCCACAAATCCCGAACAATTTAATGATCAGCTCATAACTCGTTACGAGAGATGATTGATCGATACAATCCCCTAGCTAAAATGTTCGTAATGGTCGGGAATAGATTGAGTTCGGGAATGGAAGGAGAAGTTAAGATGAGGTTAATCAAAGAAAGCAGAAATCGACGGAAGAACGTACAATCTCCCAGCCTTCCGAGGTTGCGGCTCTTATTGTTGGGGACATTGATGAAACATTAGAGAAGAGGGACATAATTATTGAGACGCGTAGTGGCCGATTGCAACGAATATCTGAGTTGCATCCTTGCTACCTATCATTGCAGTATCCTCTCCTATTTCCATTCGGCGAAGACGGTTACAGACTCGGCATCAAGCACAGTGAAAAATCAATTTCTAAGTCAAGCAAAGGTGAAAACGCACGAAATCAGCTAACTCTTCGTGAGTTTTTTGCTTTCCGTATATCTGAGGATCGACCGTTGGACAAAGAACCTTCAACGTTATTATCATCGGGTAAAGCATTCCAACAATTCTTGGTTGACGGCTATATGATGGTGGAATCACAACGGCTTTCCTTTATCCGTTACAACCAGCCAAAACTTCGATCAGAGAGTTTCAAAATTCTAGCCGATTCGGTAGCAGGGGAGAGACCGAACCATCTTCATCCTGGGAGCCGTATCATTGTACCACCATCATTTTTAGGAGGTCGCAGTTACTTGAAAGCAAACTATCAGGATACCATGGTTATTTGCAAATGGTGTGGTTACCCCGATCTGTTCATCACATTCACGTGTAATCCAAAGTGGCCAGAAATAACCAGGTTCCTCAAAAAGAAGGGACTAAGGTCCGAGGACAGACTGATATACTCGATCGAGTTTTCAAGATAAAGCTACAAGAGCTCATGAAAGACTTAAAAGAACGTCATATTTTTGGGCGCACAAGAGGAGGTTATTTCTTTACCTTTATAACTTTGTAATGTAATTAGGCTTTTATAATCAAACGAATTTAACACCAACAACTGAACTAATCCACGATTTTATATATTTCTATTTTCACAGTGGTATACACAATTGAATTCGTAAACGTGGCCTACCTCATGCTCATATATTGCTCTTCTTGCACCGAGATGATAAGTTCCCCGAAGTTGCTGATGTGGATAAATTGATATGCGCAGAGATACCAGATCCGGCTACAGATCCTGTTCTGTATGAGGCAGTTAAGGAATACATGATACACGGTCCGTGTGGGGATGGTTATCCACAATCTCCGTGTATGGTTGATTCCAATTGCTCTAGACATTTTCCAAAAAAATTTAACGACCGAACAATTGTCGACTCTGAAGGATACCCTCGGTATAGGAGGAGGAAGAATGGACGAGAAGTTGAAAAGGGTGGCAAACTTCTTGATAATAGCTTTGTAGTCCCATACAATACCACATTGTTGCTTAAATATCGCGCACACATTAATGTGGAGTGGTGCAATCAGGCGAGGTCTATCAAATACTTATTCAAGTATATTAATAAGGGCTATGATCGAGTCACAGTTCATCAACTCACTAAGTCGTAATAATCAGAATCCAGATCGATAGACGAGATCCAGAGGTATTATGATTGCAGATATATTTCACCGTGCGAAGCTGTTTGGAGAATTTTTTCGTTCGACATTCATTATAGGACACCACCCGTTGAGAGGCTAGATTTTCACCTACCAAATGAGCAGAGGGTTGTTTTTAATGATGAAGACCACATCAACACGGTCCTTGAAAGAGACAATATTAATAAGACAATGTTCTTAAAGTGGATGGAATATAACAAACACCATCCTGAAGCAAGAGAATTGACATATGCTGAGTTTCCGATGAAGTATGTGTGGAAAAGGGATAAAAAGAGATGGTCCGAAAGAGAACGGGATTCTCCTTGGAAGGATGCACCATATGTCCCCTGGTGGTGGTGAACTGTATTATATGAGAACACTATTGAATTTTGTCAAGGGTCCTACATCATACGAGGACATACGGACGTTTAATAAGGAAGTTTTTCCAACGTTTAAAGAAGCGTGTTACGCTCGAGGCTTGCTTGGTGATGACAAAGAATATATTGATGCTATCATAGAAGCGAGTGATTGGGGATCAGGTGTATACCTAAGACACCTCTTTGCCACCTTATTAATTGCTGGCAACTTAGCTAAGCCTGAGTTAGTATGGGAGAAGACCTGGCGTCATTTGACAGATGATATTCTCTATAGAAGACGTTTAACACTACGGAATGAAGGTATTTTAAAACCATACTCAAATTTTATATAATGTAAGCTTTATGAAATAGTTTGATTACATTTTTAAGGGTTCGTGTACAACTGTGCAGATCTACAACTTAGCGAGAGAGAGCTGCAACAATATGCTTTGGCAGAAATTGAAGCATTGCTCAAAAGCAATGGTAGCACCCTTCGTAGGTTTGAAAATATGCCATCCCTTGATGATTCATTCACATCAGGAGACATAAACCAATTGATATTAGGTGAGTTGTCTTATGACAAAGATGCACTAAAGGAGGAGCATGTTAAACTTATCACATCTATGACAGATGAGCAAAGAGCTGTGTATGATGAAATAATGGATGCGATCAAGGGTCAACGAGGAGGGTCTTCTTTGTCTATGGATACGGCGGATGGGAAAACTTTCATATGGAAGACGTTATGCGCCGCCATAAGAAGCGAAGGAGAGATTGTACTTGCTGTCGCTTCAAGTGGGATTGCAGCAATCCTACTTCCAAATGGATCGACAGCTCATTCAAGATTTGGTATACCAATCAATGCGTCCGAGCACTCCACGTGTCCGCGCATAAAACCGGGTACTGATTTAGCGGAATTATTGATAAGGACTAAGCTTATTATCTGGGATGAAGCACCCATGGTCAATAAAAATTGTTTCGAGGCTCTTGATAAGAGTTTGAAGGATGTGATGAGGTCCTCGGCTGGTGGTGACCAGAATAAGCCATTTGGTGGTAAAGTTGTCGTCTTTGGAGGCGACTTTCGTCAGATTCTACCGGTGGTGCCGAAAGGGAGTAGGCAAGATATCGTGGGCGCTTCGATCAGTTCTTCATACTTATGGTCTGAATGCAAGGTAAAAAACTATACTTTATACGAATTTACTATTACCTACTAACATATATATATGGTTTTATACTCCATTTCTGATAAGCTATTTTTTTTTTAATATAAAGGTGTTAAAGCTTACAAGAAACATGCGTCTCCAAGCTGGAGGTTCTAATTCCAATGCAGATGAGATCAGGCAGTTCTCAGAATGGATATTGAAGGTGGGAGATGGGTTACTCGGCGGCCCTAATGATGGGGAGGTTGATATTGAGATGCCAGAGGACATTCTCATACCCCAAACAAGTGACCCTATTGCAGCGATTGTCAATAGCACTTATCCATCACTGGAAGATAATTTAGGGAACCACGAGTACTTGCAAGAACGGGCGGTTCTTGCTCCCACGCATGAAATCGTTGAGACAGTCAATGATTATATATTGTCGAAGATTCACGAGATTGAAAAAGAATACTTAAGCTCAGATGAAATAAGTAAAGAAGAGAGCAATATATACATGCAAGATTTGTACTCTACCGAGTTTCTCAACACTATAAAGTGCTCTGGTATCCCCAATCATAACCTAAAGTTGAAAGTCGGTGCTATGGTAATGCTCCTTCGAAACATTGATCAAACCCGTGGTTTATGCAACGGCACAAGGCTGGTGGTTACTAACCTAGGGGAACGCGTTATTGGCGCCACTATCATAACCGGTAGCAAGGTGGGGGACAAAGTATATATACCTAGATTATCTTTGTCTCCTTCAGATGAGACTAAGTTCCCCGTTAAGTTCGTAAGAAGACAATTTCCAGTCACCGTATGTTTTGCTATGACTATTAATAAGAGCCAGGGACAATCTCTCTCCCATGTTGGGCTTTACCTCCCTAGGCCGGTGTTTAGTCATGGACAATTATACGTTGCAATCTCAAGGGTAACAAGTAAGAAGGGATTGAAAGTGCTTATTTGTGACCAAGAAGGGGTCACATCTAATGTGACAACAAATGTCGTCTACAAGGAAATATTTGATAATTTGTAACGGCATGTTGTCAGCGTACATTATTTCCTACTATTTGAACTTAGCTCAATAAGTTAGCGACTCTTTTTACTCTTTAATTTCAATACATTAGCGCAAAAGATTTATGTTTCGAATCATAAAATAAAATAATAAATGCTGCGTATAATATTAACAGCAGATCAAACAGTATTTTTAGAAGTAATACAATCATATTTCATGTTCAATTGCAGCATGTATTTTCAGTACCAACAGCAGCATGTTTTTGTTAGGCTCTTTTGATTTTAATTTTTATTTCATTTGTCCTACCATGAATTAGAGTGCTACCTGCTCAAATATGAAGTTTCTTAGAGATGACTAAGAGACCCCCCTTTTCCAACTACCTGCTCAAATATCACGTGAAATCTACTTCTACTTTTATTTTTTGTTTGTATTCATAAGATTTTATGACATGCAAAAAATAATATTTGAGCGTATAAAAAAATATTTGCAAATTTCGTCTGTATAAATATCATTCAAATTATAATATTAGGTATACCTGTGATATTTTTAAAATAAGAAACAAAAAATTACTCACTTGCTGAAACGTATGAAACAATGAAACATAATTTTTAATTCCAACAAATAGTTTATACAAAAAACCTTTTAAAAAGGAAAAACACATTTTATATATAAACAAGGTCAAACACCCCCTATATCTTATCAACTTATCTTCTCTTAAAAAATTATCTTCTCCAATATAAATATATATCTTATCAACTTATCTTCTCTTAGAAAATTATCTTCTCCAATATAAATATCCCTAAAATAACTGAACTAAAATGATATGCGAAATATACGACCTAAAATAACGGCAATTAGGCCACAAAAGAAACCCTACAAGAATCACTATAAAATCGACAATACAGCCCCAATCATCTCCATTGTTCACAACCACAAAAAACTTAAAAAAAAATTAAGAATTCCAGTATGTCTAAAGACAAGGAGACAGAGAATGGATCACAGAGTTTCAAAAATATAGATAATTGTGTAGTGAAGGCAGAGACTGAACCATCTATATCTAGGAGCCATATAACTATATTGTCATTATTTTTAGGAGGTTGCAGCTACTTGAAAGCAAACTATCAAGATTACATGGTTATTTGCAAATACTATCAAGACGCAGACCAGATTTCAAACACCAAAGAAGTCACTTTGCCAAAGTGAAAATGAATGATAGTGTTTTAATGTTGAGCAGGTAGCACTATTTATCTTATGCTGTTTTAATTAAATGTATTCGAATAAATCATCAGCGTGTGTTCAAATATCGTGTGACGACCGTTTTTAGAAACCCAAATAATTATGGTAAAAGAACTTTTTTAGTGTGGTTCATTTGTTGTTAAAATTCCGGTGAACAACAAAACGACTGATGTTAAATATTTGTTCCCTAATGTCAAATTTACATTGCTTCAGAAAACTCAAATGAAATCACAAGTATCATCAAATTAATCACGAATATAACAATCAAGGTACAAAAACTCACCTTAATTGAACAATCGAACATCAAATAATCAGCGTGATCTGAGTTATCACTCCGCCCTTAACATCATCACGGCTGATAAAATACGATTCCCAGCTGTGATTCTTTTCCCTCTAAATACAGATATGCTTCCTTGACAACATATAAATCACAAGTAACATCAAATTAAACTACCATCACAAAGCAATCGTTAGCATTATATAATCAAAATATCTGATACAAAGGTAATAATTACTCACCGAGGACGACATCCGCTGATGCTAGATGATCTGTGACATAATTAAGAAAGACGATCAATACTCAGATTAACAAAGATGCGAGAGACGATTGTCCCCGGTCCTACTGATAAAGATTCTACGGCGGCCATTAATTATATATGATGACGGATTTACCTTAACATTTCATTCAGCGGCCTATATATCAAAGAAGCGGGATCGGAACCACCCCTTACTGCCAGCGCGCAAAGCCAAGGGAATCCTTTGCCTGAGAGATGATGATGATGATTGAGGTAGAAGATGTTGGGGTGTGACGATTGAGGAGATGATGAAATCAGTTGGACGATGTTAGGTGAGGAGGTAGAGGTGTGTGAGAGAGTTGGACGGAGTATTCTAGATGTCTTACATCTAATTTTTGTTTTACGGTTTATTTTTGTTTAGTGAGTTTAGTGAGTTTAGTGAGTTTGGTGAGTTTGGTTTGTGGTGGTCGGTGGAGCATTCCAGATCTTAGAAAAACATTTGCCACTCTTTTTTTTTTGTGTGTTTAATCTTAGAAAATTATTATCAGACTAAATTAGCCTTTACTCGGTTTATACATTAATGTGTGCGCGGTAATTTACTAGAGTACATTTTCATTACAATGCAAGACGATTCTACATAAAAAGGTGATTCATTTTAATAAGAAAACTTTTTCATTAATATAGTAAATGAGTAGTCCTTTAATAAATTTGGATTGTCTTAGTGTAAGACACTCGCACACAATAACTATTGTTTGCTATATGAACATCTTTAGTAAATATAATCAACTTTATGTTTTTAAACCAACTATCTATTTACTACATCCGTCTCAATAGATCATTTACGTTTGCTATTCAAAATATTCATCTAAAATTTTAAAAGCAGACCCGTGAATTTCACGGGTTACAACCTAGTTCAATCATCAATTCATTTCACTCACCCGCCCCTCACCTTCTCAATTTCTCATTGTCACCTACTCACCTTTGCCAACATTTATGAATGAATATTCTTCCTTCTCATTCATCATGATCATGATCATCTTGCGTCCATATTATACATCTTTTTCACTCTATTTTTATACTTACTTCATTATAAAAACTTTCCCCCCCTATTATCAGCTAATTTTTGTTACATTTTTAGTGTGTTCTTATTATAAATATTCTCCAGATTTAATATGTTTTGTGAGTATATTAATTGTTTCTATATTAATTTGGTTAATTATTCTAAATTTCTAAATATAATTGATTGTTTTTGTTTTAATTAAAGCTTGAGTTTTTTTTTGTTTTAATTAAAGCTTGAGTTTTTTTTTGTTTTAATTAAAGCTCGAGTTTATGCCTTTAAATTTTTTGTGTATTTTTAGATTGTATTTTTCAGTTGATTTTTTTTTAACCTAAGTTAACAATTAAAATTATTAATAATTATTTTACCGAAGTTAAATGGGCGATGTACATTAATCACATATCAGATAATGGGTGAGGTTGATTGTTGAATAGTTGTATACAGGGATACGGAGTATAATTTTGTAAATTGAAGATGAACACAATTCTGTAAATAAAAGATGAACACAATTCTCTGAATAATATCATTAGATTTGTGTAAAAAAGAGTTTCATTGAAATAAAAATTTCATGCCATTAACTACTTAATTTTTTTGATTAATTTTATAGTTTTAATTTGTTGTTTTCAAATTAAAATATAAGAATGAGGCACAAGAAATTAATGAACGGCTAATTTAAAATTTATAAATAGTACCCTAAAAAAGTAAAACTTTATATATACTGTGCATGGATTGCACGGGCTCTAAACTAGTTTTAAATTAATTATGAAAGGAAATTCAAAAATTGAAAAAATAAGTTTGAATCACCATTTTCGATTATGTAACAGCTAATTAGATACGGTACATTTTAATGATAATTGCCATATTATTGTCCAACAAATAATTATGGGGTAGAAAAATAAGGAAACATTCACGTCATTAATGAGCTTCCTTCACATATATAAACTTGGCATTTATTATTGCATATGACTATAGGAAACGAAAATGAAATCCCATATTATCAATTTACTCAATATATTAATATTTTGACCTTGATATATATGCTAACATCATCCAAAAAAAAACCTTCGTTAATTGGATTGGAGTACTCCATATTAGTCTCTCCATTCCAATCATTTGTTTACCTTTTATATTCTTTTGTGAGGGTTTTTTTTTAATAAAAGATAAACAAATTAATGAATTAGACGAAGAGTGTATCTTTCAAGCTGGTTGTGGGTTGTGAGAGTGACGTTTCTGAGCCATCGACATGGGAACAAAGGAAATGGATTTGGAATAACCTTTGGAAAGTTCAAGTGTGGCCACGGATCAAGCTTTTCTTCTGGCAGCTGTGCAATGACGCGCTAGCAACCAAGGTAAATTTATCATTTCGGGTCGGTAGGGAGGATGTTTTGTGTCCTCTGTGTCAGTGTCAAGTTGAGTCAAGTCTTCATTTATTTCGTGACTGTGGTTTTGCTAGCGAGGTTTGGAACGGATTGGGAATGCAGGTGGAGGAGACCGTGGGGCTTGGTGGGATAAGGGACTGGGTGGAGGGTTGTTGGAGGGAGATGGATAAGAGGGATTATGGGTTATTGATGGTTGGGTGTTGGGCGTTGTGGGAGATGCGTAATCAGGTGGTGTTTGCGGGGGAAAAGGGAGAGATTGAGAGGGTGGTTAGTCGGGTTCAACGGGTTCTGGAGGAGGTTGAGGGGGATAGGGTGGCTCAGTCCAAACGGGAGGGAAGGTTGGCTGAGGAGGGGCAGAATGAGCACGGCAGGGGGTGGATGGCTCCTGGTGAAGGTTGGGTTAAGTTGAACGTGGATGCGGGTGTCCAGGAAGGTGTTGGCGTGGGGATAGGTGGAGTGTGCAGGGATAGTGCGGGGAAGGTACTATGGAGCATGGCAGCGCGGAGATTGGAAGTGTGGGAAGCCCATATTGCGGAAGCGGTAGCAGTGCTCGAAGGTCTCGAAGAGGCGGCTAAGGCAGGTCATGATGCGGTGATCGTCGAAAGTGATTGCTCTCAAGTTATAGATGGTCTCAAGTCAAGGAAAAAGGGTCGAAGTGTCTTCGCTCTTGTGTTGGACGATATTTTGCGTCTTTGTACTTCTTTTGGTTCGGTTGTTTTTTCTTATGTGTCTCGTAAAAACAATGAGGTAGCTCACGCTTTGGCTCATGCGCTACCGGTAGTTTCGGGTCGTACTGTTTGGTTGGAAAAACTACCTGAAGTAGTAAGTCGCTATATTTCGATTGAGTAATATATTTACCCAGTTGGGTTTCAAAAAAAAAAAAAAAAAAAAGAGTGTATCTTTCAAGAAATGTAACTAACGCAAATTGATTGAACAATTTATTGGGGACGAGTTAGATAGAGGTTAATATTGGATTCGTATAAAATTGATATGTTAATAAATTATCCTTTGATTCATCATTTTTTATGCTCTAATTTACTCTTCACAATACTTCTTTCAATAGGTCTTGGTATAGACGGGTGGGGCGAACAGACGGGTAAAGACCTCTAATAAAATGGGTAGGGGGGACAAGGTGGGGCACCCCCATGTGCTTTCCACTTTATGGCAAATGGGTATTTTGTGAGGGAAAATGGTATCCGTCTATACGTATAGACGGATAGTGTCCGTCTATAATGAGAATTTGTGTACTTCTTTTAACTTGTAGGTACTCTAAGGTTGATTTAAAAAATATATCTACCATATAATTTTAAACAAGTGACAATACAACACTAACCAATGACTTAGAAATTTACACCGGTCATGTTTGTATTTACCACCATTTTGATACTTCACATTATAAATGTATAGTTGGTCTTTTTTAATATGGGGTTAAATAACACCGTACTTGGATGGATAGGACAAGCTTATTATTAATCCCAAGATATTATAACCATGAGTACTTAGATCAAATGGCAAGGGGTTATTCTAGCTTAACCAGAGGCCTCGTGTTCGAGCCATGGGAACGCAACAGTGTTAAAACTCATGAGGGAGAGCTTTACCACCATAGTGGTCCTACCCGGCTCGAATCAGGATTAAACCGGATGGTTTACACCAAAAAAAATTAATCCCTAGATATTATGCTTTTGTCCTATGTATTTCATTTGATTCGTTATAAGTTTAAGACGCGATATTAGAGCGTAAACATTGATATGTCAACGGGCTAGGAAAATCATTTTATACATCCTTAATCAAATGCGTATTATAACGTAAACATTGATATGCCAACAGGGTAGGAAAATAACATGTGTCGCATTACAATAGTTCCAGTTTGAGTAATAACAATTGGGTAAAATATGAAGTTTCATACTCCGGAGTGGCATCGGTTCTACTAATAACCGATGCCAAATTCAATTTAAGGTAATATTGGCATCGATTGTTACTAAATAACCGATGGGATTATCATTTCTTTGACAGTGGCATCGGTTACTTAATAACAATCGATGTCAATTTAGTTAGGGTTATACATTATTCATTTGTTCCCCTTCCCCTCATTTCTAAATGGCCCTTCCTTACCCACTCCCCTTACAACTGCCACCACGCACAACCACCACCACGCACATCTCACTCCCTTCACCGCCTCCCCTTACCCTTACCGACCACTTGTACAACCATCATTTCCTTCACCATCTCACAACCTCTCATCTCCTTTCAGTTCCCCAACCACGCATGTGTGATCCTCTTCTCGCCACCGTCGCTAATGTTGTCGCCGCTTCCATTTTGATGCTCTGACCTTGACCATGGCTACTACTGCGCTCCCAATCAGCTTGCCGGTAAAATACCAAACCCTAATTTTCTGTCCCCAAATTCGAATCCTAACTAATTTTGTTTTTAATCTAATTTGTTTATTGGTAGTGTTAGTCTACACTAACCCTACTTCTGGTTATCGTTTTTTTTTTTTTAGATTTTCTAATTTGCAGGTGGTTTTTAATATATGTTCTGCTAAGTTTTTATCTTTTTTTTTTATTGAATGCTGTAATTAGTTTGTCGTGTCATTCATGATGGAATTTGGTGTAGTGATTTATGAATTACGAGTTTACTACAGATGTAAAGCGGCGGATAAGGGTGAGTTTGGGGCTATTAGAACTAGAAGCTCGAACATGATTCAATTTACTCGTATTTGAAGCGGGTTTAAGCAATGGTTTGATTTACTCGTCGAGTTAAGGTAATGGGATTCCATCAGCCCTATGATTATTACTATTATTCATTGTTAGTTTTGTGCTAATTGCTGAATGTTTAGTTATATGTATATTTTCTTATGTTCATAAATTGCGATAGCTTATTCTAATGTATGAAAGTTTTATTAGTACTTATATAGTTAAACAATAAAGATTTATTTGTGTGATGGACAATAGATTATCTACTAATATTTGTAAAACATCATATTTTGCTTCATCTACTAATATTTGTAAAACATGACGAGAGATGGAACATTGAAATGCCAACAATAATAGTAAAGGGATCCATATCTATGTTTAGTCTTGGTAATGCCTCTACACTATTTAGAAACAAAAAATGATACTTAGTATACTACGATATCAACAAATGTTACTAAATTTATTACATGGAGAAGAACTAGGTCATTAAACTTTGTTTTGGTATGGAAGTGGGAGAACAAGGTTCTTCATGGCGTTGCAACCAAAGATAATAGCATGTGGAAAATGAGTAGCGAGTTTTGCCATTGCAGTCAGGTTCATGACCGCTGCTACTTCTATTGTTGTTGGCCTTCGTGGTAATCTTTTGCATGCTTCCATTGTTGTTGGCCTTCGTGGTAATATTTTGTGTTGTGATTTTGTAGTGGGTTTCCTGTATGGCTAAAGTATGTTCCAGGCATCAGCTTCAGAACTGACAATGAACCTTTCAAGGTCTGCTACTCTGATTTTGAACACTTCACTCCCAAAATACGGATCCTGTTTGCTAATTTACTAGTCGTACAAGGATTCACATTTTATATAATTATTTGAAATGTGTACTGTTACTATACAGATAGCAATGGAAGGATTCACTGAGAAGATAGTGAGCTTGCTCAAGAGTCATAACTTATAGCACTCTCAGGGTGGACCGATTATTCTGTCTCAGGTAAAAATCTAGAACCATTCCCATTAATTCTTCGGAGAGCGGAGAGCAGAGGGCTTGTACTTGTAGCCAATTGTACCTAATAGATAGAGTTAGGTGGCAGACAATGGGGAATCCAGAAAGTAATCTTTTTTGGAGTCCTTTTAAAAAGTTTTATTATTATACAAAATTAGAATTGTTTTTATTTTTTAGAATGAAAATGGCCGAACTGAACAAAAATGATTAGTGTGCGTTATGCTATTTTGAGATCCCAGATGCTAGCAAAATGCATCAATCCCTCAAATATGGTTTTGGATCCCTTATGCAAGATTGAGAATGAGTATGGGAATCTAAGAACACATCTTGGCTAAGAGGGATATAATTATATGAGCTGGGCTGCTAAAGATGGCAGTCAGTATGCAGACAGGTGTTCCTTGAACTATCTGCAAGGACGTATCAACTGCTGATCCATTGGTAAGAGCCTTCTTATATCATGGATACAAGATTTCTGGTTTAATTAAGCATCTGTATTCTTGTTGCATTCATCATTATGATGACCCAAGGGACTTCAACTTGAAGCTCAGGTACCCAAGTCCGACACTTGGTATTCGGACATGAGTATTCATACTGGAGGTCTTAATTTTAAACAGAAACATGTGGATATTTCATATAGAATAGTTGAGCTCGGCCCATTTAGTCACACACCCTTATCGGACACTTGTAGAATGAGTCTAAGTAACATAGCCCATTAGAGGAAATGGGAGTATATGAGACGACTATTTGCCATTTTAATTTACAGTCATTTGCATTCTAGTTTATATTGCTGCAAAACATACTGAGATAACTGTGCATGGTGGAATTACTTGTAGTGTAAAAAATTATTTTCCAAATTCTCATGGTAGGGTTTTGTGCATTGTTCTTGAGGACAGATTAATACCTGCAATGGCTTCTACCGTCATCAATTTCCACACTTATAAAGTTGAAAGAGTCACTCACACTAGACTTGATAAATCTGAGCAGGTTCAGTAAGTTTGGTAAGAAGAGCTCACAAAGACCAGTACGAGATTTGGCTTTTGCAGTTGCACGGTTCATACAGACAGGAGGATCCTTGGTGAACTACTACATGATCGATATGAATTGTTACTTTGCGATTGTCTTGGCAGTAAAAAGTAATGGAATCAAATCTATTGTTGTCGGAATTGTGTGATTAAGTGTTATTTAATTTTTTGGAAAGAGTCTCAAGTTACGGGGTTCTTGGAGAAGTCTTGTTCTTGTGGGGCAAAATTTGATTTTTTTGTTGGATGTTTGCGTAATTAAAAGAGTCAGTAGTTATAAGATTTCAGTGTTTTAGTATTGAAAGAACTTGACGATTTGTTGAGAAACTCAAATTGGTTTTTGTTATTTAATGTGTGGTCAAACTTTACCATCGACTTTGTTGTGTTGGGGTTGCAATGACAAGGGCTAACATATTTCCTTGTGTGTCTTAGCAGTGATTGTGATTGTTTGGCATGAACCTAAATCTCAAACAAGAGCATGGGAGAAGTAGATGTGATCTTGCGTATGCCGGAAGCATTCTGACTAAGAGTCTACATTAAGGTAAGAAATGCTCATTGTTTATGTATTTTTATTGTATTAGTTCTGACTAAGCGGCTACTAAGAGACTAAACTGAAATCATTTCAGTAACCTAAAATTAAGTAAAAAAGAACGAGGTCTGCAGAAATACAAGCATTGTTAGTTTGTTATGTGTGTCTCTTTTACTTGATTATTCTCTAAAGTTGTATGCACACCTTTAATATTCTTTATGGGGGTATCACAGAAGAACAGATGCTGCAATACATGGGGCCGAACACACGCATGATAACATCACAAGCAAAGTAGCTTATTGAGGTCTATATATGAGTGAACGGTTGATCTAGATACTCGAATAGTTCAGGGTTTATATGTATGTGATTTTGTTGCCGGATACAATTCCTTGAATGGTTGTATTTTATTTGGATTTGTTGGTATTGAACTTATGAAATTTGGATTGCTCAATTTATAAATTCTCGAATTTTCTATACCGTTTAGAAAATAAAATAATGCGGGTATGATTGTCGAATTCCTATAGCCAAGAACTTATTTATTGGCTAGGCACAAATTTTTTTTATTGTTCTAATTGATGATTGACATCGGTTCCTAAGTTACAACCGATGCCAATAATGCAAAAATTGACCTCGGTTTTTATGGTACAACCGATGCCAATATGTGTAAATTGCCATCGGTTAGAGCCGATGCCAATTGAATAACAACCGATGCCAATATGTGTAAATTGGCATCGGTTCATGAACCGATGCCAATTCAAAAAAATGTCATTGGCATCGCCCGCATTGGCATCGGTTGGGAACCGATGCCAATCACTGTTTATAACCGATGCAAATTGCATTAATTGTACTAGTGGATCCCTTCGACCCGGTCATTTATTTGCCTTTGGTTTAGGCATAAAGACCAAGAAAAGAGGAGAGGGACAATTATTAGATAACAAATGGATCAAATTGAGTATGGAGTATTAAATTGCCCATCAAAGGCATTCCTAAAATAGAAAGGCAAACAATTGACTTAGACACCCCAAAATGGAATAGGCAAACAAATGACCGAAATAAAGGGAGTATCATATAAGGAGTTCCTTATCTTCCTTATCCATTGTTTTACACAATTCGGGTTCATATCAGATCAAGCTTGGGTCCTGAAATTGGGTGCCGGGTAGGGTTATTTGGATCATGTCAATTTTGACAAGTCTAAGTTACCTCAATCTACTTCAACTACTTGCTAACCATATATATGTACCGTGTAGGATTCGAAAAAATTCGAGGGTATTATATATGTAGAAATACCCTTAAAAAGAACATAATGCATGTAAATCCATAAAAACATATTTAAATTTGTAACACGGGTTGAACATGTCGGGATAAAGACGGGTCATTACGATTTGAGACAAAATTCGAGCTGAGTCGAGCAGCCAGATGAACTTTGATGTATTGGAAGACAAATGTTTGTTAAATGCATTTCAGAAATATTTTTGGATAGTGATTGGAGAATAGTTTTAAATTTTGTTCCGTGGTGAATGGTAGCTCAAAAATGGGTTTTACATCGTATGAATCGTATCTATAATATTCACCTCAAGCCCTCAAGGATTTTTTTTTTTTTTTTTTTTTTTGCTGATATACATGAAGATAAAATGAGCGTGATGCACATCGTGTATGCCTTTAGGGCATGATAGTTATTATATGATGTTGGATATACAAATAGTTATTTGTTTATACTCGATTAAAGGCACATACATGAGTTTTTTTCCATATATAAACTATGAGAATTACAATTAATATAAATATTATTTATATTGCAATTTTGAAGATCGGTCCGTGCGAACACGGGTTCAAAAACTAGTTAATTTTAATATTGTCGTGTCTAGGTGAATTAATATTTTTTGCACTTTTGCTGGGCCGTTAGTTGAGTTGGGTAAAATGTGGAAAATGTTTAACCAGGTCGGGTGTGAATACAAATATACAATTGCGGTGGGTATTGAATATTTGACAATCTACAATAGGTGGTGGTGGTGCGAGGTAGAGACGATCACGAGTCATTTTGTACATTGCATCCGATTTGTCCAACTCTTAAAAATAACGACAACGCATATTGAAAATTTACAAAGGCTCGACTTCTAAATCCTGATTCCCAAGCCAAACCAAATAACCTGCTTGTCCTTGAGCCAATGTCCACAAAAATAACTTCCCCTGGGAAATAAATCATCTTCATTTCTTCTCTTAAACTCATTTAATAATATTTGGTCAACCAAACCTCATTATCCCTTTATTTTTACCCATAAATTTTGAGCCGTTCAATGATGCCAGAATACGATCTAGACCATCGAAAGGAAATGACCTCTCCATTTCTTTTTAGGAAATAGAGAGAAACTCTCCTCAATAATGGGTATTACATTTGCTCACTCCTACATTTATTGAGTAATAGGTAAGAAAAGGACCTGCACTATGCTTTTTTTATTCCAGATAAGGACCTCAACTTTCAAAGTGTACAGTTAAGGACCTCAATGTTAAATTTAACGGCAATCACACATACAATATATATAACTGTTAGTCTCGTTTGGTTGATCCAAGAATTAAACTAACACCGAAAAATCCAATTCTTGTGAATTATTTTCCTATAGACAAATTCACATGAATTCGGAAAATTCGTTTGGTTGCGAATGTTGGAGTTGAATTCCAAGGAGTTGCCAACTACCTAGAGGGATGTAGGTAGTTCAATTCTCCCATTATTTAGGCATTCAAAACTCTAAGGAATTTTGAATGCCTACATTTTGCCAAAAAATTGACAACCAAACACTCCCCATCTTTTGTAATTCATGGGATTTTGCAATTTCCATGATTTGTTTGTGAAATATTTCTTAGATGAACAAAAACAAAATATTAACTGTTGCTTCATGAACGATGAATAAACAATTCATGCTTAATAAAAATGGAGTCAAAATATAGATTAGTTTGCAGTTTTATTCATGAACATGCTCAAGGAACTCCCCAAATCTGTTTGCCTAGTTTCAAAAAAAAAGGGTAGCCCGGTGCACGATAGCGTCTCCGTTAGGCGAGGGTCCGGGGAAGGGTCCCACCACAAGGATGTAATTGGGGCAAGTCTTCTCCAAGGACTTGAACCCGTGACCTCACGGTCACAAAGCAACACCTTAACCGGTGCGTCAAGGCTCCCCTTATGTTTGCCTAGTTTCAAATATAAAATAAAAATTTGGAAGCAGCTGATAATAACCTATGTGATGAACGACGATGCTCCCAGTTCCAGTCATATTCCACAAATACAAACATGTGAGAAGACTTTATATATACTCCGTATTAGACTTACTGTTAGTATAAAGTCAAAGTAAGCTTATGCAAACCAAAATCAAGCCCTCGTTAAAATAAGTTTTACAAAATAAAATTGTTAAATACTCCATCTAAAATCATTGAAAACATATACAACCCACATTTGACTAATTATCCTACTTCACCTATAATTTAGACCTTATTGTATGCTAAACATATATAACTAACCCTAACAAATTTAATAGGCATGAGTTTGTGCATATTTGATTATAAAAGCAAATACAACTATTGTTGTTAAGGAACGTAATACTTCCTAAGGAATATTATTTAGCATCTTATCTTTCCTATTTGTATTCCTATGTAATCTATATGTAACCATATCTTGTTGACTCTTCTTCCTAGTTTAGTGCAATTTGTTACTAGGTTTAGGTTTAACTATGGTTGTAATCTTAGTATATAAATCCTTGTAAAGCTTCACTAATTAATATACAATTTAAAACCTCATTCTCTCATCTCTTATAATTGTTACATAACATCATAATGTTAATTGATAGCAAAGAGATGAAAAAATTATGCAAATTAAATTATTGATGAAGAAAGAAAATCCTACCATAAAAAATTCAGATAGATGAACATCACAAGGAGGAATTTGAATTGACAATTAAAAGATATCACTTGTTAGTTGTTACTCTATCACCAAATGAGTTTTTCAGAAATTTATTTTATTTTTAGATTTAGATGCGCTTTTTCGTTTGTCCTTTTCGGAGATTTGTAGAAGATGATCACATGAGCAGTATTTTAAAGTTTATTCTTTTTTTTTATAATTAAAAATTTGTGCTTGCATAGTTAACTGACACCAGCATTCTTGTGGGTCCCGACAACAATTACGATTTACGCATAATAGTTAACGGCGTTACCTTTTCAAGTCCTTAACGGTATAATTTGAAAGATTAGTCCCTTATCTGTAAAAAAGTGTATAGTTTCGGTCCTTGTCTTACCTATTACTCTACATTTGTTCATCACCTCAAAATTCACCTCTATTAGAGATGATCATATATAACAATAATATATTTCATCATGATCGAAAATGTAATTTTTAAAAACTCTATTAAGAATAATGAAACCAAATTTTCTTACTTGCATTCTCAAGAAACAATGATTTTCCTCACATCAAAACAACGTGCTCTAGCGTTTTGGAGGAGCATAATGTTTGTGCATGTTGGCGTCTAATTTGATGGGTTTAGAAGATTGTTTTTTTTTTTTTTGGTACAATGGGTTTAGAAGATTGTTATTTCGGCAAACAAATATACTCATGGTATCCCACCTTTTTTGGCGAACTACCGCACAAGATTGCTGCCTAAAAAAATTATTGTTTGCCGAAATAACAATCTGTGTTATGCTATAGTTTTTAGTGATCAATATTTTACTGAATAAACAATATAAATTTTTTCTCACACAATTATTGTACATTCGTACACAACAACTAATTAGAAAACAAAAGCGAATAAACATATGCAATCGATAACAAAACGAAGGATAATTTAAGTTTAACAAGAAACACTCTTATAGTATATATGGTAAGTGAAGATCAAAAATATTGGGTGCACTCTTATATACGGATTACGGAGTATATGGTATATGATCAAATATACTGGGTGCAATCCTACATTCTTTACAAGGAATAAAATTGGCAAATCTACTAATACTCCGTATCATATCAAAAATTCTACCCGTGCTCCTGGAGGAATGTACTCCTCACACACAAACGCAATCCACCCAAGTGAAATATTATAATGACTTGTGTGTGAGGAGTAACGTCCTCCAGAAAGACGGTAAAATTACTCCGTATCATATATGGACATACCGCATATCTGTCATTGTGCCAATTCATTTTCCTTTTATATATTATCCGTTGTCAAATACGGAGTAATTCTACCGCACAAGATTGCTGCCCAAAAAAATTATTTCGGCAAACAAATATACTCATGGGTTTAGAAGATTGTTATTTCTGCAGCCCCACATTCGCCACCTTGCGTTGGAATATGTGTCATCTGACAATAATGCAATTACAACTGTCGATCAATCACATGTTTAAATCTCATTTTAAGAATACATGTGGGATGTAATATTTTACAGTCAACTGGTCCACACATATCGGTAATGACTGGCTGACTAGAGTTTGACATTCTGCATTTATTGACGGTGGTGATCAGTTGATCCCTTAGGTCATACCTAAAGGGTAACACTCTTAATTGATTATTTAATTGATCGTATGACGATACAGGTTAATTAAATTGCTTAAAATTGACGGACGATTTTGTGAGTATTATTGACGTGTCTTATTGTAATTGAGATTAAATAAGATACGGTCTAAGTAATCAAATTGTTTTATTACTTGGATAAAATTATTGTTTACGAAACAATTGAAACTGAATAATTTATTATAAATACAAGACGTTGTGATTTATAATTGATAAACCATTTTTGGTACAAGTAATTATGAATTACTAAGTCGATTTTTGTACATGACGTATTTTTATAAATACGTTGATTTTTAATATGTTAAAAATACATTACATTGTGACATGTCATGTAACATGTAACATATGACAAATTGACAAATGACAAAATATAAAATGGACCTCCCATTTTATGTAAGTGCCGAAAAATGGAGGGAGTATAATGTTTAAATTGTGTTAAATAATTAAGTGGAATGCAAAATGATTGCACACCTATTTGTAGCCATGCAAGTCTATTTTCTTGGGAAGAAAATGAGCTCATGCATTGGGCACTAGACACCCCTCCCCACCGGTTTTCAAAGGGCCATTATAGAGGTTTTTCTCTCTAATAGTTCATTCACTACTTTACATTGTAATTCTAGTGTAAGAAATATAATTTCCTCTCTACATCTTATGAAAAATTAGAGAGATAAAATCTCCAAAAATCCTTCCTCTTGACCGAAATTGCAAGAGATCAAAATAAATATTTTGGGTCAATTTTAGTAAGATTATTATTATTCTAGATCAAGTAATATTAATCTATTAAGAGGTTATCTTGGGTATTCATCTTTGGGAGGGATTCTATCTTTGAATCCTTGTTCTTCCATTTGTAAGGAAAGCTCAAGAACAAGTAAGAAGGAGATCTTACTTGTGCCCTATAATCCGAAATTCCATTGTAAGAAAGACGATTTCTTCTCTATTTCTATTTATGTTTGCATGCATAAGATCTAGATTTAATTTTATGACTAAATTAAATGTCACATATATGAATATGTAAATAAATGAGAATATGAATTTCTAGCAAGTGGTATCAGAGCCTTAGGTTGTTTGCATGCAAATCGGTTATTGTTTTTTCGAGTTATAAGATTAACAAACAAAACTTATAAATTTGTGTTTATTATGAAATATCACGAAATTTATTTGCATGTTAAAGTTTCTGGTCCTAAAATGTATTTAGGATAATTTGGTTTATTTATGGTTTTTTATTGTTCATTTTATATAATAATGGCATTAAAATGTGATTTTATGATAAAAATGTCATTTTTGGACTAAAAATAGCTAAACTTCGATTTTTTTCAGTGGTTTTTGGATATGTTTTCACATATATTATCTACTGATGGCCTGTAAAGTTTCATAATAAAATGAGTTGTTATGCTCGAAATATGGATTTTTCAAGTTAAAATCGTATTTAAATGGGTAAATAGGTTAATATGAGTTATATTTCGAATCTGGTCATGGAAATTTATTATATTGTCACATGCAATTTTACAAGATGTGTGTAAAATATTTGGATATAATGAAGTTTTTATGCATGATTTATGAATTTTTGATGAAAAATCACATAAATAGTGACTTTAATTAGTTAAAAATGCTAAAACATACTTCATGACTAAGGAAAAATGTCACATGTTGAATTTTATCATATGTTTCAGATCTAAAAGTGAAAAGTCGATGAATATAATTTTTCTAATATTTTTAGGGTCAAAATTGATAAATCCGATAAACCGCAACATTGTTTTTCTCGATAAATTTTCAAAAATTTTAACCTATGTTTTTGAGCATTATGAGTGTCATGGTATTTTTCAGAATGTTCATGAGTTTAAATTTCAAAATTTGAAATTCTTTGAAATTTTTATGATTTAATTTGAAGTTTATGGAATAATTTTTTATTTTAGGTCCATTCATGAACAATATTAAGAAATATAGGTTAATTATTGTCAAATGTTAGTGGAGACTAATTTTGAGTCCTAAGTTGGTTAGGGTAATTAACTTGTACATAAATATGATTTTATGTAATTATTGTGATTTTAAAAGGTTAAATCACGCAAATCCGTAAAAACCGATTAATATACGATATTGGCTCTTTAAAGGCGATTTAGAATAAAATTGGGCATGTTCATACGTATTATAATGCTGCATTTTACTTATGATTGTCATTTTTAATTTTATGTAATTTTTGAATTATGTAATTTTACTTAGTATGGCCTTAGTTGTAATTGATATTACCCGAAATGTATGGGAATATCGATTCGGTTGTAATTTATTGTGATCTCGTATCACCATTTTGTAATTTAATAGATTTATTTTTTCATTTTTAATTACAAATGTATAATAGGAAATTATGTAATTTATTTATTCCGGAGTACCTTGAAGACGGTGCCACTCGAGAAGGCGATCCATCAAAGAAAGTATTGCCTTGAAATGCGTGCCAAGACCGAAGTTCAAGGGACCAAAGGAGTGTTGGAATATCCGTCCTCCGACAATAATGCGATCACAACTGTTGATCATGATGATCACATGTTTAAGTCTCATTATAAAGAATACAATTGGGAAGTAATATTTTACTGTCAACTGATCAACATATATCGGTAATGATTGGCTGACTAGAGTTTGACATTACTGTCGTACGACGGTGGTGATCAGTTGACCCCCTAGGTCATACCTATAGGGCAACACTCTTAATTGATCATTTAATTAATCGTATAACGTTGCGAGTTAATTAAATTACTTGAAAATTGACGGACGATTTTGGAGGAAAAATTTACGTATCACATTGAAATTTGATTAAATGAGATACGGTCTGAGTAATCGAATTGTATCATTACTCAGATGAAATTATTGTTTAAGGAAACAATTAAATTTGAATGAATTATTATAAATACAATTTATTGTGATTTATAATTGGAGAAATATTTTGGTACAAGTAATTATGAATTACTAAGTCGATTTTTGTATATGAAGTACTTTATTAATACGTTGATTTTTAATATGTTAAAAATACATAACAAATTTATGTAACATATGACATGTGACATATTGACAAATTTGATAAAAATAAAATGGGTTCCATTTTATGAGTGTACCGAAATTAAGAGGGGATTAGGCAAAACATTGTGTTGTTTAAATTAGTGGAAAACACAATCATTTGCATTATAGACTAGCCTTGCAACCTATTGCTTATTGTAAAGAATAATACAAGCATGCATTGGCTCCCCAAAATCCCCCCCTTCCACCCGGTTTTTGAGATGGAAAAACCATTATGGTTTTTCATCTTATTTACCTAATAACACACTAAATGTTGTAGTGTATCATTCATTCTTTACTCATCCAAAATAAGAATTCTAGAGAGACAAAAAAGCTCTCTTCTTCTTCTCTCCCAAAACCGAAAATATTAAGTGTGTTATAATATTTTTGGGTCATTTTTCTACAAGATTAATATTGTACTAGTAACTATAATATTAATTTTAATTAAGAGTAAGCTTTGGGTATAAATCCTTGGGAGAGATCCTACACTTGGGTCTTTGTTCATCCAAAAGGGAAAGCTCAAGAACAAGAGAGAAAGGTGATCTCTCTTGTGCCCATATTAACCAAATTTCCAATGTAAGAACAAGTTTCTTCTTTATTTTGTTTAAATGTTTGCATGCATAAGATCATTAGTTAATTTTATGACAAATTAAATTAAAACATATATGAATATGTAAGTATATAGATCTACTTTTCCTTCAATCGGTATCAAGAGCCATGGTTGTTTGCATGCAAATCGGTTAAAAGTTTTTCCGAGTTATAAGAATAACATATAAAACTTGAATAATTTGTGTTATTATGATATATCACGAAATTAATTTATGCATGTTAAATTTATGGTCCTAAAATGTTTTAGGATATTTTGGTTAAATTTACGGATTTTTATTGTTCATATTATACAATAATGGCATTTAAATATGATTTTATGAGTAAAAATGTCATTTTCGGTCTAAAATTAGCTATACTTCGAATTTTCCAGTGACTTTTGGATATGTTGTCACATATATTATTTTGAGATAACCTATAAATTTTCATAATTTTTGGACATGTTATGCTCGAAAAATGGATTTTTCATTATTAAAATCGGTTTTAGGTGAAAAATAGGTTAATATGAGATAAATTTCGAATCTGGTCATAGAAATTTAGTATGATGTCACATACAATTTTACAAGATGTGTGTAAAATAATGGGCTATAGTGAAGTCTTTTTGCATGATTTATGGATTTTTGAAGAAAAATGGCATGAATAGTGACTTAATTAATGAAAAATTAATAAAACATACTCTATGACTAAAGAAAAACATCATATGTTGCATTTTATTATCTTTTTCAGATCTAAAATTGAAAAATTAATGAATATAATTTTTCCATGTTTTTATGATTATTTTGTTAAAAACCGATAAACCGCAACATTGTTTTTCCGGATAAAATTAGAAATTTTTAACCTAAGTTTTTTGAACATTATGAGTGTCATGGTATTTTTCCAGAATGTGCATGAGTTTAAATTTCAAATTTTGTGATTTATTTGAAGTTTATAGCTTATTTTTGAAATTTTTAGTCCATTAATGAACAAATTTATAAATATGAGTTAATTATGGTCAAATTATTAGTGAAGACTAAATTTTGAGTCCTAAGAGGTTAGGGTAATTAACTTATGCATAAATATGAATTTATGTAATTTTTGTGATTATAAAATGTTGAAATCACGCAAATCCGTAAAAATCGAGTAATATACGATATTGGCTAATTAAAGGCGATTTAGCATAAAATTGGGCATGTTCATACATATTATAATGCTGCATTTTCTTTATGATTGTCATAATTTAATTTATGTAATTTTTGAATTATGTAATTTTACTTAGTATGACCTTAGTTTTTAATTGATATTTCCCGAAATGTATGGGAATATCGATTCGGTTGTAATTTTATTGTGATCTCGTATCACCGTTTTGTAATTTAATAGATTTATTTTATTTTATCTTAGTTACAAATGTATAATAGGAAATTATGTAATTTGCTATGTAATTTAATTTATCTCGGAGTTCCCAAAGACGGATTTCTTCAAGATGGCGATACATAAAGACGGTGTTACCTCGAGATGCGTGCCACAACCGAAGTTCAAGGGACCAATGGAGTTGGTTTCCGAATATGTAATAGTTAAATAGTTTTTCTATTTTAGGAAAGGCCATACTAGGATTTATTTATTTTATGCTTGCATTTTATTTTTATGTCACATGCATCGCCAAATCGCCATAACTAAAACATGCATCCTCATTTTATCGAGTTTATCGACCGTGTCAATTAGAATTATCGTAGTTCACCGCTTTAGTTCACTTAAAACGTGATAGATAATAAATTGACATGACCTCTCGCTAAAACAATTAATTGAGACATAGCCTTACCAAATAGTAGAAACCATGAAAACCTATTTCGCGAGGGAGTGCACTCGGCCCTACCGGGGTACAAAACTTGTTACGTAGGGGAAGTGGGTGATAAATGTCTATCCACCGAATTCATGTTGATAAGGGATGAATCGGCCCTACCGTGCCCGAGTTGATGTGGATTTGGATCATGGACACATTTATTCGAAATTTGGATTGAACTCAACAAAAAAATTTCGATAAGGGTTTCATCGGCCATACCGTGCCCTTGTCGGATGTGTAGATAATTATTTGAGTAATTTTATCGACCAAGAGTTCTAAAAGTAGAATCGATTAAACGTTAATCCACCGAGTTATATTGATAAAGGATGAATCGGCCCTACCGTGCCTAAGTCGATATGAATTTTGGTCTTGGAATCATTTATCTAGTTGGTAGAGATCACTAGAAAAATGCATAAAACTTGTTTAAATTATAATTTTTACGAGTATTATTATTAAAACGACATTTGTTTTACTCCTTCTATTTTGTTTTGTAGACCACTTTTTTCATAACAAATGGGAACACCAACCCCATCTGCAACGCCTCTCGCTAGTTCATCATGGCTCCGATCCTTCATGGATCGATGTAAACTTGAAAAGAATGGGTCAAATTTCTCCGATTGGGATGCCCAACTCAAATTGGCCGCCCAAGGTGACGACAAGCTTCGTTACCTTACCGAGGCCTCTCCTCCGGAACCTACTACTAGGTCGACCGCCGGCACTAGGGAAGCATATGAGGCTTACCAAAAGGAGTCCGCCGCAATGAAAAATGTCTTGATATTTGTGATGGAGGCAGACCTCCAAAGGAGAGCCTTTAAAATGGGCAATGCTAATGAGATTTACTCCAAGCTTGTGACAATGTTTTCACAAACTCCGCGGATCGTCCAATATGAGGCGGCCGCGGCATTCTTTGATCTCGACTTCAAAGAGGGCTAAAAGGTTAGTCCTCATGTGCTCAAACTTATGGAGCTTGTCGAGACCTTGAAGATTCAAAAGGTTGAAATCCCCAAAGAACTCATTGTAGATAGGATTCTACACTCCTTGTCCAAAGTGAAAGCGTATGTTCAATTCCGGATGAATTTTAACATGCAAGACAAGGATGTGTCTCTTGAAGAATTGCACAAGTTACTTGTGCAAGCCGAAAGGGACATGGGGTTAAATGTGAACCCACCCAAGGATGTGCTTAACATAAGCACTAAGAGTAAGGGGAAGTTCAAGAAGAATGGGAGGAAGGGTAAGAAACAAGCTCCCACATTCACCAAAGCTAGGACTTGTGAAGCTAGCACTTCAAAAATCAATAAGGGTCCTCTTGATAAATGCCATTACTGTAATGGTATGAGACATTGGAAAAGAAATTGTTCCAAATACCTTGGTGATATTAAGCCTGGAAAGATTACTTCAGTAGGTAAATGACTATCCTTTCTTTTATGTTTCTAATTCAACTATGGTATTATGATACAAAGTTGTGATAATGTATCTCCCTTTTTATTGTAAATAGGGCCTCCACCAAGCAAAGACAAGGGAAAGGAAAAGCAAGCATAAGATACCATCAAGAAGCTAGGAAGAACTCTTATGGAGCTTTGCTTTTTATTGTCTTATTTTATTCATGTTATGGATTTTAGAACCTTAAGTTTCCGTGTTTGACATGGAAAGGTATTTTGGATAATGGTTTGTATTTTGGATAATGGTGACTTGGTTTGCAACCCAAGTCACCCGTTTTATCATCTTATCCTTTTGTTCTAAAAATTCATGTTTAAATGCTTACTCTTAGAAACATATAACTTACAGTGATCTAATAGACAAATATAATGACGGGTTTCATTATATGTCCACATGCTTAAGGCTTGTGTATGATCATTTACAAAGTTACCTTGAGTCTACGAAGTCTCTTAAAGGTATGTCAATCACCAAGTACACATCTAAAACTATTAGTCAATCTATGAGATAGTTCTCCTTATAACTTCAACATAATTATTTGTGTCTCATATGCTATCTTTGAATCTATAGTGTATTTATTCTAAAGATAGAGTGGGAGAAAAATGAGGACACAACACACGAGACAAGAAAAATTTGTGTACTTGTGTAAATGAGATCTACGCAAGGTAGAATGATTTGAATAAAGGGTATATCTATTCACATAGTATACCAAATAGATGAGATCTATGGTCTCAAGTAAGTTCTATATGACTAAAGAGACCAAGTGAAGTAATCATAAGAGC
This sequence comes from Silene latifolia, assembly GCF_048544455.1. Lineage (NCBI taxonomy): Eukaryota > Viridiplantae > Streptophyta > Magnoliopsida > Caryophyllales > Caryophyllaceae > Silene > Silene latifolia. The sequence goes on along the minus strand of NC_133538.1, from coordinate 443,710,269 downwards.
ATATTCTTAAGATAACTACACGAGGAGACCAAAAGAAAGTTTTGGAACAAAATGACTAACGTAAAGTCTTAACTAGAGTTTTGACTAAGTTTATGAATTTTTGACCAATAGTTTCAACCTTGAGATTTACTTAAGAGCCTAAATGAATCAATGTAACATCCTAGTAATAAGCGATATTTATCACTAGAAGTTGCAAGGATTGATATACCGATATCTCCAATAGCCAAAGTTTTAAACCACGCAGATGTCATTACTCAACCTCATTGTGAAAATGAATTGGTTAAACATCCTTCTAAAAGGGATATTTTGAAGGATGTGTATTAGATATTACTTATATTTAATAAATGACATTGCCACACATCATTATGACATGAGTGTGTTAGAGATTTAAAATCTCTTTCCATAAGGTTAAAATGAGACCTCTTAAAAATAGGAATTTTGAAAGGATATGATGGGAACATATATGGTTTCATCTTAATAACTTTGCAAAGCAACATACATTCCAAAATTTTGATATGTGTTCAATTGAGTAATCAATTTCGAAACATGTGGAATTAAGTGGGAGTTTACAAATTATCATGTGAAGACATGGGATTTAGTGGGAGTTGTCATCCCTCGAATGTTTACAACTCATTACTCATTAGGAATGACGAGCTAATATCTTCTTTCATAAAGAAGTATTTGAGTTTTCAATTCTGGATGAAAATGGACTATGATGAATCCAATTACATCAAGGGATGTTGGATTAGTATTAAGAGATACACATCGTATCAACATTCACATAGGTTATTCATGTAGATGAAAATGGAATTGCCATTAGCAGTCATGGTCGTTCATTGAACCTATGAACGGTTGATCTCATGATTATTAGTAACTAGTGTTTCCGCCATTAGAATAATCATGTACATGTCCAATTATGAATCATATGCATAAGAACATGATGATTGATTGGGAAGCCATAATAGAAACGTCATGAATTCTCAAGTAGAATCCGATGAGCGATTTCGGTGTTTAACAGAATACTCTATTATGTGTTAAGAGGTTGCACATATTATAGAAAGTTCAAACACACGTAAAGATTTATGAAAATCCTAAACTTTTCAAATCAAAAGGAAAAATAAGAGGTTATTGGAAAGATACTTAGTTGAATAAGAAGTTATTCAAAACTAATCCTTCCTAATATGCTAGAACTTGTGAGAAGTGCTAGACCAATCGTCTTGATAAATTGTTGTAAGACTCTACAAAACATATACCTAGTGCATTGTGTGTGGATGGAGTACTTGATCAGTACAAGTTATATCATTCACCACAAATTCGTTCGTTATGTGATAATCGATAAGGAAGTTCTTTTAAGATAAAGAACCAAAACCGAGGTCGGGAACCTTGATGTGTACTTGGTAAGATTCATGCTATGAGAGAGAACATGAATGTAAAGGAAAATGCGATTATAAGAAGTTTGAACACATGGACACATGGCATGTTAAACTTCTATTGCAATCAATAAGTGTTTACACTTACGATATACATCACAAGGTTGTAATATGGTATTGACTACCCAAGTGTGATGTCGACATTTGTCGTTTGAGTTATTATTAACTCACCTTGTACATTGTTATATCCAAACGGGTTGTGGAGACAATTGAACCCCGTTAAAGTGAACATGGATTAACATTGTATTTGCCCATAGTTACTTACATGAGGTGACGTCTCGAAGTGACTAGAGTGTGATGCGATTGATGGCAAGTTCAAGTGCCACAGAGTCATGTGAGATGACTAGTCGATCACATAGGCAGACTGTTAGGAACATTTTGTCGGGCCTAATGACCGCTTATAGAGTTCTGGCAAATTTATATAGCCTGGTCGTGGCGAGAGCTGCTATAGTATTTAAATGAGTCGATTCTTTTGACTAAAGACTATTCGCCTAAGATGGCACAGTTTCAGATTAACTTTGATTTGTGTTACTACGACCTTCGTAAATGGGGTCAAATGGGCATATTTTGGGTTATGATGGCTGTGGCTAGTCGAAGGGAATGAGTGCGATAGGAATTGTCCATCCCTAGTCAGGGTTATAACAATATCTCAGGGCCACTCGAGGAGTAATGAACTGGAAATGCGTGGCCACGCTCGGAAGGTATCTATGATAGATAAATTCGGTCAATCAGTTATTCTCCAGATCGAGGAAACCACTCTCGATATGATCACTTGCAAGTACGACCTGAAAGACACCTTGCATTGAGTGGGAGATAGTAATAGGACAAGAGAATTGGTGACGCACACTTGTCGAGGACAAGTGGGAGATTGTTGGAATATGTGTCCTCCGACAATAATGCGATCACAACTGTTGATCATGATGATCACATGTTTAAGTCTCATTATACACTACAAGAAAAACGCGGGTTAGCGACGGCCCTACCGACGGAAAAAAGAGGCCGTCAGAAAACACGGGTTACTGACGGATTTGTGACGGAAATTCCGTCAGTAACGTTTCCTGACGGATATCCCGTCAGTATCTATTGGCGCGTTGACCAAGTCAAAGGCGCCAAAAAAGATGTGACGGAATTTCCGTCAGTAATATCTTAATACTGACGGAATATCCGTCAGTGAGCTTCACGCGTTAAATTGGTGTACAGCTGGAAACAATTAATGGACCACTGACGGAATATCCGTCAGTTTTTTCAAAATACTGACAGAATATCCGTCAGTGGGCCAAGATGTTTGAATGCTATGTTGATGACAGGCTGTCACAATAATTGGCCAACTGACGGATTTTCCGTCAGTAGTTTGAAAAAACTGACGGATATTCCGTCAGTAATCCAATAGTTGTGACGTGTACTGTCACTTGAATTATTGGCGTATAAAGTAGGCGACTGACGGATTTTCCGTCAGTTAAATGGAAATACTGACGGAATTTCCGTCGGGATTCCTAATGTACTGACGGAAAATTCGTCAGATGCCTTTATAAACTCAAACACGGGAACACTTTCCCCTCACTTTACCAAATTTCCCCCAAATCAATTAAAAATCGTCAACCCTCCTAACCTCCTTAAAACCCGACACCACCACCACCCTCCTCCACTTCCAGCGCCACCACCACCACCACTACCACCACCACCACTACCACCACCACCACCACCACGCCGTCGCCATCACTATAAGGTAATTAACTTTATCTTTTTTTTTTTTCTATTTCCTTTATCTTTTTCCTTCTTCTTCATCCTTTTCCTTCTCCTTTTCTTATTTATCTTCTTTTTTTGTTAATAGTAGGCCGCCGCCGCCAGCCGCCGCCGCCAGCAGCCGCCGCCCCCTGCCGCCAGCAGCCGCCGCCACTTCCCTCTTTCTCATCCTTCTTTTTCATTTTTTTCTTTGTTGAACTAATTAGGTATTTTCTCTTTTAATTTTTTTTTGTTTAATTATCTTAATTGAATTAGAATATTAGTTATTGTTTTATTTACTGTTGAATTATTGTTAATGTTGATGCATGTTGACTTAGGATAGAAGCCAATTTTGTTTCAATGTATGTTGTGACGGTTTTATTGTATGCATCTAATTTTTTTGTTAATTAGATTATTGTTAAATTTTGTTAAATGTTAATGTTTTTAAAATGATAATTAGACTAGATATGTAAATTGAAAAATTATTGATGTTAGTTTTTAAAATGATAATTAGACTATATATGTGAAATGAAAAGTAAATCATGTTAGTTTATGTTAATTGAAAAAGTAGTCATTGTTGTATGTTTTGTTTTTAATATTGTTAAAATTATTATTCATATTGACCTAGTACCCGTTCAAAAATTACTCACTAGGAGTAATTTTTGAATAGTCCCCGTTTTGGGACTGTCTTTGTACGTTTTAAGTCACTTAGGTAGTAAACATGTGCTTGTGATTTGTTAATGAGAAAAGAGTTTGGTGACAATTCCTTTAATGTTCTCTAAATGCATATGTAGAGTAATTATTTATTCTATATTGTGTATTTGGAGAACGGATGGGAATTGCTGCCGAATTTTTTTTCTCATTAATAAATCACAAGTACATGTTTGCTAGTGACTTAAAACGTACATTGATGGGTTTAGGTTGGAGTGATAAGGACCCAATTCAAAGAAATACAATATTTATATTGGTTAAAATGTTAAATTATTGTTTATTATGCTTGATTTTGATTGCTGTTAGGTTATTATCTTTTTTAATGACATATATAAATGTGTAGATATATAATAACATGAAAAGATTAGAACGGCAGTGGATGTATGAAATATTAGACGAAAAAAAGAAACCCAAGAAAGCATATGCAGAGGGGGTGAAAGAGTTTATTAAATTCGCGGAAGGAAGTAGTGAGTACAAGAATTTAGGTGAAATAAGGTGTCCGTGTAAGAAATGCAAAAACCTAGGTTTTAAAAGGAAAGCAGATGTTCAAATTCATATTTGGTCGTATGGTTTCGCCGATAATTATTATGTATGGATGTATCACGGTGAGAAACTACCTGGTACAAATGCTAGTGAGAATCCTTACCGTGAGTTCGTGGAAAATGCATTGCGTGATACTGTTGACCAAATTTTGGAGGATCGACTTAATCCTGATGACCTTGACGATGAAGAAGTGCGTTATGAAACCCCGAACCCCCAAGTTTCTTCGTTCTTTAAAATGTTAGAGCAAGGTGAACAACCGGTGTTTGAGGGAAGTGATATGAGTTTGTTGCAATTTTGCTAGGTTGTTATCACTCAAATGTGAGAACAACATATCTCTTAGATGCGCTAATGGTTTTGTGTCGTTCGTTGGTGACATAATTCCAAAGGTAAATCAAATGGCGCGCAATTTTAATGAGATTAAAAAAGTTCTGAAGGGACTCCAAATTCCCCATGAAAAGATTGATGCATGTATCAATGGATGCATGCTTTTCTGGGAGGAAAATTCTAATCTTGAAGAATGTACAAAGTGTTGTGCATCTCGGTATAAAGGTAAAAAGAATTCAAGTGGGAGGCGAATTCCATGTAAACCAATAACTTATTTCCCGCTTGCGCCAAGGTTACAACGACTATATGCAACCAAGCACATAGCAGGTGAGATGAGTTGGCACTACAAAAACTCTCGATTAAGAGAAAGGGGGACAATGGCACATCCAAGTGATGGAGAAGCGTGGAAGCATTTCGATAGAGAGCATCCAGATTTTGCAAGTGAACCCCGGAATGTTAGGCTAGGTTTGTGTACGGATGGATTTCAACTTTTTAGGCAGTTTGGGACGAAATACTCTTGTTGGCCCGTGATTGTGACTCCGTACAACTTACCTCCTTGGTTATGCATGAAGAGACAATTTATGTTCTTATCTGTACTAGTTCCCGGTCCTAAGAACCCGAAGTCAAATTTAGATGTTTTCCTCCAACCGTTGATCAAAGAGTTGAAACAACTTTGGGAAACCGGCGTGGACACCTATGATGTCTCTAAGAAACAAAATTTTCAATTAAAGGCTGCATTAATGTGGACGATCAACGATTTCTCGGCATATGGCATGCTTTCTGGTTGGTCCACAAGTGGATATCGTGCCTGTCCTTATTGTCCAGAAAATGATCATAGATCTTTTTGGCTTAAAAATAGCAAAAAGGTTTGTTGGTTTGATTGTCACCGTGAGTTCTTAAGACCTAATCATCCTTTCCGCGACAATTGTAAGCATTTTCTTAAAAACAGAAAAACTGAGAATCGCATAGCCGCATCGAAACTAACGGGTGATGAAGTGTGGGAATCCGTAAAAGACTTGCCTAAAATAGTTGATGCTTCTGATAAAGAATTGAAAAGATTGAAAGATCAGAATGAAGGTTGGTGGAAACAAAGCATATTCTGGGAACTTCCCTATTGGAAAACGTTGCTGATTCGACACAACTTGGATGTTATGCACATTGAGAAAATTTTTTTTGAACAACTTATCAACACCATCATGGATGTACCAGGAAAAACTAAATTTGACACTAAGGGTAAAGAAGACTTTAATGAACTTTGCTATAAACGGACCACATCATCTAGGTTTGTTTTATCAAACGCGGAGAAGAAGGCTCTATGTGACTGGGTTGCTAACTTAAAATTCCCGGATGGTTATGCTTCAGATTTGAGTCGGTGTGTTGACCATAAAAAGATGGTGTTACATTCCATGAAAAGTCATGATTGTCATGTCTTTATGGAACGACTACTCCTCGTTGCCTTGAAAGAGTTGCTCCCGACAGGTCCTTGGAATGCAATAACTGAGATAAGCCAATTTTTAGAGACCGTGTACTTCTACGATTAGAGTTGATTCTATGGAACGTCTAGAGTCAAATATTGCGGAGATAATATGCAAGTTAGAGAAGATATTTCCCCCGTCTTTTTTCAATTCCATGGAGCATTTGCCTCTTCACCTACCTTATGAAGCGAAAGTTGGAGGACCTGTTCAATATCGATGGATGTATCCATTTGAGAGATTTCTTAATCATATAAAAAAAAAAGATTGGCAACAAAGCTCGGGTGGAGGGTTCAATATGCAACGCTTTTTGTTAGAGGAAATTTCAAATTTCTGTTCTTTTTTATTTCAAGATCACATTGACACAAAAGCAAAAGACTTAGATGTTGGTGTAAATTCCGATGACCAGTTGAAATCTAAGTTACCTGAGTTATTCAATGATGACATGGGAACTACAACCGGAAAATGTATACAGAGGTACTTAACTGAGAAAGAGTATGGAGAAGTTCATTTTTATGTGCTAAGGAACTGTGGAGATTTTTTAGATACTTATGAAAAGTAAGTTAATACTTAATCATTACTCAATTGTTTTTTAATTATCAAATTAGATCGAATTTATAGGTAATTAATACATAACTAAAACATGCTTTCCCTACTTATAGGGAATTTGAGGCACATATCAAAATCAATTTTCCTGATGTCACATCCTCTGATGATGTTTGGGCTTCACATGAGAAAAGTTTTCCGAAATGGTTCCGAAATCAAGTAAGTGATGATACATTTTCTTTGAAATTGAACTATACATTTAGATTTCTTATTAGATATTGAAAAAAATATAACAACTTAATTAACATTTTTTTATTCATAGGTTCATAGATTGAAGGATCGTCTAATAATAGCTTTAGCATTGGGTCCTAGTAACATGGTAAAGTCTTGGAGACGGTATTCCATCAACGACTATAAGTTTCGAGCTTATAAGGAGGGAGTTGATGTTTCGAAGTCTACGTTAAGCAATGGGGTTTCTGTGAATTCAACTGAAGGGTTGGACTACTATGGAACCCTAAATGAAGTAATTGAGCTTTCTTATTATGCCGGGCAAAGGGTTTATAGGGTTATATTGTTTAAATGTGATTGGCTTGATAATTCCCCACAAGGACTTAGTATCCATAAGGTTTATGGACTTGTAGATGTAAACGAGAAAAAGAAACTTCGTGGACATAACCCATTTGTGGCAGCTTTTCAAGTCGATCAAGTTTGTTATGCTCCTTATCCAACCATTAAGAAAGGTAATCAAGGTATTCAGTGGTCCGCGGTTTTTAAAACCAAGGCAAGATCACAAGTTGATGCTCCTATTGAAGAAAGTGTCTTTCAAGAAGATGTGGTTGTGAATGATCACTCAATTTCACCGATTTTGTTGGAAGATACAGATGATGAAGATGTATACGAAGTGACAGTGGAAAGAGGTCAAGGGGAATATGACAGAGACGTCGAAGAAGAAGGGGATGAAGATGAAGTTGAAGAACTTATTAGATACGAAAATGAGGAATCAGAGGAAGAAGTGGGAGTGCTTTTTTCAGAAGATGAACCTGTTTTGATTTGTAGTGATAGTGATAGTGAGGAGGACTAGTTGTAATTGTACAATTATTAAACATTCAATAAAATATGCCCTCCGTTTTTTATTACTTGTCGTTCTAAGCTATTTGGTTTTTTGTTTTATACATGTCGTTTTAGCTTAACATCAATCGTGTGTTTCAATTTTCAAGATTTGGTTATAAGAAACCTCTCAATTCACCCAATAAAATGCATTAAAGAAGAGGCAAGTGGTAATTACTTCACAGTTTTCCATAGTGTTTTTTTCAATTGTTTATATATACCCTGCAGAAATGGTTGTTTTGAACTAACGATTTTTTTTTTGAACTAACAATTTGAATTATTTACATGCAGTGATTATGCCGAACATTTTTCGCCGTATGATTGGGAGCAATAGTAAGGCAAATGCATCTCAACGGAATCGGGAGGACGACGAGGTTGAGAATGAGGAAAATCCTGAACCTCCAACGAGATAGACAGGAGAACATGCGGTGATTCTCTCGGAGGCCCGTGCTCGGCCGGATCATTTTTGGTAAGTTTATGTTAATTTTTTAATTTTTAAAAAACTTAACATTTACAGTTTTAATTTCAAATATTTATGTGTTTTTCAGGTGGGATGACGAACCAATCAAGAAATATGTTACTTGGTCGTTCACCTGTAACACAGGAGATGAGTACTTCACTAGGTGGGGTGAAGCGAGTAACGCACAACATCGGAAGATGTGGAATTACTTTGAGGTAATTATGTTTTTCAATAATAATTTTCTTAAGTTTATAATAATTTTCTTAAGTTTATAAGAATTTTCCAAAGTTTTATATAACTAATTTCACACTTGTTTTTGAAACAGACTCATGTAAGATCCATCGATCCTGGGTATGATCCTATTCCTGAGTGGCAGGCGAGGGTAACGAGGCGGATTACCACTCTTATCAATGGACTAAAATATAACAAGAAACCGCCAAAGTGGGTGCCTGCTTCTTGGTTGGAGAACCTTAGGAATAGGCCAAATGATGCTACTTTTGCCAAACATTCGAAAATCAACACGGCAAATAGGAAGTCGGGTGGGAAAGATGGGAAAGCATTGGGCACCCACACTCTTGGTCGGAAGAGTTGCTCCGATGCTTTCAAGGAATTGGTAAGTATTGTTTATATTGCTTTTAAAAAGTGGTTAATATATATGATTGACAAAAATATACTTGATTTTACTTGTTTCCATAATAATTTCAGGGTCAAGAGGCCACCCCCCACAAGATGTTCATGAAGACGAAGAAAAATAAGAAGGGCGAGTGGGTTAACCCTCGAGCGGCTGATATTGAGGTAAATTCTTGAATTTAATTTAATATTTATTTTTATTACAAAGAACGATAATCTCTTTCTTATAAAGATAGGTATATATATATCATTTCTGACGATTTTCTATTTTTTCAGCGTGATTTCCAAGAGGAGATGAGCCGGCCATTGCCACACTGGACGGTCTCCGACGAGATTCGAGCCTACTACAAGGTCTGTAGGAGGATTTGACGAGAAGAACGGATGTTTGGGATAGGAGATACGGGGCCCAAATATGGTATGATCTTCCTCCTAACAAAGCTGGCCGACGGTCTTTATCTTATGCTCCTAGCATGATTTCACAGCTTTCCACCCAAATGAATGATGAGCGATCCGCTCGAGTTGCTCTTGAAAGACAGGTTCGTGAACATGCTGAAGAAATGGCGGCAATGAGAAAGGCTTGGGCTGATTTGCAAGCATCTCAACCCCCAAACACGTGTTCACAATTTACTTCACATAGACGGGATGACTTTGGGGGTGGTGATGACGGGTTTGGAGGTATTGGTGGTAGTTTTATTGACCCTATAAACACTTAGAGCCTTTAAGTTAGAGCCTTTAGGTTAGAACTTTAGTTTAGTTAGTATTGTCGTCTAGTAAGTATGAAAGACATGGTAAGACAATTCTCTTTCGTGTTTAATTTGTAAGACAATGTACAAATTTGACTATGTTTTTATGTAAAACAATTTGCGTCCCCTTCTCTTTTGTTGTCTATTGATTCCCGCATTAGCGGTCGACGTGAAAATGGATTCCCGCTTGGCGGTCGACGATTGGATGTGTTTTGCAGGTTTTGTTTATATTAGAAACGATGCAAATAGGCATCGCGGCTGGGCAGCAGGCTGTATTTGAAACGATGCAAAAAACGCATCGTGGCTGGGCAGCAAGCTGCTGTTTCCATTCCAGTTTTTTAATAGATCTGACGAAAATTCCGTCATTAATTTAGTAAAACTGACGGAATTTCCGTCGGTGTTTTTCTTCAGCATTTTCCCCATAATTGACACTGAACTGCCACGTGTCCTGACAACTGACGGAAATTCCGTCAGTAAATAGAAACTACTGACGGAAATTCCGTCACTGCCCTTTTCTTATTGTGAATTCAGTAAATTACGTGGAAGGCCACGTGTCAGATAACACTGACGGATTTTCCGTCAGTAAGGCAGAAAACTGACGGATTTTCCGTCACTGTTTACCTAGAAATAAAGACGGATTTTCCGTCACAGATCCGTCAGTTTTTTGGAAGACTGACGGAAATTCCGTCAGTACAGGTATTTTACTGACGAAAAAAGCTGACCCTGATTCCTGACGGAATTTCCGTCAGTAAATTGCAATACTGACGGAAATGCCGTCAGTATGGGCTTTATTTTTCCGTCAGTTTCCCGCGTTTTTTTGTAGTGATAAAGAATACAATTGGGAAGTAATATTTTACTGTCAACTGATCAACATATATCGGTAATGATTGGCTGACTAAAGTTTGACATTACTATCGTACGACGGTGGTGATCAGTTGAACCCCTAAGTCATACCTATAGGGCAACACTCTTAATTGATCATTTAATTAATCGTATAACGTTGCGAGTTAATTAAATTACTTGAAAATTGACGGACGATTTTGGAGGAAAAATTTACGTATCACATTGAAATTTGATTAAATGAGATACGGTCTGAGTAATCGAATTGTATCATTACTCAGATGAAATTTTGGTTTAAGGAAACAATTAAATTTGAATGAATTATTATAAATACAATTTATTGTGATTTATAATTGGAGAAATATTTTGGTACAAGTAATTATGAATTACTAAGTCGATTTTTGTATATGACGTACTTTATTAATACGTTGATTTTTAATATGTTAAAAATACATACCAAATTTATGTAACATATGACATGTGACATATTGACAAATTTGACAAAAATAAAATGGGTTCCATTTTATGAGTGTACCGAAATTAAGAGGGGATTAGGCAAAATATTGTGTTGTTTAAATTAGTGGAAAACACAATCATTTGCATTATAGACTAGCCTTGCAACCTATTGCTTATTGTAAAGAACAACACAAGCATGCATTGGCTCCCCAAAATCCCCCCCTTCCACCCGGTTTTTGAGATGGAAAAACCATTATGGTTTTTCATCTTATTTACCTAATAACACACTAAATGTTGTAGTGTATCATTCATTCTTTACTCATCCAAAATAAGAATTCTAGAGAGACAAAAAAGCTCTCTTCTTCTTCTCTCCCAAAACCGAAAATATTAAGTGTTTTATAATATTTTTGGGTCATTTTTCTACCAGATTAATATTGTACTAGTAACTATAATATTAATTTTAATTAAGAGTAAGCTTTGGGTATAAATCCTTGGGAGAGATCCTACACTTGGGTCTTTGTTCATCCAAAAGGGAAAGCTCAAGAACAAGAGAGAAAGGTGATCTCTCTTGTGCCCATATTAACCAAATTTCCAATGTAAGAACAAGTTTCTTCTTTATTTTGTTTAAATGTTTGCATGCATAAGATCATTAGTTAATTTTATGACAAATTAAATTAAAACATATATGAATATGTAAGTATATAGATCTACTTTTCCTTCAAGGAGTTGATTTCCGAATTTGTAATAGTTTATTAGATTTACTATTTTAAGAAGGCCATACTAGAATTTTATTTATGCTTTGCATTTTATTTATATGTTGCATGCATCGCTAAATCGCCATAACTAAAACATGCATTATCATTTAATCGAGTTTATCGACCGTGTCAATTACAATTATCGTAGTTCACCACTTTAGTTCACTTAAAACGTGATAGATAATAAATTGACATGACCTCTCGCTAAAATAAAAAATTGAGACTTAGCCTTACCAAAAAGTAGAAACCATGAAAACCTATTTCGTGCGGGACTGCACTCGGCCTTACCGGGGTACAAACCTTGTTACGTAGGGGAAGTGGGTGATAAATGTCTACCCACCAAATTTATAAAGATGAGGGTTGTATTCGGCTTTACCGATGCCCAAGTTGATGTAAATTTGAATCATGGACACATTTATTCGAAATTTGGGTTGAACTCAACGAAAGTATTTTCGACGGTTGCCGGATGTGTTTCGGGCTAAAGATAAATATTAATGTAAATTTATCGACCAAGAGTTCTAAAAGTAGAATCGATTAAAAGGTTAATCCACCGAGTTATATTGATAAGGGTTGTATTCGGCTTTACCGATGCCTAAGTTAATATGAATTTGGGTCTTGGAATCATTTATCAAGTTGGGTAGAGGTCACTAGATAAATGCAATAAAGCTTGTTTATGTTAAAATTTACGAGTATTATTATTATTTTGAAAACGACAAATTTTTTATTCCTTCTATTTTCGTTTTGTAGACCACTTTTATTTCTCATAACAAATGGCCGCACCAAACACCAACGCCGCACCTCATACTAATGTTTCATGGCTCCGATCCTTCATGGATCGTTTTAAACTTGAAAAGAATGGGTCAAATTTCTCCGATTCGGATGCCCAACACAAATTAGCCGCCCAAGGTGACGACAAGCTTCGCTACCTCACCGAGGCCTCTCCACCCGAACCTAATGCTAGGTCGAGTGCCGCCACTAGGGAAAGCATATGATGCTTACCACAAAGAGTCCGCCGCTATGAAAAATGTGTTGATTTTTGCGATGGAGGCGGATCTCCAAAGGAGAGCCTTTAAAATGGGCACCACTTATGAAATCTATTCCAAACTTGTGACAATGTTTTCACAAGCTCCGAGGATCGTCCAATATGAGGCGGCCTCGGCATTCTTTGATCTCGATTTTAAGGAGGGCCAAAAGGTTAGCCCTCACGTGCTCAAATTGTTGGAGCTAGTCGAGACATTGAAACTTCAAAGGGTTGAAATCCCCAAGGAGCTTATTGTAGATAGGATTCTACACTCCTTATCCAAAGTCAAAGCATATGTTCAATTCCGGGTGAATTTTAACATGCAAGACAAGGACGTTTCTCTTGAAGAGTTGCACAAGTTACTTGTGCAAGCCGAAAGAGACATGGGGTTAAATGTTAACCCACCTAAGGACGTGCTTAATATAAGCACTAAGAGTAAGGGGAAGTTCAAGAAGAATGGGAAAAAGGGAAAGAGGCAAGCTCCCATGTCCACCAAGGCTAATACTTTTGAAGCTAGCACGTCCAAGACCAAGAAGGGTCCTCTTGATAAATGCCATTATTGTAATGGTGTTGGACATTGGAAAAGGAATTGTTCCAAATACCTTGGTGACATCAAAGCTGGAAAGATCACTCCAGTAGGTAAATGACTATCCTTTCTTTTATGTTTCTAATTCAACTATGGTATTTTGATACAAAGTTGTGATAATGTATCCCCTTTGTATTGTAAATAGGGCCTCCTCCAAGTAAAGACAAAGGAAAGGAAAAGCAAGCTTGAGAAATCATCAAGGAGCTAGGAGTAGCTACCAATGAAGCTTGGCTTTTTATTATTGTCTTATTTTAAGTTGTATTTCGGATTTTAGAACTATTTTGATTTCCGTGTTCGACATAGAAATGGTTGATCCTGTTGGAGCTAGTGTCCTCCACAATTACTGTGATAACATTTATAAATCTCTTATAGGTTCACAAGGGTATACTTAGTATTTTATCAGTTGATTAACGTTTACTTAATAACGGTTGGCTTGCTAGAAGTTTGACGTTATTATCATACTGATAGCGGTGATCAACTGGTCCCTAAAAGTCACACCTAAAGGATGTGTTTGAGAGATGTGATTATATGAAAATGTAATCACATTGATGCCTTAAATGACTAAAAGGTTAGTCCACGTATTTGACTAAACAGTTAGTCAATGTGATGATGAGACGATTATTTAATACAATTAAATAATATTAGCTGAGACCAATTAACTTTTAATTCGTAAATTGAATATAAAGTGTTATATTTAATTATTGTATATAATGTTAGCTTAAACGAATTAAGATGTTAATTCGTAATTAAACATAAACGGTTATATTTAATAAGCAAATTATAAATATGCGATATTTATAGTTAATGTATATATTATACAATATTGTCATAATAAATGTTGACAGACTGGTATTGATAAATCGACTGCAAATTGTTATAAGTGGACTTATTAATACATGTCGATATATATGACAATTGATAAATAATACACATAATATACAATTAGACAACAACCAAAAATAAGAAGATTATATCCTTATTTGTTTTGGTTGTTGGGGTCACTCGGTCAAAAACCGAATAAGAGAAAAAAAATCTTCCCTTATTCTTCTCCTTTACATGGTTTTAAAGAGAGAAAGAGGGAGATTATTTTCTCTAATTATTCTTGACCTACCACTTATCACACAAAAACCTAAAACCCTAAAAATTCATAAGAAAATTAGGGATCTATTCTAGCAAAGAAGAGAGGCATTTCTCATCACATTTTGGGTGCAACGATTAGGAGAATATCGATTTCGATATTGTTCTTAGGCCGAATTTGCTAGGACTAAAGGTTAATTCTAAATCTCTATTTTTTTTGTTTATGCAATTTCATTTATGATTAGAAATTTCATTATTATAATTTCGTTATAATCCGAAAATTTATAGAGGAAGTATACCGATATTTTCCACAAGTGGTATCAGAGTATAGGCCACGAAATTATTTTATATGATTTTCATAAATGAATTTAAACAAATTTGAAGAGACAAAAAAATGGTTCGGCTGTTTTGAAAAATTTTCTGCCGGTTAAAATTTTTTTTTTAGCCGAGGTTTTTTTTTTGTTTTTGTTGTTTTGTTTCCATTTAGATTTATTCATATTGTTGTTTTAATTAGTTAAGATGATAATATGATAAATTTGTAGATGTTTCGATTTAATTAGTATTAAATTGAAATGTAAATGGGAATTGTTTTTATTTTATGATGATAATTTGTTTTTGCTATATAGTTTTTGGCATACATGATGTTAATTTGTTGTTTAGGATCATGATTCATTAATTTAAATGTTGATGATTATGCCAATCTTGTTCTAGGAGCAACATTAAACAAATTTGTTCATCTTAAAAATATGTTTTTTTTTTCGACATTTAGGGCTTAATGCCGAGGAAAAAAAAAACAAAACGTTTTTGTTTATTTTTGGCTCAATGCCGAGAGCACAAGAAGAAGGAAAAGAAAAACCTGTTTTTTTTTTTAATTGCCGAGAGCAAGAGAAAAAAAAAATTGTTTATTCCATTTGGTAATATGCCGAGAACAAGAAAAAAAAATTCTGTTTTTTTTTGTTTTTGGGTGAATGCCGAGAAGAAAGAAAATTTTTTTTTTCGTTTTTTTCAAATTGCCGTGAGCAATTTTTAAAGAAAAAAATTTCTGTTTTTTTCTTTTATTTTTGGCCAATAATTATTATACATTAAATTTATAATGTATGATGTTAGTTGTGAAAAGGTTCACAAATTAAAGATACCTAATTATTTTAAAGAGGTTTAAAATAATGTTGGATTAATTCATATTACAAGATTAATATGTATTAAGATTGGAATTATTGTGAGTAATTGAGGAATTGTCACATAATTTGATCATTTAAATAGGTGGTTTGGATAAATTACTCCACATAATTAAGGAATTATGTCTTGAATGATTAATTTATAGTTGATGCATTTTTATATAGTTGAATGTCTTGTTGAATGGTTTATTTACGTATTTTTGCAATCGGTTGTAATTTGTAATACCTAGTGTGGCCTTAGTTAATTATGTTTTTGTAATGATGGAAACATAATTTTAATGTAATTTTGAGATCTCGTATCTCCTTTTGGTTTTCTTTAAGTATTATGGTTTTGAAATTAGAATGTAAATAGGTTCATTTTGTAATTTATTAATTGTATTTTTGAGAAGACTAAAGATGGAGATTGGATTGCTCACTCCCACTACATGGACCAAGATGGAACATCAAGACAAGCTTCTCGGGTCCTAGGAAGGATTCCAAAGTTGTATTTATGTTCATTTTGGTAGATAGGCCACACTAGGTCTTTGTTTTTGTTTTACGTTTTTTCCATTCTTATTGCTTTTCATTCGCATGATATTTAGTGCATCATATTCCGCCTAAACCAAACCACCTACTAAAATGCATGAAAATTGACTCATATAGTTTGGATGTTAGTTTTCATAGACATACAAATATCACACAATTATAAGCCATCATCTTAGTTTATTCATTCTCGTATGCTAGATATTAGTTCACTTAAAATGAATTAAAATAAAGTTGATGGGATCTTCCTCTAAAACTGAAATTGAGACTAGTCTTTATAGGCCAAACAGCTATGAATCCCTTCTTCGTCGGTAGGCATATAGGACGTTACTCTCCATATGACCCCTTCTACGTTGGGTAAGTAGTTTGTGTTGACTTAGTTTACCTCAACATTATAATTCGAAGAGTTTCTCGTGATTATGATGGACTATAGATAGAATTTACAGAAATTTATCGACCAAGAATTCTAAAAGTAGAATTAGCCAAAAGGTTTGCTTATCAATTTACAGATAATTGAGTCTTGGGATCATTTATCTAATTCTTGAGGGAGGTCAATTGTATAAATGCTTGAGTCTTCGCGTTATAACAGTATTGTATTAGACTTAAATCATAACGATGAGTATGCTTATTATATTTTTCTTCTTTTCGCAGTGTAGAATTCGTTTATATTATTAATACTGTTACAACAAATGGCTGGAAATAACAAAATACCTATGCCAAGTGCCACACTTGGACGCGGGTCCTGGCTAAAAGCTTTCATGGACCACATGAATCAGTTCACACGACTGAAGAATGATGGGTCCAACTTTGCGGACTGGGAGGCATCATTACGGAATGCTGCCATATTGGGAAATGTGTCCTCAACAATAGTGCGATCACATGATTTAAATATCATTATTAAATCTCATTTCAAGAATACGAAAGGGATGATACATTACATATATAGTCAACTGGTCCACACATATCGGTAATGATTGGCTGGCTAGAGTTTGACATTACTGTCGTGCGACGGTGGTGATCAGTTGATCCCTTGAGGTCAAACCTAAAGGACGATTCCCTTAATTGAAAAGGTTAATTAGTTGTATACCGATACAGATTAATTAATCCCTTAAAATTGAACAATTCGATTTGTGAGAAAGAGAATATTGATATCTTATTGTAATGGGATTAAATAAGATTTATTTTAGTAATAAAATGCTTTGTTGCTAAAATTATTTATTGTTTGAGAAACAATAAAGATAAGAATGAATGGTTAATTATAATTACAAGAAGTTGTGAATTATAACTATATGACCCATTTTATTTATGTGATCAAGTATCACTAGTCAATTTGTTGTATGTAATTTAATTAATTCATGAAATGATATTTATGTGATAAATATTGATTAAATTAATTTCTCATAACATGTGACATATTGTGTGACAAGTAACAAATTGACAAAATAAAATGGTAGTCCATTTTAACATATGGACCGAAATATTGTAGGTAGTGGAGGATGATGGGTGTATTATTTTAATGCCTAAAATTATTATAATCATACCTATTATTACATAGCCTTACACCTACAATATTGATAAGACAAAAAGGTAAAAAGCAAAGACCATGCCTTGGTCTTTTAAGACTCCTCCAACCGGTTTTTGGAGAGTTAGTAGAGAATTTTTATTCTCTAATTTTTACTATCATTCATTCTAATTTTTTCACATGCAAAATGTTCATGTATAATTTCCTCTCTTCTCTCTCTTCCATCTTCATAAAAAGGATGAGATTTTAATCTAAATTGTTCATATAAGATTACTAAAATTATCAAAGTGATATATGAGTATTAGTAATCAAATTTAAGGTAAACTACATTATAAACATCTAGTACATGTTCATTTGTGGGTTTAAGGGATTGTCTTGGGTGCAACTAATTGGAGGGCTTCTAATTTGAAGTCAAGTATGTTCATCCATTAATGGAAAGCTCAAGAACTAACAAGAAGGAGATCTTGTTGGTGCCCAATATGACCGAAATTCATATGGTGAGAAAATGTTTTCTTATCTTCTTTTATTAATGTTTGCATGCATAAAATCCACCTTTAATTTTATGACAAATTAATTTAAACATATATTAGTATGTTAGTATCTATATAGATCTACATTTCCATCAATCGGTATCAAGAGCCACGGTTGTTTGCATGCAAATCGGTTAAAAGTTTTTCCGAGTTGTAAGAATAACATATAAAACTTGTAAAATTTGTGTTATTATGAGATATCACGAAATTATTTTATGCATGTTAATATTTCTGGTCCTAAAATGTTTTAGGATATTTTGGTTAATTTTATGGATTTTTATTGTTCATATTATACAATAATGGCATTTAAATATGATTTTATGAGTAAAAATGTCATTTTTGGTCTAAAATTAGCTATACTTCGAATTTTCCATTTATTTTTGGATATGTTGTCACATATATTATTTTTAGATAACCTGTAAATTTTCATAATTTTTGGACTTGTTATGCTCGAAAATTGAATTTTTCATTATTAAATTCGGATTTAGGTGGAAAATAGGTTAATATGAGTTAAATTTTGAATCTGGTCATAGAAAATTAATATGTTGTCACATGCAATTTTAAAAGATGTGTGTAAAATAATTGGCTATAAAGAAGTCTTTTTGCATGATTTATGGATTTTTGAAGAAAAATAGCATAAATAGTGACATTATTAGTGAAAAATTAATAAAACATAATCTATGACTTAGGAAAAACGTCTAATGTTGCTTTTTATTATCTTTTTCAGATCTAAAATTGAAAAATTAATGAATATAATTTTTCCATGTTTTTATGATTATTTTATTAAAAAAAACGATAAACCGCAACATTGTTTTTCCGGAAAAATTTCGAAATTTTTAACCTAAGATTTTGAACATTATGAGTGTCATGGTATTTTTCCAGAATGATCATGAGTTTAAATTTCAAATTTTGAATTTATTTGAATTTTTGTGATTTATTTGAAGTTTCTAGCTTATTTTTGTAATTTTTGGTCCATTAATGAACAATTTTATAAATATGAGTTAATTATGGTCAAATTATTAGTGAAGACTAAATTTTGAGTCCTAAGAGGTTAGGGTAATTAACTTATGCATAAATATGAGTTTATGTATTTTTGTGATTATAAAATGTTGAAATCACGCAAATCCGTAAAAACCGAGTAATATACGATATTGGCTAATTAAAGGCGATTTAGCATAAAATTGGGCATGTTCATACATATTATAATGCTGCATTTTTCCTTTATGATTGTCATAATTTTAATTTATGTAATTTTGAATTATGTAATTTTACTTAGTATGGCCTTAGATTTTAATTGGTATTTCCCGAAATGTATGGGAATATCGATTCGGTTGTAATTTTTATTGTGATCTCGCATCACTGTTTTGTAATTTAATAGATTTATTTTATTTTAGTTACAAATGTATAATAGGAAAGTATGTAATTTATTATGTAATTTTATTCATTCCGGAGTTCCCAAAGACGGATTTCTTCAAGAATGGCGATACATAAAGACGGTGTTACCTCGAGATGCGTGCCACAACCGAAGTTCAAGGGACCAATGGAGTTGGTTTCCGAATATGTAATAGTTAAATAGTTTTTCTATTTTAGGAAAGGCCATACTAGGATTTATTTATTTTATGCTTTGCATTTTATTTATATGTCACATGCATCGCTAAATCGCCATAACTAAAACATGCATCCTTATTTTATCGAGTTTATCGACCGTGTCAATTAAAATTATCGTAGTTCACCGCTTTAGTTCACTTAAAACGTGATAGATAATAAATTGACATGACCTCTCGCTAAAACAATTAATTGAGACATAGCCTTACCAAATAGTAGAAACCATGAAAACCTATTTCGTGAGGGAGTGCACTCGACCCTACCGGGGTACAAACCTTGTTACGTAGGGGAAGTGGGTGATAAATGTCAAATCCACCGAATTCATGTTGATGAGGGTTTCATCGGCCATACCGTGCCGGGCCAAGTTGATGTGGATTTGGATCATGGACACATTTATTCGAAATTTGGATTGAGCTCAACGGAAGTATTCGCGACCGTAGTTGCATGTGTTCCGGGCTATAGATAAATATTAGAGTAATTTTATCGACCAAGAGTTCTAAAAGTAGAATCGATTAAAGCGTTAATCCACCGAGTTATATTGATAAGGGCTTCATCGGCCATACCGTGCCCAAGTTAATATGAATTTGGGTCTTGGAATCATTTATCATAGTTGGGTAGAGGTCACTATGTAAATACTTTACTTGTTATTTACAAGTATTAATAAAACGATAAATGTCAAGTTTTCCATTATTCCGTTATCATATTGTTCTATTTCTTTACCACAATTCATATACGATATCATTTCGATTTTGATACAAATCTCCAATAAAACATCGTAACTAAAGACAAAAATTTGAATTGCTTCTAAAACCTCAAACGAACCATTGCTAAGGATCTCTTGTAAAGAGTATAGATTAAAGTTATTCATTATCAAACATGTTTTTGATTCTTGACTAACACTTCTACTTACAATGGATTATGTTTCATATACTTAATTGAATTAAGTACCTTGAAGCGATAAATTGTTTTGGTGATTAGATTTTCAGAATTCGTAATTGACCAAAATAACGCAACCACTTCAATGAAAGTTTTAAGACTAAAACGAACAAATGAAGAGTAATCTTCATGAATTCAATTTTGCTTCTCAAAGCAAAGACTCATTGAAATGAGTGGGAGCATTCTCTTAAACCGTTAAGATGAGGACGAGGTTAAAGAAGTAAAATTAGAATGGAATTGATACAAGGTTATGTTAAATGTAAAGTTGTTGAGAATGACGATACTAAACCTATCAATCCCGACCGATAAAGTTTCCATTGTCTTAAATGTTGGACACGAGAAAGGAAACTACCCCAAATTATTGAAGAATCAACAAGTTAGTTGTGGAACATCTAATGGGATCTTCTTCTTTAAATGTTTATATGATTGACATAAATTTTGCTAGTACTACTTCGTCAATATTAGAAACCGGTGGTGGTTTTCATCATTATGTTTGATACATAAGATGATTAGAATATGACAACTAGCAACAATAATGTCGAGAGATAGAGTAATTGTGTACTCAATCTAGTTTTTGGATTTAAAGTTGCACTTAATTGTGACTATTAAGTGCATAAACTCTAAATAAGAATATAAACTTGTTAAGATACAAAAGAGGTTTTCACTTTTGTGACCCTATACACCATGATTTGATGTATGACTAGCCCATCATCAAGGTGATTATATTCTAAACCAAACTAGAATAATATATCATGAAGATGATGCAAGACTCAAATTGGTAACCCAAGATTAAACCTTAAAATTTTGGAATAATGAACGCAAAGAGTTAACGAGTACTCTTGAAACCATTAGATTGTTAATGGTATATGCGTATCTTGTATTCAAAGCAAGATGTCTCGTGCCTTTTGGTTGAAAAGGAGATCGAGGTTATAAATCATTGATCCATAATAGGTTGATCATTCTCTTTTACCAACGATTTAAGTTGACGCTAGTGTGTTCACTTAATAAGGTAAATAGAGAAATCTTTGAAGAAGTTCAAGAGTTCAAGGAATCACGATTTAGTCGTGATGGGATTATCAAAGTGAAGACTTTGATATAAGCCAAAGGAAATGTGATATAGTATCACAAGTTAATCTCTCTTAGCACGCATTATGAAATAATGTGTGGATGGATAAGAAATCAAACGCTATTTGATATGGTTTGGACTTCAATCAAGTTACTTTGAGTTACTTGATCCGTTTGGGGATTTTATCATTTTTGTCTAAATTATTTTTCCACTAAATCGAATCATATGAGATATGAAATGGTAATGGTACCATGGTTGTAAGTTTTTCACAAGAAACAAATGCTCATTTTTCCCTTGCAATTATCATGAGCACGACGGGTTTGCGGCTCATGAAGCTGTCTTTCTAAAATACAAGTTTATTTTTAGAAGACAGAGTGGGAGAAATTATTCAAGAGCCACAAAGAATGCCACAAAAAATGTTATGTCGCAAGAAACTGGTCTTTCTTGGCTACATGAGACATTTTGTGTAAGACGTTGTTTCTTTAAAACCTAGGAGGTTAAATTCGTCACTTGTTAAAAATGATGAATTCATGCTACTTTTAAGAAAGTAAAGAGCTTATAACTTACAAAAGAAATTGTTTGATTCAAGTTGATTACTTCTAGAAAGTAATGAACATATGACTTACATAAGAGTGTTTAAGTCACAACTCAATACAAGGCTTAGAGCCATGAAAATCCGAAATGAAAGGGCTTGATTAGTGACAAAGGGTTTTGCACTAATAAAGAGATATTTCAAAGCAAGATTGGTTGCAAAGGGTTTTGCACTAATTGAAATGATTAAGTCTATTTGGATCTTCTTAGGGATTGTGTTTCATTATGAGGATATGCATACATCAAGTGAATCTAAAACCCACTTCTTCAATAGAAGGAATGTACTCAATACATGTCATGAGTTTTATAGATTCTTGCAATCCTAAGATAATGTGAAACTTAAGAGAGAATCTTAAGTAGGACATCAATGAGTTGGAGTCAACATTTTGATCATGTGATAAAACTTTTCTCGATAAGTCGAGAAGTTGTGTTTATACATGGAGTTTAGTGGGAGTTACGGAAGTTTTAATTAGTCTTATATGTGGATGACATATTGATCATTGCGAATGATATAAGACTTTTGGAGTATTATAATACATCTTTATTATCCGGATTTATGAAGATAAATCCACATGATATTAGCGTCAATAAGAAGTCTTATGTTGATAAGAATCGTGACTAGTTCAATTAATTTGAACATATTTGATTGATTCCATTTGCTTCCGCTGCCGGATCAATTAAATGAGTAATGATGTATAACACTTTATATGCTTTGAGTATGATGAATTGTTTTCAAAATCGAATTTAAGTAATCTTTATCAAGTAAGCTATAAAGATTACCCTTAAGTGCTTGCAGAAGCATTAAGGAAGTAAAGCAAAGTGTTTATGATGCAATATTGTGTAAGGGTGTTACACAAGTGACAATTGACAATTGAGATTGCGCATGGTTTTCGACAAAACCATAATCAAAACACACTAGGATGGTTAAGATACCATTGTGGCAATGTTAATTAAGAAGTAGATTTTCTAGAATCGTTCTAGGCAATAAAGAACAATGAGAGATATTTATAACGGAAATTGAGTACACTTGCGATCATGAGATGTGCAAGAAGGATGAGTCCGCATTGCTTGTGAAAACAGTGGGAGCTATTCATAGGCTAGAGGGCCTATGTCTTGATTGGATCTCGACACGTACTCAGAAAGTTTTGTAATGCAAATGTATACATTACAAAGGAAAACGAGTATGTAATGAGGTTGAGTAAGGTACAGAAATTGATAAAACCTACTAACCAAAGCCTTCTCAAAGGCTAAACATGATGAGTCATGTCATTTCAATTGAATTGAAATGAACAACTACATACAAGATCAAATTAGATTATAGAACATGAAATAGTAATCAGGCATTGACTATTCATATGTGATAATCGCATTTGTCGTTCGAGTTTTACTTTAAAACTCTTTTATTATACTTTGTTACATCCAAACGGGTTGTAGAGACAATTGAACCCCGTTAAAGTGAACACGGATTAGCATTGTATTCGCCCATAGTCACTTACATGAGGTGACGTCTCGAAGTGACTAGAGTCTGATGCGATTGATGGCAAGTTCAAGTGCCATACAGTCATGTGAGATGACTAGTCGATCACATAGGCAGACTGTTAGGAACACTTTGTCGGGCAGTGACCGCTTATAGAGTTCTGGCAAATTTATAAAGCCTGGTCGTGGCGAGAGCTACAATAGTATTCTAATGAGTCGATTCTTTGACTAAAGACTGTTCACCTAAGATGGCACAGTTTCAGATTAACTTTGATTTGTGTTACTACGACCTTCGTAAATGGGGTCAAATGGGCATATTTTGGGTTATGATGGCTGTGGCTAGTCGAAGGGAATAAGTGCAATAGGAATTGTCCACCCCCTTGTCAGGGTCAAAACAATATCTCAGGGCCACTCGAGGAGTAATGAACTGGAAATGCGTGGCCACGCTCGGAAGGTATCCATGGTGGATAAATTCCGGTCAATCAGTTATTCTCCAGATCGAGGAAACCACTCTCGATATGATCACTTGCAAGTACGACCCGAAAGACACCTTGCATTGAGTGGGAGATAGTAATAGGACAAGAGAATTGGTGACGCACACTTGTCGAGGACAAGTGAGAGATTGTTGGGAAATGTGTCCTCAACAATAGTGCGATCACATGATTTAAATATCATTATTAAATCTCATTTCAAGAATACGGAAGAGATGATACATTACATATATAGTCAACTGGTCCACACATATCGGTAATGATTGGCTGGCTAGAGTTTGACATTACTGTCGTGCGACGGTGGTGATCAGTTGATCCCTTGAGGTCACACCTAAAGGACGATTCCCTTAATTGAAAAGGTTAATTAGTTGTATACCGATACAGATTAATTAATCCCTTAAAATTGAACAATTCGATTTGTGAGAAAGAGAATATTGATATCTTATTGTAATGGGATTAAATAAGATTTATTTTAGTAATAAAATGCTTTGTTGCTAAAATTATTTATTGTTTGAGAAACAATAAAGATAAGAATGAATGGTTAATTATAATTACAAGAAGTTGTGAATTATAACTATATGACCCATTTTATTTATGTGATCAAGTATCACTAGTCAATTTGTTGTATGTAATTTAATTAATTCATAAAATGATATTTATGTGATAAATATTGATTAAATTAATTTCTCATAACATGTGACATATTGTGTGACAAGTAACAAATTGACAAAATAAAATGGTAGTCCATTTTAACATATGGACCGAAATATTGTAGGTAGTGGAGGATGATGGGTGTATTATTTTAATGCCTAAAATTATTATAATCATACCTATTATTACATAGCCTTACACCTACAATATTAATAAGACAAAAAGGTAAAAAGCAAAGACCATGCATTGGTCTTTTAAGACTCCTCCAACCGGTTTTTGGAGAGTTAGTAGAGAATTTTTATTCTCTAATTTTTACTATCATTCATTCTAATTTTTTCACATGCAAAATGTTCATGTATAATTTCCTCTCTTCTCTCTCTTCCATCTTCATAAAAAAGGATGAGATTTTAATCTAAATTGTTCATATAAGATTACTAAAATTATCAAAGTGATATATGAGTATTAGTAATCAAATTTAAGGTAAACTACATTATAAACATCTAGTACATGTTCATTTGTGGGTTTAAGGGATTGTCTTGGGTGCAACTAATTGGAGGGCTTCTAATTTGAAGTCAAGTATGTTCATCCATTAATGGAAAGCTCAAGAACTAACAAGAAGGAGATCTTGTTGGTGCCCAATATGACCGAAATTCATATGGTGAGAAAATGTTTTCTTATCTTCTTTTATTAATGCATGCATGCATAAAATCCACCTTTAATTTTATGACAAATTAATTTAAACATATATGAGTATGTTAGTATGTATATAGATCTACATTTCCATAATGCCATTGCTGACGGTAAGCTCAAGTACTTAACTGAGCCAATACCGCCAAACCCAGGCCTCAATGCAAGAGCTAACGAGTCAATTGCTTATAGTGACTTCGTTATGGAAGCGGGTGCGATAAAGAACGTACTCATTTTTGCAATGGAAACCAATTTGCAAAGACGCTTCATTGCCCAAGGTGAAAACAAGATTTTCACCACGCTCACTAATGAGTTCTCAAAAGCACCGAGAATCGCTACTTATGAGCATACCTGTCGCTTATTTGATGCGAAACTCCAGAAGGGACAACCGGTTAGCCCACACATTCTTAACATGATTGAGAATGTCGAGAAGCTGGAGGCACTTGATTGCAAACTCAGTGAGAGCATAGTCATTGACCGTATGCTTCATTCACTTCATGATGGTTTTGCCCTTTTCAGGGCAAATTACTACATGAATGACATGAAGAAAAGTCCTCATGAGCTACACTCACTTCTCGTACAGACCGAGAAGGATATAAAATTAAGTGGGAGCATGAAGCAAGATGTTCTCATGATTTCCAACAAGAATAAGGGTAAGGGCAAGGCTCACGGCGACCTAACTGTAGGAAAGCCAAAGTTTAAAAAGTCAGGAAACGGTAAGAGTGGGCCTAGTGAGACTAGTGGCTCACAAGGCAAGGCAAAGAGCAAGGGCGGTGACATTGAATGCCACCATTGTCACAGGACTGGACATTGGAGGAGGAACTGTCCCGTGTACCGTGAGGACATAAAAGCAGTGTAACACCACTCAAATTTTAACTTTGTTTTTATTTTCTAAGATCGAACTTCGGGGACGAAGTTACTTTTTAGGGGGGAAGATTGTAATACTCTTAATATATTTTAAATATATTTTCTTTAAGTTTGTTTTACTGTTTTTAAAACAATTTATTTATATTATTTTACTATTTTATTGGAAAAGAGATTGGAGTCGTAGAAATATTGGACCAAACCCGTTGTTCATCTTTGAAAGCCCAACTTACATATTCCTACTCCTTGATTATGTCCGACTAACATACTCACTCATTCAATACTCTTTCTTTTTATCTATATATATACTACTTTTATTAAAACCCTAAGTTACGTACTTTTATAAGCTACCTCATGTAAATCTCATACCTCATCAGCTACACCGTCAATATACTCCTAATCCAAGGTCTTATTTTCTTATTCCCTTAAAACAATTCATCAGTATGGTTATTTGTAAAGAAAGAGAGTGGGGATTTTGTTCATCTTCATTGCTATCCTTGTCACGTTCGACGATCCTTGTCGAGCAAGTTATTCCATATGATTTTTATCTATTCGCATCCCTTATATTACTTGTTGAGCTATTCCATCTATTTAAGGTAACACGATTCTACCGATCCTAATATTTGTAATATTGTTCGGGGTTGTATGAATCTATGTATGTTGTATATGTTTTATGTGATAAATTGATTGTTAAAGATAGTATATGATTATCGTTTTGATTTATATATAACATAATAGCTCTTTAATTTTATGTGGTTAAGTCAATGGTTGAGATATGGGTTAAATATGAGTGTGTTAGAATGAAGTTGTTGTATAGGGGAAAAGGAAAATAAGACCTTGGATTAGGAGTATATTGACGGTGTAGCTGATGAGGTATGAGATTTACATGAGGTAGCTTATAAAAGTACGTAACTTAGGGTTTTAATAAAAGTAGTATATATATAGATAAAAAGAAAGAGTATTGAATGAGTGAGTATGTTAGTCGGACATAATCAAGGAGTAGGAATATGTAAGTTGGGCTTTCAAAGATGAACAACGGGTTTGGTCCAATATTTCTACGACTCCAATCTCTTTTCCAATAAAATAGTAAAATAATATAAATAAATTGTTTTAAAAACAGTAAAACAAACTTAAAGAAAATATATTTAAAATATATTAAGAGTATTACAATCTTCCCCCCCTAAAAAGTAACTTCGTCCCCGAAGTTCGATCTTAGAAAATAAAAACAAAGTTAAAATTTGAGTGGTGTTACAAGCAGGCCGCGTCACTCCTGTTGGTATGTCATCTTATATTCATATGATTGAGATTAACCATGCAAGTTTCAGAACTTGGGTACTTGATACTGGTTGTGGTTCTCATCTGTGTAATCATTTGCAGGGCCTAAAAAACATCACACCTCTCGCAAAGGGTGATGTGGACCTGCGAGTCGGGAATGAAGCTAGAGTTGCTGCAGTCTCAAAGGGAACATACGTAATCCAACTCCCAAGTGGTTTTGAGTTATATTTATATAACTGTTACTATGTACTCAGTTTATCTAAGAACATTATTTATGTTTCCGTACTTGATAAAGACGGTTTTTCATTTTCAATAAAGGATAATAGCTGTATTTTCTCTTTTAATGAAATGGTTTATGGCAAAGCAGTTTCCATGAATGGAATTTACATGTTAGATCAAACCACAGATATATTACATGTGAATAATAAGAAATTAAAGGTTGGTGACAAATATCAAACTTATCTATGGCATTGTCGAATGGGACACATAAATGAAAAACGTGTAAAGAAACTCATCGAGAATGGGACTATCCCCGCATTAGATTTTTCTACTTTTGGCACGTGTGAATCATATCTTATCGGCAAAATGACTCGAATTTCCTTCAAAGGTGTTGAAATGTGCGCTAGTGACCTATTAGGACTCATACATACTGATGTATGTGGACCTATGTCAATTACCGCAAGAGATGGCTATAGATATTTTATCACTTTCACGTACGATTTGAGTAGATACGAATATGTCTACTTAATGAAGCATAAAAGTGAGTCCTTTGAAAAATTCAAGGAATACCAGAATAAGGTTGAGAACCAACTGGGAAGAAAGGTTAAAGCACTCCGTTCAGATCGGGGTGGCGAATATCTTTCAAATGAGTTTGATCAACACCTTAAAGACCGTGGAATAGTTTTGCAGTTAACTCCACCTGGAACACCTCAATTAAATGGCGTGTCCGAACGGATAAATCGAACACTACTTGATATGGTTCGATCCATGATGAGTCACACGATAGTACCTGATTCATTTTGGGGTTTTGCTCTTTTGTCAGCTGCTCTTATACTTAACCGAAGTCCGTCTAAAGCTGTCGACAAGACTCCATATTTAATGTGGAAGGGAACGGTCCCTAACTTGTCCTTTATTCGGGTTTGGGGTTGCGAGGCTTATGTCAAGTGGAGACACGAGGATAAGCTCGGCCCGCGATCGGTCAAGACATACTTTATTGGTTATCCAAAAGGAATGTTTGGTCATTACTTCTATTTGCCTACCGAACATCGAGTTTTTTTTGTGGCTAGTGCGAAGTTCTTAGAGAAAGAATTTCTCGAGAACAAGTCAAGTAATAGAACCTTCGAGCTGTCGGAGGTTCAAGAACTAACAACCGAGGAATAGATGGAGGAAGTTGTTCCTTCAACTGATGATACGGTTTACATTCCTCAGAAACCTAGGAGGTCGGGTAGAGTCTCTAATCCTCCAGACACATACATTGGTATGGTCGAGGAGAATGACGTTTTGCTCCTAGAGAGTAATGAACCCGCTACCTATAAAGGTGCCATGACCTGTTCCGACTCAAAGCTATGGCTTGAAGCCATGCAATCCGAGATGGACTCCATGTATGAGAATGACGTATGGGATCTTGTTGATTTACCTAATAAAGTAAAACCTCTACAGTGCAAATGGCTTTACAAAATAAAGCATTCTGTAGACGGGCAACTAGATACCTATAAGGCACGACTAGTGGCAAAAGGTTTCACTCAAGTGCACGGATTGCATTATGATGAAATTTTTGTACCCGTAGTTATGCTGCGTTCCATTCGGATAATCTTAGCGATTGCCGCTTTTCATGACTATGAAATTTGGCAAATGGATGTGAAAACCGCCTTCTTAAACGGTTATTTGGAGGAGGAGTTGTACATGGTGCAACCCGAAGGTTTCATAGATCCTGAAAATCCTAAGAAAGTGTGCAAGCTTAAGCGTTCCATTTATGGACTTAAGCAAGCTTCTCGGAGTTGGAATCATTGTTTCGACCAGGTGATAAAAGAGTATGGTTTCACTCGATTGGTCGAGGAACCATGCTTATATATCAAGTCGAGTGGGAGCAAGATTGTTTTCCTGATATTGTATGTCGATGACATACTCTTGATTGGGAATGACATTCCTCTCTTAACTTCGGTAAAAGGATGGTTGAAGAACCATTTCCAGATGAAAGATCTGGGTGAGGCACAACGCATATTGGTAATCCATATCTATCGAGATAGATCACGACGGATATTATCACTGAGTCAGGAGTCTTATTGAGATAAGATTCTTGAAAGGTTCAGCATGACCAACTCCAAGAAGGGGAACCTTCCAATGATGTATGGGATGCATTTGAGCAAGTCTCAGTCACCCACGACACCTGAAGGGATTGAGCGCATGATTCGTGTTCCTTATGCATCAGCCATAGGATCAATCATGTATGCCATGATATGTACACGTCCAGACGTGGCATATGCATTGAGTATGATGAGTCGGTACCAAAATAATCCAGGTGAAACACACTGGATAGCTATGAAAAGCATCCTTAAGTACCTACGGAGGATGGGCATTGACTTATGGAGGAGATACTAAGCTATGCGCAATCGGTTACGCAGATGCTAGCTTCCAAACGGATCGAGATGATTCAAAATCTCAGTCCGGGTTCGTCTTTACTCTTAATGGTCTTTGCGGTCATTGGAAAAGTTCCAAACAGGAAGTTGTAGCAGATTCTACTACTGAATCCGAGTACTATGCCGATTCGGAAGCAGCAAAGGAAGCTATATGGATGCGTCAATTCTTACAAGGACTAACCACAATTCCTTGTTCGAATGACCCAATCACCATCTATTGTGACAATAGAGGTGCCATCTTCCAGGCTAAGGAGCCAAAGTCTAGCAACAAGTCTAGACATGTACATCGGAAGGCTCACCTGATCCGGGATTACGTGGAGTAAGAGGAGATAGTGATTGACAAGATAGCTTCGGATGACAACATCGCGGATCCTCTCACTAAACCGTTGAAATATGATAAGCATGAAGGGCACGTTATTTCCATGGGAATTAAACGTGTTCCTGAGTTGTAGTAGTTGATTATGAATTTGATACATTTTTCCTTTTCATATGCTATTTATAACTTCATCGTTTTATTATAATATTTTGTTTTTCATGTGGATTGTACGACAACATTGAACGCCACAAAGTGAACTGAATTACATTATATTTATTTTGGTCCATAATCGCCTACATGAGCTGATAACTCTGGCTATTATTTTGTGAAGTTGATTGATGGTGGGTTCAACGAGCCATAAGTCAAACGGTTGGCTGATCGATCACAGATGCGAGTTATAACGATACCTCGTAGGACAAATTGTGACAACGTAATGGAGTCCTAAATGTTTGAAACATTCGGTGCCAGGTCGTGGATTGGACGTTCATTGTGTTCCTAGAGTCGATTCTTTTGACTATCGACTGTCTCTTGAGATTAAGGCAGTTTTTGGGTGACTTTGGTTTCTTTCTCATGGTCTGCCGTAATAGGAGGCTAAGCAGATTGTCACTGGGTCATTTCAAACTGTGCTTATATCTGCAGGATTCGAGTTGAAGAAAATATCCAACCTTTATCAGGTTTAGTTATTTCTCAGGGCCACTCGAGGAGTTGTAACTGAAATGCATGGCCATGCTCGAATGATGATTCGTTTATCAGTTAAGTTACTCTATAGTCGGGAAAACAACTCTTGATATTGATCACTTATAAAATACGACCTTTGTGAATACGGATTTTGAAAATTGTTTTACATTGAGTGGGAGAAATTTTAGGATATGAGAATCGGTTATCGCACATACACTTGTGAGGACAAGTGGGAGATTGTTGGAGCTAGTGTCCTCCACAATTAGTGTGATAACATTTATAAATCTCTTATAGGTTCACAAGGGTATACTTAGTATTTTATCAGTTGATTAACATTTACTTAATAACGGTTGGCTTGCTAGAAGTTTGACGTTATTATCATACTGATGGCGGTGATCAACTGGTCCCTAAAAGTCACACCTAAGGGATGTGTTTGAGAGATGTGATTATATGAAAATGTAATCACATTGATGCCTTAAATGACTAAAAGGTTAGTCCACGTATTTGACTAAACAGTTAGTCAATGTGATGATAAGACGATTATTTAATACAATTAAATAATATTACCTTAGACGAATTAACTGTTAATTCGTAAATTGAATATTAACTGTTATATTTAATTATTGTATATAATGTTAGCTTAAACGAATTAAGATGCTAATTCGTAATTAAACATAAACGGTTATATTTGATAAGCAAATTATAAATATGCGATATTTATAGTTAATGTATATATTATACAATATTGTCATAATAAATGTTGACAGACTGGTATTGATAAATCGACTGCAAATTGTTATAAGTGGACTTATTAATACATGTCGATATATATGACAATTGATAAATAATACACATAATATACAATTAGACAACAACCAAAAATAAGAAGCAAGATTATATCCTTATTTGTTTTGGTTGTTGGGGTCACTCGGTCAAAAACCGAATAAGAGAAAAAAAATCTTCTCTTATTCTTCTCCTTTACACGGTTTTAAAGAGAGAAAGAGGGAGATTATTTTCTCTAATTATTCTTGACCTAATTCACTAATCACACAAAAACCTAAAACCCTAAAAATTCATAAGAAAATTAGGGATCTATTCTAGCAAAGAAGAGAGGCATTTCTCATCACATTTTGGGTGCAACGATTAGGAGAATATCGTTTTCGATATTGTTCTTAGGCCGAATTTGCTAGGACTAAGGTTAATTCTAAATATCTATTCTTTTTGTTTACGCAATTTCATTTATGACTAGAAATTTCATTATTATAATTTCGTTATAATCCGAAAATTTATAGAGGAAGTATACCGATATTTCCCACAAATCCTTTCTAAACAATGGTTGTATTTTGGATTATGGTGGCTTGGTTTGCAACCCAAGTCACCCCTTTTATCGTATTTCTTTGTTCTAAAAATTCGTCTTTATATGCTTGCACATAGAAACATAAAGTGATCCAATAGACAACTATAATGATGGGATTCATTATATGTCCACAAGCTTAAAGCTTATGTATGATCAATTATAAAGTGATGTTGAGTTGATGAACTCTCCTACAATAATGTCAATTACCAAGTACATTCATCAAATTTAAAATCAATTAGTCAATCTATGAGATAGTCCTCCTTATACTTCAAAATCATTATTTGTGTCTCATAAGCTATCTTTGAATATCTAGTGTATTTATTCTAAAGATAGAGTGGGAGAAAAATGAAGACACAAAGAATACAAAGAATAATTTGTATACTTGAGTAAATGAGATCTACGAAAGAAAGAATGATTTGTAAACCTAAATAGATAGTATACACGAATAGATGAGATCTATGGTCTCGAATAGATGAGATCTACATGACAAAAGAGTCCAAGTGAAGTAATCAAAAGAATATGTTCTCAAGATAACTACACGAGGAGACCAAAAGAAAGTTTTGAAAGAAAATGACTAAAGAAAAATCTTAACAAGAGATTTGGCTAGTTTATGAACAACATATGACCAAGAGTTTTGATCGGTCCATTTCGTGTTCACAATTTAATAGATGTTGTCGTTGGGTCACGTCCGAATCAAAACACAATTTATAGCTTCACAAACAACTCTACAATTAGTAAAGAGGCAAGTAAAGGTCGGATCCCAAGGGACGAGAATTGAGATGAGATTTCTATTGAAACTAGTGGTGTCTTAGGGGTGTCACAATTTGGGTTGATGTAGAAGGTCACTAACTAAATAGCAATGAAAGTAAATAAGCAACATGAATCAAAAGGGTTGTAAACAATTGATAAAAAGCACTAGGGTGTCATGGGGTCATACGGGAATCATGGGAATTGATCATACAAACATGTTCTCAAATTATAAGCAAGCAATTATTGTTGTGGTGGATTGAGTTGGGTTATATCTTACAATCCTAGGAAAGTTAGGGTCTCGGAGCCAAATCGATTAGATTGTATAACACCTACAAGTCGACTTAGTCTTCCCTACTCAACAACATGCATGGTCTAATGAGACTCGAGTTGGTTTATGTCTTAAAAGTCTCATTGAAAAGATAGGTGGTGGGTAAAAAAAATGCAAGGATTCATAGGCTCACATTTCATCAAACATAACATGTGCATGAGTTGAGATCAAAACAAGCAAGCAAATAAACCATGAAAGCATATTAATTTAAGCATGAATCATTCCCCATGTTGGTTTCCCCTAATTACCCATTAACCCTAGCTAGGTCACTACTCACTCATTATCATGTTGATCATGCTAGCAAGGTTGTCAATCATACCAATAAAAGGAAACATGATGAATAAATGAAAGTAATTAACAATAATTAAAAAGGGATTAAGAGAATTATACCTACTAATGATTCCAATAATAAAGCAAAGAATAAAAGAAGTACTTGATGCTTGATTGAGAGGTTGTCAATCTCCCAATAATAACCCAAATAATCTTCAATTACCCAAAATAAACGATGAACAAAAGAGAGATTAAGGAAATAAAACTTGTATTAGAACTTGATTAATTGTTGATTACAATACTAAAGAGAGATTTGATTGATATTAACTACTCAAAATATTGATAAGAAGAACATGCTCTTCTAATTAGACTAATGGGGTATTTATAGTGGAAATTAGGTGGATGCATTAGGGTTAACTAAGGGCTAAACTAGTAATTACACTTTTTAGATTGAGCAGGGAGAAGTCGGTATTTTTCGAAGGAAGGGCTTCTTTCTTTGTAGCTAGGAGAAGACGAAATTTCGCTGTACTGGAATCCGTGCGTATTGGAGTCGGGACGGGCGGATTCAGGCAGGGGAAGACGGGCGTCTTCAGGGAAATCCGGGCGGATTCTGGGGGCTGCTAACCCGGGCGTCTTTGAAGGAAGACGCACGGATTGTGCTTGAGGAGGACGGGCGGATTCAGGACAATCCGCTCGGATTGTAGCTCAGCACGGTTTCTTCTTCTTCTCTTCCCTTTTCTTCATAAAATCCTTGGGGATTTCCTCGGGGATGCAAGGATCCTTTCTCAACATTGCTCATCTACTATCATATGTACAAAGGCCTTCTAATCTTGTCTCTCCTTGATGCTTGGTCATTGAATTCAATCAATTTAGTCTCGTTTTGCCATGAAAATGCAAGATTTGCACTCCTTTCCTACCAAGGGATCAAAATCTCAAAGAATATGCAAAACAAAGAACTAAAGACAATAAATGACCCAAATATGCACTAAAAAGCATGGGAACAAGGCTAATTCGGGGGCTAAATATGCGCTAATTATGGTCACATCAAGTTTCAATATTGATATTTACTTAAGAGCCTAAATGAAACAAAGTTGCAAAGAAAGATATGTCAATATCTACAAGAGCTAAGTTAATTGTTAACCACACTAGTGTCATTACTTAACCTCATTGTGAAAATGAAATGGTTAAACCTCCTTCCGGAAAAGGGTATTTTGAGAAGGACGTGCCATTAAATGGAATTTCACATTTAAATAATGACATTTCTACGTATCATTATAAAAATGAATGAGTTAGAGATTAAAATCTCTTTCCATAAGTTTAAGATTGAAATCTCTTCAAAATAGGTATTTTGAAAGGATATGTTGAGAACATATATGCTTTTAATCTTAATGACTTGGCAAAGCAAAATGTATTTCAATTCTTTAAATGTTTCGATTGAGTAGTCAATTGCGAAACATGTGGAATTAAGTGGGAGTTTGAAATTATCATGTGAAGACATGGAATTTAGTGGGAGCAATCATCTTGTAAAAATTATAACTCATTACTCATTGAGAATGACGAGCTAGTACTATCTTTCACAAAGAAGTGTTTGAGTTTTCAATTCTTGATGAAAATGGACTATGATGAATCCAATCACATCATGGAATGTTGGATAAGTATTGAGATATACACATCAAATCAACGAAAAACGTAGGTTATTCATATCGATGAAAATGGAATTACCATAAGCAGTCATGGTCATTCATTGAACCCAAAAATGGTTGATCATATGATTAAAAATTACTAATGTTTCCGCCATTAGAATAATCATGCACATGTCCAATAATGAATCATATGCTTAAGAGCATGATGAGTCATTGGTAAGCCATAGAAGAATCGTCATGAATTCTCGAGGAGAACTAATGAGCTATTCTAGTGTTTGACAGAACACTCTGTTATGTAACAAGAAGTTGCACATATTGAAGTTCGAAAACGCGTAAGGATTTATGAAGATCCTAAGCTAATTAAGCTTAAAGAGAAATAAGAAGTTTGAAAGATACTTAGTTATAGTAAGAAGTTACTCCAACTAGTATTTTCTAATATGCTAGGACTTATGAGAAGTGCTAGGCTAATTGTCATGACAATTGTTGGAAGACCCTACAAAACGTATACCTAGTGCATTGCGAGTTGGTAGAACACTTGACCAGTGCAAGTTATATTATCCACCACAATTTGTTGGTTATGTGATAAACAACAAGGAAGTTCTTTCAAGATAAAGAACCTAAACCTAGGTTGGGAACCTAGATATGTAATTGGTAAGGTTCATGCTATGAGAGATAACATGAATATAAAGGAAAATGCAATACAAGAAGTATGAACACATGGACACATGGTATGTTAAACTTCTATTGCAATCGACTAGTGTTTACACACTTAAGATATACATCACAAGGGTATAATATGGTATTGACTACCCAAATGTGATGTCGACATTCGTCGTTTGAGTTATTATTAACTCACCTTACACTTTGTTACATCCAACAGGTTGTAAAGACAATTAAACCCCGTTAAAGTGAACACGGATTAGCATTATATTCACCCATAGTCACTTACATGAGTTGACGTCTCGAAGTGACTAGAGTGTGATGCGATTGATGGCAAGTTCAAATGCCATAGAGTCATACGAGATGACTAGTCGATCACATAGGCAGACT
Organism: Silene latifolia; assembly: GCF_048544455.1. Classification (NCBI taxonomy): domain Eukaryota; kingdom Viridiplantae; phylum Streptophyta; class Magnoliopsida; order Caryophyllales; family Caryophyllaceae; genus Silene; species Silene latifolia. Next base: position 443,673,427 of record NC_133538.1, on the reverse strand, counting down.
GTTAGGAACACTTTGTCGGGCCTTATGACCGCTTATAGAGTTCTGGCAAATTTATATAGCCTGGTCGTGGCGAGAGCTACTATAGTATTCTAATGGGTCGATTCTTTTGACTAAAGACTGTTCGCCTAAGGTGGCACAGTTTCAGATTAACTTTGATTTATGTTACTACGACCTTCGTAAATGGGGTCAAATGGGCATATTTTGGGTTATGATGGCTGTGGCTAGTCGAAGGGAATAAGTGCGATAGGAATTGTCCACCCCTTGTCAAGGCTATAACAATATCTCAGGGCCACTCGAGGAGTAATGAACTGGAAATGCGTGGCCATGCTCGGAAGGTATCTATGGTAGATAATTCCGGTCAATCAGTTATTCTTTAGATCGAGGAAACCACTCTCGATATGATCACTTGCAAGTACGACCTGAAAGACACCTTGCATTGAGTGGGAGATCATAATAGGACAAGAGAATAGGTGACGCACACTTGTCGAGGACAAGTGGGAGATTGTTGAAATATGTGTCTTCCGACAATAATGCGATCACAACTGTCGATCATGATGATCACATGTTTAAATCTCATTTTAAGAATACATGTGGGATGCAATATTTTACAGTCAACTGGTCCACACATATCGGTAATTATTGGCTGACTAGAGTTTGACATTACTGGCGTACGATGGTGGTGATCAGTTGATCCCCTTAGGTCATACCTAAAGGGTAACACTCTTAATTGATTATTTAATTGATCGTATGACGATACGGGTTAATTAAATTGCTTAAAATTGACGGACGATTTTGTGAGTATTATTGACGTGTCTTATTGTAATTCGATTAAATAAGATACGGTCTAAGTAATCAAATTGTTTTATTACTTGGATAAAATTATTGTTTACGAAACAATTGAAACTGTATAATTTATTATAAATACAAGACGTTGTGATTTATAATTGATAAACCATTTTTGGTACAAGTAATTATGAATTACTAAGTCGATTTTTGTACATGACGTATTTTTATAAATACGTTGATTTTTAATATGTTAAAAATACATTACATTGTGACATGTCATGTAACATGTAACATATGACAAATTGACAAATGACAAAATATAAAATGGACCTCCCATTTTATGTAAGTGCCGAAAAATGGAGGGAGTATAATGTTGAAATTGTGTTAAATAATTAAGTGGAATGCAAAATGATTGCACACCTATTTGTAGCCATGCAAGTCTATTTTCTTGGGAAGAAAATGAGCTCATGCATTGGGCACTAGACACCCCTCCCCACCGGTTTTCAAAGGGCCATTATAGAGGTTTCTCTCTAATAATTCATTCACTACTTTACATTATAATTCTAGTGTAAGAAATATAATTTCCTCTCTAAATCTTATGAAAAATTAGAGAGATAAAATCTCCAAAAATCCTTCCTCTTGACCGAAATTGCAAGAGATCAAAATAAATATTTTGGGTCAATTTTAGTAAGATTATTATTATTCTAGATCAAGTAATATTAATCTATTAAGAGGTTATCTTGGGTATTCATCTTTGGGAGAATTCTATCTTTGAATCCTTGTTCTTCCATTTGTAAGAAAAGCTCAAGAATAAGTAAGAAGGAGATCTTACTTGTGCCCTATAATCCGAAATTCCATTGTAAGAAAGACGATTTCTTCTTTATTTCTATTTATATTTGCATGTATAAGATCTAGATTTAATTTTATGACTAAATTAAATATCACATATATGAATATGTAAATAAATGAGAATATGAATTTCTAACACCTTGGCCTTCCTCTCGATAACTTTCACCAATGTATCCATCATCGCCATCACGACCATCAAATAAAGAGTCTCACTGTGCACCTCTGATATCCCATTCTTCAACTCCACATCCAACACCTTTATTGTCGATATCCCCTTCTTTGTCCACACATCTTCCACCTCAACCATCCTCATCCTCACCATCGCCATTACCACAATCGACACCTCAACCAGAATCATTAGAAACTCCATTACAATCATCATTTCCAGACTCTCCGCATTTGTCATCTCGTAAACGACCACAAATATCGCATATTCTGAAGAGTTTAGGATTCTAAGTACCTAAGAGGGGAGGGGGTGAATTAGGTACTATTTTAAAAAAAAATTCAACTTGATCTTTATTGAATTAAAGCAAGTTGATTAATGATATGAAGAACAAGTGGATACATCAAATAAATAGATTCATTAAGAGTGTATCACGTTGTTAAGAATGATTGCTGAATTGTAAGGCAACGGTTGATCTGACTATTGTTTGTTTGTCTTAGCACAAGAGATTAAGGCTACTGACCAAAAGCAACAGTATCCAGAACCGTTGTTAAATAAAAACATAAGTGAAGAACAAGTAAGATAAATGCAGCGGAAATAAAAGTAACGAGAGATCAACACGATGTTTTTGAATTGGTTCGGCCAACACTCTAAGGGCCTACGTCCAATCTTCTTTTATTAATAAGTGAAGTGATCTACTCCGACTACTTAAACACTTACAATAAAAGGACCAACAACCTACTCCGGTTGCGACATGAGTTCTAAGACTACTTCGTCTAGAAACTCAAGACTCTAACTAGAATGTTTACAAGATCAAGTTTCCTCAAACTGATTCCATGAAAAAATTGACAAGGACAACTTATTGATCAAATGATTCTAGGCAAGAGAATGGAATACTTAAGGCAATGGTAGTGAAGACTGTTGTCACTGGAAGACTTAGAAAGATTTTGCAAAAGAAAGAAAAGCTTTGAGTTCTTTAGAAAACAATTTAGTAAAACACTTTGAAATTCTCAGGAAAGTCTTAAGAAATGAAGGAGGAGAGTGCTCCTTTTATAGGGAAGCAAACTAGGGTTTAGAGGTCAATACATATGATAGAAAACAAATATTTTTGACTTAACCAAGTTTGCATAAAAAGGGGCATTCTTCCAAAGGTTGAAGAAGAAAAGAAGCTTTGTTATTATCTTTAAAAGGCCTTTGAAAATCAGTCAAAGCAAGATTGACAACCAAGTGAAGACACTGTTAGAGAAACAATTTTGGAAAGAAACAAGCTCCTCTTTCCAAAAGCTATGATAAAAGGTATTGCCAATTTGAGATAAAATCTTTTGAAAGATGGCATTTGAATATTCTTTTCTTAAAAACAACCTTTCATAAAATTCAAATATCAAAAATGAACATTTCAAAAATAGAAGTTTGTATTTGGAAATATGAGTATTTTTGAAACCGAAGACTTCCTTCAAGAGACACGAGCTAAAGCAACAGTCTTCCTTACTGTTGCCTTAGAAAGCGGGCCGTTGTTGAACAACAGTCCTGCTTACTGTTGCCTTAGTACCATACTCTCTTAACCATACATAAGTGACTCTATTACAACACAATTCTTGGGGAGTTTCATCAACACTTCTTGACCTTGAACATTGATTAATTCTTGATTGGGGGAAGTGGGCTTAATCCTGAAATGGAACATCTTAAAGCATAGTTAAAATAGGCATGTCACCATCAACAAATGTGTTCTAACATATTCCATCGCCAATAATGCCAGCATCAACTCCTATGCAAATAGAGACACCAATGCCATCATCATATCAGCACCTTATCCTCACACCATCATCACAACCACATCAGCTTTTCATGCACCCGCACTACATGCCACACCACCATCTCATCCTACCGCTATATCACTTACCACCTAGAATCATTTTACCACCATGTAGTGCATGCCACCAACCTCATAAGCTACTACACAGTTTCAAACCAAATCCTCTTCATAAGATGCCTCATAAAATGTCACATAAGGTTGACCCACCGAAACACCACCATAGTCGTCATCACAAGCCACCACCAAAGATAATTCTACCACCAAAACACCACCATCATCACTAATATCATGAAAGACAACTGCATCACAGATATCACAAACATGCACATCCAACCCACCATTGGAAAATCCCATTCATAAATCATCATTCAAAGCACGAAAGTGATCACCGCCACCACCTTCGTGAGCATCACAGCCATGTCAAGCCCACGATTCCTCATCACAAAGAACGACGCCACGCCCATGCCTGTCCATTGCTTCACAATCATGGGAAACCACTCCAAAAACACCATCAAACTCCACAGCTACGTCATCACATAAAACCTAAACACGCCTTCTAAAAGCGAATCATTCATCACCATGAAGTGCCAATCTATAGACATCATCATCACCAACAAAACACTCATATGCACCATCAAACTCATGGTCATGTTACTCATCCCTATCATGGCATTATGGCAAGCCAATTCATAAACATTACTCACACGTAGCTCATCATCATGAGAAACAAATACACAAGAAGCAAAATCATGTAAAACCTCGAGCATTATTATAAAAAATTACCACAAAAACATCATACAAAACCATCCATAAAAAAACATCGTCCATTGCCTCATCATCACAAGAAGAATCCAGGCGCCCGCGTGAAATGACTCGTCCATTTGTCGTCTTAGAGACCGTATAAAGTCTAATATTTATGAATCGGAGCGAGTAAACAAGAAATACAATTAAATTAAACTAAAGATAGCTACAAAATGAAAAAGGAACTAGTGATTACTAAATTATTTATCATATCATATTTACAAAAATGAGATTATTCCCAAACTCATGTTCCTGTAATTTTCTTATGGTAGTACTAATTAATTGAATCAATTTTTGATTTGATGTTGGGCTCATATCACTGTTATCTCCTACAATCGTTACTAATTCCAAATAAATGAATATATGCAATTTAATAACCTATAAACAAAATAATCAACACTAAGCTAAATAAATGCACCAAAACACTCCAGCTTTAGGTGAGTGATCTCGAGATTTCGCAAGTTTTTTTTAATTTTACGGTATAAAATACAAATGTGTATAAAATTTCACGGCTTAAACTATATCACCCCATGTCAAGATTATGAAACGATATAACTGAACGACTTGACTTTGTCATTAATCATATGAACGTATTTATAGGAATACATACGACGCCCTTGGTTACATAACCTAGGCTCAATACGACGGCAATACAATAATAGTAGCCCGACATACAATAGACTCCGTTACCCCCCTCAAGTTGGAGCATACGGATTGTAAATGCCCAACTTGGACACCAATGACGTGAACTGGGCAACACCTAAAGCTTTCGTGAGAACATTCGCAAGCTGAAGCTTAGTCGATACATAGGATGGCGCGACAAGGCCATCTTTAATGGCATCACGAATAAAGTGACAATCAATGTCAATATGCTTCGTGCGTTCGTGAAAAACAGGATTACGAGCAATGTGCAAGGCAGACTGACTATCACAAGATACAGGTACCGCAGCGGAATGTGAATTACCCAGGTCCAGGAGCAAACTGGTTAGCCACTTTATTTCACATATAGTAGCAGTTAACGCACGATACTCGGCTTCAGCTGAGGAAAGCGAGACAGTGGCTTGTTTCTTGGTTTTCCAGGAGACAATGGATGTGCCAAAAAAGGCAATCCACCCAGACAACGAACGACGAGTCGAGGGGCACGTGCCCCAGTCGGAGTCACACCAACCAGACAGAGTGAGGTGGGCATCACTGCGTAACAAAATACCTTGCCCAGGAGTACCCTTTAAATATCGGACCGTACGAAGTGCAGCATCCCAATGGGTGGTCTGAGGTGCGTGCATGTATTAGGAAAGAATGTGAACAGCATACGTGAGATCAGGACGGGTAACAGAAAGATAAACTAACCTGCCCACTAAACGACGATATGGCTCGGGGTCGCGTAGAACAGGACTGGCCGAATTCCCCAAGGTGTGATTTTGCTCAATTGGGGTAGGGGCAGGCCTGCTACCAAGATATTCGACCTCAGAGATGACGTCTAAGGCATACTTACGCTGACATAGAAATATCCCATCAGAATTTCGAGCAACTTCGATGCCAAGAAAATATTTTAAAGCACCCAAATCCTTCATGTGGAAACACTCGTGAAGGTAGTTCTTGAACTGTGTGATAGCAGTCAAATCATTTCCGGAGACAATTAAATCGTCAACATAAATAAGGACCTGAAGTTGTACCTTAGTTTTGACAAAAGTGAAAAGCGAGTAATCTGCATAACTCTGTTTGAAACCATAACTCTTCAGAGCAGTACCCAATTTCGCAAACCAACAACGAGGGGCCTGTTTGAGTCCATACAACGACTTACGCAACCGACATACCAAGCCTACAGTGGGAGAATGAAACCCATGTGGTAAACGCATATATACTTCCTCATCCAAATCATCGTGAAGAAAAGCATTATGTACATCCATCTGATGAAGGACCCAATGTCGTGCAGCCGCGACAGCAAGGAATGTGCGTACTGTACTCATCTTAGCTACATGAGCAAAAGTCTCTGCATAATCAATTCCTTCTGTCTGATGGTTACCAAATACAACCAACCGAGCTTTCAACCGTTCAATAGTTTCATCTGACTTATATTTAATTTTATAGAGCCACTTGCTACCAAGAGCCTTTTTCCCTGGGGGCAACGGTTGTAATGTCCATGTCCCATTATCTACTAACGCACGCATTTCTATTTCCATTGCTTTTCTCCACCCGTCATCTTTTACAGCCTCTTTGAATGATCGTGGCTCCATGTGACTTGCCACAGCTGCCATGTAAGTACGATGGGCAGTAGAAAATTTAACACTATTTACATAATTAATAAGGGGATACGGCATACCTGAGAGAGGCGGTGACATAGTGACCCGATTGGAGGAGGACGGACTACTACCACGCAGAGTGTGTTCAACAAAAAAATCACGAAGATTTGAGTTCAGAATTTTCACGCGACGACCACGGCCAAGGACAGGCTCTTCCACGGCCTGATCAGACCCCGTATTAACGGCCTGGTCAGTACCCACATCCACGGCCTGATAAGTGCTCACACCCATGGCCTGATCATTACCGCCAGGAATTTCCGGAGAAGCTGTGGTATCCTCCGTGGCTGGACCCGCGCTAACCATGGGCTGGTCATCACTAGGAGTAGCGGGCACCACCTCATGAGAGCTATTCTCATCACAGTCGACGATGAACTCGTCATTGCTAGTGTGAGTGGGCTGATTAGTCACAACCGAGGTGAGCCCATCACGATACGGAAAACAATCCTCATAAAACGTGACATCTCGGGACACGAAAAATTCACGAGTGTCCAAGTCATACAGGTACCATCCCTTTTTGCCAGACGGATAGCCTAAGAATACACATTTACGACTGCGGCTAGAAAATTTATCGGACTTTGCCTTCTGATTGTGAGCAAAACACAAGGAACCAAACAGTTTAAGATGGTCAAATGGGGGAGGTGAATTAAACAAGACCTCATAGGGAGTAATACCTCCAAGTAAAACAGACGGAGTACGATTAATAAGATGAGCAGCAGCGAGGGCACACTCACCCCATGGGCAGCCCGGCATGGAAGCGTAAGGCCCGTGCCACATTGAGTATATGCTGATGATTTCGCTCTACGCGCCCATTCTGCTGAGGGGTACCCACGCATGATGAGTGAAACAATATACCCTGCTCCTTGAAATACGGCTGTAGACAGTGAAATTTGGTCCCATTATCACTGCGAATAATTTTGAAGTACTCCTGAAAACTGACGGGTAATCATGGCCATAAATTGCATGAATTTTTCATATACTTCTGTTTTAGTACGCAATAAATAAATCCACACAGCACGCAAAAATCGTCAACAATGGTAAGAAAATAGCGCGCCCCACACGAGGCTGGAGAGTCATATGGTCCCCATAGGTCACAATGAACGAGCTCAAACAAACAACTGCTTTTATTATTGCTTATGGGAAAACTATTACGGACATATTTTGTACGATGACATATTTCACACGGTTTAGTCAAAGTGTCTTTACTAGTACGAACAAACGGAAGTAAATGTACTACTTTAGAGGACAGATGTCCCAATCTATGATGCCATATATCCACAATTGACCCAACAGAGACCCTACTTGTGATGATCTCCGGTTGCTGACGCAGGTAGTATAGTCCGTCCAATCGATCACCCTTGCCAATCGCCGCTCTCGTATGACGGTCCTCTATGATACAATGTTGAGCATTAGTTACAAGTTCACAATTAAGGCTGACACTTAATTGTGACACGAAAATTAAATTAAACCGTAAATTGGGAACGTAGAGAACAGAATCAAGAATAATAGAAGGAGTAAGGACAACACGTCTCACTTGGGATGCGTTGATTTGCATGCCATCAGGAAGACCCACGGCCCGACTTTCAACCTGTCGCGGGTTAAGGAGGCAAGAATAATTTCCCGTTACGTGATGCGAACATCCCGTATCAATAATCCACTTACCCGCAAAAGTATGACTCAGCGTACCATACTTAATGACGTCCTCCTGCGCTCTTCCATCGACAGCAGCAGCAATGACATTATTCGCGTCCTGTTTTTGTTCGGCCTGAGCACCATCATTCCGACCAGTCCCGCGGCCAGTACCTGTGCCTGTACGACCTCCACCGCGGCCTGAACCCCCACGATGGCCACTGGCGCCTTTCCCAGAACCTCCTTTATATGGTTTTTTAATTCCTTTCAAATCATACCACCAATCGGGTAACTCCTCCATTAAATCAAAACACATACTACGATCATGACCCTTTCTATTACAATTATCGCAAAGTAGATGTTGACATTCAGTCCGAGATAATTCAGAGGAGGGGCGAGGTAGAATAGGATGAGAGTCCGTGGTACGAACAACAAAGTTGGAAACGGCAGTAGTGTTTTCAACCGATAGAAGACCGAGCAAGAACTGATGAAGACGGTCAAAATCACGGCGTTCAGCATATTGCTTACCGATATTACACTCGCACTTGCGGCATTGGCAGGTGATGATTGGTTCGAAGGTGTCCAATTCATCCCATAGTTGACAAAGTTTTCCATAGTACATAGCAACAGTCATGGACTCAGTTTGTCGACATTCATGAACACCCGATTTTATTTTTTGAATACGAGGACCATCAACAATGCTAAAGCGGTCATTAATATCATCCCACAGTAATTTTGGAATTTCATAATTAGGAAGAAGAGCCTTTACCTCCGGTTCAATTGTGTTCATGAGCCACGAAACGAGCAGAGCTTGAACGGTATCCCAATCCTCCGGAGTGCAAGGGGGTTTGGGTTCGTTGATGGTGTCGTTGAGAAGCCCAAATTTGCGACGTGCTTTCAGAGCGGTACAGACTGAATACGACCAATCATCGAAGTTATTAAGATTGAAGCGAACATCAGTAATACGATCTCCAGGTTTGTCATTCTGACCGTCAAAGTATGGAGACGAGGGTTCAATTTTGGTTAGTACAGACGTTTCAGGGGCATCGCCAGACATGGCGGCTCCGTGTTTAGGGTTTATGATTTTAATTTTGTTGTGTATCCTGATACCATGTCAAGATTATGAAACGATATAACTGAACGACTTGACTTTCTCATTAATCATATGAACGTATTTATAGGAATGCATACGACGCCCTAGGTTACATAACCTAGGCCCAATACGACGGCAATACAATAATAGTAGCCCGACATACAATAGACTCCGTTACCCCAAAATTTTAAATGTTGGTTATAGTTCTGCAATCCGTGTTATGACTCCACTGCTCAAATTTCTAGTTACACCATTTTGTACGGGACGATTTCGTCCATTGGATTTCGATATCACATGAACCTAGTTATACTTTTGTGCAAATAGATAAACAACATATACATAAAAATCACTTTCAAAACAAAAAATACTAAATAATAGACCGAAATATTCAATAATGTAAATCGACAAATAACTAAGATGAATAGATCCAAAGCTAACACCATTTAATAAGCAAAAACCAATCCTTCTATTTTGCCATCAAACACGCCACACATTAGTACGTAGATTAGTTGGTACATGCTAAAGCTACCAATAGTCTATGCATACTCTCTGGCCAAGCCCTAAAAATGCACCAATGCTAAAACTCATGAGGGAAAGAGTTTTACTACATGGTTCGACTTCAAACTAAAGCATATGGTACACACGCTAAAAAAAAAATCAAACCTCACGCAAAATGAAGTGTATATTTCATCATAAATTCTCATTTATGACGTCTCACACCCGATTAATAGATTGTTAAAAACAGAAGGTAGTTGTGAGATGTCAGGAACACTTTTTCGTTACAAGTAAGAATAGCGGATGCTTCTTACCCCAACTTCCGAACAGGCAAACGGTAATCATACATGGACCCCATTCATCAAATAAAACACAAATTCTCATCTGTGACGGACGCTATCCGTCACAAATGAGAGACGGAGCGAATAGGTACCATATTACTTAATATGGGCTGGATAGTACAATGCTAGTGGATTTTGTGTTTAATATATAATATTATAGTGGGGGACATTAAGGTACATTGTATTTAATGCACAAATGCATGAAAAATAGCACCAAATCATCCTTTATTCTTTACGTCAAACACCCATCAAACAAACCTGACTTCTCCATCAACCCTACATACACCCCATGCTCAATATTTCAAATTTTATGCCTCAAATCTTCATATTCATCCATTCAAATTATCATTAAAATTTCATATTTTGCTATCACATAAACCCACACAAATAAAATAAGAAAATAACTTTATTAGGTTTTTTTGCTATCAAATACATCCACCCAAAAAAATTCAAAAATAGCAGAGGATGGCTACTTGACGGTTTTAGGGGAGCAAATCGATGATGTAAGGAATGAGGATGATGGATTGCTTGATGGTAATTGATTAATGTGTTATTTTTTTATTTATGTAAAATGTTTCAATTTTTATGTCATTTTTCACTGAAAGTTGATAACTTTATTAGGTTTTTGTTTGATTTATTTTTAAAAGTTTGAGTCTTTAGTGTTTTGATGTGTAGATCTGAGAATATTTTTTTATTTATGTAAAAAGTTTCAATCTTCATGTCATTTTTTACTCAAAGTTTCAAAATTTCATTTAAAATTGCAAATACATTATACCCAAAAAAAAAACATGGTAGAGGAGGTAGCTACGACGACAATAGAGGATCAAATTGTTGATGTTGAGAACGAGGATGGTGTATTGCTTGATGGTAACGACGAAGATTTGTGACGATGTTGATTAGTAAAGGTATGTATTCTTTATTATTTAAGATGTTGGTTTTGTTGATGATATTTAGGGTAATATATTTCGACTGTTGTTGGGGTTGAAAATTTTAGATGAAAATTTTGAATTTGGAAGATTTTAGATGAAAATTTGGAAGATTGTTGGTCTTGTTGTTTTTGTTGTTGTTGATGAGATTTTAAGATGTTGTTTTTGTTGATTAGATTTTAAGATTTGTTTGATGAGATTTTAAGATGTTTTTGTTGTTGTTGATTCAATTTTAGATGAAGGTTTTAGTTGATTATGAAGATTAACATAAAATGACAAGCACAAATACGTCTATAAAACTGATTTCTACACTAATTTAACGTTGCATAAAATGCGTTTTCAAAAGTTTATACAGTCAGTCATATATGTTACCATTTTAGCGTACAGTGTGACCACCTTTATGGGCACAGTGTTACCATTTTAACCAAAGTTTTAAATTTGGTTGCTCTTATCATAGGTACTGATCTTTCGGGGTGTTCAGACTAAGATGATATCATTTCTTAACAAAAAATCCTTGTTCAATTGTGACCATATGATTATACAATTGTGATAGGATGTCGCAACCTAATCAAAGATAAATACCCTAGACACAAATGAATGTAGTAATAGGGGTCGAACACAAGGAGATGGGAGTTGCTAAACAAGTTGTTATGGGTTGAATTCTATCAATGTCGGTTATCTATTGGTTTGGTTGGGTTTATGAAACAATAATAATAAAGGGAGAGTCTAGGGAGGTCGGGTCACACATGCAAATTATGTAAATGCTCAAGCTAAACATAGGAGTTGATAAAATCGTTAATTGTTTAGGCTTAAAGACAACCACCTCTCGGCCTTATTGTCAACCATATAACGGGTCCTAACGAGCTCTCGCTATGGCTTGGTCGTCTACTAAAACATGCTTAGTCTAATTCATATTCGTGCCTCTCGACTTATAAAAGTGAATTAACAGATTTAATCTAAGATAGTGGCCAACAATCAAAGACTAATAAAATAATGCAAGCATGTTAAAGAAAATAATGAATTGATATTTAAACATCCTATTTCAACAATTGTAAATACTACTCATGCACGGCTCCCTTAATCCCTAGACTAGCGAATTACTCATGCATAATGGAAAATAATCTAATGACAAATGATATAATAAAGATGAACATTAATAAAAGAATAACGAAACAATACTAGAAATAAGATTACCTTAACAATTGGAAATGGACTTGGAAATGAAGAACAAGATAGAACAAATGGAAATAACTTGAAGATGAACTTGTAATATAAATTGAAATGCTTAAAGAAATTTGTTTATAACAATAAGGAAATGCTAAAAGGATATCTAAACTACATTTTATTCTGAAAACTTAGCCTAAAGTGTATGGAAAAAGTGTCTGTAAGTGTGTGGATATAACACCCTTTATATAGGACCAAAGGGAGCAATGGAAATAAGATAAAAGGGGTTAACCCCGATCGGGGACACCCTACCCCGATCAGGGTCATGATGTTTTATGATTTTTCTCTTAAATCCGTCTTTAATTGCATGATGAATCCAATGTGAGCTATTAACCCATCTTTAATCCTCCGGTTAATTGCACAATGAGCATCCTAAGCTTGGCATTCTCAACTTGAACTTGGTCTTCTCTTTTGGGCTTTAATTTGTATGATCATTTTGCATATCAACCCAAGCTTCATACTTCTTACCCGGGCTTGGAAATTACCAAAATACCCTTCCGAGGTCATGCTTAGTCTTTTTAGCCTCGTGAACTCATGTGCTTGCTTCTTTGATGGGAAAAAGCTACTAAAAGCTTAATTTCCTACAAAACACAATGAAAACAAGCAAACACAACTAGAACACAGAATTAGCTCACAAACACATTAATAGAAGTGCGATAATCAAATAAACCGAGCTAAAATAGGGGGTTAAAGTATATATAAAATGGATTTCTCAAATTGTCTCCATATCAGCTTAGTCTAAACATGGTGACATATAAGTGATTGATGAAAATATGATCACCTTAGCCGAGGAATGTACCAATGTTATGTTTTAAATTATTCTTAACATGTTAACATAATAGACTAAACATGGTGACATATATGTCATTGTTCAAAATGTGACCACCTTATCAAAGATATGTACCAATAATATTATGTTTTTTGATGTTATAAATTATCCTTAAGATGTTAACATAATATAATGAACATGGTGACTTATATGTGATTGTTGAAAATGTGAGCATGTTTTTGCAAATATGTGACCATGTTTGAGAAAGGTACCAATATTATTAACTTGTTAACATAATTGACTAAACATGGTGACAGATATGTGAATGTGACCACTACCTTATCAGAGATATGTACCTATCTTAGCCTGATTATACAACTGTCACCATATTAACATATTTAATAAGCATGGTGAGTTATATGTAATTGTTGAAAATGTGACCATATATCAAAGATATGTACTTATATTTTAGGAACATACAAATATTATTAACCTGTTAACATAATTGACTAAACATGGTGACATTTATGTGAATGTGACCACCTTATCGAGATATGTACCTATCTTTGTCTACTATACAATTGTCACCATAATGACATATATGTGAATGTGAACAACTTGGCACATCTTTTGGTTGTGTTCAAAATGTTATTACCTGAATATGCATACAAAGGAGAATGTGTCACAATATTACCATCTTAGTGTGTAAGAACTTAAGCTAACATGATTACATTTTGACATATTGTTTTATGTCACCACATTCCTGCATAAATGTTGCCACTTATTTATTGACATTTTAAAGACCAATTAAGCATTGCTATTATGGTTACATTTCAACGTAAGATGATGTCATTTTACTAAGGGTGTTAACATTTATGGCACACATTCTGTATAGTGGCAACACATACTTACTAATATGGTAACAATTTTAACACAAACTCACATGTCAACATGTTCATTCATATATGTTATGATTATAAGATTCATTTAAATCAAAGAAAACTTATTGTAGATGGTTACATTTATTGACTTAGATAATAAAATTTTACACAAACTTTCATGTCACCATCTCAATGCATATATGTATTCATTATAAGTCTCTATTCAAATTCAATCAAATTTTCTTTGTAGAGTTAGATTTTAATGGTATAACTAAAATGGTAACATTCTACCTATTAACTGGTTACATTAAATATTATCTGAAGTTTATATGCTGATAATGTGTTAAGATTTACCAGCAACGAGACATCGGCTATGTTATTGGCACATATGTGTCCCTTAATATGGACGAAGATCAACCAACCATAGAGCTGCGGGTGCCTGCTATTATTAACCCTATACGTTGTACGACAATGGGCGCAATGAACGTAAAAAAAAGGAACTTGGGAAAGAAGAAGGCTAGGAAAGGAACTGAGATGCGGGCAGCTAACAGTTCCACGTACAATGTTCTACCATGTCTGATATAAAAGGCGTAGAAGAGCATTAGGGTATATGATAACAATCCGACCACATTTTGAGGAAAACGTTTTAGGTAGTACATGTTGTATAGTGCTGTAAGTGTAATATCCCGTAATATGATAAATATTTATAATAATAATTGATGTAATTCGAATAATTAAGTAAAAGACATTTATAATAATAATTGCAAATAAAAGGGTAATTAATAATAAAATAATGGATGAATTGGGAAGACGTGTTGGGCCGAGTATTTAGAGTATAATAATAATAATAATAATAATAATAATAATAATAATAATAATAATAATAATAATAATAATAATAGTAATTACAATAATACTTATAATAATTGTATTTGAAAATAGTAATAATAATAAGGTAAATTATGATAAGTTTCCTAATTGACCTTTTCTAATTAAGCTATATAAATAGATGAAACGATAGACCTAAAATCTGAATAATTTATAAGAGAGGAGATATAGAAGAAAGAAGAAGGAGAATTAGATTTAATTATCGTATCAAGGTAAGACCGTCTTATAAATAATTGAACTTGTATTTTCTATTCATATAAACCATGTGACCACCGTATGACCTCGACTTTGACCATAGCATAACCGTGGACCACCGTGAATTCACCGGACTTACCTTTGACCATTGTTGACCGACCTAGGCCTGATTATAGGGTGGTTGTCGTGAGTGTTTGGTGGTGTTGCAACCATGAGTTACACGGGATTTTAACCCCTTTGTCGTGACTTTTGAGACCCAAACTTGGTGGGGTCGTGACGGGGTGGCTGAGTCGACCCTGGGGAAGGTGTCGTAGTGGTTGCAGGTGATGGCTTGTGGCGGTGGTAACGGTAAAAAGGGAAAACAGGGGAAAACAGGGGATAGGGCGATTGGGGTTGTTGCTGTCGAGTTTGGGTGTTGCTATGGAGGTGTTGTTTGATCAAGGTGAAGGGAGGACCACTCCTGGAACCACCAAGGAGCAGCGGTGAGGTTGGTGGTAGCCAGAGGTAGTGGTGGGGAGCGGTGTGGGTGTTCTGTCGGGCTGGTGGAGGTTGGCGGGTTTAAGAGGAGGTTGCAGCTGGGTTGTGTCATGGTGTTAGAAGGAGAGAGAGAAAAGATGGGGCTACTGGTGGTTAAGGGATGCTGGTTGTGCTAGGTACGGGTGGTGGTGGTCGTAGGTAATTGTTTAAACGTTGAGTGAGAGGATGGTGTCGGGTTTTTGGTATTAATGGTGTTCGTGTTTGTGGTTGCTAGGGCGTGGGTTTGTGGCGGTTGGAGTCGGTTGTAGCTGGTGTTTATGGCGTGGTTGGGTGGCTGGCAGTGGAGGCACCTGGTGAGCGAGGGTGGCGGTCTTGGCGGCTGTGGTGGGTGTATTTAAATGGGTGTTTGGGGAAGGTGTTGGACACGGGTAGTACATGTAGTTTATTGGTGGTGTTCACGGGATGAATGGGTTTTGATTTTATTTTTTTTAAGGCGGGTTAACTCGGGTTTTAATGAGTAATCAGGTCTTGATTTTAATAAATGGGTTTTTGTATATCATAATAATTAATAATAATGTGCTATGAATAAATATGATGATTAATAATGAATTATAAATAAAGCATAAATAATTAATATTGGGCAAATCATTATTTGTTTAGGTGACGGATTCATGAAACGGATTTACTGAAGAATATTTTAGTTGATTGCGTAAATTGGAGTATTGCTGAAAAGGTAGGATAATCTACTCAATTGATTGTATAATTTATGTTACTTATCATATGGTTATGATATGAAGATATGGTTGATCGGTGATTGAGTTTATAATATTATTTAATTGGATGGTTTATACATGTTTTTCGTGTTGATTACGTGAATGAGTTTATGAGAATTGGACGGCCCCAAGCATAGTCTCTGGTGGATAATGTGAATGGTTATTGGACTGCCCCAAGCTTAGTCTCTGGTGGATCACGTGAGTAAATGATTGAAAGGCCCCAGGCTTAGTCTCTGGTGGATAACGTGGACAGTTGAAATTGGAATGTGGCATTTTGACGGTTGTGAAATTATTATTGATTATTTATTATGAAGTATTTTATCCTACTCAACCTTGTGGTTGACAGTGTATTCGTGAACACCTGTGATGAACCGTAATTGGGGAGCAGATTTGACAGGTACTTGAGACTGATGAGCTTGGAGCATGGGTGCGTTAGGATTAGACCGTGGCTTAGGCGTTTAGATCATTTAATTAGACAATCTCACTTTATTTATTAGACTTATTTATTTAATTCCGTTGCAAGTTTTTAATTATTCATTACTCAGTTGGACTAAAAACCATTGTTTTGATTTAAAGTTTATTAAAGTACTTTGGGTTGTTTAATTTGTATCATTTACCTCGGACAACCGAGATGGTAACACTCTCATTTACTTGGGAGGCCTAGCTAAAGGCTCCTGAAAAAACAGGGGCGTTACAGTAAGGGTGTTATAACATTGTCAGCGTACGTTTTGAATTCACAAGTGCTAATATTGTTACCATTTCACTCTAGTATATCATAAGTTTAACTAAATATGTTACAATTTCACTCCAGTATGTCACCAGTTTAGCTAAGTATGCTATCATTTCGGAAACCATTTCAGACTACCAGTAGAATTTAAATGGTAACACTATACTCTCCACGTTAACATTAGAAATTAAAAGAATGAAGTATGTAGTATTTTACTACTGAATTTGTCACATATTAGTCTCTTATGTTAACATTATGTTATGTTACCATTTAAAATAAATCTGTTACCAACTAATTACAATTTTATATACATTCTCAAATGGTAACAATGTACTCTCTTATGGTAACATTAGAAATTAAACGAACAAATTTTTGTAATATTTTAGAACTGAAGGTAATATACTACAATAGTCTCTTAAATGGTAACATTGTACTCTCTTATGGTCACATACTACTCTTTGAAGTATTTTATAATTTCAGTGGTCATATATTCGACGAAAATTAAGACATTTTTAGACGTTTATGATGTCATAGTTAAAACTGTTAAGAAAAAATGCGCATATTTAAATAGATAATGATGAAATTTATAATTATTAAGGTGGTCACAAAACAAACATTGTCTTAATTGTCTGAAATAAAAAGGAACTAAAATTCTGTTCCAAAATAACATATCCCCAAACAAACCACCAAGTACTAAACATAAGTTTCATTACAAACTGAATAATAGTCCATGAATGGCCTCTGCCCTCCTTCATTTTTTTTCTTGGCAACACCCTTTGGAGGACCTTCAATTTCTTTATTGTTTGCACCTCCAACTGCTTCGAGGTTTGTCCAACATCGGACTTTGTTTTGTCCATTTTTTGGTGTTGCGGTTGCATACGAATTTCTGCGAAATGAGTATGAAACCTTACCACTACTTTACATTAAAAGTACCCTTCAAACCAAATATATGGCAACACATTCTGACTAATATATGGTAACATTTAAAATATGGTTATATTTCGAGACTTAGGTGGTACCATTTTCATTTGTCGACATGTTTATTCATAGATGTTACCATCATAACATTCATTCAAACATTCTAACTAATACAACAACATTTCATGCAGGGTTACATTTAGAGACAAAGATGGTAACATTTTCATATGTCACCATGTTTATCATAGATGTTGTCATTATAATATTTATTCACACATTCTAACTAACATGATAACATTCCAAACAGAGTTACATTTCTGACAAAGATGGTAACATTTTCATATGTCACCATGTTTATTCATAGACGTTGTCATTATAATATTAATTCACACATTCTAACTAACATGACAACATTCTAAACAGGGTTACATTTCTATATTAAGGTGGTAACATTTTTAACACAAATCATATTTCACCATGTTTATTCGTAGATGTTGTCGTTATAACATTCATTCACATTCTAACTAATGTGACAACATTTAAAAACATGGCTGCATTTCGACACTAAGGTGGTAACATTTTTAACACAACTCATATATCACCATGTTTATTCATAAATGTTATCATTATTATATTCATTCACATACTATAACTAATATGACAATGTTTAAATCATGGTTACATTTCGAGACTAAGATGGTCACATTTTTAACACAAACCATTGTTGTGTAAAAACAAATCTAATTTTTAACCTTGCAAGTGTAAAAGTGGTCATGTAGTATTTCAAGGGTCGAACCATAGGGACGGGATTATGGCTCTAGAATTCTTTACTTATCTACTAGTTTAGTTCAATCTAAAGTAATGTGTTGGTTTTAAGACTAACTAAGAGATTAAGGCTAAAACAAATAAAAGTCGAGCGATTATTAAAATGATAAGAGACAATGATTGAGAAAACGAGGATGTCCGGGTTCACTTATATAGATAAAGGAGGAAGTACACATAGATTAGCAAAATCCAAGAGTAAATGCAAAGGAAAGACCCAATCTCTCGATGTGAGACTAACCCTAGGCTAAGATCGATTAAATTCTCACTCAATTAACCAAACCCATAGTTTCATCATGTAATTCCTAGATACTAGTCAAGCTCTCACCCAACAAGTAGAAAAGATAGTGTAAACACCTAAACTCTCATTCAAGCATTTTCACAAACACCTTATGTGCATGATAAAACTAACAAGCATATACTCAAGGATTGTACTCTTCCTATGTCATAATCCAACCCCATGACTCTATACAAGATTACCCTCCATCCTAGTATGAAACTACTCATACATGTTCACAATAACAAAGGTAAAAGATGAAGATTTTAGCATGGAACAAGTAAAGGAAAACATGTTTGCAAAGTAAACTAATTAAGCAACTTAAATATGTAAACAATTGAAAGATGAACAATAATAGGAAATGAATTATACCAATATTGAAGACAAAGTGTCAATCTTTGATTAAATAGAAGAATAATCTTCACCAATCTTCAATTAACGACCCAATACTAAATGTAAACAATTGATAACAACTAATTCTAAGCTAATTATGAAGTAATTAATATTTGATTAAGGAAAGATTAAAGTTTTGATTAAGGATTGATTACAATTGTAGCAAGTTTTTCTCTCTAAATAACCCTAAATTTTCACCCAAATAAAACTTAGGTTTTTAATCTAAGTTCTAGCTTTTTATATGAAGGTCTAATACAAAGCCCATAAGCTACAAAGCAGGTGAAAATTTTGCCCGGCGGGTGAAAATTTCACCATATGAGAAATATGTCAAAAGTGCAAAAATCTGACGGCCCGACGGGTGAAAGTTTCACCCGGCGGGTGAAAGTTTCACCAGACGGGAAAATGCTCTATTTTCAGCTCCAAAGTTCTCATTGGCCCTTTCCTTCCTTGTTTGACTTCTTCTCCACTTTGCCGGCTTGAGGACTTCGACTCTTATGCTCTATCTTGTGCTCGCAAACGTCCTCCTAGCAAAATGTAAAGTAGAAGGTAACAAAACCTTGAACTATACTCAATGGACGGGTCGGGAACGGGGAGCGGTTATTTATACTTAGAAGCACTCTAAATAGCTAGTGGTTGCATGAAATAGGGGATGGAATAGGAGTAAAACCGCTAGCAAAAGGGGATAAAATGCGGTCTTATCAACCACCCCACACTTAGATATTACTCGTCCCCGAGTGATGCGTGTCCTAAATATGATGTTTTACACCCTATTTTATACGCATTTCAGAGCTCAATTATGTAGTTCATGCTACTATTTTCCCTATTTCCGTCTACTTTTGTGTTTTTTGTGTAATATTGCAGAAATGTGAAGAATCCAGCGGGAAATGAGCCAAATCCGTCCCCGAGTACTTAGCATTGCATTTGACATGGAGTAAAAGACTCGGGAAGCAAACTTGGTGCGCGTATCGAGGCCCGAAAGACGAATTTGCGAAGCTTTTGGAGCCAAGTACCTGTTGAAGTGGTCGATAGACTGATGCTCTTGGTCGATAGACCAGAGTACGATTATCAGAAGCTACTGTATAGCGAGGGTTGGTCGATCGACTGGTCACAGTGGTCGATCGACCACACCGTGATTCTGACGCAAATTTGAAAAACGAGAAAGCCCAATGTAACTAGGTTTTAGGAATAAAAGTTACGTAAGACTATCTATATAACGTAACCTGAGATTTTAGAAGAGATAATCGAATTAATTAGGGTTCAATACACAGAGAATTTGAACTTTTGATTATTTCATTAGTTTTAGAATAATTTTCGTCAATAAAGTTTACCTTTCGCATTTGGTTTTGGTCTTTCTTCTTCAATTCTTCTTACGGTATTCTTCTGTTCCGTTGTTCAGTTTGTTGCTTTAATTCTTCCGTAGTTAGAATTGCTAGTTTAGATTTCCCAAGCCAAATTATCGTTTCATGATAGTTATTTATTTAGTTAATTCGATTATGAATTCGATTTTTTTGTTTGTTAATTTTATTGCTGTTATTATTTTCAGTATGAGTAGCTAAACCCTTCGTGCTAAGATGTAGGGGATCTGTAGGTTAGACGGTTTCGACATAGGCGACCTGTTATCGGGACATGGTCGATCGACTGACATGCTTTGTCGATCGACCACCGCGTGTTAGGTTAGTTGCGTCTTAATTAATTTAATTGCTATATTTGACGAATCTAGTGCACGCGACTAGTTGAATGCTTAGGAATTGACCGACCCGATAGATCGAAAGATAGGGGAGGGAAATAGACTACTTAATTAAGACGACTAAATTAGCAAGATCGAGAGATAAGTTAATTTAGGCTTTAAGTATCATTAATCAAGAACGAAAGTTAGTATTAGTGAGAATTAGGGACCCGTAGCTTAGGCCGAAAGGTTGCTACCTGTTAAATTGGACCGAGAGGACTTTTTATTTTCCCGTCTAACATGTTTAAGACAGTTTACTTAGAGTTGCCGCCGTCGAAACTACAGTGAACCGACCATCTTAGCATCCTTTTAATATTTGATTTCATCCAGTTTCTTTAATCACTCATTTATTTACTTTAGTTTAATTTTAATTTGTTTACCTTTAGTTATAGAACTGTTCAAATCAACCCCCCCTCTCAACTGTTACTTTAGTCTAAAATTAGACAACTATTAATTGCATCGCCTCTCTGTGGTTCGACCCTGACTGCCGCTATCTATAGTAGTAGTTTGGATTATAAATTTATCTTTGGTACTCTACGACGGTATCAAATTTTGTTGCCGTTGCTGGGGAGGCAATTGTTTAATTTTTAGTTGTTTTTATTTTAATCTTTTTTCTTGGTTTAAGAGACACTTGTTCCTTAAACTATTCTCATATTCTACGTGTAGTTTCCTCTTATGCGAAGGCACATGGTGGTGAATTACGACCGTTAGATCCTGAGATCGAAAGGACTTTGCGTGAGTTGAGACGATCATCTAGAGTATTGCCGACAGAGGAAGAGCTGAGTACTTTGTCCAGTTACTACGAGAACGAGTTATTTGAGGAGGATCCACCTTCGTCTCCTATTTCTAGTTCTTCAGCTGAGACCGTTACATCTCCAGATATGGCTGAAGAAGCAAGTATAGCAATTCACTCCGAGCCAAAAGCTGAGAATCTCTATAAGGGATTCGCGTTGCCAGCTGAGACGGATAGAAAATTCGAACCGAAACCGGCCT
Organism: Silene latifolia; assembly: GCF_048544455.1. Lineage (NCBI taxonomy): Eukaryota > Viridiplantae > Streptophyta > Magnoliopsida > Caryophyllales > Caryophyllaceae > Silene > Silene latifolia. The sequence goes on along the minus strand of NC_133538.1, from coordinate 443,651,171 downwards.
ACATTAACTTGGTTGAGAGAAACCAATTTGGGGGAGCTGCAAATGAAGATGCAGCTAAACATATGGAGATATTCATTGACTACTGTTGTTCCATACCCCCACCAGCAGGTGTGACCCAGGACCAGGTAAAAGAGATGATGTTCATATTCTCGCTTCGTGATGCTGCTAGGGAGTGGTACCGAGATCTGGATCGAGCTGCCAATGGTGTTACTGATTGGAATTCGCTAGCCCTAGCATTTTATAAGAAATATTTCTCTGCATCGAAGACCAATGCGATTAGAGCTCAGATCACAAGCTTTAAACAGGGTCCTGATGAAAATTTTCGTGAGGCATGGGTCCGTTTCAAGAAGCTGGTGCGATCTATTCCGCACTATGGGTTCGAACAATGGTGCCTATGTAATCAATTTTATAATGGGCTTTATGATGATCAGAGGGCTATCCTGGATGCTGCAGCTAATGGCAGATTCTAGGAGAATGTTGGGGAAACTAAGGGGTGGAATATTATTGAAGATATGGCCACCCACAAAGCTGAGCATGGGAATTTTAGAGGAAATTAGAGAAGATCAGCAGAATCTCCTGCTGTAGCTGCAATAGAGGCTCTTACTGCATGATTTGACAAGCTAGATTTTGGAGGATCCCAAAAAGGTGGGATGTATAAAGTTAATGCAGTTTCAGACGGTCTCTTTACATGCAAAAGATGTGGAGGAGAGGGACATGTTTCGGAATTTTGTACTAGTTCGAATGAAACATGTGCTGCCTTTCAACACTTTAGGCAGACTGGTACTTATCCCGATCCCTCCAATGTTCACTCCAATTTGAGGTGGACTAACCAGAATGTTCTTAATCTGGGACCGCAGCAGTAGCAAAACTATGTGCCCCCTCATAAGCAGCAGCAGTATCAAAAGCCTCCCTATGTGCCTCAGCAGCAGCAATTTTAAGGTTCTGATATTTCTGAATTGAAAAACATGGTTCATAATTTGTCAGGTTTGCTGCAAAAGGAGTCTCTAGCTAGAGAGACTTCTACAAAAATGTTGGAGAGTCAAATTGCCCAATTGGCAAGCAAAAGTGCAACTAGAGCTCCGAGGCATTTACCGTCGCAACCAGATCAAAACGAGACTCTAAATGCAATTACTTTGAGGAGTGGGTCTACTCTTGATGGGCCCGCTATGGTCGAAGATGCTGCTGAAAAAGACGGTGCGGAACCGAGCAAAAAAAAGGCTGGAATGAACAGTAGCAAGAAAAAGACGATCAGCGGGTATATCATTCGATCGACTGATGTACCTGGTCGATCGACCGGCTCAGGTAACAGTGAAGCTTCTGGTCCTGCGGAAGCCAGTCGATCGACTAACATACATGGTCGATCGACTAAGGGTGCTGCTGATTGTGAACCTTTTCATCCTCCAATGCCAGATAACTTGAGGGACTACTTATTTTGGGGTACGACGACTCCGAAATTATTGAGGCAAGATCCAAATACTGATGGGTCAGTTCCGGTTCAAAAGTATGACCCTACGACATTTAATGGTTCATTCCTGAGACGGTCTGAAGAAGGTTCGAGCTACAACAAGGACAAGGTAGTGGATCTTCGGCCTAAGTCCACTGATGCCGGTATGAGAGATCTAGAGGAGAGGGATAAGTTTCTTCTTACAGCCCCTTATCCAGAGAGATTGGTGCCGACAAAGGAACAGGTATCGTTTAACAAGTTTGAAAATGTTATTCGTAGTTTAAATGTGCAAGTTCCTTTCTTAGAATTAGTTAATCAAGTGCCTGCTTATATGAAATTTATGAAGCAGCTGTTGTCTAAAAAGAAGTCACTTGATACTGTGCAATCTGTCGCACTAACTGAGGAGTCATGTTCCTATTTGACTCATACTGCACCTCATAAGTTAGCTGACCCTGGTAGCTTTTATGTTCCTTGTAATATTGGTACCTTCTCAATTGAGAGGTATTATGTGATCTAGGAGCTAGCATTAGTGTTATGCCTTTGAGTCTTGCTAAGAAATTGAAATTAACTAAGTTTGCAATCACAAACATGACAGTACAGATGGCTGATCATTCTGCGGTCCAGCCTATAGGAGTCTTAGAGGACATTCCTATGCAAATAGGAAAGTTCTTTTTCCCAGTTAACTTCGTTGTGCTAGATATGCCCGAGGATGCTCACATTCCTATCATTTTGGGTAGACCATTTCTGCACACTGCTGGTGTAGTTATAGATGTTGGCTCAGGGACATTGACCTTTAAGGTAGGGAAATAGTCCATTGTTTTTGCCCAGACCTATAAGAAGAAGGATGCCATGTACCCAGTAACTTGTAATGTAGCTAAATCTTATGTTGTGTTGCCTGGCATGCCTGCCCCTGTGCCTATTTCTGCTATAACACCTCCGCCCCAGTTTGGGAGCAAATTGGAGGAAAATCCTTCTGTTTTGACTATTGCAGGAAATGGTTTGGGGAAGGAAGAGTCATTCATTGCTCCAGCTGTGAAGGAGCCAATCGTTCAAAGAGGCGGTCTAGGATGTCTTAGCTATGGCACAGATGAGGAGCCAGTCAAGGTGACGGAGTCCGATTTGGATTTTGACGAGCCAGACGAGGTCATTGATTGGGAAGAGGTTAGAGATGTTGATCCGTTGAGTTCAGCAGATATTGGAGTTGCTAGGAGCCCCGCTGAGGAGATGAGCACTGTAGAGGCTACTTCTTGTAGCCAGAAGCCGAGCAAGGGCCATTCCGTGGCCATTCTTGATCAACTATTAGTTGATTAAGACTTGTTAAAAACATTTTATTGCTTCTGTTAGAATTTTTATTGCTTGGTGTGCGTGAGACTTCGCTTTAATAAGTTTGCTTAGGATTTAAAGACTTTAGACTGTTACTTTGGGTTTTGCGAAATTTTGGGCGCGTTATTATGTGTATTTGCAGGTCCATAGACCTTATTAGCTCAATTTATTGAGCTAATTCGAAGAAATCAGAAACTTACAGCGGGTATCTCAGTCGATCGACGGAGGTGTGTGGTCGATCGACTACGCCGCGACTCCAGGGGCTTCTGTTCCTGTCGCCATGGTCGATCGACTGGATGGTATGGTCGATCGACCGCTTGTGTTGCTGTACCTGTTCACGACCATTATCCTGCTGTGTTTGGTCGATTTTCGGAGTTAAGGGAGTCTTGTGGGATTTATCTGAATGCATCCCTTTAAATTTAAGGACTATAACGAATTTATCATGATGAAAGCATGTCATAAAATCAATTGCATAAACAAAAGGGTAAAAAGATGACGAAATAACCTTCGGTCCTAGCTTATATGGCCTATGAACAATATCGCAATGATATTCTCCTATCAGTTGCACCCAAGATGATATGAGAAATGCCCTTTGATTATGCTAGAATCGATCCAAAAATTAACTAATTAATTTTAGGGTTTTTGTGTTTTTAGTAGAGATGAGAGGCAAGGATTAGGTTAGAATGAATTAGGTTAAAAAATGATCTCACTTCACCTCTTATTGTAACCGAAAATAAGAAGGATGAGGGAGATATTTTTTTTCTCTAATATTCTCGGCCCAAATCCCGAAAAATAGAAGAGATATCTTTCTCTTTTTCGGTTATTCCAAAAATGTATAAAATGTGTTAAATTGTCATCTAGTGAGGATCGAACCCATGACCTCTTGGTTTGAGTACCCTCACTATTACCACTATGAAACATTCATCTTGCTGATATTAAATATAACCGATTACATTTAATTACGAATTAACAGATTAATTCGTCCAAGCTAACATTACATACATTTAATTAAATATAACTTATTATATTCAATTTACGAATTGTGATTAATTGTCTCAACTAATATTATTTAATCTTCATTAAATAATTGTCTCATCAACACATTGACTAACTGTTTAGTCATATAAGGCATCAATGTGATCATATTTCTATAACCACATCTCTCAAACACATCCTATAGGTGTGACCTTTAGGGACCAGTTGATCACCGCCATCTGTATGATAATAACGTCAAACTTTCTAGCAAGCCAACCGTTATTAGGTAATCGTTAATCAACTGATTAAAATACGAAGTATACCCTTGTGAACCTGTAAGAGATTTACAAATGTTATCACACTAATTTTGGAGGACACAAGCTCCAACATCAGTATGTATGAGTCCTAATAGGTCACTAGCGCGCATTCCTATACCTTTGAAGGAAATTCGAGTCATCTTGCCAATGAGACATGATTCACACGTGCCATATGTAGAAAAACCGAATGCGGGAATAGTCCCATTATCGACGAGTTTCTTCACGCGTTTCTCATTTATGTGTCCCATTCGACAATGCCATAGATAGGTTTGATCTTTGTCACCAACCTTTATTTTCTTATTATTCACGTGTAATACTTCCGTGGTTTGGTCTAAGATGTAAACTCCATTCATGGAGACTGCTTTGCCATAAATCATTTCATTGAAAGAGAAAATACAGCTATTATCCTTTATTGAAAATGCAAAACCGTCTTTAGCAAGTACGGAAACAGAAATAATGTTCTTAGACAAACTGGGTACATAGTAACAGTTATTTAAAAATAACTCAAAACCACTAGGGAGTTGGCTTACATATGTTCCCTTCGAGACAGCAGCAACTCGTGCTCCATTCTCGACTCGCAGGTCCACATCACCTTTTTCGAGAGGTATGATGTTCTTTAGGCCCTGCAAATGATTACACAGATGAGAATCACAACCAGTATCAAGTACCCAAGTTCCGAAACTTGCATGGTTAATCTCAATCATATGAATATAAGATTACATACCAACAGGAACGACGCGGCCTGCTTTGATGTCCTCACGGTAGACGGGACAGTTCCTCCTCCAATGTCCAGTCTTGTGACAGTGGTGGCACTCTATGTCACCGCCCTTGCTCTTTGCCTTGCCCTGTGAGCCACTAGTCTCACCAGGCAGACTCTTACCGTTTCCTGGCTTTTTAAACTTGGGCTTACCTACAGCTAGGTCGCCATGAGCCTTGCCCTTACCTTTACCCTTGTTTGAAATCATGAAAACATCCTGCTTCATGCTCCCACTCAATTTCATATCCTTCTCGGTCTGTACGAGAAGGGAGTGTAGCTCATGAGGACTCTTTTTCAAGTCATTCATGTAGTAGTTCGCCCTGAAAAGGGCAAAACCATCGTGAAGAGAATGAAGCATTCGGTCAATGACAATGCTCTCACTGATTTTACAATTCAGTGCCTCCAGCTTCTCGACATTCTCAATCATATGAAGAATGTGTGGGCTAATCGGTTGGCCCTTCTGGAGTTTCGCATCAAAGAAGCAACAGGTATGCTCATATGTAACGATTCTCGGTGCTTTTGAGAACTCGTTAGTGAGCGTGGTGAAAATCTTGTTTGCACCTTGGGCAATGAAGCGTCTCTGCAAATTGGTTTCCATTGCAAAGATGAGTACGTTCTTATCGCACCCGCTTCCATAACGAATTCACTATAAGCGAGTGACTCGTTGACTCCTGAATTAGGGCTTGGGTTTACCGGTATTGGCTCAGTTAAGTACCTGAGCTTACCGTCAGCAATGGCAGCATTCCGTAGTGCTGCCTCCCAGTCCGCAAAGTTGGACCCGTCATTTTTCAGACGTGTGAACTGATTCATTTGGTCCATAAAAATTTTAAGCCAGGACGCGCGATCATGTGTGGCAGTAGGCATTGCGATTTCGTTATTTCCAGCCATTTGTTGTAACAGTATTATAAAAAATAATCGTGTTCTACACTGCGAAAGAAGAATAAAAATAATAAGCATGTGCATCGTTTTGATTTTAAGTCTAATGAACTAATGTCATAACGCGAAGACTCAAGCATTTATACAATTGACCTCCCTCAAGAATTATATAAATGATCCCAAGACTCAATTCTCTGTAAATTGATAAGCTAACCTTTTAGCTAATTCTACCGTTAGAATTCTTGGTCGATAAATTTCTGTAAATTCTATCTTTTAGTCCATCATAATCACGAGAAACTCTTCGGACTATAATGTTGAGATAAACTAAGTCAACACAACTACTTAACCAATGTAGAAGGGGTCATATTATGCCTACCGACGAATAAGGGATTCATAGTTGTTTGCCCTTATAAAGACTAATCTCAATTTCCGTTTTAGAGGAAGATCCCATCAACTTTATTTTAATTCATTTTAAGTGAACTAATATCTAGCATGCGAGAATGAATAAACTAAGGTAATGGCTTAAAAATGTGACATCTGTATGTCCATGAAAACTAACATACAATCTATATGAGTCAATTTTCATGCATTTTAGTAGTAGGTGGTTTGGTTTTAGGCGGAATATGATGCATAAACTATCATGTGAATGAAAAGCAATAGGAATGAAAAACGTAAAAGCAATAATAAAGTCCTAGTGTGGCCTATCCTATCAAAATGAACATTAACTACAAGTTTGGAATCCATCCTTGGACCCGAGAAGCTTGTCTCGATGTTCCATCTTGATCCATGTAGCGGGAGTGAGCTCCAATCTCCATCTTTAGTCTTCTTCGAAAATTACAATAAATAAATTTACATAATAAACCTATTTATTACATTCTAATTTCAAAACCCAAAAACTAAAGAAAAATAAAAGAGATTCGAGATCTCATAATTACATAAAAATCATGTTTCCTTCATTACGAAAACATAATTTGACTAAGGCCACACTAAGTATTACAAATTACAACCGATTGCAAAAAAAATACGTAAATAAATTCATTCAACGATTCATTCAACAAAAATAAAATGCATCAACTAAAAATAAATTAAACATACATGACACAATTCCTTAATTATGTTGATTAATTTATCTAAACCACCTATTTAAATTAAATTAAGTGACAATTCCTCAATTAATCACATTAATTTCAATCTTAATTCATATTAAACTTGTAATATGAATTTAATCCATCAATATTTTAAACTGCTTTAAAATAATTAGGTATCTATTAATTATGAACCGCTTCACAATAATCAATTGGCCAAAAACAAAAAAAATTTATAAAACTTCTCGGCATAATCAAGGAAAAAGAAAACAAGCCTATTTCTTATTTTATACACGGTTTTGTCTGTAAAAACCGAAACAAGAAATTTTTTTTTTTAAATCTGTCCCCTGTGAACAGTAACACGTGAACAGTAACAACAAGAAAAAAAATTCTTTTTTCGGATGCTTTTCAAATCGGCATAAACAGCAACAACCGCAAAAAAAACTTTAATCGGTTTTTCAGTAAAAACCAAGAGAGAAAAAAAACAGATTTTTTTTTTAATACTGTTCATCCATGAACAGTACAGAAACAGCAATAAAAAAATTTCACGGCTATAAAAAAATGAAAACAGCCCCAAAATATTTTATCAATTCGGCAAAACCGATTTCCATTTACATCTCGATTTAATAAATCGAAACATCTACAAATTATCATATTATTATCTTAACCGATAAAAACAATAATATGAGAATCAAATGGAAATAAAGCAACAAAAAAACGCAACAATCTGCAAAAAAAAAATTCCACTCGGCACAAATTTTTTTTCAACCGAACCATTAAATTTTTTTTTTTGAAACCCTAATGTTGTTTACAAACGATTTTATGAAAATCATCAAAATTAAAATTTGTGGCCTTGGCTCTGATACCACTTGTGGGATTTATCTTAATGCATCCCTTTAAATTTAAGGACTATAACGAATTTATCATGATGAAAGCATGTCATAAAATCAATTGCATAAACAAAAGGGTAAAAAGATGACGAAATAACCTTCGGTCCTAGCTTATATGGCCTATGAACAATATCGCAATGATATTCTCCTATCAGTTGCACCCAAGATAATATGAGAAATGCCCTTTGATTATGCTAGAATCGATCCAAAAATTAACTAATTAATTTTAGGGTTTTTGTGTTTTTCGTAGAGATGAGAGGCAAGGATTAGGTTAGAATGAATTAGGTTAAAAAATAATCTCACCTCACCTCTTATTGTAACCGAAAATAAGAAGGATGAGGGAGATATTTTTTTTCTCTAAAATTCTCGGCCCAAATCCCGAAAAATAGAAGAGATATCTTTCTCTTTTTCGGTTATTCCAAAAATGTATAAAATGTGTTAAATTGTCATCTAGTGAGGATCGAACCCATGACCTCTTGGTTTGAGTACCCTCACTATTACCACTATGAAACATTCATCTTGCTGATATTAAATATAACCGATTACATTTAATTACGAATTAACAGATTAATTTGTCCAAGCTAACATTACATACATTTAATTAAGTATAACTTATTATATTCAATTTACGAATTGACAGTTAATTTGTCTCAAATAATATTATTTAATCTTCATTAAATAATTGTCTCATCAACACATTGACTAACTGTTTAGTCATATAAGGCATCAATGTGATCATATTTCTATAACCACATCTCTCAAACACATCCTATAGGTGTGACCTTTAGGGACCAGTTGATCACCGCCATCTGTATGATAATAACGTCAAACTTTCTAGCAAGCCAACCGTTATTAGGTAATCGTTAATCAACTGATTAAAATACGAAGTATACCCTTGTGAACCTGTAAGAGATTTACAAATGTTATCACACTAATTTGTGGAGGACACAAGCTCCAACAAGTCTTTCCTCCACTTTATTCTCCGATTCACTTCTGTTTTCTTCTGTTTTCTTATTTTGCGTTTCGTAATTGTTTTCTCGGAATTACGCGCGGTATTTTTTTGTTTCTTTTCAGGTACCTATGGTAGCACTCCTGGCTACTGAAACCTCCTAGCTCACGCTGGTTTGGGGAGGTTTCCTTTTGCGCGCTTAAAGTCTTGTGAGTTTCTGAGTTTAACTTTCATGTCTTGTTTAGTTATAATAACGCAAATTCCCATTTCCCTTTTATTTCATTACATGATTTTGCACAATGGGGATATTGTGTGATTTGGTTTGGGGAAGGGTTTTGCATTGCATTCAACTGTTTTATTGCATTTCTATTTCACGTTTATTGCACTTCAGTTTGCATTTGTTTTTTCATTTCTCTTATATATACAGAAAATCAAAAAAATTGAAAAATTTCAAAAATTCCAAAAAATTGCACGTTTACTTTTGCATATAGGTCGAGTCGGAACGGTAGTATTTCAATGATGACATTGCATTTTCAGCTGTTTACGCCTAAGCCGTGCTAAATTGACATGTTATTAGTAGAATCATTTGCATAGTTTACGAGTTTTCGTTAAATATTTTTCTGGACTTTAAACTTGACTTAGATTTTTGTTAAACTACATCATTTTCTGAGGTTTAGAGCTTATAACTGGTGACATTCATGACCAGTTTATTTAAGATGTGAGTAGTTACTCCTTATAAGGCATGTTATATAAATTTGCATAAATATGAACTTGGTCTACTTAATACCTATATGCATTCGGTTTGTGGTTTGTTAACTCATGTGGTAGAGGTACCCTTTTCTCATTTTACCCATAAACCTCACATAGCCAAAATAGCCTTTTGTCCCTTTAACTACATACTATATTTAACCTACCTTATTTGAGCTAGTATTGGTAGTTGTGGGAATGTGTTTATTACATTTTGGTTATATTGCTCTTTATGAGAAGTTTGGTGGAATGTTGGAAAGGAGGAAAGAAAGAAAAAAAAGAAAAAAAAAGAGAAAAAAAAAGAGAAAAAAAAATGAAAAGCAAGTTCGACCTTTGCTCGGTCGATTGGACTCATGGATCGATCGACCGTGAACCGCAGAAGAGGAAGGAAAAAAAATCAAAATCACATAATTCAAAGTCTTTATTAAATGACGATTTTGCTCCCATGTTGTATTTGTATCTTATGGGGAGTTGACTAATTGTGGAAATTGTGAGATTGGTGCTTGAAATTTAGCACCATTTCGATTGAAATCTTGAGTTTGAAGTTGGGATGTTCCCGTAATTTGGATCTGTAGTTACTAGCTTGGCTTTTAACTCCTCATATCCAAATATATCTTAGCCCTTTCTTACCCATAGCCTCACATATCCATATCTACCTCGGCATGTGTCATGGTCATTTGTTGGTTGGAATGCATATGTACGGTTGTAGAGATCATTTTCATATTAGACTGCAGGCATGTTCTTATAGGTCGTAGTTAGGTGAGTGTCATTACATTATTACTTCCTTCTATCCTTTACATATATTCACCTATACTTATGTGTGATATGAGCGACCCGTGAGAGTCCATAATGATAAGTCTCTATAGTTTAAAGTTCAGCAGTTTTAACGACTACATAACTCGTTTGCATGATTCATATTGCTAATTGATTGTTAGTTGTTGCATTAAACTGGTTTAGGCTTTACCGTTGCATTTCGCTCTGAGATTGAAATCGTTCCACTAGGTTTTAAGATCGAGTCTAGTCTTGCTTGGGGACAAGCAAGGGTTTGGTTTGGGGAAGTTTGAAAATTTGATACCGTCGTAGAGTACCAAAGATAAATTTATAATCCAAACTACTACTATAGATTGCGGCACTCAAGGTCGAACCACAGAGAGGCGATGCAATTAATAGTTGTCTAATTTTAGACTAAAGTAACAGTTGAGAGGGGGGTTTGATTTGAACAGTTCTATAACTAAAGGTAAACAAATTAAAATTAAACTAAAGTAAATAAATGAGTGATTAAAGAGACTGGATGAAATCAAATATTAAAAGGATGCTAAGATGGTCGGTTCACTGTAGTTTCGACGGCGGCAACTCTAAGTAAACTGTCTTAAACATGTTAGACGGGAAAATAAAAAGTCCTCTCGGTCCAATTTAACAGGTAGCAACCTTTCGGCCTAAGCAACGGGTCCCTAATTCTCACTAATACTAACTTTCGTTCTTGATTAATGATACTTAAAGCCTAAATTAACTTATCTCTCGATCTTGCTAATTTACTCATCTTAATTAAGTAGTCTATTTCCCTCCTCTATCTTTCGATCTATAGGTTCGGTCAATTCCTAAGCATTCAACTAGTCGCGTGCACTCGATTCGTCAAATATAGCAATTAAATTAATTAAGACGCAGCTAATATAACACGCGGTGGTCGATCGACCAAGCATGTCAGTCGATCGACCATGTCCCGATAACAGGTCGCCTATGTCGAAACCGTCTAACCTACAGATCCCCTACATCTTAGCACGAAGGGTTTAGCTACTCATACTGAAAATAATAACAACAATAAAATTAACAAACAAAACAATCGAATTCATAATCAAATTAAGTAAATAAATAACTATCATGAAACGATAATTAGGCTTGGGAAATCTAAAATAGCAATTCTAACTACGGAAGAATTAAAGCAACAAACTGAACAAAGGAACAGAAGAATACCGTAAGAAGAATTGAAGAAGAAAGATCAAAACCAAATGCGAAAGGTAAACTTTATTGACGAAAATTATTCTAAACTAATGAAATAATCAAAAGTTCAACTTCTCTGTGTATTGAACCCTAATTAATTCGATTATCTCTTCTGAAATCTCAGGTTACGTTATATAGATAGTCTTATGTAACTTTTATTCCTAAAACCTAATTACATTGGGCTTTCTCGTTTTCCAAATTTGCGTCAGAATCACGGTGTGGTCGATCGACCACTGTGACCAGTCGATCGACCAACCCTCGTTGTACAGTAGCTTCTGATAATCGTACTCTGGTCTATCGACCAAGAGCATCAGTCTATCGACCACTTCAACAGGTACTTGGCTCCAAAAGCTTCGCAAATTCGTCTTTCGGGCCTCGATACGCGCACCAAGTTTGCTTCCCGAGTCTTTTACTCCATGTCAAATGCAATGCTAAGTACTCGGGGACGGATTTGGCTCATTTCCCGCTGGATTCTTCACATTTCTGCAATATTACACAAAAAACACGAAAGTAGACGGAAATAGGGAAAATAGTAGCATAAACTACATAATTGAGCTCTTAAATGCGTATAAAATAGGGTGTAAAATATCTTATATAGGACACGCATCACCGAGTATGTAAGTGAGCAAAAAAAGAACCCTTATTAAACTATAACCTAACTACGCTAATAACATCCGATGAAAGGCAATTAACGGGCCTCCTCCGTCCCTTCAACTCACAATAAAACTCAATGAGGTATACGCTTAGTTGAAAGGCAAGTGGGGCTTGCGGAAAAACTGGACACATCCAACATTTAAGCACGTAATCAAGCATAGGATGCATCAATCAAAAAGTCAACCGCTTTCCTCATCTAAGTGGAGGGTTTTGTTTTGTAAAACCAAAGGTTTCGGTCGGGAGATACCATCTCATAGTCTTAGCGGGGTGTCAACCCCCTAGTGATGGCTCAAGCAACCTCAATATGACAACCAATTGCCTAGCAAACAAATTCAAAGGCGGAAAAGGGGGAAAAGCCTAACCTTCAAGATTGACATGACGCACTCAAGATTCGACCGAGTTGACCCATGACTAAGAGGACCTAGACTGCCGACTTCCTCACGGTTTTCACTTGTCACACATTTGAAGAACGAGTGATTTTTGTGCCAAAAAGTAACCAAAATCACTCACTACTCAACTCGTGAGACATGCCCGCAATCTAATGTGGAATCTCCTCCTCCATGACCATATATAAGATGCAAAAAGGAACATTTGCATAAAGAGAAACAAGGGTTGTAACAGGGCTAGGGAGAAGGACGAAACAAAATTGTTGCAAGCAACGTTTAGATATGTGAGGTTCAAATCAAGAATAGTCAACATATCACTTTTTCCACTTCTTATTGCAACACATGAGACACGTCTATGCCGTAACATAGAATTGATTACCAAAACTATGCAAAAAATTGCATAAACCCAACCCAAATTGGAAAAACATGAAAATCCTCCCCTTATTTCCACAAATAAGTAACGTCTACACCCTAACAAGAGTTCGGTTTCCCAAAATCAAGCAAATATTGTGTAAACCCGACTCACTTTGGAAAAACATCAAATGCCTTTTATTTTGCAACGCCTTTTTCTACTCCCTTGATGACGAATGAGGAGTATTGCACGACTTTCACATCAAACATAATACAAGTAATAAATTTTTTTCTTTTTCTTTACACATTTTCTTGTTTTATATTTTCTTTTCTTTTCTTTCTCAAAACCTCTTTATTCAAATCAAACCAAATGAAACCATTATTCCGACTCAAATAAGCCTAGCTATAACTCATCAACTAGGACTCAAGTACCCTTCTTCATACAACCGACAACATGTAGGCAACTTTCTTGATCAAGGAAGGTTATTTATGGTATGTAGTTGGTTTTGTAGGTGCCAAATGAAAGGTTAAAGCTCAAAAGGGGTTAGCAAAATCGATCCTAGTCTAAAGGGTCAAAAATTAGGCTTATTTGGCAATGTGAGGCTCAAGAACGAAATGCAACGAATTATTTCAAGTTATGCACACAAATGAACATCTCATGGTTAAAAAGGAAACACTAATGGAAAAAACTCCTATTGCGTCAGTTGTAGAGGGTCTTTTGCGTCGGTTATTGACTGACGTATATCGAGGGGTTGTATTTGATATGCGTCAGTTGTGGAACCGACGCAAAAAGTTCATTATTTTCGTCAGTTGTGACTTAAAAACCAGCGCAAAAAAGCATCATTTGCGTTCGTTCTAACTGTAGAACTGACGCAATTAATATGTACAAGACACAAATGTTGAACAATTTGCGCAAGTTCTGTATATAACCGATGCATTTTCTTTATTTTTTTGCATCATTTGTTAATTGCACTGATGCATTTGATATTTTATTTTAGCGAAAATTCGTTTCCCACATTTGCGTCATTTCATTTAAGAACCGACTCAATTTGTTAATGTTTTTATATATATATATATATATATATATATATATATATATATAAATTTACTGCCGAACAACAATTTTGGCAACACCTCCCCATAAAACTCACAATCCGAATACCAAAACTTAAAAACCTGTAACAAGAAATCCAACCAACCACTAATACATCACATGTAAAACAACGTTACATCTTATTCAACCCAACAATGTTCCAAATACAATCCAAAATAAAAATAATTTCACAAACGTCTTAGTTACTAAGCTAATCTATATTAAATGTTCTATAAACATCTAGTCAACTTACATAAAACTATATATCAATCCAAACTCGATGCCACAAACCTAAACACAACTCAACGTCTCAACCGGACATACTCATGTCAAGTCAATAGTGCTGGATCGGAGTAGTAGAAGAATACATAGATCACCTCGCAACCCTCTGCTCTAAAGAACTTGACCCTCTACAGGAATATCCAATTTGCCTGATAGCCAACTCTAGACCAGGTCAAAAAAATAGTCATTGAGTAATTGTAATACTACGGTTTTCTATGTCTTTGGGTAATCTATCGAGTGGGGCTTACTCTGTCGAGTAAGTATGTTTGGTTTACGAAACAGTGTTCTGCTGATGGGTACTCGGTCGAGCAAGTTAGGGACTCGATCGAGTAAGGGTCACTAGATCGAGTAAGTTACTTTTTACGGGTTAGTTGTCGGGGTTTGATAGCAACGCGAGAAGATTATAAAAACATATTTCGTTATTTCTTTTTCACTCTTACTTCATTCTACACTTTCACAAGAGAACACAAGTTAGTTAGCTTTCCCTTCTCACATTACTATCAAATCCTAAGGGCTAGAGTCGTCGGATCGTTGAGTTCTTTACGCCGTTGAGACCGTCGCATTGTGGGTAAGATCCTTGTACAGTTTTTATGTCGTTTCATTGAGTTTGGTTGAAACCCTAATTGGGCATTTTGTGGGTTTTTGGGAGTATGATGTGTATTAGATAGTGATTGTATGATTGTGTGATTATAGGAGGTGATTGCGTTGAAGAATGGTTTTGATTAGCTGATTATGACGATCTTGATGTTTGCCTTTCCAGGTAGGGTTTCCCAACTCGGTTATTGATTACATATTGTTGTTGATGGTTTTTTTATTTCTGTTGATTCATATCATGATGGAATTGGTGATTGGTAATTGTTGTTGTATAATGTGGTTGGTTGTGATTGTTTGTCTGTGGTTCTCGAGGTGCATCCTCGGCTGAGTGGAGTCACTTGCGGGAGTGACTTCACGCCCTTGATTCGCTCTCTATGGAACTTGCCATAGGAGGGGATGTGCACATTAAGGAACATGGGTTATCGCTCAGATGAGATGAGCGGAGCTTAGGTGGGAACGGCTGCGGTCCCCTACTGGCGGTGTGGAATACTTGTTGCGATGAGTATTCTGGAAGGACTACACACTTTAGTGTGTAGTCAGGTGTGTGGAGTTATGATGGAGATTGGATAATTGTGTATTATTTCTGTTGTATTGTTTTTGTGTGTAATCAGTTACTGACCCCGTTTAAATGTTTTGAAAACTGTGGTGATCTATTCGGGGGCGGTGAGCAATTATTGAGCAGGTATGAGATGGAAGCGCATGGGATAGCTGGGTTGAGTCACCATGAGATCTTTAGAAGTCTTCCGCTGTGTTTTGAACATTTATTTACTTTATTTGAGTTAACATTTTGGAACAGCTGTATTTCCTTTTAACAGTTTTGTTTTTTTTTTTTTTTGGGAAAAAGGTAAGTATTATATTATAATAATCGTCACCCATACAAAATTGTGCTATTTATGCTAATTACATATCATTCATCCACTACAAATTGTATCTATCCAATCATGGACTCTCCCTATGTTTGAGTACTTACTACACCCTCGTATCCTCATTGTTGTTTCCACTTTGCATTGTTGTACCAGACTTTTTGGAAGGGGCACAAAGCACAATCCCCTCTATTCGACATCTGTTTCTGCTTGCCCATATTTGAGTCATTAGACTCGCCAATACCGTTGCTACAATCTGCTTCATCAGTTGGGATCTTACCCTATAATGCACCCACCATTCAATAACTCCCTGCAATGGTAACTCTATCATCAACCATTGTTGTACGAGCATCAAGCATCGTCTACTGAATGCACATTGAAAATACAGATGATTAACAGTTTTGGTTTGGACATGTATCACTTTAAATTTATTTATTAAAGTACGTTTCGTTATTGTCTATTTGATATACATTGCCTCGGGAAACCAAGATGGTAGCATTCCCATGCTTTAAGTGGTCCTGGTAAGGCACTTGGAGTATGAGGGTGTTACAAAGTGGTATCAGAGCGACAATTTTGGAACCTGTAACTAATGAGCCCAATTAATATAGAGAGTCAAATTAAAATGAACCCGGGTAGGAGTTTTTAGGAGCTAATGCAAAGACTTGGGAGACGTCCTAAAGTCGCGAACTCACCCTACAACTTTAACCGGTCACTATGGGGTGTCATGGGATCGCTATGTGTTTACTAATGTTCAATTGCATATGTTGGATGAATATGTATATATGAATTTGTTGGATGAATGGTATGTGGTTGAATGGAAGATGTGGTGGAAAGGATGTAAGTAATCGTATATGGTAATATGATTAGTCGTTAAGCTACTTGTTTACTGTTATTTCATATGCATATGTTGGATAAAGTGTATGATGGATGATTTGGTGGAAAAGGTTAAGTAATGTTGTTATAACGATTTCATGATTTAAGCATGGTTATATGACGGAAGTGAATTTTTATAATGTTGTTATGCTAGTAACATATGAATGGAGAATTTGATGTTATATATTATGTTATTGTTCTTACGTATAATTATAGAATAACACCATGTGGGTAATACATGATTAACAAGTTGAATAATATATGTGCATGATAGATGTTGTTGCTTGGATTTTGAAGATAGTAACATATGGTTAGGGATACTGGTTTTATGCGCATTGAGTTGTTTTTGTTTACTTTGTTGTTATTTAAGTTGTTTGGAAGTAAAAATCAAATAGTTATGTTGTCCGATTATAGAGAAGTTGTCTTTAAACTGTTATAACTTGAGATGTATAAGTGATATTGATGTGATTCTAACTGGAGGTGATATCTTGTTCTTTTACGATTCTAACGATAGGTCACACGCCCAAAATGACCAAGAAACGAGTGAGATATGACCGTTTTACGAAAATTGGACAGTGCTGAGAATTGCGTAGGGTACTCGATCGTGTGGCCCTTACTCGATCGAGTAACCTTTGATCAATCGAGTAGCCCTGGTAATTTCTTAAATGTGCTTCTGACCTTCACCTACTTGATCGAGTAGGCTGTACTCGATCTAGTGACCCCTGTTTTGGGTCATGTGCTTATCTTTTTACCTCGTCGCATATCATGTTTAATTCAAAGGTGTTCTTTTGCTTCTTTATGCATTGTTTTACGTATGTGTTGGTTCTGATGCGTAAGTTACCAGATCTTATGATGTAATGAGTCACACCTTGTGATGGATATGAGTTCGGTGGGGAGGACATGAGTTATATGTGGTTGTGATGGATAGTGGAAAAAGGAAAGGGAGATTGATGAGCTTATCGAGGCAGGGAGCATGTTTTATGAGATGTAGGGAGTGATATAGCCGCGTGTTGAGTAATGTAAAAGTAAGTGAATATGGGTAAGGGGTGATGTAAGTTTATGGCACGTGAGAATGAAAAGATTGAAATGAGGGATGCAAATAGTGGCAAATTGGGATGCATGAGTATTTATGGAGGGAGATGGTTAGGATTGAGTTGGTTAAGGTTATAATTGATGGAAGGTCGTTATAGAGGTATGGAAATGAATGGTGTATGGTGAGATCGAGTTATGCCGCGAAGTGTAGGTAGTGGCCGAGTTTGGGAATTTGTATTATCAAGAGGTGAAATTAATGTGTGATTTCCTTGGGCAATTTAACGGTATGAAATGAGTTTTGGTTTCGAAAAAAAAAGTGAGATGGTTTGGATTGATTGGTGATAAGAGTGAGTGATAGCAAGATGAGAGAAGAATCATGGTAAGAAAGAGTGAGATGATGGTACTGATATAAAATAAAGAGATTTGAGTTTGGAGCAATGAGAAGGTAACCGGAGCACTAAAAAGTTAGGTAGAAGGAATAAGGAGTTGAATTGTTAATTGATTTTGTCGAGTGTAAAAAGAAAAGAATGAGGGGAGTAAACTAGGAGAATGTTGAACGGAGTTATGTGATATAGAAGTAAGGAATCGTCGAGATGCATGATACTATCATGAGGATGAGAGTTAATGGTTATATAGGAGTTTCAGGACAACATGTTAGTCATGAGTTTCGAGGAATTAAGAGAGTAAGAAGTTGGTAGAGTATCTGCACGATATGAGATTTTGGTGGAGAGTTAGATGACGATACAATTAAGGATAGTATTGGGAAGAATGTTGAGGTAAATTTTGTTGCTGGATTTGATGTTCGTTATTTGCAATGTTAACCGAAGATAGGAAATGAACTGTTATATTTAGAGGTGAGTGTAAGAGACTTGTTATACGAGCATTGGTGGTGTTGTGGTGTTGTCACTAGTGGTTAAGGGTGATGATAGATAATAATGATAGCAATTCTAAAGATGTTGATTTTGTAGAGGCCGGATTAATATGTACGGTTGTGACTTGTGACGGAGTATAAGATGTGGTTATAGGAGACGGTTGCTATTAGTTGAGTATTAATGGTATGGTTACATTTGTCAAGAGGTGATAGTTATGCGGATGGGAGAATGTGTTATGAAGGACATGCGAGATAAGCTCGGGCGAGAGATAACCTTTATCAAGTGGTAACTTACGTGATCGCGATTGACTAGTTGGATGTGATTACGGGTCTATGATGTGTATAAACGTTTGTGTGAGGTTCTGACCTCACGAGAAGTGGTATGGTGTGATAGTTATAAAGTTGTTATCTGAATGTTCTATAATATATGTTGGTTACAGAAACCTAATGGAATGATATTCGAAAAGTAATAATTTGAGTGATCTGGCATGGCTAGTTATACATGTATGTGTATTAATGAGATATGTTTATTCCGTGAAAAGGTATGGATGATATTCATGAGGTTCTTATCTGTTTATTCCTTGTAATATGTTGCGTTGTGATCCAGTAAAGCGGTTTTGAGTAGTTTTCTTATCCAGGAAGTTATACCGAGTCAGTGTTTATGAGATTGTATAAGTTTCGATGACCATCGATGTGGTGGTGGTGCCTCGGGTGGTGATCCGGGCACGTTACTTCGTGTTGTGATGCGGGTAATTTCGCGCTGCGGTGTGGCTGTTGGTGGTGGTGTTACGATGCCTTCATCGGTTATGGTGGAGTAGACGGGATACTTAAGGGACGAGTTTTCAAAAGTTTATACCAGTTATATAAATTGTTGTTTTGTTTACTGCTGTTTCCTGCGAGTTTCAGTTTGGACAGATCGATGGTTATTTTGTTTATTGATGTTTCTTACCAGTTTCGGCTTGGGAGTGAGGGTAGAGTATGATATGAAAGAGAGTTGGTTATGTTTCAGTTGTTGTTGTGATATAGTAATATTCTGTTAATGGGACATAGTTCTGAGAGGTTGTTACAATACTTTTGACCTTGTTTTAGATCAGGCAGTGGTGGACACAGTAATGGCAAGTGATGTGTGGAACATGTGTTGTACTGATTTGGAATATGCAGATGGTTCATAATCTTTTATTGAGACAGTGAATATAGAGTGTTGCGAATTAGTATCATGTTAAGTTATGGTGTAACAAGTGTGGATCGTGAGTATGCTTTTGGGGATAGGTGCTTTCTATATAGAGGTATGTCGTTTTGCGGTAATTTGGATGAGTTAGAATATTGGTTTTGCTGAGGATTTTTTGGTATAGATTAGATGGAGTACAGAATGAATTGAGGAATGAGGACTGTTAGAGGAAGAGAGACATGTATATAGGAATGGTTGTAGGTGTTGAGGTTATAATCGGTTATCGTTGACATGCGGTGGTGATGAGGATTTTGGGAAGTATAGCAAAGAATATAGTATTAGTGAGTTACGAGGACGTAACTTTATCTTAAGAGGAGTAGAATGTGACAAAGAGATTTTAATGGTTGTACATGTTGTAGTACATTTGGAAGTTTGAGTCTTGATGGAGAATAAAGAATGGATTTGTATTGTGGTTGATATTGTTAAAAGATCAGGGCCGTGATTGTAGTAGTGCGATGTTTAGGAATAGGAGAATACTTCGATAGTGTTTAGAGTTGGATGATGACGTTTATGAGTGTGAGTAAACTTCGAGGACGAAGTTCTTTTAAGGGTGGTAGAATGTAACATTCCATTTGATGTTTATGAGTGTCTTGATAATGGATTTTTCTAGTGGATAATATGTTAGTGAGACTAAGCTAGCGGCGTTGGTGGATGGTATTTGGAAGTGTATGGAGTTACTGTAACAACCCGGATTATAAAACAAAGGAAAAACGTAATATAAAATAAATATCAGAGTATAATACTGATAAAAGGGTCAAGGTGGCGGAAACACTTGACCAATCCGATTCGCTACTAAATCCAAAACCAAACTATTACATTATTTAAGGTTCTCAAAACATGAAAACAAAGTCCTAATTTATTATTCATCTCGCCCCTTGATGCATCCCAAACAACAACGTCCAAACAGCAGCAAGCGTTCAACCTGAACAACCTGAGAAGGGGGTCGACATTCAGTCGGGAGTAACATGATGCTCTCCCAGTCATGTTTACAACAGTTGAATATAACCAACATTCATTAACAATTGAAATGCAAAACTAGTAAACATGTGAGACCATCTATACTCATGAAGACATAACATTAACTTACCATCAACAAGTACATATTAGGACAACCACCTAATTAATGACTCCAAATTAAACCACATGAGACGACACATGACAACAACCCATGTTACGACACCATGTAGAAACTTAGGACAATCAAACTCAATGCAACCATAACCAAACCAAACAACCCTCGGAGCGTATAACAAACTACCTCTGACTAATGGAGCATATAACGAACTGCCTCCAACCACTAGAGCATATAACGAACTGCCCCTAGCTACAAACACAGTGTATAGAATAAACGTCGTTAGAGCGTATAACGAATTGCCTCTAACCACTAGAGCGTATAACAAACTGCCTTTAGATATGGAGCGTATAACGAACTGCCCCCATAGTCGGTATGGATCGTATAACGAACTGCATCCACTGTGGACCGTATAACAAACTGCAACCACACTATGTGTAACGTATAATCACTGCCTACATGTCTAAGACATGGCCAGACCTCTCAGTGAAACACAGAGCGTATAACGAACTGGCTCTGCTACACCGAACGACACTCGGGGAACAGAGCGTATAACGAACTGCCTCTGTTGCCCCCCGACCATAGACCATAAGAATCCCCGAAGGGTAGCGTGTTTTCATTCCGATAGTATATAACTGATACTATCGTCATCTATACAACCAACCAATTAACAAGTACACAATATAACTGATAGCACCAACAATGCATGAACAAACATCACGACTCAAACCATAGAACAGTGTAACTAACTGTACTACTTATCATATAAATAGACTAACCAAAGACATAAGATAACACAATGTTATACTACCACTGGGTATAACTCTATATATGAAACAAATACTAATGATCAATGTTATAGTAACCTTAACCATAACATGAAATTTAGATGTGAGGTTATACTAACCTCGACTATAACTTCAACAAATACTTGAAGTTATAGTAACCTTAACCGTAACCTTGACACAAAACTCAAAGTTATACTAGCGTCAACCATAACCTTGAGCCATAATCCCAGGGGGCATTAGTTACAGCTATAACCTTGACTCGCACTTCAATGTTATAATAGGTTCAGCTATAACCTTGAATCATATTCCCAAGGTTATACCTTAAATAGCCATAACCTGAGTAACAATCCAAAGTTGTACTAACTTCATCTATTACACTCGAATCATCATCAAGGATAATTGTGTATTGTTTCTGTTGTATTGTTTTTGTGTGTAATCAGTAACTGACCCCGTTTAAATGTTTTGAAAACTGTGGTGATCCATTCGGGGGTGGTGAGCAATTATTGAGCAGGTATGAGATGAAAGCGCATGGGATAGATGGGTTGAGTCACCACGAGATGTTTAGAAGTCTTCCGCTGTGTTTTGAACATTTATTTACTTTATTTGAGTTAGCATTTTGGAACAATTGTATTTCCTTTTAACAGTTTTGGTTTGGACATGTATCACTTTAAATTTAATTATTAAAGTACATTTCGTTATTGTCTATTTGATATACATTTCCTCGGGAAACCGAGATGGTAGCATTCCCATGCCTTAAGTGGTCCTGGTAAGGCACTTGGAGTATGGGGGTGTTACAGTAATGTACTGTTGATCTTGGGATGCACTCGCAGTTCAATACTGAGGTTGGAGAACCTGCATATAGACCACAATATTTATTAACAGATTTAAAACAGGTTAGATCAGGATATTTACATTGGACTAAGGTCCAGAAGATAGAAGATTTGTGAGATACAATTCAAAGTGACAAAGGGGCGCGAGTCCTTCAAAATCATAGAATTACCTTAACTGAATGAGGAAAATGGTTGATCAATTATCCTTCATAAAACAATGACAGTTGAACATCACCAGTAAATGAAGCCATTAAAAAATTGATGTCATTTAGAACAATATATGATGCTATTGTTAATAGTTAATACTGCCTGGTAGGAGACACAGTAAGAATATGTCTTGTACATACTACGAGTGTACAAGACACATTCCATAATAAAACAACAATAATGAACAGTAGGGCAGCATGTCTACAAATAAAAAATGGAGAAGCAAAAGACAGATATAATGTATACAAAATCGGAAGGAACACGAATCTCTGATGACAGATCAGAGCAACCATTAAAGGGAATTGTGATTGCAGCTAACAATCTCGAACTTTTCTTCTCCATAGATGTGCAGTAACTGCGCTAAACATCCTTTTATCAACACCATCAATCCAGTGCTTCACCTTCAGGTATTTTAGGAATTTGACATCAAAAGCTATATAATATTCATCAATGACTTAAGTCCATGGGGTGGACATGAGCTCTATAATAGGCAGAAAGAAAACCACTAATCCCCGCTCACTACTAAACATACGAAGAGTAATAAACATAGACTAATAGTCCATTCACACAAAAAAGAGATGTCTATACAACTTTTTTAATTATTGTTACAAGTAATCAACTTATTCTAATGTTGGTCATGCATAATGCTATACGGCGTATATTATTCCGTATATTATTGCCGTTTTGCATTACATTGTTGCTCAATAGTCACTTACATGTTACTCTTTACTAATTTTCTTATCTCACCCTCCTAATATTATACTTCCTCCATTCAACTCTACTCTACCTATTTCCCTTTCGTACACTATTCACATTTGTGTGTTCAATTTCGATTTTCTCTCGATACGTAAGTGGAATTATATTCATGTGGGATCTTGTTTGATTCGTCTTTACGAGTATATTAAAAATATCTAACTTTTATATTTTTTGCAAATACGTAGCTAACGATATTTAACGCGTAAAACACGCGTTGACAAACGTGAAAAAAGAAAGTGGTAGAGTGGAGTTGAATGGAGGAAGTACACTTCAGGTCTTGGTGTAAGACGTCTTATAAGTTTTGAGATTATTACTCCCTCCATTCAACTCCACTTTACAACTATGCTTTTTGCGCGGGTATTAAGAAACGGATTAAAAAAACTATTAAAAGTACATAGGGAAAGGGAATGGTGGGGTTAAAGATATTAAAAAAATATAAAGGTGAGTTTTATGGTGGATTTGTGTGGGGTATGAATGACATTTTTTGTAAATATAGATTTTCAATAAGGATATAAAGGTCTTTTACATGTCCAAATAAGGAAACCTGTAAAGTGGAGTTGAATGGACGGAAATAGAATACTTGTAAAGTGGAGTTGAATGGAGGGAGTATTACATTCATGAACTGACTATTATTGTAAGGACGAGCTTATGCTGAAATCTTGTGTCGATAGAGGTGGGCTTAGCATAGTTTAGCATAGGTGCAATATCCTAGACCCAGTGGGTCTTAGACTCAATTATTAGATCTTGTGTACAAAGAGGAGGTATTGGACTTGATGATTATTAGATAGCTCATAAGTTAACACAATTCAAGTAAGAGTGAGGGCATAACATTTTCAGAATAAAGAAGAAACGTGATTATAGTAGAAACGCCCCTGTAATTACCTGGGCAGTATGTCTTGAACATTATATCAAGTCCAGTGAGACGACTTTTAGGCATGTAGTTCGTCATAATCTCATATCGTCCCAGCACATGGATGACATCCTAAATTTGAACCGTCATGCTTTGACTTTGTTGGTAACAGAACATCATCATGATTGATAATGATGTGATGATTGTTTGTAAGTAGGGAAGGAAGAAGAAACAGAGAGAACTAGAGAATTAGAGAGAATAGACTTGAAAGATGAAAACTTGTATATTGAATGAATGAATGATATCTTGTAACAACAATTGTACATATGACTTAGCTTATATAGCTAGAGATAAACCGACTTAGTTGCTAACTGTACAAGGGAAATCTTAACTAACTAAAGTAGTTACAACTAACTAGTGTTAGTTGTACTAACAACCTGTAACTAACTTGTGTAACCAATTTCTTCCTTATTCTCCAACACCCCTCCTCAAGTTGGAGGGTGTGGTGAACATCCCCAACTTGGACTGCAAGAATTGATGCCTTGGACCAGATAAAGCCTTAGTAAACAAGTCTGCTGGCTGTTGATGAGTAGGAATATAGGACAAGGTGATCAATCCATGTTGTAGCTTTTCTCGAATGAAATGGCAGTCCAAGTCTATGTGCCTGATCCTTTCATGAAAGACTGGGTTTTTAGCAATATGTATTGCTGACTGACTGTCACACCTGATTGGAATTGCAGCAATATTTGGTACTGATAACTCAGACAGAAGACGGCTTAACCAGGCAAGTTCAGCTGTTATACGACGCAAAGATCTGTACTCAGCTTCAGCTGAGGAAAGAGAGATAGTCTGCTGCTTCTTAGACTTCCAGGAAATCAAGGAACCTCCTAGAAAGACCAAGAAACCACTAACAGACTTCCTTGTATCAGGACAAGATGCCCAATCTGCATCACAGAAGCCCTGAAGTGAGTATTCTGGTTTATTGTTGAGAAAAATGCCCTTGGTATCATCTCCTGCAATGTACTTCAGGACATGAATAGCAGACAACCAGTGTTGCTCCCTTGGAAAAGCCATAAATTGACTCAATAATTGAACTGCAAAGGCTATATCAGGACGAGTATTGGTGAGATAGTTGAGTTTGCCTACTAGTTTCCTATATGCAGCAGGATCATTGATCAAGTTTCCTGAATTGTTGTGAAGCTTGATTGAAGGATCTAATGGACATGAGACTGGTCTTGCAGAAATGCAATCAAACTCTTGTAACAACTCTCTTGTAAACTTTGTCTGTGTAATGGCAATCCCATCTGTTAAATGATGGAACTACAATCCTAGGAAGTAGTTCAGATTACCCAAATCCTTGATTTTGAAAGTGTTGTCTAGAAATCTCTTGAGTGTAGTCATTTCATTATCATCATCTCCAACAAGCAGAATGTCATCCACATATACTGCTATGTATACAACCTTGCCATTGTTATGTTTTGAGAATAAAGAGTAATCATTTAATGATTGTTGATACCCCCTGGATCTTAAGGACTGGCAGAGTTTGGCATTCCATTGCCTAGATGCCTGTTTCAAGCCATAGAGAGACTTCTCTAATTTACAAACAATGTTCTTGCTGTCAACGTTTAAACCTGGTGGTACCTTCATGTACACCTCTTCATGTAAATCTCCATGAAGGAACGCATTATTCACGTCCAATTGAGTCATTCTCCACTTCTTCTTGACAGCTACAGCAACCAAAGACCTGATGGTGGTCATCTTGACAACAGGAGAAAATGTTTCTGTATAATCAATGCCTTCTGTTTGTGTGAACCCTTTCACAACAAGTCTTGCTTTGTACCTCTCAATTGTGCCATCAGACTTGTGTTTTACTTTAAACACCCATTTACAAGATATGGATTTCTTTCCAGGAGGCAATGGAACTAATGACCAAGTGTTGTTTGCCTCTAATGCATTAAACTCAGCAGTAATAGCTTCTTGCCATTCAGGATATATGGATGCTTCTTCATAAGTCTTAGGTTCTTGTATAGGTAGTATATTTCTTATAGTAGAATTTGAATCAACAACAACAGACATACAAAAAGAGTTTGACATTGATGGGGTTTGAATGCACAAAGATGTAAGAGTATGACCACAAACATCAGATACTGCAGCATTACATTGTTTATTATGAGACTGACAGACATACTGTTGTAAATAAGATGGTGGACGTGACTGTCTAGTGGACTGTCTAACCTGTGTAGTTGTCTGAGAATGATGATTAGACACTCTAGACTCAGGAACAGACTCAGTTGTTTGAGAAGAAGGAATAGAAACACTAGATGCAGCAGTATTATCAGTAGGAATGGTTTCTGGTTGATCTGGTGTAACAGTTGGAATATCAACATGGTTGGGTGAAGTAGAATAGTCAGATGCAGAGACTGGTATGAAAGAATGCATATTGTCTTGAACATAAGGAAAAATGCTCTCATAAAACACTACATCCCTGGAATACATGATGGAATAGTTATTTAGATTTAGCAATTTATATGCCTTTTTGCCAAATGGGTATCCTAGAAATGCACAAGCAATAGCCCTGGGGGAGAACTTATCTCTACCAGGCTTAGGGGAAGATGCATACACCAAACATCCAAAAGATCTCATGTGACTTAAGTCAGGTTCTTTTCCAAATAAAACTTGATAAGGTGACAAATTCTCTAAAACTTTAGATGGCAATCTGTTTATAATATATGTAGCAGTTAATATGCATTCTCCCCAATATTTTGTTGGCAAATTGGACTGAAAACCTAATGCCCTAGCTGTTTCTAATAAATGCTTATGCTTCCTTTCTACCACCCCATTCTGCTGGGGTGTATGAACACAAGAAGTCTGGTGTAGGATCCCATTATCAGTGAGAAATTGAGCAGTGATATTGCTAGTCCCAAGTTCAAAAGCATTTTCAGATCTAAAGGACCCCATAGGTCAATATGTATTAAATCAAAGGCTTGTAAAGAGACAGAATCACTGGAAGAAAAAGAAAGCCTGTGTTATCTTGCCTTGGCACAAATGGAACAAGATTTGAGAACACTTTCATTCAGAGTAGAAACATTACATAGCTTCTTAAGTTTGTAAAGAGGTAAATGACCTAATCTGCTATGCCAAATGCTACAATTTTCAGTAGTAATCACATTATTAGAACTACTTTTATTAAGAGAAACATCAGGAACAGCAGTAGTTTTATTGTGTTGTAGAAGATAAAGATCATTATAGTTCCTACCAAGGACCAAGTGCCTCTTGGAACAGTCCTGCAAATAGCAAAGGGATGGGGTAAAACTAACTACTGAGTTAAACTGTTTATTCAATTTACTAATTGATAATAAATTATATTTGAAACAAGGCACATATAAAACATCAGTCAAGCATAACTCAGCAGTCACAGGTACTGAACCAATAGTGTCAATGCATACAATGGTACCATTTGGTAAAGAAATAGAATAGGGTCTTTGCAATGTCTTAAATTCAGAAAACAAAGCCTTATTCGAACACATATGGTCACTAGCTCCTGTGTCTAGTATCCAAGAATTGAGAAAAGGATTAAGTAAACATTGTGAGTAATTATCAGAAGAGGAATAAGAGTTACCTACAAAATTAGCAGAAGTTGCTGGTCCAGAATTATCATCAGAGAGATTTAACCCAGCAAAATTTGCAGATGAACCAGGTGCAAAAGAGAAATTCCCAGAAGATGAAGAAGAACCCGTAGAATTGTTGAAAACCTGATTTGAACCAGGGACAGAACTCTGTGTAAACCCTTCAGATGCAGGTCCTGGAATTCCTTCTTGCTCATTGAAAACATTGCCTGAAACCTTCTATTTCTATTCTGAAGATGTCTGCAAGCTTCAATTTTGTGTCCATATTTCTTACAGTAGTTGCACAAAGGAATAGGGATAGAAGGAACAACATTTTCTTCTACAGCTGAACTCTTGCCTTTATTGAAAGAAGCTTGTTGCTGAGCATTTTGATGCTGAAAATTCTGTTGAGAATGCTGTTGAAAATTTCCTCGCCTAGCATTGAAATTCCCTTGCTGATTTGGACCACCTTGACCCTTGTAAAACTGATTCTTTTGAGTAAAGCCACTGTTATGATAACCAGAACTGTTGTTATGATAACCATTGTAATTGCCTCTATACCCATTTTTAGAATTACCAGCATATAGTGCAGCGGAATCAACTTGAAAACTGACAGCATTGTGTATCTCCCTTTGACCTTCTTCCTGGAGAAGATTGTTGTAGATGGAGGACAGCTTAGGTAGAGGATTCTGCATTAATATGGTTCCCCTAACAACAGCGAAAGAATCATTTAGACCCATCAAGAATTGGATAATTCTTTGATCTTCTTGAAATTTCTTCTGCTTGACCTTAGCACCACACTGACAATTGCAAGAACAAGGAGGGTTCATACTCATGCCGTCTATCTCATCCCAAATTGACTTCAGTTTGGTGAAATAGGTAGAGATACTGTCGTTACCCTGAGAAAAATCAGTCAACTTCTTCTGTGTACCGTATAATTGGGCTCCATTGCTTTGTCCAAATCTATCCTCTAACTCAGACCAAGCTATCTCTGCAGAATTGCTGTAAAGAATTGATTTGCCAATCTCTGGTGAACAAGAATTCAATATCCAAGAAAATACTATATCGTTGCAACGTTGCCAAGACTTTGCTTTAGGATCAGTTGCTGCAGGTTTAAGCAGACTGCCATCAATGAATCCAAGTTTGTTTTTAGCTGAGAGGGCAATGAGCATGGCACGCTTCCACCCACCATAACCAGTTCCATCAAAAACTGTCCCAACCAGCTTAATACCAGGAATGTCAGAATGATGAATAAAGTGAGGATCTTCTGGACCAATGGTGGTGCTAACTTCTGTAACTTCTGGCATGATTGATCAATTATCAGAAAAATAAAAGAAATCTTGAATGTAAAAGAACGTGATTTGAAGAAAAAAGAAGAGTATATTCACTAAAAGAGACTGAGATATGCAGAAACAAGATCAAATTAATGACCTTGCTCTGATACCATGTTGGTAACAGAACATCATCATGATTGATAATGATGTGATGATTGTTTGTAAGTAGGGAAGGAAGAAGAAACAGAGATAACTAGAGAATTAGAGAGAATAGACTTGAAAGATGAAAACTTGTATATTGAATGAATGAATGATATCTTGTAACAACAATTGTACATATGACTTAGCTTATATAGCTAGAGATAAACCGACTTAGTTGCTAACTGTACAAGGGAAATCTTAACTAACTAAAGTAGTTACAACTAACTAGAGTTAGCTGTACTAACAACCTGTAACTAACTTGTGTAACCAATTTCTTCCTTATTCTCCAACAGACTTATAAATAGACACTAAGATCTCTAGGGAAAACAAGATTGAAAACAATAGATTTACTAAGAGATTACAAATAATAGAATTTATGAGACGAGACTCACCCAAGCTAAAATTTCGTTGATTTTACAACACACTCTGTGTGGTGAAAAATAAGAACAAAAAACTAAACATTAATACTTTTGCATATGTTTTTCGTCTCCCTAAGCGATCTACAACTCAACCTAGTCGAAAGATGTACACACTATAATAAGGTTTAATAGAGATTAGCTATTCTGAAATATTGAATGAAACCAGTACAAAGCTACAAATATTTACCGGATTAAATTTGTTTGATGTGAAATAGAAGCAACCTTAGGACCGCATCGCCTCAGTGCATCTTGCTGCTTCTCAAACTAAGCTGGAAAGTAGTGACAAATAAGCATACTATTGAGCAACGCAACACATATAGGCTTCAATGGACGAGACATGCTGGAGTCGAAATTTAATTTAACAACTAATCGTAGCACTAACACCAAATAAGCATCATATCCTTAGCAGCAGAAGATAAGCTATATTCTTTTTGGAGTGATTGGTGGTACAATGCATCGAGTTTCTCTACCGCATTTGGAGAATACTCTGTTGATTTTGAATACAGTCTCAAACATCGTTGTAACCCTTCATAGTACCTAAGAGGCAAGATTTAGAAAAAAAAAAACATATTTAGATTTCAACCTTCACAATCTTGGCTTATTTAGATGACAGACATGAATATACTTTAAAAGAAGAAAGAAAATAGCATTAGAAAGCACCTATAATTGTCAGGGTCCATCAAAAGTAACATCAGGTACAGTTTTGTAAAGTCAGTATTTTTAATCAACATTGGAGGCAACGACTACCTAAACAACTATTTCATGCCTGATCGATATGTCACGATTAGAAACAACTACCTACATTCATATAAAAATCAAGCTGATATGCATATGAATAACATGGTCGGAACACAACAAGGAGCAGGCAACAGGCCTAGCCGAGAAAAGTTTCCACTTTTTTCCAACCTTTTTTTGGTAGAATGTAAATTCTCATTAAGCTCATCAAAACAGTTACATGGGTACAAACATAATAGGACCGCATAAATTAATATGCCCTAAAGATACAAACAACTACCTCATTACACATCAGTCACTAACAAACAATCAATCCCCTAGCAATTAACCAAGCTCGACTTCTATTAGTAGCCTCAGTTCCAACAGCTTGCATGCGAAATTTGATCATATTCTGTATTTGATGAAGGATCATGACAGGTCTAGGAACCCTACTTTCATGTTTAGCAGTATTCCTGCACATCCAGATAAGGTACACCAAACACGCAAAATTGGCCATAAGGATTTGTTTCTGCAGTAGGCTCTTAAATCTTCTGCGAAGTATGCTATCCAAAGAATAAAAGGACCATGTCACTCCTAGCCATTGCTTAACCAACTCCAAGCAATGACTACTAAATTGACAATCAAAGAAAAGATGAGTTTGTGACTCCTTAGCAGCTGCACAGATGCAGCATACTCCATCAAAAACTACCCCAAACTTCATCAGTCTGATCTTGGTGAGCAATCTGTTCCTAGCATATAACCAGGTAATAAAATTAACCTTTGGGAGGCACACTCTATTCCAAACGAGGGTATTGTCCCTGGTACCCATCAAAAAATCATAAGTCTTCTGTGTAGAGTAGGGTGAGAGGAGCCAAATCTAATAATCCAAACAAGTCTTTAGTTTGTCTTTCACTTTACAGATTTAGCGTCAAACCCAACTAGAGTTGATGTTAGGGTAATAAGCCCATCAATCCTGTTGCTTAATGTATAAGTAGTGAACCCACCTCACCCATAAGCTATCCTTCTTATTAGCAAGCCACTAGGTGTATTTGCCAATGCTTGCAATGTTCCAAATATGGCAATTATTGATTCCCAGACCTCCATTAGTTTTGGACTGACAGCAACTGTCCCATGAAACTGCAGGGACTTTGTGGTACCCATCCTTGCCATACCACAAGTAGTTCCTGCAGATGTTGTCCACTTTGTGAATCACACCTTTAGGAATCAAATAAATTCTAGCCCAATAACAGTGGAGTTGAGTCAAAACAGTCTTCACTAAGGTTAATCTGCCTGCGTAACTCAACTGTTTTGCACCCCAGCTGTGTATCCTAAGCACCATTTTGTCCACAAGTATGTTTCATTGGTGGTTAGTAAGTCTCTTGTAAGAGAGATCCACACCCAGGTATCTAAAAGGGAAGCTGCCCTTTTTGAACCCAGAAATGCTAATAATTTGTGCTTCAATTTCAGCAGTCATGCCATTCATATAAATATCTTATTTTGTCTTGTTGATGGCAAGACCAGAAGCAATAGAGAAAGTGTGAAGTGCCTTCATTAGGACCCTGACTGAATTTGTGTCACCTCTATTGAAGAGCAACAAGTCATCTGCAAAAGCTAAATGGCATAGACCAAGTCCTCTACACATAGGGTGGAATCTAAAATCAGGTCTAAGAGTCACCACATCTAGAATCCTGGTAAGATACTCAAGGCAAATAGTGAAGAGGAGGGGGGATAATGGGTCCCCTTGCCTAAGTCCCCTGCCTCCTTTGAAATACCCAAAATGAGAACCATTGAGAGCCAAAGTATAGTAAGGAGTGGTCACACATTGCATGATCCAAGTGACCATCTGATCAGGAACCTTCAGAGCAACAAGCATATCCTCCACAAAGCACCATTCAATGGAGTCATATGCCTTATTAAGGTCAATCTTCATCATAGTCCTGGGAGAACAAATCCACTTTTTTTCAACCTAGTTTGATGATGAAAGATATAAAATGATTCCCTCTTGTGAAAAGCAACACTGAGCACCAGCTAACCAATGTTAAATGGGCAGCAAAATCATGTCTATGAATAAAATAGTACTGAGATACATATGGCCAGTATGGGTGTAAATTAAGGGGAGTTCATTTAACAAACCTTCGAAATTAATATATTTCAATTCAGATAAAGTTCGTATTCGACCTATAGTTGAGATTTTTTCGGTATAACGATGTATCACACCATTTATACTCATCCTAAATAAGATCAAATATTCTCATTTATTTGAGATGAGTACAAACCGTGAAAACCAGTAAACCACTACCAATCAATCTTAAAATAGAAGATTGTCTTAACAAATTTCGAAGAGAATCAGGTGTTGAATATGATTGGCAGATATATCGAAACTACTTGTGGAACTTAGTCCCTAGCTTACGTTTTTGGTTGAGAAGACACTCGCCATTAAAGCATGGACTAGACCACCATGGGTAGGTCTAGCAGCAGTTGTATGGGTTCAACTTAGTTCTGGGAATCCGTACACTTTTCCTCTATACTCCCCTACCTTGAAATTTGTACTTGGGCTCAGTCAGCAGAAGACACATGAACTTAACAAACCTTAAACAAAATTAATCTAGCAGAAATTAACCCACCCTAACCAACTAATCAAAATAGAAAACCTCCAATTTCACCTAACCCTAACCCTAAAACAATTCTCGATTTACATTCAATTCACATTAACAAATCAATTACTATAAAAAAATTGTTTGTAAACAACAATAATAAACCCTATTAAAAGAACTTACAACAAAAAGTAAAAATCATACCAATATCAAATTAGGAATTAGATGAGTAGAAGAGAGTGAGATGGCGGCACTGGGGTCGGCGGCGAGTCGTCAATGGGTAGGCGGTGGGGATTGAATGAGGGAATGTTGGAAAGAGAGTGTTAATGTTTTGTCGAAGGAAGGAATGGGAAAAGGGAGTATGTTTATGAGTTAATATGTGAATAGGGTGTGTATTTGCATCGGTTACAAGAACAAATGATGTAAAAAACGTAATATCAAATAAGTCGGTTTAGTAAAATAACTGATGTATTTGATCAAATACATCAGTTTTCTTAAGAACTGACGCATTATATACGTCAGTTTCTTTCCAAAAACCGATGCATTAAGCTTACGGGGCTAAATTGCATTCCCGCCAAAACTAAGTACTTTTTGCGTCAGTTTTTTTTATATACGGCGTAAATTGACTGACGCAATAGGTGGTTTTTCTACTACTGAAAGGACGTCATGCTTATGCGTAGTGATGTGACATGCCATGCAAGGAGCCTACTCACAACCTAAGGGAGACCGGGTATGGATGTACCGGTCCAAAAGAGGCTCTAAATCTCACATGTAAGTAGCTATGTCGAAATCTAGGCCTAGACTACAGTCTTTGGTCTCACAGGGTGGTCAATACTCTCCGGTCAAGCCTCATTTCCCGGGTATTTGCAAGCAAACACCCTAACAAGGAGGTCACAAGGTGCAAGCCACTAAGAGGGGAAAGATACGACCAAGACAAAGTCATCATAAAGGGTATCATGCTCCCTTCCTAGACCACATTTTGTTCAAAAATATGTACAAAATCGATGCAAACGGAATTTAAAACACAAACAAACATTTACAAGATACGAGATGTAATTCTAAACTAGCAACAAGAGTAAACATGCAAACAATTTCTCTAACCTAGCAGCATATAAGCACACAAACCAAGTTCCAAAATGGAACATCCTCATCAACATTGCCCATTCTCCTTCAAAATTACAAAAATGTAAAAGAAGAGGAATGAAAAAGAAGAAAGGGATCAGAAAGATTATACCAATCGGTCTTCTAGTCTCCTAATGTTTCAAATGTTCTGCATGTGCATGCGCCACTCATTAGATAAACATATATATACAATGCAATATTTTTTTTTATTTTTGAAGGTTTTTTTACTTTTTATTTTTGAAATTTTATCAAATTTACAAGCTTATTTACAAATATATACGAAGTAGATATTTCCCTCCCCACACTTAAGATTTACATTGTCCTCAATAGAACAAAGTATAGGGAGAGAATCGAAAATGAAAAACATATTTTTGTATTTTTGATTTTTTTTGAATGGAAAACATTTTTTTGGTGATTTTTTTGAAATTTTTGAAATCAAACAACTTGTTTTTGTTTTTTTTTTGGGGCCTCCTCCCACACTTATTATTTACAATATCCGATGACGGATGAAGTGTGGTTAAGAGGCAATTTTTGAAATAAAAAATAACGTATTTTTGGGTTTTTGCATATTTGAAAAGAAAAAACATGTTTTTGTATTTTTGAATAGGAGAAATTCCTCCTCACACTTATTTATTTACATAAATTATAATGGAAATAATTGTGTGGAGAAAATTCGAATTTGAAAGACATGTTTTTAGACATATTTTTGTTATTTTTCAGTTTTTTTTTGGGGTTTATATTTTTGGAAAACAATTAAATAGTAATGCATTATTGAAATATGAACTATTCTAATGCAATCTAAACTAATGTAGTCTAACTAAATGCCCTAACTAAGAAAGAAATAAATGACTAACTACTTGCTAAACTAAGCTAAACTATCTAAATTTGGATACGGCGGGTGTACTCGCTCAAAAACAGGGATATTTTTGTCATTTTGGATTTTTCAAAATGGGAGCAAACAAGAACGACATCCACTTACACAACTTGCCAAATAAAGTGCCCCACAACAACTTATTTGGACCCTTGAAGTGATGGTGAAAAATTTGGTATGACCAAACCAAAATTAAACAACAAGATCTTGGAGGAAATGAAGAGTAGATGAGGAAAATGCTATTATTTTTGTGATTTGATAAAGAAATGGTAGTGTTTGAGTTGGTTAAAGGAAGGTTTTGAGATGAGTTTTAATGGATTTTTGTGTGTTTGGTGAAGATGGGTTGAAGAGAGAGGGAGTGTTTATGTGAAATGAGTGGAGGAAAATGAGTTACTAAGGGATAAGGGGGATTTCCGGGTAAAGGGTAGGCACCGGGTGAAATTTCGCCAGACAGGTGAAATTTCACTAGGCGGAAATTTTGACCATTTACAATTTTTTTTTTGGGACGGGCGAAATTTCATCCGGCGGGTGAAAATTTCACCAGATGGGATTTTCAGTCAAATTTTTTGTCTTATATGACTGGGTAAAAATTTTTCACAAGGTGGGTGAAATTTCACCAGACGCCAATTTTGTTCATTTTGCATGTTTTGTATCTGGTGAAAATTTTTACCCATCTGGTGAGTTTTCACAAGACGCTCAATATGCCTTCTTTTTGAACCCAATC
This sequence comes from Silene latifolia, assembly GCF_048544455.1. Lineage (NCBI taxonomy): Eukaryota > Viridiplantae > Streptophyta > Magnoliopsida > Caryophyllales > Caryophyllaceae > Silene > Silene latifolia. The sequence goes on along the minus strand of NC_133538.1, from coordinate 443,615,556 downwards.
ACCTATATTTTGAAAAAGGCAAGATTTTATCCTCAACAAGCACTTCACCCCTTCACTCGGGACTCATTTCAACGCCGTCAACAATCATTCCACTTGATGTAAGTATCGCCCAATAGCTTAGCATCTTTCTCCTTGAGTTGGATCAAGTGCCAACTTTTTAATTCTCTTGTCACCTCCACATTTCCATTACTTTTCAACATCATCCGGCTTCAACTTTAACTCAACACCTATCCACAAGTCATAAAAACACTATACTCACATAAAATCCAAGGGAGGCGAATTGTCTAGAAACTATGCTAACTAACAACAATATGTAAATAATGGAATTAAAATTGCGGTATGGAAAAGACAAGGAAAGAAATATTTACAAATGGTGGTTCTTGTGGAACTCCACCAAACCAAAGCTTGTTCAAGATTGAAATTACTCATTCCCCCAAGGGTGGGGGATCTTCCAAATCAACTTCACCTCGGGTCTCGATAGGTTGACCCTCATAAAAGAATTTCACTCGTTGCCCATTTACTTTGAAACACTCACCCTTTTTGTTCTTCAATTCAAAGGAGCCATAGGGAAACATGGTCACGATCTCAAAGGGTCCGGACCATCGGGATTTCAACTTTTCCAGGAATAATTGGAATCGGGAGTTGAAAAGTAGGACCTTGTCCTCTACACCTATCTCCTTTCTTGTAATATTGGAATCGTGTCATTGCTTAGTCCGCTCCTTGTAGAGTTTGGCGTTCTCATAAGCATCCAACCTCAACTCATCTAACTCATTGAGTTGGAGAAACCGCTTGTTTCCCGCAACATCTAGGTCATAGTTGAGCTCTTTTAGAGCCCATCTTGCCCGGTGTTCCAACTCGAGAGGTACATGACAAGACTTGCCAAAGACCAAGCGATAGGGAGTAGTGCCTATCGGGGTCTTGTAAGCGGTCCTCAAAGCCCATAGCACATCATTGAGTTTGGTGCTCCAATCTTTTCTAGACCTATTCACCACCCGCTCTAGAATAGCCTTGATTTGTCGATTTGACACCTCCACTTGCCCATTGGTTTGGGGGTGGTAAGCAAGAGCCACTTTATGTCAGACGCTGTATTTCTTGAGTAGAGCATAAATGGTGCGGTTAATGAAGTGTGACCCACCATTGCTTATGACGGCCCGAGGTACTTCAAAGCGGGGAAATATGTACTCCTTGAAAAGTTTGGTCACCACTCGTGAATCATTAGTAGGGGCGGCGATTGCTTCTATCCACTTAGACATGTAATCCACCACAACCAAAATGTATTGGTTGCAAGATGATGACAAAAACGGTCCCATAAAGTCCACACCCCATACATCAAAGAGTTCAACTTCCAAGATATTGTTCAAAGGCATCTCATCACGCCTCCCAATGTTACCTCTTATTTGGCAAGAATCACATGAATGGACCATAGCATAAAAATCCTTGAAAAGAGAAGGCCAATAAAATCCACAATGATGAACCCGAGCTTGGGTCCTAGAAGTGGATAAATGGCCTCCATATGTCGTAGCATGGCAAGCTTGAAGGATTGCTTTCCCTTCCTCATGAGTAACACATCTTCTATAATTCCATCATTACATCTCCTATATAAGAAAGGATCTTTCCACACATACCTCCTAGACTCGTATCTCAACTTCTTCCTAGCTTGGTTGTCAAGTTCCTCCGGAATAAAGCTAGAGCTCAAATAGTTAGCAATATCCGCATACTAAGGGTCGGAGTGCGTGATAGCTAAAATAGAGTCATTGGGCAACCCCTCATCAATGGCAATCCCATCATCAACATCTCCTCGGGCTTCTTTAGTCAACCTTGATAAGTGATCCGCAACAAGGTTTTCGGTTCCCTATTTATCTTTGATTGTGACATCGAACTCTTGTAACAATAATACCGAACGGATCAATCTCGGTTTGGCATCCTTCTTGACCATAAGTTACTTGATAGCGGTGTGATCCATGTAGACAATGACTTTGGAGCATAGGAGGTAAGGCCGGAACTTCTCAAAATCATACACCACCGCCAACATTTCTTTCTCCGTGGTGGTGTAATTGCATTGGGCATTTTCCAAGGTTTTGCTTATATAGGCTATCACATGGAGTTTCTTGTCTTGCCTTTGACCCAAGACCGCCCCCAATGCAAAGTCACTTGCATCACACATCAATTCGAAGGGGTGGTCCCAATTGGGCGGTTGTACTATTGGAGCCGATATCAATGCTTGCTTGAGCCTACAAAAGCTTTTAACACAAGATTCATCAAATATAAAGGGAGTGTCTTTAGCCAAAATTGAGGTGAGGGGTTTAGCGATTTTTGCAAAATCTTTGATAAACCTTCGGTAAAACCCCGCATGGCCTAAGAAACTCCTCACACCCTTGACATTTGTGGGTGGGGGAAGTTTCTCAATCATCTCTACCTTTGGTTTGTCCACTTGGATCCCCTCCTTAGAAATAACATGCCCCAGAACCACTCCCTTTTGCATCATGAAATGACATTTCTCCCAATTCAATTTTAAATTATATCGGATGCATGTTTGGAGCACAAGGGAGAGATTCTTTAGGCAATCATCAAATGAGGTGCCATGGATACTAAAATCGTCCATGAACACCTCCATAGACTTCTAAACGTACTCGGAAAAGATAGACATCGTGGCCCGTTGAAATGTCTCGGGAGCGTTGCAAAGGCCAAACGGCATTCTTCGATATGCGAAGACGCCATAAGGACAAGTAATGGTAGTCTTTTCTTGATCATCCGGGTGGACGGGTATTTGAAAAAACCCGGAGTACCCGTCAAGGAAGCAAAAATACTCGTGGTTTGCAAGTCTCTCGAGCATTTGGTCAATGAATGGTAAGGGGAAGTGATCTTTGATTGAGGCGGAATTAAAATTTCTATAATCAATGCACATCCTCCATCCCGTGATCGGTCAGGTGGAAATGAGTTCACCTTCCTCATTCTCAACCACAGTCATATCGCCCTTTTTGGGGACGATTTGAACCGGGCTCACCCAACCGCTTCCCGAGATGGAGTAGATAATTCCGGCCTCAAGCAACTTATCAACTTCCTTCCTTACCACCTCTTTCAATTTCTCATTTAACCTTCTCATAGGTTGGGCGGAAGGAGTGAATCCATCCTCAAGTGTGATGCGGTGCATGCATACTCAGGGATCTATTCCCGTGAGATCATCAAGGCTATACCCAATGGCTTTCTTGTTTTCTTTAAGGACTGTTAAAAATTTTTCCTTTTGAGATGCCATTAGGTCCGCATTGATGATCACGGGGAAGGAGTTTGCCTCATCAAGATAGGCATACTCAAGGCAGAGGGGGGGGGGGGGTAAAGGTTTAAGGTCTACCTTTGGAGGGTTCTTACCCTCAACTTCATCAATGATCGGTGGTAGAGCTTCATAATCATCCTCCAAATGCTCCCCCGAGCATTTATCCTTAGCATCTTCAATGGACTCTTCTAACATGTCTATGGAGTAGACACTCTCAAACATAGGTTGTGACATAGCTCCGGTCAAAGAAAATTCAACCACATTTCATCCCACTTTGAAAGTGAGCTTCCATTCCTTGACACTTATGTTGACATCCCCGGTTGCCAAGAAGGGTCTTCTAACTATAATAGGAGTTTGTTGATCTTCCAGAATGTCAAGGACCACAAAGTCTGTCGGGATTCTTGACCTAAACTAATTTTTTTTTTGTGCAACCGACACTATTAACATCCCCCTACAAAGGTTTCAAAACTCAGGGAGGCACTTAAGCCGACTCGACGAAGTAACTTATAAAGCATATTAAATTAAACAAACATGAAAGCAATAAATAATTAAACTTGGGTTGTCGCCCAAGAAGCGCCTCAGTTAATGTCGTGGCTCGACATACTATAATATCCTCAAAAATCAGTCATTCCTCAATAGCCAACTCAGACTCGTTACCACCAGTACTTCGATTCAGCAATTTTCAAACTGCTCTAACACCTATGTCTTTCAAAAATGCAACTCCAAACCAACTGAGCCACTAATAAGATCTCACTCCATCAGCAGCTACCGCAACGGTCAATTAATACTCCTTATTTTTCCATCAACTGTCAGCAAGGACAACTCCAAAAATGCAATTCACAAATATATATGAAGCTCCTTATTTTTCCTCAAATGTCAGCTTATCGATGTCTCAGCTTCAAAACTCAACCCCCCCCCCCCCCCCACACACTTATTATAAACCATAAAATCACTGTAAAGAAAGGTGGTTAGAGTTTAGAAATATCTACTCCATTTATCAATTAAAGCCACATCAAGTAATGCAACTCATTCCTCTCTTTCAACTCAAGTCACTTAACTATATCACTAGTTTAGTACCAAACTTTCCATTCAAACTGTAATTATAACAGGTTTGCAGCCCACTGTTTACTCTTCCATTGTAGCCTTGATCAATAAAGTGCTCTTCGGGCCTAAACAAACCCAACATTAAACTTAGAACTTAAACCATCAGCACACCCTCACTCCCTTTTACCATGTCTAGTAGCTAATTGGTCAAATTCTTCAGAAATAGACAATTTAGGCTGCCATTTGAATATTGGAGCTTTGTCATGTAAAAACAATTATGAGGTCTCAGTAGTAATAAAGTCGAAAAATGATGGTCCCAACTTATCATGGTTCCTTTCTAATTTAAAGTGCAAAAATTAGGCCTAGAAACACTCGAAATAGTTAAGAAAACATAAGAGTTGGGTATTAATTAAAAGCATCGACTAACTCAGTACTAGTTTAATACTTATTTGACTTTATTATGTTCATAATAGCTTTAACTCAATTAACCAATTAAACTCACAGTCGCACAACTCCATATCTCTAAACTTTTGCAATCAGAATGTCTATAAATAGCCATCAGGATACTCTTACACCTACTTATATCCTTTAACTGACATACAAATCAACTTATACGGCTCCACTGACAATTCAGGAAATTAAATGTGCAACTTTGCTTATTGTAGAATAAGCATTCATGAATAGTTACTCTTATAATTCTAACTATGAGGTAAGCTATAAGAATAATACACAAGATTTTAAAATCAGGAACAAATTAGAACAAACAACACGAAAACAAATGGTTAGGAAACATGTCGTCTACCCAAATCTCCTGAATTAGGACAAACAGTTAGTATAGCCAGATGAAAAATAGGAAAAATACGAAAGGCAAATAACATGCAAAAAAAATGGTTAGAAAACAAGTCATCTGCTCTAGTCTCCATCCAAGATAATCTAGCCGGAATTCTAAATCATGGAAGTTAGTATGAAATTTACAAAATACATAGAAAATTAATCTTAACATTAATCTCCCCGGCAACGGCGCCAAAATTTGGTACGTGTCGTTTGCGCATACAAATAAATAATTTATAATCCTATCTTAACCTCAAAAATAACAACGTAGTAAAGGATAAGTAGGGTCGATCCCACGGAGAGACTGGAAAAACTAATTAACTATATAGTACTATTATTCACTAACTTACATATATACCATTTATTTACATATTTACGGCTATTAACATAATGTACGATTAGGGGGGATTTCGTTGTGTATTAAAACTAAACTAAGAGGACCGAATACTAATGCTTGACGCGAAGTCAAATACCCTATTAAGCACATATTCTTATGGTAATTTTAGCTTGTCAACCGATTATTGTTTACGTCAAATCTCCATATCATTTATAGATTAACTGCGGAATTAAAGATAACAATAACTCCTTATCCTCTCTTAGATTACAACCGACATGAACTAAGCCTAGACCGATTCTTAACTAACCGACCGATGTAAGTTTGCCGCGCCCTACTAAAAACCGGATTAGAAGCCTTATCAAACCAAGAAGATATCATTAACCAAATTAACCTTCAGTGTCGTCACTACCTAAAGATTAGTTGACCAAATTTTACTCCTAACCTAAACTAACCCCAATTCGCAGAGATTAATCTAAACTAGTTGCTACTCGGATTATGCGACTCGAACTAAGCCATAATCACACAATTAGCATAGTTAACAGTAAACAATTCCAATACTAAAATTAATCAACGAAAATGAACCATAAATTGAATACAAGAGAGGTAGGGAGAACTTAATTACTGCCCGGAATTTGTAGTCGAAACTTCGGATGTCTCACCTCACGAACCGCCCCAAACTCGCCCTTACTCGACCGTGTGCTAAGACTTTGCTCGAATACGATCTCCTACTTCTCTCACGACCCAATAGGTCTCAAATCGTCACTCTATATTATATCTAGAAAATATCTGGGTAAATTGCTTCTTTCTTCGCCTCACGGATGAATTGGGTATTTATACTTTAACAAGGGTTAGTATTAGTGAAAGAGTCCGGATAGATTTTGGATACGGAAATTACTGAAGTAGATAGAATTTGGAACGGAAAATCTGAGATAAGGGAGAGTTTCCATTGTTGAGTTCCTCGTATTCCAGTAGCTTCTGTGCTACTCCTTTAATTACTTCTTCTTTTATTTATTTCTTCATTTGTCTTGTGTGTACAGTTGAGCTCAATTGCTTTTTTTTTTGAGTCCTTTACTTTATTTTCCACTGTCCATCTGTTCTCTCCATTTTCTATTTCTCTTTTATGTTGTCAAATTCTTCAAGTCTTGCTGCGATTATTTCGGTTAAATTAATTAAAAATTACGTACGTGCCTGCTTGCGTGCTTCTTTATTTTCTATGCTTCGTTCTTATTTTGTTCCTTGGTCCATTTTACACATACTTGGGTCATACTTTTGATCCATTAAACGCGTCATTCGGCCCGTTCTCTTCCGTCTTGTATTCTGCTATACCAAAACACACTAAATAAGCCCATTTGCATTTAAAATAATAATAACAGTAATTAAATCTCGAAATTAATGAATATATAATAATTTAGCTCAAATAATGCGAAAGACGATACTAGCATTATACGGATATTGGATAAAAACATATATAATTATGGGCTTATCAAACTTGGACAAATTTCCCAAGAAATTGCCAAGAGCAACCAAAAGAACTCCACTTCAATCCCTTCTACCACATTCCTTGCAAGAGAGAATGCTAATGCTATGACCTTGAGGAAGAGGAGAACCTTAGAATCTCCTCAGAAGAAGAAGAGAAAGGCAAAGTCAAATGAGAGGATCATTGACATTGAGGTACAAGAGAAAGAAGAGATTGTGGTAGACAAAGCAAAGGATTCAAATTCCAAGGATAGTGGAGAAGAGTTGAAGACTCCTTTGAGCAAGGACAAAGAAGGGAAAGCAAACAACAACACCAATGATCATATTGAGGAGATAGTGAAAGAGCATGACGTGGAGGTACCTTTTCCTCATGCTCTCACACACTCCAAAAGGTTTGAAAGAGACGAAGATCTCTATGAAACCTTTAGAAAGTGTGAAGTAAACATTCCCCTACTCAGTCTTTTAAAAGGTTCCCCGAGGTATGCAAAGTTTCTCAAGGAACTTTGTACGCCTAGGAGAAACACAAAAAAGGGAACCCGCAAAGTAAGGGTAAGTGAACATGTCTCTGCCATTTTTAAAAGATCACTTCCCAAAAAGTGTGGCGATCTGGGGATGTTTACTATACCATGCTCAATTGGGAAGAAGAGTTTCACTCATGCTATGTTATATCTAGGTGCATCAGTCAATGTCATGCCCTACACACTTTATGAGACCTTAGGACTTCCACCTTTGAACAAAACTGACGTAGTGATCCAACTTGCGGATCGCTCAAATATTTACCCAAAAGGGATGGTGGAGGATGTGTTGGTAGAGGTAGACCACTTAACTTTTGATGTGGGTGATGTCGTCGGGTCACATCCAATCAAACACATTTATATTCTCAACAAACAACTAGTTAGTGGTAAGTCGAGGTCGATCCATGGGACGGTGTGCTTTGGGTTCTAAATCTATCTATCTCAATTTGTGCTAGTGTCACAATTTGTTTGGGTTTGTAGTTGTGTCTAGACTAATACAAACAATAAGGTAAAACAAGCAATAAAAGGAAGGATGTAAACAATTGATTAAAAGTGCTAGGATGTCATGGGTTCATAGGGGATTCATGGGAGTTTATCATACAAACATGTTAACAAAGTTGCAAGCAATTTATGTTGTAAAGGAACCGAGTTGGTTTATGTCTTACGATTCATAAGAAGAGTTGGGTCCCGGAGCCGAATCGATTAGATTGTACAACACCTACAAGTCGACTTACTTTCCCCCTATTCAACTTTTATGCATGGTCTAACAAGACTCGAGTTGGTTTATATCTTACAAGTCAAGTTGAGTAGATAAGAGATGGTTGTAAATGCAAGGATTCATTGGCTTAGCATTTCATCAAACATAACATGTGCATAGGTTGACAATACAACAAACAAGCAATTTAAATATGGAAACATATTAGATTAAGCATGAATCATTCCCCATGTTTGTTTTCCTTGATTACCCACTAATCCTAGCTAAAGAAACTACTCACTTATTATCATGGTAAACATGTCATTAATGGTGTCAATCATCACAACAAGTGTAAACATGATAAGAGAATGAGGAAATAAACAATAAAGAGTAAAGGGTAAAAGAATTATACTAAACTTGAGATGATTCCAAATAATAAAGCAAAGAATAAAAGAAGAGAACTTGATTGATTAATGAAGAGTTGTCAATTCTCCAATAATAACTCAATAATCTTCAACTACCCAATAATAAACTTGAATAATAAACTTGAACAATAATTAAGGAAAGATTAATGTGTAATTTATGGAAATATTAAAGAGTAATCTATTCTAATCTACTCCTAATCTAATCTAAGAGGATTTGTTTCTAGCTAAGAGAGCTTGGTTTTGATTATTACAAATGGAGTATTTATAGTAGGGATTCATTAGGTTAAACAAGGGTAAAATAGTAATTAACAATGCTAATTGTTGAGTAGGGAAATGCTCCTCTCAAAGAAAGATGCTAGTCTCCTTTTTGCTAGTCTTTCAAAAATATGCGCATCTTTCATGGAGAAAGAAGAAAACGAAAGTTGCTGTAAGGGAATCCGAAGCGACCCAAGGGTCGGGACGCTCAGATTGTTGGAGCAGAGGACGAGCGGATTCAAGCACGGGACGCTCGGATAAAAAGAAGGGAAGACGAGCGGATTTGGAGGGTGGACGAGCGGATTCCTGTAGTAGACGAGCGGATTGGGTCTCGGGACGAGCGGATTGGCGGACAGCTTCTTTGTTTGACCTCGGATTGTAAAACGGACGTCATTTTCTCATCCGGACTCCTATTGGAGTGATTCAAAAGCCTAGATCACTTGTTTTTTCGACGTCATTCCATCTAGCATGTTTTTAGAGCCAAAGGAGCAACTATTGGTTTGGTTTTCGAGCAATTTCTTCTTGTAATGCCTTCCCTCTCGTCATTCTTGCTTTTAACCCTATGATCCTTCTATATACTTTTTATTCCTACATCATTGGTCATCATTCTTGCCTCCTCTTCATACTAGTCTATTTAATATTGTCAAAAAGCTTCTAAATATGCATGAGAGACGGGAATTTCTGCCTAATTGTCTTCTTTCCTACAAAACATACGAAATGCACTAGGAAAGCAAAATAGAAAGCATTTGACGGATAAAATGGCTATGGAATGTTATAATAGTATGCAAAATGGGTTCAATTAAGGGACTAAATGTGCGAAAATAATGTTCACATCAACTTTCCCGGCCGACTTCTATGTTCTTGATATGGAAGTCGACTCGAGGGCCACTCTGATCCTTTTGGGGAGGCCTTTCATGAAAACCTCTAAAAAAGATTGATGTGTCTAATGGGAACCTCACTATGGAATTTGAGGAAAAGAAACTCACATACAACATCTATGATGCTATGAGACAACCTAGCGATTCACATTCATGCTATTTCTTGAACATCATTGAACCAATTGTCTCACAAGTGTATAATTTGTGTCAAAGGGACCCTCTTGAGGTTACCCTCACTAACAATTTGGAACAAGAAGCTTTCCATGTAGTGTTATCTCATGATGTGCAGGAGTATTCTGAAGACTTGGACAAGGAAGAAGAGCTTGAAGATGGGGAAGAAAAGCCCAAAGAACAAAATGAAAGTGAACGATCCAGCCTAGGATGCAGCCTGTGCCACTCAACGCAGCCTGCGTCCCCTCACGCAGCATGCGTCCTCCTTGGGTTTCTGCTAAAACTTTGGCATATCAAGAGCATAAATTCCTTGCGCCCTTTCTCCCCTTAGAAGCCAATCTTGAGAGACCCTTACCCTCCATCATAAAACCACCAAAACATGAACCAAACCTCTTCCAAATCACCTTAAATATATTTTCGTGGGAGAAAACAATACTCTTCCATTGATTATCTCAAACCAACTCAAAAAGGAGCAAGAGGAGAGGCTAGTGACCATGTTGAAAGAGCATAGGGAAGCTTTTGGGTGGAGCATTGCCGATATCAAGGGGATAAGTCCAAGTACTTGCATGCATAAGATTCGGTTGGAGAAAGAGGCTAAGCCCGTGAGACAACCTCAAAGGAGACTCAATCCACCCATGATGGAGGTGGTGAAAGAGGAAGTCATCAAGCTACTCAAAATAGGAATCATCTATCCCATTAGTGATTCTCAATGGGTAAGTCCTACTCAAGTTGTACCAAAAAAGGGCGGGGTAACGGTAACTAAGAATACCCAAGGGGCATTGATTCCCACCCGTTTACAAACGGGATGGAGGGTATGTATTGATTATCGCAGTCTCAACCAAGTCACTTTGAAGGACCATTTTCCCCTACCTTTTCTAGATAAAATGCTAGAGAGGTTAGGGGGAAAAAAAATTATTACTTTTTGGACGGGTACTCCGGGTATTTTCAAATACCCATTCACCCGGAGGACTAATCCAAAACAACTTTTACTTGCTCGTTTGGCACTTATGCTTACCGCCGTATGCCCTTTGGATTGTGCAACGCTCCCGGAACTTTCCAACGTTGCATGATGAGCATTTTCTCGGACTATGTGGAGAGTATTTTGGAAGTCTTCATGGATGACTTCACCATCCATATATACTCCTTTGAGTCGTGTCTAGACCACCTCGCTATGGTCCTAACACGGTGTATAGACTCTCACCTCATACTAAATTCTGAAAAGTGTCATTTAATGGTAAGTAGTGGCATCGTGCTAGGGCATATAGTGTCGAAAAGAGGAATTGAGGTGGATACGACAAAGGTGGATGTGATTAAGACCTTGCCGTATCCATCTAATACTCGAGACGTGAGGTCGTTCTTGGGACACACGGGTTTTTATCGAAGATTTATAAAGGATTTTTCCAAAATTGCTAACCTCTTGTGCAAACTCTTGCACAAGGATGTGGAGTTCGTGTTTGATAATGATTGTAGGGAAGCATTTGACTTGTTGAAGGAAAGTCTCATCTCGGCCCCGATCATTCAAGCACCAAAATGGGATCGACCATTTGAAATCATGACGGATGCGATCGATTTTGCCATTGGAGCTTTGTTAGGGCAAAAAGAGGACAAAGCTTCTTATGTCATTCAATATGCCTCCTCCCTCCTCAACGATGCACAAAGGAATTACACTACAACCGAGAAGGAATTCTTGGCGGTAGTATATGCTCTTGAAAAGTTTCGATCGTACTTGTTAGGAGTCAAAGTGATTGTCTATACCGACCACAAATCCATCACTCAACTTGTGAATAAGAAAGACACCAAACTGAGGCTTATGAGGCGAGTTCTCCTATTAAGTGAATTTGACATTGAAATAAGGGAGAAGAAGGGGTTGGCAAATGTAGTGGCCAATCACGCCAATCACCTTAGTCGGCGACAACTTGATGATCAACAAATGCAAAGAATGGGAGTGGTTGATGGAAGTTTGCCTCATGAATCTCTTTATTCTTTGAGGATAACGGAGCCATGTTATGCCAACTTGGTGAATTACATGATGAATAAGAAGTTCCCTACTTCTTTGTTATCAAATCAAAGTGATAAGACGATATTTACCCATATTTATACCCTTTATCTAAATATTTTTACTGTCGTCTTTTTCATTATTTGAGCTATATAATATACTCTTGTCATTTTAATAGTTTAATAATCAAATTATCATTTTTTGTGTTAGATGAGCTAATTTGTATGTAATTTGGACTAGTAGGTGGATGACAATCAAATGGGCCGATAATTAACCAGAAAATGGTGGGCCAAGTAAATGAGCCCAACATCACGTGTATTTGGAGTTGAATAGCAGCAACTTAACAAATATAAGAAGTCAACAAAACAAATCATTAAAAAGGAAAAAAATAGAAGAGCAGCGCATAATTCGAGAAGCCAAGCGAAGAGCTCAACAGATGAAGAAATCGGGTCTCGTCTGATTCTCGGAATTAATCTCTTCCCATATTTTAATCCCAAAATCTATCCCATTCCTTGTAAAATTTATCTCGAATCTGTCCCAAACACGTATCATGATGGGTATAAATACCCATGATTTCCTCCAGAGAAACAAGCAATTACCCATATATTTTTATAGATATTGAGCGATATAGAGTGACGATTTGAGACCTAATTGGGTCGTGAGAGCAGTAGGAGACTGTACTCGGGCGGAGTCATAGCACACGGTTGAGTAAGGGCGAGTTTGTGGCGATCCTGAGGTGCGACAATCCGAAGTTCCGACTACAAATTCCGGGCAGTAATTAAGTTCTCTCTACCTCTCTTGTATTCAATTTATGGTTCATTTTCGTTGATTAATTTTAGTATTGGAACCGTTGGTTGTTTAATGTTAATCTTTCAGTTATTTGTATCCGAAATTTTACTCGTTCTTAATTGAAAGTTGCAATTTCAGTTTATAATTTGTTATCTTAATATGGCCTGAGATTGTTAACTATGCTAATTGTGTGATTCTGGCTTAGTTCGAGTCGCATAATCCGAGTAGCAGCTAGTTTAGATTAATCTCTGCAATTGGGGTTACTTCAAGTTAGGAGTAAAATTTGGTCACCTAATCTTTAGGTAGTGACGACACTAAAGGGTTAATTGGATTAACGATATCTTCTTGGTTCGATAATGCTTCTAATCCGGTCTTTAGTAGGGTGCGACAAACTTACATTGGTCGGTTAGTTAAAAATCGGTCTAGGCTTAGTTCAGGTCTCTTGTAATCTAAGAGAGGATAGGGAGTTATTGTTATCTTTAATTCCACCGTTAATCTATAAATGATATGGAGATTTGACGTAAATAATAACCGGTTGACAAACTAGAATTACGAGAAGGATACGTGCTTAATGGGGTATTTAACTTCGCGTCTAGCTTTAGTATTTAGTCCTGTTAGTTTAGTTCAAAACTACAAACAAACTCCCCCCTAATCGTATATAACGTTAATAGCCGTAAAATATGTAAAGAAATTGTATATATGTAAGTTAGTGAATAAAAGTACTCAATAGTTAATTAGTTTTCCAATCTCTCCGTGGGATCGACCCTACTTATCCTTTACTATGTTTATATTTTTGAGGTTAAGATAGGTTTATAAATTACTAATTTGTATGCGTAAACGACAAGTATCAAATTTTGGCGCCGTTGCCAGGGAGATTGATATTAAGATTAATTTTCTATGTATTTTGTTAATTTTATACTAACTTACCTAAGTTCTATGATTTAGAATTATGGCCAGAGTATCTTGGAAGGAAACTGGAAGCAGATGACTTGTTTTCTAACCATTTTTTGCATGTTATTTGCCGTTTGTTCTTCTCCTATTTTTCATCTGGCTATACTGAGTTTTTGTCCTAATGCTTAAGCTGTGTATTTTTTTTTTTTGCATTTGTCATATTTATTGTTATTGGATTTTACATAGGTGGAGATTTGGGTAGATGACATGTTTCCTAACCATTTATTTTCGTGTTGTTTGTTCTCATTTCTTCCTAATTCGAAAATCTTGTTGTAGTATTATTTCTCCCTGATGGGCGTGATGACTATTCATGACATACTCATAGCAAAAATTTAGAAATATGAAGCTCAGGAATTGTGGACTTACTAAATTGGGTAATTTATAGAATGCTCACAGGAAGGAATTTGGAGTTGGATAATAGTATGTGATCTGAATGTTGAGACTTTGAGGGTGTGCATATTTTTGGATGAACATTGGGTAGAGTGACGTTTTTTTGCAGGGAATACTAGCCTAGCTAACTTCTTGCTCTCTGTTTTCGTTTGCTCATCCCTTATCATCTTTACTAATAGCCTATCGTCTGACTCACCCCTTCCTTATTTATGTTCCCTTACTTTAATCAAAGTGTGGGGGATGAGTTGTTTGAAGTTGTGGATTTTTATTTAGCTATTGAGTTAAAAATGGATATATTGACTTTAACTATTTGAGATATCTATAAGCTGACATTTGAGGAAATATATTTGAGGAGCTGAGTATATTTGAAAATTGAAGTTTTGAGTTGCACTTGCTTTGTACATTTGATGGAAATAGATGCAGTATTGTCTGTGTTAGCGGTTGATGCTGAGAGTGTGAGGTCTTATTATTGGATGAAATGGTTCAGAAAGTTCGTTTAGAGAGAGTGTTTGAACTGGCTCTGGAGGAACTAGCTGATGCTTAGAAGATATCTCAAACTATGTCGAGCCACGACATTAACCAAGGCGCTTCTTAGGAGGCAACCCAAGCTTAATTATTAATTGCTTTCATATGCTTTATAAGTTACTTAGTCGAGTCGGCTTAAGTGCCTCCTTGAGTTTCGCAACCTTTGTAGGGGGATGTTAATAGTGTCGGTTGCACAGAATAATTAGTTTAGGTAAAGAATAAAAATTGCTGCTGGTATTATGGGTATCCTGCCACTTCTATATTTCACGGATCTTGGTCGAGTTCTTATATTTTACAGGAATGCTATTGTCGGACTGCTTATGAGTTGATGATGAAATATAAAAAAAGAAGGCCTGCTGCTAGCCGCAGAAAGGGGATCGACAGAGAATATAGGATCATACTGGAGGCTGATCATGCTAGATTTATTTACCCCATACCTTTTGGCAGAAGTACAAGATCAAGAGAGTTGTGCGATTTCATCAAGTTATATAGCTACAGTCATATCAAATACTCTGCATGTACATGAATCCGCTAAGTGTCCTTTCCCTTTTATTTTTACTATATGCTAAATATTTTTAATCTCGTTGTCTATGCCGACATCGAGGACGATGTCGAGTTTAAGTGTGGGGGAGAGGCAAGCTAAAATCTATTAAAATTGGGTACATTTGAAATTTTTGCTGTCCGGTCAGTGTTTTAGAATGAAATTTGCTTAGTCTTTGATCTGTATTGCTAAGAGTCGAGTATGAGGATGTTTGGCGTCACTTGTTGCTGGAGTCTGTGCTGAAATTGCAGTTTGGCAGGTGGTCGTGTGTATTTTTTGTTGCATTTACAAGTTTTAAAAAGTTTTGGATATGTCTATTTTTAGGGAAAGTGCTGTCAAAATTTCATTAGAAGATGGTGTTTTTATAGTAAGAACAAACCTTGTTTTTATTGGACTAACTAGAGTAGAGAGTCGACGACGAACTCTAATCTAACAACTTTTCAAAAAAAAAAAAAATACTAACTTTTAAAAATAATTTCACTAATATTAGTAGTATACTAAATAAACATTTTGAAGTCGTGTATACATGAGTTTTTCCTCCATTTTGAACTTGGATTGATTAATTAAAGTGACATACATATTTTAAGTCTCCTTTAAATTAGAATTATAAAGCACTTACTTTGGCTATCTTTATTACACTTTTAGTTGACTCTAGAGTGTGGGAGCATAAACCGGTCTTATTAACCAATTTACTTTCATAGGTGACTCCCGCTTTAAGTTCTTGACCTCAATTCTATCCGGTGCCCGAGTGATTAGACCTTTAGGGGAACCCAATCAATGTATTGGGAGAATGCCTAATGACTTGTCCGGATGGGCGGGATCCATTGGTTGAAAGCTCGCTACAAGGGACACTGGATATACACAAGTACGGAATGTGGATGGTGGAGATTCAAAAGAAATAAAAAAAGGAAAAGAAAATAGAAAAAAAAAACAGAAGAAAAAAAAATGAAAAGATTGAGGAGAAAAAAATATGAAAGAAAAAACATGAATGATGTGGTTGTGGAATGTTAGTGGTAAGTTAATTGAGGGACGACGGATACACTTGAATGCTCTGGAGAATGATCCTCGTACTATGTACAGAAAGTAAATCCCCTTTCCCTAGGACCTTAAATTGCCGACACCCTTTTCTACGAGTCAATACACTTGCACATGCTCACGAAGATAGTTGGACCGAGTGTATTTCTAATGCATTCATTTATCATTATAATTTAGAAGCGGTTTAAAATATTTATGTTGACTAATTAGTTGGTTATATAGTTTGAAATGGAAGGAAAATTTGATATATGTCACTTTCTAATCTAACTACAAATATGTTTTTCATTGACTCACTAACTTAAATAAAATGATTTCTAAAAATGTTTCAGTTTGTCGTCGGTGACCTTGTTTGGTCAAGTGTAAAATCTTTAAAGATGATAATTTACTTATAGCTCATGTTTTGTCATTATCGAGGACGACAACAAGCTAAGTGTGGGGGAATTTGAAAATACGATATTTACCCATATTTATACCCTTTATCTAAATATTTTTACTGTCGTCTTCTTCATTATTTGAGCTATGTAATATACGCTTGTCATTTTACAAGTTTAATAATCAAATTATCATTTTTTGTGTTGGATGAGCTAATTTGTATGTAATTTGGATTAATAGGTGGATGACAATCAAATGGGCCGATAATTAACAAGAAAATGGTGGGCCAAGTAAATGAGCCCAACATCACGTGGATTTGGAGTTGAATAGCAACAACTTAACAAATATAAGAAGTCAACGAAACAAATCATTAAAAAAGAAAAAAAGAGAAGAGCAGCGCATAATTCGAGAAGCCAAGCGAAGATCTCAACAGATGAAGAAACCGGGTCTCGTCTGATTCTCGGAATTAATCTCTTCCCAAATTTTAATCCCAAAATCTATCCCATTCCTTGTAAAATTTATCCTGAATCTATCCCAAACACGGATCATGATGAGTATAAATACCCATAATTTCCTCCAGAGAAGGAAGCAATTACCCATATATTTTTATAGATATTGAGCGATATAGAGTGACGATTTGAGACCTAATTGGGTCGTGAGAGCAGTAGGAGACCGTACTCGGGCGGAGTCTTAGCACACGGTTGAGTAAGGGGGAGTTTGTGGCGGATCCTGAGGTGCGACAATCCGAAATTCCGACTACAAATTCCGGGCAGTAATTAAGTTCTCTCTACCTCTCTTGTATTCAATTTATGGTTCATTTTCGTTGATTAATTTTAGTATTGGAATTGTTTAAATGTTAGTTTTTCAGTTATTTGTATCCGAAATTTTACTCGTTCTTAATTGAAAGTTGCAATTTCAGCTTATAATTTGTTATCTTAATATGGCCCGAGATTGTTAACTATGCTAATTGTGTGATTCTGGCTTAGTTCGAGTCGCTTAATCCAAGTAACAGTTAGTTTAGATTAATCTCTGCAATTGGGGTTAGTTCAAGTTAGGAGTAAAATTTGGTCAACTAATCTTTAGGTAGTGACGACACTAAAGGGTTAATTGGATTAACGATATCTTCTTGGTTCGATAATGCTTCTAATCCGGTCTTTAGTAGGGTGCGACAAACTTACATCAGTCGGTTAGTTAAGAATCGGTCTAGGCTTAGTTTAGGTCGGTTGTAATTTAAGAGAGGATAGGGAGTTATTGTTATCTTTAATTCCACAGTTAATCTATAAATGATATGGAGATTTGACGTAAACAATAACTGGTTGACAAACTAGAATTACGAGAAGGATACGTGCTTAATGGGGTATTTAACTTCGCGTCTAGCTTTAGTATTTAGTCCTGTTAGTTTAGTTCAAAAATACAAACAAACTCCCCCCTAATCGTACATAATGTTAATAGCCGTAAAATATGTAAATAAATGGTATATATGTAAGTTAGTGAATAAAAGTACTCAATCGTTAATTAGTTTTCCAATCTCTCCGTGGGATCGACCATACTTATCCTTTACTATGTTTATATTTTTGAGGTTAAGATAGGTTTATAAATTACTAATTTGTATGCGCAACTGGCACGTATCACAAAGGAACAAGCTTAAAGCCGATGCTCGGTTTTACATATGGGATGATCCCTATCTATGGAAGATGTGTCAAGACCAAGTTATCCGCCGATGTATGCCGGATGTGGAGATACCACCTATTCTCAAACATTGCCATGAATATGTTTGCGGAGGTCACTTTGGACCCCAAAGAACGGCTAGAAAAATTCTTGAAAGCGGGTTCTATTGGCCAAACACTTTCAAAGATGCCCACATTTTCACAAAAACTTGTGACAAGTACGTGCCAACGGGTTGGAAACATATCAAGGAGGAATGAAATGCCTCAACAACCCATGCTGTACTTGGAGGTCTTTGATGTGTGAGGAATAGACTTTATGGGACCCTTCCCCAAATCGGATGGCTATCTCTACATACTATTGGCGGTAGACTATGTCTCGAAATGGGTTGAGGCCATACCAACCCGGAATGATGATGCAAGAACGGTTTCACGTTTTGTTCAAAGCCACATTTTCTCAAGGTTTGGTTATCCAAGGACGTTGATAAGTGACAGAGGCACTCACTTTTGCAACCGGATTATGGAGGGGTTACTAAAGAAGCACAGGGCCGTACATAAAGTCTCCACCGCTTACCAACCTCAAACAAATGGGCAAGCGGAGGTGTCTGATCGGGAGATCAAGGGTATCTTAGAAAAAATGGTGAACCCCAAAAGAAAAGATTGGAGTCAAAGGTTGAACGACGCTCTTTGGGCGTATCACACCGCCTACAAGACCCCGATTGTTATATCCCCGTACCGGCTCATCTAGGACAAGGCATGCCACCTTCCCTTGGAAGTGGAGCATAAGGCCTATTGGGCAATCAAGTATTTCAATCAAAGCATAGATGATGCGGGCCTCCATTAAAAGCTTCAACTTCAAGAGATTGAGGAGATCCGTCTTGACTCCTACGCGAATGCTGCCATATACAAAGAGAAAGCAAGAATATGACATGACCGGATGATAAGTCGTAGGGAGTTTAAGGAGGGTAGCAAATTTCTTGTCTTCCAAAATAGGCTCAAGTTGTTCTCCAAAAAGCTAAGGTCAAGATGGTTCGGACCGTACATTGTGAGGAAGGTCCATTCTCATGGAGCAGTGGAGGTTTAAAACCCAAGCACGGGAAAGATGATAAAAGTGAATGGACAACGTCTCAAGGAGTATCATGACGGAATGGAACCACAAATGGTGGAAGAAGTCACTTTGGAAGACCCAATTTATCAAGCATGAACAAATGAAGCACTAAGTCGAGCCATCGGCGTTAAAAATTCAGCAGCCTTTGTAAATACACTCTCTTTAGCAAAATTTACCGCCTTCATAGATAGAATTTACTGTCATGTCATTTAAATTCAAGTCATTTCATTCCTTGTTGAAAATGAATTGCATCAAATACTTCGAAGTTACTAATGCTCTTGTGGAGGTTTGATAGACTAGTTTTCATGGGAAAACGCGATAACAAGGGTCAACTCGGGATTTGTGAAGTATGAAGGACGACTCAAGTGTGGGGGATGTTCATTTCACCTAAAGAAAAAACATGTCAAAAATCAAATTTGGAGCCCCCGGCAGTCTAGAACGCAGCCTGCGTTGATTGACGCAGCCTGCATTCCAGGCTGAATAGTGCCCCCGAAAATTCTCAAAACAACAAAAATGCACCATCTCCTTCATATTTCCGGATTCCCCTTACCTTCATCCCCATCAAAACCCCTTCAAAAATCCCCCAATTATCATCAAAATCCCCATAAATCATCACCTTTAATCCTCCTCCCTTGTTACAAATCCCTCAATTTTGTGATTACCACCATCTAATACCTCCCATACACCCCTTTTGACAAATTTTTCCCAAATCAATCAAGAACCCTAATTCAAGAATCATCAAAATCGAAGCTTCAACTGGGATTTTAAGGTTCTAAAAGGGTTTAGCAAGGATTATTCAACAACTTTTACCAAGTTTTGTGTGAAAACCGGGAAGGTATAACCATACTCTCCCCTCTTAGTTTTTATAGGTTGGAATTAAGATTTTTAAGACTCCTTGTTTCGTTTCCATTGTTGTTGTTAGGATTATATCATTGTTGTGGCAAAAATTTTTCTGGGTGAGGTAGATGAAATCATCACACACAATTTTTGAGAAGTTGCAAAGTGGTGCACACCAAGTGTTTGTTGATTTGCCTCATTGAGTGAAAAACTGTTTTGAGTGGTATTCTTCTTTGTTTTTATCTTGCAAGAAAGTGTACGATGGCCCCAAAGATCACAAGGTTGTTTAGTGGGAAGGGAAAGTCGAAGAAGAGAATGGTGGAAGCATCTGATTCAGATGTTGAGGAAGTTTTTATGGGACATGAGGGCATGACCGCCACCTAATTGAAAATTTGGAACAAATTATTTTCCCCTAAACCACAAAATGTTGTCACAACCAAATTCCTGTGCCCAGCCACATTGAAAAAGCTCGGCCTCTATGACACCACCTTCCCTTTACTTGCTAAGGTGGGATTAGAGGCCTACCTCCATAATGATACGTGGGACACAACTTACCGATCCTACACCTACGAGTTCCTAACCACATTGACCGAACTTGATATGGATGAGAGTGACGAGCGTTCTTATAAGTTTATAATCCATCAAAAGTGGTACGAGTGCACCCTCTCACAAGTGAGGGAGATCCTAAAGATAACCAAAAATCACGAGCCAATCATATCTAGAAAACGAACCACCGAGGACTTTTGGTACGCACTCACTCATAAAACCTCTACCACCAAAGACGATAAAATCTCTGCCCTAACCAACCCACCCCTCCGCATACTTAACCATTTTCTTATCATCCTTGTCACGGCCGTTGGAGAGCCAACCAAGCTGAGTGAGGCGATAAAGGTTTATTTGTGGACTATGCTCCCCGAGGGAGTAGGCATTCCGGATTGGGCCAAATTGTTCATGGATGCATGCTTGCATCACAAATTGAAGCAATCGGGTGGAAATATTCATTGTGGTGGACTTGTGACCTTCTTTGTCCGTCATTTCCATGGGCAAATTCCCGAAAGTCAAGCGGTAATGAAGCTAGGGGAGTTTGTTATTACAACGAATTCACCCTTCAAGAATGCAATATGTTTAGAATTCTTCCTACGGTGCCACTTTCGGGTCATTGGTTAGGAAACAATGGTTTGTTTTATTTTCGGTTGCCTCCTCTTACGCCTCTTCCTAGAGGACCCACGGTCACCACTTCTATTGCCGCCGGGATCCCGATATTGAAGAAGAGCAACGAGGAGGGCCAAGGAGGAGTGTGTCTAGGCAATGTGAAGCAAGACCAAGAAGGGAGAGGGAAAGTGAGAGGCAAGAGGAAGAGAGGGAGATAGAAAGAATGGAAGGGCCTAGTTTCCAACAACCGGGTGTGCACTCTACTTTTGTGTACGACACTCCTATGCATGAAGCCGGAGGTTCCACCACTCTTACCATGGAACCTTGGCAACATCAAATGTTCAAGTACTTTGAGGATACCCAGGGGACTTTACAAGCTATTAGTGGGCGGGTTGAGAGCTCCCACACTTGGCAAGAACAATATGGGCCAAGGTTGGGGAGCTTGGAACAATTCAAAAATGCTTTTGATGATCATAAGTGGTTGGGATATGAAGCCGAATTGGCTCAAATGAGGATGCTTTAAGGGATAGCAAATAGACAAGAGGAATCCCATGCTTGGCAACAACAACAAGCCAAGAAATGGGAAATAATCAAGCCTTGTGGAAGGCTCAAAATGAGTGGAGAGAGCAAGTGAGCCACCAATATGGGGTGCAAAATGAAAGGCACCACCAATATATTGAAGACTCTTACCAAGATGCCCAAACACATGAAGATTCCTTCAGCCTCATCCGCGGCCTCTTTGGCATGACCCTCCATTATAATGATCCCAACTATCAATCCACCATTAATTAGAAACAAGTTGATGAAGGCTATAAGAGGGCTAGAAGAGTGAGAGAAGCAAGGGAGAGGAGGAGAAGAAACCAAGGGACATATGAGCAAGGGGAAGGCTCGGGTCCCTTCAACAACTAAGATTGAGAAGGTTATGGTACTCCTCCACATTGAGGACAATGTGTGGTCTAAGTGTGGGGGAGTGAGATGATTGTAATATATGTGTATACATAGTTTTTGATGCATTAAAAAAAAAGGCGAAAATCTCGGCTAGGTGAAAACCCACAAGGGTGGCCACCTAAGGCAAGATTGGGAAGGTGACCGAGGACGGAATGAAAACCCGAAAGGGCATTCCGGGCAAAAAGAAGAAACGAGTTGAGATCCACCAAGAGAGGTAAGGAAAAGTTAAGGTGAAAACCCGAATGGGCACCTTAAGCAAAATGAGGGATTTTCAACAAAAAAATTGAAAAATTGAAAAATGTAACACCAAAAAGATGGAGGGATAAGAAGAGAGTGATAAGGAGGGTCTTGGAAGGAGGTTAGGTCTAGGATTTAATTTCTTTTGAGTCACGAAAACTTGTCCCAAATTGGTGGATTTTTGGTTCGGCTACTTGTGTTTTTGATGCATGATGGAGTTTGGCCAACCAAGTAGCACAATTCTCATTGTATGGAGTGATAAGGGGGTGTTATAAGTGGTGATGACTTGTGTGTGGTAGGCGGATTGAGAGGTCACTTTGCTATTGCCTTGGGATAAGGCAAGGGTGACCAATACTACCTTATTGGGAGATATAAGAAGGGTGTATTTGGAATGAGTCGGCGATGGTGGTGTGTCGTGTCTTTGTATGAGGGAGATATAAGGCGAAAAAGTGAGGGAAGAGCAAGTGTCAAAAACTTTGAGTCTAGATTTTCATTTAATCGGTAGATTGTGTTTGAGGGAGACACAAGAAGGATGTGGAAAGGGAAGAGTGTTCATTCACCCCTATACTCACCTATGGACTTAGCCAAGTGCCTTCCTTGAATTTTACTCGGGACAAGCAAAAGTCCAAGTGTGGGAGAGTTTGATAGAGTCAAAAGTGTCGAGTCAATAAGGCCTTCTTAGGCCTAGTTTGTTTAATTTAAGGGTCTTTTTGTTGGAATAATGAGTTAGTCTTCCCGTCCTATTGATTGTCGCGATTAATGAGTTTTAATGCATGTGTGGAGCATTGTTTCGAGACGAGAGTTCGGAATCCCGAGCAAGAGCCTCTAGCCACACTCGTAAGCAAGCAATGAAGAGAAGACGACGATACATGAGAAAATATAGGAGTTAACACCTCTTGGTGAAAAGCATGGAGGCTAAGTGATGAAAGAATCGAGAAAAAAAAGAACAACTTTGAAGTAGAGTTCAGTCCAGGACGCAGCCTGCGTCTGTTGACGCAGCCTGCGCCATTTGACGCAGGCCTACGGTGGATGACGCAGCCTGCGTCCCCCACGGCCTTGAAGCATGGATCATCCATCCTTAATCATTTTCGTGGAAGCCCAAATCCATGTTTAACCTAGATGGGAGTGAAGCCCTATATATAGTTCAAGTTTTGAAGACCTAGATTATCAAATTATTATTGAATAATCTCTAAAAACTTGTATGAGAAGAGAACTTAGTATTTGGGAGAAAATTGTAATCTTTTGTTGGAATTTGATGTCAATCTTTCCATGAACCTTGGATTCATCTATAGTTATGGAAGGCTAGACCTTTTTCTTGGTGTAATTTGGTGAGACACTACTTTCCTTAAACTTGTAAGAACCTCTAAATCTTTCCTCAATCATTATTGCATTTTCCTTGGTTTTATTGTTTATGTTGGATGTTAGTATGTTAGGAGTAGCTAACCTTGCATGTTAATCATCTTACTATTGCAATCTATGTAGCTAGTTCACATCTTTATGAAGTTGGTTTAAAGTTTGTACCTTTGTGAGTGGAATTTGCATGTTAATCTTTGGGATAGTTGGATTAAGCCTCTTAAAGGATTAATCTTGATTTCTTTTGTTTGGAAATGATCTTAATGCTCTTGTGTGTAAGCCTTGTTGTGGTTTTCAATTAGGTGACCATATAAGTAGGATCAACTACTCTAGCTTAGGAGTAAGTAGTCACTATCTTACAAAAGTTGTTGAGTGATTGTTGAGG
The DNA here is from genome assembly GCF_048544455.1 of Silene latifolia. NCBI lineage: Eukaryota > Viridiplantae > Streptophyta > Magnoliopsida > Caryophyllales > Caryophyllaceae > Silene > Silene latifolia. The sequence goes on along the minus strand of NC_133538.1, from coordinate 443,591,376 downwards.
GAAGAAAACAAAGGATCTTTGAGCTTAGGAAATAGTTGTTGAGCCTTGTTACACCAAGTTTTCTCCATCTTATTGAATCTTGCATACTAGTTATTTGTTGAATTGTCTCAATAGGAAAGTTTCCAATTTTACTCTTTTTCATGTTTGTTTCCAACCAAATGCCTTTTCCATCTATGTCTCCTACTAGTTGAACATTGTCAATATCCATTGTTTGTGATTAGTTCCATTTGTTAAGCTTAAATTATCATTAAGGTCTTAATTAGTAGTAGAGTCTTAATTAGTGTCTTAAGTAGTTCACCATTCAAGTTTTAGTTGTTAGACCTTCTCTTGGGTTCGACCCTTACTTATGCTATACTACTATTCTTAATTGCATAGTGTAGAGTTGAGTTTGGCTTTATAAATTGTTAATTTAATAGTTAATTCCATTCTCTACGTAACATACATAAGTTGTTGTCAAAGGCCAATTCACAGAAAATGGCCTTAATGTACAGCACAACAGTATAAGTCACACAATAGGCCGGAAGCCCTATATATGCTTCTGAAGATAGATAAGGCAAGCTCACTCGAACTTCAGAAATCAAATTTAAAAAAGTTTTAACTAATTACGCGTGGAATTCAGACAGTAGAGGATGAAAAAGGAGAACTAACAAAGTCCAAAACACTATCACATAACTAGCTTTCAATGGACGCCAGATTTTTAATACGAAGTTATACAACAAAGGTAAGACCACTATCAAAGAAGACTACTTTGCAGCACGAGATGTGATAATGAATTAATTCAGAAACAAAATAGTTATAGGAGTACATGATGTACTAATGAAGAAGATAAAAACTGAAAAGTAAAAAAGAGAAAGATAAGCTAAGAACTAAGGACACATCATACTTTATATACCAAGCAGAATAAGACAACTGAAGAAACTAGAGATCCGTATGAATGTATGATCATTGGGTCGTAGAAAACGACAACCAATTAATTTTTGTGCACCACAACTTTCCTTAACGGAAAACGAAAATCAAAGTTATGCTGCTAATCAATGAAATAGACATGCAAATAAATGATTGGAAAATGAAGATAGGTATTATCAAGCAATACCGTATCTATATACATGTTCAGCAGAAAATCTACCACTCCTTCCAGAAGCAACTGTAGAAGGATGACGATTACTATGAGCCCTTGACCTCGCAACATGTGATGAAGGAATCCGTGGACGTATCAAACGATTGTGTGAAGAAGGATTCTGGAAATTTCTTCGTGTATGTGATGGACGGGTACCTACCTACAAAATCTCAAGGTAGAACGTCTTAATACAACAGGCAAAAAACAAAGTTCTTAAAAACACACCTTCAAAACATTCTCGAATGGTAGAAAGGAGGTATATTGGAAGGCGGATATCGAGTATATCATAATAAGCCAAGTATATTGATATGCATATATTTTGTATATTATTCTGTTCTATATTCAGTTGTATATCATATATTTTGGTTACTATTAGGCCTGGAAATTCGCAGACCTTCCTGATCAGTATCTCATCTAAACCTGACTGTCAGGCTGTCAGGATGTCAGGCTATCAGAGCACACGAAGATAAGCGCCAGGCCATGGAGAGGACAACGGTCAAAATATCAGGACGATATTAGACCATAAACGCGTATTATAAACCTTTTATAATACGCAGCATTGAATGAGAAGATCTCGCAGTAAATGCAGTAATTAAGGGAGGAATATTTAGCCATTATTACAGGCAATAATGGAGAATAATCCGCATTCAATACCATATCAAGCAGCCGTTCAAGATTGGAGCTTATATAAGGAACACTTTGAAGACATTGGACTCATCTCGTTCTTACACAAGAAGAAGCATACACTTACATACGCAATACATAGAGAAATATAAGCGTTGTTATTGTCATACAATTATTCTCCCAAATTACATAGTGAAATCCTCTTCTGGCTTGGTGCCCGTGATTTTTTCCCATTCAAGGGTTTTCCACATACAAAATTCTTTGTCTCATTATTGTTATTGTTATTATATTTACAGCTTTACATTTGACCCTGACGACCTGACTAATATACCATTTAGAGCTAGTTAACCTTGCATAACTCTACCCTGACCTGATTCCGCCTTGCGCAAAATCCACACAAAACAATTGCGCCCACAGTGGGGCATCTAGCTCTTTAAATTCTTTTTTCTTATCCTACAAAAATTCAAAAATCCTACAAAAATGGCCCAACCCACCGTTGAAGAACAATTGAATGCAGCTCTCCAACAAATCGCTGAGTTGGAAAGCCTGAAAGAAAAAGTTGCCCAAACTGAGGCAAAAATCCTGCAATTAAAAGAATCTGAGTCAGCTCTAAAGCAAAAATTAGAAAAAACTCAAGGGGGAGGCTCTAGATTCCAACCAAGAACCCCATTTGCATCAATCATTAAAAATATTGATTTTTCCAGTTTTGGGAGCCTAAGTATTCCTAAATCCATTAATGTTGATGGTGATGATGAACCAAAAGATGGTAAAGACAAACACGATGAATCTGCAGCAGACCATCATGATGGCGGTGGTTCAGAGATTAAGAAACTCAACGAAAAATTCGATAAGATACGGAGTACGCCGGCATGGAAGAAGCGCCTCGACGACTATCTTTGATTCGCCTTTCATAGACGAAATAGTATAAGTAGACCTACCAAAAAAGTTCACAATTCCATCCATGAGGGTCTATGATGGAACCACGGATCCACAAAATCATGTGGCTCTTTACAAGCGAGAAGATCTTGCTGCATCTATTCAAATGAGTTTAGACAAGTTTGCATGTGCAAGGGATTTGGAACGACCTTGGCGGCCAGCCTGCTCTGCAATGGTACATCAACACGCCAACCGGGAGCATCCATTCCTTTGCCAACCTGATCAACGTTTCAACAGCGATTCGCAAGTAGCGGGGAGTTGGAGAAACGATCCGATGACCTTTACCAAGAGTTACACGAAGCTTTGATGAAACTCTCGGGACATTTCGGCAAGATTCAACAAAGAGAAAGTATCCATACCCAGGTGTGACGTTGGAACATCAGTGGAGACATTCAGACAGGGGTTACTATCATATAGTGAATTATACATCGAGCTCACTAAGTATCCCTGCCACACCTTCGAAGATGTTCAGGCCAAGACTCTTGCTTTCATCAGGCTAAAAGAAGATAAAAGCTATAAACTTGGATCACCCAGTAGACCAAAGGATCATGAAAGGAGCAGTAGGAAGAGCAACAAAGGAAACAACTATAGACCTACTCCATATTCCAGGCCAGATCAGTCAGAAGTTAACCTGGCTCATGAGTATCAAGGTAAGGTTAAAGTTTATCCACCTATTCTCGAACATAACTTCAGTGTTGATATTGCAGGATTAATCCAGAGACTTGAAAACATGGGATCAGCTGTCAGATGGCCCAGGAAGTCATAAAATCCAAATCCCAGAAGAGACAATTCTAAATGGTGCGAATTTCACATGGATATTGGACACACCACGAATGATTGTTTTACCCTGAGGAAGGAAGTGGCCTACCTGCTAAAATCTGGATACTTGAAGGACCTGATCAAGACAAAAGGCAGGAACGCAAACCAGGATAAAGAGAATTAGGAGCATAAGCAGGATCGTAGTCTCCCTCCACCACCACCAATCTATGAAGTAAAATTCATATCCGGCGGATCAGAAATTTGTGGCTTGACAAGTTCAGCGGCAAAGAAGATAGCCAGGACACCAAGGACCGTATCACCCTGCAAGACGGATCATATCCCAACAATCACTTTTAATGATTGTGACCTGGTGGGCATCCCTGATGTTCATCATGATGGCCTGGTAATTTCAATGCAGATTGGAACAACAACAGTAAGAAGGATCCTGGTAGACGGAGGCACCTCAGTGAACCTGATCATGCTTGACGTACTGAAAGCCATGAAGATCAACGAGGACCAAATCATCAAGAAATCGAGCGTCCTATTAGGATTCAGTGGCGAAACCAGGAGCACCCTAGGAGAAATCCACGTCCCAACCTACGTGGAAGGAGTCTCATCTTATGAGAAATTTGGAGTCCTTGACTGCATGTCATCCTACAACGCTATCTTGGGCAGGCCCTGGATTCATAATGTCAAGGCCGTACCGTCAACCTATCACCAGTGTATCAAGATACCAACAGACTAGGGCATAGCCACAATCAAAGTGGATCACAAGATAGCCCAAGAATGCTACACAGCAACCTTAAAGCCTTCCAAGGCAGGTAAGTCCCTGGCATAGCAATTACAGTACCCTGTCAGGAGTACCTATGTGGAACCGCCCAAAATGGAAGCAGATCAGGTAATCCTAAACCCTGAGCACCCTGACAGGTATGTTTTAATAGGATCTGACGCACCAGATAGTGTCAGGCCTGAACTGGTCAAGTTCCTTAAAAATAAATCATCTTGGTTTGCTTGGTCACATTTTGATATGACTGGAATTAGCGCTGATATAATTACACATAAACTCAATGTTGACCCATCTTTTAAGCCTGTACAGCAGAAAAGGCGTAAATTTGCAGCTGAAAGAAATACCATTATTAACGAAGAAGTAGAAAAACTCTTGGATATGGGGATGATCAGGGAAGTAATGTACCCTGAGTGGTTGACTAACGTAGTTGTTGTGCAGAAAAAGAATGGAAAGTGGAGAGTCTGTGTAGACTACACTGACCCGAACAAAGCCTGTCCTAAAGATCCATTCCCCCTGCCTCATATTGATGCCATGGTAGACGCCACAGCAGGCCACGAGATGCTGACATTCATGAATGCTTCCAGTGGATTCAATCAAATAAAGATGCACCCTGTTGACCAGGAGAATCGCATTCATTACGAGGCCGAGGCATATCTTTTTACCTTTGCCATGCCTTTCGGCCTGAAGAATGCATGGGCAACGTACCAGTGCCTGGTCAACATGATGTTTAAAAACCAAATAGGTGACATCATGGATGTATACATAGACGACATGGTGGTGAAATCCAAAAATGCAGAAGATCATGTGAAACATCTAGAAATAGCATTTGAGATATTGGAAAAATATAACATGAAGCTAAACCCTTCAAAATGCCACTTTGGAGTCTCTACAGGCAAATTCCTTGGATATATGGTCACAAAAAGAGGCATAGAAGCCAACCCTGAACAGATAAAGGCTATCCTGGAACTACAGTCACCCAAGTCATCAAGGATATCCGAGAAATTGACAGGCGGGTATTTGCCGAACTGAACCGTTTCATATCGAGATCCTCCCAGAGATGCAAAACATTCTATAACCTCCTTAGGAAGAACAAACAGTTCCAATGGACGGATGAACATGAGACAACTTTTCAGGATCTAAAATCCTACTTATCATCTCCACCCTTACTGGCTAAGCCAGAGAAGGGAGAGCCTTTGTCGATATACCTATCTCATCATCACTTGACACGGTGTCAGTGTGATCCTAGTGAAAGAAACGGGACGGTCGCAACATCCAGTCTACTTTGTAAGTAAAAGCCTGCTAGATGCTGAATTGAGGTATGGACTACTTGAAAAATATGTCTTAGCTTTAATTATTTCATGTACTAAATTGCGACCTTATTTTTAAAGTCACCCCGTTATAGTCAGGACCAATTTACCTATAAAATCTGTCCTACGTAAGCCTGAACTTTCAGGCAGGATGGCCAAATGGTCAGTACAGATTAGCACATACGACATCTCCTTTGAACTCAGGGCAGCGATCAAATCGCAGGCCCTAGCAGACTTTGTGGCTGACTTTAGCCCTAACTTGGAACCCGACCTGATAAAAGAGGTCAACCAACTAGAAAATAAAACCCCAGACCAAGAATGGACCCTATTCATAGATGGGGCATCCAACGCCAGGGGGACAGGGTTAGGACTAGTACTTAAATCGCCTCAGGGAGATATAATAGCACAGTCTGTAAGCTGTGAGTTCAAAGCTACGAACAACGAAGCAGAATATGAAGCCCTGATAGCAGGCTTAAAGGTATGTCTAGACCTCGGTGTTCAAAACCTAAAGGTAAAAACTGATTCACTCCTAATTGCTAATCGAATAAAAGGAATTTATACGGCTAAGGATGCAAAAATGATTTCGTATTTAGAATATGCAAAAAACCTTACCGCTAAATTTGTTTTATTTGACATAGATCAAATATCAAGAGACACGAACACCAGGCTAATGCTCGCCAGCCCTAGGTTCGAATTTTACCCCCACATTTTCGACAAAATACCAATTGTGCACTTATTAGAGCCGACCATCGTGAGACTGAACAAGTCGATCCTGTCAATCAGGACAATAACTCTTGGACTAAACCCTATTATGATTGGTTTCTCAGGAATACCGCCTCGGGCGGACATGAGGCAAGGGCTTTTAAAATTAGAGTTTCAACTTATGCTATCATCAATAACACTCTGTTCAAGAGATCACAGTGGACCCTACGAGATGCTTGGAGCCGACAAAGCCAAACTAGTACTTCAAGAAATACACGATGGACACAGTGGCAACCACAAAGGAGGAAAGAGCCTGGCAAGCAAAGTTCTCAGGACAGGCTACTCTTGGCCTACACCGAGGGTGACGCCGGAATACTCTTCAAAATGCGAAGCCTTCCAAATTCATGCACCAATCATACATCAACCATCTGAACTCCTCCATTTAATCTCCGCACCCTGGCCATTCATAAAGTGGGGCATGGATATTGTGGGAAAACTGCCCGTAACTCTAAGTTAAAAAGTATTCATGTTGGCTATGACTGATTACTTCTCCAAATGAATTGAGGCTGACTCTTTCAGGCAAGTAACAGAAAAGGAAGTAATATCCTTCATCGGACAAACATCATTTTGGATACGAGTCCCATCGAGAAATAGTATGTGATAATGGAACTCAATTTGTGGGGAAAAGGACCCAAGCATTTTGCGAAGAATGGAATATCAACCTGGTAACATCAACCCCTGGATATCTAAAAGCTAATGGCCAGGCTGAATCAAGCAATAAGGTAGTTATAAGCTGCCTAAAAAAGAAGCTGAAAAGAAGACGAGGCAGATGGGCTGAAGAACTTCCATTAGTACTATGGGCAAGATGATGAACAACTCAAAAGCGCAGTGAGGCCAAACACCTTACTCCCTGGTGTATGGTGTGATTGTCATTCTATGAAGTACAAGTACCAACATCAAGGTACAACCTGAACAATGTTGAAGCAAATAAAGACCTAATGCAAGATAACCTGGTCCTAACAGAAGAATTAAGAGACGCTGCCAAAATCAGGATGGCATCATATCAACAAGCAGTCGCCAGGACTTACAATAAAAACGTCAGGATCAGAGTCTTTAAAGAAGGAGACCTTGTCCTACGCAAGGTATTTCCAAATAAAAAATAAAAATCAGCAGGCAAACTGGCTCCTACATGGGAAGGCCATTACTTAATCGATTCAATTGTTGGACAAGGAGCATACAGGCTCCAAACGCTAGAAGGGGAAATGATCCCGAGATCCTGAAATGTAACTCATTTAAAATTATTCCATATGTAAAGATCAGATCAGGCTACAATCAGCTATAAATTCAATCACTACTCAACCTGACGTGCTACTTGATGAACTACATGTTTTACATGCCTTGTCTGTAATTTATATCTGTTCAACTAACCTATTCATTTACTTCTTGAATCCTGAAAAATTATACATGATAAAAGATTATATGCATAAATATTCAGGATTGAGGGCTACTTTACTATATATTTCTGAAACAAAAATTATGCACTTGACTGTGCCTGACGAGTTGGTAACCGCCACTAGATACAGTAAAATGTCAAGACCAATCAGGCATGAAATAATTGCCTGACCTGACTAAGTTTACTGCCACGGATTAAAACCAGCTGGACGCAGCAAGACAGGTTTAAGGGTGTTCTCTCCCAAACACTTAGTCTAAAATGTCCTCTTGACAGGCCGAATACCAAGTCCTCCAACTAGGCAGGGGACATAAGCCCTCCTGACAGGCCGGTTTTCCCACCCCTGCAACCATTATAGCAAAAAACTATACTTTTTTGAATTACTCATGAATAACAAAATAAAACGAAAATGATATGCAGGTTATTCAAAACAAAATGTTTGACAGTCCCAATAGGATGAAACTCACAAACCAAGCAAAGTCAAAAGCAAAATCAGCCAAAAGAAGGCCACCATGCCTATATTATTCAAAACCCTTACCCCCTGGGGCAAAGGCACCAAAATATTCATAAAGGCCAGGGATAGTCTCCCTGACCCAAGACAGGAAAAGAAAATAAAATATTGTTTATCCAGGGACATCCCCCCTGGATGGGCCAAAATACCAACTGAAAAAATAAATTACTGCTTCTCCTTAGAAACAGTACCAGCATCAACATCCTGCTCCCTACTCTTAGCCGGATCAGCATCAACATCCTGCTCCCCTGGAGAGTCGACCTCCTGTTTATTTTCCATATTATACAGGTCAGGATACTTTGAAGCAGCAAAAGCCATCTCAGCTTTAGGGTTCCACTTCGCCCTGGCCTCAACAGGCTCTGACATAGCAGCAACCCTTCCCTTGATATAGAAATAAAGGGAAGCATCACCTAGCTTGAACTCCAAGTCATCCCTCTCTTGGGTGAGCTCCTCATTTCTGTCCAAGGCCTCATGCAACAACCGCTTGCTCGAAACTGCCTCAGTCTTAGCAGCATCCTTCTCAGCCTGCACCCTCACTAAGTCAGCAGCTTTAGCAGCTAGGTCAGCTCGTGCAAAATCCAGCTCAGACTTTAGCCTATCATAATCCGATCTCATCAGATCAATTCTGGCTACCAAAGAAGTAGCCTGATAGGAATTATGGAGATAGGTCGCAGCACCCTGACCAAAAACAGAGAGAAAAGTATAAGTAATATACCCCAATAATAAAAATTGCTCAAACAAAACACACATAAAAATTGTTCCAGCCTACCTCCCTTACAGCAGCCAAAGCACCTGCCAAGAGGCTGACTTAATGATCCACCGAAGCAACTGCCTGAGTAGCAGTCTCAACAGAGTCAAGGGTGAGCATGACATCTGATTTGGAAGCAGCATAATCCCTGATCTTCACTCTAGCAACCTCCATATTGTCCACCCTGGCTGTCACTTCCCTGACCGGGGCAGAAATGTCAACATCTTCAATTTTCCTTTTTGGGTCAGTTGAACTTGTTTTCATGGGGCAGGGTACAAGATGACCTTGGCGAGATCGACCTGTTTAGTCAAATCAATAACAGGCTCAGCATCCCCGCTTTCCTGGGAACCTTCCTCCTTGATCTTAGCCAGCCTGGCTGAGAGGTCTGCCATACCAAACCTGGCAAGGCGAGTAGATGACCTGGTGGCTACAACATGAAATACTATATTAGCAATATAAACCAAACATTATCAGGAAACCAAATCAAAAAGAAGAGAAACACTAAGATAGACTTACTGCCTGAGGTAGTGACACTAAAAGCCCCAGAAGGTTTAGCCGGCCTGGCAGAATCGTCAGCCTTCAAGCAGCGAGGAAGGTGACCAACCCCACAACAGAGAGGCCAAGACCTCTTCAAAGGAGGAATAGCAAGGAAAGTAGAAATATTGGGAGTGGGATACTCGGTTTGAACTCCAATCATCAATCGCGCACACATAAGAGGTATGACATTATAAATTTCATTTTATTTTTCACTAACAAGTAAAACATGCAGGGCAAAGGGAGAAACCAAAAGACTCACCAGCAATGCAAGCCTCATGATTTAAATACGCCAAGTCAGGACCCACATAATTGGTCCTGACAAACATGTACCCAGCAGCTCAGCCTTTGTCATGACCGCTGTCTAGGTTGCTCAAAAGAGGAGTAGTAGAAGCCCTGACCTTAAAACTTATACGGCCAGGACTATTTGTTTTAACGGCATAACAAGCCTTCAAATCGTCAAGAGAAAAAGAAATATTGTATTTTTTACAGAGATTCTCAATGGAACACACAACCTTCCACACCATAGGCATCAACTGATAAGATGGAACACCGATCTCCTTAATAACCTCAACCATAAGAGGAGAAAAAGGAAGCTTACAACATGCCTTGAAAGCCCAATCATGGATACAGAACCAACCAGGATAAGCCCAGTCGGCCCTAATAGGAGAATTCTCAGGGATCCAGACTTCAGCATCAGCATGGATGATCCCCTTATCCTTCAAAATCTTCACAAACTCAGGCTTCAAACGATTTGCAACAGACTGATCGTCATTTAAAGCCTTCGTAGGCTTGAATTGAAAATCACCATGGAATATTGAGATCAACTCCAATGGAGAATCACTCGGCTTACTGATCGTGGAAGGTGGAGCAGCAGAAGAAGTAGGCAGATTTTCAGAAGAAGTTTCCTCAGGATTCTGAGGAGGAGGGGTTGCAGGAACCGTTGCCATGGTAGATTTTTTTTTTTGCAGCCATTATTTGAAAGATTAAGAAGAATTGATCAAAGATTGAAGAAGTTGGGAATTAAGAGAACTGAAGAGAAAGATTATTAAGAGAGAAATAAGAAGAATTGCTTTGGTGAGTTCAACTTAATGAAGCACGCAGGTATTTATAGTGGAGAAGATTAGGGTTTCAACCGCAAAGGAAGTGGATAATCATTAAGGAATTTGCAGTAAATCTTACACACGTCATAAACTGCAGTAAAATAGCCGTTACAAGAAACTGACTAAGCATAACTTAACCGTTGGGTAATCTTCCTAAAAATAAAGTTGTCTCCTCATTTTTTCGTCCTGGCACACTGAAAATAAGGAGATAAGGGGCAATTGTTAGGCATGAAAATCATGAGACCTTCCTAATCAAAAGTATCTCATCTAAACCATTGTTGCCGGTGTCGGGATGTCGCTATCAGGGCACACGAAGATAGGCGCCAGGCCATGGAGAGGACAACGGTCAAAATATCAGGACGATATTAGACCATAAACGCGTATTATAAAAGGATTATATACACAACATTGAATGAGACGATCTCGCAATAAATGCAGTAATTAAGGGAGGAATATTTAGCCATTATTACAGGCAATAATGGAGAATAATCCGCATTCAATACCACATCAAGCAGCCGTTCAAGATTGGAGCTTATATAAGGAGCACTTTGAAGACATTGGACTCATCTCGTTCTTACACAAGAAGAAGCATACACTTACATACGCAATACATAGAGAAATATAAGCATTGTTATTGTCATACAATTATTCTCCCAAATTACATAGTGAAATCCTCTCATGGCTTTGTGCCCGTGGTTTTTTCCCATTCAAGGGTTTTCCACGTACAAAATTCTTTGTCTCATTATTGTTATTGTTATTATATTTACAGCTTTACACTTGACCCTGACGACCTGACTAATAGTCCATTTAGAGCTAGTTAACTTTGGATAACTCTACCCTGACCTGATTTCGCCTTGCGCAAAATCCACACAAAACAGTTACCATGTATGTATGAGAGTAATAAGGAAGGTTAGCCTTAGCTTTGTATATATTAGGACGGATGTAGTCAGATGAGTTAACCTAATATAATACAACCTTCTTCATCGTCTATCACGGTTTGCCCTGCTCTTGATTTTCACATGGTATCAGAGCAGGTACCAATTCAATACCAAAAAAAAAAACATAAACAAATTTTTTCAAAACGAAAATACGCAAAGGTACAGAATTCATCATGACTGGTGATGACAAGTTGAAAGGAGGCAGGGAAAGTCTAAAGACCATTCCAGTACGTAACATCGCCTGTGTATATGCATCCTTCTGAAAGTCCAAACTTGAATGTTACGCAAATCGTTTTCGACGGAAGTAATTACGATTTGTGGGTTGCCGCCGTAAAAAATGGCCTAGATGCCAAGAACAAGTTGGCGTTCATTGAAGGCAGGGTTAAGAAACACGAGTGTGATGAGGACGGAGACTCAATTGAATTAGTAGCATGACGTCATTGCAACGCCATTATTAGGGCGTGGCTTCAAAACGTGATCGATCCGAAGTTACATCCGAGCATTTCATTTTCTCAACCGATTAATGAGATTTGGGAGGAGTTACGTGGCAGATACTCGGCGGGAAATGCACCAGGGTTCATCAATTGAAAAGTGACCTCAACGAGTGCAATCAGGGAAGCGATTCAGTTGTCGAGTATTACACGCGACTCAAAACTATATGGCACGAGTTGGCAAATTATTGCACAGTAAAGGCATGTACTTGCGGTGCATCGACTTCAATCATAAAGGAGCGCGAAGAGGAGAAGGTACATCAATTTTTAATGGGATTGGATTCGAAATTATATGGTAACATACGAACCAACCTGTTAATGGAAGACCCTATTTCCAATCTCAATCGTGTATATGGAATTGTCTTGAGGGAAGAAAGACACGTCTCCATAACCAAAGTTAAGGAGGAGAGGGTGGAAGCAGCTATGGCAGCGAGAGTCAACGACGGTGGAAAAGGAAAGAGGCGATATGTTCAGGCTGATATTGATGAAGAAAAACCACCACCACCACAGTGTACAAATTGCCAGAAATACTACCATACCGAAGAAAATTGTTACGAGAAACATGGGTATGAGGTTGTTAAAGCCCGTGAGAGAGGGCGAGGAAGACGAGGAGGAGGTAGTGGCTGAGGAGAAGGTGGACGAGGAAGAGGAAGAGGTCACACTCAAGGTACTTGCCAGGCCAATGTTGTCAGGAGTTCCTCAGGAAGCAAGTACACGGACTCCACACAGCAGCAATTTCCATTCACAAATGAAGAAATTGAAAGGTTAAAGACATTGCTACGTGGAAGCCCTGATGGAAACGATAAATTGAAAGGTATGAAAATGACTATTGATATTGAATAGATGATAGACAATGGCGCGTCTCATTATATGACAGGAAAACAAGAATTGTTGCGGAATACATGGATCGAAGAAGATGCTTCCAGGGGACCCGATGGTAGACGTGTGCAGGCGAAAATTCATGGCGAAGTCGAATTGAGTGAAGACTTTATTTTAAAAGACGTTTTTATTTGTGCCCACTCTTACTTGTGATTTAATTTCGGTGAAACAATTAATTAGTGAGAATAATTGCGTAGTAACATTTAATTCGGATTATTGTGAAATGCAGGACCTGAATACGAGGATGACGATTGGATGGGGTGAGCATCGACATGGGGTGTATTACTACAAGCCAAAGGAAGTAGAAATGGTGGCTCAAACGACGGTAACAAAAGAAGGGCGTTTGTGGCACAAGAGGCTTGGACACCCGTCTAAGAGTATATTTTCTCGTTTTCTGATTTAATTGGTTGCAATTTGCATTGGGCATTGGATACAGTTTGTGATTCTTGCAGTAGGGCAAAACAAACCCGTGCACCTTTTCAGTTAAATAATAAACGGTGTGATACTTTATTTGGTTTAATACATTGTGATATTTGGGGGAAATACAAGATTGCTAGTTTGACGCATGCACATTATTTTTTAACAATAGCCGATGACCACAGTCGGGGAGTTTGGGTATACCTTATGAAAGACAAAAGTGAGGCAGGTGAATTTATGAATTTTTTTTGTCAAATGGTAAAAACCCAATTTGAGACTTGTGTTAAAGGGATTCAAAGTGACAATGCGACGAAATTATTGTCCGGACCAATGCATCGCTATTATGAAGAAAATGGAATTTTATTTCAAACTAGTAATGTTGATACACCTCAACAAAATGGCCGAGTTGAAAGAAAACACCGTCATATATTAGAAAAAGCACGGGCCTTGCATTTTCAAGGCGGGTTGTTTTTAAATTTTTGGGGCGAATGCATATTGACAGCTGCCTATTTGATAAATCGGACACCCACACCATTGTTGAACTGGAGAACTCCATATGAGATTATATACCGAAAGAAGCCCACTTATGAAAATATCAAAGTACTAGGTTGCTTATGCTATGCCCATAACAAAGATAGGACTCGATACAAATTTGGAGAGAGGGGAAAGCGATGTATTTTCATTGGGTACCCACATAGTAAAAAGGGATGGAAGGTATACGATTTAAAGGAAAAACGTGTTTTTGTGTCACACGATGTTGTTTTTTATGAGAATGTATATCCTTATTTGATGACCAATGAGGAAATAAGTATGCAACAAGGCGACAGCCAGATGCTAGCATTTGAACAACGGGTTATTGAGGAGCCTGACCTTGGTGACCAAAATGAAGGAAGCTCTATAGTAAGGGGGAGTGATGACACAATCCCAGGGAGTACGGATGCAAGGGATGTCGTGGATACAAATGGAGAGGATGTTGGGGATGGAGGAGGAGTGGTGACGGCAGCATCAGGTGACGAGTATCACGAAGACAGTGATGTTGCAAATGAAGGTGACACGAACATTAATGGCAACACCGAAATTGTTCTGAATAACGAAGAGAGAATGGGTCGTGGAGCTCGGACCAAGTTTGAGCCATCTTGGAAGAAAGACTACTACTGCAAGTCCACAAGAGTAATTACACCCAATTCGAAAGCTCACCACGCACAATCAACATCCTCGACAACAGGTACGCGCTATCCGCTAATTAATTACGTTGCCACTGATTTTTTTTCTAAATCCCATAACTGTTTTCTTGCCAAAATTGATGGGAATAAAGAGCCCAACCGTTATAATGAGGCAGCCAAAGATGAACGGTGGCGTGAAGTTATGCGACACGAAATTGACGCATTAGAAAAGAACGGGACTTGGAAGATAGTTCCTTTGCCGAAAGGGAAGAAAGCAATTGGTTGTAAGTGGGCATACAAGATCAAATATCAAGCAAACGGAGCAATTGAACGATATAAAGCAAGCCTTGTTGCACAAGGATTTACACAAGTAGAAGGTATCGATTTTGGTGAGATTTATGCACCGGTAGCAAAGATGACGAGTGTGCGGTGTTTGCTTGCAGTGGCTGTCAAAAAGGGGTGGATTATTGAACAAATAGATGTAAACAATGCCTTTTTACATGGAGACCTTAAAGAGGATGTTTATATGAAAATTCCACAAGGGTTTGAAAGAAAATATGGTAACAAAGTGTGTAAGCTGCTGAAATCGATTTATTGTTTGAAACAAGCGTCGCGAAACTGATTCGCAAAACTGACGGTGTCCATGAAGCATTACGGTTTCGTGCAGTCCATTGCAGATTACTCGCTATTTACACTAAACCGGGATGGAGTTTTTATCGGGGTTTTAGTGTATGCAGATGACATGATCATAGTCGGAAATGATCGAAAGGCCTGTGAACACTTCAAGCGTTTCTTGGATGCAAAATTTGGAATTAAAAACTTAGGGCAACTAAAATATTTCCTGGAGATAGAGGTTGCACATGGAAGGAATGGTTTGTTTCTCAACCAAAGGAAGTATGCAATAAACATTGTAGAGGAGAGTGGAATGACTAATGCCAAAACAGTCTATACTCCTATACAATCCCGACACAACCTAGCTCTTGTTAAGGGTCCGGTTTTGAAGGATATGAAGTACCGACGGTTGGTCGGGAGATTGGTGTACTTGACGATTACTAGGCCAGGCCTCGTGTATGCAGTACACGTGCTATCTTAATTCATGAATGAACCAAAGACGGAGCATTGGGACGCAGCTTTGAGAGTAGTACGCTATGTAAAGAAGAACCCGAATAAGGGCATTACCTTTAAGAAAGATTCGAATTATCAACTTAGCAGTTATTGTGACTCGGATTATGCAAGTTGTCCCATCATGAGAAGGTCTCTAAGCGGGTATTTTGTATCGATTGGAGGTTCACCTATTTCTTGGAGAGCTAAAAAGTAAGTGGCGGTGGCAAAATCCACGGCTGAGGCAGAGTATAGGGCGATGGGAGCTGTCACAAGTGAATTAATATGGATTAAGTCTTTTCTCGCATCATTAGGGATTTTTCATATGAAGCCAATGCACGTATATTGTGATAACCAAGCTGCGTTACATATCGCCAAGAATCCTGTGTTTCACGACCGCGCAAAACACATTGAAATCGATTGTCATTTTGTGCGTCAACATTTGGTGTCTAATGTTATTAACACTCGTCATGTGCCAAGCAAAGAACAAATTGTGGATTTATTCACGAAGCCACTTGGAGGAGAATCCTTCGATCATTTGCTATTCAAGTTGGGACTCGGTTTACCGAGTGCTCCAACTTGAGGGGGAGTATTGGAAGGCGGATACCGAGTATATCGAGTATATCATAATAAGCCAAGTATATTGATATGCATATATTTTGTATATTATTTTGTTCTATATTCAGTTGTATCATATTGTTGGGTTCCTTATGTTGATGATAACATGCCCATTTGATTTGTGTTATCTTAGTTTACCTTTTTAGGATTAATGATGTAATCAAGCTTGGATTAAGAAGTGTTGAAGTTGTTTATCATCCCATTGTAATTAGTCGTGTGTCATCTAATGTACAAGTGAGAAAGTTAAGTATAATAGAGTAATAGAAACGGTCCAGATGACTGTTGCTTCAACAAGTAAACAGCTGAGTGGACTGTGCCACAACTCGTAAAAACTTGAAGCTTCCTTTTATCTTTCAAATGCCTTCACGTGACTCATATTTTTCAAAGATAAAAATTCAGATTTTTATTAAGGAGGTAGTATCCAATAAAGAGTGGTTTGAATTATTCAAAATGTTTCCTCTTTATGCAAATTCAATCCTTTGGTTTTTAAGAAAACAAAAGTTGCTTTTTGCCATATTTGTGTTAACTTGTCATCATGTGACTTGTCTCACATCCTTTGTTTTCTGAAAATGCATGAGCTTTTAAGGTTATCTTTCAAACCTTCTTTCTCTATTCTTACCTTTGCAAAAGACTCCTTTTTGGTGCAAGTTTTTAGGTGGTTGCTATTGCCCTTCACATGTGAGGTCTTTGACCCTTCAAAACCCTAGCAACCCCTTCACTCACCTCCTCTATAAATACCGAGTCCCTCCTTCATTTATTCCTAAGACTTTTTCGATTTAATTCTTCCATATTTGCAAAGTATTTTTAAAGCTTAAAAACCGTGTTTGTTTGCAAAATCTGTTTAAAAGTCTTCAAGTATCTTGATTTCTACGATCGTGTGACACTTTGTTGCTTTTCTATACTAAACTCTCTTGCTTAAGAATTGTTGATCTTGTAAAAGTTGTTCACCTCTATTCTTTGTTAAGAATGTGTTAGTGAAAACTTGATCCTATAACATTCTAAGTGTGTTAGTAGAATTTAGGACGGAGTAGTCTTTAACTCTTGACAACCGGAGTAGGTTGTGAGTTGGCAATCGGAGTAGATTGCGAGTTAGCTTGTCATAAGAACGGAGTAGTTCTTGTACTAGCTTTGCAATAGGAGTAGGTTGGCGTCTTTTATTACAAGGGTCTTTTAGTTGTCGGAGTAGATCACTAAAGGAAAGTAATAAAAGGTAGATTGACGTAGGCACTTGAGTTTCTTGCCGAACCAATTCAAAAATCTCGTGTTCAAGTGTTTACTTTATTTCCGCTGCTTTATACTTTGTTTGTTTGTTTTGTTTCGCTTAAACTTAGAAGTAACAGATTCATCATCTTTTGTCGCATTTGGTCTCAAAGTAATATTCCACAAACCGAGACAAATAGATACGATCGAAACGATTGTTGCTTTCATACTTCAAACAAACATTCATCGTGATACTTGTTCAATCTTTCTATATTATTCAAAGTATCCTCTAATCTCTTTTGTTCTTGTAACTCACTTTAATTCAATAAAGTTGAAGTTATAAATTTTTAAATAGTACCTAATTCACCCCTCCCCCTCTTAGGTACTTGAATCCATAAACTCAACAATTGGTATCAGAGCCTCGTGCTCTTGATCGAGGCTAACCACCTTAGAGTTTGATTCGTGGGTAATGGATTCCGAGAAACACTCCAAGATCCCGGTCTTTACCGGTTCGAATTTTGGATGGTGGAAACTCAAAATGGAACATTACATCAAAAGTATCGATTATCAATGTTGGAACATCATCCAAAATGGACCTCTTGCCATTGAGGAAACCGATATTCTTAACGGTTTCACCAAGACAAAAGAGGAAAGAAATTACAATGAGAACGACTTCAAGCTTGCCGAAAAGAATTCCAAAGCAATGTCGATTCTTCAACGTTGTGTTGGTGAGGGGAAAGTTAGTCGAATCTCCGGGTGTCCTACGGCAAAATCTATTTGGGATTCCCTTGTACTTGCATATGAAGGGACGTCCCAAGTAAGAAAACACCGTATTGACCTTCTCATGCAACAATATGAGATGTTTAGAATGTCAAAGGACGAGTCTTTAAATAGTTTTTCTTCTCGTTTTTCTTGTATTATTAATGAGCTTCAAAGTCTAGGAAGGAATTTCGAGTCCGAGGACATCATTCGAAAAATCCTTCGTAGTCTAACCCCTAAATGGCAACCCAAAGTCACCGCCATAGAGGAAGCTAAAGACTTGTCAACCCTATCTCTTCATGAACTAATGGGATCACTAATGGCTCACGAGTTTAATCTCGATAAGCATTCTAGTGAGTCATCAAAGGGAAAGAGTCTCGCCCTCACATCTTCTCCAAGTGATGAAGAAGATGAGGAGGAAGACGAGTTTGCTATGTTCACAAGGAACTTAGCCGGGTTGGTCAATGGACAAGGTAACAAAAGGTTCACTAATAATTACTCGAAAAAACGCTTTCCTAAGAGACGACCTACTTCCACCATGGGATGCTTTAAATGTGGTGATAAAACTCATCAAATTAAAGAATGTCCCAAGTGGGAAGAAATCAAATCTAAGGAAAGAAGAGAAAAGGTTAAAAAGGACTACAAACATAGAGTCATGAGTGCTATATGGGGAATGTCCGACTCCGAGGAAGATGAGGAACTCATCGAGGAGGAACTTGAGGCTAAAATGTGTCTTGCAAATCATGGTAAAGAAAAAGTCTCAAAAACCTCAAAACTTGAACACTTAAGATGCCTCATGGCTAACCCCGACGATTCCGACTCCGATTCCGACAACGAGGTAAATCATCTAAAGGCCAAGGCTAGAACTTACTCCAAAGAGAAAGTATGTAAGCTTCTTGACCAACTTCTTGATAAGTGTCGGTCTCAAACCAATAAGCTTGATATAATGCAAAATGAGATTGAGGAAATTGCTCAAGAAAACTTTAATCTGAAAAATGAATCGAAAGCAACAGATGCGTTCTTGTCACTTCGAGGCATATAATGAAGTCAAAAGAGTCAACAAGTTAAACAAACATTTGACTAAAGAACTAGAGCGTCTTAGGTTGACCCCCACGGACGTCTCTGACCTTGAAAATGTCAACACAACTTTGGTGATGCAAGTTTCCCAACTAACCAAGGAACGTGATGACATTTTGAAGGACAAAGATGCTCTTGAAAATGAGATCTATGACCTTGTAGTTGAAGTTGTAGACTTAAGAGAAACAGTCTCTAAGACTGTTTTCCGACCACGACTTAGACAAGTTTAAAAGAAAAGGTGAATGGTTGGAAAATGAAAATGAGTGTCTTAAAAGTGAGGTTGTTTGTCTCAAGAATGAAATAGAAGATCTCCATGATAGGCTTACTTTCTTTCAAAAAGGTATGCCCGAATGTAGTACTTCTAGGTCTTCTCCTCACCATAGATCCGATGAAGTCGTTGATCTAAGCAAGAGACTTGACGAGATGACATCTAAATATGAAGAGTCCAAAGAAAGAATCATTTATCTCGTGTCTAAACTCAACAATCACACCCATGACTTCATTGTTGAGAAAAGATTGTCCATAGAAAGTGCTAACAATGATGAACTTAAAAGAGAAAAGGAAAAGAATTTGCATCTTCTTTCTCGTGTCAATGACTTGACCAATGAACTTGTTAATGCTAAGAACATCACTGAAAAATGGGAAGGAAGTCAAACTGTGTTAAACTTCCTCACGAATCAAACCGAGAAATGTGAGAAATCTGCTGGTTTGGGGTTCAAATGGAACAGTCAAAGCCGTTGTTGCATCCTAAGCCTAAAAATGATTTTAGAGGAAGGAAGTATGTAGGTCTTCCCGAATACATCATTTGCAATTATTGTGGTGACAATGGTCATGTTTTTAATGGATGTACAAAACTATTTGATGACATTGATAAGAACACCAAAGCATTAAAAGAAATGAACATTAAGAAAGACACCACAAGTTATGTTGATCACAAAAAGGGACCCAAATTCATTTGGGTTCCTAAACTCAAAAACTAATCTTGTGTAGTGCTTGGTGAGAGGCGGCCGCAATTGGTACTTGGATAGTGGATGCTCTCATCACATGACGGGTGATAGAAGCCAATTCCTCTCACTTAAAGCGTATGATGGTGGCACGGTAAGGTTTGGTGACAACAAGAAAGGTGAAGTAATTGGTATTGGAAAAGTTGGTAAGTCATCCTTACTTTGTGTCGACAATGTGCGGCTTGTCAAAGGTTTGAAACATAATCTCCTTAGTATTTCTCAACTTTGTGATAAGGGTAATGTTGTTGAATTTCATGCCAATATGTGTCGAATTTTTGATGCCACTACTAATGAACTAATACTCGAAGGAAGACGTGTCAAAGATGTTTACTTAACTAATTTGAACTCTCTATCCGGTCACACCATGTCTTGCATGAGTGTAATGAACAATGATCCTTGGTTATGGCATAAAAGGTTTGGTCATGTTAGTACAAAAACTCTTAATACCCTTAAAAGACTTGATTTAGTTGAAGGCATTCCTAATATAAAATTTGACATTGATAAAGTATGTGATGAATGTGCTAGAGGTAAACATGTTAAAAGTTCCTTCAAATCCAAAAGAATTATGAGTACATCTCAACCTTTGCAACTTTTACATATCGACTTGTGTGGACCAATGAGAACTAGAAGTAGAGGTGGTAGTCGTTATGTGTGTGTCATTGTTGATGATTACTCTAGGTTTGTTTGGGCACTCTTCCTAAGCTCTAAGGATGAGACATTTGATGAGTTTCTAATTTGGTTAAAGAAGATTCAAAATAAACTTGGTTTAAAACTTGTTTCAATGAGAACCGATCATGGAACCGAATTCGAAAACTCATCATTTGGTGCTTATTGTGATGACAATGGTGTAGACCATAACTTCTCGGCTCCTAGAACCCCACAACAAAATGGTGTGGTTGAAAGGATGAATAGAACCCTTGAAGGAATGGCTAGAACAATGTTATTAACTAGTAAGTTGCCTAAGAACTTTTGGGCCGAAGCGGTAAATACCGCTTGCTACATTTATAATCGTGTCATGATAAGGAGTATTTTAAATAAAACTCCCTATGAATCATTGCGTGGAAGAAAACCCAACATTTCATATTTTAGATGTTTTGGAAGCAAATGCTTTGTTCACAACAATGGTAAAAACAACTTGGGTAAGTTCGATCCACGTAGTGATGAAGGAGTATTTATTGGATGCTGCGATCATAGCAAGGCCTATAAAGTTTACAATAAACGAACCTTGTTAATTGAAGAAAGCATCCATGTCATTTTTGATGAATCTAGTGTGCTTGGGCAGGTACAAAACATGGATGATGATGATGAGGATGAGGATGATGAGTTTGAAATTGGTCTTGTTCGAAAAGACTTCGTGTTCACGGATGAAGAAGCTCCCAAAGATCAATTGCAACAAACACGTAGATCTGTCACCTTCAAAGGAGAGCAGCAACTCGGGGGAACACGTAGTACTTCGATTCTTCTCTGGAAGCAACAGACCCAACGATCGTTGCATCCACCTCCGAATCAAGCACGACCCAAAACGGTGAGGATGAAGAACCTTCCAGGCCAATAGAAACATCCTGGATCGTGGATCGATTTGTTGAGGGGGAACAAGAAACCATTGTTCCAAAGAAGTGGAAACATCAAAGCTCTCATCCACTCACTAATCTCACAAGTGATCTCAACTCGGGAATTCGAACAAGATCATCCGTCAACAATCTCGCTCATCTCAATGAGTATTGTGCCCATAATGCCGTCCTATCTCAAATTGAGCCTTCAAATGTGATCGCCTTGACCGATGCAGATTGGGTGCTTGCCATGCAAGATGAGCTCAATCAATTCAAAAGAAATGAGGTATGGCACTTAGTCCCTAGACCGCCTAATCGCACCGTCATTGGTACTAGGTGGGTCTTTCGCAACAAGCTTGATGACTCGGGAGAAATTGTAAGGAACAAGGCTAGACTAGTGGTGCAAGGTTATAACCAACAAGAGGGTATTGATTACGATGAAACCTATGCACCGATAGCTAGACTTGAGGCCATACGATTGCTTATAGCTTTTGCGGCTCACAAAGGCATTAAACTCTTCCAAATGGATGTCAAAACCGCTTTCTTAAATGGATATTTGGAAGAAGATGTCTTTGTAGAGCAACCACCGGGTTTTGAGAACAATGATTTGCCTAACCATGTTTTCAAATTAGACAAAGCTCTTTACGGTTTAAAACAAGCACCAAGATGTTGGTATGATAGATTGTCTAAATTTATTATTGAAAATGGTTTTAAAAGAGGCTCCGTTGACAAAACATTGTTCTTGAAGCAACATCCAGTGAATCGTTGGTTGTACAAGTATATGTTGATGACATTATATTTGGTGCAACAAATGAACTCCTTTACTTATATTTTTCGGAACTAATGAAATCGGAGTTTGAAATGAGCATGATGGGTGAGCTAGGATTCTTCCTTGGGCTCCAAATTAAGCAATCAAAGGATGGAATCATGATCCATCAACAAAAGTATATCAAAGAAATGCTTAAGAAATTTGGGATGACTAATGGTAAGCCTCATGATACACCTATGGTAGCCGGGTCCAAATTGGACAAGGATGAACTCGGTAAGAATGTTAGTGATAAGGTGTATAGAGGTATGATAGGCTCACTTCTTTACTTGACCGCAAGTCGTCCCGACATTCTCTTTAGCGTGTGTTTATGTGCTAGGTTCCAAGCAAATCCGAAAGAATCACATTTCAAAGCCGTTAAACGAATTCTTCGGTATTTGATTGGAACACAAAATCTCTACCTATGGTACCCTTTACATTGTCCTTTTGATCTTATAGGCTTTTCGGACGCGGACTATGCGGGGTGCACGGTAGATAGAAAGAGTACCTCCGAAATTGCAACGTTCTTGGGTCCTTGCTTGACTTCTTGGGCCTCAAAGAAACAAAACACGGTAGCTCTTTCTACGGCCGAAAGTGAGTACGTTAGTGCGGCACATTGTTGTTCTCAACTCCTTTGGGTAAAACAACAACTCTTGGATTTTGGTATTATTTTTGACTCCATTCCTTTAATGTGTGATAATACGAGTGCAATAAATATTTCCAAAATCCTATTCAACACTCTAAAACCAAACATATTGATATTCGTCACCATTTTATTCGTGATCATGTGGAAAAAGGACATATTAAACTTATCTTTTGCAAGACCGAAAATCAAATTGCCGATATTTTTACTAAGCCACTTGCAAGAGAACATTTTGAGAAATTTAGACTAGAAATTGGGTTAATTAATAGCTTGTGATTTTTAGTGTGAGTATTACAAAATTCCTTAATTGATTAAATTAAATTTGGATATATGTTATTAAGTGTTCTAAGTGCATTGACATCATGTTTGGACCAAAAATTGACACCGTATTTGTGAGTCGGTAATCACTCAACCTCATATCTAAATTTACGTTTATTATATGCTACCTTGCGTTTTTTATTTCGAGTGATTAAATTTGTTTAGTCGGGCCAACCACCTCTCCTACCTCATTAAATGGGCCATTAAATTCCTCAACCCACTACCTATCACTACCCGTCCAAACCGCCTAAACCCAATTACCCTTCCATCTCCCAAATCCATTAACACCATCAAAGCTAACCTACCCTTAACCCACAATGGTAAAAACCTCCTTTAACACAACCATACTCATTAAACCCACAAAAATTACCTCCCCTGTCACATCAAATCCGCCCACATCACCAACCCCAACCATGACTCGGTCAAAACATCTTACGCATTCCCTCCACAAACCTCAAACACCACACCTTCAACAAACCCAGATCCACCTAACCCTCAATCATCACCGAACTCCACTGTCCCTCCATCATCCGACGACATACCTATCGCCACTATGGTAGGACGACGCACACGTGGTGGTCGGAAGAAAAGCTCCACTGTTCCGAGCTCCTCCTCCGAACCGGTCCTTTGTATTGGTTGAAGATGTTGAAGATGAAACCGAATTTGATTTGAACGAAAATCCGTCGAAATCCGGCGAGTCCGACCCGACTCCGTGAAAAAGAACAACAAAAGAAAAGAAAAGGCCTCCTCCTCTCAATTACCCCCAATCTTAAACTATCGAGCAAAGTAATGTTGATAACCCTTTGTTGATACCCCAATTGAAAATCCCAGTGAACCTCCTCACAAAAAAATCGAAACCATTGAAGAAAAAGCTTGTATACCTTGCTCCCTCGGATCCGGTCTCCCTAACCTCGAAATGGGATTTGGCCATGGTTTGGGATCACCTTGAGAGTATTGACCTCCCTACTTCCATTTATAAAAATTGTGAGAGGTTAATGAACATCAAAGCCATTAACTCCCCTCGGGCTTACAACCAAACTTGGTTTGACCCGCCGCCTTTCACTCATCCGTGATATGGTTTTAGCTCAAGGTTGGGAGAAACTGTTGGAAATGCGTGAGCCGGTATTTGTGAGCGAGGTGATCCAATTCTTTGCAACGGTTCGGGTTGAAAAGTCGGGTGAGGCTCTTACGGCTAAGGTGAACGGTAAGCCCCTTAAATTGTCTCAATCTGATTTTGCTATCGCTCTTAATATTCTGTCGGAGGCTATGACAAACTCCCTCCGAAACTTGGGTTGCCTTACCATATGCCTCCCCTCTTAGCATTGCTCAAACCGTTTGTCCCAAAACCGTTTCTCCTGGACCCGTGAGCAACACCCAAATCCCACCTCCTCTTCGAATTATTTTCAACATGTTGTGTAGGTCTATTTACCCCTCGGGTGATAGGGGAAAACTCACCATAGCCCAACAATACTTAATCTATCATATTGCTACCCATAAGAAGGTGAACCTAGTCGGGTTAATGTTCAAACGATTTCACCTTATTTCGACCAAGCTACGTCGACCTTCTTCTAGTATGATTTACCTACCCTATGGCATGTGGTTATCGGTTGTGCTCAAGGCACAAGGGGTGTTAGTGAACACTAGCTTGGGTTCGTTGGATATGTGTGATGTCATGAGTGATGGGCAAATGGGGAAGATGCTTATCAAGGTTGAGAATGATGAATTAATTTCTGTGAAAATTAAGAAGGACCCGGAAGTTGGGTCATCAAGTCAAGGGAATATGGGTAATATGCGGGAAGTGCTTAATGCCGTGGCTGAGTTGGGTGCGTGGATTAGGGAAGATGCTCATCAAAAGGACTTGGCAATCTCGGCTCTTGCTTCTTCTTTGGACCTCATCCGTGGAGAGGTGGATATCATTTCCACCCTTGTGTCAACAAAAGAAAGTGGTGAAGATGCTCATGTGGATGATGATCCGTTGGGTAGTGGCTCGGATGGTGAACAAGCCTCCTCCCCTTAGCCTTTCCCTTCCCTCTCGGCCTATTAATATTTTACCCTTGCCATCTCATTTTGTCCCACCGGTTGTGCCTTTCTAAGACTTGTTTTCTTGCTTGTTATTTTGAACATTTGGTGGTGTACTTTAAACTTTGTTTAGCTATGTTGAACTTTGGTTAGCTTATGCTTAATCCTTGTTTATGTTGACCTTGTTACCTTGTCACATTTACATGTGTCTTTTTGTGTTTTCTTATGACTATTTGCACTCTAATACTTTTGACATCCCTATCCGTTTGATGATGTCAAGAGGGGGAAAAGGTAAACTCATGCTTTAAATCTCCTTGCTTATTGATTAAACTAATGTCTTGCCTAACCTTCTTAGCTTGATTCTTGTTTGGGGCAATGTAAAATTGTCATGATAGTTTGATTCTAGCTTTTGCCCTTGGTAAGGTAATATTGTCCCTTCTCTATCATTTGATCTTGCTTGTTAAAAATCTTGAATCAAGGTGTTTACATTGCTTATACATTCGTTTGGGGCTTGTCATCATCAAAGGGGGAATTTGTTGGGTTCCTTATGTTGATGATAACATGCCCATTTGATTTGTGTTATCTTAGTTTACCTTTTCGGGATTAATGATGTAATCAAGCTTGGATTAAGAAGTGTTGAAGTTGTTTATCATCCCATTGTAATTAGTCGTGTGTCATCTAATGTACAAGTGAGAAAGTTAAGTATAATAGAGTAATAGAAACGGTCCGGATGATTTGTTGCTTCAACAAGTAAACAAATTTGAGTGGACGTGCCACAACTCGTAAAAACTTGAAGCTTCCTTTTATCTTTCAAATGCCTTCACGTGACTCATATTTTTCAAAGATAAAAATTCAGATTTTTATTAAGGAGGTAGTATCCAATAAAGAGTGGTTTGAATTATTCAAAATGTTTCCTCTTTATGCAAATTCAATCCTTTGGTTTTTAAGAAAACAAAAGTTGCTTTTTGCCATATTTGTGTTAACTTGTCATCATGTGACTTGTCTCACATCCTTTGTTTTTCGAAAATGCATGAGCTTTTAAGGTTATCTTTCAAACCTTCTTTCTCTATTCTTACCTTTGCAAAAGACTCCTTTTTGGTGCAAGTTTTTAGGTGGTTGCTATTGCCCTTCACATGTGAGGTTTTTGACCCTTCAAAACCCTAGCAACCCCTTCACTCACCTCCTCTATAAATACCGAGTCCCTCCTTCATTTATTCCTAAGACTTTTCTGATTTAATTCTTCCATATTTGCAAAGTATTTTTAAAGCTTAAAAACCGTGTTTGTTTGCAAAATCTGTTTAAAAGTCTTCAAGTATCTTGTTTCTCTGATCGTGCCACTTTGTTGCTTTTCTATACTAAACTCTCTTGCTTAAGAATTGTTGATCTTGTAAAAGTTGTTCACCTCTATTCTTTGTTAAGAATGTGTTAGTGAAAACTTGATCCTATAACATTCTAAGTGTGTTAGTAGAGTTTAGGACGGAGTAGTCTTTAACTCTTGACAACCGGAGTAGGTTGTGAGTTGGCAATCGGAGTAGATTGCGAGTTAGCTTGTCATAAGAACGGAGTAGTTCTTATACTAGCTTTGCAACCGGAGTAGGTTGGCGTCTTTTATTACAAGGGTCTTTTAGTTGTCGGAGTAGATCACTAAAGGAAAGTAATAAAAAGGTAGATTGGACGTAGGCACTTGAGTTTCTTGCCGAACCAATTCAAAAATCTCGTGTTCAAGTGTTTACTTTATTTCGCCGCTTTATACTTTGTTTGTTTGTTTTGTTTCGCTTAAACTTAGAAGTGATTCATCATCTTTCGTCGCATTTGGTCTGTGATAATATTCCAAACCGAGACAAATAGATACGATCGAACGATTGTTGCTTTCATACTTCAGCAAACATTCATCGTGATACTTGTTCAATCTTTCTATATTATTCAAAGTATCTTCTAATCTCTTTTGTTCTTGTAACTCACTTTAATTCAATAAAGTTGAAGTTATAAATTTTTAAAATAGTACCTAATTCACCCCCTCCCTCTCTTAGGTACTTGAATCCATAAACTCAACACATATCTTTTGGTTACCATGTATGTAGGAGAGTAATAAGGAAGGTTAGCCTTAGCTTTGTATATATTAGGACGGATGTAGTCAGATGAATTAACCTAATACAATACAACCTTCTTCATCGTCTATCTCGTTTGCCCTGCTCTTGATTTTCACAAGGTACAAGGTTGTTATGGGGTGAAAAGCTAATGAATCATCATCATCATCATCATCATCATTTTTACTATATTATAGTAAAAGCCAATACATCCAGAAAAGCTGATGTGTCGAGCTCTCATAATTCCACCGCATAAAGTACACTTCGGAGTAAAACCGAATTACTGTAAACATAACCGCTATCCTCACTTGGCCACTCATTTACACATCCTAACCGCCCCCAATTTACTACAGAGTAAAATATACAATTAATAACGGAGCACATCAAATTTTCGCTTTGGTTTAATCCTTTCTTCAAACTCTCCCAAATTTGATTTGTTTTTGCTTGCACAGTAATGATCGTCATCGTTATTGGCTGCTTGACCGGAGAACAAATTGTCGACGTTGTTTGATTGGTGTACCGATTGCTTGGAGAGGATCGACGACCCAGGAATACCATTCGTCGGAGACAACTGGGTAGATTGATCCTTATATTCATGGTGGAATAGATTGATCTATCTATTCCATCCTTTGGTTAATTTCATCATCCAATAATAGGTAAATTTACACTTCTCATCTCATCTTTTGCTCTAGGTTTTTTATTGCTTGGGGGCGTTTGGTTCGCATAAAGGTATCGGTATGGAATTAGGAATCAAACCAGGGTGGTATGGGTTTGGAACTCCATTCCTGATACCTTGTGTTTGGTTCAACTCCGAAATGAGGAATGAACTTTTTTTTGTACGTCTATTATTATTCATTGTACCATTTACTTATGTATTAATTTTTTCCTATAAAATTTCATATATTAATTAGTTAAAAACTTGAATATAGTTTTTTGTACATATTTTAATCTTTTTTTGATATTTTAATACTTCTATTCTTAAATATTATTAAAAATGTTCAAGAAAAATCATCGTTTGTATTTTTCACGGGAAAAAAAAGAATTCGAGAAAAAAAAATTATATGGATATATTTAGTTTTGTGAGGAAAAAATAATTTTTTTTAATGCTAATTTTTTCCCCAACATTTCTTTGATATGATACCCAAGGTATCATTCTCATACCCACCTCCCCCCTTGGGTATGAGAAACCCATACCTCATGGGTTTGAGGTATGGGTATCAAATTACAAAAAATGTGAACCAAACACAAGGTATGGGTTTAGCTCATTCCAAACCCATACCTTATACGTACAATGCTTGAACCAAACACCCCCTGTCCTCCCCCTTGATCATTGCTTACTTTGTATGATTTATGGGGTATTCAAATCCATTTTAAACAAATGGTTGAGACAGTGAGAGTAATTAACAATAGAAGTTTGACATAAAAATCTCACCGAGAAATAAATAATATGTTCTGTTAGGACTTATGAGCTCATTAGCGTTGGTCATTATGATTCTCAATTCACTAGGGAGATATTAACAGGTCAGTAACATCAGTCCACTTTTTAATATCAGTACATTGAGCCATTGAGGAGATGCAAATTAGTTCGGTTTTGTTTGATTACGTTTGTGATAGCACAAAATTTTGAGCCATTCTAAGCTCAAGATCGAAGATGAATTTTGAGTTATGGGTTAATTGTATATGAAAACTAGGAAGCACAAATGAGGTATAGCAAGTTGATTAGCCCTTGATTATCTTGCAACAAAGTCATATCATTATTATTATTTTCCTGAAATATGATATGTTTTGTTTACTTTTGTAATTACATCAAAAAAACTCAGATAAGGTATAACAACTTAATTTGCTTTATGCTTACATTTGTGTATCTGTTTTGGTTTCTTTTTTTTTTTCTTTTTCTTTTTTTTTTTTTTTTTTACATTGCCAAGTTAAAAATGACTACTCTAGCTAGGATTTTATGGGAATTAGAATAGGAAGCTAGGCAAAACTGGGCATGAATTAGCGTCTTCATCTGAGTGTAATTGTAATTTGCTCTAGCGAAATGCATTGTTCACCTGGACCATTAATAAAGGTTTGCTCTTCTCCAGACATAAAAGCGAAAACCTTGATGAAGCTTTGACTAAAGAAACCTGTACATTTTGTTTAGCTATGTGTTCGCTAAAATTAGCCATACCTTATGGTTTTGAAGTTTTACATAACCAACAAAGAAAGTTTAGATCCAAATTTTCAAAATTTTACGCATTTTTATCATCCTACAATTAATTACTATCTTCTGGGATTTTGTTGAGAAGAGTCAGGGGAAGATACAAGCAGAAACAATGTATTGAAGAATGTGGTAATTGAACAAGGCTTTCAGGTAAGCGAAGCAAGGTAGGAGTAAAACTGCCTGACATATTTTTGTTGATGGTAAAGGTTGAACAAAAAATGTGAGTATTTTTCACAAGTTCGGGCCTTGGGTCTCACAAGAGTTATTGCATAAAGAAACCACAATGCCATCTTTTTCAGACATGCTAATACCATAAATTCAGTTTATGAGAGTAGGAGGATCGACAAAATTCAGTTTCCTTGATTTTGTATTCATCTTTTAATCTTCTAATCTAACACTCACTCTAAAATTAATCACTCACTATCACCCTGTTTCCCATAAAGAAAATAGAAATGACTCAATTGTTAGAGCTCTTTGTAGTGACTCACATTAACTGGAGATTTATAAAGTAATCGATCATATGTGCATGGGTTTTTCTGTGGTGTTTCCTCTCTTGATTTATTCGCTCATATCTAAAGTACTAATTTATTAGTTTTCCAATTTTTATATGTTTGAATTTCCTTTTGGTTTTGATTGATAATCTAATAGAAAATATGTTGATAGTCTTCATTGAGTTGGCTCGTGCTATATTTTAGAATATATCATACGGTCTTGGGAGGAGACGGAAGAGCTTATTGTTGCATTTTTAGAAAGTGAAGCGATAAAGTAAGCACCAAGTAATGAACATGTTACCTTCATCTTCTCATATAACCACCCATATTACAAAAATTGAACCTTTTGACGGTTAATGGGTTATGCATTTGACTATTTGTTTCATAATTTTTTATTATTAATATGATTCACCATTTGATGCATGAATTAATAGATGAATTTTTGTTCTTCTGATGTAAGAATTTCTCATAATTCGCAATTTTCACTCGCGTAAAGTGCTATTGTCGTGATCACTCCAGTGTTGGTGGGTCCTCATAGATAAAACCAAATGAAACGTCACAGCTATGTAATTTCACATGTATTTCATCTCGATGATGAATAATTGACCTCGTACTCCATCGTTTCTTTGTATTACCGTGTAACTCTTGATTCCTCATTATATAAATTTTTTCCCTGTATTGTTGTAGCCCTTATTCTTCACTTTTTATTTAAGCTACATGCGTAAGTGAAATGATTCTTTATATCCGTTTCACAATATTTCTAAGTCAAGTATTGTATTGTTTTTTTTTTTTTTTTTTTTTTTTTTTTTGTGACTGTTATTAAATTGGTGTTACTAAGTGTTGCTCTATTTTTTCTTTTAATCTAGGCTTTTTCAAAAAAATAAAGAAATCGGGATACCTCAATAGTAATGTGGAAAATAATTGATGGAAACGATGGTCTTCGGTGGAAATGGAGTCATGTATATGGCCTGAAAGGCAGATCAATTTGGGAGAAGCAATGGTCGAGAAATTAGTAGTCTTCTTCACTTGATTACTTGACCTTCTCATATCAAGCACTGGAGAAGTAGTTGGGTTTGCTGTAGTGTGGCAGCTATGATTTATGCAATTTGGGAGGAGAGGAACGCTAGAATTTTCAGGGGTCGAGAACAGAAGGATGAGAAGATCGTTAAAGACGTCAAAAACATAGTTAGTATTCGTATGGTTCATTAGGTTCAACATCAAGAATATCTTATTGATCCTCTCAATGGGGTCTAATTTGGCTGTAGCATTTGATTACTCCCTCTGTCCCGGTCATTTGTTGTCCTTTTTCATTTTTCTTTTCCATTTTGGGGGGTCTTAGTCAATTGTTGTTCTTTCTATTTTAGGATTGCATTTGATGAATAATTTGGTCATTCACCCTCAATTTCATCCATATGTCATTTAGTAATCGGTCATCTCCTTTTTCATTGGTCTTTGTTCCAAACCAAAGGATAACAAATGAGCGGGATTGAGGGAATATTATTTTTGGTGTTTATCTTTTTGTATGATCTCTCAATTTATTCTCTATATGGATGAATAAAATGAGATCACCTTTCTTTCAAAAAAGAAAAAAACGTGTTCCATTGTTTTTTCCTTCTCTATTATCTCTAATGTTTGTTTCATCTTTCTTCGTTGATCTATATTTTACCCACCCTCTATATGTAAAAATGTAGGTTAGTTGAAATTGGTGTATCCTATAATTTATTGGGTATTTGGGCTGAAAACTGTAAAGTTTCTTAGTAGGTCATTTGGCGAATTTTTGCAGTTGTATTTTTATTGATGGATTTGAGTGGTAGTAATCTTTCTGATATTACCAAGGTAGGAAAGGTTAATGGATTTACAAGTATAATACTTTAAAGTTAGTTGTGAGGACTAACGATGTATGACGATGACATGATAATGGTCTCTTTTTCACTCCTGATTTTGGATGTAATTATGTCGTTTTCCATTTCTCGAGTTAACTCATAAGATAGAAAAGCATAAATCAAAAATTGCGGTAAATTGGTTATTATTGATGAGCAACAATATTTTGTGTTATTCAATTATATGGTGGCGGTTGACTTTCGTAAGCAGGTTGATGTCGGTGATAGGAGCATGGATCCAATGATGTCAACGAGATAGAAAAATAAGAATGACAGTGAAGCCTTTTTTTTTTATTAAGTAAGAAAACTAGGTTGATCCTCTAAGGTTGGACCAACCTATCTCATCCTTTCGAATGAGGGAGGTAAGTTGAAGCCACCGGGTATCAAACCACCTCGAAAGAGTTGGACATGGATGTCCAATAGAAGCCATGAAGTTAGCAACATCAACAATCTTATCTTGAGCCCTAAGCCCCTAACACACAAAGGCCTCTATTTTTTCCTTTTTATTTTGTTCAAGTAGAATGAAAGTAGTAAAAAGAAACTACGGAGTATTAGCATTTGGTGTTTGATATACATTGTATTGGTGACGTTTTTGATATATAATATTTACCATTTACCAAAAAAAAAAACATTTGGTGTTTGTACATCAAGAAGCAACTAAGAGTACTGTCAAGCACAATCTCAGTTTGAAGGTGCGGAATGCAGATGCTACGGCCAAACAAGCTTTTTATAGTATGACCTTTATATATAATATGATCACCAAAGTTCTTTATACTACGACCAAGCAAGTTTTTTATAGTACGATCACCACGATTATGTGTAACTGGTGTCTTTCTCCTTTGATCCACCAAGGCTTTTTGCTATCGTTTTACTTTTGTTTTATTTTCAATCTTTGTAGCACAAGTACTCTATAGTCTTTACCAAGTTATAAATGATGAAAATCGGTAAAATTTCGAAAGTATTATGTAGTATTTGTTTTATTTTCTTTGCATTAAACTATACATCAAAAAACATTTACCTAATGCTATATTTTGCCATTTTTACAATTTTAAAATTGTTAATATATGTCATTATATTGTTTTCATTATTATTTGTTATACATAAATGTTAATTATATACACTAGTTATACCTTAATCAAGCACACACACCATACAGATGCAAATTACATTCTCAACCATAAGCACATCAATGTTTTTTTCAAAGCTAATTTTTTCTCCTTTCTAAGAAACATGCATTAAGAGCATCCGCAAAGGTGGGGAGGTGATTTCCCATATGTCCTCTCTCTCCTTATATGGGGATCCTCATTGTTGTACCAAGCTCCCCAACATTTGGGGCTCCACTGTTTTTAGGGGAGGTCCCCCAAAAAAAAAGTTAGGCAATTTGTGTTACTTTTGAAGAGGTTCCCAAATTTTGTGTGTGAATTGAGGAACCCTATTGTTGCATAGATGTAGTTATGAAATAGGGAGGGTAAATGAAAAAGTTAGTGGAAAATAAGGTGGACGAATAAGAAAAGGAAAAAGAAAATATGGGGAGTCTCACCTTTGCGGATGCTCTAAGCTACTATGAGGTCAATTGGGCAAAATCATTGCGTAGAAAGGGCAACTCTGACTAGTAATGCTTGAAGAAAGAAAACATAAAAGTGGCTTCTTGTAACAGAAAATGAACACAAAAATTGACTAAAAGGGTAGCCCGGTGCACAACGGCGTCCCCGCAAGCCGAGAGTCCAGGGAACAGTCCCACCACAAGGGTGTAATAGGCACAAGCCTTCCCTTGCCATTTTTTGAAGGGATTTTTCGGTCCTTAAAACAATTTTATTAGACAAATCTCCAGGACCATATGCATGTTAAAAATCAGAATTAATCATAAATAAAGAGAGCAATCGAATTACCTCGCAGCGGAATAAATCCGTAAGCAATAATATCCAGTAATATAAGTAAATAAGACCGGATCTGAATAACCCAACTGCTACAAATAACCAAGAGCACTCCAATTGTAGTGCCTCCACCAGTATCCACACGAATGAACATGATATGCGATTTTTATGCTAGTACACAACGCATGGTTTGTTATTTCTGACAGAGGAATAGGATGGATCAAACTGACTCCCATATATCTCTATATATAGAGGAGTAATAACTCAGTTTCCTAATCAAACCCTAACTTTAATCGCAGCTGGGCCTAATCTAGTTTGAGCCCTATTTCCATATTTCAGTCCGACTGTAAAAGGAAACACCGTATTCATCTTGTGTGTGACCCAATGGGCCCGTTTAATTCTACACGAGTCCTTAAACTCATTTAAGACTCGGTCCGTAAGCGGCTTCTAGCAAAACGTTACGGTTACATAGAATATAAACCGGTTACCTTAATTGGACTTCAGGACATAAATCCAACAGTCTCCCACTTTTACTGTGTCCAATTAAAATGGTCTCTTTGCTTCTATTGTTCCAATCAACACTAAGGTAGGAAAAGTGTCAACCTTATATGTCCCAATCATTTTTCTCGAATCTCTGAGTTGAATTGTTAAAGCAGACGACTGACAATCACCTCGTCTGAGCACGGCCATGCATTTTACAATTCATACTCTTTAAGAAGCCATAAACAATAAACTTCCTTTAGTAAGGAAGGAACAAATCCCATATTGTTTAACTACATCCCATCACATGATTCATAATAAGTCCAAGCATTGCCGTTATAGTCACCAGTCACGGCTGACGTTTGACAATATCAAAACAAACTACTTAGCATGTATAGAATAGTGAAAAACTCAGGTCTAAAGACTGTATATTCACTACTAACTAGTGATAAGAAACTTTACTGAAACTAAGTGATTCCTTAGCAAAGTCCTTAATGGGTCTGTCTAATACATGATCTCTAACATGTACCCATATGCCTGGTTTGATATCCCAATATCATGACTTAAGGAACTTAGTCATCATCCAGCTCATATACTAATCATTTTAAGGCATTTAAGTGTTCCAATTTAATCCCCTGATTAGAGACTATAATAGAAAACATCATCCAATCAAATAGAGTCCCAAAACTAAGTCACGTACTTAGTGATATACTTAATCAATGTTGACTATTGTGGAACAAACATTCAATTAAACAATAAAATGAATAAAATCAAATAATAATTTTATTGAATAAATGAAGTAAATATTACATATAACCAATTAAACATGTCAAATAAACTCCCACTAAAACAAATATCTCATAATAGGACTAAGACCACTCGCTAATGCATCTTAGACCAATGGCAGCTCTATGACTGTCATGCTTAGACTGCGGGAGAGGCTGTGTTAAAGGATCTGCAACATTTGCATCAGTTGGTACTCTGCATATCTTAACATCTCCTCTATCATTGATCTCTCTGATAAGGTGATATCTTCTCTCTATGTGTTTGGATTTTTGATGTGACCTCGGTTCCTTAGCTTGTGCAATAGCACCATTATTATTACAATAAACATCTATGGGGCTAGAAATGCTAGGAATCACTCCAAGTTCACAAACAAATTTCCGAATCCAAACAGCTTCCTTGGTTACTTCTGAAGCAGCAATATACTCAACCTCTGTTGTAGAATCAGCCACAGTATCCTGTCTGGAACTCTTCCAGCTAATAGCTCCACCATTTAGCAAGAATATATATCCAGATTGAGATCGAGAATCATCTCTATCAGTCTGAAAACTAGCATCCGTGTAACCACTTACAACGAGCTCTCCATCCCCACCAAATACCAAGAACATCTCCTTAGTTCTCTTAAGATACTTTAGGATATTCTTAGCAGCTGTCCAGTGACATTCACCGGGATTATTTTGGTATCTACTCGTTATACTCAATGCACAAGCTATATTAGGACGAGTGCATAACATGGCATACATGATAGAACCTATGGCAGAAGTGTAGGAAATCTTACTCATGCGCTCTTGCTCATCAGGTGTCGAAGGACACTAAGTCTTGCTAAGAGTAATGCCATGAGACAGCTGCTATTAGGTAAGAAACCTTTCTTGGAATCAATCATATTGAAACGTAGAATCACCTTATCTATATAAGTGCTTTGACTCAGACCAATAATTCTATTAGGTCTATCTCTATAGATCCTAATACCTAAGATGTAAGCTGCATCACCCATATCTTTTATGGAAAAACAACTTTCAAGATAGTCTTTAACGGACCGTAGCATTGGAATGTCATTTCCCACAAGGAGAATGTCATCGACATAAAGAACCAGAAATGCAACTTCACTCCCACTATTCTTCTTATACACATATGGTTCTTCTTCGTTTCCAAGGAAAGCAAACTATTTGATTGCCTGATTAAAATGAAGATTCCAACTCCGAGATGCTTGCTTCAATCCATAAATGGATCTTTGAAGCTTGCAAATCTTCCTAGCATGTGTTGTGAAACCTTCAGGCTGTGTCATGTACACATTCTCTTGCAGATTTCCATTAAGGAAAGCTGTTTTCACATCCATTTGCCAAATTTCATAATCATGAAATGCAGCAACTGCTAGGAGAATCCGAATGGAGTTAAGCATCGCTAGAGGAGAATAGGTTTCATCATAGTCAATGCCATGAATTTGCTTGAAACCTTTAGCTACCAGTCGCGCCTTATATATATCCACATTTCCATCCATGTCAATCTTCTTCTTGAAGACCCATTTACACTCAATGGTGTTAACACCATCGGGTGGATCAACCAAAGTCCATACTTGGTTATGGTACATGGATTCCATTTCGGATTTCATGGCTTCAAGCCATTTTTCGAAGTCAGATCCCATCATTGCTTCTTTATATGACCTTGGCTCATCATTCTCTACCAAAATTAGATCACGATGCTCAGTCACTAAGAACACATATCTTACGGGATCCTTACCAAAATTAGATTTTTCAGATCTACGTAGGGCGGGTTCTACAGGAGTAGAAACTACAACTCTTTATAAATCTAAACATTGTTTCTCCTCATTATGTGGAGGAATTTTCTGCGTCTCACGAATTTCTTCGAGATCAACTCTACTCCCACTGGTTCCTTTGGAAAAAAATCTTTTTCCAAAAAGACACCATACCGAGCTACAAACACTTTGCCCTCAAATGGGTTGTAGAAATAGTACCATTTAGTCTCCTTAGGATACCCTACAAAAAAGCATTTGTCGGATTTGGTGCCAAGTTTTTCAGGAATTAACTTCCTTACAAAAACCTCGCAACTCCAAATCTTTATGAAAGACATCTTAGGAACGTTTTTAGTCATTATCTCATATGGTGTCTTTTCTAACGACTTTGATGGACACCTGTTAAGTGTGAACGTAGAAGTTCAAGTACATAACCCCAAAATGAAATTGGACGACTAGCATACTCATCATAGACTGAACCATATCAAGCAAAGTCTAATTCCTCCTCTCAGACACATCATTCCATTGTGGTGTTCCTGGTGGAGTTAGTTGTGAAACGATTCCACAACCTCTAAGATGATCACCAAACTCTTAGCTCAAGTATTCTCCTCCACGATCAGATTGTAAAGCTTTAATTGTATTGCCAAGCTGATTCTGCACCTCATTCTGAAATTCTTTGAACTTTTAAAAGGATTCAGACTTGTGTTTCATCAAGTAAACATAACCATATCTACTGAAATCATCAGTAAATGTTATTAAATACTGAAATCCACCTCTAGTAGTATGACTCATTGCACCACAAACATCAGAATGTATAAGGCCTAATAAGTCAACCGCCCTCTCATTGTAACCAGTAAGAGGCGTTTTTATCATTTTGCCAAACAAACAAGACTCAAATCTCTCAAATGATTCAAAATCAAATGAATCCAAAAGTCCATCTGTATGAAGCTTTTGTACGCGTTTCTCATTTATATGACCCAAACGATAGTGCCGGAGATAAGTAGGATTAGAATCATTAGTTTTTAATCTTTTGGCATTAATGTTATAGACCCGCTTAGTTAAATTTACAACATATAGTCCATCAATAATATGAGCTTGACCATATAAAATACCATTACGCATAATAGAACAACATTTGTCTTTTATTCGAATATCAAAACCATTCATGTCCAAACACGAAACAGAAATAATATTCCTGCTAACGGCAGGTACATGATAACAATTATCTATTTCTAAAACTAAGCCAGAAGGCAACGATAAATAAAATGTTCCTACAGATAAAGCAGCAACTCTTGCTCCATTCCCACACGAAGGTCCACTTCACCCTTTGCCAATGATCTACTCCTTTTAAGTTCCTGCACATTACAACAAATGTGAGAACCACAACCGGTATCTAATACCCAAGAAGTAGAAAAACAAGTAGTAATGATGCGTGCATTTTATATAAGGTTTTTACCCTATATTTACACGCATTTCTGTGTTATTTATGTAGCAATTAGCTACAAATGCCCCCGTATAGTCTACTTTGGTTGGCTTTGTACTATTTACAGGTAGGAACCAGAGAGGAACTATATCGAGCCTGAACCTGTCCTGTTTGCATGCATTTTGGAGGAAGAGGAATTGGAGCTTGGAATCTGTCACTTAGGGATACGTGAAGTGGCTTCGGAAGGCGTTTTGAGTTCATCCGTGCTGATACAGTATTTCATTCTCTCGATCCACTAAGCTGGCTGCTAATACTGGTCGATCGAACACACTTTGATGCAGAGGACACTCGATCGAGAAGATGTCTATCCTCGATAGAGAAGGGCGTATGACGAGTTCCTCGATCGAGTACTTGATTAACTCGATCGAGAGGTTTGACCTTTATTTCACTCGATCAAGTTGTTTGTTTCTACTCAATCGAGTAGTTTTGACGATCAGAATATTTTTACGCAATCTTTTAGTTTTACCTTTTGGATATTCTAGTTTTATCTTAGAATAAATAGGTCGACGGCAGATAGAACGGGGGATGATCTCTCTCTCTCTCTCTCTCTCTCTCTCTCTCTCTCTCTCTCTCTACACCTAAAAAATCTATTTTTTGGAATTCCTTTGTATTCGGTATTTTCGATCTTTAATTTTATTCTATTAATTATTGCAATTATTCTTGTTCCTATTATCTCTTTACTTTATTTCCTCATCCCTTGCTCCCTTTTAGTAATTTGTTATCATGTTCAAGTTATTCATCTCGTTTGTTGTTATCAAATTCACAACTTTTATTATGCATAGTTAATTTCCTTATGCAAGGATATAAGGGGAGCCATGGAAATTAGGGAGATTAGGATTAGGTGATTAGGCTTGGCTAGAATTAGGTTAGTGTTGTTAATCACCGCATTTAATAGCAATTAGATGCTTGAGTCAACACATTTAGCTAGTTAATTTGATACGCCTTGACCTAAATCGGAAGATTGGAAGGGGTGAGATTTGCAGTGAACATTAGGACATTCTAATGAGGGCGGAAGCTAAGTTAGTAACCTTTTAGGGAGAATAGTGGACCGGAAGGACCTTTTCATTACCCTGCAGACCGAGTTTGTGATGACCTCTGACCCTAGATTGGATCCCTAGAAAACCATGGTGAACCGACTGTCCTAGCTGTTTCTCTCTTTCTGGTAATTACATTAGATTTATTGCTTGTTCCTTTATTGTTTCTCTTCTCTTTATCTCCGTAGTTTAGAATCAACAATCAACCCCCAAAGAAACGCTTACTTAGGCAGACTTAGTTTAGCATACAATACGCCCATCCCCCTGTGGATTCGATACCCTACTGCCTCTACTACATTTCATAGAGACCGGTTGGTTTTAATTTTGATAGGGTTGCGAAAGCTGTGTCAAATTTTGGCGCCGTTGCCGGGGAGACGGTGTTATTTTATTTGCTTTATATTAAGTTTGTCTCTAGTCTCAAGGAATTTATTCCTTGAGACCGTGCTCATACTTTTCTCTAGTGTTATAGTTGTTTTGCAGATGATCTGTCCTAGAAGAGGGCACTGAAACATCTGTTGTTCTCACAATTTCATTTGCTAAAATGCCTAACATCGCTAGTCACTCGAAACCTACTGTAGATTTTTTACCCAAGGGTTTCCTGCTTCCTACTACAGATGCTGGTACCTTTGGAATTCATCCATCCTACATTCAGTTGGTTGAGAAGAATCTTTTCAAGGGAGTAGCTGGTGAGGATCCAGGCAAGCATATAGAGTTGTTCACTGATTACTGCTCCACCATTCGTTTAGTTGCTGGGGGTGACATAAGATAGGGTCAAGGAAATTTTCTTTCCTTTTTCTTTGATTGATGACACCCGGGATTGGTTGAAAGATTTGGATAGGGAGGCTGCTGGTGTAACTGACTGGAGTTCTTTGGCATTAGCTTTCTACAGAAAGTTCTTTCCACCACAGCGCACCAACACATTAAGAGGCCAAATCACTACTTTCACACAATTGGCCACTGAAGACTTGAGTGAATCTTGGGCTAGGTTTAAGAAGCTCGTTCGCTTTGTACCTCATCATGGCTTCCAACAATGGTTCTTATGCAACCAATTTTACAATAGGTTGTATGCCGATCAAAGAGCCATACTGGATGTTGCAGCTAAAGGGAGATTTCAGATAAATATTGAAGACAATATGGGATGGCATCTTATTGAAGACATGACCATTCATGTAGCTGAGTATGGGAATCCCAGAGGAGGTAGGCGAGTGAACGAAAGAGATGGTGAATCTCTTGTAGCTGAGGTAGAAATTCCTAATGACGGGTGTGACAAGTCGGAGAGTCCGCAAATTTCGGATGATCATGAGCAGCTCCATGCCATGATTGAGCAAGAGGTGTTTTGTGGTAGATGTGGTTTGGAAGGACATGATCCCATTACTTGTACGGAAGAAGTAGAGCGAGTCCATGCTTACCAACAATATAAGCAAGGAATTCCATTCTCTAAACTTTATGAAGATCTAGCCATATCAAGTATCTCAAGTCCCACTAATTCCATGCCGCAGCAAGATAATTCTTCTTCTAAAAATGCAGAGATTGCGGAGTTGAAATCCTTGGTGCTATCTTTGGCACTTCAACTCCAAAAAAATGCGGAAGACAATGAGAACTCCTTAGAGATGTTGAAAAATCAATTCACACAATTTACATCCGAGCAAATGAATCACGCGAATCGATCACCTCCTTGCGACCTGATTAATGTAATTAATCTCCGAAGTGGTCTTACTTATGATGGATCAATAATGCCGGAAAATGCTGATTTATCTGTTGATAGAATTCCGGAGGCTGTTTTGGAAGAGCAATTTGACGAAGATGCTGCTGAACCTCGTCAAAGTTCTCGATCGAGTGATTTGGGCACTCGATCGAGCGATTATTCCTCTCAAAGTGCTCGATCGAGTAATTTAGGTTCTCGATCGAGTAGTGACGAAATTGGCGACCTCGATCGAGCAGGTCATTCTCCTCGATCGATCAGATTCCCGGAGAAAAAGTCTCGATCGAGTGATAAAAGTACTCGATCGAGTACATGCAATAGCAAAGATGCTGTTTCGAAGTCTAAACACGCTGCTGGGTCATCTTCCTCTGCTGCGGAGATGCCAAGTTTAGACAAAGGTAAAGAGATAGTCACAGACCCGCTTACTGTTACCAGAATTCCTAATCCAGGACGTCTGGAAGATGCTAAGGTTTAGCGACAGTTCGGTAAGTTCATGGAGGTGGTCAAGAATCTTCAGGTAACCGTTCCTTTTACCAAACTAATTACCCAGGTACCTTCTTATGCGAAATTTATGAAAGACATTTTGACGTGTAAGAGAGACCTTAGTGAGTTTGAGACTATTGCCTTCATAGAAGAGTCTAGTAATTTAATTCTCAATAAAGCTCCGCCCAAATTGAAAGACCCGGGTAGTTTCTCTATTACCTGTGTAATAGGAAATGAAGTGATAGAAAAGGCTCTTTGTGATTTAGGAGCCAGTGTCAGTGTCATGCCTTACTCTGTTTGCAAGAAACTTAATATGGGACCTTAAAATAACTAATATCACCCTCCAGATGGCTGATAGATCGATTAGATGACCCTTAGGCATCCTAGAAGACGTGTCTGTCAAGGTAGGCAAGTTCTTTATCCCAGTAGATTTTATTGTCTTAGACATAGCTGAGGATGCCCGAACCTCGATTATATTGGGAAGACCGTTCTTGTGTACAGCTGGGGCTATAATAGATGTCAAACAAGGGCGTTTAACTCTTGCGGTGGGGGATGGCGCTATCACTTTCAGTTTGCCTGGTACACTTGCTAGACCAATGAAAGAGGATACTTGCTATTCAGTTGATATCATTGATGAGTCTGTTTATGAGGTCTGGTCGGATTCCTTGATAAGGGATCCACTGGAAGCTTTGATGTTATTAGATGAGTGTGCAGATAACCCGGAGAACAATGACGCTGTGTTGGATTTGCTTGAAGCTGCGATAGATGAGCGTGAACTCACCAACGCTGAAGGAGAGAAGGTAAAACAATTGGTAAACACTTCTTGCGCTATTGAGGTAAAGGTACCAGAGCTTAAGCCTCTCCCTTCTCATCTTAAATATGCATTTTTAGACGATACTGAGCAGTATCCAGTCATTGTTAGTGCTAAGCTTGATGATAAGCAGCTAACCGCTTTGTTAGCTATTCTTAAGAAAAACACGAAAGCGATGGGTTATGTAACATCCCCATACTCCAAGTGCCTTACCAGGACCACTTAAGGTATAACAACGTCACCATCTCGGTTACCCAAGGCAATGATAATCAAATGACAATGAAGAAACATAATTTAATTAACAATATATTTTAAAGTGATTACATGATCAAAACCAAAACTGTTAATTTGAAATACAAGATTCTCAGACGGTCTACTGCTAAAACTATCAAAGCTATAAAATATCGTCTGACACATCGGAAGACTTCTAACTGCCACGTGATGATTCAATCCAGCTATCCTATACGCGTCATATCATACCTGCTCAATAACTGCTTACCATCCCCGAATGGATCACCACAGTTTGTAAAACTTTTGAACGGGGTCAGTAATAATTACACGATACAAACCAACATGAAGCAAATACCAAGCAGCTCAATCAACACATCAATCCCAAGTCTCCATCATCAATCTCCACACAAATAACTACACACTAAAGTGTGTTGCCCTGCTAGAGTACCCATCGCAACAGGTACTCCACACCGCCAGTGGGGGACCGCAGCCGTTCCCACCTAAGCCCCGCTCATCTCATCGAGCGATAAACCCATGTTCCTTAATGTGCACATCTCTCTTGTGGCGGGTTCCACATGAGGCGAATCAAGGGCGTGAAGCCACTCCCGCAAGTGACTTCACTCAGCCAGAGACACACCCCGAAGAACACAGACAGATAAACAGTAACCACAACACAAAATCAACAACCGTCTGAAACAATCAACAATATGAAATCACAACCGTCTGAATCAATCAACAATATGAAATTACAACCGTCTGAATCAATCAACAATCACTAACTACAGCACAATCACCACACACATCATGTAACTAATACTGAGTAGGGAAACCCTACTTGGAATGCAATCACTATTCAGACGATCTAGCAGCTGTCTCAAAATCTTTCTTCTATGAACCCTCCTCCTATACACATATTCATACAATCACTACCACAACAATATAATCATAAA
Source organism: Silene latifolia (assembly GCF_048544455.1). Classification (NCBI taxonomy): domain Eukaryota; kingdom Viridiplantae; phylum Streptophyta; class Magnoliopsida; order Caryophyllales; family Caryophyllaceae; genus Silene; species Silene latifolia. The sequence continues at coordinate 443,547,574 of NC_133538.1, read as the reverse complement.
ACCCCCAATTCCCAAATTAAGTTTTAACCAAAACTACCCAAATGCTATAAAAATGATACGTAAGACTTACCCTTGATGCAGGGATCACAATTATATCAAGAACGAATGAAACCGACTCCTCTAGCTCCGGGATTTGTCAATAAAGCGAAAGAACAAGGCAACGTAGAATGAATTCTCTCTTTATCAGTACATTAGGTTTGCAAAAGTGTTTAGGAAGATGACGAAAAGTTATTAAATATTAATCCACCTTATTAACAAAACCCGTCAAATATCACCCAAAGACCGACTTACTCGATCGAGTAAGTCTCGTACTCGATCGAGTGCCAAGGTTACTCGATCGAGTACCTTACAGGCAGACTACCGTTTCGTTACTCAAACATACTTACTCGGCAGAGTAAGCCCCACTCGATAGAGTACCCAAAGACTCGTAAAACCGTAGTATTACAGTCTTCCCTCCTTAAAAAGAACTTCATCCCCGAAGTTCAACCCATACATAAAAACAAACCTACCAACTTTACTAAGACACACAACGCAACTAAGAACTCAAAACAACACCTCACCCTATAACACATGAACTCTTAACACCAACTCCACCTACTATACTTACCTCCACAACATGTCTCACGATATCGTATCAACTACATTATATCTCTCTCGACACTAACTCCATACACTACTGCTAGCTGTGTAACATATCATCCACTAGAAAATCCAATATCAAAATACTCATAACATCAAACGGAATGTTACATTCTACCACCCTTAAAAGGAACTTCGTCCTCGAAGTTTACTCACACTCATAACATCATCATCCAACTGTCAACACTATTAAAATATTCTCTCATTCCTAAACATCAAACTACTACAAGCACGGTCATGACCTTTAATAAAATCAAAACAAATATCTGTCCTTTATGCTACACCAACACTCTACTTTCAATTATACTACCATATGCACAACCATCAAAATATCTTTTATCGCATCCTACTCATCTTAAGATAAATGTTACGTTCTCGTAACTCACTAATACTAAATCCTAGCTATATCTTCTCATTATCCCCATCACCACCGCATGTCAAAGATAACCACCTATAATCTGAACACTCACCATGCATAAATCTAAGGCTCTCTTACTTAAACAATTCTCATACTTCAATTCACTCGTCATGCCACCTAACCTATACCTCAAAATATTTAGCTTCACCAAAACTTCAATTGTTCCCTATTACTGCCAAAACGACATAATCCTCTATACCCGCACCTATCTCCATACTCATAACTCACGATCCACAATTATTACATACACTCACACTAGATCCTCAAGTTCTTTTCTTTCTTTACTACAAAACTCATACATAACTTAACATGACACTAATTCCCAACACCCTACACTCACTATCTCAACAAAAGATTATGAACCACCTGCATCTTTCAGATCATTACCACACATGTTCTACGAATCACTTGCCATGACTTTGTGCACCGATTCCTCATCTACAACAAGATCAAATGTACTGTAACAACTTATGACAACTGTGTCCCATCAACAGAATATCCCTATGCCATGACAACCACGGAAACAAATACACTCTCTTTCATATCGTACTCTACCCTCATTCCAAAACTTAACTGGTAAGAAACATCAATAAACAAAACAACTGTCTATTTGTACAAACTGAAACTCACAGGAAGCAACATCAAACAAAACAACAATTTATGTATAACTGGTATGTACTTTCGAAACTCGAATCATAATCATCCCGCCTACTCCACCACAACCGGTGACGGCATCACAACACCGTCACCAACAGCCACACCGCAGTGCGAAAATACCCGCATCATAACACTAAGTACCGTGCCCGGATCACCACCCGAGACACCACAACCACACCGATAGACATCGCAACATACACAATCCCATAAACACTGACTCAGAAATAACTTCTCGGACAAGAAAACTTACTCAAATCCACTTTACTAAATCACAACGCAACATATTATATGAATAAACGGATAAGCACCTCATGACCATCATCCCTACCATTTCACGGAATACACATGTATTATAAATACACATACAATTATAACTAACCATGCCAGATCAATCAAACTATTACCATTTTTTTTTTTATCATTCAATCAGGTTACCGTACTCAACATATAGAAAATTCAGACAACAACTTTATAATTATCACACAATACCACTTCTTATGAGGTCAAAACCTCACACAAACATTCATACACATCATAGACCCATAATCATACCAACTAGTCAATCCTGATCACGTAAGTTACCACCTGGCAAAGGTTACCTCTCACCCGAGCTTAACTCGTATGCCCCTCATAACACATTCTCCCATTCGCATAACCAGCACTTTCTGCCACACATAACCATACAGCTAACCCTCATTACGAGGAACCGCCTCCTAAGACTACGTTTTATACTTCCTCATAACCATACATATCAATTCGGTCTCTACAAAATCAACTTCTTTAGAATTGTCATATTTCCTATTTATCATCACCCTTAACCACTAGTGACAACACCTCCACATTACCACCGTTCGTACATCAAAACATCACAGTTTCTTTCCTATCTTTGGTTATTATCCCAAATAACGAACATCAAATACATCAACAAAAATTATCTCAACACTATTTCCAATTCCATCCTTAATTGTATCGTCACCCGACTCACCACCAAGATTTCATATCGTGCAAATTCTCTACCCAACTTTTACTTTACTTAATTCCTCGAAACTCCTGACTAATCATGTTGTTCTGAAACTCCTTTATAACCATTAACTCAAATCCTCATGATAGTATCATACATCTCGACGATTCCTTACTTTTATATCACATAACTCCGGTGAATATTTTCTTAGTTTTACTCCCCTCATTCTTTTCTTTTTACACTCGACAAAAGCAATTAACCATTCAACTCCTTATTACCTCTTACCTAACTCTTTAATGCTCCGGTTACCTTCTCAGTGCTCCAAAACTCACATCTCATTATTTCATATCGATATCATCTAACTCTTTCTTACCATAAATATTTTCTTATTATGTTATCACTCACCCTTGCCACCAATCCATCCATAGAATCAACGTTTACTTATTCAAACAATTGCATCTCCCTTTTTACATCTCTAGAAATCAAAATTCATTTTATACCATTAATTGCCTAAGGAAATCACACGTTAGTTTCACCTCTTGATAACACAAATTCCCAAACTCAATCACTATCTGCAAATCCACGTCGTGACATGTCTCCATTAAGTTCACTATATACCACTCTTCTCAATCCCTCTAAAACGATCTTTCATTATATATATTCTTAACCAACACAATTCCTAACCATCTCCTTCCATAATTCTTTACACATTTCAAGTTGCTACTACTCATATTCTTCCTTTCAATCTATTCATTCTCACGTACCTTAGACTCACATCATCCCTTGTCCATATTTACTTACTTTTACATTACTCAACACAAAATCATATCACTCATATCTTCTGACAAAACATGCTCCATGCCTTAATAAGCCTTACCAATTCTTCTTTGCTTTTTCCACTATCCATCACAACCACATATAACTCATGTCCTCCCACCGGATTCATATTTACCACAGGTGCCACTCACTACACCATAAGATTGGGTAACTTACGCATCAAGACCAACATACATGTAAAACAATGCATAAAGAAGAAAAATAACACCTTTGAATTAAACATAATATGCAACGAAGTAAAAAGATAGGCATATGGCCCAAAACAGGGGTCTCTAGATCGAGTACAGGCCACTCGATCGAGTAAATGACTTACTCGATCGAGTAGGTGAAAGTCAGAGACACATATAACAAATTACCAGGGCTACTCGATCGAGTAAGGGGTACTCGATCGAGTACCAAGGTGCACTCGATCGAGTGAGGGCCACTCGATCGAGTACCCTACGCATTTCTCAGCATTGTCCAGTTTTCGTAAAACGGTCCTAACTCACTCGTTTCTTGGTCATTTTTGGCGTGTGACCTATCGTTAGAATCGTAAAATAACAAGCTATCACCTCCAATTGGAATCACATTAAAATCATTTATGCATCTCAAGTTATAACATTTTAAAGACAACCTCTCTATAATCGAAAACACAACTACTTGATTTTACTTCCAAACAACTTAAACGACAACAAGGTAAACAAAAATAACTCGATGCTCAGAAAACCAGTATCCCTAAGCACATGTTACTATCTTCAAAAGCCAAGCAACAACATCCATTATGCACATGCATCATTCAATTTACCAAGCATGTATTACCTATATGTTTTTATTCTATAACTTTACGTAAACAAAATCACAAATATATAACATCAAGTCTCCTATTCACGTGTTACTAGAATAACAACATTATAAAATATCTTCCATCATACAACATGCTTTATCAAAAATCATATTATCATGCAACAATTATCATCTTTTTTCCACCAATTATTCATGCTCTTACTCAAACTTTCAGCTATATAAACTCGTACAACACTACCAACAACATATATGTATACATAACTCTATGTATAACTCAAATCAAACAAATTTTCTTTGCGTATTTCTATAATGCCATATCGTAAAACAACTATCATGCTTTCAATCAATAATGTATAACATCACCTCATTATCATATTTCTCTACACATTCCTCATTCTCCACATACATACATCCACCAATTTATACCACAATTTGCTATAAAGATACACAATTCACAAGATAAACACATAGAAATCCCGACTCATATCCCATGGTGACCGGTTCAAAATTGTAGGGCGAGTTCGCGACTTTAGGACGTCTCCCAAGTCTTTGCATTAGCTCCTACAACTTCTACCCCGGGTTCATTTTAAGTAGACTCCCTAGGTTCATTAGATTCATTGGTTACAGGTTTCAGGATCGTCTCTCTGATACCACTTTGTAACACCTCCATACTCCAAGTGCCTTACCAGGACCACTTAAGGTATAAGAACGTCACCATCTCGGTTACCCGAGGCAATGATAATCAATGACAATGAAGAAACATAATTTAAATAACAATATAGTTTAAAGTGATTACATGATCAAAACCAAAACTGTTAAACTGAAATACAAGATTCTCAGACGGTCTACTGCTAAAACTATCAAAGTTATAAAATATCGTCTGACACAGCGGAAGACTTCTAACTGTCACGTGATGACTCAACCCAGCTATCCCATACGCGTCAAATTATACATGCTCAATAACCGCTCACCACCCCCGAATGGATCACCACAGTTTGTAAAACATTTAAATGTGGTCAGTACTAATTACACGATACAAACCAACTTGAAGCAAATACCAAGCAGCTCAATCAACACATCAATCCCCAGTCTCCATCATCAATCTCCACACAACTGACTACACACTAAAGTGTGTAGCCCTGCCAGAGTACCCATCGTAACAGGTACTCTACACCTCCAGTGGGGGACCGCAGCCGTTCCCACCTAAGCCCCGCTCATCTCATCGAGCGATAAACCCATGTTCCTTAATGTGCACATCTCTCTTGTGGCGGGTTCCACAGGAGGCGAATCAAGGGCGTGAAGCCACTCCCGCAAGTGACTCCACTCAGCCAGAGATGCACCCCGAAGAACACAGACAGATAAACAGTAAGCACAACACAAAATCAACAACCGTCTGAAACAATCAACAATATGAAATCACAACCGTCTGAATCAATCAACAATATGAAATTACAACCGTCTGAATAAATCAACAATCAATAACTACAGCACAATCACCACACACATCATGTAACTAATGCGAGTAGGAAACCCTACCGGAATGCAATCACTATTCGGACGATCTAGCAAATTTGTCTCAAAATCTTTCTTCTATGAACCCTCCTCCTATACACATATTCATACAATCACTACCACAACAATATAATCATAAAACCCCCAATTCCCAAATTAGGGTTTAACCAAAACTATCCAAATGCTATAAAAATGATACGTAAGACTTACTCTTGACGCGGGGATCACAATGATATCAAGAACGAATGAAACCGACTCCTCTAGCTCCGGGATTTGTCAATAAAGCAGAAGAACAAGGAAACGTAGGATGAATTCTCTGTTTATTAGTAGATTAGGTTTGCAAAAGTGTTTAGGAAGATGACGACAAGATATTAAATATTAATCCGCCTTATTAACAAAACCAGTCAAATATCACCCAAAGACCGACTTACTCGATCGAGTAAGTCTCGTACTCGATCGAGTGCCACTTACTTGATCGAGTGCCAAGGTTACTCGATCGAGTACCCTACAGGCAGACTACCATTTCGTTACTCAAACATACTTACTCGACAAAGTAAGCCCCACTCGGTAGAGTACCCAAAGACTCGTAAAACCGTAGTATTATAGATTATTCGTGATATTCAGGGCATCAGCCCTGATATTTGTATGCACATGATCGAGCTAGAGGAAGATCACAAGCCTTGCAGACAATGTCAGCGCAGGCTGAATCAGAAGATGCGGGATGTTGTGATGGCTGAGGTAAGGAAGCTACTTGATGCAAGTATTATCTATTTTGTTGGTCATTCTAAATGGGTGAGCCCAGTTCAGGTAGTTCCTAAGAAAGGAGGAACTACCGTGGTTAAGAATGATAAAAATGGTATAAAGGCTGAATGCCGCCACAAAGAAGGATCACTTCCCCCTTCCTTTTATTGACCAGATGGTATAAAGGTTAGCCTCTCATAAATTTTTCTGTTATCTAGATGGGTACTTAGGGTTCTTTTAGATTCCTATTCTGGATGATCAGGAAAAGACTACTTTTACTTATCCTCAAGGTGTTTTTTCTTATCGTAGAATGCCTTTTGGTTTATGCAATGCCCCAACTACCTTTCAAAGGTGCATGATGGGGATATTTTCTGAGTATATAGAGTCTATTATAGAGGTCTTTATGGACGATTTCAGCGTCTATGGGAGTGATTTTGATAACTGTTTGTCTAACCTTGATAAAGTGTTGCAGCGCTGCATTGAGGTTAATCTTGTACTTAATTGGGAAAAGTGTCACTTTATGGTCAACGAGGGAGTTATCTTAGGGCACTTAGTTTTTGATAGGGACATCGAGGTTGATAAAGTAAAGGTGCAAGTGATTAAGCAATTACCTCCTCCTCTTAATGTTAAAGGAGTGAGGAGTTTCCTTGGACATGTTAGATTTAATCGCCGGTTCATCAAGGACTTTTCAAAAATTGCTAAACCACTTACACAGTTGTTATTAAAGGATACCTCATTTGTATTTACTGATGAGTGTCTTTCTGCTTTTAACAAGTTGAAACATGCCGTGATTTCAGCACCGATTATCCATCCTCCCAAGTGGGAGTTTCCAATTGAGATTATGTGTGATGCTAGTGATTATTCACTAGGAGCAGTGCTAGGCCAGTGGAAAGACAAAGCTTTGAGTGCAATTTACTATGTGAGCCGAACTCTGGATGAGGCTCAAGTGAAGTACACTACTACTGAGAAGGAGTTGTTAGCTGTGGTTTATGTGCTGGAGAAATTTCGATCTTATTTGATAGGTTCACAGGTTACTGTTTTTACTGACAATGCAGCGCAGAGACATCTTCTTGCTAAAATGGTGACTACCACCTGTCGGTCGCCAAAATCAGTCGCCATGCCCTTTAATAGATTAGACAACTAGTTCCTCGGGTCTCATTTTCCATTCATCAACTTTACCAAAAAAAAAAGAAAAACCCCTTACCCCAACCGATCCCGTCACCACCACTACCACCACCTAATTCTACCTCAGCAACCACCACCGTCACCGTCACCGTAGACCACAGCCACACTACATATATCCTTTCTTCTCCACTTTATACAAATTCAAGGTTTGTTTAATTTGTTTCTAATTTCAATTTTTAGTTTAATTTTTTTTCTTATTTGTGCATTTAGTTATTGTAATTAGATTATTATGATGTTGTTAGAGTTATTGATGTTGTTATACTTTTAATTGTTCATTAATCCGGGTTTGTATAAATTGGGGGTTAAGGTTTATACAAATTGGGGATTTTTGGTGAAGTGTTAGTATTATGTGAAGTGGGATTTTGATAATGTTAGTGTTGTTGGTTGGCATAATTAGTAATAATTTAGTATAATGTTGATATTGTTGAAGTTAGTATTGTTGATTTTGATTAGTATTAGTGTTGTTATTATTGGTGATTTTGATTAGTTAATTAGTATCATGTTGAAGGTGGAAGTTAGTATATAATAATGTTAGTAATGTTGAATATAGTAAGTTAGTATAAAGTTTGTATTGTTGAAGGTAGTAAATTATTATAATTAGTATGATGTGGAGTATTCTTAAAGGTAGTAAATTAGTATAGTTAGTATAATTTTAGTTAATTAGTATAGTGTTATATAGATTATTGTTAAAGATGGTTCTATGTTTTATTGTTAAAATTATGCTTTATATATTATGTAGATTAAAATGAAGAGATTGGAACGTGGATTGATGTACGAAGAAAGAGTAGATAAGAAGAGACGTCCTACCGCTAGATTTATAAAGGGGGTTCGTGGATTTATTGAATTTGCTAAACAAAATGATGAATATGATTTGGTAGAAAATAAACTTAGATATCCTTGTACTAAATGCAAAAACTTGAAATATCTACATGACATAGAGGTAGAAGAACATCTTTATACAAATGGGTTTTGTCCAAACTATTACCTGAAATCCAACAAAATGAGAACCCATATAGAGATATGGTTGTTGATGCCTTGGAGTCTAATATTTTCAATAATGACGATCATCTTGCAATGAATGAAGAAGAACCGCCAAATCCACAAGCAAAGGCCTTTTTTGACATGTTAAAAACTTCTGAACAACCATTATATGAAGGGAGCAAAATGTCATTGTTACAAGCCGCCTCTAGGATAGTAACCTTGAAATGTGAGTTTAATATGCCATTTAATGCCGTTAATGACATTGCTTCTTTGCTTGAGGATGCTATCCCCGAAAATAATGTCATGACCCGAAGTTTCTACAATACCAAAAAAGTAGTTAAAAGTCTTCAACTTACGCATCAAAAGATTGATGCATGTTTCGAAGGAAGTATGCTCTTTTGGAAAGATGATTCTTTGCTTGACAAGTGCAAGAAATGTCAAAGAGATAGATATGAGACAAGTGAGGGAGATATTATTTTGAAGGGAAAAAAAGGCAACAAGGGTAATAAGAGAGGTGAAAAGAGTAGAAAACCAATATCAATAAACCCGCCATTAATTTACTTTCCTCTCGCTCCAAGACTTCAAAGAATGTATGCAACAAAAAATATTGCCGAACAAATGAGATGGCACAAGGAAAATACCTGTACTCCGGAAAAGATGTGTCATCCGAGTGATGGGGAGGAATAGAAGCATTTTGATATAATGTATCCTGATTTTGCCGATGAACCCCGCAATGTACGATTTGGCTTGTGTACAGATGGGTTTTCTCCATTCGATCAGTTTGGTAAACCTTATTCATGTTGGCCCGTAATGATCACTCCATACAACTTACCACCTTGGTTGTGCTTGAAAAAGCAATTTATCTTCTTGTCACTTATTGTTCCCGGTCCAAAGAATCCAAAAAGTCACTTAGATGTTTATTTACAACCGTTGGTGGAAGAGTTGAAACATTTGTGGGAAGTTGGTGTGCAAACATATGATGCGTCCAAAAAGCAAAATTTTCAATTAAGAGCTTCAGTTTTATGGACAATAAATGATTTTCCCGCTTATGGAATATTATCGGGTTGGTCTACTGCTGGACAAAAGGCATGTCCTTGTTATATGAAAGAGAGTAAAACATTTTATCTCCCTAATTTCAAGAAAATAAGTTGGTTTGATTGTCATAGACACTTCTTATCGGACAGACATGGACATAGGAGGAACAAGAAAGCTTTCTTAAAAGGTAAAGAGGTGCGTGACGATGCTCCAGATCGACTTCCGGGGGATGAGGTATGGGAGTTGATATGTGGATTGCCAACTACTGTTGATGGTACAGAAGAAGAGTTTAAAGAGTTGAAAAAAATGGTTGGTTTAAAAGAAGCATTTTTTGGAACCTTCCGTATTGGAAAACAATGTTAATTAGGCACAACTTGGATGTAATGCACATAGAAAAAAACTTCTTTGAGCTACTGACTCACACGATTATGGATGTAGAAGGAAAGTCATGTGATACTATTGGTGCAAGAAAAGATATAAAGAAATTTTGTGACCGTCCCAAATTGCACATTCGCAAAGACGGGTCAAAGCTAAAATCCATTTTTACTCTTGACAAAGCTCAAAGGAAGGTATTGTGTGAGTGGTTACGAAAGTTGAAGTTTCCTGATAGATATGCATCGGATTTTAAACGATGTGTTGATATGAAGAAGCTAAAGTTGCAAGGCTTGAAAAGCCATGATTGTCATGTCTTCATGGAACGATTATTACCCGTTGCTTTGAAACATCTTCTCCCGACTATCGTGTGGAATGCAATTGTTGAGATTAGTCAATTTTTTCGAGATTTATGTTCCTCCTCAATATGCGTTGTTGACATGATACGTCTCCAAGAGCAAATACCAGAAATATTGTGTAAACTTGAGATGATCTTACCTCCTACATTTTTTAATTCCATGGAGGATCTAACGGTTCACTTGCCTTACGAAACCAAAGTTGGAGGACCTGTCAAATACAGGTGGATGTATCCATTTGAAAGGTAATAAAAGTTAACTAGTATTATTGGAATTATAACTATTATTGTTTTATACACTTTAATTTTTTACTTTATCAACTTTTAATTAAGTTCTACAATTATATTATAGGTTTCTTCAACACATGAAGAAAAAAATTGGTAACAGAGCTCGGGTAGAAGGTTCTATATGCAATGCCTATTTAACAGAAGAGATTGCAAATTTTTGCTCTCTTTAATTTGAAAAACATATAGAAACCAAGGCAAAATACTTGAACATTGACAAAGAGGATGAAATTGATGCAAGTTTACCCGAGTTTTTTCAAACTCATGATGATGAAGGTTTCTCAACAATTGGGGGAACAAGATATTTGGATGACAAAGAATATAATCGTGCTCACCTTTACGTTCTAACTAATTGTGAAATCTTAGAGTCCTATGAAATGCAGTTTGTGACTGATTTCATGAAAGAGCATCCTAATGTGAGCAAGGATGATGTTTGGAATAAACACGAGGAGCAATTTCCATCATGGTTTAAGAAGCATGTTATTGAGTTGAATATTGAAGATGATTTGATAAGGAGTTTGGCCTCTGGTCCTTCACGAATGGTTAGAATCTGGAATCGATACCTAGTTAATGGATTCAATTTCCATACATTCAACTATGGTAAAAATAAGGCTAGATGCAATTATGGTGTCACTATTTCTTCTCTTGATGACAATGAATATTATGGTATAGTATAGGAAATCTTTGAGATGTGTTATAATGGGCGTGACCGTGCTTATAAGACTATCTTATTCAAGGTTGAATGGAAGGATAATTATGAGGCCGGAACAAGAGTACATGAACATTACAAACTCGTAGAAGTGAATCATACTCGAACATATTCTAAGTATGACCCATTTATACTCGCACATCAAGCTCATCAAGTGTATTTCTCTTCTTATCCATGCACGAGGAATGATAGAAATCAAAAGCAATGGTGGGCAGTTTTTAAGACAAAGGCAAGATCAAAAATAGATACCTCTTTTTTCCAAGAATAAGTAGTATCAACTAGCAAAATTTTGTCTCCAATTGAAGAAATTAGTTACGAGAATGGAAATAAAGAGGGTGAAGAGTTGGAAGAGGAGGAAGAGGAGGAAGAGAATGGAGAAGATATAGAGTTAGAGGAGTGGGAGGAGGAAGTGGATAATGATGATGATGATGATGATGATGATGATGATGATGAAGAGGAGGAGGAGGAGGAGAATGAGGATGAGGATGAAACTGATGAAGAGGATGATGAGGATTAGTGTTAGTTACATTGGTAAATTTTTTATTTTTTATTTTTTATTTTATTGTAATTATGTTTTTGTTTTACTAACAACACTTTTTAATGATTTTTTTTTCAATTGTAGATGGCAGGAGGTCGCGCAGGACGAGGTAGACAGCGAGGCAGTAGTAGTCAGCATCGTAGTACGTCTTCTTTAGAGGATGAGGAGACGGAGATTGAGCAACCGTCGGTCGAGGAATCGACCAATGATGATGACTCATCAGATCAGGGACCCGAGATTCAGTGGCTTGAGGATGGGAAGATGATACTTGATCCGGCGGGTCTTTGGTAAGATGTATGTTACTCATATGTTTGTTTCATATACTCCATTAAAGTTACAACATTCACACTTTGTTTAATATAAATGCATACTTGTACTTAAGATATTGTATTTCAGGTTTAACTGCAGAACGGTTGTTAGTGGTTGTTCGGCTAGTACGAAACAGAAGATGACGGGGCCTGTTCCTACTTGTTGGACTGACGCTACGCCCCAATAAAAACAAGAATGGTTCAACATCTTTTGGGTATGTTTTTGTATACATTTAATTTGTTAATTTATATCTAATTTTTAATTATTAATTTATACTAATAAAAACCTTTTGTAGAAATCCTTTATGTGGCCGTCGAGATTGGAGTATGTAGTCCATGAAAGGTACAATGCTATTTGTACTAAAAGATATAGGGATAGCATCTATAAGACCGCGAGGAGGAAAAAGGAGCCCGAACATATGAAAGGTGTGTATTATTTTATTATTTTGATTACTTGTATTTAGTTATAATTAATTTACGTGACCATTTTATTTTTTCTAACACTATTTTAAATTTTAGGTGAGGCATATCAGGGTCTAATAAAGAAACGTTCAACCCCCGAATTTAAGACCAAGTCTGAACGAGCTTCACTCAACAAAAGAGGAGGAAAGAAAGAAGACATTGTTGAGGCTACTCACTACGGGGGATCTCGTTCTTTTTGGACCGTGTTTTTGGAGTAAGTCTACATAACAACACCGTAGATTATTATTAAAAAAATTTAACCGTGAAAACCACGAATTTATGCCTTGTTCGTTTTTTAGAAGGGGAAGAAAAAAGGTAAGGTAGAGATGACGACTCCGGAGCTCTTTGTAGACACGCATAGCAAGCTTGACGACAAGGATAATAGGCATTGAACTAAGGTGAAAGACAAGAAATTATATGTAAGTTTCATTAAATAAGTCAATTTCCCTTAATAAGATTATTTATTATAGGTAAATTTTTCATGTAACAATAACCTTTAATTCTATTTGCGTTGTTTATTTTTTTGATTTGTAGGATGTCTATTTGCATGAATAAGAGAACAACCCCAATAGGCCCGATAATGATATTTGGTTTGACTTGGTTGAGGGGTACAAAAAGGGCTCGGTGTATGGAACCGGAGAAGCTCATTGAATTTTCTACAAGGCGCCAAAAGCAAGGACTTCTTCCAAGTCCAAACAAACTTATGAGCCGGGAATCGTAAGTGTCTTACAAGCACAACTTGATGAAGAAAAGAGAGGAAACGACGAAAGGGATCAACAAATGCGGGAAATGAAAGAAAAGTTCGACAAGATGGAAGCCTACTTTGCTTCGTGCAACTCTTATCCCCGTCCCCATTGGCAAGATCCTAATGATCCATCCGAAGGAGGCGGTTTTGGCGCGGGTGCTTCCTTTCCTTGTGCTTGATTTAGGCGCCCCTTTCCCAAAACCTAAGAACATGGTAGTGTAAGTTAGTTTTGTGACGAACTTGGTTTGATTAGGATTTGTTGGTACACTTGTAAACTTGGATTTATTCTCATTTTATATACTCCCTCCGTCTCAATCATTTGTTATCTATTGTATTTAGCACAAAGACCAAGGAAATGCAAGTGGATGTCTAATAAAGTAATATAATATTATTATTTCATCCACTTGCACACTACCTTTTACTTATAAAACTTACCAAAAGTAGAAATAGATAACAATTCACTAATACACCCCAAAATGGAAATAGATAACAAATGACCGGGACGGAGGGAGTATGAGATTTGGTTATTGGTGTTCCATTTGTGTTGTGGGTTTGGTTTGCATTGGTGTTATCCCAAACCAAATGCAGGTATGAGCAATGAAATGGATTGGGTAGTAGGAAAACCGATTTTTATACAGTGAAAATGGCGACTGAAATGCATTAATGGCGACTGATTTTAGTCGCCAAAACAGAGTTCCCAAACCATTTGCTACTGGTTTTACATAGCCCATGGCAACTGAGAGTAGTCGCCAAAATGGCGACTGATAACGCAGTAGTCGCCAAATTGGCGACTGAAAGTCAACCTTCGGCGACTGAAATCAGTCGCCAAAATGGCGACCTCTTTGACTTTTAATCGCCAATTTGGTGACCACTGTCAGTCGCCATTTTGCGTGTTTGGCGACTATTTTGTTAGTGGCCAATTTTGGCGACTGAAATCCGTCGCCCGAATTCCATTTGGCGACTAAGGCCTGCGACTGTGTTCTGGCGACCATTTTCAGTCGCCAATATTGTTTTAGCGACTGATTTCAGACGCCAATTTTAGTCGCCCGAAATAGGAATTCTTGTAGTGGTGGTGCGCTTCCACCTAACATGTCATATCAGTAGAAGAAGCGATTCTTTCATGATGTGAAGTGCTATTTCTGGGATAATCCTTATTTATTTAAGGAGTGTGCTGACGGTCTTTACAGACGGTGTATTCCGCAGTGGGAGCCCAAAGCAATCCTAGAGGGATGTCATTCTTCCCCTTATGGCGGTCACCACGGTTCGTCGCGAACCGTGGCCAAGGTACTTCAGTCTGGTTTTTTCTGGCCTACTTTATTAGCAGATGCTAAAGTACTTGTTTCAGCTTGTGATGCTTGCCAGCGCTCAGGAAATATTTTTAAGAGACATGAGATGCCCAAAAATGGCTAGAGGTCGAGGTTTTTGATGTCTGAGACATTGTTTTCCAAGGACCTTTTCCGTCTAGTAAAGGTAACAGGTATATTCTAGTAGTTGTAAACTATGTGTCTAAATAGGTAGAGGCTATTGCCTCACTTAACTGTGATGCCAAGACCGTGATTAAATTGTTTAAAAAGATTATTTTCCCCCGATTTGGTGTCCTTAGGGTCGTCATTAGTGATGGGGGTATGCATTTTAAAGAAAAGAAACTTACAGCTATACTGTCTAAAGTCGGTGTCCAACATCGTAGAGGTCTAGGGTATCATCCCCAAACTAGTGGGCAGGTTGAGGTCTCTAATAGGGAACTAAAAGAGATCTTGGCTAAAGTTGTTTCTAAATCATGGAACGATTGGAGTTTAAAATTAGATGACGTATTATGGGCATATCAGACTGCTTTTAAAACACCGATTGGTGAATCACCATATCGGTTGGTTTATGGGAAGTCTTATCATTTACCTGTTGAACTAGAATGTAAGGCTTGGTGGGCTATACATTAATTGAATTATGATTCTAAGTTATGTGGTAAGAATTGTTTATTGCAGCTAGATGAGCTAGAAGAGTTTAGGCTAAATGCATACGAGAGTGCGCGCATCTACAAGGAGAAAACGAAGAGGTGGCACGACAAAAGAATCATACCGCGAGAATTCCATGTCGGGCAGAAGGTGCTACTGTTTAATTCCCGACTGCGCTTATTTCCTGGTAAGTTGAAGTCCAGGTGGAGTGGCCCCTATACAGTGACTACTGTTACCAAGTTTGGGTTCGTTGAGTTAGAGCAACCCGAGGGCAGAAGATTTAAAGTGAATGGCCATCATGTGAAGCATTACTATGGAGCGGATGATTATGTTGACAACGTCGAAGTGTTCAATTTCGACCATATTGATGAGCAAGATCACTGAATCCAAAAGGTCGTGCGGGATCTCTTAAACCTGCGCTATCCGGAAGGCAACCCGGCTTGTAATTTATTGTAATTTGGTTAAAGCTTTTAGTTAGTTTCGTGTGCTTTAGTTGGTAAATTTACGGGCGATAAACTAGAAAGTTTGAACTGGTTTAGATAGTTATATGGGTCATTTGTTCTCGATCGAGTAATTTCACCCATCGATCGAGTACTTTTTGCTTTCGATCGAGCACCCTGAATAGATGACCTCTCGATCCAGTGCTCTGGTTTCCCGATCGAGCACTTCTGATGTCCCGTTTTACGCGATCGAGCACTCTACTCTCTCGATCGAGTTCAGTTGCCTTGATTCGCGTGTTGTGATGTTATGGGGCTGTTTACGACCTCCTTTGTTGCTGGCTGGTTTGGGGAGGTCCCTACTTCGCGTTATCTTGTAAGTTTTTGGAATCTACATTCTTCTTTTTAGTTTATATTTCCTTTCCCTATTTTTGAGCACAATGAGGGCATTGTACAGTTTGGTTTGGGGAGGTGATATGCATCCATATTTGTGTCTGCATACTGTCTTTATTGCATTTCAGTTTGCACGTTTATTTTCGCATGCATTGTTTATTTTAATTTTCAAAAAATCTAAAAATATTATAAACATTGAAAAATTTCGGAAGTTTTAATAAAATTGCACCTTTATTTTTGCATTTAGGTTGAGTCGGAACGTTGGAACTTTTTATGCTACCTTGAGTCTTTTACCTTTGCCCTGCAAATCTTTAGCATTTTTGTTGGCATGGTTATTTGCATAATCTACGAGTTTTTGTTTAAATGTGGTTGAACGAATAGACTTGACTCTAATATTGGCAAACTACATATACATTCTAAGATTTAGAGCTTGATAAACTGGTGTCATTCATGACCGGTTTCATTTAGGATGTGAGTAGTACTTCTTATAAGGCATGTAACATCAAATTGCACAAGCATGACACACTTTTCTTAGTACCTGTATGCATTCGGGTTTGTGACGGCGACACATGTGGAGAGGTAACTTATGATCTCTTCTTTCATTTCTACCAATGAGCCTCACATAGCCAAATTGACGTGTTTTGACCCTTTATTTAACTACGATCTTAATTTAGCCTACCCTAGTCAAGCTAGTTTAGCAATTATTTTGGGTATGTTGTGATTATCAATTTGGTACTCTGTCTTGAAATAAGAAGTTGAGGAGAATGAAGAAAAAATGGAATGGAAAAGATTGAAAAAAAAGAAAATAGGAGAAAAAATGATGAAAGGAAGTTGAAAGAAGAAAAGAAAAAAAAAACAAAAGAAATGGAAAACTTCGGAATATGACTCTCATGCTTATCATTATTTTTCATGGGGAGTCTTTTGATGGTGTGAATGATGATTTGCCACAATGGCACGATTTTACGTTTTATATATTGAGTAGTGAAGTGGAATGAGTTTATTATTTGGTTACGGTTGTACTAGCTTGGCTTTACCTCCACTTTTCCAAATTATTTTGCCCCTTCTTACCCAATTACCTCACCTCACACTAAATGTAAGTCCTCGGCATGTGTCTTGGTCCTGATTGGTTGGAATGCATATGTACGGTCGGTAGAAATCGGTTTCATGTTAGTTTGCATACATCTTCTTATAGGTCGAAGTTAGGTGACCGGCTTTATTTCTTTCTCTTTCACAAAATTATAATCACCTTGTGCTTGATCTGTGTGATGAGCGACCCGTGTGAGTCCGATATATATGAGTCTTGCTAGGTCGACGGTTCAGTAGTTTCAAAACATTGACTTAACTCGTTTGCACTTAACCCATTGCCACTTTGTTAATTTGCTCCATTAAATTGCTTTCGGTGAACAATTTGTAGCTGGTAAGCTTGTCCCGTTCCACTAGTTGGCTTTAGATGCATTTATAGTTTGCTTGGGGACAAACAAAGGTTTGGTTTGGGGAGATTTGATGCGTGCATTTTATATAAGGTTTTTACCCTATATTTACACGCATTTCTTGGTTATTTATGTAGCAACTGGCTACAAATGCCCCCGTATAGTCTACTTTGGTTTGTTTTGTACTATTTACAGGTAAGAACTAGAGAGGAGCTAAATTAAGCTAGAACCTGCCCCGTTTGCATGCATTTTGGAGGAAGACGAATTGGAGCTTGGAATATGTCACTTAGGGATGCGTGAAGTGGCTTCGAAAGGCGTTTTGAGTTCATCCGTGCTGATATAGTACTTCATTCTCTCGATCGACTAAGCTAGCTGCTAATACTGGTCGATCAAACACACTTTGATGCTGAGGACACTCGATCGAGAAGATATCTATCCTCGATCGAGAAGGGCGTATGACGAGTTTCTCGATCGAGTACTTGATTAACTCGATCGAGAGGTTTGACCTTTATTTCACACGATCGAGTTGTTTGTTTCTACTCGGTCAAGTAGTTTTGACGATTAGAATATTTTTACGCAATCTTTTAGTTTTACCGTTTGGATATTCTAGTTTTATCTTAGAATAAATAGGCCGACGACAGATAGAACGGGGGATGATCTCTCTCTCTCTCTCTCTCTCTCTCTCTCTCTCTCTCTCTCTCTCTCTCTCTCTCTCTCTCTCTCTCTCTCTCTCTCTCTCTCTCGGCTTTTTACTCTCTAGACCTAAAAACTCTATTTCTGGGAATTCCTTTGTATTCGGTATTTTTGATCTTTAATTTCATTCTATTAATTATTGCAATTATTCTTGTTCCTATTATCTCTTTACTTTATTTCCTCATCCCTTGTTCCCTTTTAGTAATTTGTTATCATGTTCAAGTTATTCAACTCGTTTGTTGTTATCGATTTCTCAATTTTTATTATGCATAGCTAATTTCCTTATGCTTGGACATAAGGGCAGCCATGGTAATTAGGGAGATATTAGATGATTAGGCT